>NC_057939.1:27613723-29030731 GCF_018555375.3 Anguilla rostrata | reverse complement strand
TAGGGTGTTGCTAGGGTATTCTAAGTGGTTGCTAGGCTGTTGCTAGATGGTTGCTATGGTGTTATAGGCGGTTGCTAGGGTGTTTCTAGGCAGTTGTTATGGTGTTCCAGGTGGTTGCTAGGGTGTTGCTAGGTGGTTCCTACGGTATTCTAGGTGGTTTCTAGGGTGTTGCTAGATGGATGCTATAGAGTTCTAGGTGGTTACTATGGTGTTGCTAGGTGGTTGCTATGGAGTTATAGCCGGTTGCTAGGGTGTTGCTAGGCATTTGTTATGGAGTTATAGGCGGTTGCTAGGGTGTTGCTAGGCAGTTATGGTGTTTCAGGTGGTTGCTATGGAGTTCTAGGTGGTTGCTATGGTGTTGCTAGGTGGTTCCTATGGAGTTCTAGGTGGTTGCTAGGGTGTTGCTAGGGGGTTGCTATGGTGTTCCAGGTGGTTGCAAGGGTGTTGCTAGGTGGTTGCTATGGAGTTATAGGCGGTTGCTAGGGTGTTGCTAGGCAGTTGTTATGGTGTTCCAGATGGTTGCTAGAGTGTTGCTAGGTGGTTGCTAGAGTGTTGCTAGGTGGTTGCTAGGGTGTTGTTAGGTGGTTGCTATGGCGTTATAGCCGGTTGCTAGGGTGTTGCTAGGCATATGCTATGGAGTTATAGGCGGTTGCTAGGGTGTTGCTAGGTGGTTGCTATGCAGTTCTAGATGGTTGCTAGGGTGTTGCTAGGTGGTTGCTATGGAGTTCTAGGCAGTTGCTATGGTGTTACAGGTGGTTGCTAGTGTGTTGTTAGGTGGTTACTAGGGTGTTCTAGGTGGTTGCTAGGGTGTTGCTATGCGGTTGTTAGGGTGTTCTAGGTGGTTGCTAGGGTGTTGCTAGGGGGTTGCTATGGAGTTCTAGGTCGTTGCTAGGTCTTTACTGAGTCCAATGACGCGACCCATAGTTCTCTATGACAAACGGTTCAAAAGTTATGAAATAGCAAACATTGGCCAATCAGGAAGGGGGGCGAGGCTGATCTACACCAATGGATAAAGGACTCTCTACCATGTCCAATGAGGCATTGCACAATTTGTGGGCAATTTTTCCCCATAGAGATGAATTGCAGAATGTTCAAATCTAGAGAGAGACCAGAGTACTGCTGCTAGAAGACAGAGCATTGTGACATCACAAGGGTGAGAAGACAGAGCATTGTGACATCACAAGGCTGAACATTCTGCTATTAATTCCCTATGGGGAAAAATTGCCCACAAAAATTCAGATTTTTCAAAAACCTTGCAATGAATCTTTCCACAAAGTAATAGCACACCATTCCCGATGAAGCCGCTCGATTTGACATATTGCAACGTGTCGAAACCTGGTGGTGCGAAAAATTGGGAAAGATAGCGGTGCAAAAAGTATTGTGGCAAGGAATAATAATATGTGCAATAATAGTATTGTGATTGCCTAAGGCAACCACACTAATAATATGTGCAATAATAGTAGTGTGATTGCCTAAGGCAACCACACTAATAATAATAATATGTGCAATAATAATAGTGTGCTTGCCTAAGGCAACCACACTAATAATATGTGCAATAATAATAGTCTGCTTGCCTAAGGCAACCACACTAATAATAATAATAAAGAATATGTGCAATAATAATAGTGTGTTTGCCTAAGGCAACCACACTAATAATAATAAAGAATATGTGCAATAATAATAATGTGTTTGCCTAAGGCAACCACACTAATAAATAATATTTGCGATAATAGTAGTGTGGTTGCTTTAAGGCAACCACACTACTATTATCGCACATATTATTGCCTAAGGCAACCACACTAATAAAAAATATGTGCGATAATAGTAGTGTGGTTGCCTTAAAGCAACCACACTAATAATAATATGTGCAATAATAATAGTGTGTTTGCCTAAGGCAACCACACTAATAATAATAGTGTGTTTGCCTAAGGCAACCACACTAATAATAATCCTAACAGATACAATAGGGTTCCACCAGCTTCGCTGCTTGGACCCCTAATAATAATCCTAACAAATACAATAGGGTTCCACCAGCTTCGCTGCTTGGACCCCTAATAATCCTAACAGATACAATAGGGTTCCACCAGCTTCGCTGCTTGGACCCCTAATAATTAAAGCCGCAAGCGGCGTTGGGAGGGGTCCAAGCATTGGCACCAGCGCGCCCCCTATGGAGCGATTTTAATATGGCTTTGTCTTCATGATCATATACCTTCTCCCAAAAAATCTACTGAATATCATGATGAACAATGGATTGGAAAATGTGTCTAACGTAATGAAATATTGATGACTTATGTCCAGATTTGTGCTAAAACATGCTGTCTGATGACTTATTATTATTTCATTTCATTACAGGCATTTAGAAGACGCTCTTATCCAGAGCGACTTACACAACTTTTACATAGCATAGACTTAGTTGTGTCACCATGGATGTGTCCTGGCCGCTTCCCGTAAAGGCCTTTACTATGACACGAGTGTTGTCACGATACCAAAATTTTGACTTTGATATTAATACCAGGTTTAGTATCACGATACTCAATACTGAAATTATACTTGAAACTTAAACCATGCTGATTCGATACTCGGTACCTAACGATACTGAAATGACCTTAATAGATCAGAAACGTAATGTCCACAAGGGTTGACCTCATTTTCGAATTCATGGTTTATTAACAACCTATAAGTTGAAGCCTCTTCAACATATTAATATGCATAGGCCTATAGTGTTACAACACTGAACAATAGGGAAATATGTTAAATATATTTCAAAAATTAAACAGTTGTAAACTAAATAATCTTTAAAACAGGTCTTTCACCTTTAAATAGATTTATAAACAGCATATTGTAATAACAATACAGCAACTATCTATAATAAAATATTTCCAAATTGGAACACCTATTGCTACTGAAGTGAACTGAGTGAAAGCTTGCGCTGTGTCAAGAGCTGAGTGCACAAGCGCAAGTCACCTCACTTGGCAACCTTAGTTGCTACTGCCTTCTAGCGAAGATTCTGACAAATTACACTTTTCATCCTCTAAATCAGTAATGCGGGAGACAATATTCCCTGGCTTTTACATTTGACTCAAAACTACCGAACGGCGGAATATTCTAATACCGAACCGTTTCTTTTTTTTTTTTTTTTTTTTTTTTTAAGTACCGAGAAAGTGCTGAAGTTTTGGCATACCGTGCAACACTACGTCAGACACATATTCCAATCCATAGCTCAGCTTAGCAGAGAATCCACATTTCAGAGCCCCAGAGAGACAGATAGAATAATAACACATAAATGCACATTTCAAATAATAAATACGACATTGAGAAAAAACGGAAATAAAAGACGTAATACTCGCGATCTGCATGCTTCGGGCAAAGTAGCCTACCGTTTTATTTATTTAGACATTGGTAGATAAGAAAAATTTGGTTACGCTGACCTATAAAACGCTATCCCAAAAGCAAAATCAGACATGTTATACATCGTTAGAAAGCTTATACTCTCACCTACTGAATAAATGAATTGTCAATCAAGCCAAATTGAACTAAAAAGGGCGACAACGCCGTAAGCAACAGGTGTGGTATTACGCACAGCTATTATTGAAGATAGCCGAGCCAGGTGTGACATGTGCGCGTGTATACACAGGACGGAGTGTAGCACAGTGGGTAAGGAACTGGGCTTGTAACCGAAAGGTCGTAGGTTCGATTCCCGTGTAAGGACACTGCCGTTGTACCCTTGAGCAAGGTACTTAACCTGCATTGCTTCAGTATATATCCAGCTGTATAAATGGATACAATGTAAAATGCTATGTAAAAAATTGTGTAAGTCGCTCTGGATAAGAGCGTCTGCTAAATGCCTGTAATGTAATGTAATGTAATATTTCGCAAACGGATTGTCCAAGACAATATATGGCCACTCATTCGCAAAAGGGACATCTCTACGCGTAAAACCAATGGTAAGATTGTATATTTATTCAATGTTTAGTCCCAGATATTGACTGTAGAATGACATGGTATAATTAAAAAAAAAAAGTTAGTCTCACTTATTTCGTCATTCAGTGAGCAGCGTTTTCACCGCTGTATTGACATATTTTAGGGCTAATGTCGGGTTTATCTTGTTGCTACGGAATATTGCTTTACATTACATTACAGGCATTTGGCAGACGCTCTTATCCAGAGCGACGTACAACAAAATGTATAACCATAACCAGGAACAAGTGTGTCGAAAACCCTAGAGGGCAGCAGCCTACCGTTCTAAGAGCAGGGAACAACCGCATGGTTCAACTTGGACCCTGTAGGTTAAACTGATTAACACTAACTACAAGAACAGCAACAACGCAGTCTATGCAGAAATACAAGCAATAATTAAGACGAGTTAAGTCACCTACGAAACAACTACCTAGTTACAACCCTAAGTTTACAGTCAATTTAGAGATAAAATTGAGAATACGATTTCTCTCAGCATAATGACGGATTTAAAGACTAAACAAACTCACCCGATATTGTCTTCAAATGGACCGTATTATTTATTTAGACATTGGCAGACTACAGCATAAATTGCGTCTTCTGTTTATATTCAATATTAGTAATTGCAGCGAGAAACTGCAGCTGTAGGTCGTTATGTTATGGTAGCAACGGAACGAAGCGGACTATGAGGCTACCGTCATTGTTTCATTGTACCAGCGTGTTTTCGCGCGTTCGCACAGAAACTCAGAACCTATCAATAAAATGGTTTAGCTATGTCTCACCATAATGACAGATTTAAAGACTGAACGAACTCACCCGATACTGTCTTCAAATGGATCCATGCCAAAGAAAAGTAATTATTCATCCTCTCAAAAAGCTTTTACTAAAACACTTTTGGTAGCCTAGCATGCATTCTGGCTGGCACTGTCTTCTATTGCCTCCCTGACGTTCAGACCCTCCCCTCACTGATAAAAACTAGACCCTAAGGTGTTGGATTATTTGCGTCGCCATGGATGTGGCTTGCCGTAAAAAAGTTTACTAGATGTCGTAACACTTAGATTTGGAGATCCAGCTCTTCCGCACCCCACGTAATAATAAAGTCCAAATGGCGGGAAAACAATATGGCGGACATACGTGGTCCCAATGGCAAAGTTGTAGAGCACATTTATATGCATCGGTTGATTAAGTTTTGTGTTGATCTGACTTACGGTGTGGGAGTTATGACCTTTTAAAGTATGACCCTTTGTTATAGCGCCACCATCTGGCCGACATAGGTGATTTTTAGTGCCTGAGTAGTGGGGGGCCATAAGAACCCACCTACTAAATTTGGTTGTTCTACAACTTATGGTTGCTGAGCCTCAGACATTTTAGCGGAGAAAACTGCCACGTCCCAACTAAAAAGTCTTAATGGCGGGCAAACAATATGGCGGACATAGGTGGGGCCAATGGAAAAGTTGTAGAGCACGTTCAGATGCATAGGTCGATGAAGTCTTGTGTTGATCTAACTTATGGTGTGGGAGTTATGGGCTTTTATGCGTTACCCTTTGTTACCAGCTTTGCTGCTTGGACCCCTAATAATAATAATAATAATCCTAACAGATACAATAGGGTTCCACCAGCTTCGCTGCTTGGACCCCTAATAATAATAATCCTAACAGATACAATAGGGTTCCACCAGCTTCGCTGCTTGGACCCCTAATAATCCTAACAGATACAATAGGGTTCCACCAGCTTCGCTGCTTGGACCCCTAATAATCCTAACAGATACAATAGGGTTCCACCAGCTTCGCTGCTTGGACCCCTAATAAGAATTAAAGCCGCAAGCGGCGTTGGGAGGGATCCAAGCATTGGCACCATCGTGCCCCCTATGGAGCGATTTTAATATGGCTTTGTCCTCATGATCATATACCTTCACCCAACATATCTACTGAATATCATGATGATTGTATAAAATGTTGATGACTTATGTCCAATTTTGTGCGAAGAGATGCTGTCGGGTGACTTAGTTGCGTCGCCATGGATGTGTCCTGGCCGCTTCTTGTAAAGGCCTTTACTTTGTCGTAACACTTAGATGGGATGTCGTAACGCACATATGGCCTGGCGTGTTTGTACAGCTGCAGCGCTTCCATGCCGCAACTAAAAAAGGTGTCACACTAGTGTTGTCACGATACCAGAATTTTGACTTTGATACCAATACCAGGTTTAGTATCAGGATAATTGATACTGAAACGATACTGATTCAATACTTGGTACCTAACAATACTGAAATTACCTTAATAGATCAGAAATGTAATGTCCACAAGGGTTGATCTCATTTTAGAATTCACGGTTTATTAAAACCTGGTTTATTAACAACCTTTAAGTTGAACTGCTTGGACCCCTAATAATAATCCTAACAAATACAATAGGGTTCCACCAGCTTCGCTGCTTGGACCCCTAATTAGCCTCTGTCGAGAAGATCTCTCGAGGCAGAAGTGCCAAATGAAACTAGCAGCCAATGTATGTCCTCAAAACCGACTACCTGTCTTCTCGATCCGATTCCGTCAAATTTGGTTAAAGAACTCTTTCCTGTACTAGGCCAGCTCATGCTAAAATCATTAACACATCTCTAGTAACAGGATATGTACCTGAGTCACTAAAAATGGCAGTTAGCCATTAAGCCATTACTGAAGAAACTTAATCTTGAACCTGACAAAATGGAAAACTATAGGCCTATTTCAAACCTTACGTTTTTATAGACGCTTTCAACGGTAACAACATAAACAAACGTTACTACGCATGTCCGTTGTTCTGGCCCTAACTTAACTTCCGGCAGACTTCCGCAAACAATCAATAACAACAGAGTCCCTTTTGACTATTTCTGATAACAAGCAAAATAAATTACAAGTAAATTATGTTAGCTAGCTAGTTAAAACTATGGCAAGCCAGTATTATTTGGCGTTACCAGTCGAAGAAAAAAAACGTTACTTGGCCAAACTCAAATGCGATAACGTTACACTACCAGAAAAACAAGCAACAGAAACAGATAACTGTTGACAGTATTGCACCTTGTGGAGCATCATACATTCCTTGCATAATCCATAACTATTCTGGTTACATGCACATTCTTGTGTAAAAAGTGCACTCTTTCTATTACATTGCTTAAAAACGATGATTACATGAGACACAAAATGGGGCTAGTGCTGGGCAGCATGTGTAGCCAATGCAATTACTATAGGTATTTATTTGTATAGCATGCATTGATGGAAAAACATCGTGGCACTAATAGTTTGAGTCATCTTGCTAGGTTACGGACGGAGTGTAGCACAGTGGGTAAGGAACTAGACTTGTAACCGAAAGGTCGCAGGTTCGATTCCCGGGTAGGACACTGCCGTTGTACCCTTGAGCAAGGTACTTAACCGAAATTGCTTCAGTATATATCCAGCTGTATAAATGGATACAATGTAAAATGCTATGCAAAAAAGTTGTGTAAATTGCTCTGGATAAGAGCGTCTGCTAAATGCCTGTAATGTAATGTAATAATGTAATGTTACCACAACAAAAAATTATCAGGCAATGTAACATTGGAAACATATCATAACGTTCGTTCACAACGTAACTATAGCGTATCAACTACTAGCATTGATCTAACGTTTCTGTGTATAATTTATACAATGTTACTAGCTACGTTTAGCTAGCTAGCTAGCTACAATCAATTTAGTTAGCTAATTGTTCATAACTATTGAAGGCTTGTTACTGGTCAGCTAGCTATTATTAGCCATCGCTTATCATGAGTTTGTTACCTGAAACAAAGTCAGTGCTACAGTGAAAGCACCTATTCGTCCACCTTCGTTCGACAGACAGGACAACGTAAACTGATTTGCAACTATATATGAAATAGGTGAAATATCGGTAACAACCTGTACCTAGTTAAGTAGGAAAAAATGTCCTTGTTATCCTCCCGTGGTTATTTTTTCAACACTTTCACGATTTTTTTTCTGTGCCGGCAAATAAGTCAGAGGTGGTCCAGCGCTAGCTTTTGGTTGCTAAGGGGACGTGTATCCACAACCCTATATAAATGAATGGAACTTAACATAAATTTGCTAGCATACTGTATAAGTGTCCTGTCTTGCGTATTTGAGGTTAATATGAGAAAGGGTGGTCCCTATCAGCACGTCTAGGAATCCGTACATATTCACTGTTGTAACTCAAGTCGCAGGACGCAAAATAGCCGTTGGGAAAGCAGTTTGAAAGTATGAAGCAGCGTCTGTGCCATTGCCTTTAATGGGTCACGATGAGATAATTACGAGCGTGTTGCTTGTCTTAAAGTTGATATAGTAAATAAGCCTGTATTAGTATTACTAAATTTGTATGTATGATGTTGGTTTATTTATTTATACAGTTTATTATGTGTATTTTTACAGGATTTACATTTTAATAGGTAACGATGTGCAGTTATTTCTCAAAAATACGAAGTAACAATGGGCAAGCACCAGCTATAATAATCGCAGGGATTCAAGCAATTCGTTTCACAATTCCCTAGTGGGGTTACAAAGTTAAATAATGTATTTTTACAAATTTTCGAAATGGCATTTGTTCCAAGTTGCACCCCACAGCACAACAACCTGAGCCCAACGTCAGTCTGCTCATCAGTTTAACTTTCACTCCGTTTGTAATCGGTGCCATTTTAGCCAGTAAACACAAACCCAATAATAAACAAACACAGACGGGAAGTTAACTTAGGGCCAAGCGCTTAACCTTGGCAACGCGTGTGCATCCGATGAAAGCGTTTATAAAAATTATTGGAGAAAGCAGTTGCTAAGCAACTTCGTGCAATTTAGCTTTAACGGTATCCATTAAATATTCCAATCAGGGTTTAGACTGTACCACAGCAATGAAACAACACTTGTCAAGGTTACTAATGATTTATTAGTAACTCTGTATTGGTTCTTGTGCTCCTCAACCAGAGTGCAGCTTTTGATTCAATAGATCATGAAATTTCTATTTTGTTAAATTAAAAGAAGAGGAATCTAGCTATTGAACGATAAAATATAGTATTCCACAAAGATCAGTGCTACGACCAGTACTTTTCTCATTATATATGCTACCCCTTGGCAATATTATCTGGGCATAGAGTTCCACTTTAACTCGCACATTAGAATCACATCCAGATTTTTTTCAGTTATGTAACATAGATAAAATCAGGCACTTCCTGTCGGTGGGGGTTCGGGGGGAAATTGATCCACGCTTTTGTTATGTCTAGGCTAGATTACTGTAATGCCCTGTTATCTGGCTGCCCTAATACCTCATTAAAGAATATCCAGCTTGTGCAGAATGCAACTGTTTGAATCTTTACTAGAACTAAGAAGTATGAGCATAATACCCCGGGACTAGCATGGCTTCACTGGCTACCCATTAAGCATAAGATAGATTTCTAGGTTTTGCTCCTGACTTTTAAAGATGTACATGGACGTGCACCAATGTGCATAACTAACCTACCTATAAGCCCACAAGGTCACTCAGTTCTTAAGACGCAGGCTACTTGGTAGTCCCAAGAATATCTAAAAAACTAAAGGGTGCTAGAGCTTACTCCTACAGAGCCCCACTACTGTGAAACACCCTTCCAAAATTTATAATGGAGTCAGACACAGTCTCAATATTTAAATCTAGATTAAAAACACACCTTTTATGCTCAGATTTATAATCCGCTATAGTCTGGAGACAAGGTATCCTTTCCTTATTGTCACCTGTCAATCAGCTGTGACCCCACTTTACATGGGCTGGCTGTTGATAGGCCGGTATGGTTGTCCTCCCCTCATGACTGCCTTGGCTCACAATCCCTGTCCTAGTAGCTATGCAGTCATAGATTAAATAAATTTGGATTGGATTGGATTGGATTATTCCTGGCGGGGCCACTTTATAATCTCCAATTCATACCACTGTTACCTGTTACTTTACTCCCTGTTGTTCTACTGCACATTCCCTAATGGCCCTTTCAATTTTCTTCCCCATGCTGTTGGTGGGGCTTTTGCCCCAAATCCTGAGAATATTTTCGTCTGGACTCCCCCACCACTGCGGTCCGGCCCCTCTTCCGTCGCCACCACCCCCCTGCCCACTTCTGTCGCCACCTGACACTCCCCACCACAGCTACCCGGCCCCGCCCCGCCCATCATCTACCTCAGGATTGTCATTTAGCTGCCACTAATTTGATCAACATGAACACTGACTGACTGAACATGTTGGTCACCAAGCTACACCCTGAGCCAACCAGAGATGGATGGGTTCCCCCCCTTGAGCCTGGTTCCTTCCGAGGTTTCTTCCCATCTGCCACAGGGAGTTTTTCGTTGCCACTGTTGCTTTAGGCATGCTCCCGTGGGGGTTCAGCCCAGGGTTGTCTGTGAAGCGTATTGTGACAATTGTTTGTGAAATGCACAATATAAATAAATTTTGATTTGATTTGACAATGTGCTCATTCAAACTTTGTGTTACATCAAAGTATCCAATAAGAAAAATTGCCTTATGCAAGACATTTAAATGAATGTATAAAACTGCTGGTGAATACCTACAGAAAGCATATTCCTTCAGAAAGGATATGTTTATACTTGGTTGTCAAGTTCATTTTACAAAATGTACACGTTGTTGTGTATTTGCAACTTAAAATAAATACTGTACATACATACATACACACATCAAGAATACTTCATTAACCCCATAGGGACATTTCCCTATAAGCATGTAACATTCACATTTACAAACAGACATTTATACCAATAAACATACTGGATGGATAAATACATAAAAGCAGATACAAATTCCACATATTAATGCCTATTAAATCAATCTTGACTCTTACAAACCTATCCACACAAATGTGTTCCCCATTAATGTAGGGCTACTGTATGCTTATACACACAGAGCCAAGTTACCTGAAACAATTTAGGAAACATTGGGTAGCATTGCTTTGGAATACAAATAGTCAATGGTTTGAGCTAAGATAGCCAATCTTGTTTCATGTAACTGGGTGCAATTTTTATATCAATACTTTTAATGGCAGACGTAGATTTGAATGAATGACTTATAGACAGTGCTTTGTATGTGAGAGTAACTTTGTATTTTTGTACGTTGAAAACGTGTTTTTCATCAGATAGCATTCAGCTATTTTAGCATACTTGTGGCTCATTTCTCTGGTATCATGATGGCATTTTGGCTGTAGACTATTGACGTTTTATCACCAGAATGCATCTGCCTGGAATTGCAGGCTATCTGGTGCCTGTCTCTCTGCCATGATCTAAATGGGTTTGTGCCGTTCAAATCATCCCTATCCCCATTTACATAAGCAAATCCAAGTTTCCCTTGTGAAAAAAGTTTAGGCCATTTCATTTGAGCAATATCATAATGTCCGGTTTAGGCTACCAGCAAAACGTGCATGTCAGTCAAAATTGCATTTAACCCCTTGCCACATGCCAAATCTGGCCAATCCTTGCCCATTTAGGGGGTACCCTATTTAAAGCTTCATAACTCCAAATGTGTACATCACAGAGACTTGAAAATGGCTTAAATGAAGCAAGACATTTGTACAATTTACAATACTAACTTAGATTCGTTTATATTCATACATTTGGAAGAAATAAAGTTCCACAAATGCAATTGTCTAAGCAAAAAATCTAAAATGAATTTGCACTTTTTTAGTTTGAAATGAAATTCTAAGAGATTGCATATATACAGCAGGTTAAAGTATACATGTCCTGGATCAAAAACTTCTTGACCACAAGTTCATAAAATTAAAGGGTGGATATGTAGGACTACTAAAGATCTATGAAGCAAAAACTAAGCAGCGTCTCCAAATCTACCCAAAATGTCTAAATTACGCATTGCTATAAATCACAACATATTCACATATTTCACTACAAATCAACTGTTTTGACTCAAGAAACATCATCATCATTTTCAAGTGGGAATTGCAAGCTTTCCGTCAGTACAGTGGTCTAAAATAGCTAGGGGTCCAGAAACATATCCAAAATCATTCCAAGAGGGAATATAATGCTTTTTCTCCATTGTAAAGCATATAAATGAGCGCCTTAGGAAGTTTTAAGATGAAACATTGATATCAGATGTAAAAATAATGCAAAAATATTGTCACACAATGCTGTACAGTACCTAAATGTGTAATAATTAACTCTTGTATGTATTTCTATACTCTGTACTGTGGTATGTTTTCTTGTATGGGGATGGGACGACATGAAAACAATTTTCAACCGTCCACCACGTTTTGGCAATGTTCCAACTCTCATGTCATCACTGTTGCATGCATCACAAAAACTACTAGACAACAACAAACGCTTACATTACAGTGTGAAGCAGGGCGTTCCTGCAAAAGAGCGTCCATGCTCAGTGAACCTATCCTGGGTAAATAAAGATTAAATAAAAAAAACAATTAAATAAAATTTTTCTCGTTATTCAGTGAGCAGCATTTTCACTGCTGTTTTGGCATGTTTTAGGGCTATTGTCGGGTTTATCTTGTTGCTATGACGAAATATGAATTTTGAGTGGTGAAAGAAAAATTTTATGAATGCCCAGATATACAATATTGTTCATTATGTCAAGCTAATGCTAAATAAACAAAATATAAAAGAGACAGTGGGCCCATTAAGAGTGGCACAGCACACTCAGTAGCTACGTTTACATGCACAGTTGAAATCAAGCTATATTAATAGCTCGATTTGGCCAAAGATGAGATTTAATTGGATTATTGTCATTGAAATATCATCTTTGGGAAAAAATGCTATATTCTGTAAATGCATTTAGATCAAACCTACCATGCATAAAACATAAAAACGTTCGTCATTCACACACTTCTATTTACAATGCTATCATAGCGCGGAGTGCTTAAAACCATAAAACCACCCCTTACCAAAAAATGTAATTAAATTTAAACTGTAGGCTACACGTTAACGTTAAATATAGACCCACTAGTCTGAATTTGACAGTTTTGTGACTAAACTAAACTGGCTCTCGTTTTAGTGAATAACATTAAAACTTAAACATCCTCCGAGCACTAGTGACTTACTACTAGTTAAGTATTTTATTATTTCTGCAGCCTACTTGAGAATACTTGGTGTACTAAAGGTTGCAAATAAATTCAAGTTTAAGCTTAAGTATATTTTCCTGATGTGTATACATGTCCAAAAGTGAACCAAGTACACTTTCTTATTTTAAGAAAGTATCCTATACTAGTGTGCTTATATATTTGTGTGTGTATATATATATATATATATATATATATATATATATATATAGGCTATATAATATTTGACAAGATATACTATTGGGCCGGGCTGTACGCTAACAATTTTTTCCAAGGGCCACATGTGCTCCTGTGTTGAAAACTTTAGGAGCACACTAATGTATCCCAATTAGTAGATGTGCTCCTAAATTATTTTTCCTGTTGGCACGTACATTTTCAGGAGCAAATGCTCCTGAAATAGGAGGACTGTAAAGCCCTATTGGGTCCATCTTGTCAAGTTCCCTTCAGTGTAAAACTGGCTATTCAAGCTGGATAATAGGAAAGCACCTTATTCCCAAATTCCCCTCCTCAGACAGTGAGAATTATTTTAAGAGCCCCAATCCTATAGACAAAATCCACAATGCATTATGCTATAGACGCTTTCAACAAGACTCAACTGGCTGCAGACTCGGAGAAAGCAGTTTTGGACAAAGCAGTTCTGGACAACACACGCGCAGTTTTAACCCGAACATGGCGTCGAGAAAGACTGTAAGTTATGGAGTAACGTCACAACAATTATGAACATCATTATGGAGTGTTCCAGGGGCTAGTTGCCTTACATTTTTTCTTCAGCATATGAAATGCATGTTCATTTGGATTCAGATCAGGTGAATGACTTGGCCAGTCAAGAATTTTACAGTTTTTGGGTCTGCAGGCTCTTTCAGGTATTTTTCAGCAAACTGTAACCTAGCCATCCTGTATTTGCAGCTAACTAGTGGTTTGCATTTTGCAGTGTAGTGTTCTGATCCTGAAGTCTACTGTGGTCAGTAGTCACTGACACATCCATGCCTGCCTCCTGAAGAGTGGGTCTGATCTGACAGACAGGTGTTCAAGGGTTTAAGTAATTATGGAGATAATTCTTCAGTCATCAACTGCAGAGTTCTTCTTAGCCTACTAGGTCCTTTGCGATTATTGAGCTCACCAGTGTTCTCTTTTTTCTTAATAATGTTCCAGACATGTTTTTGGTAAGCCTAAGTATTGGCCAATGTCTGTGACTGGTTTGTTTTTATTTCTCTTGACTTTCATTGGCACAACTTTTTTCTTCATGTTGGCAAATGGCAATAACAGACTGCATCAGCAATCAAAAGCTTAATGACTAGGTACTGATTGCTCTCCTATACCTGCACTAAGGAAGCAATTGAACACACTTGACTAATCAAAACACCTGCAAAGTCATTTGTCCCAAACAAATGGGGGGATTAGGTATAAAAAGTGCTTTCTACGTGGTGAAATGAAAACATATATAATACCCGTTAAGAAAAGATAAGAATCTGTCTGTCTGTAGTTTAACCACATGCAAATAGCTTGATTACAAATCTAAAATTGTGGCCTACAGAGCCAAATCAAGAAAAAAAAACATTATGCAGCTCATTGTATCTATACATTATATATTTTAACATGGAAATAAACTAGCACGCACATGCACAGACACACACACTCATACTCACGCATGCGCGCTCGTGCACACACACACACACACACACACACAGGCATCACACCCCCACTGGCTTCTTGGCGGAAGTTTCCCTTGCCTTGCTAACGATCTCTGCTTTACTGCATCTTTTCTTTACCAGAATTACCTCACCAGCAAACTTCTCACTAAATGAACTGACAGAGGAAACTACAATCTGAGGTATTTTATTCGTCATTTTCATTTTTGACATTTGTAGTTTGAGAAGTAGAGTAAAAAATTTACTCACCAAATAATAAACTAACAAAAATACAAAGTTATGCTTATCTGTTTTGAATTATGTTGTTCTCCTCCTTAACACATAAATACAATACTTCAATACTGATGGTGTATCACAGGCCTGTAGTTGTGCTGAGAGTGGGATCATTTAAAGGGTTTTGACAGTATGTTGGTAAACGGGGGAAATAAGCGTGAAGCATCTGTGGTCTACATGGCTCTTTAGGTATTCACAGTAAAGATGGTGAGACATAGTACAGATAATCAGTGACCAAGAGCTTACAGGCTAGTAAGGAGGTGTTTTAAAATGTGGTAGCCTCCTGTTAGTCTCTCTTTCCCCTCCCCCCTCTCTCTCTTGCTGTCCCTCTCCGTCTCCTCTCTCTGTCTCTCTTTCAGTCGTTATGGAGCCTATGTCGACCCAGGTTGACCCAAATAGTGAAGACAGTTCCAGTTCTGATAACATGTCTCTACTGAACATTGGACTGCCAGCCTCGGAGACAGATCGTTTTGGGTTTATACTGGGCACCGGCTCTACTGTTGGGTCAGTATCCGAGCAAAGCATGGCCTGCTAAGTCAGTGAGACAGACTGTCACATCTGTAGTTCTCTCCTCCTCAACATCCTGGTTTGCTTTCATGAAAACACATGCACTGTCAGAGTGTGGTTTTCCTGTTTCCTGTTTCCTGTTTTCTGTTTTCTGTGTGTGCGAGACAAAAGTAAAACATATTGTAACCTAATTATTTGCATTTCCTTTGTATGCATAATTTTTAAAAAAAGGCAATGGTCATTGTCTGTTTTTGATGGAATGGAACAACATTAAAAATGCAAGAAAAAACAATGTTAGGACAGCAGCATCACCACATTTGATCTCCCGTGCAAAACAACCACTACAACCTACCTGAACATTTTTCAAAGTAATTAATACTCTAAGGGCCTTCCATGCCATACTTTAATTACATAACTGTTTTTGGCCTTAATATTCTTTGCCCGAGCTGTGCTACTGTGTGTTGCTTACATTTGTTCTGTTGGCTTTTGCTTAAGAACACTAGAATAGGTGCTACCTTTAATTAAAAGTTAAAAAATACCTCAAATATGTCAGCTTCTTGCTTCATCTGTGTGATTCAGTTGTTTTCTTTCCAAATTTCACTTAATTGTGCCGACACAAATGATTAGGGCAAATTAAATAATTGAGAGTAGAAGATGGCATGAACTCTAGACAGAGATGTGACCCTTCTTCCTCATTTGTCCAAAGGTCACAGAAGGGAGACTCGCTACTGTAAACTTTGAGACTGTCTTTGTTATACTGATGACATTTTACAGAAATCAAAACTTTAAAATATAGAGTGCTTTTCAAGCAGTGCTCAAAGCACTTCAAAGCAAGAATGTAAGAGAAAAAACTTTAAACTTTATTTGTCCCCGGAGGGCAATTGATTTTGCAGCAAGACATGGGGGGGGGGGGGGGGCACTGAATGTTGCGGACTCGGGGGAAAAACAACAGTGGTCCCAGGTTGACCAACATGAGAACATGCTACAGATAGACTTTAAACTGGTTTTGCATGTGCACAAGAGTATAGAAGCATGTATTGGTATCTCCAGAAAGGTCATCAAAGATAGTCTTGAGGCAATTGCCTGTTTTTATTTATCACTGGCAGAAACATGTTCTCCTGACAGATGTGGTTGTGCTGCTGTTGTCTTGGGCTGTGGTCACTCACTCACACTGTGTTAACAAGTGTTTTAGTCTTGTAATGAGACTTAAAATCTTAAAAACTGTCAAACTAAAATACTTGTTGAGACTTATATTTGGGTTTTTGCAGTGCAGATATTATTTAGGAATATTGATGGACAGGCACCTCTTGCTTGCTGTGTGGTGGTTTTGTACACTGCCAATGGGGTAAGACACTGTCATACAAGTTTTTAATTCTTATTTCAAGACCAAAACACCGGTTAAGACACTTTTCTGCAGTGTACAGCTATCTCTTGCCCTTAATGAATATAGAAATGTATTACTGTGTATTGCCAACAGTCTTGTGTAACTTAAGTGAGATAAAGTCGAATATATTGCTGATATCAACATAAGCAGTAGTCAAATACTGGTGTTTTTTAAAGTCCCATGAAACTACAAATGTTTGTTGGAAAGAATGTGTGAATTTCTTGCCTTATTAGATTTTTCCTTAACAGAACTTTGGTTTCTCTTTCTTGTTTTAATCTAGGGATCGTGTTTTCTTGCTACCTATACTTGGAGTTATATTACACGATATAAACACATATCAAGCACTCCAGCATCTTTTCTTTTTTGTAAATAATTTGTTTCATTTTTCCACACATCCTCAGTTTGTGTCTTTGTGGAATTTGTCCTTTTCAGCTATTTTTAATGGGAAAGTCCTGAGTTTGAGTGAAAGCTCAGCAGATACTTACTACTCCTCACTCTCTCCCCTGAAATCTGATTGGCTGAAGGCCACCTGTGTTGTTGAATGGGGACTGCTTGGGTGGCAGTGTAGTACAGTGGTTAGGGAACTGAGCTTGAGACCTCAAAGTTGTGGGTTGGATTCCCAGCTCGGATGCTGCCATTGTACCCTTCAGCAAGGTATTTACCATGAACTGTGTCAGTGAAATATCCAGCTGTATAAATTGTGTGTGTGAAACTCTTAAAAAGAGTGCATCTGCTAGATGCCTAAATGTACTCTAACTCATTGGGGACTGGAATAAATCATTAATTAGCTTGTAGACAATGAAATCTCTGTGTTACAATGCTGTGTGTTGATTTGTATTGACGCTGTGTGTGTCAGAGCTGAAGGCCCGCCCCCTGAGGTGATCAGACAAAGGGAGACAAAATGGCTGAACATCATCAGCCAATGGGATCACACTTTGCTGAAGAAGACCAACAAGGTGAGGTACAAATGGGACCAAGCAATAATGTTTACTGCTGGGGATTGAGCCCTGATGACAGAACAAGGTGACAAAATGCTGAGTGATTTGTGTAAGATGTGAGTAATGAAGTTATAGATTCAAATATCTTTTATCCCCTTCCCCTTTCAGTTATTTTCAAATTCTTAATTGGCATGACATGACAGAACTACAAACATACATAACACACAACTAGAAACTAGAAATGAGTGCACAACAACAACAATTCAAGTGGCTTTACCAAATCAAACCAAATCAATTCAAATGACTACAACTGCATTTATTGTTGAATAGTACTTAAAGGATAGTTGTATTAAACAAAAGCACTCTGCAACATATTCAGTTTTCTCTCTCTCTTGTTCAGGTGAAAGAACAGTGTCGGAAGGGTATCCCAGCATCTCTCAGGGCTCGGTGTTGGCCTCTACTTTGCTATGCCACAGAGAGGAGGAGTAAAAACAGGAGACTTTACCAGGTAAGAGAGACTATGCAAGGTAAGAGAGGCTGTGCCAGGTGAGATACTTTTTCAGGTGAGAGACTGTATCAGATTAGACACTTTACCTGGTGAGAGAGACTGTCAGATGAGAAACACTTTACCAAGTAAAAGAGACTGTGCCAGGTGAGAGACACTTTACCAAGTGAAAGAGACTGTCGGATGAGAGACACTTTACCAAGTGAGAGAGACTGTGCCAGGTGAGAGACACTTTACCAAGTGAAAGAGACTGTCGGATGAGAGACACTTTACCAAGTGAGAGAGACTGTGCCAGGTGAGAGACACTTTACCAAGTGAAAGAGACTGTCGGATGAGAGACACTTTACCAAGTGAGAGAGACTGTCAGATGAGAGACACTTTATGACCATATTCTTTGCTTCTTTGTGAATATCTGTGGTATAATCTAATGTTCATCCAAAGCAATCCTTCAACAACTCTTCTCCACCCTCTCAGACACTTGACTCCTCCCCTGCCCTGCAAACCTGGGTGGATATGATTGAGAGAGACATTGACAGGCAGTTCCCTTTCCACGAGATGTTCCTCTCTAGAGACGGCCATGGGTAAAGGGTTCTTCAAGTGTCTCTTTGTGACATCACACAAAGATGGTGTTCAGTGATTTGTCCTGAATTACAGGCTATGAAACACAACTGCTGAAAAACCCTGGACACAGTCAGCTCCTCTTATTTACCTCAAAGTTGTTTGTGTGTACTTTTTTTTTTGGGCAGGCAACAGGGGCTATTTCGGGTCCTGAAGGCTTACACGCAGTTCAGGCCTGATGAGGGGTACTGTCAGGGGCAAGGACCTGTGGCTGCAGTGCTTTTGATGATTATGCCTGCTGAGGTAAAGTTCTGCACTGTGTGTTTGTGTGCATACTCTATGTAGCTGTGTTTTTCATTACATGTAATTAAAATGAATAAATGAATGGCATGCACCAAGATCAAGTCAAGACGGCAATGTATGCATTGGATTTAACACTTGCACAACGTTACAAACAATAATTAATACAATGAAAACCATCAATAATAACTAAAAATACAACCGCAATCAGTAATTAATAGGCAGCAAGTGGTGTATTTTTTAGCTGTAAAGACACATTTTGGATGAATGGTCCAATTTTCAGTCTCTGTCACAAAATTTAGCATGGTATTTTGTAGCTTAGAGGTAAACATACATGAACATGTAAATGTAATTTCATGTTCACCCATTGCTAAACCTGTCACATGCCTACTCACAACTAATTGGCTTTATTCATTTTTACTATATTTTTTCAGATATGCCTTTTCTATTGTACATCCAATGGTGGAAAGACAAAGCATGCAAATATTCAACTTGCTTTGTCCAGCAATTGAGGAGCTACAGGAATTTTTATTCATTTTCCTCATACAGCGCCACCTATTGGCAAAATACCAGCAAAATTAGCATGCCTCATTAGTGCCTCAAAGTCTGTCACTGCATATGCACGCCAAGTTTCCTGATGATCGAATAAAGCTTTCAAGAGTTCCAGCTGTTTTAGTAAAATTGGCCATGCCCACAATTGTTGATTTGCATATGGTGGCCGATATTATTTTGAAAGTAAAAATTTTTTTTTCAATAATTTTTAAGTTTCAACCCGAATTTCATGACAGTCAGCTTAATGTCCTATGACTATTTCCCGACAGTTGGTTTATGTCAAAAATTCAAAATGGTGGTGTTGAATTGGATCCGCCAGAGAAGCGGATTGGTCTCGGCTGAGCCAGCTGGTGGAGAGAGCACATGCACCTGGGTTGCATTAGCTAATTAGCCCAGGTGGTAAAAGGTGTGCTGCTCTCCACAGTTCGGGGCCAAGACCGGGAGCTCACAACGAGAGCACTGTTATGATTCTTTTGTTTCGTTTTATTTTGGAGCGTTGTTCAAGCAAGCAAGAAAGAAAAAGAAAGTAATCCGCCACTGGGAAGTTGGAGGAGCTGGTGCCAGCTAGAAAGCGGGCCAGCTATAGGTGGCGCACGGGAAAGTGGTCACGCTGTTTTACTTTCCTTTGTCTTTGCTATTTTAGCTTGTTGTTTTAGTTTATTGTTTTTGCCTGGAACCCGTGAGGGGGAAGGGTCGTTAATTAGATTTTGTGTTTGTGTGGGTGCACTTTCTCTCTTTCCATGCGGCAACCAAGAGTGTCTCCCAGCACTGCTGCATCTCCCTCCCAGGGGTATAACGCTGGCATGTGACAGGTGGAAAAACAAAATGGCTGCCAATGTTGTTTCTTGAGTCAAAAATGAAGAGTTGTAGAAATTCATACTTATTTGGTTCTTTCTCAAAAAGACTACCTATATTCCAAATGTTGTGAGGATTGGACATGGCGTTTATGAGTTACAACTGTTTTAGTAAAAAATGGCCGCACCCAAAAAAAATGATTGACATGTGGTGGCCATATTGTTTTGAAAAGATTACACTTTGTAAATATAATTATTGAGGTTCAGACTCCAGAGACTCTTTCTAGCCTAAATTGTTTACAATAGGCCAAATGGCCCCAGATTAGTTTGCAGGAGTAGGTTTTGCAAAAAAAAAGACTTTAATGGCGAAAAACAAAATGATAGCAGATGTTACTTCAGGCAAAGTTGTTCACCTGAAGGAGCAAGATCTACTGATGTAACTTTAGGATTTCCCACAAACCACGGTCATGCTCTATGAAAACCTTCATATTTGATATAGCACCCCCTAATGGCCGAATAATACTAAATTTT
The DNA here is from genome assembly GCF_018555375.3 of Anguilla rostrata. Classification (NCBI taxonomy): domain Eukaryota; kingdom Metazoa; phylum Chordata; class Actinopteri; order Anguilliformes; family Anguillidae; genus Anguilla; species Anguilla rostrata. The sequence continues at coordinate 29,009,722 of NC_057939.1, read as the reverse complement.
ACAAGGGAGTACCAAGTCAAGAGGTCAATGTACTCACAAGTTCCACGATGATCCCCCACTAAGTCTGTCAAATGGCTGCTGATATCTGATTGGCTGATGGCCATTTTTATAAGTTATCATTTTATCATTAGAAATCCTGGTGCAGGCCTTTACAGAGGTGTAGCATGCAAAATGTCAGCCTGATTGGTCAAATGGTTGAACAGTTTTTGTGAGGATTGCATTGTGAGGACATAGCATTCATGCATTACAGCTTTTTAAGTAAAAATGGCCATGCCCATGGAAATATATATAGCCTAACTTGGTGAGGATAGCCTAAATGGCCCTGCCCCAGACTAGTTTGCAACAGTATGTTTTGCAAAGAATGAAAAATGATGGAAAATGTATGCATATGCATAATAAATTGGGAGTATACATTTTGTTTGGCATGACCCACAGAATCTGAGGAAAAAGTTTTATGATTGTAGCCTACATGGTTCAGGAGTTATGGGCCAAAAAGTTGATGGATGTGTTACATGCCATCATCTGGCCACTAGTTCTCATTGCGATAACCTGAATAGTGGAGGAACATACATTGGTGAAGGAACATACATAGAAACATACACACGGGTGACAAATTAAAGGAAAAAGCTGAATAAATGAGTGGAGAAACATAATGAATGCAGGCGCATCCAAAAAGGTGTACTGCATGGTACAATTTAACAATTAACATCCTATCATGCTCTGTAGCATGTACAAATATGCTGAGCAGGCTCAGTTGATTTTGGTTTTAGATCAAGATAACAAGAGGAAAATATTTAAGTACTTAAAGAGGGTTCATTATTGAGGCACAGATGGCAGGAGCTACAGTCACAAAGATTCAATAGGAACAGTGACTGAAGTGACATCAGTAAATAGGGTCTGAAATTGTGGTGGAAAGTGCACATTCGATGACGCTGATTCACGTGCATTAGTGCGATATGTAAAGAAAAACTGAAGTAGAACTCCTCAGGTGACTGAGAATGTCAATGCAGGATGTGATCAGACTGCATCAGCAAGAACAGTCTGTCAACAACTACAATAGAGATGCGTATTATTGCAGTGCATAAACCCCTCATTACAAACACAAATGCACATTTGAGAGTTCAGTGGTGCAAAAACCATAAGCACTGGTCCACAGAGGTGTGGAAAAAAGTGATATGGTTAGATGAGTCAGCCTTTACCATATTCTTGACAAGTGGGCAAGTGCATGTGTGGTGTACACCAAGAGAACAGTACAGGCTTGAATGCTTGACCTCTACAGAGAGGGGGTCTGGTGGCTCTGTTATGCTGTGGGGGGCATTTTCCTGGCATGGTTTGGGTCCACTTGTCCCCTTAGAGGGAAGGGTCACTGCAAATCAATGCAAAGTTATTCTGAGTGATCACCTTTATCTAATGATGAAACATTTCTATCCTGATGGGAGTGGTCTCTTCCAGGATGACAATGCCCCCATCTACAACAGGGCAAAAGGATGAATGGTTTGATGAGTATGAAAATTATGTGAGTCATATGCTATGGCCTTCGCAGTCACCAGATTACACCTATGGGAGATTTTGGACCAATATGTTAGACAGCGCTGTCCACCACCATCATTGAAACACCAAAAGAGGGAATATCTTTTGTAAGAATGGTGTTCCATCCCTCCAGTAGAGTTCCAGAGATTTGTGGAATCTATGCCACGGGACATTGAAGCTGTTCTGGCAGCTTGTGGTGTCCCAACACCTTACTAAGACACTTTAATGTGTCATCCGTCTGTTTCATAGCTCTATGATTCATGGTTTTTGCTGCCCATTCTGTTTTAGGCAATAATAATAAAAATAATAGTAATAGCTGCAAGCAGCGAATACCAGGGTCCGAGCAGTTGACATGCACAGAGAGTCAATGATGGTGGACAGGAACTTTACATTAGGACCAAGCCATCAACTTACAGACCTGTTTCATGCAACAGTGATTTTTAGTGAATATTTAAATGTTGTTTATATTTGTACCTCTGTAGCACCATTATATAGTTCAACTGGGCTATGACTTCACAACTGCAGTATTGATCTAAATGTCAATACATGTACCAAGTTTCATAACTTTACGCCAAACGGTTTTGGAAATATTTGCATTTTTGTGAGGCCACACCCCCTGCTGATTAATTTGCTTGTCATTCACCAATATTTTTCCATACCCACTGCAAAGGTGAGGTGAGGCAAAATACCAATTTTTGTCAAAATCTGTTAATCTTTGTAGGAGGAGTAGTGGCGGAAAATACAATACATTGGTCTTCTGGTTCCTGGAGGCAAATTTGTTCTTTGTGATAAGGGACAACTACAGACGCTGTTTTCAAGTCTCTAGGTCGAACAGTGGAGGAGATATGATTGATTAAAAACTAAATTTTTAACAGACTATTATAGCGCCTTCAAGTGATGAATCGGTGGCAAAAATACTTTTGCACTATCTGCAAATAATTGTCTTCCACTGTGCCAAGTATCATCGAATTTGAACAGCCCAAAATCCCTAAAATGAGGAAAGCATCATGACAAGGTATAATAGCAATTAAGCTCATTCAAAACAGTAAGACTCAATTAGCTTTCCTACATGGACACAAAATTAGCTGTCGTTTCTACATTTTTAAACCGTTCAACACTGCAATTGAATTTTTCACTTTTTTTAATATAGCTTTTAAATAAAAGTGTCCCCTGACCATATCAGTGCAAGTTTCATGCAAATTGGTCAGTCACCTTCAGAGGAGTTGAGGATGCAAAATAGGAATGCAAAATAGCAAAAAATCTAATCATACGCCCTTTGATTGTCCAAGATACTTTTTTGTTCAGCATGAGGAGAGGAATCCCGAGACACTAGCCTTTCACGTCTTTCTACCGTAATCGGTTCAAAAGTTATGAGTTTAAATATTGAATATACCATTGGTCGCTATAGCTCCACCAACTGGATAAAATCTGTGTAATTTTAATAATGATCGTAGGAGATCTCTGCCTTAATGGTCCTACCAAATTTCACCATTTTCACCTGTCCAAACAAACATTATAAGCCTTTAAGCCAAAACACAGGAGGGAAAAAAAAAATAGAAAACAATAATAAATAAAAATTTGAACAAAAACAAGAGTTCTAGCAGCTTTACAGCCTGGACCACTAAAAATGAAATAAAAACTATAGGGTCGCAGCAGCTTCACTGCTTGGACTCCTAATAAAATTTTTTTTTAAATAGATCAGAACAATCGGGATCCAGCAGCTTTGCTACTTGAACCCCTAAAAAGAAGGAAAAACTTAACAAAAACAGTACAGTTCCCACAGATTCACTGCTTGGAACCCTAATAAAAAGTGGAACAAAACAGTTGGGTTCCAGCAGCTTCATTGCTTGGACCCCTAATAATATTCATCATCATTATCATCATAATAATAGTCACAATATTAATAAAAGGCTGCAAATATTAAGATGATTGCCTGCCTCCCAATTTCACTGAAGTTGAAGGCAAGCTTTCATCTTTTTGCTTCTGTTCATTTCTGAGTGGCTTATGTGAGAAACTGAATAAAGTAATCTTACTACATCAGTGCTGTATGTTTCAGTGCATCTGTGGAATGGTGTGTGCTCTCTCTCTCTCTCTCTCTTAGGAAGCATTCTGGTGTCTGGTTCAGATCAGTGAGCAATACCTTCCTGGGTACTACAGCCCCCTGCTGGTGAGATCCCCGTACTACACCCACTCACACCTCAGCTGTGGTAGCTGGGTCCCTATGGGTCTTTTTATTCATGAAACTCCTGAAAGTAACGCTGATTTCAGATCAGTTTCCCCTGTCTATATCCTAACTTCACTCAATTTGTGCTAAAAGGCCAAACTGACCATATATCAGCACTTCTACTCTGAGGCGCTTTATCAATACTTTTCTAGGCATGATTTCATTCTAACCACTTTGACCTGATCCTTCCACAGGAGGGTGTGCTGTTCGACGCAGCCATGCTCAGTGGTGTGCTGCACAGGGTGTGTCCCTCCGCTCACAGGCACCTGCTCAAACATGGTGTAGAGCCACTCATGTTTGCCACAGACTGGCTGATGTGTCTCTATGCCCGACACCTGCCTTTCAGCACCCTGCTTAGAGTCTGGGACCTGTTCTTCTGCTACGGTCGGTCCCTCATCCTCTTCGCTCTCTCTGTGTCCTTTACTGGTGTTTGACTAGGGTTGCAAAATTCCAGGAATATTCAAGGTGGAAACTTTCCATGGGAATTAATAGGAATTTATGGGAATTAACGGGAATAAAATGGAAATATAGCCCTATTTGCTCAGGCTGCATTTACCATGTCATATGCAGATAGAAACAAACCTTTTACCATATCATAAGCAGACATAATTGCAAACATTCCCTATGACCCCCCTCCAAAAAAAAAAGACTTTTCTCTTAACACCTAACCCCCCCCCCCCCCTAAAAACAGTCTTCCGAGTGTTGTTTTAGAATTCTATTTACATAGATAGTAAACAGAGTTTTTAGAAAAAGTCAAGGAATGACAGATGTGTGGAATAAACATTAACAAAATACATCCAATTTTACTGCGCAAGGGGTCAGTTGACCCCACGGTTCTAATGACGAGCAGTATACTGTGAGTAGTGCCAAGTGACTTCGGCACCACACTACATGACCAAAGACGGGCTAGTTTTGAAGAGGAGCCAACTGCTTGTCCAAAATTACCAATATTTATACGATGTCTCCATGCCGCTTCACAGCGATAAAAATAGCCTACTTATCAGACGGCGTTAATTTCGTCAACAAAAAATATTCGTTACGACCCCTTTTTCATGACGAAAACAAAACATAACGAAATAACAATTCACTTTTGTAAACAAAAACATGACGAAATGTATTATTTTAATTGGCGAATATAAACTAAACGATAAACTGAATTAATACCGCTGTCAGAATAGGCCTTAGGGTTTAAAGTGAACAACTCATTTATAAATGTTTTACAATAAAGATTGAATGGAAATAGATTAATTAAAACTCCTCAATTAGCATGCTCAATCAAGCTACATCACATGGTAACAGCTAGCTAGCAGAAGGTGTTAACAAGGTATTAACTGTGTACTTTGTATTAGGCTACTATCCGGCGGTTCATTGAAATATCATAAAAAATATAAAATATATTCACTCCAGTAATATAATAAAAACTTACCTGAAAGCATGTAGGCTCAGACAGTGCGGTAGTGTTGGCAGATATGTGGGCTGCACATGTGATGGGAGAATGCACTGTGCATGCAGAGGGTTGTAATTTTACTGAATTCCTATTTAAAGGGATGCTGGCAAATTATCAGTATGTGTGACGGAAGAGTGCGCTGCTGAATGTAGTGCATGGTTACAATTCAATTAAACTAGAACAAAGCGCCCTTTGGGCATTGCAACCTTTTCCCTTGACCCTCCCCTGACCCCTGAGACCTTTGCCCCTGTACCCCAGCCCTCGCCATTGCTTTCACCCACAGCCTCCCCTGAACCCCCTTGACCCTGTGGCCCCACCCCTTAAAAATATCCTGTGCAAAGGGCAGACCCCCAAGCAGTATTAATGGTGAATTTGGAAGGGATGCGACGAAAGGGGCATGGCACATATCCGAAAAAGTACACACACGCAACTGTCATATTATAAAACAGTAATAATAATATTGTATATTTGTATTAAGGTCATAGTAATTATTTGTCACATACACAGTTTTTCGGCCCCCCCAAGATTGTGCAAACAGATAAGGTGAAGGATAGAAATATATATTGTATTACATATAAGTTAAAGAGTAAAAAAGAAACAAAGGAAAACTGTCCATACAAAACTTTAGGGCTTGTTGACAGTATATATATATATATATATATATATATATATATATATACAGTACTGTGCAAAAGTCTCAGGCACCCTAGATTTTTAAATATAATATATACATTTTTGTATTTTGTTAAATAAAGTAATATTTTAAGTAATAGACTACTTTTCAGATAAAAACTTGATCAAGGGTCTCTGGGATTACCTGGAGAGCCAGAAGCAAGCGAAACAGCCAACTTCTGCAGAAGAACTGTGACAAGTTCTCCAAAATGCTTGGAACAACCTACCAGCCGATTTTCTTATAAAACTGCAGGACAGTGCACCTAAGAGAATTGATGTAGTTTTAGAGGCGAATGGTGGTCACACCAAACATTGATTGTTTTTAACTATTTACTGCTCTTTATATTATTTTTTCGATATTTATAACCTTTCATTTCATTATTTTTGAAAGCATCTTAGCTGTACAGCATTCTTTTTTACAGGTGGCTAAGACTTTCGCACAATATGTATATATATATATATAAAGGGTAGGGTAGGATGCCAAATTACAGCTACTTACACAGAATTATAGTAGCTCCTTATACACAATGTTGTCTGTTATTCCGTCCTCATTTCCTTCAATAAAAACTTGCGCGTTGGTGGCTCTCTTTCCCCTGGAGAAGACTGTGTAGAGCTGGCCATGAGCGAACACAGGCTGAGGAAGGTAGATGCCAACTTGCTAATTTTCTTCTCCCTGAACTTTGTTGATGCTAACTGGGAAAGCCAGCCTGACGGGGAACTGTCGCCTGACAAATGTGAAAGGAAGCTCATCATTTCTGTCATGGTGAGGAATCAGACTGGGGCCGCATAGACCGCGTTGCAATGACTGGCGTCGCTATGGTGAGAGAACGTGAACTTTGTTCTTCGAGCCGCTCTGACCGCAATAACTATGAAATGACCTGACGTTCACAGTCTGCACCGTGTAGACCGCGCCGACCGCAAGAAGCATGAAAAACGAATGCTGAGCTAGCTACCTAGGTACTTTATTAGCATGCTAACGCCAAGCGGTGAATCAGCAATATACTTCAGAATTCTTACCTGACTTCTCTGGAGATTCGCTACCTCACGCAAATCTCTTGCATTTGACTTGCCGACAGTGATTTGCACTTCTTTTTAGGCATGATGCAAACGTTCTTCAAAAAAAACGCTCTTACTTTACTGGTCACACGTCTCTGGTGTGTGGTGTAACTGTTACCGTTGGTATGGTGGAAAGTAGTTCCAGGTGACAGTAGTGCCGGATTCCAAAATAAAAAGTAAGTATAAGCGAGTATTTATTTAACATATAAAATATATAATTATATCCAATTATTTGAAAATTTGTGTTTGGTCGATCATATCTCTGTTGTTACTGTATTATTAGCATTGGGAGAATACACTGGAGAATACAACAGGAGAATACACTGTTTGACATTGGCAGGGAAATTTGGCACATTTCACCTGGGACCCCACCCACATAATCAGCTGTGCTGCTCAACATACAAATGCATGATCCTTACAAATGGGACATCATTGTAAAGGGAAATGAACAGGCTTTCCAATGATATAAGTTAAAATGCTAATAATACAGTGACAACAGATATGATCAACCAAACACAAATTCCCAAACTTTTTTTGAGGAGTTTAGTAGAATAGGCATACTTTGAACCAAAACATGCCATAAGACCTAGTATTGCTTTTTATGTGTATCCCCCCCCCCCAAATAAGTTCACTATTAAAAGGTAAGATTTTTATATTGAAATTGTGAAAAATTCCCAAAATTCTCGAGCTTAACTTCCCTTCCAAAATTTACACTTTGCAACGCTATATGTGACGTCATTGTGCTTTGGTCTTTTTAAGAAATTCCTCATGATGTATTAGCCATACAGAGAAACTGTACAAAAAAACATCCAGGCTGTACGACCAAAGCAGTGAAACCCCTTGGCTGCACTAGCAATGCAGTGAAACCCCCAGGTTGTACAAAAATGTGGTAAAACCATCAGGCTTTGTAACCCATGCAATGAAACCAAGGGGCAACAACTCGCCTCTATTAGTGAAGCCTTTTACCCCAGTGGCTACTGCATGAACTGCAATGCCTGGTTGCAAAAAGAACTTGAAACCCCACCCACCCAATGTTAAGTCAATGGGGAAAGTCTGAAAAGAGGCCAATTTTCTCTGAGGAAATATAAAGTCAATACATTTTTTACACAAGAAATGATGGTTTAACTAGTTAATCCCATCCCTTGTAATGTCTCCCCTGGGTCTGATTTTTAAAAATAATTCTGCCAAAATTCCCAAATCTGAGTTCATTTCAGTGCGTGCAATATGGCTTGTCCAACTACCGTATGACCATAAGGATCTCCTCATCCTCGCAGCGAGGCAGAGTTCTTCAGCAGCAGGTGTGATGCTGTGTTGAGACATTATCAGATAAACGGTTCTATGTCAAAACGCGATTTCTGACCATTTTGGGGTTTCAGTTGATTCTCATAAAGTCTCGTCTTTTATAATTTATATATGTTGTTGGTGAAATCAGATTTGTAAGCAGTTTTGAAGCTTCTTTAAGAAGACAAGCTAGTGGGATTTACTTAGCTAGGGGGAGCAAGTTTACTGTCTTGCTATCGATCTATCTGTCTATCTAGCTAACTTGCTAGTTATCTTGTGATATATCTGTCTAGCTATCTAGATCTCTTATCTATCTGTCTATAAAACTAGCTAGCTAGTAAGCTAACTAGCTAGTGATCTATTTTATCTATTTTTCTATGTAAATATTTTAACACTAAACGTATCTTGCGCAATTAACTTTTTTGAAATGTTATGACAGTATGGTTCTATGGTTGCAAGACCATGCTTGTTATGGGTGTGTCTAATTACCATGTAAAGTAATCGGGGTGGATTTTCCTGTAGTCGTGGACTCCACTCTTTCGCTCCACTGCGCTTGCGTTGGTTGCAACGGGCAATGTGGCTGCGCCCTAGTTTGGGCTTCATGCGCCAGTGAGCACTAACCATAGCAAATCAGTGGGTGATGTCATGAAGCACTTCGTCCATATTTTTATACGGTCTATGAGTGAAACTCTCAAGTTTCACAGAAAATGTGGTGATACCATCCAGGCTGTATGAGCCACACAATGAAACCCTCATGTTGTGCTAAAAATGTGGTGAAACCCTCTGGTTGCACTAGCCATGCAGTAATGCCTGTCTATCTCTCCTCTGTTGCAGGTGTACGGGTGTTGTTCCAGGTGGCAGTGGTGCTGGTACGGCGGGCATTAGGGCGGCAAGTCCAGAGGGAGGAGTGTGAAGGCCAAATGGAGACCCTGGAGAGACTACGCGGCATCAAGGCCCAGGTTCCACCAGAGGACGACACTTTCATTGAGGAGGTGAGACAGTCCAACTCCACCCCTTCTGCAACGTGTGAGATCCATGGCAAAGTTGTGACTTTTATGAGCAGTAGAACCAGCAAGCCATTGCATAAGAGTTAGCATAACAGATAGCACAAAAATTAGCATAAGAGGTAACAAAAATGTTAGCCTAAAAGTTGGCATATGTTAGCATAAGGGTTAGTGTAAAAGAGTACTTGTGTTAGTGTAAGACTAGGCGCTGGGCCTTATGGGACTAATTTGTGATGGGCAGCAAATAAATTCTCCTACTCTCTGTCTCCATCTCCCTCCCCCATTCTTTTCTCTCACTCTTGCAACATCCTCTCCCCTTTCCCTCTTCTTCTCTCTATTTCCCTCTCAGGTGTGCTCAGTCCCTCTCTCTGGCAGGGACCTGGAGAGAGAGACGGAGAGAGAGCTAGAGAGATGGAGAAAAGAGCGCCCATCCTCAACCTTTGACCCTCGCAACCGTTGCCATGGCTACCGGGCGGCCTGGGTGAAAGGGCAGGAGAGGGAGGAGCAGCAGAAGAGGGCAGAGAGAGAGAGGGGAAACCTCTCCCTCCCTCCCCTGCGCTCTCCCTCCTCCCTCTCTCCTTCACTCCTCAGGAAGAGGTGGAAGAGAGGGAGCAGGGCAGAAGCAGGCAAAAGAGAAGTGGGCGAAGCAGGAGAACGAGAGCAAGGGAGGCAGGCTGGAGGGAAGGCAGGAGCGGCTGAAAAGTGGGGCAGGGGGAATGGGAGAGAAAGAAGCAGGAGGAGTGAGAGAGAAGAGGAGGTGCAGCACAATAAAGCAGCTCACAGAGATCCCTTAAAGTGCCCATTCACAAGCATGGCAGGAAACTCAGCCCAAACCACAGATGGATTGCCACACTGTGCCACACAACAGCACAGCACCAGAACTGCTCCCAATCACGGCCATACAAGCACGGACCAGCCTCAGGATGGAGCAGGCAGATCCACGAATGGGGACAGCACCCATGCCAAACCGATACCTCACACCGTGGTACGACCCAGCCCAGCGAACCAGCTGGCTGTTTCCATGGAGACGACTCTTGAGTATGGCATTGTGGAAGGTTCTGCCATGTTGAGCCAGACGCACACCAACTTTATGGAGGGGCCTGGTGGATCAGCAAAACCTGTAACAATAAGCAGGACCAGCATTTATGCTCAACACAGTGCTACAGAAACACCCAGCGCTAGCTCCCTGGTTTGGGGTGAAACAGTGGAGAGCCCAGAGAGCGATTTGGAGCAGAATGATGATGTGGGCTTATGCCAGGAAAAAGAAGACAGATTGGGTGGGACAGACAAGCAGCAAATAGGCTCTGCTTGCAATAATCTTGGTATTCAGGAACTTCAGGGGTCTAATCAACAGGTCCTCCCTAGCCCAAGGTGGGTAGAACAGTCTGAACACTTGCCTGTAAATCATGATGGGTCTCTGGGAAATATTCCCCAGGGTGAGCAGGACTCCAGCGGGTGCTCTGAGGGGGATATTTCGCAGCAGCTAGAGGACTCTGGAAATGTGGAACTACAGGGGGGACATTCCGGGGACACTGCCCAGACTGGGGTGCCAGGCAATCACAGTCCAGCAGGAGACCATCCAGGCCCCCTCACAGGACAGGGGCTGTCCCAGCAGGGGGAGACTGAAAGTGAGAACCTGCTCAGCCCCTCCCTATTGGTTGAGAGACTCAAAATGGAGCAAGCCCCCAAAGGTGGGACAGAGGCAGGCTGTGAAAGGTTACCAGTTGTACTTTTAGATCCGGGAGAGGGGACACCTGTGCTAGATCAGGAAAAGGGTTCACCCGTGTTAGATCAGCGAGAGGGGTCAACTACAGCACATCAGATTGAGGGCTCATCTGTGTTGGATCAGGTTGAAAAGTTACCTGTTACACTTGTGTTTGATCAGGTTGAAGGGTTACCTGCTACACCAGTATTAGATCAGGGTGCAGGGTCACCTACAGCACATCAGACTGAGGGGCCATTTGTGCTTCATCAGGTTGAGGATTTACCTGTTGCACCTGTAGATCAGGTTGAGGAGTTACACATATCTTTATTAGATGAGGCTGAAGGATTACCTGTTACACCTGTGTTAGATCAAGTAGAAGGGTTACCTGATATACCTGTATTACATGAGGTTGACAGGTTTCCTGTTAAACCTAAATTAGATCAAGTGGAAGGGTTACCTATTACACCTGTATTAGGCCATAGTGAAGAGTCTCATGCAGTAGATCTGGTTGAGGGACCACCTGTATTAGACAAAGGTGAGCAATCACCTGTAACACCATTATTAGCTCAGGTTGAGGAGGCAGGTTCACAGCAAAATGTTGTGTCTGAGCCACAGCTGCCCACCAAAGCCCTGTCATTCACAGAGGTTATCCCCTTTAGCTCCACACACAGCGAGGATTCCACTGTGGGACCAACGAGTGAGACTCTGCCAGGACACACAGGGGGCGTGTCTGAGCGACTGCCCTGCCTCCCTGCTCAGGTGGGACAGACAGCCCAGGAAAGAGATCCCCATCAGGAAGAAGCCCAGCCCACAGGGACTGACCCAACACCACCAGAAGGTGACCTGATCTCTCCAGAGGACCAGAGCAGATCTGGGCAGATACCCTCCCCTGCAGGACCCTGCCCCATTGTGGAAAAGGGCAGTGGGGTGTACAGACCACGGCGTGCCCCCTGCGGCAAAGCGTCCCGTTCCCGCACACTGTCCGAGGACACATTCAGAGACTCAAATCACACCGGCTCTGAAGCCACATCTATAATCAGCCCGTCCAACCACACCCCCCAGGATATCGGCAAGCGTGACCCCTCCCACCGGGACAAGAGCAGCCCCTTTCCGTCATCCAATCCGGTGGACACTCCGCGTCGCTTTGCTCTCTTTCGTATGCTGAGAGGGGACCGCTCCAAAGACAGGAAGGGAGGAGATGGCGGTGGGAAGAACCATAAGGCATCATCACCCAAAATGACAGTGCCCACCATACTTATACAAGACTTCAGTGATGGGGTGGGACCAGGCGTGACCGGGGAAGGGTCAGGTATGGACGAGGCCGGATCAGGCATGGCCATGGCTGAGGCAGCATCCGGTGTGGCTGGGGATGGCCTCAGCTCCAAGCAGCGGAGAAGGGGGAGAAGGGAGCAGGAGAGGAGGGAAAGAGAGGAAGAGAAGGCCAGGAAGAAAAGAGAGAAGGTGATGGAAAAAGAGAAGGACAGAGAGAGGAAGAAGCCGCAGACCAGGGGGAAGAGTTTTCATGCACACAGTGATATTCCTCGCCCTGGAAACAGCAGCTGTACAACACCAGGTTCCAAGAGAAACTCTGCCCCATTTTTTGACACAATCTTCTAAAGATGCAGGGAATGGGGGGTGGGGGGAGGGGGAGAGAGAGAGAGAGACATAAACTGGAAACATTGGAGTGTACAGAATGTAGATAAGACAAGAAATCTGGAAAATAAGAATATTTTAATTTGAGTTTGTATATTAATTGAAATCCATGTTGACATTAATACAAAATAGCAGAAATTATTACTCCAAGTTTTTTCCTTTATTCTAATTCTTCAGTCTTGGATTTCGTCTTCACAGCTCAATGGTATAATAAAGCAGAAGTTACATTTTTCTGTGTATGTGAATACATGTGTGTGTGTGTGCATGCAGGGGCACATTTTTGTCTGTTCTCTGTGGGGTCTCTGGTCTCTGAGAGTCTGAAAAGCAGAGTGTAGGATGCCTCCTCCTGTTTCTCTGTCTAGAACACTAGGGCTAAAACACCTGAACACCAGAAAAATCTCCCCTCTTCTTTCTCTCTCTCCATCTCTTTTTCTGTCCTTGATGACATCAGAAGGATGAGTCCTCCTCTTCATTCTCGCTGTCACTAGCCAGTACTTCCTGGGTTCGCAGCGTCTGTGAGGAAGTGGGCAGCATGGAACCAAAGAAGAGGGAGTGGAACTGAAGGGGAACAAAAAAAATAAAAGTGTGGAAATTACTAGGAAGAGGGTTTATTTATTAGTTTTTAAAACCTATTTTAATGTGAATTCACCACATGTAGTCAGGTCTTCCTTAATTTATTTTAATTCCAGTTTGTTTCAACCCCAATTTTAATTCCAAGAAGACTTTTAGAATTTGGAATGGCCAGTTGGATTTGTAGACCAGTCTCCTGACTGAATTTTTAAGAGCAAGGGTAAGTGAGTGTTCCCCTCTGAAATGCATTCTGCCAGCAACTACTGCACAGTCATTGCAGGTCTGCAGCACCCAATTGGTGCAGCTGGTGCGTAGGAGACAGAGACAGACCTTCACAGTTGGCACAGTCCAAATTGATCCCAGGCCATGGGGCCCATCCACACTCCAGGAACAGTGCAAGTTAGCCACATCTTTCTGGAAGAAGCAGGGAAGGCTTAACTGCCCTGATATTACCATGGTTATGGAGGGTTGCTGTGCTCCCTGTTGCGTGGTGGCCACATGACATGCAAACCACAGCACGTACCTTTTCATTAGGCGGCCTGCCCATCTCTTCCTCTTCCTCCTCCTCCTCCTCTCCCTCACTGGACGCTCTGGCCCTGAGCTGCCCCATGCTGGCCTTGCGTGGCAGGGTCGGGGGGCAGCCAGAACCCCCGGAGGCCAGCTCGCTGGTCTCCATGGCGATGAGGTAGGAGTCGATGTCATCATTCATGAAGTCATCCGGAAGAAGGGCGGGGTTTTGGTGGCTAAGTCAAAGCGGACGAGTGGGACACAGGCTGTGAGCAGGGGACACTGCATGAGCAGCTCAGTCACACCATGGAGGGAGTGTGTGTGTGTGTGCGCTGTACATCCTAGAGTACCACATCCCTCCCCGCAATGTTAGCACAGTTACAGAGAATGTCACCATCACTCTCAAAAGTCAAACATCTTCCATTGAGATACATATTTCTGAAATATTTTGATTTGATAGGGACCAGTGGAAGTGAAAGCAGTGTTAAGCTCAGTATTAAGCTGTATTCCATTACATTACATTACATTACAGGCATTTAGCAGACGCTCTTATCCAGAGCGACTTACACAACTTTTTTTTTTACATAGCACTTTACATTGTATCCATTTATACAGCTGGATATATACTGAAGCAATGCAGGTTAAGTACCTTGCTCAAGGGTACAACGGCAGTGTCCTTACCCGGGAATCGAACCTGCGACCTTTCGGTTACAAGCGCAGTTCCTTACCCACTGTGCCACACTCCGTCCTCCGTATTCCAGTCATATTACTTAGCCAGTCAGGGATGGGTAGTACAGTTGTTGTTATGGCCACTTAAGAGTCAGTGCTCTTGTTCCCATGTCTACATACCATTCAGTGCTGTTGTTGAAATGGTTACACAGGTGAGAATCCTCGGACAATGTAGCCAATACAAAGTTGACCTCCAGGACACTCTCTGTCAAACTCAGAATCACTGGCCTGTCAACGTTAAAAACCAAAAAAACAACAGAAACCTCTCAATATTATTTTAAGCATATTCACTATTTAGAATTTTCCCATTTTGAATGGCTACAACACAGTGGCACACAAATACACAAACAAGCTGACACATGCACATGCACACACATGTAAACAAAGACACATTTCAGACACACTCTCACACACACACACACACACACACGCACACAGTGTGAGAATGACAGCACAGCGGGGTGCTCTGGGGTAACTGACCTGCCTGGTTCATCAAAGTGCAAAGACACGGGGAGACCAGAGGACTCTGCAAACATCAGCAATCCCTGAGAGAGAGAATGGATGAGAAAGACATTTCCCAGACAGGTGGATGTTATGCAGTAAAAAATGTACAAAAAAAAATAGAACATGAACTGAAAACTCGTGCACATCATGAATATTGTGCCATCTGGCTGATTTATTATGATTATTTTGGTGAACAGGGTAAGACCAGTCTGCCTTCCTTATTCACTTCCTTCTTCATTTATCCCTTCCCCCCACAAGCTCTCTCACCCTCATCTCTTTGAGACAGAAGGTGACGCGGCCGGGGCAGCCCACTGTAAACTGCTCAAACTCCTTAGCACTGAGACTGAGCTCCGTCAGCACAGCCTTACTCTGCTCTAGGGAATAGAAAGATGGTGACATTTTTACAGAAAGGCCCTGAGAGCAGCAAGCAAATATATTATAAAAAGTTAAATGCATACTATTTGTGTCTTCATTTCATATTATTCCATTCATGGGAGTTTTGCCCTATAAAATATTAGCAGGGAACTTATGATATGCTGAATGAATATATTATCTACTTTTTTCTATAAATGTTTTTATTGTGTGGCATGCAATGCCTATCTGTATCCTGCATGTCCTTTAAAATTAACCAAGATGCCAAAGAAAATAGAATATAGGGGGATTTAAACCAGAAGTTTTCCCTCACCGAACACAACACAATGATTGGTTGAAATAAGTGAGCTGCTAATCCCACACAGGGTATCATCAGCAGTCCCAAACTGCTGCCAGCAGGCGTGGCCACTCACCTGCCTCTTCCTCCACATGGTTCCTGAAGCACACTCTTTCACTGCTCACCGACACACTCACTTCTTCCACAGAGGTGGGAAAGTGCAGCACTGTTTCTACTAGGAGCCTGGCGAAGGAGTGAGGAAGACAGAGAGAGAGGGGGGTTAAAATGAGTGCTGACACTACACCAACAGAGAGAGTGAGTGAGAAGAAGAAAGAATGAAAGAAAGAGGGAGGAAGGGAGGGATTAACTACGAGAGGGAATAGCAGATAGAGAAGGAGATATTAGACAGAAAGAAATGGACTGATACATAGATGGTTAGAGACAGAAATGGACCAATATACAGACACACAGGTAGAAATATAGACCAATGGAGAGAGATGGACAGATATGCATACAGATAGAGAGATGGACAGATATACAGAAGATGGAGAGAGATGGAAAGACTTATAGGGAGGTAGAAAGAAAGATGGGATGAAACAATATACGGACAGTGAGAGTGTACACAGACCTGGGCTGTGCCCTCAGTACGTTGGCGCAGCTCTCCTTGTTGAACACGGCCTGCAGACTCTCACAGTCCTGGATCGACAGATTGTGTGTCTTCAGCAGCCCTAAGAGTCCGAGCATTAATCAATGGACGGGTGTTCTTATTGGCATGCTAAATGCAGGTGTTATTATAGTTACAATTAAAACAGGTTATATTACTGCAATGCTAAAACTAGATGCTAGCACAGGACTAAATTGGTTTTACTACAGCGGTTTACATTTGGCACTGCCACCCTGAGAGATCTTCCCGGCAGGAGCAAATTTGCATATATTTTCTTTGTTTTTCCACAAGAGCTATTTGATGGTAAATGGACTGCATTTATATAGCGCTTTTATCCAAAGCGCTTTACAATTGATGCCTCTCATTCGCCAGAGCAGTTAGGGGTCAGGTGTCTTGCTCAAGGACACTTCGACACGCCTAGGGCGGGGTTTGAACCGGCAACCCTCCGACTGCCAGACAACCGGTCTTACCTCCAGAGCTATGTCGCCCCTGTAGCCAATGTCGCCCAATGTAGCCAATACAAAGTTGACCTCCAGGACACTCTCTGTCAAACTCAGAATCACTATTTGTTGCTTGCACAACCACCACCAGGTACAAATGTGAGCACTCAAATCCATATCTGACTGTTAACATGTATTTTGCTTTGTGTGTGTTTGTTTGTATACTGTTCTATGTGGACCCCAGGAAGAGTAGCTGTTACCATTTGTAACAGTTAATGGCGATCCTAATAAACTAAACTAAACTAAACATGTCAACCGCGGGACTCACAAACTAAACCATCAGCTTGCGGCAAAAATTACCGCTGCTCTTATTTTAACACAAAAAGAGAGGAAAATACATTTTAGTGACGTTGTAAATAGAGACAGGCTATTCATGTTGCCCATAACATTTTTGTGTGTATTTAGGTGAAATTTACATTTATAAATGCTTATTCATGGAACTTTGTGGTCAGACCGTGAAAAAAATAGTCAGCTAGTCTCGAGCACTGTCTATAGGCTAATGTCAAACATGTTAGTATCATTACATTACATTTATTTGGCAGACGCTTTTATCCAAAGCGACGTACAAAAAGTGCATTTCATGGTCATAGACAACTTAGGATATAGGTGAGAGACGGTATACATGTAATGCATCATAAATGTAAGATGGGCAATAACTTTTTGTGCCATTTTAGAATTGTACACATGCAATTCAGTCCTCTACCAAATGATTAATGGAAAAAAATATCATATGCATTTATAATAAGCACACACAAGATTAGTCTGTATAGTAGGCCATTTGCTTTTGCTATTTGGTTTTGTGTTTGTTTTTAATGTATAAATGAGCTATGGCTAAATTACACTGAACAAAACAGCCATTTTTTATGGGTTTAAATAATACCTAAAAAATTTGTTCTATGTGCACAAAGATCTTATTTCTTTCAAATTTTTCCCACAAATTTCTTTATTGTCCACAAGGGAAATTCATTTTGCTTAGGTCAGTATGATGGGGTCAATAAAAGGCCACCCTAAAATGCTGCGTTTTTTGTTGTTCAACACCATGTCACAGATGCCTAAAGAGTTAAGAGATCATGCAATTGGCATGCTGACTGCAGGAATGTCCTGTAGGGCTGTTGCCAGAGTAATGGGTGTTCATTTCTCCACCATAAGCCACCTCCAGCGTCGTTTCAGAGATTTTGGAAGTTCGTCCAACAGCCCTCACAAGCGCAGACCACGTGTAACCACGCCAGCCCAGGACCGCCACATCCGACTTCTTCACCTGCGGGCATCGTCGGAGGCCAGCCACACAGACAGCTGATGAAAGAGTTGGTTTACACAACCAGAGAAAGGGAAGCTCATCTGCATGCTCGACGTCCTCAACGGGGTCTTGATTTGTCTGTAGTTGGGCGTCACAATCAACGTGAGGGTTTAGAGCTAGAGCTCAACTTCGATGGCCACAGGCACGCTGGAGAACGGTCCTTTTCATTGGTGAATCACAGTTTCAGCTGTACAGGGCAGATGGCAGGCAGCGCGTACGACGTCGGGTGGGTGAGCGGTTTGCTGATGTCAACGTTGTGAGCAGAGTGGCTCGTGGTGGTGGGGTGTTGGTATGGGCAGGCATATCCTATGGGCAGAGAACTCAAGTGCATTTTATCCATGGCAATTTGAATGCACAGAGATATCGTGATGAGATCCTGAGACCCATTGCTGTGCCATTCATCCACCGCCATCACCTCATGTTTCAGCATGACAATGCTCCATGCCCCATGTACAGATCCTTGCCCCATGTTGCAAGGAGCTGTACACAATTCCTCAAAGCTAAAAATGTTCCAGTTCTTCCATGGCCTGCATACTCACCAGCCATGTCACCCATTGAGCCTGTTTGGGATGCTCTGGACCGGCGCATACGACAGCGTGTTCCAGTTCCCATCAATATCCAACAACTTCGTACAGCTATTGAAGAGGAGTGGGACAATGTTCCACAGGCTACAATCAACAATTTGATCAATTCAATGCAAAGAGATGTGATGCGTTGCATGAGGCAAATGCTGGTTTTTTATTTGTTGTATTTTGTTTCGTTTTTTGTTTTTTTTCTTTTACTGTGTGCAAATAAACAAATAAACTAAACAAGATACTGATCGGTATTCTGTTCATTTCATGGTATCTTCTTTTTTGGGGAATCTGTGACTAACAAATGCATATCTGTATCCCCAATCACATGAAATCAATAGATAAGTGCTTACTGAATTTATTTCAGTTGACTGATTTACCTTTATTACCTTACAACTCAATAAAATCTTCGAAATTGATAAGTGTTGCATTTCTATTTTTGTTCAGTGTAATTTAACTTTTCATTTATTTCATGCAAGATAGCCCAATCTTGTTCAAAATGACATTACATTACACTACAGGCATTTGGCAGACGCTCTTATCCAGAGCGACGTACAACAAAGTGTATAACCATAACCAGGAACAAGTATGACGAAAACCCTAGAGAGAAGTACCGGTCCAAGTGCAGGGAACAACCGCATAGTTCAACTTGGACCCTGATGGTTAAACTGATTAACACTAACAACGAGAACGGCAACAACGCAATCTATGGAAAAATAAAAATAAAATTAGTCGTTAAGACAGGCGCATCAACTAAGTCACCTATGAAACAGCTGCCTAGTTACAACCCTAAGTTTAGTCATTTACAGGGGGGAAGGGAGGGATGGGGAGAGGTGCAGCCTGAAGAGGTGGGTCTTCAGTCGTCGTTTGAAATGGGTCACAGTCTCAGCTGTTCTGACCTCCACAGGGAGGTCATTCCACCATTGTGGGGCCAGAACAGACAGGAGACGTGTTCTGGAAGTGCAGGTGCGAAGAGGGGGAGGTGCTAGGCGTCCTGAGGTAGCAGAACGGAGGGATCTGGCTGGCATGTAGGGTTTGAATATCTTGTGAAGGTATGCTGGGGCTGATCCCTTGACTGCCTGGTATGCTAGGACCAATGTTTTGAATTTGATGCGAGCTATAACAGGCAGCCAGTGGAGGGTAGTGAGCAGGGGAGTTACGTGGGAGTGTCTGGGGAGGTTGAAGACCAGACGAGCCGCAGCATTCTGAATGAGCTGCAGGGGTCTGGTGGCAGATGCCGGTAGTCCAGCCAGAAGAGAGTTGCAGTAGTCCAGGCGGGATAGAACCATTGCTTGGACCAGGACATGGTTTGTTGTCAATGAGATAAATGCCTCCTTTTGCAATGCTGTAGAACAATGAACATAACTTCATTCACAGGTCACTACATTGTCCTCATGTCATTTTATAGAACTTATAACAGTACAGGCTATAAGTTTTGATGTTCAGTAATTTACAGTAATGGTAGAAAAAATTTTATATCATAGCCGTTTGAAGTAAAATTTCATAGGTGACTTAGTTAATGCACCTGTCTTAACTACTGCTTGTATTTTTGCACAGACTGCGTTGTTGCTGTTCTCGTTTGTGTTAGTGTTAATCAGTTTAACCTTCAGGGTCCAAGTTGAACTACGCGGTTGTTCCCTGCACTTGGACCGGTACTTCTCTCTAGGGTTTTCGACATACTTGTTCCTGGTTATGGTTACACACTTTGTTGTACGTCGCGCTGGATAAGAGCGTCTGCCAAATGCCTGTAATGTAATGTAATGTCATAGTGCTACACTAAATATTTTCTGAGTAATTGAACAAAATCCAAAAACTGTTACATTCTACGGACTCTCCCCTATGTCTGCAATAAAGATCAAAATAAGATAAAATGGCAGTAGTCGTGTCTCTCCAGTCAGCATCTAGATCCTCCTTTATCGAATAGGGGAAATAAACAATTATTGAAATATTGTTTATATATTAAAATAAAATATATTACTGAAATTATCATTTTTTAAATATGTTGATGCGTAGAAATTTGGTTCTTCGAGGGATCTTTGAGGGAGAACGGCAAAAATGTGTGCAGACAAGAAACGGCAGCAACAAATGAGCGAAAGTGAAACCGGACACCACAATATTTTAAATAAAAATTAGTTGTTAGATTTTGTATTCAATGGTTATTCTGACAGAGGTGTCTTAAGTCTTAATGTGATTTAATCTTAATTTCACGCAAGATAGCCAAATCTTGTTCGAAATTAAATGGTCTGTTGTCAATGAAATAAATGCCTCCTGTTGCACTGCTGAAGAACAATAAACATAACTTCATTCACAGGTCACTACATTGGATAGCAAATATTTTAACACTAGAAAGGCTAAAGGCAATTCGATTTTTTAAATTAAAATGATTCCAACACTGTAAATGCAATAGCTACCCTCTTCTTTCCATGATTTTTCCTCAATACTTGGGCTAAACTATTACTGTGTTTTTGAAATGACAAAAAATCGAATCAGTAAAGAAAAACAGTTTCTGCCATTTTATTTCACAAAAATCCCACGCCAGACAATAGGCAGCAGGATTTGGTTCTCAGTCAAACTCTCTCCTCTGGCAAGCTATAGAGCAACTGAATGGCCAATGTGTTGATAAGAATTGTTTGAACTGTTTCACACATATACTACCGGTCAAAAGTTTTAGAACACCCCCATTTTTCCAGTTTTATTGAAATTTAAGCAGTCCAGTGAATGACCTAAAATGGTACAAAGGTAAGCGGTAAACTGCCAGAGGAAAAAAGTTTAGGTTACAAAAAAAATCGAAAAATAATGTACATTTCAGAATTATAAAAAGGCCTCTTTCAGGAAGCAAGTAATGGGTTAACAACTTGCAGCTTTTCTGCAGCAATGGAAGTAAATTAAGCCTTGAACCTTGATGTCTACAGATATCCCAACTTTTGTTGATTACTTACAAACCCTCTGACTGTATAAAATCAGTGTTGGAACAGACTGTGTTATTACACTCTGAAGCATTATTTGGAAAATATTGCACTGCAGGAAGTAGTATATTGCTATCATAATGGAGATTATTAACAAAGGAAGACATACGTACCATTATAACCCTTAAAAGTGTAGGTAATTCCTTTAGAGAAATTGCGAAGAAAGTCAAGGTGTCAGTGAGTACAGTATCCTACACCATCAAAAGGCACTTTGAAACTCGAGGAAACTCAAACAGGAAGAGGTCATGCAAACCCAAAGCCACAACAGAATCAGAAGACAAGTTTCTGAGACCCAACAGCATGATAGGCAGCTCACAGGACAACAGCTTCAAGCACAGCTTAAGAGTGGTTGAAGTAAGCAAGTCTCTGTCATGGTCCTGTGTTCCTGTCTGCGTTTTCCCTGTTGGGCCGCCAGATGGCGGCACTTCTGTTTTGTGTCCTGCTCCCCCTGTGTTAATTGTATGATTGTTTTCAATTGTCTTATTATTGGTTCTTGATTGTCTCGTTTTCCCTTCCCCCTCTGTGGCCTGATTGTTCATGGTGCCCTCCTGTGTCTCGTCAGTGTCTGTTCTATTTAAGTTTCTCTCTCCCTTGACTCAGGTGCTGGATCCTTGTGGTTATGTCTGGTTGTTTGTGCAAAGCCTCTTCATGTACCTGCTCCAAGTGTTCCTGCCCATGTTCTGGTTTCCCCGTGTTTGTATTTTCTGCATTTTCTTTGTTCCTCCGTTTTGTAGTTTCCTTCGTTGTTGAAGGTCGCCCTGCGAGGCTTTTTGTTCCCTTTGTTTCCCCCTTGTTAGTAAAGTCTTTTGTTCTCCTTCCATTTTGGAGTTTTGTGTTTTTCCTTCTGCACTTGGGTCCGAACCCCCCCACGCATCCTGACAGTCTCAGTTTTAACTGTGAAGAGAACACTTTGAGCTGCAGGTTTTACATGTCGAGTGGCAGTACGAAAGCCATTGCTAAAATGGCAAAATAAAAAAAAGAGGCTTGCCTGGGCCATGAAGCACCAGGCAGTGGACTACTGAAAACTGGAAGAAGGTCTTATGGAACGATAAATCAAAATTTGAAATCTTCGGTTCATCACACAGGGTTTTTGTACACCGTCGAGTAGGTGAAAGGATGGTGCCTCAGTGTGTGACACCGACTGTGGAGGAACATGGAGGAGGAAGCGTGATGGTCTGGGGATGTTGCTGGATCCAGAGTCGGTGACTTGCACAGAGTGACTGGCACCCTGAACCAAAAGGGCTACCACAGCATTTTGCAGTGCCATGCAGTACCCTCTGGTCTGCGCCTGGTTGGTCAGGGGTTCATCCTACAGCAAGATAATGACCCAAAACATACCTCCAGGCTATGTCAGAACTATCTTAGAAGAAAAGAACAAGACGGCAGGCTTCAAATCATGGAATGGCCAGCAGTCTCCAGACTTAAACCCCATCGCATCGAGCTGGTTTGGGATGAACTGGACAGAAGAGTGAAAGCAAAGCAACCTAAGTACAACACATTTGTAGGAACTTCTGCAACAGTGTTGGGAAGAACTTTCCGAACAATATTTGATTTTCATTGTTGAAAGAATTCCACAAGTGTGTTCAGCTGTTATGTCTGCAAAAGGTGGTTACTCTGATATGTCAAAAAATTTAGATTAAAGTAATAATCTTGAAGATTTTCATTAAAATAAATGTCTGTTAAGTCACTATCTATCGCTGAATTAGGTAACACAATGGTGATTGAGCCTATTATTATATTAATTTATATTATTATTATAATAATTTATGATTAAAGAACTGGGTGTCTGTGGCGACATTCCCGGGAAAAAAATCACAAGCGGCGCATAGTTAGTGATGCATTTTCCATCACCCATCAGTGGTTGGTCCGCCAGAGAGGGTAGGCGGAGCTAACGCAACAGGCTCGCTCTTGAACTCACTTGTGTGTGAGTGGCGCACTGTATTTTTTCCGGTGTCTGCTAGCGTTACAGAGAAAGGGGGGGGGGGGGGGGGGTTATGGAACCCTAATAAGTTTTTGTGTAACATGAGAGGTCATATTATTTGTTGATGTAGATTTCGTATTACATTTGATAACAATGTAACGTTACTAAATTACATAGCTATTTGCACAGCTAACGCTAACTACCGGACCATGTCAAGAAAGGCAACATTAGTTTAGACAACGTTGTGCACAGTATCCATCTCTCATATCAGGTAACGTTGCGTTAGCTAGCTAGCTAATGTAATTAACACAATCTAATGTCAGCTAACAATTAGAAAAAACGCTAGCTAACGCTACCGACTGGTACCGACCTTGCAAACTGTCTATCGAATGCAATGCTACCTTGCTGCAACCTTGCAATGTAGCTAACTAAAGGCCAGTTCAGATCAATGATTCGCAAAGAGACTGGATGCAACCTGCAAAATTCCAAGACGTCTGATTGTAAACGTTCTAAAACTGCACTTAGCGATTTGACGAGGTGGGTCTTTTGAGACCCCAGGCAACGGCTTCAGACGCTCTGCAACTAACCAGTTCACACCACTGCAATTTTCTCTGCAACATTCTAAAACCATTTCGTCTCGTTGCGAATCATTGATCTGAACTGGCCTTAACGTTATCGTTATTTACATTGCCATCAAGTTCATCAATATATTGATCGGAATAAAGCCGGGGTATAGGTGGAGCAGAGCGGGTCTGATTTCTGTGTAAAGATGTCAAGTCGGAGAAAACTAAATGAATATGGCAGATTAGCATTGTTATTATTTTATTACGCTTCCTCATATGTTCCTTCAGCCTTGATGCCCTTTTTTGATGAAATCTCCTTTGTTTTTGTTTTATTCTTCTTGTTCTGATTTCTAATTTAACACCCAGCTCAGCTTTATTCTCGAACAGTTTAGCTAGCAAAATCAGAAACAACAAGGCAGTTGTTTCAAAAATATCACACAACAATCATTCACGAAAAAGACTGTTTATTGTGCACGAGATACATAATTGCACGAACCACAGCGAATCCCGCGAATTCTTCTCTGCAGTGTAAAGATGTTCATACCAAGCAAAAGGTGGATAAAGAACGTTTGTGGAAATTGATCATCACTAATTCTACCCCAGGTCTGCTACAGCATTTTAACCCGGCTCGGCAGTGTAAAGACAGCTTACGTTAACCTAATGAATGAGTACGTACATAACGTTACTTGTATAACAACCATTTTTTATTCAGTAAATAATAAATGTAATAGTTGGCGTGGCCCAGGTGCAAACTGACTGACGTCACACAGGCGACACTGGTTGGATCCAGTTGGATCTAAGGGAAGTGAGGTTCAAAAACACACCTGCAATTACCGCTTTTCGCCATTGGTACCGCCAAAGAGAATGAAACGGAAATCTTCGAGATTGTAACTTTAAATTGTGTTAAAAAAAAGAAATCATGGAATCATTCTGTTTATCTCCAATTGTTTATTTGTTCTATGCTTTAATCATTTCAGAGTACATTGAGACAACTGCGTAAATTTCAATAAGAACTGGAAAAATATAGGTGTTCTAAAACTTTTTACCAGTAATGTATAATGACATAAAATTCATTAATTGCAATCGTGTGATAAAGTTTAGGGTGGGGATGAATAATTGTGGGCATGGCAGTGATAGAAATGATAGGTTCATAAAATTCATTAATTGCAATCGTGTGATAAAGTTTAGGGTGGGGATGAATAATTGTGGGCATGGCAGTGATAGAAATGATAGGTTTAGGGTTCTTGCCCTTTCCACAAATCAAAATTCCAGACTTTTTGCAGACTGATCTCCCTCCCCGAAACTGTTTTCTAAGACACATGCATTTCTGTTGGGATTTCAAACTTTTGTGTTTAATTATCCTTTTCAATAAATAAAAGCATGACTGACTGAATGAATACAGAATTAAATGTTAATTGTTTGTATTGTCATTTCTATTTGTTACAAATCATTTCATTTGGAAACAAATAGACCAATAAGGTCTTTCATATCAGTTTACGTTTAATTCAATTTTGCACAATTTTCAACCATTAATATAGCTAGTCTGTTAAGTGAATATAATAAATAACAGAATATCAACAGAGCCAATTAACTGCAGTGTTTTCCCTTTGATAAGATAGTCAGTCAGTCTATATGATCTCCCCATTGTTATTTTGAATATCAATATATTCACATCAGGTAATGGTAGCTGAATTGATTATTAGGCTGAGGCTGACAACTTCATCCAGATTAATAGCAACTAAACAGGAACGAGGCCATCATTCATATTACAATAAGTTGAAAGGTGAAGAGGACTGATATCCGTGAGCACCGTGTTTATTCGGCTAATTCTACCTAATCAACCAGATAAAACGTAAGTAATTGACCAGGTCTAACGGCTGTTTTCTGCCCTCCGGTAACCCCCCTTTCTCAACATCTCTCTCCCTCTTGGGCTGTCTCCTGCTCTGTGTGTGATATGTTTAGTTACTCTTTCTCTGCAGTTAAGGATAGCTTTACCTGTGATAAGTGTAGGTTAAATCATGGGTGTAGGAAGCATTGAAAATGTGGGTGGGACAATGTAAGGGGGGGTCTGGGGGTCCTCCCCCAGAACATTTTTAACAGACTAGATGTCATTTCCTGTATTCTGGTGCCTTTTAACAGGTGGTTTGATACTTTTATCTGGCTATACTAGCATGAGAAAAATTATGGGTCCATTTTGTAATTTCATCCAGAGGAAGTGGTTGGCCCCAGATCACATATTTGAAGATATTAAAAAGCTAAAAGTACAGAAATTGATTCGATGACTAATTCAGAGCCATCTTTAATAATAACCACTCATTGTTTATTTAACCTTGAGGATCTCTTTATGCTTGCATGCAATTTCTGTTAAATGAATTTCTTTAGTGTTATCAAATCAATGACTACAGTGGAGAGGACTGTAGTCAAAGTGCCCGGGCCCCTATGCATTCTCCAATAAACTACATTCATCTTCCAATCATTTCTACTACTATGAAGAATCACCAGGACCCAAGGCCTGTGTCTCAAAGCTAGATTATGTAGCCAGTTATCTTGGTGGCTTTATTTACACACACATTTTTACACACATAACACTGCTACCGAGAAGCACTCCACATAAATATTTAGGGCAACATTTCATGACAAAAGGCATCAATATAACAACCATCTGCCACTTTTCATGAAAAGCAATAGTCTTGAATTCATAAGTGGCATAGGTTTGAGGAGTGTGTGTGAGCAAAACCATCAAGTTACCTGGATAACATCATAATAGCTTTGTGGCACAGGCCCCTGATATATACGTTTTTGGCTAAAAATACATATTTGCTAACATTTCAAATAGCAAATAACTTAAAATCCAACACACAGAACCCCAAAATCTCACAAAATATTGAAATGAATGTGACACAATTAATCACCAACAATGACTTAAGGGGGTTGATGCTTTTTGCTGTTTTTTATTTAATAAATTTCATAACCTCACACAATTATCAGGTGCCCAGTTGTATCAACTAATGTAATGGTGGCACTGCAGTAACAGTTAAAAGATTTAAAGATAATAAAAAATAAAAGCTTACAGCTATAGCTCCTTCCTCCCTTGGTACTCCACATTGCTACCTACAGCTAGATTGTTAACATTTTTAATAACTTTGGTTCGAGATTAAAAAAGATTAGACAAAACAAGGCCTTCCTTTTCTAGTTCTTAGACTAAATGAAGGCCCCAAAAACATGCCTTCTATTATCATTTGCAGAGATAAAGAGTTGGCAAATCTCTATGTCAATTTGATCAAGTTTGTCTTGGTGGATGTGGCAGACTTTGTTCAAACGACGTTGACTCATGGAGGAGCAGAGCCATGTCTTAAGCCTTCTTAAGGCACTGAAACTTCATTCTGCTTCGGCTGAGGAGCATGGCACTACAAGAAGTCTAACCAAAGACTCAACTTGTGTAGAGCACGGACTTCTGGCAGCATAGCTTTGAGAGAGTTTACTGCGTTAGTGATGGTGCTGGATGGATATTGAAGCTTAAACATTGCCAGCTGCACCTCCAGTGAATTGCGATTAAGTTCTGGTTAAACACTGACAACATCATCTTCCACCTTTCCAGAGACTAGCTCCCTTTCCAACTTGCTAAGAGTATCGAAGCTGCTCTGGTCAAAGCGCTTGGTCAACTGTACATCAACAGCATCTAACACACTGAAGTATTCTACTCTATCGTGCTCTTCAGTGGATGCTGGTGTGAACACTGCATTTCCGGTGTAGCGCTTAGGAGGTCTCCGGATGT
Source organism: Anguilla rostrata (assembly GCF_018555375.3). Classification (NCBI taxonomy): domain Eukaryota; kingdom Metazoa; phylum Chordata; class Actinopteri; order Anguilliformes; family Anguillidae; genus Anguilla; species Anguilla rostrata. Next base: position 28,981,933 of record NC_057939.1, on the reverse strand, counting down.
GAGGCATCTGGATGGTCTCAATGCCCATCTCACTGATCATGTCACAGGTCATTGCATAACTCTGATGGAAGCTTTCATCAGACCTCTTCACTTCAAGTGTTTTTTTCACGCAATCAGCATCCCTGTGACACTTCCAGTCTTGCTCTGAAGGGAGCGGTTGAGGCACTCTAGTTCTTTGAGGACTTCAGAGGCAAGAAGAAGACCGAGCAAAGTGTGCCCCTTCTGAAAGCGCTCCAGAAGTCCTCTTGCGGTTGTGCACATCTCAGAGGAGCCAGATGCAGCCATTTCCTCCAGACTAAGCAATACCTCTTCATACTGCCCTTTGACTGCCTGAATGGCCACTATCCTCACAAGCCATCGTGTAGGGCAGAGGGGTTTTAGAGTTCTGAAACTCCCCGCTTCAGACTGCGCAATCTCTTTAAAAATGGTCTTATATTTTCCAGACTGGTAGTAGAGTGTGCCAAGTTTATGGACCAAATTCAGTGCATCAGACACAACAGGGGATGAGCCGTAGGCTGTCTGAGTCACAAGATTGACACAGTGAGGACTGCAATGGACATACAAAGCAAGAGGTTGCTTCTCTCTGAGAACTGCTTGAACTCCTTTGCTTTGGCCAGACGAGTTTGCAGCTCCATCATAGGTCTGCCCTCGAAGACAGGACAAGGGCAAGTTCAACCGCAGGAGGACATCAGTCGCCACTCGAGCCAAGTCCTTTCCTGTTGTTGAAGACACCTCATATAGACCTATAAAGTCTTCATGAGGGACAAGATCATGATCCACATAACGGATACATATGGCCTCTTGTTCAACTCCCGACACATCCTGGGTTCCATCAATAATAATGGAGTACTGCAGTGTGGACAACCCCTGTACAGTATTTGCAATTCTCCTAACGATGGAGTTGGCCATGATATTCAAAATCTCATTTTGAATTTCAGCGCTTGTGTAATTGCTTGAGGGCTTACTTAGCCATCTCTTCAGCACATCATCATCCTCGGATCTGAGTTGCAGAAGCTGCCTCAGATTGCCTTAATCATTGTCATCATGGCCACGCAGAGCTAAACCCTGGCGGGCAAGAAAACTAATTCACTTAATTATTTTGAGCAGGCATGATCTTGCCTCTCTTTGCTGCTGCTCCCTGGTTGTGGATAGCTGTGTTTCAATACTTCTTTCTTGGTATGTGTGTGTTGTGATCGCAACTTTATGTGCTTGACTCAGTTGGTGAGATGTCAAAAGAGGTGGTGGGGTGATAATTATTTATTGAGCAGTATATATTCTTTCACATTGATAATCCTAACAACTCATACTGAATTTAAATACAACTGATTCTAAAGTGCCAGTCTGTGACATTGCAAATTTAGAGTACCCAAAGTCCCAAGCAGTAGGCCAAGAATTGCTGCTCAAAAAGTATAATATCAGTCAACTAGCACCTAAGTGTAAAATAAATAATAGGGAGGGCGACACGGACTGACTTACTGTGACTTGTTGTGATTGTCTATGTAATGTGCACACAGTGTTGCCAACTAATTTTTGGGGGAAGTTGCTACAGGGAGGTCGATTTGTTGTTAAATGACATTGTGATGTCATTGCGTGATGACGTCATTACGTAATGACGTAAAACTGCATCATTACGTAGAATACACAATGACGTTACTCAAATTGACTGGCCATCTGGGCGAAAAATATGATTTGAAATTTGTTAGTTTAGAGATTGAACAACTATGGCGAATATGGAGTTTCGCAGCACCACCATTGTCGCTCTGGATGTTCATTTAACATGCCCCCCTCCCTGCAGTCTCATCTACAACTACACCCCCCACCCATGACATAATGGACAATACTGTCTATACTGGCATTCATACAAAAATTTTCTTCCACCAATAAAAAATCGTATTCCGTCATAGCAACAAGATAAACCCGACAATAGCCCGAAGATATGCCAATACAGCAGTGAAAAAGCTGCTCACTGAATAACAAAATAAACGAGAAAGTTTTAAAAAATGATACTATGTCATTCTACAGTCAATATCTGGGACTAAATATTGAATAAATATACAACCTTACCATTGGTTTTACGCGTAGAGATGTCCCTTTTGAGAATGAGTGGTCATACATTGTCTTGGACAATCCCTTTGTGAAATATATGCGTATGTGAGATGACTGGGTAACTTCCAAAATAGCTATGCGTAATACCACACGTGTTGTTTACGGCGTTGTCGCCCTTTTCAGTACAGTCTGGCTTGATTAACAATTTATTTATTTAGTAGGTGAGAGTATAAGCTTTCTAATGATGTATAACATGTCTAATTCTGCTTTTGGAATTGCGTTTTATAGGTCAGTGTAACCGGAAATGTTCTTATCATCGCATTCAATTACGCATTCACTCTGTGGTAGCAGTAAAACAAAGACGCTGCTAACGAAATGTTGTCAACTATTTTTCAGAATTTCTTGGAAAATACAAGAGTTACAAGAGTTAATTATTACACATTTAGGTACTGTACCGCATTGTGTGACAATATTTTTGCATTATTTTTTAACCTGATAGCAATGTTCCTCTTAAAACTTCATAAGGGGCTCATTTATATGCTTTATAATGGACAAAAAGCAATTAATTCATTTTTGGAGAGATTTTGGATATGTTTCTGGACTCCTAGATATTTTAGACCACTGTACTGATGGAAAGCTTGTAATTCCCACTTGAAAATGATGCAACAGTGAGTTTCTTGAGACAAAACAGTTGATTTGCAGTGAAATACGTGAATATATTGTGATTCATAGCAATGCATAATTTAGACATTTTGGATAGATTTGGAGACGCTGGGTACACTGCTTAGTTTTTGCTTCATAAATCTATAGTAGTTCTACATATCCACCCTTAGATTTCACGAACTTGTGGTCAAGAAGTTTTTGATCCAGCACATGTATAGTTTAACTTGCTGTATATGTGCAATCTCTCAGTATATCATTGCAAACTAAAAAAGTGCAAATTCATTTTTTATTTTTTGTCTAAACAACTGCATTCATAGCACTTTATTTCTTCCAAAATTATGAATATAAACTAACAGTATTGTATTGTATTGCTTTAGTATTGTAAGTTGTACAAATGTCCTGCTTTATTTAAGCCATTTTTCAAGTCTCTGTGGTGTTCACATCTGTGGAGTTATAAGGCTTTAAATAGGGTACCCCCTAAATGGGCAAGGATTGGCAAGATTTGCCATGCGCGCTAAGGGGTTAACATCTTATATTCATACATGAAACAATATCAGACATATAACAAAAGAAGAAAACAAAAACAATAAGGACAACATTAAACTGTACAAGGGAAATGTGGATTAAACATTATACAACTCTTTTTAAAAAAAAAATTTTCCCCCTATTATCTGAGAGGTCTTAATAGCTTTCTTGTTAGTTAGATATCTTACAAACAGAGAGATATTGTAGTTCAACACAAAACAGATGGAGGAACGCATGCTACTGCTGCTGCAGTCAGGCAACAAAGATTGCTGCTGCTGCCTGTGCCTGGCTATTCAGCTGAGCCGTCACTACTGCTATCACTCACAATGCAGCCAGGCAGCCAGACCATGTGTTGTGACTGAGTGTGACAGAGAAAATCGTTTTGTGTCATTAAGAGGGAAAATGCATGCATTTTAGCGTTTGAGTCACGTTTCAAAAGTTGCTAAAAGTTCCAAATAAATTTTAAAAGTACCTAAATTTGTTGCGAGGTGCTTTTTGGGGAAAAAAAGTTGCCAGGGTAGTATGAAAAGTTGCTAAATCTAGCAACAAAATTGCTAAGTTGGCATCACTGTGTGCACAGTAAATAAATAGTTAAAATTGGTTATTACATGGTTTTGTTGAATACTTCTGATTCTGATTGGTCAATCACGGCATTCTACGGTCTTTTATTTCTGAATAGCAGACCGCGCTGCTATGAATAACAGACCGTTGCTATGGACGTACACCGTAGAATCTAACGGACTATTTTTTTAGCAGAAGCAATAAAATCATTTTTAAATAATATTTTGAGTCAAATTATTGATTTCTTTAGTAAGTAGCCGTGTAATAAGCGGGATAATGTACAACGAGCTGGCCATTGTTGCGCTTCGCGTCGTGGTCCTGCATCACCCTGTCGGGGTTTATTTCACAATAATGACCGGCTCGCTGTACATTAAAGGGTGGTGCACACTAGAAGATTTTCAAACGTGGGAGACCACAGACATAACGACAGATTTAACCGATTTTTAATATTTTAATCGTAAGAGCGCACACACCAGATGATTCTGTCAAGACGCAGGACCACACACTTCACGTTTATACTAAACGATTTCAGAGTGGCAATTCCAGGGACTTGGGATCTCACAGAAACTCGCGTGATCAAATGTGACTTCAGAGCAAAACAAACATGGAGGCGGACCGTCGTCGTTATACCTGGTGCACACTAGAGGAATTTCAAATCTTAACCGATTATAAAAAAGTGGGAGACCACAGATATAACAACATATTTAACCGATTTTTAATATTTTAATCGTAAGAATGCACACACCAGACAATTCGGTCAAGACGCAGGACCACACACTTCGCCGTTTATACTAAACGATTTCAGAGTGGCAATTCCAGGGACTTTATTTCCGCAAGCTGATTCCCCGTCTCCATGGAGACCACACTGCCGGCAACGTTACAATAATTACATATACACATAATACAATAATATTGATACTTTTGTTGCTATGTGCAGTTGCTTAACCGCATCGAGTATAAAACTATTTCGTCCGCAGAGAACTTCTTCGGTTTCGGCAAACCGAAAAAAATTTGGTTGGTGACGCTTCCCAGTCAGCTCGCTCTCATTGGCTATTGCGGGTTTCTGCTCAATATTCCATTGCTGTTCCTTTCACACTACGGGATTTCAAGTCGTAAATATCAAACACGTTTGATATTTACGATTCGAGATCGGGGAGACTCCGATCCAGTCGGTAACATTAAGATTATGTCTGTAAACCCCTCACACTACAGGATCATTTGGGCAGATAATCGGTTCAGACCAGCCTCGAATCGGGAATGCCTCCGTAATTGTCGGGAAGGGCGAATCAGACCCAAAATCGGCCCAATTATCCTCTCTAGTTTGGGGCCAGCTTTACTTAACATCTAGCTAACGGTGCACTGAATACTCCGGATTTGACAGCTATCGACTGGGGAAGGGCGATTACTAATTTCGTTCGCGGGTCTAGCTACTGTTTTGGTTGGTGCGTGTGTGTGTGTGTATATGTTGTCAAGGAGGTTTAAGCTGGCAATATACTCAGTAAGAAGAAAGAACTTTAGGATTGAGAACCACCGGCGAACATGTCCAAGAACACTGTTGTCGGTATACTCAGTGAGACCACCGCACCGTTTAAAATCACTCCACGCCGCTGGGGCGTGAATAATTACAAGGCAGCTATTAACCGGGGCTGGAATCTCAACCAGACCTCCGTCTCGCGGCTACGCCATGGATGTATAAAGATAAGGGCTACGCGAGATCACAACACAGAACAAAAAGTTTGAAGTGTTTAAAGTGGCTTTAGTATATCTAGCTATGCAAAAGAAGAAGAAAAAGGCGAAGAAGATGGTACGTTCGCCCTCTAAATCAGAGTAGGACGGAGAATGGAGAGTTTTGTCTGTACATTCGGCAAATGCGAGTTTAGACGAGGGGGTCCACTTTCTCTTATTTCCGAATGTGTGCTAGGCGTTTTGATGACTTGCTGAAACGAGTAGCACCATTCATCAAACATGCGGGAACTCACAGAATTCCCATCTCTGCAGAAGAGAGATTGGCGTTGACTCTCCGTACATTAGCATGTGAGTTCAGCCCTCTGAACTCTCAACCGTGACATAACCAACTATGTGATATTTGGACCAATAGCTGAGAGGGGTAGGACGGAGAACAAGAACTTTTCAAAAAGTTCTCCCTGGAGGCCGTTGCACACTGCACCGTACAAACACACAACACCGCGTCTTTTTTGTTCGTCAGTTGTTCTGATTGCTTCGTTTTGCTCAAAAACTTCTACTTTGTACTAAGTATACCGCCTACTTTAATCAGTTTCATTTTCATCGTCGGTCATTGTAACGTTAGCAGGGTTTTTTTTTTTTTTTTTCAACTCTGGTCCCAAAGTTAATTTACATCCTCCCCGATCCTATTTTTATCGGCCCTGGGACGACGGGAGGTCCTTCATAAGCTTGAGCCCTGGGGAAGCCCCTGGCCATTACAAGGGACTCAGCTGTTAGTTAGGTGAAGTTAACTGATCAGTGATGACTAACTTTCCTCTTCTTTGAAAAAAAACTCTGTATATCCATGAGCAATCATATCAAACCAAGAGATCGTCAGCCAAAAAATAGACCAGACTACTCTAGAGTAACAATCAAATGAAAACTAGCCTCCCTCCTCATCTTTTCACTATTTTGCTAACATTAATCTTAACGCTAGCTAGCGTTAGCACTTCTTAACAGTTAGCTAACCGAACAGCTAGGCTGCTGTCAGTCAGTATAGACACTTTGTAACAAAAACAAGAAGGCTATAAGCAACAGGCGAACAAAATACTAACATTTAGTTAAATGCCAAGCTTTGATTTTCGGTAAATTAACCATTTCCTGAACAGTTTGTGGTGACAGTGTGTGACCCACCTTAATTCAGCTACCTGGCATACGGGCATCGATGACTAGCTAACGTTAGCGAGCGCTCATGTGTATGTGTGTGCATGCTATGTGAGAAACTGCCTGGATGCAAGGTAGCAGTGAACGTGGAATGGAATTTCATTGATTTGGGCATTCTCTCAATAAGCAAGTAGAATGGATTTGATAATGAAGCACTGACACAGCGCTCTGAAAAGAGCACAGAGTGGATAGACCGACGCACTGATTTTCGGCATGGTAAAAGTGGGGGGATCTAAACTAATAATTTTCAGAAGTGGGTGGGACTTGTCCCAACCTCATAAAATAGCCCATGGGTTAAATGCTAGGCTGACGGAGAAGATTGCTGAATTGGAAACTTGCATCCGTACCTTACATGAAATTCGAGATAGTGAGAAGTTTATAGAATCCTTCTCGGTTCCGGATGCTAGTCTGTCTTTAGTTTAGCACCTCAGCTGAGCCTTTGCAGCAAGGCAGGTGGATTACAGTTTGGGAACGTAGTCGAACATTTAAGCCACCAGTATGGCAAGCCATTTTAGCTTTAATTCATTTCTAGAGGATATCGCAAATACAATTCTAACTAGTTAGAATGCAAATTCTTGATATCAGAAATTCAATTGTAACTAGTTATAATTCAAGCGTTTTCCCCATTCATTTCAATGGGACCTTTCATTTTTGATATCAAGAATCAAATTTTAACTAGTTAAAATAGGAATTCTTGACATCAAGAATTGTATTTTAAATAGTTAAAATTGGACATTCTAATTAAAACTAGTTAAAATTAAATTCATGATATCAGAAATAGGTATTTTAACTAGTTGAAATTATATTGTTGATATGAGCAATTGATTTTCTGATATCAGAAATTGGCGTTTTAACTAGGTCAAATTCCAACTCCCATTGAAATGAATGAGAAAAACGTTTTAAATCTGACTAGTTAAAATAGAATTTCCGATATCAAGAATTGGCATTTTAACTAGTTAAAATTTAATTTCCGATATAAATAATATGCATTTTAACTAGTTAAAATCAAATTTCTGATATCAGAAATACACATTATAACTAGTTACAACTGAATTTCTGATATCAAGAATTTGCGTTCTACCTAGTTAGAATTTGAATTTGCGATATCCTCTAGAAATGAATTAAAGCTAAAACAGCTTGCCATACACCAGTGTTCCAACGTCCTATTCATGTTTCAAACAGGTTCTCCCCCCTCAGCAACACACCAGCTGTGAATCCTGTTGAAAAAACTGGTAATTGGCGACTCTATTTTAAGAAACGTGAATTTAGCGACTCCAGCGACCATAGTACAATGCATTCCCTGGGCTAGAGCGACCGACATCGAGGCAAATTTAAACGTGCGGGCTAAGGCTAAACGTAAGTTTTCTAAAATTGTTATTCATGATATTCTGCGCTAACGATATCCGGTTGAAGCAATCGGAAATCACCAAAGATAATTTTAAATCAGTGTGTGAATTGGTGAAACAGATGTCTGTGTCAGTTATTTGCTCTGGCCCCATTCCCTCTTGGCATGGTGACGAAATCTACAGCAGATTGACATCACTAAATCGCTGTTTGTCTGTTTGGTGCCCTGCAAATGGTGTTGGCTTTATAGACCACTGGAATAGTTTCTGGGGGAGGCCTGGTCTTTTGAAAAGAGATGGTATTCATCCCTCGTGGAAGGGTGCCGCTCTTATCTCTAGTAATTTATCGTATGGTCTTAGAAATTCCATTTCCTGACACACCAGAACCAAGGCCAGGCAGCAGACCTCCTGTTTTACACAGATTTCTGCTTGTTCCCAAAAACTGCTGCCCAGGTTACATGCTATTGAGATAGTGTCTGTTCCTCAACCAAAATTAAGCCTCGCTAAGAAGCCCACTAGGGGTGTTTGTATGGCTAATCTGCAGAAAAAAAAATCAGACCTTGTTATTCTACTAATAATGCGGCTGACCAAACTCAGGGAAAAACTCTTGTAAATGAATTAATTACTGATCACCAAGTTGAAATCTTATGTGTGACTGAAACTTGGCTTAAAACTGATGAATATATTGCCTTAAATGAATCCACCCCTCCTGACTACAGCTATACTCAAGTTCCCCGTCAGACGGGTCATGGCGGTGGTGTTGCTGCTGTATATAATCCTAATTTTTTTTCTACTTTGAAATCCGGCTTCAAATGTAACTTTTTTGAAGTGCTTGTTCTCAGTTTTGCACATTCGGACAAAAAAGCAGTCAGTTTTATCCTTGCAATTGTATACAGGCCACCAGGGCCATTACAGTGGATTTTTACTCGAGTTTGCTGATTTCCTTTCCAGCCTGGTTGTTAATTCAGATAAAGTAGTAAGGGGACTTCAATATTCACATGGATAGTGAAGGCGATCCTCTCAGATCAGCATTCTTGTCTATCACTGACTCTATTGGCTTCGATCAACATATACATCAGTCCACACATACTCATAACCATACTCTTGACCTAGTCTTAACTTATGATACAGAAATAGCAAATATAGCAGCTATGCCTAATAACCCTGTGCTATCTGACCATTATTTAATTACTTTCCAACTTCCACAAATGTCATGTGTCACCAGATCCTTCATTCTACCTTAGCCGTAAGCTTTCCTCCAGGACTGCAAATGCTTTTATTAATGAGCTCCTAGGCTCATTTGTGTACTGTGGGGATTTTCTTGGCTCCTGCCCAAACACATACAAAAATGCAAGCATTAGCTCAACTGATCAGCTGACAGACAATATTAATTACGTACTTTCCAGAACCCTGGATACTATCGCACCCCTTAAGAAGAGGAAAGTCCGCTATAAGAAATTAGCACCCTGGTACAATGGCCATACTCATGCTCTCAAACAAGCTTCACGCCAACTTGAGCACAAATGGCGTTCTACTAAATTACAGGTATTCCTCCAGGACTGAAAAGACAGTCTACTAACTTACAAACATGCCCTCTCCACAGCACGTTCCTCATACATCTCTACTTTAATAGATAAACCAGAAACAATCCTAGGCACCTGTTTAACACTGTTGCCAGACTGACCAAGAATCAAGTTGATCCATGTGTCTCAATATCATTTAGTAGCAATGACTTTATGAATTTCTTTGATGACAAAATTATAAAAATCAGGGACAAGATTCAAAGTTCTCCTTCCACCCCTCATATAGAGTCTGCCCTTCCATCCGCTCAACGCATGGATGCAGAATCTTCAGAAAGACGGGCTTTTGAACTCTTTTGCTCCAATAGATCTCATAGAGTTTAATGCCATAGTTAATTCCTCAAAATCTTCTACTTGTCTTCTAGACCCTATCCCTACGAAGCTTTTCAAGGAGTTACTACCAGTGATTGGAACACCAATGTTACATATTGTCAATGCGTCTTTAGCATCTGGACACATATCACAGACACTTAAACTTGCAGTCATCAAACCCCTTCTTAAGAAGCCAAACTTGGATGTGAATGACCTGTCTAACTGCAGGCCTCTCTCGAACCTCCCGTACCTTTCTAAAATACTAGAAAAGGCCATTTCAAAACAACTCGATTCATTATTGCACTCCAATCATATATTGGAAGTTTTTCAATCTGGTTTTAGACTCTCTCACAGCACTGAAACAGCCCTGGTCAAAGTACTCAATGACCTACTCCTCGCTTCAGACAATGGCTGCATCTCTGTACTTGTGCTTTTAGATTGAAGTGCAGCATTTGACACAGTTGATGACCTCATGCTTCTGGATAGACTTGAAAATCTTGTAGGCCTTCGTGGGCAGGCACTCTTCTTGGTTCAGATCATACCTATCAGACCAATATCAATTTGTGCATTTTAATAATGATTCCTCTTATCAATCCAGGGTTAGATATGGAGTACCACATGGATCTGTGCTTGGGCCTTCTCTCTTTATATGCTCCCCCTGGAACAAGTTATTCGCAAACATGATTTCCACTGCTATGCAGATGACACCCAGTTGTATCTATCAGTTAAACCTGAAGTTGTCCAGATGTCAAAGATCAAAGCCTTTCTTGTAGACATAAAGGAATGGATGACCCAAAACTTTCTTTTGCTAAACTCCGATAAGACCGAGATAATGGTAGTGGGGCCCAAGTCCCTGAGATGCAAATTATCTGACTATATGCTTAACATTGATGGAATCTCCATTACTTCAAGTGCTGTAATCAAAGATCTTGGTGTTACCTTTGATCCAGATCTTGCATTTGATACACATATTAAAAACATCTCTAGAATTGCTTTTTATAACTTGAGAAATATCTCAAAAATTTGGAAAATACTGTCCTTACATGATGCAGAAAAGCTAGTTCATGCTTTTGTTACTTCAAGATTAGATTACTGCAATGCTCTTTTGTCTGGATGTGCAAATTCCTCTCTGAAAGGGCTCCAGCTAATTCAAAATGCAGCAGCTCGTATTCTCACTAGAACAAGGAGATTCGAGCACATCAGCCCAGTGTTACTACGCTTCACTGGTTGCCAGTTAAATTCCGAATAGACTATAAGATACTACTTCTTACCTTTAAAGCCTTATATGGGCTTGCCCCTTTGTACTTAAATGATTTACTTCTTCCTTATATTCCCTCACGAAAGCTCCATTCGCAGGGTGCAGGCCTCCTTGTTATTCCTAGAATAGCTAAAAGTACCATAGGTGGTAGAGCCTTCTCCAATCGTGCTCCCCTCCTGTGGAACAAGTTGCCTGCCCATGTTCGGGGCGCAGACACTATCACCTTATTTAAAGCTAGGCTCAAAACATATCTTTTTAGTCTCTCCTATATTTGAGGGGCAGGAGTGGGTGGCGGGCATAGCTATAGAGTCTCTGGTGGACTGAGTGTTTTAGTGCTGTCACTGGATCATCATTGGTAGTGCTGTGTTAAGCTGAACCGGTCATGATCTGGTGATGACTGTCTCAAGCCTGCCCTCATGGCTGCGTTGGCCCCTGCCTCTGTTTCCCATAGCTATGCTGCCATGCTTATTCTGCCAGGGTTTTCCTTATCGCACACAGGCACCTCTGTCCCTTCTGCTCTGCTTGCTAATCTACCTTTTGAACCCCCTAACAATGTTTTTTTTTCTTGTTTTCCCCGGCTCTGGGCACCTGTCCGGAGCTCTAGCCCAAGTTTGCTGAGCACCCCCCCCCCGGCCCGGAGCTCCAGCCCTAGACCAGCTAGACCAGCTGGGCACCCCCGCCTCCTGCCACTATTGACTTTCCATAACAAACCGGTGCCTGCCCGCAGCAGATGGGTTCCCCCTCTGAGTCCGGTTCTGCTGGTTTCTTCCTGCTATCAGTCAGGGAGTTTTTCCTTGCCATGTTTCCCTAGGCTTACTCTTTGGGGGCCGGTTCTCTGTAAAGCTGCTTTGTGACAAAGCTCCTTTGCTAAAAGCACTATACAAATAAAATTTAATTGAATTCATATTCAGAACAGCATTGATGATTCTGGTCCATGCTATGCTCCCTAATGTAAATTTAGCATTAGCTAGCTAGCTAGTTTATATTGTCAATAAGCTAGTTGGCCTTATCTAGTTAACTAGCTAGCTATGCTATCAATAGCTAATGCAACCTGAAGCCAGCGTAATGAGACAAAAGCTAGCGATACACTCTCAAGTGAAAAGAGGGGAAACACATATAAAGTGAGTGATATCTCAGCTAATTAAGTAATTGAACTGTGAAGCACTGCTAATTGCCTGGACTGTGAAGCAGATCTTGCTTGAAAAACAAGTTTTTGCCCTGCAGGTGGCTGACTAAAGCTGCCTCTCCCATGTTGGCGATGTCAATTTCTTTGGCGCATATTTTGCACAAAGCTTTAGTGTTTGATTATTGGTTTATACTGTTTTATATTACGGGGTATCCAGCCATAAGTTTGAAAACAAACAACAACCTTTTTCACTTTGCTCAACTCTACTGGGCTACAGGTGCCAATCCAGGAACATCTGACGCATTTACCCGCTGGTAGTTAAGGCGGAATGAAATTGTGTTTTTTTATTTCTAAATGCAAAGACAAACCGTTTATTTTTAATAACTGCACCCTGGACTAAATGCAATTAATATCATGGCACTTGTTCTTGCATTATAAACTCAGCTTTTTGTTGGCCAGATTGAAAGAACTGAAATCCAGGCAGGCAGTCATTTCGAACGAACATTACGAGTGCCCTTGCGGACAAATTTTGGTTTTTTAACAAGGCACACAGCGTTTTTTTTTTCCTTTTAGTATATTTTTGCACTTTGTGAACTTTCTTGTGTATGTATTACTAAGAGCAAAACTTCCATATTTTCACCAAACTTTCCAGACCTGCACAAGAACCCTGTAGGTTTAGAACTCTGCAGTGATCTCCGACCGACATATTTTCAGTTTTTCACCGAAATTGAGACATTGAATAAACTGAATAGACTACATGATAACTGCTGAAATGTGAATGAATTGTGTGCAGTCCCTGCTCGTTATGACTGAAGAAATTACTTTAAAAATAATAATAATAATAATAATAATAATAATAATAAATTTATTTATTTTAACTATTTTTTCCATTTTGTGTTTTGTCGTGTTTTGCACATTCTGGCGCTTTCTCAGTGTGTCGTTAATATGCCTCGATAAATTTTTCCCTTAGCCTATATACTGTAAGAAAACTGCTACAATTCAGAAATACAGCTCTTGGAATTGATTCAGTTGTGTCCATTATTTCAACATAAGGTTTCATAATATTTATGAGATTAGGTCGTTGTGGACGCTGAAATCGATGCGGTAATGCTGGACGGTAATAGGAAGAAATAAAAACATGACCTTCCTAGTGTTAAACATTTGTGTAAAAACCCATAAAAACCAAAATTAGCAAGAAAGCAAGTGAAATTATCTTAAGTAATTTTATTTTGAGATCTCCATTCAGACTGTACCACGCAGTTTCCTTTTGTTTGGAAAATGAGCAACTGGAGGCATAAATCAGACAGCATGTCATCAAATTGACGCAGAGTGTTATATTAGGCCATTATACTTGAAGAGATATAGACAATCAGGTACATAGTGTAGTGGTAATTTTCAAATTAAGAAAAATTAATAGCTTGTTAAAATTCTGGGATTACAAACTCATAAGACAAATGGAAAATGGGGAATTTTTTTCCCCCTCCCCTAATGCAATAAATAGCTATTGGTCATGCCAGTGCATCAGTGATTGGCACCTTATTTTATCCTGTTAAACCCATCCTCCATTGTCAGGTGTTTGTGTTCAGTGTGTGTAGGTGTCCTTGTGTGATTGGTCCTGGTTAGTTTAAATGTGTGTTTGTTTGATGGTGTAAAAAAAGAGGGCCGATGGACACAGTGGCTGGTTGTCTCTTGTTAGGGCCAGTTGCTGCCGGTTTTAATGCACCTCATCTTTTTCTACTAAAGTGAACGAAAATTAAAGTCGGTCTCCCTGCACATTTCCTCTGTGCGTCCGGGCTACTGCAGCAGCCTGTGACATTTTGCTGTCAGAAGTGGGATTTACGGTCAGTGGACGTGATTGGACCTACGGCACAATGAAGGGTGCAGGTGGGCAACCCGGTGCACGTCCTAAGACACGGCAATTTGTGGGGGAAAATGACACGGACCTGGCAGTAGAGACACTGGCTTTTTCTACCCCGGCACCAGTGAGAGAGCATCGGGACCAACCGGACCAGCTCAACGCTTTATTAGAGCTGGCGGGGGTGATGAAGGCAATGCTGGAAGGGAACAGAGCGTGAGAGGAGACGCAAGACCGGAGATGGAGAGAGATGGAGGAAACAATGCTACGGATCAAAGATGGCATTCAACCACGTCAGAGGCATACGAGTGAGTCACCAGATGATCTACTAGGTACAGACAGCAAGGGGGTATCTGCCATGACAGTAAAAAATCAAAATGGTACAAATTGTCCTGCTTCATTTAAGCCATTTTTCAAGTCTCTGTGAAGCTCACATATGGAGTTATAAAGCTTTAACTAAAGCCGCGTTTCCACCAAAAGTACACGGAACTTTTAGTCCCAGGAACTACTTTTCAAGGAACTAAAAGGTTCCTTCAGCCCATTATTGTCTGCGTTTCCACCGCGGTCTAAAGTCCCGCGAAGATTAGGCAAATTAGCCCACTGACGTATGAAAAAGCGACGTTGTCATCGGTCCATCTGTCCTACGATTTCTTCTGTAACCCCATACTACCACCGAAGTAGCCTACATTATTTTCTAATAACCGTGACAGCCCGGAGGGGTTTATTCCACTTATATACAACGGGTTACCAACAATGACTATACATGGTTACTTTTGTATTCATAGATTTTTATCGATTTAATCACCTGGAATTGAAATATTCTTCTGCAGCCGTTTGGGCATATTTTACCGTTGTCAAGCAAAACTGTCGTTGGTAGTTGAACTTGGACCGTTGTTACGCAACAAATAGGATATAACAGGCCAATAGTCAGATTGTAACTGTTTTATATATCCTCTCAAACACATTCATTATGTTTTTATGCGAACATTCACTTTCATGTCTTGACATCCGAGGCGACAGAATGCATTCACATTTCCAATATAACTGGCAACAACAGCAGAAAACATGCACACGTTGTAAACAATTAGCTGTTTGATTACTTTCTCATCGTCAATTCCATATAGGCTAATCGCAAAATGACAAGAATAGAACGAAAACTCGGACTTGCGTGAAAATTTTAATTAGCAGTGGTACAGCCACCGTTTGCTTTCCTTCAAAGTTACTGCTAGCCGAGCAGCGAAGTGTGCCCTCCAGATGCGAACCATGCACCATAAATTAGTCCATAGTCTTCCTGGTCTTTTTGTGGAATTGAAGAATGGCAGAGTAAAATTACGGCAGTCTGAAAAAGCTAAAGGGACGATTACTAGAATTAACCTGTTATTTTACCCTGACAAAAAGTGCAGAAGGTGATTTCCAGTTTGCTTTTACTGTATCACCCATGTGAATTACGCAGAACTACCGCATACCTCACATAACTGTATCAAACGTTTTGAGTCAATTACAACCGGCTAACAAAAAAAATCTGGAAGAAAATATTCAGCAACCGAATTAATCCGTTTGAATGTTTTGGTAGCCTACGTAATATGCTGTCCCAGCACGAATGCTTAGCATTTTATAAAACGAATACTAAAGCAAGAAAAGAACAGAAGAGTACACGTTATAATTCCAAGACTTTGGCAGGCTATAACCAAAACTAGGCTACTGCGCCGCATAACATACAAGTTTGATTTGAAGTTATTATGAAAATAAATCGGGGGGTAAAATAAAGACCCCGGAACTTAATTTAGACCCTAGTTCCTGCGGTCGAAACGCACTGAGTTCCTCAAAAGGTTCCTAGTTCCGGGGTAAAGTTCCTGCGGTGGAAACGCGGCTTAAGGTACCACCCTAATGGGCAAGGATTGGACAGATTTGACAAGTGTGCGAAGGGGTTAAGGAAACCCACCACAGGTTATTTAAGTTCAAAAATGTTACTTTCTTACTGTTTAAGTAAAAAATTATGCTAATTTGATTGTTTACGAGCATTTGTGCTGTGCGGATATATAAAATATTATAAAAAATTACCACAAAAAACACACTAAATTACATATTTACACATTTTATTACAAGAAACTCACTGTCAAATGTTTTAGATGTTAATCGGTAATTATTTATTCACAAAACAATGAGATTTTGAACAATGAGATTTTTCCATGTACATCTTCACCAAGATTTTGTATACAGCGTGGTATAAAGAATTTTAGTTTTATAAAAGGGTATTCTTTTTACATCACGGTGATAAGGGGACATGCGCCTTTTCGATTACGAGTTCCCAACCTGCAGCCAGTGTGCAATGATGCGCATTCAACGAGAGTGATTACAGGGAAGCGGCTCATTTTTAAAATCAAATTAAAGCAAACAGCCATTATTTTCTGGAACGTTACCAATTTATATGTTATTTGATGATGCTGTAGCATTTACGATATTATACATGAAAAATAAAATGTCAAAATATGTTTTCAGAGAAATCACCAAAACGCGTTTGAGTTCCCTATTAGCCTCTTAGCGCAAAGCCCCTAATGGTCGGTGTGCCGAGATTACTGAACTCAGACATTCAGTGCTACTGCAACTAAAGTATGAGATGAAAACAGAAACGCGTTGTTTCAGTTTCATTAGTAGACGATACATGACAACTATGCCGAAAACGGAGTTTCGCAGCCCCACCATTGTTGCTCCCGTCGTTCATTTAACACACACCCCCTCCCTGCAGTCTCATCTAAAAAACACCCCCCACCCTTGACATAATGGACAATATTGTCTATCTTGGCATTCATAAAAATATTCTTTCACCACTAAAAAATCGTACTCCGTCATAGCAACAAGATAAACCCGACAATAGCCCTAAGATATGCCTATACAGCAGTGAAAACGCTGCTCACTGAATAACGAAATAAACGAGAAAAAGTTTTTTAAAATGATACCATGTCATTCTACAGTCAATATCTGGGACTAAATATTGAATAAATATAAAACCTTACTGTTGGTTTTACGTGTAGAGATGTCCCTTTTGAGACTGCGTGGTCATATATTGTCTTGGACAATCCGTTTGGGAAATATAGGCGCATCTGTGACGCCTGGGTATCTTCCAAAATAGCTGTGCGTAACACCACACCTGTTGTTTACGGCGTCGTCGCCCTTTTTAGTACAGTCTGACTTTATTTACAATTCATTTATTCGGTAGGCGAGAGTATAAGCTTTCTAACGATGTATAACATGTCTAATTCTGCTTTCGGAATAGCGTTTTATAGGTCAGCGTAACAGAAAATATTCTTAGCATAGCATTCACTTACGCAATCACACTCTGTTAGCAGACAAATACGATGCACCTAACGAAACATGTTCAAGGATATTTCGTAATTTCTTGGAAAATACTATTATTATTGAGGACTTCTGAACATAGCTAAGCCATATGTTTGCTGATAGACCTAGCTGACATCGTTTTCTGGAGCAAAACAGAAGCGAATAGAACAATATAATTGATACTGTCTCTCTGTCTCTATCTACTGAACATAGAGGAGATTTCACTATTGCTATGTAAGTATTATCGTTCAAAATATTTCGGTTATATACGTTCTTTTTGAAATTGAGTATTTTTAAATAGGTTAGTGGTGTTATATAATGTAAATATTTCACACTGTAATGTAAGCGTTAGACGGAAGTGTAATAGTTTTTGTGAAGCATGCAACAGTGATGACGTCAGAGCTGGATCATTGCCAAAACGTGGTGGACGGGTGAAAATTGTTTTCATGTTGTCTCATCCCCATACAATAAAACATACGAGAGTACAGAGTATAGAAATACACACGAGTTAATTATTACACATTTAGGTACTGTACCGCATTGTGTGACAATGTTTTTGCATTATTTTTTTAATCTGATAGCAATGTTTCATCTTAAACCCTCATAAGGGGCTCATTTATATGCTTTATAATGGACAAAAACATTTTATTCAATTTTGGAGAGATTTTGGATATGTTTCTGGACACCTAGCTATTTTAGACCACTGTACTGACTGAAAGCTTGTAATTCCCATTTGAAAATTATGCAACAGTGATTTTCTTGAGTCAAAACAGTTGATTTGTAGTGAAATACATGGATATGTTATGATTTACAGCAATGCATAATTTAGACATTTTGGATAGATTTGGAGATGCTAGGTACACTGCTTAGTTTTTGCTTCATACATCTATAGTAGTTCTACATATCCACCCTTAGATTTTATGAACTTGTGGTCAAGAAGTTTTTGACCTAGCACATGTATAGTTTAACCTCCTGCATATATTCAATCTCGCAGTATTTCATTGCGAACTTAAAAAGCGCAAATTTATTTTGGATTTTTTGTCAAAACAATTGCATTTGTGGCACTTTATTTCTTCCAAAATTATGAATATAAACTAATCTGTGTTAGTATTGTAAATTGTACAAATGTCTTGCTTCATTTAAGCCATTTTTCAAGTCTCTGTGGTGTTCACGTCTGGAGTTATAAAGCTTTAAATAGGGTACCCCCTAAATGGGCAAGGATTGGCAAAATTTGGCTTGTGCCTTAAGAGGTTAACCTGCTGTATATTTGCAATCTCTCAGTATGTCATTGCAAACGAAAAAAGAGCAAATTGATTTTAGATTTTTTGCCTTGACAATTGCATTTGTGGCACTTTAGTTTATATTCATAATTTAGGAAGAAATAATCTAAGTTAGTATTGTAAATGGTACAAATGTCTTGCTTCATTTCAGCCATTTTTCAAGTCTCTGTGCTGCTCACATCTGGAGTTATAAAGCTTTAAATAGGGTACCCCCTAAATGGGCAAGGATTAGTCAGATTTGGCATGTGCGCTAAGGAGTTAGGCTATGCTACATTATTACAAAGTATGGCAGTTGATACCAGCCCAATATCAGCTAGGGCTTTATTGTTCCCAAATACGAACGATATCTCCAAATCACAGGGCTAAGCGTTCCTCAAAAGATGGCAGTTCACCTCAAAATGCAATCTGTCGAGATGTCAACCATAATTTCTCAATGCAGAACGATGAAGCTGTTCTTATGAGGAAAAATTACACTCTGTTGCCCCCTACTGTCAGAACCCTGCAAATATGCAAAAAGGCAAATGCATCAAATAAAAGCCTAAACCACTGTACCATGTTTGCAGTGAAGGGTGAAAGTGAGCCGGCTCTTCTCTGAGTTCAGCTGAATACGACACCTCTCCACCATCTTCTCCAGAGAGGAGAGAGATCTGAACACCGCCTGCACACACTAGGGGGGAGGGGGTGAAGGGGGATAAACGTATTATATACAATATTGCAAATTATTTAAAATTGTATCATAAAGATTATAATTTTTGATTCTCATAAACAAACCATAGATAGACAGAGAGAGAGAGAGAGAGAGAGGCCGACAGTGTGAGGAGTGGGGCTATTTGTAGAAAACGGACGGCTGCATTTGGTAATGAGGGGGGCCTGCATGTTTCTTACCTTGATGGCCATTTTGCAATGGAAGGTGGGGCTCTTGCAGGAGGAGTACTGCTGGAAGAAGGGCGGACTGAAGAGGAAGCAGGCATATGCGGAATGGGACGAGTTTACCGTGCGGAGAGCTAGCTGCAGTGCAAAGGACAGAACAGATATTATATTTAATTTCATCTTTGCAGTGTAATCCATTTTAGTGTATTTTTGTGCCTGTCTTTATTTTTCTTTTTTATTGAACCTGCTCTTCAATGTAAAGCCAATAGCAAGAAAAGAAAGAATGGGGCAAACATTGGCGGTATGAGGTCACACAAGAGAGTGTGATCAGACACTCACTCTCACACACAGACACACACACACAGCAAACACAGGACACAACACAGTCAGAGGAAAGGGGAGCAGAACTCTCTCTCCCAGAGGAAAAACTAAAAGAGAGGGAGAGAGGTACAGGGAGACAAAGCGAGATGAGAGCAGTGCATGCACCTCATCTTCCTGTGGCTGAAGGTACAAGTCCTCCCCGATCCGGGACAGTGAATGGATGGCCGTGGCGAGCACTGCAGGAGAGAGAGAGAAAGAGAACGAGAAAGAGAGAGAGATTTTTATTTTTATTTTATTGCAGAAACAAACAAGCAGTAACTTTCATTCCATTGCAATGTTTCTAAAAGGCACTAAAAAGGGACAAAAAATCCAAAAAAATATTTTAAAAGCAACAAATGCAGTCACAATAAAATCAATACAAAATGATAAAACCATCAGAAAACAGACCACCAGTAAAACAAAGGTAAAATCAATAAACAAAATAGATAAATAAAAACACAATAAAACCAGAGTAAAAAACAAAACTATACGAAGACGTTGTAAAACCATCCCCCTAAAATCCAGCAATGGAACAGTCACAGTTTCCACCAGTGTATTGCAAGCCCGGCGGCCCGCCGGGCCTAAGTTTTGGGGATTTATTTTTTTTTAATGTATTTTTAAGATGTTTTTTAAACTACAGTTACAGTGGGGCGGCTGGGTTGGAAAGCTCACCAGAAACATCTGTTGGTTAAAACGTGAACGTGCTATAGGAAAACAGCAGGTCTGAAATAAGTGTTCTTTACCCTCATTGTGCTTAGAGTGACGTTCAACACCTGAGGCTTCCAACTATCACAAGCTAGTTACCTAGCAAGCCACCATTTCTTATTTAGTAGGCTAACTAACCTCGTTACAAACTGCGTTACCACTTCATTGTCGGTAAGTACATTCTTTTTATATCAACTTAAGCAGTGTGTAGGTAACGTTAAACTAGTAGCATGAATGTAACGTTCGATACATTGTAACATTACATGACTTATTAATCGCCGTCGAAATAACGACTTTCACTTGTTTATTAATAACGTTAGTTTGATGACATTGAAGTGCATGTCATGCACAAGTAATATCGGAAAAATCCTTCTTATGGTGAAGAGTCAAGAGTGCCTGACCGGCAACCGAAGAAATGTGTTAACACAGCGGCAAAATTAGGCTATTTATTATCTAGAAATACCATTTTGGGGAAAAACTGCTAGGGTTGAGGGTCAGGCACTCTTCACGCTAAGAAGAAATTTCAGGATTTTTTCGATATTGCTTGTGTCGAAAGTGCTGCGACGGAAACAATAATAGATTTACTCAGGAGCCACATGTGTCCAAAATGTAAACAAGTCAGCCAGTTTTCACGGTCGGGAAAACTTTTATGACAACGTGGTCATTTAAGCCGCGTTTCCACCAAAATTACCCGAAACTTTCAGTCCCAGGAACTACTTTACCAGGAACTAAAAGGTTC
This sequence comes from Anguilla rostrata, assembly GCF_018555375.3. Classification (NCBI taxonomy): domain Eukaryota; kingdom Metazoa; phylum Chordata; class Actinopteri; order Anguilliformes; family Anguillidae; genus Anguilla; species Anguilla rostrata. The sequence continues at coordinate 28,960,488 of NC_057939.1, read as the reverse complement.
CTTCAGCCAATGGTTGTCTGCGTTTCCACCGGGGTCTAAAGTACCGCGAAGATTAGGCAAATTAGCCCACTGACGTTGTCGTCGGTCCATCTGTCATATGATTTCTTCTGTAACCCCATACTACCGAAGTAGCCTACATTATTTTCTAATAACCGGGACAGTCCGGAGGGGTTTATTCCACTTATATACAACGGGTTACCAACAATGACTATATATGGTTACTTTTGTATTTATTGATTTTCATATATCCTCTCAAACACATTCATTAACAGCAGAAAACATGCACACGTTGTAAACAATTTGCTGTTTTATTACTTTCTCGTCGTCAATTCCATATAGGCTAATCGCAAAATGACAAGAATAGAACGAAAACTCGGACTTGCGTGAAAATGTAAATTAGTAGTGGTACAGCCACCGTTTGCTTTCCTTCGAAGTTACTGCTAGCCGAGCAGCGAAGTGTGCCCTCCAGATGCGAACCATGCACCATAAATGAGTCCATAGTCTTCCTGGTCTTTTCGTGGAATTGAAAAATGGCAGTAAAATTGAGTAAAATTACGGCAACTGAAAAAGCTAAAGGGAAGATTACTAGAATTAACCTGTTATTTTACCCGGATAAAAAGTGCGGAAGGTGATTTCCAGTTTGCTTGTACTGTATCACCAATGTTAATTATGCAGAACTACCGCATACCTCACATAACTGTATCAAACGTTTTGAGTCAATTACAACGGGCTAACAAAGAAAATCCGGAAGAAAATATTCAGCAACCGAATTAATCCGTTTGAATGTTTTGGTAGCCTGCGTAATATGCTGTCCCAGCACGAATGCTTAGCATTTTATAAAACGAATACTAAAGCAAGAAAAGAACAGAAGAGCACACGCTATAATTCCAAGACGTTGACAGGCTATAACCAAAAGTAGGCTACTGCGCCGCATAACATACAAGTTTGATTTGAAGTTATTATGAAAATAAATTGGTTTGCCGCTGCATATTTTCAAACATGGCGGGTAATGGCGGAAAATAAATACAACACAAATGCTACGAGTACTCGACCAATCAGAAATGTTCAGCGCTGCAAGCTCCACCCAAAAGGTTCCTGTACTTTCGGAAAGTACTACCCCCCGAGCAGGAACGTTTTGGGGGTAAAACAAAGCCCCCAGAACTAAATTTAGACCCTAGTTCCTGCGGTGGAAACGCACCGAGTTCCTCAAAAGGTTCCTAGTTCCGGGGTATAGTTCCTGCGGTGGAAACGCGGCTTTAGCTAACTTAGCTAGCTAGCCAAACAGTCAGTAACACAGATACGTCCTTTGTGACATTTAGGGATAATGTCAAGGAGGAAAGGTAAATGCCAAATAACCTTAGACAGTTTTTTAAATGTTTAAATGTGCCCAGCATACCAAGGCTAGTTGTAAGATTCAGTAGCCAATCAGGACTTTTTTCAAGTTTTTTGTAGAGTGCAAAAACTTTGATATTTATTTTAATTTAATTTATTTTGTTGTTGTTGAAAACACAGCATTCCAAGACTGTACATTGTAGTCAGATTCTTTGTAAGACTCTGCTATGCTGTAAATAGTTGTTGATTTTTAAAAATGTGTGTTGAATAAATGACTTATTTATAACAACATTCACATTACGTAGGCATATTTTCAAATCTCCAGTCAGCTTTTAGCATTGACTTAATGCAGGGCCCTATGGAATCTGTGTTATAGCTTTTTTAAATTCTCAATTCCACGATTCCATCCGTGATTCTGTTATCACAGACATTATAGGGCCCTACCTTAATGCTGCCATCAGTCTGTCGCTGGCCCGCGCCGAGCCCCCGTCAAAAAAGACACTTGGCCGCCGGCCAGCGCCAGGCCGCCGGCCCCTGTCAAAAGATACTTGCCACTGAGCCTAACAACTTTTCTGGGGGAAACCCTGAATGGTTATGTCCCCCTCTTTGATCCTGTTCCTCCGTGTGATCCGAATTTCAAGCTTTGCTTGCCCAAGTACGAAATTAACCAAGGAGAGTGCAAACTTGTGTTTTGCACTGTACCCTGGACCCAGAATTAAGACCCCCATGTTAAAAACCACCCCAAGCCTCCCACACAGGTCACTCAACAAAGCAAACAATGATGACAGACAACTGCATTTCACAAACAGGTGGTGCACAGATTCTCCCTCCCCACAGAAAGGGCAGCCTTCCCCTAGAGCATGGTCTATATGTGCCAGGTGTCTATTAGTGGATATGGCTCCATGGATATGCCTCCACTGGAGGACTCCTGACCACTCTGGTACTGGTGCTTTATGCAGCAATTTCTAATTTTTCCAAAGCCGGCATAAAATTTGATCCCAAACCCTGCCAGACACCTGCCCTCACCTCCTACAGGGAAAGGAGGTGCCAAACCTTCACACATACAGGGTACTTGCTCATAGCCTTAGCAAGGGCATCCTGAAGGTTAAAATCTTCCCCCGTTCCTCCTGCCAGTCCCCCACTGCCACCTGCACACAGATGGGAGGGAAAGCAGGGACCTTTGTATACTGAGACACAAGCATAGCAAAGTCTTTTTCAGATGACATGGGTAAAGCAGCCCTTATTCCCACAAGGATCCTCTCCACCAGCCGCACTGAGCGTGTCCCCACCAGTGCAGCAATGGCCGCCGCGTCTCCCCAGCCATTGTCCTCCAAGCTCCACAAATGCGCAAGCCTTCTTACACCAGCCCTTACGAAGTTGCCCTTGAGGCCAGCCAAGACTTGTGGTGACAGTCTCAACAGAGGATTGTCAAACACAGACTCTTCCAGCCCCCAAAGGTCCCCCAGTTGCATAATAAAAACGTATGACCATGCCCTCAGCATAGAGAATTAAAAGTCCGTAAGTCCTGCAGTGTTTGCCCCCTGTAAGGTCATCAAAAAAAGGTGCCGGTCCAGCCCCCACATTTAACCCAGGTATACTATGTTATTGTAGGATGCTGCTCCCGCCACACATCGCACAGCCCACCTGTAGATAGCAGCAGTGAGAGAACCTCTGCTGATTTCAGATGGAGTTCTTCCCCACTTCGATCAGCTGTGAAATCTAATGTACAATTCACCTAATGTACCATTCATCTTCTCATCAGACTCCAAAACGATCTCACCATTTCAATCTTCCCAGTCCTTCTCAGTACACTTACCTCCCAGCATTTTCCTCACCCTTATCCCTGTTCCTGTCCTCATCCTAATGGGGGCAGGTCCGCTTCATATGGCCAATGTCCCCACAATCAAAACATCGCAAGCTATCAGTACTTGCGAATACAATAAAAGAACCTTCCCCGTGCCTCACTCTAAATGACGCATCCATTTAGAGTGAGGCATGCGGAGTTTGAAAACATAAATATCTGTCTCCGGAAAGACAAAACATGTTTCAACTCAGCATTCTTACAGCACAGGGGGATCATTTTCATTGAACTAGCAAATTTTCCAAACTGAGCAAGTTCTAGTCAATTGCCTCGCTCTTTATAAATGGGGGGACATTTGAAATGACTACTTTCGTAGCAGGTGCCGCAAGTGGGGTTACCTGTACAAAAACTTCCCTCACCCACAGACCACTCACAATTAATTTAGCCACCAGGTTAACCTTTTTCAAAAATACCACCACCGCTTTGTTCATGCATGAAGCTGAATCAATATTTACACCTCCTACCTGCTCTGCAACCGCGACAGCACATCTTCAACAGGCGTTATCACTCCCTGTAATACACCTGATCCCATGACGAAGAGACATAGTCTCACCATCCGACTGAGACACCATAACGGCGTCTCAAAAAACCACTAAAACCCCCAAAACTCCTCATCCTAACCCTAATTAACACCCTCTCCCAAAACACCCTCCACCTCAGACAGAGAGAGAGTGAGAGAGAGTTTTAATAAAACCTTTATTGTTCCATTAACGTTGCATCAGTGATGGCTTAACTTCAACTGCAATACTCAGTCAATACAAACCAGTCTTTTTCTTTTGTATGTCACAACAAAACAAAAATCATAAGCATTGCATGACAGGTACAAATAAAAAAAAGACCATTAAAAATTTAAAACCAACTGCCCATCCTCACCAACTTGGCAAAGAACCCTCCCCACAACCATGTTATGCAGAACTCTGGTGTATCATTAATTAAAATTCTATACGCAAATTCAATCTTTAAGCATGCTGTCATCAAACCCATAAGCATTCTTTCGGGGTCAGTGAAACCAGCCTGAAGATGGTTGTTCTTCCTGGTTTTCAAATGCACAGTTTAGCCAAGCCAGACACATAATTCAAAATACAATTATTTTCCTTATTAAGGACACTGTACTTTGGGCCCCCAATGAAGGATTTAAAGGACAAACCCTCACCCAACCCCTGAAACCAATGGGTTAACAAATTAAAAAGACCCCTCAAGCGGTCACAGCGCAGAAAGAGATGATCTAAATTCTTTTCCTGACCACAGAATGAGCACTCCCTCCCCACTGTCAGGTTCAGGTGTGCCATGTGTCTGTCCGTAACTATGGCCCTGTGAATAACCCTCCACTGTAGATCAGCTCTACACTTCTCTATGGGTGGTTTATATAGGACCCGCCAGTGTCCCCTCAGAGAGAAATCTGCTCCGAACAACTTTGACCACCTTGAGGCTTTCAGGTCCTTTAAAGAGTCCAAGTGAGCTACCTTAACACAGGTGACATATAAGGCCTTCTTTCGGATCTCTTTAAAGTTCCCCAACTCGGAAGGAGAGGATCTTCATGGCATCGTCTTCCTGCACATCCCCCACGGCTGCAAAAACATTGAATGGTGGACAATACAACTTACTCCTCGGGCACTGACTCAGCTGTTCTTCCAGAGCCTGTCTGAAAGTGCCAGGCAGAGCTGCTTTGACCTCCTCAACTACTCTGTGAGCCAGCCGAGAAGACCATATTCCTGTCACCCCCTAAAGTTCTTCTGATGATCTCCAACCCTCCCTGGCTCTTAGGTGGGCCAGTTTGGTGCAACTTTTCTTCACCATGCAGGCTTGCACGCTTGCTGAGTATAAAGTTTTGGTTTGGATCAGTAGATTGTGAAAGAGTGGTTCTTCAAAAATCCATTCCTCTGACTGAGAAATGTCTCTTTCCACGGTGAGGACCCGATGCCAAGCCCGCAGCATTGAGGAGTAATAAGAAGAAAGGCCTGTTAGCACAACTTTCTGAAGAATCACTACAAAAAGCTGCCTGTCGTATCCCAGATTTTCCACCTTCCGCAGGATAGCACATACCATCTTGGTCCACGTCAGGTCTAGTCGGTAGAGGAGTCTCTGTGCTTCCTGCAGTTGGAGATTCAACTCCTGTCATCCACCAGGCCCTGCCCTCCTTCCTGGACCGGCAAATACAGAACAGGTGCATGCTTCCAGTGCTGCCCTGACCAGAAGAAATTCACCAGCCTTCTTTGGATTTGATTAATAAAATCATCAGGTGGATCCAAGATCATGAGTCTATGCCACAACATTGAGGCAGCTAAAACCAAGACCCGTCCCCTGTAGGAGAGCTGTGGTAATAGCCAATTCCATTTAGACACCTTGGCAACCACCTTCTCCAGCACACCCTCCCAATTCTTCAGTTTAAAATTTTCAGTGTCAAAACAAATTCCCAGGGCCTTTATTCCCTCCCTTTCCCAGTGTACGCCTCCAGGCAGTTCTGTTGGCCCAGTTTTCTTTCACTGACCTATGATAAAAGCTCTACTTTTAGCCCAGTTAACTTTGGCTGAGGAGGCTTGCTCATATAAAATCAAATTCTCTCAACATCTCCATGTCTTCCTTCCCTGTAATAAAAACAGTCACATCATAAAATAAGCAGATCTCTTACATTTTGCCCGATCAGGATCTCCTGTGATTGTAAAGCCATTTAAAACTGTCCTTAATCTACATAACAGAGGTTCAATGGTAAGGCTGTATAGATCCCCCAAGAGTGGGCAACCCTGCCTGATGCCTCTTAATAGGGGGACCAGGCAGCTCAGCCCACCACCCACCTTGATCATGATTGATGCCCCAGCATACAACAGTTTGACCCAGGAAACAAACCAATCACCAAAACCGAAAGCTCTTAAAACATACATGTGCTGGATCAAAAACTTCTTGACCACAAGTTCATAAAATCTAAGGGTGGATATGTAAAACTACTATAGACTTATGAAGCAAAAACTAAGCAGTGTACCCAGCGTCTCCAAATCTATCCAAAATGTCTAAATTATGCATTGCTGTAAATCACAACATATTCACATATTTCACTGCTAATCAACTGTTTTGTCTCAAGAAACTCACCGTTGAATCATTTTCAAGTGGGAATTACAAGCTTTCCATCAGTACAGTGGTCTAAAATATCCAGGGGTCCAGAAACAAATCCAAAATCTCTCCAAAAATGAATAAAATTCTTTCTGTCCATTATAAAGCATATAAATGAGCCCCTTATGAACTTTTAAAATGGAACATTGCTATCAAGTGACTTGAAAGAACTGAGGAAATATTGGGTAGCATTGCTTTGGAATACATCTTATTTAATTTCGGTGAGGCAAGATAGCCTATATTGTTTGTAGTACCGTAACTTGGCGTCATTTTGATATCAATACTTTTGAGTAACTTGGCATTTTTGTACGTTGAAAACGTGTGTTTTATGAGATATCATTTCTTTTTGCAAAGCGTTTATTATGAGAGTGCGAAATGCGAAGTGACCCTGTAAGAAACGGTTGTGGATTATGGCTGTCCTTGTGTGAATTTGTACAGTCTGATGAGCGTGTACTGTTGAGCAGTTTCAGTTTGCTATATATGTAAAACAGTGGCTGTGACAAAGAAACGCAGGTGAAATATGGCATGTATGTACTCACGGATTTGACGGCCATCCAACAAGCCTTGACTGAGAAAAGAATCAGCAAGCACGTAGAATTAGAGCTGCCTAGGTCGCAACTTGTGTACCCTGCTTTCCTGCTCCGTTGTCTGTTATTTCGTGGAGATTCACTTTTAGTGTTTTAAAGGTTTATAAGGCATTTTGATAGGCTTATCTGCAGGTGGGAATCCTGTTCGCTGTTTTGCTAAGCTAGAACCGGAAAACTTGATAGTGGAAAATAGGAGCAGACGCATATGTCCCAGTAGGCTTTGCATATGAGAAAATAACAACAGTGTGAGAGAAATTAGGATGAAATGATGAAATTGCGTAGTTGAAACAATATGTTTTTAGCAGAATGGGCATGTAGGTGAAGGTTGACATGATCACAGACTATAGTACAGAGTAAATAAAGTGACCATGAGCGTGCTTAGTTTCCTCATGGAATGGTATATATAACAGTCGGTACAGAGCATTAGCTGTTAAAGTGGAGGGTTATGTAACGTGTGAAACTTACTGCACTAATGTGCTTTTTTCATGTTCAGTACTAGTAGTTATATTTATGAGTGAGTCATGGTTTTAAATGTAATGTTTTAATGGGGAGTTGCAGAACATACATACGTAGTAATTGTTTGTATGTGGCTAGATAGAGAACAGGGCGAGGTAACATGAATGTAGAAACGTGGCGTTTTCTGATAAGAAGGTATTGTACGGTAGCCAAGTGAAGAAATATAGTTAGTAGAAATGGCACAGTGGTGAACTGGTGTAACTTTGTAATAAAAGGAATACATTTGCCGTCATGAAATCCATATGAGTGGCCGTGAGTGAGTTTTGGTAAAGAAAATATAAAAGCGTAAGAAAACGTTAGTGTAAAAAAGGAAATTCTGCCTGAGGGCGACGCGGGATTCAATCCTTCAACCGGAGGTTTACCAGTCTGTGACTTTGTTAGTGCAGCACCATGACATAGCTATGCAATGCGTGAAATATCATTAGCAAACCTGTCCGTGGTTTTAAAGACGAACACAGGTCAGTAAGCACAGAAGAGCTTCCGTTGAATCCATATGGCTTTGCAATATTGTAGCCGGTTAATAAGTGAACGCGCAGATGGTACGTCATAATGCAGTGTATGCATTCGGTGAACGGCGGGTAGATATGGTGCAAAAGCAATAATTGAGAAGTAGTAGACAATTATTAGTGAGGGTAAAAGCAGGTTAAAGAAAGGTGTCCCTAGTTGGGCTTGAACCTACGACCCCATGTTCCCAAGACTGTAACCTTACCCACTAGGCCACAGGCAGATTAGCTGTTCAAACTGGAAATGTTTCAGAATAAAAAGGTATGGGTATTTTGCGTGTGTATGCGAGTTTTTGATTGGGTCGTGAGGGTGTGGATTTGGCTGGTGTCGGTAAAATGTTTAATGGGGAGACATGTTGTTAGTGGGATAGGCGGCAGGAAAAATAAGAATGAGAACAAGAATGAGAAGAAGAAGAAGAAGAAGAAGAAGAAGAAAGAGAAGAAGAAGGAGAAAACGCAAAATCCCCTTAGTTTGGGGCTTTATTGTGTGGACATGTGAAGTTGTTTATGAAATCTGTCTGTTGAAATGGGGTCAGAATGTACAGAATTTAATGTTTTTAAGGGCTGAGTGTCTGTGGCTGTTGTGGTTATTTCTGTGGGGAACCCTGAAAAGTGCCAAACTCTCGGTGCTGTATAGGCATGGGGCATGCCCCCGCCAAGGCGTAACTTGGCGGGATGGCATACCTGCCATCCCAAAACACAAACTCTTGGGCCTTAATGTTGGCTCTAACCTGCAGTAGTCTGCCTTTACAAATCTCCTTCTGACAGATTATATTAACAGCAAAAGTGCCACTCCTGCACTCATGTTAGTGCCATGACTAAAAACCTGGGCCCCATTCCAGCCTACCCTCCAATCCACCTCATTAGCAGCATCACTGTGTTTCCTGTAGAAATGTGTACATTAACATTTTTCTGTTTTCCAAGTTCCAATAACAACCCCCTTTTTTGGTCTCTGGTGCCATTTATATTAAGTGAACTAATCTTTAAAACCTCCATGAGAAGAGTTAGGAAGAAAAACAGAGAAGGAAAAGACCTTGCAAGTCACAGCAGGCCACGTGACATGCCAGACCAAACCATTATCATTCTAATGAGCTGATGTTCCTTCTCACCGCTGTAGCCCATTTTTTCAGTCAAAACTTCCTCTTTGGGGTCACCCCTGTGTCGGACGAAAGCCTCTGTCCACTCAACACGCGCCTCACTGACCTAAGGAATTTTCGCGCATCTGAAAAATATTCAGACAGCTCAACATTATTCATATTTTTTGTTTTGGTGAGGTAATTATCAATTTCCTCAAAGGAATAAACCTCACCCTCACTCCCCTGGCTGGCTGATAGCTCGGCCTCCCCAACATCTCCAATTTCCTTCTCATTTCACTCGACTTCTGACGCCCCAGTCAGCGTAGAGCCCACCTCTCCCCCAGACAACTCCCTCTGAACTCCAGCATGCCTCTTCCCTTGAGTTTGTGTAACACCAGGCTCCCCTATACCCCTCCTCTTCCTCTTCTTTCTTCCCTCCACCTCAGTCCATCCAGTCCCTTCACCTACTACTCTCAGGTCTGCCATACCACTCCCGACTGCTCTCTGCCACCACAGCCTGCAGCACTCCACTATTTTCATGCTCCTCTCCACCTCCCACACCTGGACACATCATTTACTGAACCAGTCACTAGGCCCTGACTCCCTCTTTCATCTACCCCAGCCCTACTAACCCCTAAACTCATCTCCTCTTCCCCCACTCCCTCACCTGATACATTGCTATTCTCCATTATGGAAGCGTCATTTTCCTGGCCTCCTTCAGAAGCCTGACCTGTTGAATTACCACTTCCAGAGGTCGCACTATCCTCGTTTTTCTGCAGGCAGGTAAACCGCTTATGCCCGATCACACCACACTCAAAGCAGCGCAAGCTGTCCGACGTGGCATACACAGCATACAAACTTTCTCCATGCTTAACATAAAAGCTTACATTCAGAGTCTGCTCCGGGTTTTTTAAATACATAAACACTTGCCTCCTCAGCGACAGAACATGTTTTAGGTTCTGATTTTTACACCCCAACGAAATTAATTTAAAACCACTCACAAACTTTCCAAAGCGCATTCCAAAGCAATTCCCGCATCAGCGCCTTGTCCTTTATGAATGGGGGAACATTTGACACAATCACCCTCGTAGCAGGTGCTGCCAACGGACATACAGCCAGTACTTTCCCCTTCACTGTGATACCGCTAACTAGTAGCTTATTAACTAAACTCTCCTTTTGAGAAAACAACAACAGCCTTGTTCATCCTCAATGCATAGCCGAGATTCCTACACCCTACCTGCTCGCCGGCAGCAAGCAGCACATCTTGTACCAACGTGTCTGAATACGGCATACACCGTACTCCATTTCAGAGCGACATCTGCTCCTCCTCCCCTCCAGCACCTTCCCCCGCCGGAGTGGCCATAGGCCACGCCGAAAAGAAACTTCTTCGCACACACACACACACCAAAGTTATCCAGTTCTACAATAAAATCTCCCACCACCGTGAAAGTAAGGAAAAGGAAAAAGGAATAAAGAGCACCGAAAAGGCAAGAAAGACAGAAAAAGCCCTCTACACATCCTCTCAGCACAGCTCAGCTGAGAGAGAGAGAGAGAGAGAGAGAGAGAGAGAGAGAGAGAGAGAGAGAGAGAGAGAGAGAGAGAGAGAGAGAGAGAGAGAGAGGAGAGAAGAGAGGAGAGAGAGAGAGAGAGAGAGAGAGAGAGAGAGAGAGAGAGAGAGAGAGAGAGAGAGAGAGAGATACTTCTGACAGCCTTTACTAGAGCCCGACCGATATATCGGTATGGCCGTTATATCGGCCATTATTTGACTTTTTTGACCACATCAGTTATGCCGCCGATGTGCCCCGATTTTTTAATAAGTATAATAAACAAAAAAAACAATGATTATTTATCTGTACTTGCCTGTTCAAACGTTGTAATTGCTATTTACTAGAATTATCCAGTATAGGAAGCTCTAATACAAGTGTGAACTGCAGCCGCTGAAGCGCTACTTCTCTAATAAGACGTTTGTTCCTCGTGCCTCATCCAATATTCTCCACTGCAAGACTTGTCTGCACAGATTCGGTTGCGACAATAAAGGTATGTATATTTAGTGAAAGTTTTTAATTAAATGCGTTTATACGACCACTATGTTTATCAATCCTCATTATCAAGCGAGCGAGCTAGCTAACATATTTGGTTCACTTTGGCAAGCTAGCAAGCCTTTATGAACTGGAAGTGAGCACATAAGCAGCGTAGGATCTACATTTCCAGAGGACATCGCTGTATTCTCAAATAAATAACCAGCCAAAATAAAATGGTGATTGAATGTGTCACACATTTGTTTTTTTTTTATCTGAGATAATGATATTAGTTACTATATGATGCTGTGTAAATAGCCAACGCGTTATTGCAAGCGAGGGTGTCATCTAGTCACGCGTCATCGTAGCAAGCTAACCATACAGTTAAAATGCAGATAAAACACTTCTAACATGAATCATTTTAAGCCATGTTATCTAGCTTTGTCGTGATAACATGAGAGAAGGATTGCTGTTGGAGAAGTGAATCAACCAACAGTTAGCGCGGGTAACCTGCACGAAAGCGCATTGTAGTTTTTTTCATGTATTTCATCCAGTCAATTTAATTTCATCTAACGTTACACTTGATTCACTCTTCAGCTCCGCTAGATAATGTCTTACTCTTTGAGATCATGTTGTAGAAATAAAATAAGAAAATATAATTCATTTAACTTACTGAGAATATATAATAAGAAATAATGAGGCTGTGTCATAGCTAATGCGTTATTGCGAGCGAGTGTGTCATCTAGTCACGCGTCAGAGCGCATTGTAGTTATTTTCACCGCCTAATTCTTATGGACAGGGAAGCTCGCTAGATAGTCTTAGTAGGAATAAAATAAGAAAATATAATTCATGTACTGAGAATAGATACTAAGAAATAATAATAACAAATTAATAACTTTTTTTTTTTGTAGATGTTGGAAAAGAAAGGAGTAAAAGCAAGGTGTGGAGTTATTTTGATTTCACACACTTAAATATGGTGTTAATATATATATTTAATTTAATATCATCTTTTACTTTTTTATCTAAGAAGTTTTGTGTGTTTGTTTTTATTTTTTTGTTTGCTTATAAATTAAATGTTCTTAAATATAGAAACTTTAATAAAATATAAGTTTTTCAAATTGATTTGAAAATGTTGCACTTTTTGACAAAATATCGGTCAGAACATCGGTAATCGGTGGGCTAGGACTCTCCGAAATCGGAATTGGCATCGGACCCAAAAATCTGGCATCGGTCGGGCTCTAGCCTTTACTATACCATGTCACCTACAAAGAAGCAAGTGCCATCCCATTACAGCGTACGCTGGGAAAGTGCAGGGTCCTGCAGCTTCTGAAACAGACCTGCATTCCAAAGCAGTTAATTTCCCATTTCCCACAAGACTGAAAAGATTGGGAAAGTATTCAAACGAAGCCTGAAACATGATGAAATATGAACTCGGGATGGTTTTCTGAACATAAGCCACAACAACAGCACAGCTGTTGCAGGGCTTGTAACTGGTGAAGTGCTTGATTTGACTGTGGTGAATCTCAGTGGTAATATGCAGTTAGCGTTTTTTAAATGTACCACTTCATGACCCACCCCCACCCCTCTCCACCAAATCCACCAAAGATTCCTGATCCCAGTTTGTACAACTGACTACTACATCACTTAACGGTACATCTGTATTGCCCAGTCTGGGATTCAAACCTGCAGCCTCTTGAGCTGAGGAGTTCCAAACATGAAATCAACTGTGCAATATTTATCCGACAACCACAACTGACAGTGAAACAGCTTTTCTTTGTCTGACAGGTGCTGTTTTAAAATGGAATATACATGATGCGACAACTTAGTGGGCCATTTATAAACATAAGTATCTAAAATCTGCCGGTCTTGCAATGCATGACATTTCCTATGGGATACCTTTCACGTGGCCTCCCGTCACCATACAGTCCATTGTGCACGAGTTGCGGTCTTCAGGGCGCAGGTATGCCTCGGGAGCCTGGCCACAGCAGGTGTAAGACGTCTTCGTGTTTATACAGTAAATTGAACGTGTGGGCGTACAACAATGTTATCACTGTGTCACTGGATGGTTTACAACTGACGCAGATTGAAAAGTACTCTGTCAAAACAAAACAAGAAACAACAAAGAAATATAGCATTAGCACACAGGATTACTACATGCACAGAGATACACAGTACCAAAAATAGAGTCCCAGTCGCAGCTCGCTAAACTGGGGGGGTGACCTGTTCGTGAGTGAAGCTGGTTTGGTGCTAGGTAGGGTACAGGGTTGACAGTTACATGTAACTGAGGTGGTTAACGTTAATGCACTTGAAACTTTATTCTGAACACGGTTCGTCCACTGATCACCTACCCAGGAACTCATAACCTCACCAGAATAACTCACGTAAAATGGCATATCCACGCTAATTTTACTTGGGTAAGTTCAACAGTGGTCTGTAAACTGCTATAGCATCTGTATGACTTAGCAAGGCTCGACTTGAGTCTCCAAGGGGAGAAGTGACTGCGCTATACACCGCACTAAAGACGAATTAATTAATGCATCGTGATTTGTCGCAATTATTGTGGCCCACCACAATCCATAGAACAATCTACAATTCTTCATTAACATGCTCCGCAGTCCACAGTATTATCATTTTAACTGGAGAAATTACACAGAAGAAAAGCGGACATCGTGCAGAGCATAGCATAGCGTCTATGTTGATATGTGAATTCACGTGAAGGAAAGACGAAAAAGCACATTTCGGCATGTGTCGAAACTCGAAAATGTTGCACGCGTAACACGTTTAGACTCTCCTGCTGTCATATCTGTTAAGAATATAAACAAGTGAGGGACTCTTCACGGTCAGAAGAAATTTTATGACAATGTTACCGAGTTAGCTAAGTCAATTACTGACGGTCAACAAACCAATATAGCCAGCAAAAAGGATCTAACCGCATTTCACTCGCCGAAATTACAACTCAAACCGGAATAATGATACGACACACTTGTCTATTAAAAGTAACAATACTTTTCTGTTCTAAGATTTGGTGGATAACTTGACATTTCACTCCCTTCTCTAAACAAAATGCAAATCTCCGCAGCAACTGAGTTTGCTAACCAGCTAATTCTTGCGAGCTAGCTTCACAAAAACAGACATAACATCTACCAATATTTTCATAGTAGGTGCGTTTCATTGTTATTGTTACATGTCTTGACAAACAGAACCACACAAATAATGAACAAAAAATAAACAATACCCTAATCGCCTCGCCCGCTCGCAGCCATTTCACGAGAAGGACCCGGCTCACTCAACTGTATTGGTCCGTCTGCGTCACGGGACCATAGACATGCATATTTAAATACATAGTATCCAGAGACTGTAAAAAATATGGACAAAGCTACTGTGACGTCATCCATTGCCTCTCCGTGGGTCTCTAAAACACGTTTTGAACCAGAGACTGTAAAAAATATGGACACAGCTACTGTGACGTCACCCATTGACTCTCCGTGGGTCTCTAAAACACGTTTTGAAGCTCAATGGCGGGCGCGGCCATTTTCTCGATTTGGAGCCAAAACCATAGAGTTAAGCGGTCTTGTGATTTTTACAATTTGATTGACAGTCCGGTGCGGAAAAGCCCCTCAACCTGAACGAGGCTAGCTGACTGTCTGCCGTTATGTTTTAAAATATATTATCAGATGTTTACGGGGTTTAATTTCCATCCGTGACTGCACTGTGTCATGTAATCACGTTATGTATGACATTAAAAATACAATTAGGCTATGTTCAGTTATCTTCAATTTATGTTTCTCAGCAAAACGAATATGCTTAGCTAGCATATCAGCTTGCCAGTGAGCTAGGTAGGCTGTCCGTGGTTAGCTCACGCGTTAGCAATATGAACCACAGGGGAAGAACATTGACTACACTGATGGTCAATCAATCGGAGATGTGTAGGCTACTGGTGATTTGACTAGGCAAATTTTCGTATAACTGTCTGGTAGATCTGCTGTTAACCGAGCAAGTTATCGTCGTAGGTTTTCGCCAGTCAGATAATGAGCCTGCTACTACTAGCTACTCCATCGCCGTTTGTGGTGTTCACTTGCTGGGTGACGCTAGCTGACCGATCGTTCGCAAATCACTTTCTACCGAACAAAATTAACACTCAGCGGTGATTAACAAATCTACCAAGTATTTTAATAACTGATCTGCAGGCGTGTAAATATGACAACGCACTTTGTACGGCAAGTTTTCCACCTGGTGCATGAAGACAAAAATAATGTAGCCTACGTTGAATTTCTAATTATTATTAGGCTATTATTTTTTCTTGTAAATCATCAAAACCAATGGAGAAAAGCCAATATACGCAAGGAGCCCCCAGAACCGATTCTGAGAACCACTGTCTTAAATGCCTAGCTTGTCGGTCTCTTAAATGCTAAAAACATGTTCCTTTCTAAATGCCAAGATGGTTAATTTCGTTAAATTCTGTGTGTGTGATTTCATCGTGTGTTGTATATTCAGCAAATGAACCTTGAAACTCTTAATTCGCTTCGTGAAACTGAAAAAGTGTTTATCCCAAAATCGGGATTATAGTAGCTTTGTCACATGCGTGAAGCATGGCCCAGGTAGACATTTACGGAATGTACACGACTGACAAGCCGCCAAACACGTTTGACAGATTGAATGTTTGCCGGTTAAGGTTAGCTAGCTAGTCAAATGGCTTGGTAGCCGAAGTTGCGAACTGTTTTAGCACAGGCTACTACAGGACTACCAAATATAGCAAGCTGATTACGCTTTCTGCCAAGTAATTATTTGGTTAAGTAGGCTAAAGGAAATAGTAAAAATGACTCGGATACCGAAAAACTTAAGAGGAGGATTATTTTATGGTCGTCTAGAGCAGCTGTAAATAGCACACGCCATAATGAAATCACCACGAAACTGGATGCCTGCATTTTCAGACTTAGCACAGGCGGACCGTAGCCGGAGCCGCAATGGCAAGGCCAAGAAGCGCCACCTCCCACCCCAGTGACCATAGACTGTAGCCCCTACTGTAGCTGAGTCCTCTGCAGTAATCCGGAAGTGACGCAAGCTGTACCTCATTGGTCCAGAACAAATATTGGCACTGTGCCCAAATGACGCAATAAATCATGAAATCGACCCATGGACAGTCATAAGACCAATAAAATACACCTATTATGACTATTTGTTCTTTTGAGAAAAATGTTTTGACTTTGTATTTTGATCGCATTTGTACCGTAGACGTACATGGAAACCGGATATGAAAACACCTATACTGGAGCCATCCGTAGTGGCGCTAGTGAGCAACCAGGAACTACAACACCAGGAAATGAGCTTCAAAAACGAAGTCTGGTTTTGGCCGCTTGAACAAGTTTTCCGGTTTCCATGTTAGTCTACGGTACAAATGCGATCAAAATACAAAGTCAATAATTTTTTCTCATAAGAACAAATAGTCATAATATGTGCATTTTATTGGTCTTATGACTGTCCATGGGTCGATTTCATGATTTATTGCGTCATTTGGGCACAGTGCCAATATTTGTTCTGGACCAATGAGGTACAGCTTGCGTCACTTCCGGATTACTGCAGAGGACTCAGCTACAGTAGGGGCTACAGTTTATGGTCACTGGGGTGGGCGGTGGCGCCTCTCGGCCTTGGCATTGCGGCTCCGGCTACGGCCCGCCTGTGCTAAGTCTGAAAATGCAGGCATCCCATTTCGTGGTGATTTCATTATGGCGTGTGCTATTTACAGCTGCACTAGACGACCATAAAATAATTCTCCTCTTAAGTTTTTCGGTAGCCGAGTCATTTTTACTATTCCCTTTAGCCTACTTAACCAAATAATTACTTGGCAGAAAGCGTAATCAGCTTGCTATATTTGGTAGTCCAGTAGTAGCCTATGCTAAAACAGTTCGCAACTTCGACTACCAAGCCATTTGACTAGCTAGCTAACCGGCAAACATTCAATCTGTCAAACGTGTACATTCCGTAAATGTCTACCTGGGTCATGCTTCACGCATGTGACAAAGCTACTATAATCCCGATTTTGGGATAAACACTTTTTCAGTTTCGCGAAGCGAATTAAGAGTCTCAAGGTTCATTTGCTGAATATACAACACACGATGAAATCACACACACAGAATTTAACTAAATTAACCATCTTGGCATTTAGAAAGGAACATGTTTTTAGCATTTAAGACAGTGGTTCTCAGAATCGGTTCTGGGGGCTCCTTGCGTATATTGGCTTTTCTCCATTGGTTTTGATGATTTACAAGAAAAAAATAATAGCCTAATAATAATTAGAAATTCAACGTAGGCTACATTATTTTTGTCTTCATGCACCAGGTGGAAAGCTTGCTGTACTAAGTGCGTTGTCATATTTACACGCCTGCAGATCAGTTATTAAAATACTTGGTAGATTTGTTAATCGCCGCTGACAGTGTCAATTTTTATTCGGTAGAAAGTGATTTGCGAACGATCGGTCAGCTAGCGTCACCCAGCAAGTGAACACCACAAACGGCGATGGAGTAGCTAGTAGTAGCAGTTACTGGCTCATTAACTGACTGGCGAAAACCTACGACGATAACTTGCTCGGTTAACAGCAGATCTACCAGACAGTTATACGAAAATTACCCTAGTCAAATCACCAGTAGCCTACACATCTCCGATTGATTGACCATCAGTGTAGTCAATGTTCTTCCCCTGTGGTTCATACTGCTAATGCGTGAGCTAACCACGGATAGCCTACCTAGCTCAATGGCAAGCTGATATGCTAGCTAAGCATATTCGTTTTGCTGAGAAACATATGCACAAGCATGAAATGGGATTGGGGCTGGGACTGGAGCAGGTGGATTTACCAAGGCTGCAAGGTGACAACTGGCACACATGCAGTCGGACTCCCGTGCAGTCACATGCTGCTGGGTCCCCTGAAGCTCCTCGGAGCTTGGGTGTTAAGAGAAGTACTGGCATTGGTCTGCTTTTGCCAGGTACTTCATGGGCCACTTCTGAAGCAGAAATTATATTTTTATATACAGTGAGCTCCATAACGTTAGGGACAAAGCCGTATTTTCTTTACTTGGTTCTGTACTTCATAATTTTAGATTTGTAATCAAACAATTCACATGTGGTTAAAGTGCAGCTATCAGCTCTCAGCTCTTATGAAAGGTTATTTTAATACATTTTGATTTCACCCTGTAGAAATGACAGCACTCTCTATACATACATACAACCCCAATTCCAAAAAAGCCGAGACAGTATGGAAAATGCTAATAAAAACAAAAAGGAGTGATAATGTTAAATATTGTACATTTTATTCACCCTGTACTATATTTAAAACACTAAAACAGCACATTATTTGACATTTTACCTGTTTTTAAACATTTTAATTGTTTTTTGAAAATATACACTCATTTCAAATCTGTTGACTGCAACACGCTCCAAAAAAGTTGGGACAGTCGAGTGTTTACCACTGTGTAACATCACCATTTCTTTTAATAACGCTTATTAAATTTGGGCAATATTTTTCAAGTCAAAGCAAATTTTAAAATTACTGCTTTCTGTTTTATTTGCATTTCATTAACCGTCTCGACTTTTTTAGAATTGGGGATGTACGTACATATTTTCAGGGTGCCATAATGTTCAGGACAAATGGTTTCACATGTGTTTCTGATTAGTCAGGTGTGTTCAATTGCTTCTTCAGTACAATTATAAGGTATGCCAATGGAAGGAAGCCATTATGAGGCTGGGATATATGAAAAAACAGTCAGAGACATAGGCCAAACCTTAAGCTTTGATGACCAAAGAATTGATGACCAAAGAATTCTTGCTATAATGAAATAACATTAACTCTAAAACAGAGACCTGGACAGTAAAATTTGGGGAGGGTTTATATTTTCATGGGAACTGTACATCATGATGCTGTATAAATGGTAGGTTCTTTATGCCCTTGACCTTATGTTTTGCCATTTTGATACACAACCTTGTGTAGATCTATCACCCAGTATTATCAAATTCTCAACATGAAAACTATTATTGTTATTATAATGATTTTCCACTGATCTCCCTTTTTTGTGTGCTGTCTATCCAGGGGATAGGGTGGGAGGGGTAGTTAATATGAATTGCATTACACACATTCTGTATTGTCTGAAGGCGGAGGCAGCAATATTTGTACTGTGTCCTGTTCTATATTGAATAGTTAAACTGACTAATAATAATAATAATAATGGTGAGTATAGAAACATATAGACAGGAAAGCGTTTGTTAAGATGGCTGAATGACAGAATGACAATTAACAATTAGAGATGGCATTACTTATTGCCTTGACAGCAATAGTGTAATAAGTAATAATAATTTTAAAAATGTATGTCTAGACCGTGACGTGTTACACAAGGCACATGTAAAGGGGGCAATACCAATAACGATGATGATACCAGCAATAATATAGTGAGGGGGAAATGAAACATATTGTAAACTAAATACCTAATATGAATGCAGGGCCATGTTAATAATAGCTGATGTATTGAGACACAAACGTGCACATATACACAAGTCCCATTTACCTGCAATACTCTCACTTAGAAGTGTTGTTATGTACGGACAAGCCAACAAACGGGACGTGAAAACCAATAATGAAGTCAAATCGGAAAAATGAAACTACTGATCTTTCAGCTGAAATAATGACAGAATACCTCGATGACATCAATATAAAATAGGAACCTGTTTGTAATAAAATTATTAAGACTTACCGAAGCGTAGGTACCACAAAATAACCGCAAAACGCCTCGCGTGTATTTAATATTTGAATTTATTTTGTTTATACGGCGTCATTCATTCATTCAGGACGGAACAGCGCCACGGCAGCGTGTGGCCAAAGGTATATTACACCCGCAACGTTAAGAACTACCGTTGAGAATGAATGGGGAAAATGTCGTTCCTGCATCCGGGACGGAACAGCGCCGCGAAATCAACGTGTGGCCGAAAACATATTACACCCGTAGTGTTAAGAACTACCGTTGAGAATGAACGGGAAAAGTTAAGGGAAGTTAAGCTTAACTATCCCGCGGGGCCAGTCTTGGGAACATGGGGTTGTAGGTTCGAGCCCAGCTAGGAACACATTTCTTTAACCTGCTTTTACTCTCACTAATAATTGTCTACTACTTTTCATTATTGCTTTTGCACCATATCTACCTGTCGTTCACCGAACGTATGCACTGCATTATGATGTACCGTCTGCACGTTCAGTTATTAACCAGCTACAATATTGCAAAGCCATATGGATTCAACGGGAGCTCTTCTGTGCTTACTGGCCTGTGTTCTTTAAAACCACGGACAGGTTTGCTAATTATATTTCACGCATTGCATAGCTATGTCATGGTGCTGCACTAACAAAGTCACAGACTGATAAACCTCCGGTTAAAGGATTGAATCCCGCCTCGCCCTCAGGCAAATAATTCCCCCTTTTACACTAACGTTTTCTTATGCTTATATTTGCTTTACCAAAACTCACTCATGGCCACCCATATGCGTTTCGTGACGGCAAATGTATTCCTTTTATTAAAAAGTTACACCAGTTCACCACTGTGCCATATCTACTAACTACATTTCTTCACTTGGCTACCGTACAAAACCTTCTTATCAGCAAACCGCACGTTTCTACATTCATGTTACGTCGCCCTGTTCTCTATCTAGCCACATACAAACAATTACTACATATGTACGTTCTGCAACTCCTCATTAAAACATTACATTTAAAATCATGACTCACTCATAATTATAACTACTAGTACTGAACATGACAAAAGCACATCAGTGCAATCGATTTCTCATTACTTAATTCTCCACTTCAACAGCTAATGCTTTATAGCGACTGGTATATATACCGTTCGATAAGGAAACTAAGCTCGCTCATGGTCACTTCATTTACTTCGCACTATAGTCTGTGATCATGTCAACCTTCACCTACATGCCCATTCTGCTAAAAACATATTGTTTCAACTATGCAATTTCATCACTTCTCCTAATTTCTCTCACACTGTTCTTATTTTCTCATATGCAAAGCCTGCTGGGACATATGCGTCTGCTCCTATTCTCCACTATCAAGTTTTCCGGTTCTAGCTTAGCAAAACAGCGAACAGGATTCCTACCTGCAGATAAGCCTATCAAAATGCCTTATAAACCTTTAAAACACTAAAAGTGCATCTCCACGAAATAACAGACAACGAAGCAGGACAGAAGGGTACACAAGTTGCGACCTACGGAGCTCTAATTCTTCGGGCTTGCTGATTCGTTTGTCAATCAAGGCTCGTTGGATGGCCGTCAAATCCGTGAGTACATACACTGGCCATATTTCACCTGCATTTCTGATGCGTTTACACTTACGCCACCGCACCCTTTGTCACAGCCACTGTTTTACATATATAGCAAACCGAAACTGCTAAACAGTACACGCTCATCAGACTGTATAAATTCACACAAGGATAGCCATAGGGTCACTTCGCATTTCTCACTCTCATAATAAAACGCTTTGCAAAAAGAAATGATATCTCATAAAAAACATGTTTTCAACGTACAAAAATGCCAAGTTACTCACACTTACAAGACACCCTACAAACACACTACGTAATGACAACGTTACACTTTGGTCGTAATTTGGTAAGTCGCAACATTACCAACAGGTGACGTTGTGACAACATTGCTCTATGGTCGCAAAATAACCAGACCTCATGGAGACTGTTCTGCAACGTTGCAGTAACGTTATAGAATTACGTAAATACGATGTAATTTAATAACGTAACAATTACGTTATACCACAGTCCTCATCCTTACTTAATTTGAAACGTTACTGGTAGGTTGTCAGAACGTTTGTAAATGACGTATTGGTTTACAGTAAAATATCTATCTGTCTATCTGTCTGCGCGTTTACGCTTGGACCGTTATCACGTTATATCCAATGCAGGGTTTATTATTATTATTATTATTATTATTATTATTATTATTATTATTAATATTTATTTATTTATTTAAATATAGGATATGATGGATATGCAGGTATAGGGTTCTAGGGTGGCTGACATGGATAGGGATTTTATAGTAGGACTGGGTGTAAAGCATGGAGGATAAAAAATAGCTTAGGGTGAAGGGATTTTTGAGTGTAAATCTATTGTCTGATACACACTCCGGAGCAGAAGGTGGCGGTAATTCACCAATAAGCTGTTAACCACCCGCTGTAAAACAAGAAGAAGACGGTATATCCAATCACATGCGCATGTTGCTGTGACGTGGTCTTGGAAGAAGGTCGTTGTGATTTCAAATTCTCCGTGGGAAAATCTGGGTTTGACTGCGTTCAAGAGCAGGTAAGCGTTTCATTATGCCTTTATATTTTTAACTGAATGTATTAATACAACAATACTGGATGCCAACCGCCGTAAAAGCTAACAAGAAGAACTGAATGCATTGGAGACCTTTTCAGTTAGTAGTATTTGCAATGTAATGATGGAGTCCTACTTTCAACATGCATGTTTGCAGTTCTAGCTTAATGTTGCTAATGCTTTAAGTTAGTAGGTGAAATGGCGTCCGTTCAGACCTGGCGTCTGTTTGGGACTAATTTGAGTTAGTTTTCTGTTGGATATCATATTTGCTACTTTGAGTATTTAACGCTAATAGCCCAGTGCAAATGTAATGTAAGACCAGCATAAGCCGCGTTTCCACCAAAATTACCCGGAACTTTCAGTCCCAGGAACTACTTTACCAGGAACTAAAAGGTTCCTTCAGCCAATGGTTGTCTGGGTTTCCACCGGGGTCTAAAGTACCGCGAAGATTAGGCAATTAGCCCACTGACGTTGTCGTCGGTCCATCTGTCATATGATTTCTTCTGTAACCCCATACTACCACCGAAGTAGCCTACATTATTTTCTAATAACCGGGACAGCCCGGAGGGGTTTATTCCACTTATATACAACGGGTTACCAACAATGACTATATATGGTTACTTTTGTATTTATTGATTTTCATATATCCTCTCAAACACATTCATTAACAGCAGAAAACATGCACACGTTGTAAACAATTTGCTGTTTTATTACTTTCTCGTCGTCAATTCCATATAGGCTAATCGCAAAATGACAAGAATAGAACGAAAACTCGGACTTGCGTGAAAATGTAAATTAGTAGTGGTACAGCCACCGTTTGCTTTCCTTCGAAGTTACTGCTAGCCGAACAGCGAAGTGTGCCCTCCAGATGCGAACCATGCACCATAAATGAGTCCATAGTCTTCCTGGTATTTTCGTGGAATTGAAAAATGGCAGTAAAATTTAGTAAAATTACGGCAGTCTGAAAAAGCTAAAGGGAAGATTACTAGAATTAACCTGTTATTTTACCCGGATAAAAAGTGCGGAAGGTGATTTCCAGTTTGCTTGTACTGTATCACCAATGTTAATTATGCAGAACTACCGCATACCTCACATAACTGTATCAAACGTTTTGAGTCAATTACAACGGGCTAACAAAGAAAATCCGGAAGAAAATATTCAGCAACCGAATTAATCCGTTTGAATGTTTTGGTAGCCTACGTAATATGCTGTCCCAGCACGAATGCTTAGCATTTTATAAAACGAATACTAAAGCAAGAAAAGAACAGAAGAGCACACGTTATAATTCCAAGACGTTGACAGGCTATAACCAAAAGTAGGCTACTGCGCCGCATAACATACAAGTTTGATTTGTTATTATGAAAATAAATTGGTTTGCCGCTGCATATTTTCAAACATGGCGGGTAATGGCGGAAAATAAATACAACACAAATGCTACGAGTACTCGACCAATCAGAAATGTTCAGCGCTGCAAGCTCCACCCAAAAGGTTCCTGTACTTTCGGAAAGTACTACCCCCCGAGCAGGAACGTTTTGGGGGGTAAAACAAAGCCCCCAGAACTAAATTTAGACCCTAGTTCCTGCGGTGGAAACGCACTGAGTTCCTCAAAAGGTTCCTAGTTCCGGGGTATAGTTCCTGCGGTGGAAACGCGGCTTAACATTACCTACCTGATCTCGGCGATGGCCTGTTTAGTTAGCTAACAATTGAGCTAATTCGACACGTATAAACGGCTGTCCGTAAAGCACCTTTGTTCATGTCCTTTTAGCTAGCATTGTTGCCAGCGCCTCTTTTTAAAGCTAACGTATGTGGCGCTCTTTTGAAAGCTGTAATTCACCTTGTCCACGTCCTAATGAGATATCAACATGTTGATTAAAATATGCATCATAAATATGATATAAAATAGTTGTGTGGTCTTCATTTGGTTTTTGGTCTTTGACAAACTGGAGCTAGCAAGCCTTTTCAAACTAGCATTGTTGGCGCCTTTTTTGAAAGCTATTTTTGCGCTCTTTTGAAAGCATTTAGCTAAACATTATTTCCATTCGAAATACAAAAACTTTTTTTCGTCAAAATCCTCTAGCATTATTACTCTATACCTGGTGTAATCGTGGCCTTAAAAAAAAAAAAAAAAAAAAAATTGGCTTTGGCTTCGGCTTCACGCCAGTGCATTGTGTAATCAATATTAATCAAGAGTATTTATCTGTATTTTCACCAAATACTGACTTAAATTGATTTTCTTTTGCAGAGTTCTCTACATTCGGCCCAACAGCTCAAATGGAAACTAGAGCACAAGATCAGAATGAAGGTAGTTATGGATATTATATGGAAACAGCTCTTTGCTCATTGTCAAAACACAATTACGATTTTAGCCTGCTGCGTGTGTTACTCAATGTATTTTTCTTACTTGGTCCAATTTCATATCCTTTCAGCTCCCACACATGGCCTTATGACTGTTGCTCCAGTGAAGAACCCGAGGTCCAGCCTTCCCCACTCAAGACATGCCTGAGACAAGAGTGACTGTATTCCAAGGTGATCCTAACTTAAATGTAGTTCACCGCTTGAAAAAGACAAAAATACTCAACACTATTAATGTTGAAATCATTGGTCTATGGTTATTACTGTCCTGAAACGACCCTTTGCCTTTTTTATGTTTTTGTATCTAGTTTTGTATGTTTGTCTCATCTTCTGTACCATAATTATGCTTGCAAATATTGCTTACCTAGAAATGTAACTTGAACCTGATCTCAATGGTATTCTATACAATGACACAGGCTTTCTATTCTATTTGGGCTTGATGTGTACATTTTTTATTGCTGCACTTAAAGTATCTTAGATTTTGAAGATATGAATTACAGAAGCAATGGCATTTCATTGGTAGGATAGAATGGAGATCAAAATTACAACACCATGATATACCTTTTTTAACACACACAATCAAAATGTATGGTCAGGGTTTAGTAAGTGACCAATCCGCAAAGTTGAAAGGTAAGGTATATAACGTAATAAAGAAGTTTAAACAACGTGTCAGCGACGTAAATCTATAACGTTACGACGGATGACTGCCTGGTGACGTAATCACAACGTCAGGGTAAGGTTATTCTATTACATTGTCAAACATAGTTGTAAGGACGTAACTATTACGTATCTACAACGTTGTTTTGCGACGGGGCGCTGGTCTTACGTTTTTACGGTAATACTACGTAAATTGAGACGTAACGTGGACGTTACGAGACCAATAGAAGACGTTAATAGTACGTCACCACAACCACATTTTGTTAGTAGGGCATTCACCGTCTATAACTCATTCATTCAGACTGCCAAAATCCGGGCCTGCCATTAAAAGTATTGATATCCAAATGACGCCAAGTTACAGTACTACAAACAATATAGGCTATCTTGCCTCACCAAAATTAAATAAGATGTATTCCAAAGCAATGCTACCCAATATTTCCTCAATTCTTTCAAGTCACTTGGCCCTGTGTTTTGTAATCTTACCATTTTACAATGTCATGCAAATCTGCCTAACTTAATTAGATAATACTCGCTAACCCAGGTTAAAATTAACTGTGGCAATTCCTTATGACAATGAATTATTTTTCACCACGTAAGTAATTCAGTTCATGTAAACCTAACGTTGCCACACTCCTCTCTTGAGCGTCTATCAGCAATTATAGCTAACCATCGAGATTCTAAGTAACTGGAGATAAAACTTTTTTTTTTGTACTCCACGTAGATCATAAACCCTTGAATATAAAAACGACTCATTACATTACATTATTACAGGCATTTGGCAGACACTCTTATCCAGAGCGACGTACAACAAAGCGTATAACCATAACCAGAAACAAGTATGTCGAAAACCCTAGAGAGAAGTACCGGTCCAAGTGCAGGGAACAACCGCATAGTTCAACTTGGACCCTGAAGGTTAAACTGATTAACACTAACACAAACAAGAACAGCAACAACGCAGTCTATGCAAAAATAGAAGCAGTAGTTAAGACAGGTGCATTAACTAAAGCCGCGTTTCCACCAAAATTACCCGGAACTTTCAGTCCCAGGAACTACTTTACCAGGAACTAAAAGGTTCCTTCAGCCAATGGTTGTCTGCGTTTCCACCGCGGTCTAAAGTCCCGCGAAGATTAGGCAAATTAGCCCACTGACGTATGAAAAAACGACGTTGTCGTCGGTCCATCTGTCCTATGATTTCTTCTGTAACCCCATACTACCACCGAAGTAGCCTACATTATTTTCTAATAACCGGGACAGCCCAGAGGGGTTTATTCCACTTATATACAAGGGGTTACCAACAATGATTATATATGGTTACTTTTGTATTTTTTTTTTTAAATCGATTTAATCACCTGGAATTGAAATTCTTCTGCAGTCGTTTGGGCTTATTTTACCGTTGTCAAGCAAAACTGTCGTTGGTAGTTGAACTTGGACCGTTGTTATGCAACAAATAGGATATAACAGGCCAATAGTCAGATTGTAACTGTTTTATATATCCTCTCAAACACATTTATTATGTTTTTATGCGAACATTCGCTTTCATGTCTTGACATCCGAAGCGACAGAATGCATTCACATTTCCAATATAGGCTAACTGGCAACAACAGCAGAAAACATGCACACGTTGTAAACAATTTGTAGTTTGATTACTTTCTCATCATCAATTCTATATAGACTAATCGCAAAATGACAAGAATAGAATGAAAATTCACCAATGTGAATTACGCAGAACTACCGCATACCTCGCATAACTGTATCAAACGTCTTGAGTCAATTACAACGGGCTAACAAAGAAAATCCGGAAGAAAATATTCAGCAACCGAATTAATCCGTTTGAATGTTTTAGTACGTAATATGCTGTCCCAGCACGAATGCTTAGCATTTTATAAAACGAATACTAAAGCAAGAAAAGAACAGAAGAGCACACGTTATAATTCCAAGACGTTGGCAGGCTATAACCAAAAGTAGGCTACTGCGCCGCATAACATACAAGTTTGATTTGAAGTTATTATGAAAATAAATTGGTTTGCGCCTGCATATTTTCAAACATGGCGCCTGAAAATAGACACAAAAAACTGCTGCGAGTACTCGACCATTCAGAAATGTTCAGCGCTGCCAGCTCCACCCAAAAGGTTCCTGTACTTTCGGAAAGTACTACCCCCCGAGCAGGAACCTTTTGGGGGGTAAAACAAAGCCCCCGGAACTAAATTTAGACCCTAGTTCCTGCGGTGGAAACACACTGAGTTCCTCAAAAGGTTCCTAGTTCCGGGGTATAGTTCCTGCGGTGGAAACGCGGCTTTAAACTGGGAAGAACGTAACGTGCGTCATTCCCTTAAAGGCAACTACACAAGTATTTTAAAGTGACAGAACACTAGACCCAAGATACACACATACACCTCTGGTACAATGGCAAGTGTAATCATTATTAACCATGTTACACTTACAGTCATTTAAGAGATTACAGGGAGGTAGGGAGGGATGGGGAGAGGTGCAGCCTGAAGAGGTGAGTCTTCAGTCGTTGCTTGAAGTGGGTCAGTGTCTCAGCTGTTCTGGCCTCCACAGGGAGGTCATTCCACCATCGTGGGGCCAAAATAGACAGGAGACGTGTTCGGGAAATCGGTTGAGAAATGTAAACGTTATTGCGGTTTTTCTGGATAAAAAGCACATCTCCCCCGTTTACTTCTATTTGTTCTCAGGCCAGTCTTGCCTAGTCCAATATGGCGGCGACGTTGACGTACGTTGACGTACGATCCAAAGGCCAATGTATATATGTCTATGGTGAGAACTGCCTGACTTGTTTACATTTTGGACAGATGTGGCTCCGGAGTAAATCTATCGTTGTTTCCGTTGCAGGACTTTCATTACAAGCAATATCGGAAGCACTATCCTAAAATTTCTTCTTACCGTGAAGAGTGCCTGACCCGCAACCGTAGTAAAGATATTTATACACGAAGATGGTGGACTCTGTAGAAACCAAGGGGCAACAACTCGCCTCTATGAGTGAAGCCTTTTACCCCAGTGGCTACTGAATGAACTCCAACGCCTGGTTGCAAAAAGAACTTGAAACCCCGCCCACCTAATGTTAAGTCAATGGGGAAAGCCTGAAAAGAGGCCAATTTTCTCTGAGGGAATATAAAGTCAATACATTTTTTACACAAGAAATGATTTGGTTTAACTAGTTAATCCCATCCCTTGTAATGTCTCCCCTGGGTCTGATTTTTTAAAATAATTCCGCCAAAATTCCCAAATCTGGGTTAATTTCAGTGCGTGCAATGTGGCTTGTCCTACTACTGTATGACCATGTAAGGATTTCCCCATCCTCGCAGCCAGGCAGTGCTTCAGCGGCAGGTGTGATGCTGTGTCGTTTTATTCCGATCAGCTAGCTACATACGATCTCACCATTTAAAAGTCCAAGGTCCAAAAATGTTGTGTGCTGCGTTCAGCTGTAATAACCGCTATTCAAAGATTCTTGTCTCCAGTTCTTTCGGTTAATACATTTGAGACATTTTCAGATAAACAAGGTTCTATGTCAAAACGCGATTTCTGACCAGTTTGGGGTTTCAGTTGATTCTCGTAAAGTCTCATCTTTTATAATTTGTATATGTTGTTGGTGAAATCAGATTTGTAAGCCGTTTTGAAGCTTCTTTAAGAAGACAAGCTAGCGGGATTTGCTTAGCTAGGGGGAGCAAGCTTTTACTCTCTTGCTATCGATCTGTCTATCTAGCTAACTTGCTAGGTAATTATCTCATGATACATCTGTCTAGCTATCTAGAGTTCTGTTATCTGTCTATATAACTCGCTAGCTAGTTAGCTAATGATCTATTTTATCTATTTTCTATGTAAATATTGTAACACTAAACATATCTTGCACAATTAACTTTTTTGAAATGTTATGACAGTACGGTTCTGTGGTTGCAAGGCCACGCTTGTTGTCCAGACGTGGGCGTGTCTAATTACCATGTAAGGTAGTCGGGGTGGATTTTCCTGTAGTTGCGGACCAGAGACTGTAAAAAATATGGACAAAGCTACTGTGACGTCACCCATTGACTCTCAGTGGGTCTCTAAAACACGTTTTGAAGCTCAATGGCGGGCGCGGCCATGTTGTCGATTTGGAGCCGAAACCAGAGTTAAGCGGTTCTGTGATTTTTACAGTGTGATTGCCAGTCCGGTGCGGAAAAGCCCATAAACCTGAATGAACGATTGCAGAACGAACTCGTCATGTGTCATGTAATCACGTTATATGTATGACATTAATAATAAAATTATGTTCAGTTATCTTCAATTTATGTTTCTCAGCAAAACGACTATGCTGAGCTAGCATAGCTTCCAGTGAGCTAGGTAGGCTATCCATGGTTAGCTCACGCATTAGCAATATGAACCACAGGGGAAGAACATCGACTACACTGATGGTCAATCAATCAGAGATGTGTACTGGTGATTGTGACCAGGCTAATTTTCATATAACTGTCTGGTAGACCTGCTGTTAACCGAGCAAGTTATCACTAGGTTTTCCGCCACAGTCAGTTAATGAGTCGGTAACTGCTACTCCATCGCCGTTTGTGGTGTTCACTTGTTGGGTGACGCCAGCTGACCGTTCGTTCGCAAGTCACTTTTAAACGAATAAAAATTAACACTGTCAGCGGCGATTAACAAATCTACCAAGTATTTTAATAACTGATCTGCAGGCGTGTAAATATGACAACGCACTTTGTAGAGCAAGATTTCCACCTGGTGCATGAAGACAAAAATAATGTACATTGAATTCCTAATTATTATTATTTTTTTCTTGTAGATCATCAAAACCAAGGAGAAAAGCCAATATATGCAAGGAGCCCCCACGACCGATTCTGAGAACCCCTGGCTTAAATGCTCTTGTCGGACTCTTAAATGCTAAAAACATGTTCCTTTCTAAATGCCAGTCTTACAATGGCGGTTAATTTTGTTAAATTCTGTGTGTGTGATTTCATTGTGTGTTGTATGTTATCCAGCAAATAAACCTTAAGACTCTTAATTCGCTTTGTGAAACTGAAAATTTTGCAGTGTTTATCCCAAAATCGGGATTATAGTAGCTTTGTCACATCCGTTAAGCATGACCCAGGTAGACGTTTACAGAATGTACACGAATGAAAAGCCGTCAAACACGTTTGACAAATTGAATATTTGCCGGTTAGGGTTAGCTAGCTAGTCAAATGCAATGTCAAGTCCAAGAGGCGCCACCTCCCACCCCAGTGACCATAGACTGTAGACCCTACTGTAGCTTAGTCCTCCGCAGTAATCAGGAAGTGACGCAAACTGTACCTCATTGGTCCACAACAAATATTATCACAGTGCCCAAATGACACAATAAATCATGAAATCGACCCATGGACAGTCATAAGACGAATAAAATACACATTGTGACTATTTGTTCTTGTGAGAAAAAATTATTGACTTTTTTTTTTTGACCACATTTGTACCGTAGACTTAGATGGTAACTGGATATGAAAACACCTATACTGGAGCCAACCGTAGTGGCGCTAGTGAGCAACCAGGAACAACAAGAACAGGAAATGAGCTTCAAAAATGAAGTCTGGTTTTGGCCGCTTGGGTACAAGTCATCCATATGAAAACCAAACTGAGAAGCCGGATGCAGTTCTCCTGATGGTATATGTAGTCCAAACAACAAACTTGCCTTTTTTTTTGCGAAAATAGTGTGACTAGAATGTTCGTTTTCACCGTATTGCTAAATTACTGTCAAATGCCCTATTCGCACGGGACTAGTATTACCTGGGGACCTCTGGTAACTTGTAATAATTGCGGAGGTCGTCTGTGATCTTAATCCCGTGAGACTCTGCCATGTCTGTAATTTGTAAAGTAAAAATTTCACTGCAAATGACCTACCATATTTCGCCAAACACAGAGGTCATGTGATAATATTAGTCCCATGCAAATCGGCATCTTGGTGATTTGGGGTCGTATTTTACTGTTTCGCAGAGCATAGCCTTGACATTTTCAGTCATATCAGGGGGGATAATGTCAGTAAATTCATAGACATATATAGACGCTTTCATCGGTAACAACATAAACAACGTTACTGCGCACGTGCGTTGTTCTGGCCCTAACTTAACTACCGGCAGACTTCCGCAAACAATAACAAGAGTCCCTCTAGACTATTTCTAATAACAAGCCAAATAAATAACAAGTAAATTACGTTACCTAGCTAGTTAAAACTATGTCTAACCAGTATTATTTGGGCTTACCAGTCAAAGAAAAGAACCGTTACTTGGCCAAACTCAAATGCGATAACGTTACACTACCAGAAAAACATGACAGAAACAGATAGTGTTGACAGTATTGCACCTTGCTGAGCATCATACATTCCTTGCATAATCCATAAGTATTCTGGTTACATGCACATGCACATAAAAAAGTGCACTCTTTCTATGATGTTGCTTAAAAACTGATTTTTTGAGACACAAACTGGGGCTAGTGGGCAGCATGTGTAGCCAATGCAATTACTGTCGGTTATTTATTTGTATAGCATGCATTGATGGAAAAACATCGTGGCTAATAGTTTGGGTCATCTTGCTAGGTTACCACAACAAAAATTATCAGGCAATGTAACGCTGTCGAGTCATTGGAAACAGGTATCATAACGTTTGTTCAAAACGTAGCTATAGCGTATCAACTACTAGCATTTATCTAACGTTTCTGTGTATAATTTATACAATGTTAGCTACGTTTAGCTAGCTAGCTAGCTACAATCAATTTAGTTAGCTAACCGTTCATAACTATTGAAGGCTTGTTACTGGTCAGCTAGCTATTAGCTATCGTTTATCATGAGTTTGTTACCTGAAACAAAGTCAGTGCTACAGTGAGAGCACCTATTCGACCACCTTCGTTCGACAGACAGGAAAACGTAAACTGATTTGCAACTATATATATGAAATAGGTGAAATATCGGTAACAACCTGTACCTAGTTAAGTAGTTAAAATGTCCTTGTTATCCTCCCGTGGTTATTTTTTCAACACTTTCACGATTTTTTTTCTGTGCCGGCAAATAAGTCAGGTGGTCCAGCGCTAGCTTTTGATTGCTAAGGGGACGTGTATCCACAACCCTATATAAATGAATGGAACTTAACATAAATTTGCTAGCATACTGTACAAGTGTCCTGTCTTGCGTATTTGAGGTTAATATGAGAAAGGGTGGTCCCTATCAGCACGTCTAGGAATCCGTACATATTTACTGTTGTAACTCAAGTCGCAGGACGCAAAATAGCCGTTGGGAAAGCAGTTTGAAAGTATTAAGCAACGTATGCGCCATTGGCTTTAATGGGTCACGATGAGATAATTACGAGCGTGTTGCTAGTCTTAAAGTTGATATAGTAAATAAGCCTGTATTAGTATTACTAAATATGTATAATGTTGGTTTATTTATTTATACAGTTTATTATGTGTATTTTTACAGGACTTACATTTTATTAGGTAACGATGTGCAGTTATTTCTCAAAAATACGAAGTAACAATGGGCAATGGGCAATTCGTTTCACAATTCGTTTCACAATTCCCTAGTGGGGTTACAAAGTTAAATAATGTATTTTTACAAATTTTCGAAATGGCATTTGTTCCAAGTTGCACCCCACAGCACAACAACCTTGAGCCCAACGTCAGTCTGCTCATCAGTTTAACTTTCACTCCGTTTGTAATCGGTGCCATATTAGCCAGTAAACACAAACCCAATAATAAACAAACACAGACCGGAAGTTAACTTAGGGCCAAGCGCATAACCTTGGCAACGCGCGTGCGTCCGATGAAAGCGTCTGTACATAGACGTCGCATTGGCCTTTGGATCGTACGTCAACGTCGCCGCCATATTGTACCAGGCAAGACTGGCCTGAAAACAACTAGAAGTAAACGGGGGAGCTGTGGTTTTTCTGGATAAAAAGCACTATAATGTTTACATTTCTCAACCGATTTCAATGAGTTGTTTTTATATTCAAGCATTTATGATCTACGTGGAGTACAAAAAGCGCATATCAACGCATGCGTCCGATGAAAGCGTCTGTACATAGACGTCGCATTGGCCTTTGGATCGTACGTCAACGTCGCCGCCATATTGTACCAGGCAAGACTGGCCTGAAAACAACTAGAAGTAAACGGGGGAGCTGTGGTTTTTCTGGATAAAAAGCACTATAATGTTTACATTTCTCAACCGATTTCAATGAGTTGTTTTTATATTCAAGCATTTATGATCTACGTGGAGTACAAAAAAAGTTTTATCTCCAGTTACTTGGAATCTCGATACTTAGGCTATAATCGCTGCTAGAAGCTCAAGAGAGGAGTGTGTATCAACGTTAGGTTTACATGAACTGAATTACTTACGCAGTGGAAAATAATTAATTTTCATAAAGAATTTCCACAGTTAATTTTAACCTGGCAAGCTGGCTAGAAAGTAATAAATGCATTGGTAGCTAACTTGAGTAGGATTGTAAGCATCAAATAACCTTGATTGTAAGGCTAGCTTTGCTTGTTACCTACCTACACAATCCTCTCTTGTACTTTTTTTTGTAAACGTTATAGTGCTTTTTATCCAGAAAAAACGCAGGGGGGGGAGGGGTCCCCAGGTAATACTAGTCCTGTGCGAATAGGGCTTAAAACTTTACTCCGGATATCCGGGTTAGTTGAGCCTCTCGCTTTGAGTCTCTCTGGTAGTAATGTATTAACACCGCGGCAAAATTATATCGAGAAATACCATCTTTGGGGAAAAAAACGCTAGGGTGAACTCAGGTATAGTGGGACACTTATTGGTAAATCCTCCTGGAAACCATGAAAAAGCAGTTTACTCACTCAAGTGATGTTTCTATAAATAATCTTAGGTCTCTACAGCATGTCTGCTGAAATTATGTTGGAATGTATAATTGTTCAAAAACGACAGCCCTTCAAACATGGAAAGCCCCCCCCCCCGTGTTTCGGTCAGGAGTCAGGTAAAGTGGGACAGTGTCATTTAGCTGAAAAAGTGTCCCACTCTAGCTGAAAACCTCTGTCCCATTCAAGCTATAGCTGTCTGGTAGAGTGGGACAGTGCTATAAATTGGTTTTTCATAAAATCTAGTGCCAATTTGCAAACTATAATATTATTATTATTATTATTATTATTAATAAAATTATCACTTTTCATTCTAACATCAAAATTAAGGTTGTTGTGCAAAAATTGACAGATGCATAGCCTTATCATTTTAGCATAGCTTAACACGTCAGCATGCTTACCATGTCATTCAACTGCTCAGCAGATATGAAAAACGAGACCACGCCCACTGCAGTAATGTCACACCAATCAAAAGTTTTATTTTATGTTCAGCACATATACAGCTACAATCCAGTAACATATGTTGTGACTGGTTTGGAAAATTATCACAATACAATAACAATTTGCTTAAGTGTCCCATTCAACCTGATGTCCCACTCAACCTGAGTTCACCCTATATTCCGTAAATACATTTAGATCAAACCATGCATAAAAACATAAAAACGCTCGTCAATCACCCATTTTATCTATTTATAATGCCATCATAGCGCTGAGTGTTAAAACCATCAAACCACCCCCTTACCAACAATAAAATGAAAAACTGTAGGTTACACATTAACGTTAAATATAGCCTAGGCCCACTAGTCTGACGTTGATAACTTTGGGACTAAACTGCCTTTCGTTTGAGTTAATAACACCCAAAAGCAACTTAACCATCCACTGAGCACTAGTGACTTAGCCTACTACTAGTTAAGTATTTTAATATAATTTCTGCAGCCTACTTGAGAATACCTGGTGTACTAAAGGTTGCAAAGAAATTCCAGTGTAAGCTTAAATATATTTTCCTGGTGTGTATTATACATGTCCAAAAGTGAACCAAGTAGACTTTCTTAAAGAAAGCATGCTATATTAGTGTGCTTATAAAACTTTTTAGGGTCCATATTGTCAAAGTTGCCTTCAGTCTAAAACTTGCCAGTGAGGGTGCACACACCTGATTCTACTAATCAAGGTGCTTAGAAAAGAGTAGTTGATTAGTAGAATCAGGTGTGTGCTCCCACACTGGACCTTTCTGGACAAGACTCTGGACCCAGGCTATAAAACATGAAAAGCACATAATTAAGAAAAAAAATTAACAGCTTGTTAAAATTCTGGTATTGCAGTTGAGGTTGGAATGAAAACCAGCATACACAGTGGTACCCCAGGACTGAGTTTGAGAACCACCAGTTTAAAACACTCCGCGGTATGATGGTACTATAAACAAATTGAGCGAGACTGACGAAAGTTCTATTTATTTATTCATTTAGTTTTACGCATAGTAGGCTATGTTTGATCTAAATGCAGTCATAGCCTTTTTTTTCCAACGGTGGTATTTCTCGATATAATTGTTCCGCCATGTTAACACATTACGGTTGCGGGTCAGGCACTCTTCACGGTAAATAGAAATTTTAGGATTTTTCCGATATTGCTTGTGTCGAAAGTGCTGCGACGGAAACAACCATAGATTTACTCAGGGGCCACATCTGTCCAAAATGTAACCAAGTCAGGCAGTTTTCACGGTCGGGAAATATTTTATGACAACGTTATCAATCTAGTATTCACACAGTTGATTGTTAGGACTGGTAACTAGGTGATAACCGGAAGT
Source organism: Anguilla rostrata (assembly GCF_018555375.3). Taxonomy (NCBI): domain Eukaryota; kingdom Metazoa; phylum Chordata; class Actinopteri; order Anguilliformes; family Anguillidae; genus Anguilla; species Anguilla rostrata. The sequence goes on along the minus strand of NC_057939.1, from coordinate 28,924,482 downwards.
TCCTCCCACATTTTGACTAATATGGCCGCGCATACTGATTCATTATGAAATATCGTGGATATAGCTAACAAAATGAATAAACTTACTTAAACCAATTACATTCTTTAAAATATCAATGCAGATGTATAGATAAACATAATGTATTATACATACGGACGATGCTCCCGAAACACCCAAGATGAATGCCAAAGGAAGCAGATGAAAACTGGCATGGACGAATTGCCTGCATGTTCAATAAATGAATCTGAACTTCCTGGTTTGTATCACTTCCTTTGTGAACTCACCCAACAGGACACAAGTATATAATGTCAAAATAAGAGCTGACAAAGAACTGACCACTAGGAGGGGCGAAGTCTACATAAAAACATTAATAGCTACTACAGTATTATAACATTACATCTTAACTGTAACAGACCATACAACATTTGGAACAACAGAAACATTCAATGTAAAATAGATTCAATATAAAAAAGTCAATATAAAAACAAATTATATTAGTCAATCAACTTTTCAATCCTCAAGATTCCTCTTTATTTATTTAAACCTTTATAACATCCCTAGTTCTCCTGGAGAATTTGCCAGTGTTACTGGGGCAATCTCTTCGGGTGTTGTAATCCTCTCTAGAGGTATACCTCCTCCTGTCTCTTTTCCCCAAATTGACACTATGTTGGGGGAATTGATTTTCTCATGCTGTGAAAAAATAAAAACAACAATATATCAGCCATTGCTAAGAATTTCACATGGCCAGTGAAAACTGAGTGGCTGATGGTGGCCATATTTGTTCGAGATATAACTTTATGGTTGCACATCTCATGGGAGACTGACACAGATATAGTTTCAACTTGAGTGGTCAAGAAATGTTTATGTATTTTCCTCCTACAGCGCCACCTCAAAGTTACTTAGCTGCATCAGAGGCAACCATTGCATTTGTATGCCATGTTTTGTGATGATTGGATAAAGTATTCACAAGTTACAGCTGTTTTAGTAAAAACGGCCATGCCCACAACAATTGATTTGCATGCGGCAGCCATACTGTTTTGAAACTTCCAACACTTTTGATAATATTCAATTACAGACTCCACAGATTTTTTCAAGCCTAATTTCGTGACAGGCCAAGAAGTACTTTGCAGAAGTAGGTTGTGTCAAAAATTCAAAATGGTGGAAAATCAATCTGCATATTTGCTATAGCATGGCCCCTGGCCAGGCTGATGGATCTTCAATTTTCCATGGTAGTACCAAGTGTGGACATCAGCATATTCACCAAGTTTCATGATGATCGGTCATTACTAAGCTTGTTATATGGCTGTTGATATCTGATTAGCTGATGGTACCCATATTTTTTAAGAAATATTTTTTACTTTCGACCCCCTGTTGGGAACTTGCAGATTTCAACCAGATTTGTCAAATGGTTGAAGAATTATAGGCAGTTAAACTTATTTGCTTCTTATAGTGACACCTATTGGCCAAAAGGTGGCAAAACCTGTGTGCGTTCTCACAATCAAGTGCTGTGCTTGTAGGGGTGTGCAGAGATGTCATTATTAGGGGTCCAAGCAGCGAAGCTGGTGGAACCCTATTGTATCTGTTAGGATTATTATTATTAGGGGTCCAAGCAGCGAAGCCGGTGGAACCCTATTGTATCTGTTAGGATTATTATTATTATTATTATTATTATTATTATTATTATTATTTTTCTCTGCTAAAAGTGTCTGAGGCTCAGCAACCATAAGTCCTGGAGCGACCAAATTTGACAGGTGGGTTCCTATGGGCCCCCACTACTCAGGCACTAAAAACCACGTACGTCGGCCAGATGGTGGCGCTATAACAAAGGGTTTTGCGTAAAAGGCCATAACTCCCACACCATAAGTTAAATCAACACAAAACTTCATCGACCTATGCATCTGAACGTGCTCTACAACTTTGCCATTGGCCCCACCTATGTCCGCCATATTGTTTGCCCGCCATTTAGACTTTTTAGTTGGGGCATGGCAGTTTTCTCAGCAAAAATGTCTGAGGCTCAGCAGCCATAAGTTGTAGACCAACCAAATTTGGTAGGTGGGTTCCTATGGCCCCCCACTACTCAGGCACTAAAAATCACCTATGTCGGCCAGATGGTGGCGCTATAACAAAGGATCATACTTTAAAAGGTCATAACTCCCACATCGTAAGTGTGATCAACACAAAACTTCATCGACTGATGCATCTGAATGTGCTCTACAACTTTCCTATTGGAAGCACCTATGTCCGCCGTATGGTTTGCACACCATTTGGACTTTTTCATTAGGTGGGGTGCGGAAAAGCTGGAGCTCCAAATCTAAACGGTTACGACATCGAGTTAACTTCTTTACGGCAAGCGACAACCATGGCGACGCAAGTAATCCGACACCGTAGGGTCTAGTTTTTAGCAGTGAAAGCACGGTCTGACAGTGCCACCTAGCGTGCATGCTAGGATAGGCTACCCAAAGTTTTTCAGTAAAACCTTTCTGAGAGGATGAATAATTACTTTTCTTTGGCATGGATCCATTTGAAGACAGTATCGGGTGAGTTCGTTAAATCTTTAAATCTGTCATTATGGTGAGAAAAGCTAAACCATTTTATTGGTAGTTTTTGAGTTTCTGTGCAAACGCGCGAAAACACGCTGGTATAATAAAACAATGACGGTAATACATACATAGTCCGCTTCGTTCCGTTGCTACCATAACATAACAGACTATCTTGTGTGTACAGCTGCAGTTTCTCGCTGCAATTTCTAACATTGAATATTCACAAAAGACGCAATTTATACTGTACTCTGCCAATGTCTGCATAAATAATACGCTACGGTAAAGCTTTGAGAGGATGAATCATTACTTTTCTTTGACATGGATCCATTTGAAGACAATAACAGGTGAGTTCGTTTACTCTTTAAATCCGTCATTATGCTGAGAAACAGCTAAACCATTTTATTTATGAGTTCTGAGTTTCTGTGCAAACGCGCGAAAACACGCTGGTATAATGAAATAATAACGGTAGCCTAATACATATATAGTCCGCTTCGTTCCGTTGCTACCATCACATAACGACCTAGAGCTGCAGTTTCTCGCTGCAATTACTAATATTGAATATAAACAAAAGACGCAATGTATGCTGTAGTCTGCCAATGTCTAGATAAATAATACGGTCCGTTTGAAGACAATATCGGGTGAGTTCGTTTAGTCTTTAAATCCGTCATTATGCTGAGAGAAATCGTATTCTCAATTTAATCTCTAAATTGACAGTAAGCTTAGGGTTGTAACTATGTAGTTGTTTCGTAGGTGACTTAACTCGTCTTAACTATTGCTTGTATTTGTGCATGGACTGCGTTGTTGCTGTTCTTGTCTGTGTTAGTGTTAATCAGTGTAACCTACAGGGTTTAAATTGAACAATGCGGTTGTTCCCTGCACTTAGAACGGTAGGCTACTGCCCTCTAGGGTTTTTGACACACTTGTTCCTGGTTATGGTTATACATTTTGTTGTACATCGCTCTGGATAAGAGCGTCTGCCAAATGCCTGTAATGTAATGCAATATTCCGTAGCAACAAGATGAACCCGACATTAGCCCTAAAATATGCCAATACAGCAGTGAAAACGCTGCTAACTGAATGACGCAATAAGCGAGACTAACTTTTTTTTAAAATTACCACGTCATTCTACAGTCAATATCTGGGACTACACATTGAATATATATATACAATCTTACCATTTGTTTTACGCGTAGAGATGTCCCTTTTGCGAATGAGTGGCCATATATTGTCTTGGATAATCCGTTTGTGAAATGTCGGATTTTTTCAAAAATAGCTGTGCGTAATACCACACCTGTTGCGTATGGCGTTGTCGTTCTTCTTAGTCCAATTTGGCTTGATTGACAGTTCATTTATTCAGTAGGTGAGATTATAAACTTTCTAACGATGTATAACATGTCTTTCTTCCGTTTTTTCTCAATGTCGTATTTATTATTTGAAATGTGCATTCATGTGTTATTATTCTATCTGTCTCTGTGGCGCTCTGAAATATGCATTCTCTGCTAAACTGAGTAATGGATTGGAATATGTGTCTGAGGTAGTGTTGCACGGTATACCAAAACTTCAGCACTTTCTCGGTACTTAAAAAAACAAAAAACAAAACGGTTTCGTATTTGAATTTTCCGACGTTCGGTAGTTCTGTGTCAAATGTAAAAGCCAGGGAAATGTGTCTCCCGCATTACTGATTTAGAGGATGAAAAGTGTAGTTTGTCAGAATCTTCGCTAGATGGCAGTAGCAACTAAGGTTGCCAAGTGAGGTGACCTGCGCTTGTGCATTCTCTTCCCTGATACAGCGCAAGCTTTGACTCAGTTCACTTCAGTAGCAATAGGTGTTCCAATTTGTAAATATTTCATTATAGATAGATGCTGTATTGTTATTACAATATGCTGTTTTTAAATCTATTTAAAGGTGAAAGACCTGTTTTAAAGATTATTTAGTTTACAACTGTTCAATTTCAGAAATATATTTAACATATTTCTCCATTGTTCAGTGTTGTAACACTATAGGCCTATGCATATTCATATGTTGCAGAGGCTTCAACTTAAAGGTTGTTAATGAACCAGGTTGTTCATAAACCATGAATTTGAAAATGAGGTCAGCCCTTGTGGACATTACCTTCCTGATCTATTAAGGTAATTTCAGTATCATTAGGTACCGAGTATTTTATCAGTATCGAGTATCGTGATACTAAACCTGGTATCAAAGTCAAAATTTTGGTATCGTGACAACACTAGTGTGGCGCTTTTTTTAGTTGCGGCAGGGAAGCGCTGCAGCTGTACATACACGCTCGGCCATCTAAGTGTTACGACATGCCATCTAAATGTTACGACATAGTCAAGGCCTTGACGGGAAGCTGTCAGGACACATCCATGGCGACGCAACTAAGTCATCAGCCAGCGTCTCAGCACAAAATTGGCCATAAGTCATCTATTTTTTATACGATCATCACAATATTCAGTACATATGTTGGGTGAAGGCGTATGACCATGAGGACACAGCCATTTTAAAATCGCTCCATAGGGGGCGCAATGGTGCCAATGCTTGGACCCCTCCCAACGCCGCTTGCGGCTTTAATCTGTATCTGTATCTGTTCAACCAACAAAATTATCGGAGGGCCAAGATGGCGGCGTAACCTACAGAACGCGACAGAATCCTCTCCTAAATTAATTTTTACTATAGCAACTTAGACTTGATTACTATAACATAACTTGTTCGAAACAAGTAAGACATTAGTAACTGGCATTGATTTCATTCCAAACATCAATCTTGCATTGACGTTTCAAGATTAGTTTTAGTACAGAAACGAACTTTTCCAAACTAGCTAGCTAGCTAGCTAACTTTTTGTGATCCGGATCTCGTGCAGTGTAGCTCATGGCTAACAACGGGAACAAACGTAAGTCTCCAAACGCTGGAACCACCTCATCATATCCAGACTCTCCATTGAAAACCCCAACTACCAAAAACAGGAAAATTTTCGAAGATGATGATGTTGCTCAAAGCATCATTACTAAACTAACAGTGGCGATAAATGAGAGAGCAGATGGCTTGCAGGCAGGTATTGAAAACTTGAAAGAATCAGTTGAATTTGTCTTTGCTGAAGTAAAAGATCTAAAAAGAAAGATGGAGAATACGGAGTTGGTAAAACCGAACGAAAATTGGCTGAGAAGGAAAACAAGGTGCTAGAACTTTCACGATATAAAAGACGCTGGAACTTGCGCCTGTTTGGTCTCGTCGAAGAGGAAGGGGAGGACGTTCGGAAAAGGGTGATCTCCATCTGTCAGAAAACGGCTCCAGACCTCAAGGACAAACTCCCTGATGTGATTGACAGCGTTCACCGGCTTGGAAAAGCTCACCAGGGCAAGCAACGAGTAAGAGATGTTATTCTACAGTTTTCAATGAGGCACTACCGTGACGGCGTCTGGAAAGCTGCGAAATACTCAACATTTCTCCAAGAGAACAAACTGCGTTTCAAGGAAGACTTCTCCCCAGATGACAGGGCAAGACGTAACCAGCTGTGGCCGTTAGTGGAGAAGGCTAGAAAAGAAGGCAAGATAGCCTATTTCGTCGGAGCAAGAGCCTTCATTGAGAGGAAGGAGATTCATCCCCCAACAGAATGTGCGAACTGTTGATCACTTAATTCAGGTTTGATAACATATCCAAGTTTGGAGTGTGACAATATAAATTCTCTTTGTTGTTTGGTTACGTAATGTTAAGTACAACAAGTACAACGTCAAGTTGTGGTTAAATAAAAATAAAAATTTTTAGAATTCACAGTTGAACTTTTTTTCTAACCTAACCTACACAAGTTAATTTCCTTGCATATATGTTGTTCTCGGTCTTGAACAATAGAACATGTGGGACCTAATCAATAGAACCTTGCTTACTAAAGTTGCTATGATATTATATTTTAAAAAGGAGAGCATTCTGTTCTAGAGAGAATACTACTCTTCAGTTCTCAGGGTATTAAGCCACTTAGCTGCACTCTAGCTTACTCCAGCTCGTTGTTTTTTCATCATTTTCATTATTTAATCTTTAACAGTTGTCTCGTTCAACGCTCGGGGTCTAAGGGACAAGGTAAAACGAAAAGCTATTTTTCTTTATGCCAAAAGTTTTAATGCAGATTTTTTTTTGTTTTATACAGGAAACTTATTCAGAGGCAAATGACTTAAAATTTTGGAAATCGCAATGGGATGAAGAAATTTTGTTCTCCCATGGCTCAAATCATTCGGCAGGTGTCTTAACACTAAAACATAGATTCAGTGGTAAAATCCTCTTCTCCCTCTCTGATCAACTGGGTCATTTTCTCTTCTTGGTTATTTCACTTAATGAGGAGTTGTTTTTGCTTGGCAACATATATGGGTATAGTAACAAAAAAGAAAACAGATTTAATGGAAATATTGAATATTAAAACAGAATATATATTGGGTAAATATACAAATACAAATTATTTTGGGTGGAGACTTTAATTTAACTATAAACAATACCATCGACAGATGGCCTGCAAAATCTAGTGCCAGTTCGAATGCCATCTTGACAGACTTCATGTATAAGCTAAACCTTACAGATATATGGAGATTAAAGAACCCAAATATGGTTGATTTTACTTGGGAAACAAAACCGGCTCTCTTAAGTCCGGAATAGATCTATGGCTAATTTCAGATACTATGGTGGAATCTACACTTAGGGCTGTAATCTTACCGGCCCCCTTGTCTGATCATAAAGTTATCTTATTGGAAGTAGTTATGTCTGCCTGTCATCATTCAAGAAAGAACACAAAATGCATTTAGCATAAATTGGGAACTCCTCAAATTTGAACTCCGGAAATTGTTGATGAAAACAGGAGCGGAATTAGTGGAAAAACAGAAAAAAAGCAGAAACCCAACTAATTGCATATATAACACTAAATAATGTGGCGCCTGATAACATGTCTGAGGAAAATAAAGTAAAATTAGCAGAATTACAACTTAAATTAGACAACATTTACATTTATAAAGATAAAGGAGCTTTTATACGTTCTAGGAAAAAATGGCTCGAAGAAGGGGAACGAAATTCAACATATTTTTTTAATCTAGAAAAGTACCATCTGTCACGGCGCGGGTAGGGGGGGACCCAAACGCAGAGGGAAAAGAAAACACAAATCCAAAATGGGAGGGGAACAAAGACTTTACTATAGACAGGCAAACAAGCAGGGAACAGACAAGGCCACAAAGGGAAAAAAACACGAACTCAAAAAATCTCTAAATAAAACAGAAAACAAGAGGAACTCAAACACGGGAAGGGCAGAACACGGTCAGGGCAGAACGCAGGCAGGCAGAACACAAGGGCAAATCAACAAGTCAGGAACAAAACAAGTCAGGAACAAAACAAGTCAGGAACAAAACAAGTCAGGAACAAAACTCAAGCAGGCAGGTACATGGAAGTCAGGGAACAAACACAAGCAGGCAGGTACATGGAAGTCAGGGAACAAACACAAGCAGGCAGGTACATGGAAATCAGGGAACAAACACAAGCAGGCAGGTACATGGAAGTCAGGGAACAAACACAAGCAGGCAGGTGCATGGAAGTCAGGGAACAAACACAAGCAGGCAGGTGCATGGAAGTCAGGGAACAAACACAAGTAGGCAGGTACATGGAAGTCAGGGAACAAACACAAGCAGGCAGGTACATGGAAGTCAGGGAACAAACACAACTCGGGAACAAACACAAACAGGTAAAAAAAAAATGCAGGCAGGTATAAATGGTCTGAACATTCATCGGCAACAAACACAAGGAACCAGCACCCGAGTCAAGGGAACAGAGAACTTAAATAGACAGGGGTAACAAGACACAGGTGAACTCAAAAAGCAATCAAACCAAAAGGAGGGGATAAGACACAGGTGGGAACAATGATGGGATAACGAGACAATGAAACAATCATACAATTAACAGGGGGGGAGCAGGACACAAAACAGAAGTGCCACCATCTGGCGGCCCTACAGGGGAAACACAGACAGGAAAACCGGACCATGACAGTACCCCCCCCCCCCAAGGGACGGCTCCTGACGTCCCAGGAGGCCGACCCGGGGAGGGAGTCAACAGAGGGTGGGGGCTAGAGACAGGACTCAGACAGGAACAGGGACTGGACACAGAACTGGGGCAGGAACAGGACTGGACAGGACAGGACAAGACTCAGGGCTGGACTGGACAGGACAGGAACAAGACAAGAACAAGACTCGGGGCTGGACTGGGCAGGACAGGAACTCGGGGCTGGAGTGGACAGGACTGGAACTCGGGGCTGGAGTGGACAGGACAGGAACTCGGGGCTGGAGTGGACAGGACAGGAACTCGGGGCTGGAGTGGACAGGACAGGAACTCTGGGCTGGAGAGGAACAGGACAGGAACTAGACTGGGGCAAGGTAGACACACAGGACTGGACTGGGGCGAGGTAGACGCACAGGACTGGACTGGGGCGTGACTAGACAGAAACACTGGACAGGAACAACGCGACAAACACCAAGACCCTACATAAAAGATACCCACACAACACAGGACTGGGTACAAGACAAACACGGAGTGACAGACACAGGAACAACACCAGGAGATCTACACGGACAGACAAAGGGACAAGCAGGCGGGGAGACACACGGCAAGACCAACAGACACACTAAGGGACAGACAGACAGGGAAGGAGAGGGGGGAACCCAAAAACTGGCACAAGGACTGACAAATAGGCAGACAAGACAAGAAACATGCGGATTGACACGCAGACAGACAGACAGACAGGCAGACAGGCGGGAGAACACATTGGCCGTCGAGCTGACGGCCTGGGGAGCAGACAGACAGGCCAACATACTGGCTGACAAACAGGTGGGCAGACAGGCAGACAAACAGGCGGGCAGACAACTAGACAAGGGGGCAGGTGCACAGGCAGATACACGGTGGGGAACATGGATAGGGTGAGGTCTCGGGGCATTGGGTAGGGGCAATGATGGCTTGGACACACTAGGGGGTGCGAAAACACTAGGGGAAGAACGGACACTGGGGGGCGTGAGAACACTAGGGGGAAAACGGACACTGGGGGGCGTGAGAACACTAGGGGAAGCACGAACGCCAGGGGGAGCACGAACGCCAGGGGAAGCACGAACGCCAGGGGGCAAGGTGTGGACACTAGGGGGAGCGAGAACACTAGGGAAAGAACGGACACTGGGGGGCGTGAGAACACTAGGGGAAGCACAAACGCCAGGGGGAGCACGAACGCCAGGGGAAGCACGAACGCCAGGGGAAGCACGAACGCCAGGGGGCAAGGTGTGGACACTAGGGGGAGCGAGAACACTAGGGGGAGAGCGAACGCCAGGGGGAGCACGAACGCCAGGGGGAGCACGAACGCTAGGGGGCAAGGCAGGTGGCTTAGCCTGCGGGGCGGCCAGAGCAGTCTGCGGCGGCCCCTGCGGGACAACAGATGGAACCGTTGTCCTCTCCGGGGCTCTGGACGGCTCTGGAGGTCTCTCCGGAGCTCTGGACGGCTCCGGAGGCCCCCCCGGGACTCGAGGCGGCTGCGGAGGCCCCCCTGGGGCTTGAGGCGGCTCCGGAGGCCCCCCCGGGGCTCAAGGCGCAAGTAAAGCCCGAAACTTGGGTGTAGCAGGCGGCCTCCGCGGAAGGGTCAGAGCAGGCGAGGCCTCCGGGGCTCGAGGCGGCTGTGGGGGCCTCTCCGCGGCTCTGGGGGCCTCTCCGGGGCTCGAGGCGGCTCTGGGGGCCTCTCCGGGGCTCGAGGCGGCTCTGGGGGCCTCTCCGGGGCTCGAGGCGGCTCTGGGGGCCTCTCCGGGCTCGAGGCAGCTCTGGGGGCCTCTCCGGGGCTCGAGGCGGCTCTGGGGGCCTCTCCGGGGCTCGAGGCGGCTCTGGGGGCCTCTCCGGGGCTCGAGGCGGATCTGGGAGCCTCTCCGGGGCTCCAGGTGGCTCTGGGGGCCCCTCCGGGACTTGGGGCAGAGCAGGCCGTGAAGGCCCCTCCGGGACTTGAGGCAGAGCAGGCCGTGAAGGCCGCTCCGGGACTCGGGGCAGAGCAGGCCGTGAAGGCCGCTCCGGGACTCGGGGCAGAGCAGGCCGTGAAGGCCCCTCCGGGACTCGGGGCAGAGCAGGCCGTGAAGGCCCCTCCGGGACTCGGGGCAGAGCAGGCCGTGAAGGCCCCTCCGGGACTCGGGGCAGAGCAGGCCGTGAAGGCCCCTCCGGGACTCGGGACAGAGCAGGCCGTGAAGGCCCCTCCGGGACTCGGGACAGAGCAGGCCGTGAAGGCCCCTCCGGGACTCGGGGCAGAGCAGGCTGTGAAGGCCCTTCCTGGACTTGGGGTGGAGCAGGCCGAGGGCCCTGCCGTCTGGGCTGGGCAGGGGACAGGAACACAGACCACAGCTGTAGGGAACCCGGCTGGGCAGCCGGACGGGACCAGCGGGACCCCCACGGGCCGGACCCTGGAAAGATTGCCAGTCGAGACCCTTCAAATGACGCAGGGCCGGGAACCGCTGGCTGGGCAGCTGGAGGTCTGGCCGACCGGGAGGCAGCCCGACCACGGCGCCTCCGTGACCGCCCGCCCCGGGCGCTGGGAAGCTCAAGGGCGAGGGACTCCCAGTCGCTGGGTGGCGAGTTCTCCGGGTCACTCCACCACCCCGGTGGCATGATAAAAAAAAAAAAAAAAAAAACCTCTGCTGGGTCCCGCACTGGCTGGTTCCTTCTGTCACGGCGCGGGTAGGGGGGGACCCAAACGCAGAGGGAAAAGAAAACACAAATCCAAAATGGGAGGGGAACAAAGACTTTACTATAGACAGGCAAACAAGCAGGGAACAGACAAGGCCACAAAGGGAAAAAACACGAACTCAAAAAATCTCTAAATAAAACAGAAAACAAGAGGAACTCAAACACGGGCAGGGCAGAACATGGTCAGGGCAGAACGCAGGCAGGCAGAACACAAGGCCAAATCAACAAGTCAGGAACAAAACTAGTCAGGAACAAAACAAGTCAGGAACAAAACTCAAGCAGGCAGGTACATGGAAGTGAGGGAACAAACACAAGCAGGCAGGTACATGGAAGTCAGGGAACAAACACAAGCAGGCAGGTATATGGAAGTCAGGGAACAAACACAAGCAGGCAGGTGCATGGAATTCAGGGAACAAACACAAGTAGGCAGGTACATGGAAGTCAGGGAACAAACACAACTCGGGAACAAACACAAACAGGTAAAAAAAAAAACGCAGGCAGGTATAAATGGTCTGAACATTCATCGGCAGCAAACACAAGGAACCAGCACCCGAGTCAAGGGAACAGAGAACTTAAATAGACAGGGGTAACAAGACACAGGTGAACTCAAAAAGCAATCAAACCAAAAGGAGGGGATAAGACACAGGTGGGAACAATGATGGGATAACAAGACAATGAAACAATCATACAATTAACAGGGGGGTAGCAGGACACAAAACAGAAGTGCCGCCATCTGGCGGCCCAACAAGGGAAACACAGACAGGAAAACCGGACCATGACACCATCAGGAGAATAATCGTCTAATAAAATTGAAAATTGATGATTCGATTATAGAAGACCCCCTAGAAATCTCTAAGCACTGTGAAAATTTCTATAAAAAACTGTATAACTCAAGTTCCTCAATTTCTGACATACAAAATTATCTCCAAAAATTAAAAGGTGTAAAAACATTAAGTAAAGAAAATACAAGCATATGTGACTTGCCTATTACAGTAAATGATATTAAAGACTCTATGAGTAAACTCAAACCTAATAAGTCTCCAGGTACTGATGGTCTAACAGCAGAGTTCTATAAAAAATTCTCAGTCGAATTATCACCCTTTCTGCATAGGGTATTCACGAAAGTTTTGATAATGGACACCTTCCCCCTACCATGACTCAAGGTCTAATTAATCTGATTCCAAAACCACAAAAAGATAAATTGCTTATTGATAACTGGTGTCCAATTTGCCTCCTCCAAAACGATTACAAAATAATAGCCACGTGTTAAAGGGATTAAAGATGCTCTTATCGATATAATAGATGAAACCCAGTCAGGTTTTATGGCAGGCAGACACATAACTAATAATATAAGACTTGTACAAGACATCTTAGATTATTCAGACCTAGTGAATAATGAGGGATTTATTCTTTTCTTGGATTTTTATAAGGCTTTCGACACCATAGAGCATGAATTCATTTTTAAAGCACTAGATCTTTTTGGTTTTGGTAGTACATTCTCAAAAGCAATCAGAACTCTCTACAAAAATAGCAATTGCTCCATCAATTTATCACATGGCACATCTAAAAGATTTAGCATTAATAAAGGTATTCAACAGGGGTGCCCGATCTCACCTTATCTGTTTTTACTCGCTATGCAAATTCTCTCAATTCACATTAAAAAGTGGTATTTTGGGTATATCCATTGGTGATAAAACTATCTCCATCAGCCAACTAGCTGACGACACAACATTATTTTTAAAGAACAAAGACCAGATTAGAAAGTCTATTGAAGTAATCAATACCTTCTCCAAAGCTTCTGGTCTCTTTCTAAACATAGCAAAGTGTGAACTACTTCCCATTAAAACATGTGATGATGAAAGGTTACATAACATACCGGTAAAAAACACAGTTAAATATCTTGGAATAATTATAAAGAAAGACTCCAGAGCACTAGAAAATTTTAGTCCTTTGATCAAAACAATTGAACAGAAATTCAACCTCTGGCTTCAAAGGGACTTATCAATTTTTGGAAGATCTTTGATAACAAAGGTAGAGGTCCTGTACTAAAATAGACAAACTCTTATATAATTTTATTTGGAAAAAGAAACCTCACCTAATTAAAAATAATGTATTAATGAATAAGCCATGCTTGGGTGGTATTAGTGCTTTAGATTTCTCCACTTTAAACGTAACCTTTAAGATAAACTGGATCAAAGCTTTTCTCAAGAATCCCTCCTCAATTTGCAATATTATACCCTCTGTTATTTTTAATTCTGTTGGTGGATTACCTTTTTTTGTTAATGTGCAATTTCAATATTTCCAAGATTCCATTAAAACTTTCAGCTTTTCATAAACAAATGCTCTTAAAATGGTCACAAATGTATAAGCATAACTTCTCCACATAAATATTTTATATGGAACAATGTTGACATACGATTTAAGAATAAGACTCTATTCAATAGGAGATGGTTTGACAGAAACATATTATTAGTTAGTCAGCTGTTCAACTCTGCAGGCCATCTACTCACGTATGAAGAATTCCTTAATTTATATAATTTTCCAGTCAGTCCAAAGGATTTTGCTATTGTGTTCGATGCAATTCCCACTGGTGCCAAAATACTATTGGCATCTGCGCCCAAAGGAAAGACAGTGTGATTCCTTCTTTAGACCCTGGTAACATTTATATTGATGCTGAATGTCCTTTAGTAAGTGTCAACGCTACTAACCAGTGCATAAGGAATATAATCCTCAGGGGTAGTGTTACTACTTCCCCTGCAGTATTTTTCTGGAACAACATATTTAACAACAGCCAGTGGAAATGGTCATGGTTACTGTCAAGAAAATACTTATTAACTAACAAGGTTAAGGAAGTGTCATTCAAAATAATGCACCGATGCTACCCTGTTAAGACCTACCTCTCTAGATATAAGATTGATATTGAAGCTAGCTGTAGTTTTTGTAGAAACAAGGATGAAACTTTAATTCATCTTTTTTGGGAATGTGCATATAGCAGTATCTTCTGGACTGATATAAATAACTTAATACACAGGAAAATCACCAATTTCAATGTGAAAAAAGAGCATGTCTTTTTTGGAGTTACTAAAAATGACCTTAAGGATCTCTATTCTTTGTACATTATCAATCTAATGTTATTATTCGGTAAATATCATATACACACCAGCAAATTCTCTGCCCAAAGACCCAACTTCTTTGTATTCAGAGCCACTTTTAACCAATATATAGAAACTCTTAAATTTAGTAAACATTGTAAAGCCATTAAAACTCTAAAGATTTATGATCATTTCTTTTTATCTTCCTGACCATACTATGCTAAGCCCCAGAGTTACTGTACTTTTATTTATTTATTTATCTTATTTTATTTATTTTTATTTATTTAGTTATTTTCTTTTTGTGTGTACATTGCTTCACTTGTATCCTGTTGTCTGTATAATTGTATCATATTATATAAATGTAGTTGCAAATGCAATGTTCTGATCTTTGATCAATAAAAAAAAAAACCAACAAAATTATCTGTATTCAAATAGAAGACAGGAAGTGGGCGTGGTTCACACCGGAAGTCACGTTAAATCAGGCAAAATGTTGTATTTTCTAACCTAATATTCATTGGGAATGCAATTGTTGTGCCTTCAAAGCAGGGGTTAAATTGGGATTTGGGAGGTGGGTGGACCCTGAGATCCGGTGGGAGGTGGGTGAAAAAAGGTACAAACCAATTAATGTCTCAGCTCAAAATAGTTGTATCTTTAATGTATTGTGCACATAATTGTAATTAAGGAAAACAATGTTTTAAAAAGAATGTATACTATTGATGCAAGCTTTTACATAATATATTTCAAGTTTGAGTGTCATTAATGCTGAGAATTTTTTTTACCCACAAAAATAATCGGTCATCCTCTTGTCCTCGCTTTCTTCCTCCTTTATCCATCTTTCTTAAACTGGTGAGGTGCAAAACTTTCCTTTAAACTAATCATTGATCTCAAATTGTTCTAATTAATTTTCAGTGATTAACAAGCATGCAAACATCTGAATAATCAACTGGAAAGGGACACCGCTTATTGGCATTGTTTTAGGGAGATTAAATGATAAATGCGATATAGAAAAATCCGTTTTAATCACTAAGCAGTGGCGGAATCTTCCGCCGATTTTCATTGAGTATCATCAATACAATGAATCCACAAAATAGGCTACTCAATACTATCATATATAGCCAGCTCTCCCCAAAAGGCAGTTTTAGCGAGTAGCCTAGGCCTTATGGTCTACATTTATTTTAATTTGCAGTACGAAATTGTGCACATTTTTTAATCAACATTGTCTATATAAATGACCGTTCCTCCCAGAGACTGTAAAAAATAGGTTTTTTTTTCTTCGGATTTTTGATTGGTTGACTGAGTAACTGGCTAGAGGGAACACATGGACCGGAGCCTACGATAAATGGACTGGATTGTCATAGTTATTTGTAAAACTTCCGGTCAAAATGATTTATTTATTTACCAAAGGTGGGTGGACGCCGTCCACCCGAGTTCACCCCCAATTTAACCCCTGCTTCAAAGCATAAAATTGATTTAATATTGGAATATAATTAATTATGAAATATATTTCCACATCCTCATACTGTATTTTTCATCTCTCTCTCTTTTTTATTTTTAAGTAAACTACGTTTTATGGACTGTCTGAACCCCACCACCACCACCAAACAGTTTATAAATCGAAAGATTCTGTTTTGCATTGGAAATAGAAACTATTTACAGTAAAGATATATAGAAACATAACCTTCAGTTGAAGGGAATACTCTTAAATTCCAATTATGCTGTGTTCGCATTTCTTGATGTGTGGTTACTGCAGTTCGCTAGGGAAACGTGAATTTCTATTTTACAGTAATTACATAGCCTAACAGTAATAGCCTACATGAATTTCTTTTGCCTGTTTTATTTTATTTTTTCCCCTACTGAACTAAATTTGGATAGACTGCAAACAATCTGATGTCCTCATATTTTCCCTTGGTGGCAACTGTTACCATGAATCGATTTAGTGTTCATTATAGCCAAGATCTATGACTGATACATACAGCAGGTTACATCCTAAACGGATGAATATTGACTGAAATACAAGGTAAAACGTCGGTTTTTTCAATATTTCAACTGGGGTGTTTTTTATTTTTAATTGAGGTAATTAACACATACAGCTAAAAACTACAGGTTCTAAGCTTCATTTTGATGTATAGGTTGCGGGG
Organism: Anguilla rostrata; assembly: GCF_018555375.3. Classification (NCBI taxonomy): domain Eukaryota; kingdom Metazoa; phylum Chordata; class Actinopteri; order Anguilliformes; family Anguillidae; genus Anguilla; species Anguilla rostrata. The sequence continues at coordinate 28,907,993 of NC_057939.1, read as the reverse complement.
GGTTGAAAGAAATCCAGCTGCCACACCAGGCTTGTGTCTCGCTAGCTCCTGGACCACCTCTTCGATGCGAGAGTTTCCCTGAGTGATAGCCGGGAACGGTCAGCTCTCAGCCCGCTGCCTGCTGTGCGCTGACTCGGTGGGGGCGACTACAGAATATAGAGATCACTTTTCAATAATGTGTAGTAAATGAAACGACTAGTTAGTGAAATCAAAGTCCTTTGTTACAAACAGAATGGGCATTTTTATCTAGTGGCCATCCACAATGATGTGAATCGATTTGAAGAAACATAATGGCTGACGCACAGAACTTATTTATTAAACGTTCTGCAGCGTAGTGGCTCAAAGTTTGTTGGTGTGTGTAACTGGTGCCACCTCTCCCTCTCTCTCTCTCTCTCTCTCTGCCCGTGTAACGTTATAGATAGAGGCTATGATAACTCGACATGGAGCTGACTTCTTTCTTTTTTTTTCTTTCTTTTTTCCGAATCGGACTAATAACGAGCAACTTCGGGTAGAAGAAATATCTGTTTCCATCGCATTATTCGTGCTTTCCCGAATACGGTATTTGGATTCGGATACATCCCTAGTGCTTAGTTAGCAAATTTGGTGAGGATTGACATAGTGTTCATAGTTATAATTGTTTTAGTAAAATTGACCACGCTTATAAAAATTTGTTTAACATGTCATGGACAAACGGTTTGCAGCATCAATTAAAAAAAGGTGATAGCTTTTTTCCGGGTTACTCCAGGCATGCAATGTGGATCAACTTTGTAGAAGAAAAAACAAAAAATGTGTTTTTGAAAAAATTCAAAAAGGTGGGAATTCTTTGCATACGCATATTAAATTGGGAATATACATACATTTTGTCCGGCACGATCCAAGGAAGCTGGGGGAAAATAATTTAGATTCTAGACCACATGGTTCAGGAGCTAATAGGTGTCACTGCGATAACCTGAGTAGTGGTGGGGAAAAGGAACATACCAACCATGTTTCATAGCTCTAAGACTTACAGTTTTTGCTGCCAATTGTGTTTTAGGGAATACCACTACTACTACTACTACTACTACTAATACTACTACTACTACGACTACTACTACTACTACTAATAATAATAGATATTGTTTCTATCTCTCATGTAATTGTGTGTTGGAATAGCCTGGTCAGCAGTATTTACAGGAAAAAGGTCTGGCTGCTCCTTCAATAGTATTTGTATTTGATAATGAACAAAAATCAGAGATGTCTCATTTAAGATCATCCATAAATAATATCTAGCTAGTATGAATCTAATGAAATTTAAAGATATTTTTGCTTTTGTAATGCTGGCCCTGAAACTGATGTTCATCATTTTTGAGTGTCCTCTATCAAAAACCTTATGGCAACAGGTATGCAAATTTGTATGTGACATGATTCTCCCTAACTTGTTCTTGCATTGGACTTTCACAAGGAGATTCCATTAGGTCCTTGACGAATCTTAAAGCTGTCAAGACAATCTCATATTGTGAAAACTTTAATTTCCTCTATATGTTATTTTGTATTGTCATACCTATGTCCCCTGATTTTTTCCCCTTCAGTATCCATGTTTATTTTCAACAAAAAAGGAGGGAGATGAAATCAGATGCCTAGAATCGATCTCATAGTTATGAAATAAAGATTACGGCGGGATGATCAGTTAGAAATTTTTTTTTTTTTACTTTGTTCCTTTATATGCCAAACTCTACGCTAATCGATGTCATTGGGCAATGCATTACATTTATTTGGCAGACGCTTTTATTCAAAGCGACGTACAAAAAGTGCATTTCATGGTCATAGACAACTGCTAAACACAGGTTCAGTAAGGTACAATACTTATTTTGTACATCTATTTCTAGCCAAGAACACAGTTTAGTTCACACAGTGAACGCTATTCAGACCTAACCTCTGCAAAGCCAACTAGGCAGAAGAATAAGCTACAGTATTAGGACAAATACAAATGACCAAGAAGTGCTGGGATGGGGCAACATGTAACAAGTGGGGGGGGGGCGGGGATTTAGAGTGAAATATACAGCGTGGTGGTGGTTAGTCTAGGTATAGTCTGAAGAGATGAGTCTTCAGGCCACGGCGGAAGATGGGTAGTGAGGGGGAGGTTCGGAGAGGGACGGGGAGTTTGTTCCACCACTGGGGAGCTACGGTGGAGAAGCTCTGTGATCCCTTTGGGCGGGTGGGAGGGGTTACAAGGCGCCCTGCTACCGCAGAGCGGAGTGGTCGAGCAGGCACATAGAATCGAGTCATGTCCTGCAAGTAGATGGGGGCTGTCCTGTTGGCAGCAGTGTAGGCAAGGGTCAGGGCTTTGAACCGGATCCTGGCAGCGAGCGGTTGCCAGTGGAGTGATCGCAGTGGAGGAGTGACGGGCAGAGACGGGACGGGAGAGAGTCGGGCAGCGGCATTCTGAATCATCTGTAGTGGCTGTATGGCACAAGCTGGCAGGCTTGCAAGGAGAGAGTTGCAGTAATCAAGGCGAGAGGTCACCGTAGCCTGGACGAGCAGCTGGGTGGAGTGCGTCGTCAGGTATGGTCGAATCCTTCTGATGTTGTACAGAAGGAATCTGCAGGACCGTGATGTTGCCTTGATGTGCTCCTTGAGGTCCAGTTGGTCATCCAGGACCACCCCCAAGCTCTTGGCAGAGTGAGAGGCAATCACTGTGGTGCCATCAACCGTGATTGAGAGCTCACAAAGTAAGGAGGTCTTGCACGGGAAGAAGAGCAGCTCAGTTTTGTTGAGGCTGAGCTTCAGATGGTGGCTGGCCATCCAGGTGGAGATGTCAGCCAGGCAGGAAGAGATCTTATCATTGACCTGTGTAGCCGAGGGTTGGAAAGAAAAGAAGAGTTGTGTGTCATCTGCATAACAATGATAGGAGAAGCCATGTGAATTAATAACTGAACCAAGAGATCTGGTGTATAAGGAGGACAGCAGAGGACCCAGTACAGATCCCTGCGGCACTCCTGTAACAAGGGGATGAGAAGCAGAGGCAGACCCCTTCCAGGTGACCTGGTAGGACCTATCTGCAAGATAGGAAGCGAACCAAGACAGGGCAGTCCCGGCGATGCCCATCCCAGCCAAGGTGGAGAGGAGTATTTTATGGTTGACCGTGTCGAAAGTTGCAGACAGGTCAAGAAGGATCAGGACAGAGGAGAGGCGTGAGGCTCTTGCAGTGGCAAGTGCCTCCGTCACAGCTAGGAGCGCAGTCTCTGTTGAGTGCCCGGATCGGAAGCCAGACTGGTGAGGGTCTGGCAGGTTGTTCTGATGGAGAAAAGAGGTTAGTTGTTTAAGAACTGCTCGTTCAAGGGTTTTGGACAGAAAGGGTAGAAGCGATACGGGTCGATAATTCATTACACCGGAGGGGTCTGAGGTGGGTTTCTTGAGAAGTGGGGTAACACGAGCCATCTTAAAATCAGAGGGAACATGACCAGAGGAAAGAGAGGAATTAATAATGGAGGACAGATGGGGAAGGAACTCGCTGGAAATGGATTGGAGAACTGTAGATGGGATGGGGTCAAGTGGACAATGCCCCAACAATTTACAACTTGGAGGATTAAACAAATGCCATCTTGGACTTTGTTACTTCTGAATATATCTGCAAATCCAGAGCTGGCTGCTGGCACAAAGAGTCTATACAGTTTAGGGTCACAGTCATCTGTGGGTCACAAAAATGAAAAAGTGACAAGCCAAGTTGGGCTGAAAAACCTGTTCTTGTCATCACTTTTCTCATGTAATTATGTTCTAATTCAAGAATGTTTCTGAAACACTTTTCTATTGTGATTTATGCTTCTGCAGCAATCAGTTCTTACAACCCCACCACCCCCCGTGGTCTGTGATTGCTATTGACACAGACCTCCCAATATACAATTCCTTCCACAGATTTGCATTATTGCACCACTTTGTGGCTGTCAGACCCCAGCTCATTGTATCCAGAAATGACTGAGGAGTTTGACAGAGTCATGTGGCAAAGGCCCAGCATAAACACTGCTGCCACAGATGAGGTCATCAAATTTCCAATGGAACTCACTGCACCTTCGTTTCAGCCCAGATAAATGAGCCTTCTGGTTTGTAAGCTGTTAAAGGTGTATTATAAAGTGTGGCACTGGCACATGCTGAAGGTCATTTAACTGAAACATCTGGGCTTGAATTTTAAACTTTTGTGTGTTTCACATAATAAAAAAGAATGACCTCATGTGAAACTTTTATCATTTTATGGTGGCAAGCATATTGCTGGAAAATGTGTATTTTTGAGACATATTAAAAGTATGAAATTTCAAATCAAATAGGAGTCACACCACAGTAGACAAGTCATGTAATTACCAGACCGGCCCACCACAATCAGTCGGACCCCCCCCCCACCAGGACACCATCCTTGCGGTCCCCTTAAATATGCGTACCTACTGTACTATTCCCCCAAACCACTACAAAGCTGAGTAGTAAGTGCTGTGGACAAGTGTACTCACTCGCTCTTGACTGACTCCCTGGTGATCAGAGGTGGCCGTGGAGTACACAATCTCCATACTCAAGTAGAGGTACAAGTAATTATCAAAGAAAAAGCTCTGCTTTAAAGTACATCTAAAACTCATTTTTAGCTCTTACAAACTGATATTCATTGTATCAAGAGCTCTGTCAGAGCTAAAAGATACTTTTAGATGTAAAAAAAAAAAAGGGAAAAAAGTTTGTTTACATTTGAAGGGCAATAAAAAAAGTTACTCAGTGTACCTTTAACATGATTATACATTTAGGTCCAGAATTGTTGAAATTCCCTGACAAAGATGTGCAAAAATCTGTACAATTTAAACAATACCATACTGGTAATGAGCAAATAGTTGTTTATTCAATTAATGCATGGAGCTGTTCCATCTTATTTCATTTGATACTAACTGTTCAGTTCATACATATTTCAAGTATCCAAATGTTGATGATAAATATTGTATAAGGTTTACACAGTTAATAGATCACCTTTTTGTTTTATATTAATGTTCAGAGAGGAGTAATAGTTAAATATTTGTATGTGATAGGGCAATTAAATCAATGGTGTGCTTGTTTGTTTGGGGAGTTTGACCTACAGTTCATGCGCCCACCATGTGAAGGTGCATGCTCAATGGACAACAGCACCAAACAATTTGAACTTACTGTAGGTGGAGAACTACCCCACAGATAGTAATAACAGTAATCCATACCATTTATATCCTAATAGTTAACACCATACCTGGCTGAAAATAAACTTAGGACAACTTTGTTGCCTGTTGTTGGATATTAAAACTTTTCTTTTCTTCCTTTAGACTAATATATAAGCAGGCATACATTTTAGCACAGTAGAGCTACAGTTGTTGTATATTATACAGCCTTTTCACGCATCTTTATCAAGGGAACCCTTAGCCTAATAATTTTAATATTATTATGATACGATATAGACCTAGGTCACTCACAGCAACGTGGGCTTAGCCAACGTGATACTGACAAAATAATGTTAGCTAGTTAACATTAGAATAGTCAGCAGAAGTGGCGACTGCATTAGGGAACTATGCTAGCTACAAAAACAATTCCAAATAGCTTATGCTGCGCTAGCTATTTGACATTGACATTGACTGACTGAGTGACCACCAGCAGTAGGTGATGGTCTCACTTTATGACAGCATTAAGATTGTTATCTTATCATCATCGACATTAATTTAATTAATCATCATCATCGTCATCATGGCATGGCACACACACTCTCCCTGCGAGTCCCTGTTAATCATGAAGCTACTCCATGCTTACCGCTTCAACTACACTCTCCTCCTGCTCCTGCTCACTCTGTCCCTCAACCCTGTCATGCTCACTCTGTCCCTCCTCGGCTTCCCTGTCACACGCCTGCTCCTCTGCCTGGCAGTGGCCATGGCCAGCCACCTCTCCTCCTTCAAGTTCCACCTGTTGCTGCACACGTGTACTGTATATGGTGAAGCTACTGCAGCCCCTGCAGCAAACGTCTGTTAATTTTGCACATTTGGCGGCATCCGCCTCTAGATTTTAAAATTTTTTGGCCCGCAACTTCTCCGCACCCCCCTTGCGCTTTTGTTTATCCATTTTGACGTCCTCATCCATCCACAGATTTTTGCCTCTGAGCCACGGCATCTGACACGAGAGGACAGAGGGGGAGGGGTGGGCCTAGTAAGAAATGTGATTGGGCCAGCCCAGTTTCAGTATAGAAAATGAACCAATGGGCCGCTGTCCCTGCTTTATGGGCCGGTCGTTGGGCGAAATTTTATTTATTTTATTAATTTTTTTAATTAAAAATGATAAATTAAATTATATCGGCCCCAAGGTGCGTCGGCCCACCGGGAAAATGCCCGGTATGCCAGTCCATAATGGCCACTGTTGTCAGGGCAGCCCATTTAACCCTTAAAAGTGTAATTAAACACTTGATCACTTAAAAAAAAAAATATATATATATATGCATATTTTAGCTGTAAACGTGTTTCTATGCTTAGTTTATAATTAAATATTTCAATCCATGCCATTATTTCAACATTTTTGAAATATCATTTTACATTACATTACATTACATTACAGGCATTTAGCAGACGCTCTTATCCAGAGCGACTTACACAACTTTTTACATAGCACTTTACATTGTATCCATTTATACAGCTGGGTATATACTGAAGCAATGCAGGTTAAGTACCTTGCTCAAGGGTACAACGGCAGTGTCCTTACCCGGGATTCGAACCTGCGACCTTTTGGTTACAAGTGCAGTTCCTTACCCACTGTGCCACACTCCGTCCCCATTTTAGAGAAAAACTGGTAGAAAGGCATCTTGATAATGCCCTCTAACATTTGCAATTTTCTTTCTGCATTCCACTCTGGCCCTTCCCCAGTCATTATGTGATAGTACCTCTGTAATAGCTTTCTGTTTTGCAAATTCAATTTAAGCCATGTAAGACACCTTCGGGACAGTTCTACGCACGTCACTTCACTAAACACCTTTTTTGCCTTGTACTCACGTTTGCGATGGTCTTGATAGTTGATTTCGGAAGTTCCATGAAGCAGGTTATTGTTTGTTTGTATGTATGAGTGTGCATGCGGTGTGTAGTGCAATGGCCTTCAATAAACACTCAGACAAAAGGCTACGATGCATGCATCAAAATAAAGAAACATATCAAAGGCAAATAAAGTTGCTCCTCAAATCAAAAATTGCCTAAATCAAAAGTAAAACACAATCAAATAATTTAGGCTAGTATTTCTTTCAATATACTAAATTCAAAGGCAGTGTGTAGGTAGAGGAATGCGAAGCGTTGTATAGCGGTAGAAAACTGTATGTCGGCAGCGTCTTCTCAGTTCAAATGCACACCTGCTCTAATTATTGGCATCACAGCCCAACATCATTATTCAGGTAGCCACTAGGGGGCACCATTTACATAGTTATAATAACTCACAAGCGATTTGGCTCCAACAACCTCTTTGGAGGTACTGCTATGTCATGTAAATATCAAGATATCCAGCGGGAAATGTGTTGCGAATTGTTGTCCCCAAATTCATCCATTTACTTTTTAATATGAGGGAACACTATGAAATATCTGATTGATTAGAGGCACTGCAGTCCTTGGTTCTGGCCCAATGTTTTCAAACTGGAACATGGGTAGCCGTCCGTTCTCATATTCCACGAACGTAGTCAACTAAAATAGGTTTCTGAAAACATTTGAGGTGAGAATTAGGCCATGTAATTTCTGAATCTTGATTTATATTTGATCCTTAGCACCTAGTTGGACAGTTTGATTGGAGGTCTGTGAGCCCAGCGCAGCTGTGCTGTACAAATTCATTTGTTCAGAGCAGGCGTTCTCAACCTTTTGTAGACCAACACCCACCTATTGAATGTTCAAGTCCCATACCCCCCCCCAACAAAAATAGAATTATCAGCCCCAAATGTAGGTTATTGTTTGTTTATGTCCGTGATATTATGTTTTTTTGTCTTGAAATCAAACAAGCCTACTACCTATGCTGTTTAATTTTCAGACAAGAACTATATTTTAGCTATGTGTCATAACCCTTGGCTGCAAATGACTTATGTCTTCCCTCGTCTTTTGTATTCAGTGCCTTACATTTGCTGGCTGTGGTCTCTTGTGCTTCTTGTTGCTTGTGCTTTTTGTTGCTCATTGTAATCGTGCTTATTATTATTATCTCCACCAGGCGAGAGCCTGGAGGGGATTATGCGTTTGGTCGCGTGTGTGCGTGTGTGTTTGTGTATCTGTCCGCAGCTAATCTCGCATACTACTGGGCCGATTAGCTTAATACTTGTTGTGCATGCTGACAGCAGGCCAAGGACCTGAATTCTTAAATATTTTGCAAATCGGTCAACAACAAGTATTTTATTTGAATTAATTTCCATCATTGTCCATTGAAATACATTGAGTGCTAACTCCTTGACTCGGGAGCTGGTTCCTTGTGTGTGTTTCTCACTGTGTTTCATGTGTGTTCCTGCTTGTTTTCTGCCCTGCCTGTATTCTGCCTGCCTGTTTGTTCACTGTTTCTGTCCTTGTCATTTGTTTTCTTGTGTCAAGTTTTTTTCTAGTGTTTTAGTTTTTGGTTTTGCCCGTCGTGGCCTCTTTTTGGTTCCCTGTTTTGTTTATTGTTAATAGTAAAGTCTTTGTTTAAACTTTCCTTTTGAGTTCCTGTGTTTTTTCCACTCCGCGTCTGGGTCCTACCATCCCGTACGTGACATTCTGTTTGGAATGAAAGAGACCAGCAATGTAAAATGTCAATTTCAACGTTAAAATGCCAACAAAATAATCCGCAAATAAACGGGGTATGTTAATGTTTGAATCTGTGGCAATTATTTTGTTTGCATTTTCACGTTGAAACTGATCATTTACATCACTGGTCTTTTGGAATTGTTCCTGTCCAGATTGTTCCTGTCCAGATTTGAAACGAAAGTACCAGACTAGTACCAGATGTCAACGTTAGCTCTGTCTAACACATCGTGGCTGATATGAATGAAATTAGCTAACATGTCACCGCCTTTACTGTTACTTCACTGAATCGGCGTTTTAGGGATTTTCAGTGGCACGTGGTAAAAACTTGTAATATTGTACTTGTCTGGTTTTATTGATTGTGTAGCCTATATTGTTATAAGCTAACACGCCTGGTGGAGATTTGCACTCTACTGAGTGCACTCTTCTAGTTTTATTATAGTTTATTAAATAACTCTTCCTTGTTTATCCTGGTTCCTACCTTTTGTTTCTCTGTTCACCTCAGTAGCCTACATTTCGTAACAATTTGGCATGCTCTTTTTTATTTTGGGGCATATGCTGTGTTTTTCATGGATCAAACAAACCTAGGTGATTGTACAGGAAAAAATGTTTTGGCCACAATAGCGGCAGCCTATAACCCAGCAATTATTTTCCTCATAAATATGCATATGAATTTGCCTACCGCTACAGACAATAACACAGAAAAATGATACAGACAAAAGTGTTTCACAACGGAAAGAGCAACAGTAAGAGCAGGGCTGAAATATTAATGAGCCCTGTGCTTGGTGATTCCCCGCCAGTTTTTTCACCGCTGGTTGGAGAGGTGAACTTCAGCCATCATGCGCCTGAGGTGGTCAAATTCAGACGGCTGCGGTACTTGGACTGCATATAGACCACTTCACTGAATGTTTTGGCAATGTTCCAACACTCTTGTCATCACTGTTGCATGCATCACAAATACTATTACACTATTAGTTCAGTAGATAGAGAGACAGAGACAGTAAATCAATGATATAGTTCTATCCACTTCTGTTTTGCTCCAGAAAACAATGTCAGATAGGTCTATCAGCAAACATATGGCTTAGCTTATGCCTAGAAGTCCTCAATAATAATAGTATTTTCCAAGAAATTACGAAAAATCGTTGACAACGTTTTGTTAGGTGCAGCGTCTTTTACTGCTATCACAGAGTGAATGCCTGAGTGAATGCGATGAAAAGAAATTTTTTGGTTACACTGACCTATAAAATGCTATTCCAAAAGCAAAATTAGACATGATTACAACGATCAACAAAAGCACAAGGTCAGGTTACTTTATTTGTACCCGTAGGTAGATTTGGTTTGCAGTAGACGAGTCATCCATCAAGAGACCACAGCCAGCAAATGTAAGGCGCTGAATACGAAAGATTAGAGAAGACATAAGTCATTTGCCCTCTGGTGGCAGCCAAGGGTTATGACACATAGCTAAAATGTAGTTCTTGTCTGAAAATTAAACAGCATATGTAGGCTTGTTTGATTAAAAGAAAAAATAACTTAATATCACAAACATCAACAAATAATAACCTACATTTGGGGCTGATAATTAAATTTTTGTTTGGGGGGGGGGGTATGGGACTTGAACATTCAATGGGGTTGGTCTACAAAAGGTTGAGAACCCCTGGAGAGAAGACTTTATGCAAATGAGATGGACACATCTACTCCACGTACATGAAGTGTGTAGTAAGTGAAGACAGGCTGAAACAGTGAGTGCAATTACTCTTTAAGGTGTGATCACAAATGATTAGAATGTTCTTAACTGAACATTCTAATGCTGATGTAAAAATCACTACTGTTAATTGTAAAAATTAGCATTCGCGAATTAGCATGACTTAGATTGACATACTGAGACCATGCTCTCGTCCTTGCATGACCTCTGCCGATTACGCAACTCTCTTGCAACCTGCCAGCTTGTCATACAACCACTACAGATGATTCAGAATGCCGCTGCCCGACTCATCTACAACCTCCCCAAATTCTCCCACGTCACTCCTCTGCTGCGATCACTTCACTGGCTACCGGTCGCTGCCAGGATCCGATTCAAAGCCCTGACCCTTGCCTACACTGCCGCCAACAGGACAGCCCCCATCTACTTGCAGGACATGACTCAATTCTATGTGCCTGCTCGACCACTCCGCTCTGCGGCAGCAGGGCGTCTTGCAACCCCTCCCACCCGCCCAAAGGGATCACAGAGCTTCTCCACCCTAGCTCCCCAGTGGTGGAACGAACTCCCCGTCCCTCTCCGAACCTCCCCCTCACTATCCATCTTCCGCCGTGGCCTGAAGACTCATCTCTTCAGACTATACCTAGAATAACCACCACCACGCTGTGTATATATATATTTAAAAAAAAAAAAAAAAAAAAAAAAAAAAAAACCCTTTTTCCTGTCACTTGTTACATGTTGCCCCATCCCTGCACTTCTTGGTAAATTGTATTTGTCCTAATACTCTAGCTTATTCTTCTGCCTAGTTTGGCTTTGCAGATGTTAGACCAGGATAGTGTTCTTTGTTCTCGGCTAGAAATAGCTTTACAAAATAAGTAATTGTACCTTACTGAACCCGTGTTCAGCAGTTGTCTACGATCATGAAAATGCACTTTTTGTACGTCGCTTTGGATAAAAGCGTCTGCTAAATGAATGTAATGTAATGTAAAGAATTTTGAGTAAACATTCCAAAAAACCTACTCTTCAAAGAGTCAAAGACTAAATAATAATTAATGGGAGCAAGGTGTTTTTTGTTGTTGTTTTTTTTGGTCAGCTGCATGCTTTCCACTGAGCTGTACTGTGATCTGAGTTATTTGTAAAGCTGTGGCATGGCAGTCCAGGGTCCACATTGAGTAAGCTCTGTGAAACTGAAGTGCATTATTCTTTGGACTCTTTCTCCATAGTTGCATTTTTTTTTTTTTTTTTTTTTTGCAACGTGCAGTCAGTCACTCTGCCTGTCTGTCTGTCTGTCAAAGAAGGACAAACAGACATGGGGAAATGAGAGAAGCTAAAATGATTGTGTGTATGTGTGTGTGTGTGTGGGGGGGGGGGGGGATGCAGATGTGAATTGCTGCAATAGAAGTATTCTACAACATTTTGTTATGTACACAAAACATACAATTAATAATTTGTAGAACGAGAGTTGAATATTAGAACTCGTAAATATGTAGTTTTACACTATGTAGATAAGGGTAGGATCATATCGAGTACTCTTTTCTTTTCAACTCTGCAATTCAGGGTATATTGACCAAGGTGACAGATATGCAGCTGGCCTGATTTCATGTTTTATGGCCTGACTTTAACCTTGGCCCTTTGAGATAAATTAGTAACTGCTGCAGTGAAGGATTATGCGTGATCATTATTATTGCACAAACTACACAGAGTGACTGCTAGTTAAAGCTATCAGTATCTACAATTCATGAAAAACCTATAGAGATGTAAAGTGCAATCTGAACACACATGCACACACACACGCACACACACACACACACTCAAACATATTATACACCAATTTTTAGGTCTAGCACTGTCCTTATAACCTCACTTGTAAGTCACACTAGAATTCAGTCTAACCATTTTTTTGTCGATGGCTAACTGCACAGATGGTAATACTTTTGCGAATCTGGTATTGGGTAGTACTGTCACGCCCCCAAGTAGTTTGCTTTGCTTGGGCCCCTCGGTCATGTATCTTGTCTGTTCGATGCAAGTTCGATGTCTGTTTTGGTTTTAGTTACTGACAATTCACAGAATAGAATGACAGCCTATGTAATGATCCGTACCTTAGTAGAGGAGATTTTTCCAGTTCGTTCAAACTTTCGAGCAAATAAAAAGTAATGCAACTGGGGAAACTACCACACCCCTCTCATCTCCTCTCGACCAATCGTATTAAAGAATCAACCTTACGCACTTACACTTAACATACGTCATAAGAGAAGCTGGTCTTTAATAAATAGTGCGGTAGTGGGCACCGTTCTTCCTCAGTTCAGGAGATCACGCAACTTACGTACTTTCTGTGACTACGCAGACCAAAAGACTTCCGAAGTAAGCATTAAAAACTTTACTATTAACTTTACTATATTATGTAATTACTATAATGTCTACTGATTTTCTAAACCAATTATCGGTTGGCTGGGCCCTTATGTGTTTGAGTAAGCTGTTTGAATTGGCAATTAAATGCATATTTTATTTTTGTAAATTGATTGTGCTCTCGGCTTATTAGTTCGTGGGCTCGAGACGCGGTGTGCCTGATAGTTAGTGGTGTGGTGACAGACAGTAAAGTAATAGATAATGATCGTTCGAGCTCGACTACAATGTGACACCTTAACGGAAGGAATGTTTTTGAATAACTATGGCAAGCCCTTTTAACATTTAATAGCCTGACCGGATTCATATTAAAGATATCTGTAATTAATTTGTGATTGGTCTAAACGCTAATTTAAGATATCTATGATTGCATTTTGATTAGGAAAAAACGTTAATTTAAGATATAGTAATATTGCAGTCACTTTAGCCATTCAGTTATGGTACCTCCAATTAAAGATATCTACAATTCAGTTTTGACTATCCAAAACGTGAATTCCAGTTAGCTTCATTTAAATTATGACTAATCGTAACTCAAATTAGAGATACCTCCATATTACATTACATTACATTACAGGCATTTGGCAGACGCTCTTATCCAGAGCGACGTACAACAAAGTGTATAACCATAACCAGGAACAAGTATGACGAAACCCCTAGAGAGAAGTACCGGTCCAAGTACAGGGAACAACCGCATAGTTCAACTTGGACCCTGGTGGTTAAACTGATTAACACTAACAACGAGAACGGCAACAACGCAATCTATGGAAAAATAAAAATAAATAAAAATACAAGTAGTCGTTAAGACTGGCGCATCAACTAAGTCACCTATTAAACATCTGCCTAGTTACACCCCTAAGTTTAGTCATTTACAGGGGGGGAAGGGAGGGATGGGGAGAGGTGCAGCCTGAAGAGGTGGGTCTTCAGTCGTCGTTTGAAATGGGTCACAGTCTCAGCTGTTCTGACCTCCACAGGGAGGTCATTCCACCATCGTGGGGCCAGAACAGACAGGAGACGTGTTCTGGAAGTGCAGGTGCGAAGAGGGGGAGGTGCTAGGCGTCCTGAGGTAGCAGAACGGAGGGATCTGGTTGGCATGTAGGGTTTGAAAATCTTGTGAAGGTATGCTGGGGCTGATCCCTTGACTGCCTGGTATGCTAGAACCAATGTTTTGAATTTGATGCGAGCTATAACAGGCAGCCAGTGGAGGGTAGTGAGCAGGGGAGTTACGTGGGAGTGTCTGGGGAGGTTGAAGACCAGACGAGCCGCAGCATTCTGGATGAGCTGCAGGGGTCTGGTGGCAGATGCCGGTAGTCCAGCCAGAAGAGAGTTGCAGTAGTCCAGGCGGGATAGAACCATTGCTTGGACCAGGAGCTGGGTTGAGTAGGTGGTGAGAAAGGGGCGGATTCTGCGGATGTTGTATAGGAAAAATCTGCATGCCCGGGTTACTGCTGCAATGTTGTTGGAGAGGGACAGCCTGTTGTCCATCATCACTCCGAGATTCTTGGCGCAGGGTGATGATGTCACTACGGTGTCCCCTAAGGAAATGGAAAAGTCGAGGAGGGGAGAGGATAGAGCAGGAATAAAGATTAGCTCCGTCTTTCCCGGGTTGAGCTTCAGGTGGTGATTGTCCATCCAGCTCTGTATGTCCCTCAGGCAAGCGGAGATGCGGGCGGGGACCTGTGTGTCCGATGGGGAGAAGGAGAGAAAGAGTTGTGTGTCGTCGGCATAGGAATGATAGGACAAGCCATGGGCAGATATTACAGGGCCAAGGGATCTGGTGGGGCCATATTAGTTCTGACTAGTCATTTTTTCAATTAAAGATATTTAATTCCTCGTGATTTAAGGTATCTAAATGATCTTTTTTGATATGTGAAACTAAGACATTTATAATACAATTGTAGATATCTTGAACTGGAGTTATAACTAAAGTGGAGATATCTTGGAATTTGAGTTATTACTAGTCACAAGTCCTATTAAGATATCTACAAAGAAGTTATGGATATCTTGAATGGAGACCGATCTTATTTTGGAGATATCTTCAATTATCATTTTGATTAGTCAGAGAGCCATCGTTGTTGTTGTTCTCAAGGGATTTTTCTTATGGCATTTTAAGGGTATTGAGTTTCGCGGGTACGTTTGTGCCCAATAGCGTCAAGAGCTGTCAAGAGCTTTTGAAGCGTAACCAAAACTACCACACAGCCGTTTTGGGACATATTGAGAGAAAACTAATTGGGCCACCATATTTGTATATCGATAAAAAAGTCACATTCACCGAATTGGAGAGATTAGTGTGCAGGCAGGCTATATAATGTAATGTCCACATGACCTGGACATTAACGCTGTGAAGCTGCTGGGGAAGGTTTACTTAGTCTTTACCTCACTTTTTTGTTTGTTCATTACATGGGTCAGAGGTCAGGTAATTTTGTCCTGTCTCGCTGAGTTTTTATATTATTTGTTTTTGTGGGCGAGCCAGACTGCCCTCTGTGAACTATGTACTTGTGTTTTTCTTCCTCTCAATACTTACAATAATACGCCCCTTGTGACAAAGTTCAGCCCTGAGCAGGAGGCCATACTAGAGAGACAGGAGGAGGAAGGCAAACTGTGAAGAAAGAAGAAGTGATGGTTGAGATTGGGAACTTCAAAGTAGCAACTAGAATGAATACATTTGAGGACAAAAGTTTAAATACACCTAGGCTAAAGACATTCAAACTCAATTTTTCACAACTCCACACATTTCATGTACCATACATTTCATGTGTGGTCAATTAGGGCATCTACTTTATTTCCATAAGAGGTAATTTAAAAATAACAGCTAACAGATTCATTTCAGCTTTTATTTTCTATATCAGATATTATTTTCTATTGGTCAAAAGTTTACATACACTTTGTTAGTATTTGGTGGCATTGTTTTTTAATTGTTTAACTTGAATCAAACGCTTGGGGTAGCCATCCACAAGCTTCTCACAATACCTTGCCGGAATTTTTGCACATTCCTCCTGACAGAACTGGTGTAACTCAGTTTGGTCTGTGGGCCTCTTTGCTTGGACACGCTTTTTCAGTTCAGTCCACAAGTTTTCTATGGGATTCCAGTCAGGGCTTTTTGATAACCACTCCAATACTTTCACTTTGTTGTCTTTACGCTATTTTGTTACAACTTTGGAGGTATGCTTAGGATCATTGTCCTGCTGGAAGACCCAGTTGCGACTAAGGTTAAATTTTCTTTCTTGAGGTGTTGCTCCAGTATTTCTACATAATCCTCCTTCCTCATGATGCCATCTATTTTCTGAAGTGCACCAGTCCCTTTTCCAGCAAAACACCCCTGCAACATGATGCCTCCACCCTGGTGCTTCACAATTGGGATGGTGTTCTTCGGAGGCCAAGGCGATGTAGGATTCTCTTAATGGTGGATATAGATCCTTTGGTACCTGATGCCTCCAACTCCTTCACCAGTTCCTTTGTTTTTGTCTTGGGGTTCAATTGAACTTTTCGAACCAAAGTTCGTTCAGCCCTGGGAGTTCTTTTGTGCCACCTTTCTGTCTGTGTGCTCCCAAGATTTTTTACATTTGCATACAATTTTTTGTACAGATGCTCATGGTACCTTCAGTTGTTTGGAAATTGCTCCTAAGCTGGAACTGGACTTGTGGAGGTCCACAAATTTTTTTTATGAGGTCTTGGCTGAGTTGCTTGGGTTTTCCCATGGTATCAAGGGCACAAATTCAGTAGCTCTGAAGGTAAGCCCTTAAAATCCAGCCTCAGGTACCAATTAACTCCCAATTAACTTCTAATGACAGTTAGCCTATGAGAAGCTTCTAAAAATTCATTACATCAATTTCTAGAATCTTCCAGACTGTTCAAAGAGACAGTCATGTTGGTGTATGTAAGCTTTTGACCCACTGGAATTCTGATATAGTGAATTAAAGCTGAAATAAATGTGTCTCTAATCGATTGTTTTAAAATGACCTCTGATGTGAAGAAAGTAGATTTAGCCCTAATTGACTTGCCAAAAGAAATGCATGGTAACATGAAGTTGTGTTGTGAAAAACTGAGTTTGAATATCTTTAGCCTAAGTGTACGTAAACTTTTGGCCTCAGCTGTACATTCTGATGTGAAGCAGTTCTGGCTCTGTATAATATTGAGGAATCACATCAGAGTCTTTTGTGTAATGTAGGGTGATGTCTAGTGAGTTGTGCCCCTTTGTATGCCTTGTCTGCCCCTGCCTCTCTGAACTCCACAAAATTTGTGTGGACACCTTGTAGTATGTGTGCTTGTGTGCAGTGTGTGCGCAGCATGTGCAGTGTTCAGCATGTGCAGTGTTAGTGTGCGCAGTGTGTTAATGCTTCCCCCTCTACCCTCAGGATGACGTACCAGTTCCCCTCTCTCTCTCCGGAGCAGAAACAGGAGCTGTCCTCCATCGCCCAGCACATCGTTGCTCCAGGGAAGGGCATCCTGGCTGCTGATGAGTCTGTGGGTAAGGAGGCCTTTGGGTCCTCGCAGGGAGAGTTTGTGTGTGTGTGTGTCTGTTTATGTGGATTAAGGAAACTATACAACCAGAAGTTGCCACACAACTTTCCCCATAAAACTCTTCTTTCCTTAATTTTCATTAATTTCTTCCTCCCTCTCCTTCCATCTCTTTCTTCCTCTTTCTCCTCTCTTTTTCCCTCTCTCTCCTTCTCTCTCTTGTCTTCCGCTCCTTCACTCTGCCCCCCCCCCCATTCCCTCTTTCTCTCCCACCAGGTACGATGGGTAAAAGGCTCCAGAAGATAAATGTAGAGAACACTGAGGAGAATCGCCGCTGTTTCAGAGACCTCCTCTTCTCTGTTGATCCCTCCATCTCTGAGAGTATTGGAGGGGTCATCTTCTTCCATGAGACGCTGTACCAGAAATCGGACAAGGGTGTACCATTCCCCCAGCTCATCAAAGACAAGGGCATTGTGGTGGGCATCAAGGTGAGAAAGTGGACACGCCTCTTCCTCACTAGTGCTTCCCTGCCTTGCTATCAGTGCTGACAGTAGTGGTCAGTCAGGCACAGTGGTGCATGATAGGCATTCTGAAACATTTTAGATGCTGGCAAGACTTGAAAACAGTCCTGCACATTCCAGAGAATCGGTAAGGAAATTTGTTACCTACGTGTTTACTTGATGTGAAATGAAAATATGAACAAAGATTTTTATTCTGAATATTGGTGAAAAAGTATGCTTCTTTTAAAACGTTGTCAGTAATGTACAGGAATTTTACTTTCAGTGTAGAAGTGTGGGAGGGCACGGTGGTGCAGTGGGTAGCACTGTCTCCTCGCGGCAAGAAGGTTGTGGGTTTCGAATCTCGGCTTGGGGCCTTTCTGTGTGGAGTTTGAGGGGAAGTGGTAGATAAGGTTGGAATGTTGGAATTAACAGACACAGGCTCATTTCAGAGCTTACAAAGGGATACAGTGTTTTATGTCCTCAGAGAGAGAAATGAAGAAAAAAAGGAGAACAGAGAAAGGAAAATTATTTCTAGTTGTCCTACAGCTGGAAAGGTGAAGTGATGTAGTTATATTAATATTGTAAAGGTGCAGTTATGTTAATGATGTAGTGTGAGGGGTAGAAGTAACAAAAATTATTAAACACAAATGGCAAGAGTGTCAATCAAATTATCTCACCTATTGATGTAGCCTACATCTATGCACTCGACGACCGAAAGCTCTTGCCAGACTATCCAGCCGTGGGCTCTTGTGGTCACCCGTTTATGCGCATGGTATTTAAGTGTCCAGCTCCTATTATGGAAAAGATATTTGGCGTGTGGTTTCAATGTGTCTGCCATTGAGCTCAAAGGCACTTTGCATTTTTACCTTTTTCTTTTTTTTTTTTTTTTTTTTACATTATTATCATATCATTATCAAATTATCACACATTATTATCATTTTTTACAGTATTATCATATTCTTATGAATAAAAAAAAAACCCAGCTAGAACAAGGAATTTTGCTGCATCAACAGGCTACAGACTAATTGTTGTGGTGGTTAGCTTTCTGTTTTTTTAGAAAATTTTTGGCCCTTTCAACCAACAGGGTGTTGAAACAAGGGAAATTCACCCAGTAGCATAGCCAATATTCACATTGTTGGGTCTGCAAATAACTATAGGTTGGCCAGCTCAGAACCAGGGGTGTTTCTAACATTTTAAGAGATGGGAGATTGCGATCACGGACCTGGGACAGTTGCTCCCGAATCCCCCATATTTTTAACAGTGAAAAAATTTGTTGCCAAAAAGATTACAATTGGGTGTGGTGGTTCAGTCAGCCCAGGATACTATTAAATGCAACAGTGAGTGACTGGGAACTAAAATGGCAAGCTAGCTAACATCCACAGCTACAGTTGACACTATTTAGCTACTACTGTTGGCTTGCGCTACATACATGGCGCTAATATTAGCTAACGTGGTACCCTAACAGCTTATACCTAAGAGAATATAGGGCTTCATTCACCAATATCTCCTAAGTTTTTTCTTAAATTTGTTCTTGAGAAAGGCCCTAAGAAAAGTCTACGTCAGATTCATGACGTGTTCTTAAACCGCAGAATTGTTTGCAACCGTGTTCTTATAATGATGAATCCCATTGTCCTCGTAAACTGAAAGCGCGTGCCAGTTGTTCCTAATTAGCATAGGTAAACGCCCCGCCAATCCCCATAAAAGGGCATGAGACTGCAGGGCCGTGTGCACACACAGAAATCACACACACAAATTGAAAAGAAAAGTTGAGAGAAGTGAAGAATGCCCAAACGAAAATCTAAAGACGGTGGAGCACCGGACTCTAAACGTAAGAAAAACTTCAGTAGTTCTGAAGTGGATGTACTGCTGCAGGAAGTGAACAGCAAACGACCTGTCATATTTAGTAGCATCAGTAGTGGATATAAAATAACACACACAAACAAAAAAAAATGCATGGGATGCTATTACTCGTTCAGTGAACGCTGTATCCGGAGAAGGTCGCACAACTGATGAAGTAAATTAAAGAAATGGTTTGATGTCAAATCTGAGGCAAAAAAAAAAAAAATGCTGGTGGGAGTGGGCACAAGGAATTGCGTGTTATGCATTCAAACGACAAAGCGCTTCTCATCACATTAATACCGCTAATTAAATCAACCGGCAGTAAACTGCATTGGAGAAACTAGCTGTTTCAACCCATCGCTGCACAAAACACTGCACAAAAAATTTATTGCCAGTCATTTTGGTGTCACCCCCCTCTGATGGTGTCACCCGGTGCGGTCCGCACCCCCCTAGTGCCGCCTCTGAATAAGTGTTCTCTTCTTCACCATGTCCATGTGTTTAAAAATTGTTACCTAAGCCCTTAGTTTGTATTCAAAATTTAAACATTTGCTTTTGCAGTATGTACCAATAACATTGCATA
This sequence comes from Anguilla rostrata, assembly GCF_018555375.3. Taxonomy (NCBI): domain Eukaryota; kingdom Metazoa; phylum Chordata; class Actinopteri; order Anguilliformes; family Anguillidae; genus Anguilla; species Anguilla rostrata. Next base: position 28,887,779 of record NC_057939.1, on the reverse strand, counting down.
ATTGAAACCCCCAAAAATAAAAGGTCACTACAGTGGTTTGATTTTTATCATTTATTTACAGATGAACTCCCGCTGAGGCAACCACCATTTGAGGCGGAACCTGGCACCTTAATGCTTTGAAAATAATTAAAATAATTATTTAAAAATATTATAAATTATAAAAATATTATTGTAATTTAAATCCTATAATATTATACAACTGTGGAATTGAAGAAATGCAATAACCAATTATTTTGCACAAACATGTCAGCACTCAAATGTGCGTAAGTGTGCTCTTGAGTGTGCGTAGATTCTATTCTTACCTAAGAACAAATCCCAAATAAGAAAACATTGGTGAATGTCAGAATCTTCGTGAAAACTGCATAAGTGGGTTTTAAGAAGAAAATTCTCATTAAGAACGGTTGGTGAATAAGGCCCATAGCTTATAACTCTGTCAATTGCTGTCATATAGGCATATGGGGTGATAAGGGTAGCGCCGATGGCCTGAGCCAAATGAAACGTGAGGTGTCAAAGAACCCAGTGAAGTTTATTTTATACATTAGAAAATGAAAACTGTACCTAACAAAAGAAAATAAAAAAATAGAGAAATGCAGCAATGAGCAACATTTGACGATGCCTTACTTGGCCCAAAATTATTAAAAATAAATAAACAAATACCCACTGTCAACCTGGACTGCAGTGGTAGTTGCCATCTACCCCCGCATACAATAGGTTAGTGTGTTCCCTTTCTCTGTCCGGCAGTGCGTGGAGCTGAGATGCGGAAGTGGGTCGGAGCTTAACAGGCTATATTTGCATACGGTCAAATTAAAAATAGCTGTCATATTTGTATTGCCTATGTATTGCATACTCACTGTCCATTTGACTGCAAAACATTAAACATAAACATTTACACGCTAGACATTTGATGCATATAAACAGTAAAAAATAAGATACAAATGCAACATTATGAACTTGAACTGGCAGGCCTGATCTGATTCAACAAAAGAAACAAAAAAATAAAATAATAATAATGTGACCTAACAAGACAGAGTATATACATTGCCATGTGAAGACATTACACACACAAACACAATTCTTCTCCAAATAAAAAAGTCGTCATTTGGGAAAACTGCATGTGTGCACCGTCTTGAATAAAAGAACGAGAATCACGTAGCATACAAGCTCGACACTGAATCAGCCCGTGACAGGGGCTACTCAAATTTTGTTGGTTGAACAGATACAGATACAGATAATGACGTCTCTGCACACCCATAGATGTAGTAGTGTATTGTAGAAGTAGTGATATAGTGTGTTGATCTTATAAAAGTGTGGTGGGATGTGGTAGGAATAGTGGTAAAAGTAGGGATGATCTGGACCTGTTCTCAGTGGTGTTTGGCTCCCTTTTGTTTGCAGGTGGATAAAGGAACAGCCGTTCTAAATGGGACGGACGGAGAGACCACGACGCAGGGTAATATCGTCCCCTCTGCCGCTCACTTCTGCCTCACACACTTCAAAACACACAGCTCTTGGCCTTTAACCCTAAACCAGCACACACCCCATACACCTATGTGGGGATGTTGTTTTTACAGGAGCAAGTCAGGTGAGACGTTTTGTTTGTTTAAAGCAAACAAGGTCCAAGGTCTACAAAGTTTAATGCAGGAAGGTTGGATCTGGAGTCCACTGCTCTTATCAGCAAGGCACCACACTGGTGTCCTGCATGCTACTGCTAATGCTAATACACACAGTGCTGGTATCACCTAAATCTGATTCATTCCTTTTTTAACCCCTTGTGTTTTATGAGCACATAGCAATGTGCATACACAAGATGGACAATATGGATGATAGACAAAAAACTGAGCAAATGTTGGTTAGCATTTTGCGGCATTTGGTGATTTATATTTATATTTAGCATTCTTCTGGATAATCACATTCAATTCATTTTATTTTCACTGTGGTTGGACTCACAGATCGTGGTGGAGCTGCCAAATACTGACCCATATAAACCACCTCTGCGACAAAGGGTGCACACACTTATTTTCCAAGGCCTAAACTGGCTAGACACCAAGTGAGGAGGGGGAAGGATATGGCGGTGTAGCGGGCAGCGTGTTTACGGTCCTCGTCTTGTGTTTGTGAGGTCTGGATGGACTGTCGGAGCGCTGTGCACAGTACAAGAAGGATGGCTGCGACTTTGCCAAGTGGCGCTGCGTGCTGAAGATCTCTGCCAGCTGCCCCTCAGCCCTCGCCATCGCTGAGAACGCCAATGTGCTCGCTCGCTACGCCAGCATCTGCCAACAGGTGGCCTCTGCTCTCAGTCACTCTTTTCCTCTTCTTCACTCCATATCCATCCATCTCTCTCTCCTCTTCCCTGCAGATCCGTCTGTCTGCTCATGCTCTCGTTCCTCTCACTGTATTTTCTCTATCCTTCCCTCTGTCTCTGGATCTCCCACTCTCTCCCCAACTTCTCTCTCTCCCTTTCTCTCCAGCCCTGATGGATTGATGTTTGAAAGTGTGCTGTAAATATGTGCCGGACATGTTCAGTGCTGATGTTGAGCTGTAATCAATTTTCCCATAAATCTCTGGGGTCCCATCCTCCACCCTTTTCCCCTCTTTCCTCCATCCTTTTTCTCCCCAATCCCCCCCCCCCTCCACCCTTTTTCCCTCTTTCCTCCATCCTTTTTCTCCCCAATCCCCCCCCCACTGTGCAGAACGGTCTAGTTCCCATTGTGGAGCCTGAGATCCTGCCAGATGGAGACCATGATCTGCAGCGCTGCCAGTACATCACAGAGAAGGTGTGTTTGGGCCCCACATGGTCCGACGTACAGTTCAGACCAAAGATTTGCGATGCAAAAAAGCCATTTTGGAATGTTGCAAAGAGAAATTGCAGCAGTATGAACTACCCGATCTCAGAATATCTGTTGTGCGCGCTTGCTGTTGCAGGCGATTGATCTTGTCTAATCACAGGTGGCAAGTTTGAGAACGCAACATATGTTAGTGCTATAGTTAATTTTTTTTAGCCAATCAGTGTGCAAGGAAGTAACTATAAACAAGTTGAGATCATTGCTATGTAACTGTGAACAATATCTCATCTTGTCGCTTTGATGTGAACGAGTCAGTATTACAATTGTGTTCTGCAACCATGCCTTCTCCCACAATTTGCCAGTTGCAACTTGTCTTTAACCTGAATTGGCTTTTAGACATAATGCTTTCTGCAAAGGTCATGGCACCTGTGTACATCTTGAACTGCCCACATCACCCTCTCCCCAGGTCCTGGCAGCTGTATACAAGGCCCTGTCTGATCATCACATATACTTGGAGGGCACCCTGTTGAAGCCCAACATGGTCACTGCTGGGCACTCCTGCCTCAGGAAGTACACCCCCCAGGAGGTTGCCATGGCAACGGTAACCGCCCTCAGGCGCACCGTGCCCACCTCTGTCCCAGGTGAGAGAATTGGGGTGGAGGGGGGGGGGGGTTGGGGTGGGAGTGGGAGAGTCACCAAACATAGCTAAATCATTCGAGTGAACTTCCTATTCAATTGACGGGATGTTTGATACACAAGGGAATTTAGCTGCTGAACAGGTCCAGAGAGATGAAGAGAGGGTGGGTGTGGCTATTTAGCTTACCTGGGGGTAGTGGTGGGGGGTGGGGTTTGTTTAGCCATTGCTGTGGTAACTCTGCCCCCCATCCAGGGATCTGCTTCCTGTCTGGAGGGCAGAGTGAGGAGGAGGCCTCCCTGAACCTGAACGCCATAAACCAAACCCCGCTCCACCGCCCCTGGAAGCTCAGCTTCTCATACGGACGTGCCCTGCAGGCTTCTGCCCTCGCTGCCTGGCAGGGCAAGGCAGCAAACAAGCAGGCTGGACAAGAGGCCTTCTTCACTCGTGCCAAGGTGAGGGTTCCCCACCACCAGGGTGGCACCCTCGAGCTGCGCTTCGTAACTCCACGGTGGAGACGTTGCAGGTTCAGATCTTGGGGTGGTGCACTTTTCTACTTGGCTTTAGTTATAGTACATGGGCCATCAGTGAATGAGAGGATGGTTGCAGAAACTATAACCATTTGTTAATTACTTCAATTAATTAATTAATTGACTTTTTTTAACCGATTACTCAGTGAATGTCTGGTTCCAAAAGTAGAAATACCATTCATATTTGCCATAGGGAATATTATTTGTAAGACATTATGTATTAACTGTAAAAAGTAGACTTACCATGAGCTACAAGATTGTGAAACAATGTTATATGCTTCTTTAGGAGCCATAAATCTGACCGAAGAAATCATGTTTTAAACGCTACCCTCAATCCTCAAGCGAGTTATACCAATCCGAGACCTCGCCGTTACCACAGAGATGTGAACCGCATTGAAGTTCACGGGTGACAGCTAGAATGTAGTTCAGTGCTAGAAACGTACAAAGTAGTCACTGTCTGTCAGCAACCTGCTCCACCATGGCTTCTCTTGCAGATATGATGTGTTTCATTAGGAATGAGGAAAAGTGTGTGCGAGTAGGGGTGAAAACCACCACAAATCTGGCCATGTAGTGGAGTGCAGTGTGTCTGAGGCCCTGTTCAGACCTGGCATTAAAATGTGTCTTCGGTGATCCGATCACAAGTGGACAGCTCTAACTACAGGTGTGAATGCACCCAAAACGCATTGAGGACGCATTGAGATCCGATCACTCAGACCACATTCGGAGGTGGTCTGGGTCGCATATGGCCAAATCCTTTTAGCAGTGTGTACACGAATGCGTCCTGGGCCACATTGAAGGACCGCATAGTCAACTGACGTCCTCTGCGTAAGCAGAAGTACATACTAATTCGCGCGCCAACGGTATTATATTAAAGTGCAAAACAACAATTGAAAATTTCGAAAAGCGCATAGTGTGTCTTGGGTGATTTGGTTTGCCTGGAACACGCCAAGGAATAGACCTGGTCTGTTTTAGTTTTGATTTTGCCCGCGCGCCAAGGTCTTTGCAAACTACTTCTTCTTTTAATTTCCAGCAGACTAGGCACAGGTAGTGCATTGCTGCCTCCCGTCGGGTAAAAACAACAACGCATTTGGTCTTTGCAAACGGAAATGATGTACGTGTTTATTTGCATATTGAGCGGGGAAGTGAGATCCGATCACAAGTGGTCACTCGAGACGCATGTGGAGATGCATTCGGATGCCAGGTGTGAACTGTTAAAATATAGTTTAGCATGAATTCATTAAGTAGGCCTGGAATTTGGCTATTTTGTTTGAAGCCAAGTCTTAGGGAATAAATCCAAGCAGCCATATTAATTCTTAGTGTAATGCCATGCATCCTTCTGAATCAGTCTGCATGTCATGCCTATTTGAACAGTTTTATTTTACTTTTATTATTTATCAAATCCAATACGTCTCCCATCCCAGTAGTCATGTTCACACAAATAAAATCACTTTAGCTATGTTTGTCCTGGGGTCATTCCATATCATTTCACACATAAAAGTGTATTTTGACACCCACTATCTCAGTTTACTTTTAAATGTTTCATGTAGGGCTGTCAAATGAAAGCATTCATTTCAATTCATTAATTAATTATAAAACAACGCATTAACAAATAACACAAATTAATGCATATAATATTATTTAATGTTTATGTTAATTAATTGATGTACCGATGTTACTGTAAGTTGCTGCGTGTTGAATAACACTACCTATATTGCCAAATAACCCAACCGTCGCATTTTGCCACACTGTCAGCCATTATGGGGTTAAGACGCTCTGACAAACCGGCTTTTCAGCTGGAGCGGTCGGTGTGGCTCTGAGCCTCTGAGAGCAGTGCTAATTTCTAAATGACAAGAGAGCACTCAGGGTGCCGCAGACACCACCAGAGTGAATTTACGAACGCACCCTCACTGTGTGTCGCACAATTCTAACCGGTGGTGCATTAGTTGCGCATGTAAATAGTATGTTAAATAGTTAAACAAGCACGAAACCGTGCAGACCCACGGCGCACCTGTACAAAGAGTCATGAGTAAAACTTGGATAATTATATGTGGTATGCCAGCTGCTCAGCAGCAGACAGGAGAGGCCTTCTGAGGGTCATCAATACCGCCCAGAAGATCATGGGCTGCTCACTGACCTCTTTGGAGGACTTATTCAGCTCTCGCTGCCTCAGTAGAGCAGCCAACATACTGAAAGACCCATCCCACCCTGGACACTACCAAACACCGACCCTGACTATTCGGGACCTGTGTGAATATCAGCACTAAAATACTTGCAGTTAAATTTATAGAAGACTGCACAGATGTTTACATTTCAATTGCACCTTTGTATGTATATATTCCTAACTGCACTACTTGTACATAGGGCCACTGCAGTGCAGCAAATGTGCAATATCCTGAAGTGCAATATCTCAGCTGCTAATCTTACCGTATTGTATTGTTTTATATCTTATTGTTTTATAGGTTACTGCAAATATATACATTTTATATTTTATTTATATATTTAGCACTCTAAATTAGTTTAGCTTGAACTCTGTTCTATTTTTAATGCGGGATTGCTAATCAATTTCGTTGTGCATTACATTACATTACATTTATTTGGCAGACGCTTTTATCCAAAGCGACGTACAAAAAGTGCATTTCATGGTCATAGACAACTGCTAAACACAGGTTCAGTAAGGTACAATACTTATTTTGTACAGCTATTTCTAGCCAAGAGCACAGTTTAGTTCACACAGTGAACGCTATTCAGACCTAACCTCTGCAAAGCCAACTAGGCAGAAGAATAAGCTACAGTATTAGGACAAATACAAATTACCAAAAAGTGCTGGGATGGGGCAACATGTAACAAGTGTCATGAAAAAGGGGGGGGGGAGATTTAGAGTGAAATATACAGCGTGGTGGTGGTTAGTCTAGGTGTAGTCTGAAGAGATGAGTCTTCAGGCCACGGCGGAAGATGGGTAGTGAGGGGGAGGTTCGGAGAGGGACGGGGAGTTCGTTCCACCACTGGGGAGCTACGGTGGAGAAGCTCTGTGATCCTTTTGGGCGGGTGGGAGGGGTTACAAGGCGCCCTGCTGCCGCAGAGCGGAGTGATCGAGCAGGCACATAGAATCGAGTCATGTCCTGCAAGTAGATGGGGGCTGTCCTGTTGGCAGCAGTGTAGGCAAGGGTCAGGGCTTTGAACCGGATCCTGACAGCGACCGGTAGCCAGTGGAGTGATCGCAGCAGAGGAGTGACGTGGGAGAATTTGGGAAGGTTGTAGATGAGTCGGGCAGCGGCATTCTGAATCATCTGTAGTGGCTGTATGGCACAAGCTGGCAGGCTTGCAAGGAGAGAGTTGCAGTAATCAAGGCGAGAGGTCACCGTAGCCTGGCAGGCAGGCTGACATCTTTGCAATGTGCACTGTGCAATGACAATAAAGGAATCTATCTATCTATCTATCTGTCTGTCTGTCTGTCTGTGGCATGTCCTCAGCTCTGTAACGGTATTTGTTGTCCTCCGTGTGTCCATACATCTGTATCGGTGGTACGCGCTAAGTAGGTTAACTAAAGTAGGCGAAACGCTAACATGTTAGGGTTAGCTAAAGTAACGTTAGGCGATAAAGCTGTGCTTAAAAATCTTGTGCCGTTCAAAGTGGTGATTTTGGGAGATGCACCTGCGCATGCGTCCTACTAAACGAAGCACCACCTCCGCATGCGTCCCACCAAACGTCCCTCGCAGGTCGTCCGTGAGTGAGTGAGTGAGTGAGTTGAGTGAGTGACCACAATTTGCCGTGCATAGCAAAAGACTGTTATGGCCACATTGGTGCTTAAGTGATAAGCTTATGTTAAGTAATTTTTAAAAAATGATAAAAAGACATGTATTTGGAAAAATGATTGGAAATAAAACAATTTCTTGATTTCCAATGCCCCCTTTTGATATTTCTATTCAATGATTTACTCATGTGCCGCAATGTCTTTGAGTTGAAATATCTTCATTTGGGGGCTTTTTAAAGCAAATCTTGATATATGCGATTAATTGCAATTAATTAATCAGCATATCATGTAATTAATTCGATAAAAATTTTTTATCAATTGACAGCACTAGTTTCATGTAGAAAAGATAAGATGAGCATTCATGTAACATTTTTTTGCAGAAATATAATTTGATCTGTTAGAAATCAAGCTAACGATAACCATCACTGCGAGGCTACGAAGCTAAAGTGTAGCTTTACAGTTTAAATGAAACTGTAATGTGTAGCCTTGCTAGCAAACAAGATAAAAAATAACCGAATGTCAGAAACTACAATATAGAAAGATATAATATAAAACACTATAATGTTAAGTACAAGAAATCCCAAAACACTACAGCATATGCAAGGTAAATGGTAAATGGACTGCATTTATATAGCGCTTTTATCCAAAGCGCTTTACAATTGATGCCTCTCATTCGCCAGAGCAGTTAGGGGTTAGGTGTCTTGCTCAAGGACACTTCGACACTCCCAGGGCGGGGTTTGAACCGGCAACCCTCCGACTGCCACACAATCGGTCTTACCTCCTGAGCTATGTCGCCCCCATGAATTACATTTGCATGAAAGAGAAAATGTAATTAGCCTAAAATGTGGTCGAAACTGGTTGGAAGTGAGGAGAAAGGGATTTGATTACATCATTCACAATACTTTATGGGATGTGTAATTCATTCCCTCTTTAAAAATATTAGATACACGGTATTATACCTTTGCCTTTTTTCCATTTTCCAAAGATTTTTTTGAAATTTTTTTATAATGTCATGATTCATCTCGTAGCCGAATGATTCAGTTCAATGCTTAAATCTCTTTTATCTAGGGATTTTCTGAAATGTCAATTAAGAAAATGAATGGGAAATTTACTTTTGGAACCAAGGCTGCTGAAAAAGTGGGCAGTAATTTTTTATCTCTATTAACCTTAATCATGCTTAATCATGTCGGTCAGCTGAAAGCTTGGTTCTCATTTGTACAGACAGTCTGTGGAAGGAAAGTGGATGTGAACACAGTTGTGTTACAGTGATCCCCTACTCCCTCTGTTCCCCCTCAGATCAACGGTCTGGCTTCCAAAGGAGAGTACAAGCCCTCAGGCCAGGCTGACCAGGCTGCCACCCAGTCACTCTACACTGCCAGCTATGTCTACTAGACTCTAGACACACACACACACACACACACAAAAACAAACACCACAGCTTCACCTTGCAGAACTGAGCCACACACAGACATGAAACAGGAAGTCCTCCCACAACCTGGACATACCTGCGTGCCACGGGAACAGACATGCAGGTTTCCTGTTTACAGGAATGATTTTGGTCCCTCTCTCTGGAATAAATGTGAAATACTGCCATAATATGCTGACTATTTCAATCTGCTCTTAGCTACAATTCACACTGAATTCATTTCCACATACAATGAACACCTCTTAAGTATCAGACACCTACTAACACTAAAGTTGGGAATACACTAAGTGGGGATGTCCTGATTGGATCCATGAATCGGTATCTTCTCCTGATACCACCGTATTTTGTGGATCGGGTACCGGCTAGGACGCACCTGATCTGAATCCAATCCTGTCTGACACTACAATACTGAATATGCATATTTATTTTTGCCTGGAGCAAAGCTTTGCCTCTATACTTTCTGACTCTGTTTATGCCAATTTCCTGAATGCGCTGTTTCTCCCATGAATAAGCATCATCCATTTGCCACCATGAATGAGGCTGTTGTTCATGAAACAAGCTGGTATCTGGTTCGTTGTCTGCTGTGAGGAATGTATACGAAGTCCAAAAGCAGCCCTACAGCCACTTGCAACATTTGCAATGCCAGTGTTTCAGAGGGCGGCATTAGTACAGTTTCTTGCAACAAATTTGATAAAGCATCTGAAGAAACACTACTGATAGGAGTATGGCAAATGTTCACACTTGTTATTTTTTTAAATTCTACATTGGAATCTTCAAGCTTGATGATGTTTATACACCACTTCAAAGTGGGGCCGGGTGCTATCGCAGGTATGCCATTCCGCCAAGTTACGCCTTGGCGGGGCAGGATGACCCACACCTATACATTACAGAGAGTTCTGCACTTTTCAGGGTTCCTACAGAAATAACAAGAATGACCACAGACTCGCAGCCCATAAAAACATTCATTTTGTTCACCTTCTGAACTCATGTCAACAGACAGAATTCACACACAACTTCACATGCCCACTCGCAAAAGCCTCAGATTTTGCTTTTTTCCCCTTCTTTTTCCTAGGGATTAGATCATCATAAATGCTCCAGGCCCACAAACAGTACGTCTTCCCTTTGGACATTTAGCTTCATCAGCCAATAAAAACCTTGGATATACACACAAGATGGACATATATAGAAGTGCACAGGTTTTTAAAACAAAAATTTTGCGGCCCATGGGGCTACTTCAGTAGTATCTCACTGGGTAACATGTCTGCCTATGGGACCTTTGGAGGAGTAGCAGGCACAGATCCCCCTTGAAAATTTTGCTTGCTAGCTAATAATTGCCAAAAGAATTTAAACCATTGCTTTTGCAACTGTATCTACTTTGCCGCTAACTCATGTATATTTCTGAAATCCAAATAAAACACACCCACACTTTAGAGTTTGGCTTTCGCCATTTTTTTATGCATTTTCTCATTGCTAATGAGTAGACAGAGCGAGTGTATAACATTAGTACTGACTCTATTTAGAACTGGGATGTAAACACGGAATTGTGCATGAAATAAGTAAAATTAGCACCCCATGTGTGCATTATTGGTAGCTAATACACTAGTAAAGTGAATTACCATTTCACAAAGTTATCTGTTTCCTGTTTAAATATTATCTTCTTTATTTTCTCAAATACAACATGTGTATGTTCATGGCTATGGATAGCTGGTACTTCATGCGAATTGTAGCTACCTGTGTTCCTGCTGACCTGTGTTCTGTAGATGTTCCAACATCCTTGTGATATGCAGGACTACTAATGACACACTCTGGCACACATAGCAAAATATGTACTCATTCGCTGGTGGCTTGCTGGTAACAGGCTTGCCTACGGGACCTTCGAACGACTGAGGCTTGGGATCGAATCCCACCTAAGGCTCAGGCAAATTTATAACTCCCCAGTAAACAATTTGTGTTGGCCCATTGTCATTTTCCAATGTTGGCCAATGGTTGTTTTTGCTCATTGGCTCGATGTCAGCCCAACCATGATAGCCAAACTTCGTACTCCTCTGTTCTTACAATGGTGCCCCAACCATTTATCTGTATGGATGGCCCAATGTCACCAGCCAACTATAATTTGTATGCTGTTCTGCACTGATACGGTCCTAGAATGTTGTGTCAGCACAGATGGCCAAACGTCGGACCCCATTGTTTTTATGACGGTGATCCAAAGGTCTGATGTTGCTACCAAAACTAATACACTTTAGCCTATGATTTATTACAACAATTGATTATAAAAATAAGTATAGGCCCACTAACAATTATTTGTATTTAGCGTTTTGATGTTTCACAATCACAACTCTATATGTTATTCTGGACCATGAACCAGTGTATTATGTTAAAATGAAGAAATGATGTATGACATTATTAGTAAAAATTATTTAATAACATTTTAATGAAATATTAACACAAGTTTTATAATGAAAAATAGGTAATCAACATTAAATTAAAATGAATCACAGCATATTTGCAACTTTGTCAATCTATCATGAAAAATTATTTACATAAAATAAAAAACGTGATTAAATCTTGCGGTCCTTGCTTTCCTCCCTCCGTCACGGTCTTTGGCATTCCGAAGCCAATTTTTTGTGCGGGTGCCTGATAGCACAGACACATGAACAACAAGATGAAGAAAGAAACTGGTCAACTGAAAAGTTGGCCAGCTACGAGAAGCATGCTGAAAAGCGCTCGCTCTGTTTAACTTTTTAGTGGGCTTGCTTCCAGCTTCCAGCAAGCCCACTCTTGATATCTTTCATATTTCTTATCTGCACTTTCCGCCCAATTTTTTTTAGCTCTTACTAGTCCTGCAGTTTTTGCATTACATTCAAACTTTTAACACCAAAATGACCGGCTAGTTCCAGACATTGTTGCTTGTATTCAGATTTTTGAAATATTCAAAACTTTGTGAAATTCAACTTTTTTGTGGTCACTCCATAGAGAGTCACTACTGACGTTTAGTGGGACGTTTAGTAGGACGCATGCACAGGTGGTCACTCACTCACTAGCCTCGCGAGCCAGTCTCTTTTTTCACTTTGTTCAACATGGACGTTTAGTAGGACGCACTTCCAACGGCACAACATTTTTAAGCACAGCTTTATTGCCTAACGTTACTTTAGCTAACCCTAACATGTTAGCGTTTCACCTACTTAATTAACCTAGTTAGCGCATACGGATGCTATCCTGCACGCATTAGTAGGAGCTACGGACACACAGCTACAACCCGTGTACGGATGCTATTCTGCACACATGAGTAGGAGCTAATAACACACAGCTACAACTACCGATACAGATGTATGGACACACAGACGCTACAACCACCGATGTATGACACTTTTAGGATATGACTAATCCCTGGAGCAGAATCGCACGGTTGCCAACTTTTGTCAGCCTGCTCAAATGAAATTTTGCAGGGGGGGGGGGGGGCACGACATTGCAATCGCAGACTGGGGGGGGGGGTTATTAGTGTGTATGCAAATGTACCCATAGGATGCTGATAATAAAAAGTGAAAACCATGTGTACACAATATGAGCACTCATTCATAAGGTGTCTTGAATTCAGCCAGCTAGTTTACTGTAAAAATGTTGAGGACTAACGATGAGATGCAAGTCTTGATTTCTGTATTCTAATTATTAGCTGTGCAATACATGGATGGCTGAAAACATCAATATAGCAATTTGTTTAAGGCTGCAGCAGACAAAATTAAAAATGCCAAGTTCATTTGAGCCACAGAACAAAGTAAACGCAGATGGAAGAGCCTGAAAGTAATTATTAATCACAGTAGGCTACAATTATTAAAGATAGGATTGTATATGGGGAATCTGGCAATAGATCTGCATTTTGGGGACCACCGTAGTCTAAATAAAATAACGTGATTAATTGCATTCTCAACACTTAACATAACAGGGAACAGGACCCAACAACACACATTTATGTTGGGTGGGACATTTATGCATTCAACAGCAACATAGCTGCTAGTGTTAGGAACCTGGGGTGGTGTCCAGAAGATTGCACATTCTGTGCCTGGTGAAGAGCTATTGGCTGCAAATACATTTACATAGCATTGAGTTGCTTTTATAAATGTTATGCTGTATAAATGGATAAAAGGTAGACCATGTCACCCTAATTAAGGGTCAGGGCTGCAAAGGAATTACGTGTTTGAAATAAATTCGTATAAAAAAAATGAATAAATAAATAAACAACGAATCCCTTTAGATACCATTTGAGAGCTGGAGCTCTCTGGCAATTTTTGAACAAAAACTTTCACTGATATTCAGATCATAATTTTTCTTTCATATCTGCATGTCATGGCTCCTGGAGGCCAAAGAACTACTGGTCCCCCATCCTAGCCCTGGCCTTGTTTCTCTGGCTTAGCTTCCCTTTGTTATCATATCTCCTTCTGTCTCTTTCGTCTTCTTAAAATATCTCAATAAGCTCATCTGGAATAACAGAGTTGATAAGTCTTTCTTGAAAACATACATAGTGCTAGCTAAAGGCTGCTGCATACTTTCTGCGTTCCGCGGACAGCTGCGGACTTGTACAGGCTTTTACATAGTCTATAAGTACAGGGCGCAGCAACAGTCCGCAGTCGTTTGCCCTTCTCTGCCGGAAGTTACAGACTGTAAACAACATGGCCTCGTCCTTGCCAAGCGTTGTGCTTATTTCTCTCCATGAATTGTTGTTCTTCTGAAAATCTTTATAATATATATATATATATATATATATATACATGTATCTTTATATATTTCGGTGTCATACTCGATCCATCCCTCTCCTTTGAAAAGCACATCAGCAATACTGTCAAGGTTTCATTTTTCCATCTACGCAATATCTCAGACTCAGACCCTCTCTCACCCATCCTGATGCAGAAAAACTCATTCACACCTTCATTTCCAGCAGACTGGACTACTGCAATGCACTCCTCACTGGTCTTCCCTCCCGCCTCCTACACAAACTTCAATTGGTTCGGAACTCGGCCGCAAGAATACTATCCCGCACATCCTCCCGGTCTCACATCACCCCTATCTTGAAAGATTTACACTGGCTCCCAATCACATCACGCATCACATTCAAACTCCTCCTCGTTTACAAATCCCTAAATGGCCTCACACCCTCTTACCTCTCTTATCTCCTGCTCCCCTACCAGCCACCCAGACAGTTATGTTCATCCACTGCCGGCCTCCTCACCACCATCCCCTCTCAGCGCCGTTCTTTTGGCGACCGCGCCTTCTCAGTTGCCGCCCCCAAACTCTGGAATGCCCTCCCCCCTGACATCCGCACCTCTGACTCACTCACCTCCTTCAAATCATGTCCTAAAACTCACCTCTTTTCCCTAGCTTTCCCTTGATGTTTGTCTTCCCCCTTTTTTTTTTTCTTCTCTGAATTGTATGTTTCATTGTATGTATGTATGTACCACTTATTGTAAAGCGTCTTTCAGTTCATGAAAAGGGCTATATAAAATAAATGTATTATTATAATCCCGTTGGGATGAATTGTATAGGTGCCTGTACCTTCTCACCTCTTCAGCCAGTCTCTCTTCAAAATGTCAACTCCATGTCTGTTTTGTGTATTGCGCATCACCACGTGTTTCCGGTGCCACATGAAATGCATGTAGGATGTGAAACAGTTTCATACCGAGCCATGATATGTGTGACACCGGTATGAGTACGCTAGGTACGCGCGGTCACAAAAATTGAGCTTTGCGTGGACATGCCAAGGTGGACGTTTTTTTATTTTTTTATTTTTTTATTTTTTAACTTTTTGTAACATAAATAAAATAGGTACAGTGACAAACTCAATGTTGTACAATTTAAGTAAAGTTTCCTGTCCCAAAACAGAATCACATCTCCTAAGAAAGGATGTTTTCAATATATAGGGTACATTTAACCATCAATTACTTATAAGTAATAACAAGATAGTTATTCTTAAAAAAAAAAAAACAGGATTGAAGTGTTGAAATAACAAAATAGCATAATAGGAATATACTAGTAGAGAAAGTGTCAGGGTGGTGGGGGGGTCAGGACCCAAACGCAGAGAGAGGGGGAAAAACACAAAACTCCGAACAGTGAATAGAAACGAAGACTTTACTTTACCAAACAGCAGAGAACAAAAAGCCTTGCAGGACAACTCTCAAAAACACAAGACAAACTTCAAGAAAACACAGGAAACAAAGAAAATCCAGAAAATCCAAAAGCACGTGGAAACCAGAACATGGGCTGGAACGCACGTGGCAGAAACATGATCAGAGGCATATACAAACAAACAACCAAGGATCCAGCACCTGAGTCCGGGAGAAGGGAACTTAAATAGACAAGACACTGACGAGACACAGCAGGGCACAATGCACAATCAGGCCACAGAGAGGGAAGGAAAAACGAGACAACCAAAAAACAATAATTGAACAATTGAAAACAACAATCAAACAGGGGGAGCAGGACACAAAACAGAAGTACCGCCATCTGGCGGCCCAACAAGGAAAGACAAACGGGAACACAGAACCATGACAGAAAGTTGAGCCATTAAAATAATAATTAAATAAACACAAGGAACTGAGCAAGGGGCTAAAGTAAATTATATTCAGACATAAGTATATAAAGTTTCCTGGCATGGGCGCTTTTGCCCTTTTTTATACATCTGTTAAATAGAGAAAATTCATTTTTTAGTGCATTCCACAATAGGGGGGATTTGGCGAAGCAACATTTATGTATATAGTATTTTGTTATGAGGATGATATTGTTAACTAGAAATTCAGTATGCTTGTTCTTCAAGATTACTCCTAACTGGATAGTTTTGAAAGAAAGGAAATCTATATTTATGGATTTGGAGCTCAGCCAATCATGCAAGGATTTCCATAAGTTTTGGATCGTGTCACAAGCAAAGAACAGGTGTTCTACATTTGTATTGCATAGGTGACAATTATCTACCCCAAATTTAAATCTTGTTCTGATGAATTCATTTGAAGGATAAATTTCGTTAACAGTTTTAAAATGTATTTCTTTATGTTTAGGAGGAATTGGAAATTTTAGAAATTTTGTTCTAATAGCCAGCATTTCAGTTTTTCCATAGTTTTTGAGATTAAATGTCCTCCTCGTTAAACCAGGGTACATAGTGTTTACCAAATATTGCCTTAGAAATTTATTATTGCATCTTTTGTGTAAAAAATCCATATAGTCTATATTTATATTTTGCAATTTAGGTGTTGGCGTGTTATCTAGATTGTTTTTAATTAACTGAATAAGTACCGTTGGAATGTTTTGTGTCACTTTAATATAGTTTTTAATAGAGCAATTCAAGTTATATTTATTATTAAACTCATCCAATTTAAGTATACTACCATTTCTGTCCATCAGATGCATAATTGACCATATTTGTTTCTTCATCCAGTTTTCCATAAGTATATGGTAAATGGACTGCATTTATATAGCGCTTTTATCCAAAGCGCTTTACAATTGATGCCTCTCATTCGCCAGAGCAGTTAGGGGTTAGGTGTCTTGCTCAAGGACACTTCGACATGCCCACGGCGGGGTTTGAACCGGCAACCCTCCGACTGCCAGACAATCGGTCTTACCTCCTGAGCTATGTCGCCCCATGGTATAGATTTTCTTTTACCTAATATGACTTTATTATTCCACAGTGAGACTGTCATGGTTCTGTCTTTTTGTTTCTCTTTTTTCTTTTTTGGGCCGCCAGATGGCGGTAGTTTTGTTCCTTTTCCCTGTTTAATTGTTTTATTGGTTCCAATTATTCTATTATTGTTTTTCAGTTGTGTCTAGTTATCCCTTCCCTCTGTGGTCTGATTGTGCATTGTGCCCTCCTGTGTCTCGTTAGGGTCTAGTCTATTTAAGTCTTCTTCCCTGACTCGGGTGCTGGTTCCTTGTGTTTTCGCTTGTGTTTCCATGTGTCTTGCCTGAGCGTTTGCCCGTGTTTCCCTGTGCCTGTTTTTGTCCACCTGTTTCTGCCCTGCCCGTTTAGCTTCTCTTTTTTTCTGTTTTCTGTTTTTGAGTTTTTGTAATTAAAGTCTGTATTCCTCTTTTGGAGTTCTTGGGTTTTTTTTTAACTCTGCATTTGGGTCCATTCCCTCGCAATCCGTGACAGAAGGAACCAGCCAGTACTGGACCCAGCAGAGATTTTTTTCCCCCCTTTTCCTTTTCTCTCTCCCCGGGGTTTTTTTTTTTTTTTTGTGTTTAGCATGCCACCGGTCTGGAGCAAGCCGGTGGTCGCTGGGGGGGCCTCTGGGTTCAGCTCTGCCGTCGGAGAGGTCCTCTTGTCCAGTGGACATCGGGCGGACCAGCTGATGAGCATACGTCAGGGGTCGCGTTCATTTATGGAGTACCCGACCGAGTTTTGCTCATTGGCTGAACAGAGTGACTTGGCCCTGCCCGTTCTGTGCCAGCTGTTCCTGGATGGCTTGAAGGACTCCCTCCATGGTGGCCTGGTCTACTCCGGGCTTATCGGGTCATCTGACCTTGGAGCCCTCATGACAACGGCCCTCCAGTGAGAGGCTTACCTCCAGGGGCGCGCAGAGATGCCCCCGCTGGCTAAGTACGCCCAGCCCAGTCTCCCGCAGGGGTCTCCGCAGCCTGCAGGGTCCGCCTGCTCTGCCCGTTGTCCCGCAGGGTCCGCCTGCTCTGCCCGTTGTCCCGCAGGGTCCGCCTGCTCTGCCCGTTGTCCCGCAGGGGCCGCCTGCTCTGCCCGTTGCCCCGCGCCCAGGAGAGGCCGCCTGCTCCGTTCCGCGCCCAGGAGAGGCCACCTGCTCCGCCCCAAGTCCAGGAGGGGCCGCCTGCTCCGCCCGTCGCCCCGCAGGGGCCGCCTGCTCCGCCCGTCGCCCCGCAGGGCCCGCCTGCTCTGCCCGTCGCCCCGCAGGGGCCGCCTCTGCCTGCTCCGCCTGCTGTTCCGGAGTCGAAGCCTCCTGCTATGCCCAGCTTCCAGCGAGGGCCGCCTGCCTCGCCCCTTAGTGTTCCCAAATCATCGCTGCCCCGCACCCAGGAGCTTCCCCGGCCCAGGGTCCAGAGACCCTGGCTGTCCAGCAGCCCTGGTGCATTTCCGCGGCCACACCCTGGAGGGTCTTCCCCCTTGGGGATGGGGCCTGCCCTTTATCATAACTGTTCACCTGCCCCCTTATCTGTTTGTCTGCCTGCCTGTCTGCATGTCTGCCCTCATGTTTGTCGGCCAGTATTTTGGCCTGTCTGTCTGTCCCCCAGGTCGTCGGCCTGTCGGCCAATCCGTTTGCCCGTCTGTCTGCCTGTCTGTCTGTAAGTCAGTCAGCTTGTTTTTTGTCCTGTCTGCCTGTCTGTCGGTCCTTGTGCTTGTTTTTGAATTCGCCCCTCTCCTTCCCTGTCTGTCTGTCCCTTAGTGTGTCTGTCAGCCTTGCTGTGTGTCTCCCCGTGTGCTTGTCTCTCTGTCTGCCCTTTTGTTAGGTCTCCTGGTCTGTTCCCTGTCCGAGTCCTGCCCTCTGTGCCCTGTCAGAGTCCCGTTCCCCTTACTGTCTTAAGCTCCGTGTCTGTGTGTTAGTCCAGTGCAGCATTGCGTGTTGAGTCCGTTCCCTGTCTGTGTCAGTCTGTTTCATGCCTGTGTCTACCCGAGCCGTTTCTGATTCAGTCCCAATGTCTGTCTGAGTCCGTTCCTCGTCTGTGAGCCCCCGCCAGTGTCTTGTCTAGTCCCGTCCGGTGTTTTGCCTTGTCCCGTACCGCTCCTGTCTTTTCCAGTCCGTTCCCTGTCTGTGTCTCAGCCCATTTCAGTGTCTGGCTCTGTCCGTTCCGTGTTTTATGTCCAGTACAGTCTAGTCTCCGTGAGTCTTGTCTTGAGTTCGGTGTCTTGTTGAGTTTGGTGTCTGTATCTTGGTCTGTTCCATGTCTGTGTTAGCCCTGTCCCATGTCTGCCTGTGAGTCGTGTCTGTGTCTCTCGGCCCGTTTCAGTCTCTGTGTCAGTCCGTTTCTGTGTCTGTCTCAAGCCCAGTCTCTTGTCTGAGTCCAGTCCCTTTCCTCTGAGTCCAGTGTAGTCTCCAGTCTTGAGTCCAGTTCAGTCTTTTGTATCCTGTTCCGTTCCGCCCGGTTCCCCTCCTGTGCCCGGACCCCGTCCGGCTTCCCCTCCTGTGCCCGGACCCCGTCCGGCTTCCGTTCCTGTGCCCGGACCCCGTCCGGCTTCCGTTCCTGTGCCCGGACCCATTTATTATGAGACTACAAATCGCATTTTTTTCCTGTCTACGTTTTTCTAAATTACTGAAATATGACGTGTTTTTTTCTCCATCCCCTATCCACTTGGCTCTGGACCTTATATATGCTCATTTGTTAGTAAGTTTGCATTAAATTTCCAATTACCTTTGGATTTATTAGTTTTATTCTTATTTGTTAATTTCAAATTAATTATACAGTGGTCACTTACGGGGCTATTTGAAATATTGGTTTCAGTGACATACTTTAAGATTGAGTTTGATGCTAACCAGTAATCAATCCTTGATTTGGCTTGTCCATTAGGCTTAAACCAAGTGAACTGCCTTATATCCCTGTTTAAAGTTCTCCAGATATCTAACAATTTATTATTATTGATAAAATCCCCAATAGTTTGATTCTTATGTTCTTGTGAAAATCTAGATGGCCATTTATCCAACCACTCATCAGGAGTCAAATTGAAATCACCTCCAACCAATATATAATCAGTAGGAAAGTTTGCGTTTAGTTCCTTAATGACTGTTGTCACTTGATGCAACAAGTTTCTGTTTTTATCATCATTACTATATCCATAAACATTAACCAAAATAATAAGAACGCTGTCAATGTCAAGAACACATGCTACCCAATGTCCGTCATGGTCTGCCTTATCAATTATGACTTTACCAGGACATCTGTTGAAACATATACAGTCCCCTCCAAAAGTATTGGAACAGCAAGGTCAATTCCTTTGTTTTCGATCCGAATTTCAGCTTTTATTTCCTGGTATTTTTATCTAGATTTGTTAAACAACTTAGAACATATCACCTTTTGTATCAGACAACCCAATTTTTAGGTGACCAAAAGTATTGGAACATGTGACTGACAGGTGTTTCTTGTTGCCCAAATGTGTCCTGTTAGATTGATTGGTTAAACAATAAATAGTTCTGAATGTCTTCTCTTGGTTTTAGCCTTGGGTTTTGCCTGTGAAAACTGCATTTGTGTTATAAAAGATAAACTAACATGAAGACCAGAGAGCCGTCTTTGGGAGAAAAGCAAGCTTAGAAAAGAGGGGAAATCGATCAGGGCTGCGTTTCCGAGTTTCGATGTACCTTAACGTTTTACGAAGGTTCTTAAGGTATACCTTCTTAAGGGAAACCGCTTTTTTACGAGTGTTTCCCAGATTATACCTTAAGGCACCTCTTAAGGTACAACGTAAAGGTACATCGTAAGTTGGAGCTGGCCTTCACTGAGGTGCTGAAAAGTTTATCAATCGATGCCAAGCGAATCGATTGTCTCACTTGTAAAGGCTTGTGAATGACGTTTTAATATAACAAGTGTTGTCATAATCATTTTACATCAATCTAATATTGCAGAAGAGGAAGCTATGCCTACTAGAGATCATCTGCTAATCTCTTTAAGAGTCCGTTAAGACGAGACGTTGTGATAGTTTCAATAAATACGTACATTTAGGCTACAAAGGATAAAATTTTTAAAAAGCATCAATCGGGACATATAAGCCATAGTCTGGGACTTCGTGGAAGCCCAGGGAAAAGGACATAGGCTACATATGGTTGAATTATTTTGTTCTTATTGAAACAAAGGTCTAATGTTAATTTGTTTCTGTCACGCAATATATAGGCAACTGTAGCAGCATATCACTGCACTGCACTGATTCCCGCAAACTTTTCTCTGCAATGCAAAAATGATCGTAGATGAAAGGCAAAAGCGCGTCTGTGGAAATTGACCATGATGGATTCTGCCTTATCAATAGGTCTACCTGTTAAAGTGATTTGTTCATCCACTTTAATTTGCTGTTGGATAATCTTCAGTTTAATCAAGAATATCATTATTGTGTTGTTTACCGAAAATCGTAAAACAACATGGTAAGAAAAATGTTCCGTAATGTTGATATTTACCCTGTGCTATTTTGTTTTATATAGGAGGCGTGAGCTAAAGGAAGGGGATGTAGATCATTTGGCTATGTTTGTCCATTATGAGCCACTGTACCTGTATGTGTGTTTATGGTTAGCCAATCAACGTGTTCTAGTTTGGTCATGCAAGTAGACTCACTCAACGTTGTTTTTGCACACACAGGTTTTATATTCTTAATAAACCGGCGGTTTGTTCCAATTCAGTGTTTATCATTGACTCACACACAAACGAACTAATTTCTACAGGGTATGCAGTCAGAAAAGCCATATCCTAAGTTAGCGCCAATACGTATAAATTAAAAAAAACTTTTTTTTTTCTTTTCACAAATTGGATTAGTATCATGGATAGGCCCTATACTTAATTACCATCATGATGTGGATAGACAGGTAAAACGACAACATTCTCACGACGTGCTATGCACAGAAAAAGTTAATATTAAACTATCTATGTAATTTTCGCATGCAGATGTGCTACTAGATGCGCACTGTAGTACAACTGTCGATTTGAAAAGCAAAATGTTGGCATAATAAGGCTGAAACCGCGGAGCGCAGCGCTAAGGGACAGCTTACGAGTGCCCCAGACCCCCCTTTTAAAGGTATACCTTAACTAAGGTATACCTTAGTTAAGGAGACGCTGGGAAACAGCTCGAGAGCTAAAGGAAGAGCTTAAGGGATAACTTACGACGCACGTAGCGCTAAGGAGACTCTGGGAAACGCAGCCCAGAGCCATTGCACAAGCATTGGAGATAACTTGTACGACAACTTGGAATGTCCTGAAAAAGAAAGAAACCGCTGGCGTACTGAGAAACAGATATCGAACAGGTCGACCAAGGAAAACAACAGCAGTTGATGACAGAAACATTGTGAAAGCTGTGAAGAAAAACCTCAAAACATCAGTCAGTGACATCACAAACAATCTCCACAGCACAGGGGTGAAGGTATCTCAATCAACCGTTCGAAGAAGACTTAGAGAGCAGCAATATAGAGGCTACACCACAAGATACAAACATCAGTAGTAAGAATTGGAAGATGAGATTACAATTTGCAAAGAAGTACAGAGATGAGCCACAAAAGTTCTGGAACAAAGTTTTATGGACTGATGAGACCAAGATTAACCTCTACCAAAGTGATGGAAAGGCCAAAGTGTGGAGAAAGAAGGGATCTGCTCATGATCCAAAACATATAAGCTCATCTGTGAAGCACGGTGGAGGAAGTGTCATGGCTTGGGCTTGCATGGCTGCTTCTGGAGTGGGCTCACTAATCTTTATTGATGATGTAACTCATGATGGTAGCAGCAGGATGAATTCAGAAGTCTACAAAAACATTCTGTCTGCCAACTTACGGAGAAATGCGTCCAAACTAATTGGGAGGAACTTCATCATGCAGCAAGACAATGACCCAAAACACACTGCCAACACAACAAAGGATTTCATTAGGGAGAAAAAGTGGAAGGTTTTAGGCTGGCCAAGTCAATCACCAGACCTTAACCCAACTGAGCATGCATTTCACCTCCTGAAGAGGAGATTGAAGGGAAAAACCCCCCAAAACAAACAACAACTGAAAGAGGCTGCAGTAAAAGCCTGGAAAAGCTTCACAAAAGAAGAATGCAACAGTTTGGTGATGTCAATGGGTCGCAGGCTTGATGCAGTTATTGCAAGCAAGAGATATGCTACCAAATATTATAATATTATATAAGTGTTATTTGCTTTCATTTACTTAAGTACTCTCCCAATACTTTTGCTCACCTAAAAATTGGGTGGTCTGATACCAAAGGTGCTATGTTCTAAGTAGTTTAACATGTCTAGGTGTAAATACCAGGAAATAAAAGCTGAAATTCTGAACTCTTGTCTCATGTTCATCTTTTTATTTCAACCCCAAATGTATTCAGTGTATTGAAAAAACAAAGGAATTGGCCTTGCTGTTCCAATACTTTTGGAGGGGACTGTAGCTACTCCTGCAGAGCGATTTGTTCCATGACTAAAAAGGATTTTGTCACCCCATTGTTGAGTCCAAAACTTAACGTCTGATATATCAGAGTGTGTTTCTTGAAGAAATATGCAGTTAGCCTTTTACCCTTTACAAAATAGGAAAACAGCTTTGTGTTTAATAGAGTCTTTGAGTCCCATTGTATTAAAAGAAGAGAAAGAAATGTCAGTTTTCAGCTGGAACACAGAACACATAAGAAACACTGTAACACCTTTTTAAGAAAGGTTTTAAGGAGGTGGAGTAGAAAACCGTGAGATAGAAGTCCCATGATCAGAACTTTTCCACAGTGTGTGTTCAGTTCAAGTTTAATGTTCAGCCCAAACCTGCAGACACTTCCATGTTGCGCTTGCCGTTGATGAAGCCGTACGGTCCCCTAAAGCCCGCTGCCTTGCCTTCTTTCCTTGCCTGCTCGATTCTTGGCCACAGCGCTTGTCTGGACTGCCAGTCCTCTTGCGTCAGGTCTTCTGCGAAGCGGATTCCTTCTCCTTTGCAGACTGGCGAGGTTTTCGTTCGCTTCCAGATGTCATCCCTTACCGCTCGTTTAGCAAAGTGAATTATGATTTGCCGATGCCTGTTTTCTATCACCCTTCCAACTGCACAATGTCGACCGCGTCTTCCATCTTTGCCGCGAGGTCAGGTGCGATTTTGCACAGGAGCTCCACAACCTCCGCTCTGACATTCTCGTTGAATTTTTCTTTTTTACCTTTTATGCGAAGACACCATCTTCTTTTGTATCTTTCTTGGTTCAGTATGCGTCCCTTCATGTCATCGTTTTCCTTTCCGAGCATTTCCATCTGTTTTTCTACTTTTTTACTTTCATCTTACATTCTTTTAGCTCCTCTGAGTTTAACTGCACCGTTTTAGCTATCGCTGCTAGCATGGTGCTATGCTGCTGCATCTGACTGCTAATTTCCTCCATGCGGTCGTCCACACGTTTTCCCAGTGAGGTGACAGCGTTCAGTATAGTTTCCGTTGATGTGTTTGTAGCCTCTTCTGAAGACGTACCTTTTGCTTTCTTCTCCATGTGGGCTTTTTCTGGAGTTTTTGTTGGCGTCGCGTCTCCTCTATCTTGTTTGTTGGAGCTAGAAAGCTCCATGTAGCATAATTATGCTCTCGGTCGTCTTCAGTATGTTTGAACGATGCTGAAGGTTTCTTAATTTTTATCGTGTTTTAGGCTGAGTTCGGGGGGAAAAAAATGCAAAAGTGGAGTTTTTTGCCTTCAATAAATATTACATCTGGGCTCAGTTTGCAGAGCTCGGAGGGATGCGTCTGCTCAGCACACCATCCAACCAGAAGTTCATGCCAAGGCGGGCGTACGCTGAGGTCCACTATTTCGTCATTTTGACCGCGCAGACCACAGTGGAGTCCGGTCCGTGTATGCTACGTCTGGACCGCACGCGGTTCCATTCATACTACAATTGAGGGTCTGCGTCGGTCTGGCGTTCCACGCATGCGCAATCCCCAATCTACACTCCATTCCAGTGCCATTACCAGAGTGAATGCGTATGTGAATGCAATGATAAGGAAATTTCGGTTACGCTGACCTATAAAACGTTATTCCAAAAGCAAAATTAGACATGTTATACATCGTTAGAAAGCTTATACTCTCACCTACTGAATGAATTGTCAATCAAGACAGACTGTATTAAGAACGGTGACAATGCCGTAAACAACAGATGTGGTATTATGCACAGCTATTTTGGAAGGTACCCAGGCATCACAAATGCGCGTGTATTTCACAACCGGATTGTCCAAGACAATATATGACCACTCAGTCTCAAAAGGGACATCTCTACGCGTAAATCCAATGGGAAGGTTGTATATCTATTCAATATTTAGTCCCAGATATTGACTGTAGAATGGTATCATTTTTAAAAACTTTGTCTCTTTTATTTCGTTATTCAGTGAGCAGCGTTTTCACTGCCGTATTGGCATATCTTAGGGCTATTGACGGGTTTATCTTGTTGCTATGAAGGAATACGATTTTTGAGTGGTGAAAGAATATTTTAATAAGTTTTTAAAAATGATACCATGTCATTCTACAGTCAATATCTGGGACTAAATATTGAAAAAATACACAACCTTACCATTGGTTTTACGCATAGAGATGTCCCTTTTGAGATTGAGTGGTCATATATAGTCTTGGACAATCCGTTTGTGAAATATATGCGCATCTGTGATGCCTGGGTACCTTCCAAAATAGCCGTGCGTAATACCCAAGCGGCCAAAACCAGACTTCGTTTTTGAAGCTCATTTCCTGGTCTTGTTGTTCCTGGTTGCTCACTAGCGCCACTACGGTTGACTCCAGTATAGGTGTTTTCATATCCGGTTTCCACGTAAGTCTACGGTACAAATGCGGTCAAAATACAAAGTCAATAATTTTTTCTCATGAGAACAAATAGTCACAATATGTGTATTTTATTCATCTTATGACTGTCCATGGGTCGATTTCATGATTTATTGTGTCATTTGGGCACTGTTATAATATTTGTTATGGACCAATGAGGTACAGTTTGCATCACTTCCTGATTACTGCGGAGGACTAAGCTACAGTAGGGGCTACAGTCTATGGTCACAGGGTGGGAGGTGGCGCCTCTTGGTCTTGACATTGTGGCTCCGACTACGGTCCACCTGTGCGAAGTCAGAAAATGCTGGCATCCCATTTCGTAGTGATTTCATTATGGCGTGTGCTATTTACAGCTGCACTAGACGACCATAAAATAATCCTCCTCTGAAGTTTTTCGGTAGCCGAGTCATTTTTACTATTCCCTTTAGCCTATTTAACCAAATAATTAGTTGGCAGAAAGCATAATCAGCTTGCTATATTTGGTAGTCCAGTAGCCTATGCTAAAACAGTTCGCAACTTCGGCTACGAAGCCATTTGACTAGCTAGCTAACCCTAACCGGAAAATATTCCATTTTTCAAACGTGTTTGACGGCTTGTCAGTCGTGTACATTCCGTAAATGTCTACCTGGGCCATGCTTCACGCATGTGACAAAGCTACTATAATCGCGATTTTGGGATAAACACTGCAAAATTTGCAGTTTCATGAAGCGAATTAAGAGTCTTTATTTGCTGGATAACATACAACACACGATGAAATCTCACACACAGAATTTAACGAAAATAACCATCTTAGAAAGGAACGTTTTTAGCATTTAAGAGACCGACAAGAGCATTTAAGACAGTGGTTCTCAGAATCGGTCCTGGGGGCTCCTTGCTTATATTGGCTTTTCTCCATTGGTTTTGATGATCTACAAGAAAAAAAAAATAGCCTAATAATAATTAGAAATTCAATGTACATTATTTTTGTCTTCATGCACCAGGTGGAAATCTTGCTGTACAGAGTGCGTTGTCATATTTACACGCTTGCAGATCAATTATTAAAATACTTGGTAGATTTGTTAATCACCGCTGACAGTGTTAATTTTTATTTGGTAAAAAGTGACTTGCGAACGATCGGTCATCTAGCGTCACCCAGTAAGTGAACACCACAAACGGCGATGGAGCAGTTACTGGCTCATTAACTGACTGTGGCGAAAACCTATGACGATAACTTGCTCGGTTAACAGCAGGTCTACCAGACAGTTATATGAAAATTAGCCTAGTCAAATCACCAGTAGCCTACACATCTCTGATTGATTGACCATCAGTGTAGTCGATGTTCTTCCCCTGCGGTTCATATTGCTAATGCGTGAGCTAACCACGGATAGCTTACCTAGCTCATTGGCAAGCTGATATGCTAGCTAAGCATATTCGTTTTGCTGAGAAACATAAATTGAAGATAACTGAACATAATTGTATTATTAATGTCATACATATAACGTGATTACATGACACAGTAGCCTACAGTCACAGATGGAAATTAAACTCTGTAAACATTTGATAATATATTTTAAAACATAACGGCAGACAGTCAGCTAGCCTCAAGTTCGTTCTGCAATCGTTCGTTCAGGTTGATGGGTTTTTCCGCACCGGACTGTCAATCACATTGTAAAAATCACAGAACCGCTTAACTCTATGGTTTTGGCTCCAAATCGACAACATGGCCACGCCCGCCATTGAGCTTCAAAACGTGTTTTAGAGACCCACGGAGAGTCAATGGGTGACGTCACAGTAGCTTTGTCCATATTTTTTACAGTCTCTGGTAATACCACATTTGTCGTTTACGGCATTGTCGCCCTTTTTAGTACAGTCTGGCTTGACTGATAATTCATTTATTCAGTAAGTGAGAGTATAAACTTTTTAACGATGTATAACATGTCTAATTTTGCTTTTGGAATAGCGTAACCAAAATTTTCTTATCATCGCATTCACTAACGCATTCACTCTGTGGTAGCAGTAAAAGACCCTGCACCTAACAAAATGTTGTCAATGATTATTCGTAATTGGAAAATACTATTATTATTCAGGACTTCTGGTCATAGCTAAGCCATATGTTTGCTGATAGACCTATCAGACATAGTTTTCTGGAGCAAAACAGAAGCGGATTGAACTGTATCGTTGATTTGCTGTCTCCATCTACTGAACACAAATAAAATTTCTACATTGCTATACTGCTCAAAATATTTAGGTTATACGCATTATTTTTGAAATTGAGGGTCTTTAAATAGGTTAGTGGTATTATATAATGTGGATATTTCACACTGTAATGTAAGCGTTAGTAGTGTAATAGTTTTTTGTGATGCATGCAACAGTGATGACAAGAGTGTTGGAACATTGCCAAAACGTGGTGGACGGTTGAAAATTTTTTTTATATTGTCTCATCCCCATACAAGAAACCATACGAGAGTACAGAGTATTGAAATACATTCAAGAGTTCATTATTACACATTTAGGTACTGTACAGCATTGTGTGACAATATTTTTGCATTATTTTTAAATCTGATATCAATGTTTCATCTTAAACCTTCATAAGGGGCTCATTTATATGCTTTACAATGGACATTATATTCCTTTTTGAAGAGATTTTGGAGAAGTTTCTGGACCCCTAGCTATTTTACACCACTGTACTGACAGAAGGCTTTGAATTACCACTTGAAAATTATGCAACAGTGAGTTTATTGAGTAAAAACAGTTGATTTGTAGTGAAATTTGTGAATTTGTTGTGATTTACAGCAATGCATAATTTAGACATTTTGGGTAGATTTGGAGAATCTGGGTACACTGCGTAGTTTTTGGTTTATAGATCTTTAGTAGTTCTACATACCCACTCTTAGATTTTATGAACTTGTGTTCAAGAAGTTTTTGATCCAGGACATGCATACTTTGACCTGCTGTATATATGCAATCTCCCAGTATTTCATTGCGAACTAAAAAAGAGCAAATTCATTTTAGATTTTTTGCCTAGACGATTGCATTTGTGGCACTTTTTTTCTTCCAAAATTATGAATATAAAGTAATCTAAGCTAGTATTGTAAATGGTACAAATGTCTTTCTTCATTTAAGCCATTTTTAAAGTCTCTGTGGTGTCCACATCTGGAGTTATAAAGCTTTAAATAGGGTACCCCCTAAAAGGGCAAGGGTTGGCCAGATTTGGCATGTGTTCTAAGGGGTTAATCTTCCTTGATTCCCTCTTACTCATTACACGGCTTTAGTGTTTTTAGGGAGTGGCACAGTTGGTATACATATTCAGGGGAGATGGGTGGTGTGTGATTGATTGTGGTGGGCCGGTCTGGGCCAAAATGCCAGGGCTGATTTTTTGTCCCAGTCCAGCCCTGAATATAGGTATCACTAGGGGGCGACTTCATATCCAGTGGCAAAACTGAGAGCTTGGCTGCGTCCGAATAGTGAATAAATTACGTCCTATGTCTTTTCCTAACCACTTTTCCTTGACCTCGATGGAAAATGTCATGAGGTAAATGAAAACGAGTCAATACTGTATTAAGATGACAAGCTCATATTTTATTACTACACATTGTTTACATACATAATATAAAGCAGACTGTATATTTCCATGTGAATAATAAGTTAATATTGATGAAATATTTTGCTTTCTTTCATGCGCTGTGCATGCTTTCAGAAAAAAGCAGGTAGAAAAAGCAGGTAAATCCAAGCCTAGTGAATTATATTTGCTGTTATCATAGCTATTTATGTGGGCTATTTTGTTTGAGATCAGTGGACTGTTAGCTAAAGGACTTCATCATAGGGTAAAATGTCTAGCAACCACAGCGAGGTTATTTACTGCTTCAGAAAGCACCTGGTTATGTTAGCCTTACGTCTACTAATTTCAGAAGTTGGGTGTCTATCTCAAAACAGTACCTAGTCAGCTAGCTAGCAACAATAACCAAGAATGCCTGATAGAGTGCATGATGCTTTTTGACTGTAACGTTGGTGAATTATGGCAAAGCTACGCAGATGGTAAGCTTGCAAGTAAGATTTAGAATTTTACTCAAGTTATCAGTTAGGTAGCCACTAGCCAGATAGCTAACTAGCTTTCCGAGCATGATAGTTAATCGGTTAGCTAGCTTCAAATACAAATACAAGTCTTTCTAGCTAGCTTACAGCCAGCTTTTCCATAAGTAATATGAGCTAATCAAATGTTACAGTCAAGTGTGGCTGAATACTTCTATAAAAATATCAATTATTTTAATTTGCAAAAATGTTGGAAGCCACATAAAAAATATTCTTTTCACAATGAGTAACCTGTTTTTTCCCTGTAAAATCCTGTGCGAGCTTCTTGGAAACATCGATAGTCAATTCCACAGAACTTCAGCAGTGAATTCTGAACTCACCCCTGCGCCTCATGTCATTGCTCTACATTTTACCGGTTTACTGTGATCCTTCACATTTAGGTACCCACTGTGCATGCTGTGGTGCAAAGAAGCGCCATAGTCAGACATGGCAACCTCCGTGAACTGGATTAATATGCCAATGAGCAGCTCCCATATGAATCAATGGCACTGGTAAGCGAAAGCTGTCTCCAGTTCTTATATATCTTGATAGCAGACCTGGGTAAAATACATATTTGTTTTGAATTCAAATATTTTTCTATGCTTTACTGATCTTGTCTACTGTATTGGAAGCAATTAAATACTCTCAAAAAGTGTAAACTCTGGCTTCTGGTCATATTGGCAGGCTCAATTACACCAAGCAAGATCAACAGAGCACAGAAAAGTATTTGAATCCAAAACAAATACATATTTGCTTGAGTCTTTTGATTTCTTATTTAAAACAGTGTATCATCATGCAGGGGAAACACCGCCATGTACCATACTGGAGTGTGGTTTGGGATTTGGTTTACTTCGAAAGCATATGAGGACAAGTTGTCATTTAATCAGCTGTCATTTACCACGACAAAATCTCTATCTTAGATCACACCCTAATGGCTTATAAATACAAAAACGGTTAAAATGAAAGAAAAAACCTTGGCTTCACCTTGATGCATATTTCCCATCTATTTCCTGATTAAATCCGGGTGCAGCTTGTTGTTCTGTGAAGCTACTGGCCAAGAACTTTAACTTGGAAAATGCTCTAACTCCTGATATTCGTAAATAATTCTAATACAAAAATTAAATCTCACACACACACACACACACACACACACACACACACACACCATGCACACATGGGACTCCATATTTGTGAGGACGCTGAAATATCAGCAAGGAAGCCTCTCCCTGATTGCAGTAATAGAAACAAAAGCAGCACAGGCATCACCGGGACAGCAGGAAGACGAGATTAAACCGGTCTAGTCTCTACGTCACATGACTTTCCTGTCAGTCAGGTTCCCTACGAAATGTGAGGAATGCATTTCTTTCCATTCCATAGTTCTGATACAGAGAGACAGAGAACAACAACCTTTTAATAAAGAACACTTATGCTATGCACTTCACAACAGTCTTTCTTCTTTTGCAGGCATGCAATAGTGTGAGCTGCTGAGAGACCAGGTTTAATTCAGCTTGGGCTGAGTCTGCACTGAGAGAGAGAAGAGAGGGGGCGAGTGAGAGACCAACCAAGAGAGGCTGAGTGACAACTTTTCTCTTTCTATCACAAGGCAAGTAAAAAGGATAAGTGAGTAGAGAGAAAAAGAAAGAGAAGGATAAAACTACATAGAAAGAGAGAGAAATAGGGTGAGAGGGAGGCAGGGACACAGAGATGTGCAGGGGGAACCAAAGGATTTAGAGTTAGAAAAGAGTGAAGAAAGAAAAAGACAGGAGAGTGGAAGAGTGCTGCTGTACAGGCAAGACACAGAAGGTTAATGGATATTACCGCAGGCAGACTGAGACAGACACAGTTGATGAGGCGCACACACAGCAGGTGAGGGGCACAGATTTGGGGGGTGGGGGGAGCAGACAGACACAGCAGGTGAGGGGCACCGCAGAGCAGGTAACGGGCACAGGCTCGAGGGGTTAGGGGCACAGAATCTGGGGTGAAAGGTGTTAGCCGCCCATCCTGTCCAGTCAGTTCCAAATGTCTCAAACAAACTCAGGCACAGACACACAGTCTCTGCTTCTCTCCATGCTGCAGAGGATGCAGATCACCCCCTCTTTGTCCCCTGCCTTCTCCACAGAGAATGATCAGGGCAGACAGCAGTCGCTGCAGCAATGGACAGGCACAGAGGGAGGTGACGGGGGTCAGCTTCGTCCCAATCCAAAATGGGACAGGGGTAGATCTGATGACATAGGGGCATTTCACCCCACCCTAGCTGTGGAGGGTCAGAAAAACACAAATGGGGATTCTGAGGATAATTCTGAGATTTTTGGTAATCTGGGCAGTTCTGTCCCCCTGGATGCGGACTGGGACCCCATCAGTGGCATTCCTGGCTGGGACAAGAGACAGACCCTCCCTACTCCTGCCCCTCTGGATGCACTTATCCAAGATTGCCAAACGGGCAAGGAAAATCAGACACCGGAGACCCTCCCCACACAGTGCCCTGTCCTGACCCCTCTCTGCGCACATTCTGGGAACAGTGTCCCATCTACGATGTGGGATCACAGTCCCAAAAGGGACGGTCAGCACAAACTTCTCCATTTGGTGGATGACAAGGCCAGATGGGACATGGGGTGGTCACTGGACACTTCAGGTATTTGGAGAGACCCCATGCAGATGTCTCCTTGGGTGAGGGGTATGGGACCCCCTCCTGGTTCAGAACAGGGAAGGATCAGTGAGGGGGGAGAGATTACCTTCCCCCGCCCATGCATGAATATTCCAGAACAGGACTGTACTGGTGCCAGCAACCCAGCTGGACCTCTGGAAAGAAGAGGGGCAGATACCTTCCAAGACAAGAGGACAGTCGGTGACCCCATTGATTTGCCTTCAGCTCTGAAACAGAGCAGAAATCCTAAAGCCGCCACCAACTTTACAAACCCCGTTGATACCTCTGGAGGCTCTGATTCAGGAACTTGGAACATGGTCAACGTGGGTGATGATGATTCTATTATCTCAGCACAGACTCTCGGCCGGGACATGGCGGCCGGACTCCCCCCACTGGGCCAAGATTCTAGGTTGGGTAAGGGAAGAGCCTGTGGTCTTGAGGTGGATTATGGTGGCACTCCAGGCATTGTGGAATGGGATAATACCCTGGAAACTCTCACACCTCATCAGAATGTGTGGGAAAATACATTCTCCAGGAAGAAGAGGAGAGAAACAGAGTGGAAAACAACCACATGGACTGAGAGAATAAAGGAGAGATGGAGGGACAGGCATAAGAATTTGGGGAAAAGAGGTGTGGGCCAGAGGAGTGGGGCAGGTGTAAAAGATGAGAGGAAAAGAGATGTGGAGAAAGAGGACCCACAGGTGAGTCTGATATTATTGCAGTTTTTCTCTGGATTTCCAGTGCATATGATTTATACGTACGTAAATATCCCCCAATTCCCCACAGGTCTGCTGTGATTTACATTTAAATATATTTTACCCATTTGTGTTACAGTTCCGTCATTTAACCTGGCATCGGATTATGGATAAAAATTCAAGTGACACACCTACTAAGGAGGAGCAGTTTACATTTCAGCCACCAAGTAGAGATTGGCCAAACAAAGCCCTTCCCACTCAGTCAGAAGGGAGTACTAAAGGATGTCACATGAGGTAAGACAACAGGAGCCTAATTATCTAACTGTCAGAATTTACCTAACCAAGGCCTCTCTGCATCTGGTTTGTCAGGAATGCAGAGTTGAGATTCCTCAAGAAGTTGTCATAGCAAATTCATAAGTTCACTCTAATGTATAAAATGAGTTTCGGGCCATTGCAGTAATTAAAACGTCTTTGTCAACATTCAGGGGCACTACACTAACAGACTTTTCATTTATTCAGGTCATGCATACAGTATGCATTTCACATTTGCATGCCACCCTTAATAGTATATTTATATAGCATGTGAGGTAAAAGGCTATGACAGCACTATCCACTTTATTTTAAATGTACCTTTACCCCAGTTTGTGTCCCTCTGAATTCTCTCTCAAAGTTTCACACTGATATACAGGGTTATCAGAATATCTGAGGTTCCTTTCCCCCAATATATTTCTAAAAAGTTGACAAACAAAAAATTCAGTATCATACAAATTTTCCAAGACCTTTCTCCTTAAACATCCTGTTAAAATTTACTACATTTAAAACATTTCTTATATTGCAGCTCTGTTGCAGTAGGAGACACCCATTAAAAGGCTCAGAAACAATATGGGATACTTACACATCCAGATTACAAGGTGCTAAGAAATGCATATGGAGCAACCAGGCACAAGTAGTGAGGGAACCACGAACTTACAGATCAGAAAATATAGGTAATAAGGTACAGCTTCACAATGGCGTATTTTAGCTGAGGAATGGGACACAACACTAATGGAAAAGGTAAAAATTTGTGACATCACATACAAAATTAATGCATCAGGCATAATAAAACAAAATTCAAAACTTTTTATACTAAATGCTAACTGATAACTTCAATAGAAGTCATGCATCTGTTCAATGAAACAAATATAATTTCATGTTATATCTGAAAATAAACAAGACTAGTACAAATGTGTAAAACATATTTTAAATCCCATCTGCTTTCCAGAGTGTTATGCATCAGAAGATGCATTTGTTCATCGCTGCCCCATGCAGCCCTCAAGGGAAACTGATCTGACTGTGGAAGATGTGTATACTGACACCCTTCTCCAGCATCCTGTGTATGAGCTATAGGCTATTCGTGCAAATTTCAGCCTGCTTTCAGGAGTTTTAAAACTCTATGCAATGAGGGGAGACACAATTATTGCATGCTTTAATAAATTATACGAAATACTTAATCAGCCTAATTTACATAATTATACAACTTATCCTGTTTTAGCAGTATACATGCATAAACACATTTAACAATGCTTCAAAAGGATAGCCGCAGAGTAACATAATCCCCACAAAATACATCCCAATTTTGACTTATTGTGACCATTTAGTAAATACGATGTAGATATTGTGACCTTGTAGCAACAACTTCTGTGTCGCAAAAAGCAGTCACAGTCCTTTAGTAAATCTGGCACTTAAACTTCAAAATCTCATGAAATAGTTGGCGAGGGACGGAGGTAGTGATTCTAACCTTTTCTTGGGACCACCTTTTTTCCCCGTTACAGAAAAACTACTACAGATCTGCTATGTTTCTACTGAAATTAAACATCTGCCAAAGTGAGAGAATGGATTCATTACACATGTAATGACACAAAGGACATGCCTTTTAACCTCATAACTTTTTGGAAAAGTTTTATTATTGCCATGTCCTGTGTTCAGATAATCATACATGTTCACTCTGTGTTGTATTCCCATAGATAGACATGGCCTCGTTTTGCTGGTTGCAATTGTTTTTAAGAGTTTAAGTGAGATCTCTGAGGAAAGAAACCAATACAGTATATACATATTTTTTTGTATATGGAATTACAGCATTCCGTTATTAGTGATGGGAGACTAAGGGCTCCTGAAAAATAGGTGGAGCTACCATGTGCTGTCAAGGACTCTAATTCTAAACCAAAGAACAATCAATGAATCCATCTGTCAACCCATCAGTACAAGATACTTGATTGGTTGTTTGAGTCATATGATGTCCTCGATTAAGGCCACCCAGTCAGTATGTGACAAAGTGGCTGGGCCGAGTTTTCACTTGATTTCAACTGGGTCCTTCCGGCAGGGCTGCCAACCTGCTCATTCTAATGGTGCGTCCAGCCGGTCCTCGTCAACAAGTAAAATTGGAAAGTTCCAAGTTTGCCACCAGGAAGTTGCATTTGAACGGCCAACAAAGTAGTAAATACTGGTGGTAAACTCTAGCAAGTTCCATGATACTGAAGTTAACCAGTTCTGAATGATGACTGACCTTAGTAGCTGTACAATGGCAACAATGCAGCAGGTTAACGGTAAATATATCCATATAACTTTCATTTATCTACCTTATTATGTTTAAGCAGAGTTGCCAACTTTGGTGAGGGCATGAGATTTATTCAGGGTGGTTTATGTACGTTTTGTGTGCTGCTAATGGCAAGACACAGCAGAATTGCTTGCGTCCATTATTTATGTCTTGCAGTGGGAAATCTCAT
This sequence comes from Anguilla rostrata, assembly GCF_018555375.3. Lineage (NCBI taxonomy): Eukaryota > Metazoa > Chordata > Actinopteri > Anguilliformes > Anguillidae > Anguilla > Anguilla rostrata. The sequence continues at coordinate 28,852,067 of NC_057939.1, read as the reverse complement.
TGGTCCATCTTCTTGACATCTCAGCAGACATATGTATTGTTCACATGATAAACTGACCAGTTGCCGATGACCAACCGAACACAAAAACCTACAACTTGGTCATATGCTTTTTTTCCGACTTTACAAGTTGACGAGACCGACCATATGCAGCATTATGCAGCAGCAACAAGTGGTGATGTTCCCTCCCGGTCTCCCATCACATGGCCAGGAGGGAACCCGGCATCGGTAAATGAGCACACCCAGTGCATTGTTTCCCTGCCCATTACAGTGCTCATGAAACCTTACTCTTACATCACATGTATTGTATGATTGTAATTGTATGTCTCTAGTCTGCAATTAACCCTTTGAAAAGTAGGTTTGTATTTTTTCAGAATTTTGAGTCAGTGTTCTAGAGCAGTGGTTCTCAACCTTGGTCCTGGGGGCTCACTGTGCATGCTCGTTTTTGTTCCAACCACAATTGCAATCCCAGAATTTTCACAAACTGTTAATTTTTCTTAATTAGGTGATTTTCACATCAGCATTATAGTGTTCATTTAAAAACCTTCTAATCACATATTTGTGATCTTACACATTAAATGGTAAAGCAGTTACACAAAAAGCAAGTGAGTTAGGCATCTATGATTGCACTGGCCTGAAATAAATGAAAGGAAATAATTGTTTCTAATATTGCATTTCCTACACCTTTGATCTGTACTTTGAATTAACTTGAATTTAGTTTTGCTCCAACCAACTTCATAGAAGAGATCTTTGCAGGGGAGAATTGGTCTAATTTTCTGTCTGTCAGAAGAAGCCCCATACGCATGGAGACCACAAGTCAATCAGCAATAGGGGGAGATTGCTACACTCAGCTCAACCAGAAAAAAGACCAACCAGAGAGAGAAATGCAAAGAATTCTATTGGAGTGCAGGAGTGTAGATAGCCAATGGGATTTCACACCAGGAGACACCAACTGTACCTTGGACAGAAACACCCAGAAGATGTATGCAAATTCTCATCCAGCAACCAACAAGGAGGCTGTTGAACACATTCTCATTCAGCCCAGGGCTAGTTCTGGCTCATGGAGGTCTTACCAGGTACAGGCCACAGACCAATCACATGAGAGTATTCCAGAGTCTTCTTCCAACATCTTTACAAAGGTAAAACACACTACCATTCTAATGATGCTGCAAAGATTCTAGATCTAGCCAATGTAGTAATGTTCATAATATTCTTGTGTGTGAGAGCGAGTGCATCTGAGCAAGTGTGTATGAGTGTATGAAGAGAAAGGGTGTGAAAGAGAAAGAGACTGAAAGTGTGTGTGTGTGAGAGAGAAAAAAGAGAGTGAGTGCAGGTGTGTGTGTGTGTAAGTGAATGAACAGGTATTTTAAATATTATTAGTTGGGTTATTTGCATCAAAGCTGCTCTCAGTTATTTTAATCTGTTTCCCTCAGCCAGTGGAGGTTCTGGAAAATTCTGCCCAAATGAGCCGGGTCAATTCGAACAGGAAGAGAGATCACTCCTCAGGCACAAGAAACGACAGAGAGTCAATGCTGCGGGGTGAAGGAGAAAGGGTGGCGCTAGGAGGAAGGGCGGAGCCCAGAGAAGGGAATTCCACAGGTAGGAGGTGTAGAGGCTCTGGGCTGAGATTTTCTCATTTATTAATTTCTAAGTCCTCTACTCTTTTCAAATGACTACTGTGCAGCCTATATCTTCTGACCAATATCCTCTGGCTTGGATACGTATAGTTTGCTCTGATGTAAGGTTTCAATACAAAAATGTTTGTTATAAAATACAACTCTTGATTATTTCAATCAGCTGTAGCCTTTTCTTTACAACAATGCACACAACACAATATTTCCTCCCTCTTAGTTAATACCGGCTTGCAGGCAGCAGAGGGCACAAACAGGACAGGAGTGAGTACGATACCTCTGTATATTTGTCAAGACTCATCGCTGCCCCTCTCGCCACGATCTGCCTTGCGGTCCTCTGCAGTGCATGACTCTGAGTCATCCACATCCAGTGAAACAGTCATTAAGAAGGTGAGGAGCCATTAAAAAATGATACCTTTAACCTGCCACGCTGTAACAGATAGATAGACTGATATGGTATTATCCTTTGAGAGAATATTTTTTCCAGAGCATATACAGGTGACTTCACTTGACTTCAGTGTCAAATGTGCATAAAAAGCTACAATTTCATTCACAACCAGTTTGCAACAAATGACATATTGACAAACACAGGGCTAGAAACATAAAGCAGTTGCATTTGTGGTTTAAAATTCATGTGAATTAAAGGACAGCCACCAGTAAGTTCCTCTGCAATGTTGTGATGAGCCAGACCTCTGTTTTTCAGAGGAAGATCGGAGACGGCAGGGCAGACACACGCCGCGTTCGGTTTGCCGAGCAGCCAGTGTTTTTGCCTGATCTTCAGCCATTTGAGTTTAACACTCCTGAAATTGCGGAGCAGCCCTCTCTACATACCTGGATCTTGGCCCTGAAAGAAAAGACAAAACGGAAACCCCGACACTAACTATGGAGCAAAGACCTTTGTAATGTAGTCAATTCAAATTCCCCAACCCTACCTCCTTTTTTCTGTGACTAGGAGCTGAAACTCACTGGGATCCTGGTAAAGAAGAGCATTCCAGTATGGCCATTTAATTTTTTCATCTGTAGTCTGTGTCCTTCTGTGGTTTACTCACTGGATTCTAGGAGTCAAGTAATTGTGCTATTGACACTTCTATGAGGCTAAAATATTAAATATGTTTTTATCTGCATCTTCTCTAAAAGCACAATAACATTTTTTTAAATATGCAGAACAAAATTAATTTTCTGCAACTCATATCGCCCTTAGCTTCCATTGCAACAAAAAAATAAATAAATAAATAAAAAACAACCCCTTCAAATACACCTACAAGTGTTTCCAAAAGCTAGATGTTTGAGCAAAGATGGGGCGATGTGGTTTTCAGTGAGAAAGGCACTTTTGAGAACCGAAGGTGGAAAATTCAGGTTCAGAAAGTAAACGTCCTCCCCTGTATTTTGTTTCGATCATCTTGATTTGCTAATTATCACAATTCTTCAGCCAGGAGGAATTATGCTAATTAGTGAAATCAGCTGGCTGAGTTCATGGTAGGAGGAACACCTGACAGGACTTTTACTTTTTGACGCCTGGGCTTTCTACCTCTGTCGAGAACATACTAGATCATCCTGCTGTTAAATGTATGACAATATCCACTGTGCACATCAACCTAAAGCTCACTTTGACCAGGTGTTCCTCCTGTGCTGTCTACACAGTAGACAAAGATATCCGATGTTTTAAACTGTTTAAAGCTGTGGGGCCTGCAGGGTAATTTGAACCAAATGACAAAAATACACATTGGATTTACATTGATCAGCAACTCCAATGAATATCAATCCAATTTTGAACTTACATCTTATACCAAGAGGATAAATTTAGGATCTTGAGATGACCTGTGGATGTCTCACATAAACTAATTATTGCCTTGGTTAAGTATTGGAAGGTGGACGGAAGAATTTAGTTGCGCTAATATTTATTGTAAAATTTCCATGCTGGTGGATATAGATACCCAAGCCAATGAATTACATTTCCCCTTTCTTTTTGGTTGATGATTCACTCCTTGTGGGGATCTGAAAGGGGATGGTAGTTTCAACTTTAAAAAAATATTATTATTGACTTTACTCATGCTGAGGTCTGCACTGGTGTGATACGAATGTGGTTGTCATTGTTTATTTTGTGTGAACAAAATGTCTTTTAAGTGAATCATAAGGAACCTGTTGAAACCACAAATTTGGTGCTGTGTTGCATTAAGAATTTTATTAAGGGTTTTAAAAAAAAGGTGTAATACAGAAAAACACAAGCATACAAGCCTGTACTGATGAACAGAGTGCCTTCATTATCATACACTAATTTACTTGTGTTCTGATAAAAATAACTTCTTGCAATAATATGCCAACTCACAATAATAGCACAAAAAATGGTTGTCCTTCATAATGTCGTTATGTCACTTGTAACAGAAGCCGGATGAAATAAGCTACATATAATGTTTGATACTGAGCATTTTCTATTTTATTCACTCATGTTGCATAAGTTACAGTGGTGTAGGCAAAAATGAATTTGTATGCCTGTGAAAAAGTGGGTAGGCTGAGTAGGTAGATCTTTTTGGAATGCATGCACTCACATGCATCCACACTCACTTTGCTTGTTCCGGTGCTCCTTAGAGTTACCCTATGACACTACTCTATTCCTAAAGACAATGTGGTCATTATCCTAACTATTCCAACTCTATCCCCTTATGGTGGTACATAAAATGTATAGGGTATATTCCTACATCATTTTCACCACATGCAGTACCATATATTTCCAATGGAGGGTAGAAGGGTGAAACTGATGTAGGAATAAATCCCATGCATTTTGAAATATGGCGGGTGGTCTTTATTTTTTTTTTAATATGAAAAGTTCTACAGGTCCTGGAGCACCTGTTAAGATAGACGTCATCATGAAATCATGAACACCAGTACGTACCAAGATATTTAAATAACAAAACAATGCACCCCCCCCTCCCAATGAGCTTACAACATTTCCATTTTCATTTAAAAATTAAACTTTTAAATGCAACTCAGTTATGATTATCTGCTTATATAAGTACAGATATCATATAAAGAAATATTAAGTGTTTATAGACAAGTTTATACAGTTTAAAGCATTTTTAATCATTTTTCAATCAAAAACTAGTTTAAGCAGGTGTGTCCAAACTTTTGACTGGTACTGTAGTTATATAAATAAGTTTTTTTTCCTTTTTTGAATCAATGTTACAGCAAGCCTAAGTACACAACAAGGAGCAAGTACACACAGGCTTCACATAAACTCAAACTAATAACGCAACACCCCTCCCATTGAAGCGTGTGTCTGCTCATGACAAGCACAACATATTAGCCCCAATTGAGAGGAAATAACTGAATTAAAATTTTACAGCTAAGATTTAGTCTACGCATTGGGAGAAAGTCGAGGGGGAAACAAGACCCACAAACTTAAACCCATACCAGTAAGCATCCTACACCACAGAATGCCCACACACAGGCAGGAAATCATCAGCTCTACAACTTTAGAAGGCAATAAAATAATTTTTTTTTTAATTTAAGACATCTCGAGTGACAAACATTAACAACCTGTTAACAAACAACGCAACACATTTAATGACCACATTATAGTGTGCCATGTGCCACATTGCCATGGGAAAATGAAAAATGTAAAAAAAAGTAGCTATATAATTTGAGTATAATTCACGGCTTGTTGCGGAGGAGGTAAAATAACACATACTAATTTGAATGTACTTCTTTTTGTACAACTGACAACCTTACTACAATACTAGCCTTGTTTTGTAACTGCATAAAGTACCTTTTTTTGATGTTCCATAGTTTAAATCGGCCAAGGTACACTGATGACACACACTGAAAACAAATCAAATGTATTGTCGTAACCCCTTTGCACGATACCAAATCTGGCCAATCCTCACCCATTTTGGGGGTGCTGGCTTGTAACTTTGGATGTGGGCCTCACAAACTTGGAAAATGGCTTAAATGAAGCAAGAGAGTGCCACGAAAGCAATTATCTTGGTGAAAACAATTTGAAATAAAATACTATCAAAAGAGATCACTATCAAATGTGTATAAAAAGCTACAATCGAATTCACAACCATCCATCCATCCATTATCTATACCCGCTTATCCCGAGCAGGGTCGCGGGGGGTGCTGGAGCATATCCCAGTGTGCATTGGGCGAGAAGCAGGAATAAACCCTAGACAGTGTCACAGGTCGAAGTTGGGTGGACCCAAATGCAGACAGCGAAGCGGCAAAACTCCCGTAGGAGATGTTTAATGCAACACAATACAGCAGGCAGTCTCGTAGTCAGTTCGTGCAAAAGATCAAAACCAGAAAATCCACCGAGGCAAAAGTACAAAAACAGAAGACAAAATCAAAATCAAGAAACAGGCAAAGGTCAAAACAGGAAATCAACAAAGCAAAGACAGCAGGCAAAAATTATTGGTCGGGAAAACAGGCAAGATCAAGCACGAGACAAACTGACAAGAGAAAATCGCTGGAAAGGCACTGTAAACAGAGGCACATTCTGGCACTGAAGAGCAGGGGAACAGAGAATATATACTATGTGAACCAGGTGAGTGAAATGAGAGATAATTGAACACAGCTTGAAAATGCAAACAGGGAACAGGTGAATGAAATGAGAGTGATTAACCAGTGCATGAGAATGCGGTCAGAACAGGTGAGAGTGATCAGCTAAGGGGAGAGAGAGTTAGAGGAAACCACGCCCATACTACAAACCGAAACAATGATCGTGTAGGAGAGAAACAGATAATCAACTAGAAAGTGAAGTGACAACAGAAACATAACAGACAGGCCACCAATCTATCACAGGGCACACACAGCATTCACTCACACACTCATACCTATGGGCAATTTAGGGTTTCCAATCAGCCTACCTGCATGTCTTTGGACTGTGGAAAGCAACCGGAGTACCCGGAGGAAACCAAGGGGGAGAACATGCAAACTCCAAACAGAAGGGCCCCAAGCCGAGAATTGAACCCACAACCTTCTTGCTGTGAGGCGACTGTGCTACCCACTGCACCACCCTTAATTTACAACCAGTTCACAACAAATTACTGTAGTGTACTACTACAGGAACGTGGCACAGATGAGGCAAAAAGGGTGGAAAAAGTGCCTGTGAAGGGGCTTTTATTGTGAAAACACAAGCGAGATTAGAAAATAACGCAAATGAGGCTTCCGCAAACTCAAAAGTTAATAGTGGGCAGTAAAGCTGGCAGTATACTCAGTAAGAAGAAAGAACTTCAGGATTGAGAACCACCGGCGAACATGTCCATGAACACTGTTGTCGGTATACTCAGTGAGAACACCGCACCGTTTAAAGTCACTCCACGCCGCTGGGGCGTGAATAATTACGAGGCAGTAACCGGGGCTGGAATCCCAACCAGACCTCCGTCTCGCGGCTATACCCATGGTTGTATAAAGAGAAGGGCTACGCGAGATCACAACACAAAACAAAAAGTTTGAAGTGTTTAAAGTGGCTTTAGTTAATCTAGCTATGCAAAAGAAGAAAAAAAGGCGAAGAAGATGATACGTTCGCCCTCTAAATCAGAGTAGGACGGAGAATGTAGAGTTTTGTCTGTACATTCGGCAAATGCGAGTTTAGACAAGGGGGTCCACTTTCTCTTATTTCCGAATGTGTGCTAGGCATTTTGATGACTTGCTGAAACGAGTAGCACCATTCATCAAACATGCGGGAACTCACAGAATTCCCATCTCTAGTCTACAGAAGAGAAATGGGCGTTGACTCTCCGTATATTAGCATGTGAATTCAGCCCTCTGAACTCAACCGTGACGTAACCAACTATGTGATATTTGGACCAATAGCTGAGAGGGGGAGGTTGGAGAACAAGAAAGAACTTTTCGAAAAGTTCTCCCTGGAGGCCGTCGTACACTGCACCATACGAACACACAACACCGCGTCTTTTTGTTCGTCAGTTGTTCTGATTGCTTCGTTTTGCTCAAAAAGTTTTACTTCGTACGAAGTATACTGCCTACTTAAGACTGTACAAGGGTAGGCAAGGGTCCGATGATACCACAAGGGTTCAGGCCATGAGGAAGGGCTCCTCCGAGTCTGTAGGGAGAGTAAGACTAACACCGTTAGTCTCTGCGAGAGGGAAGCCCAGCTCTCCTCGAGAGTGAGGCCGCGAGGCATATATAGGCGTGCTGCTGGCAACCTGATTGAATGATTGAATCAGAGACCTTGCAATGCTGTTCAGGTTTGAGGGAGTGGTGGTGCTAAAAACCGGCCTCATGCCACCAGTGCTGTCCATGGTGCTGCAGGTTGGGCTGGTAAGACATCAGTGTAGTGGAACAGAGTGTCAGATGCGGCCAGAGGGGGACGTGCTCCTGGGCGCCACACCACATTATGTATTGACAAACATAAACAGTTGCGTTTGCGGTTTAAAATTTATGTGAATTAAAGCACAGCCACCGGTAAGTTCCTCTGCAATGTTGTGATGAGCCAGACCTCTATTTTTCAGAGGAAGATCGGAGACAAGAGGGCAGACGCGCGCCGCGCAGTGTTTTTGCCTGATCTCCAGCCATTTGAGTTTAACACTCCTGAAAGTGCGGAGCAGCCCTCTCTACATGCCTGGATCTTCATCATGAAAGGAAAGACAAAACGGAAACCCCAACACTAACTATGGAGCAAAGACCTTTGTAATGTAGTCAATTCACAAAAAGTTCCCCAACCCTACCCCCTTTTTCTCTGTGAATGAGAGACTAGACTAGGAGCTTTGGGGATGATACAAGTATGCCAAATACAGGGTTTCTAAGTGCCACCATTGTTGTGTCATTCATCCTTTAACCAGCACCCCTTCCCTGCAGGCTCATCTATAACTATGACTAAATGTCTAAATTGTGCATTCCTGCAAATCACAACATAGTCATGTATCTCACTTTTTCAATTATTTTACTATCTTTCCATCAGTGCGGGAGTCTAAGATATCCAGGGATCTAAAAACATATACAAAATGTTTCCAAAAATGAATAAATGCTTTTTGTCTATTATAAAGCTAATACATTTGCCAATCTTCCAGCTCCACATAAAATCAATGCATGAAACATAAACAAAACTGAGCTACCAATGAATGCTTATGTGAAATACCCTAATTAGAAAATAGCGCTAACCAATTTAAAACACTCAATTGAAAAATAATGTATATAACCAAAATATTTTGAGCAGTACTATTTACATATGGACGATGGAATCTTATCTGTTATCATAAGCATTCTCCTCCAGAGAATCAATGCTGTTCTCTTTTGACCTACTCCAGAAAACAATATCAGCTAGGTCTATCAGCAACATATGTCTGTGCCATGCTCAGAAGTTCTCAATATTTAGCATCTCTCTGTGTATTCTCTCCCTTTACAGCAGATGCTGATGTCTCAGTACTTCTGCTGGCTCACTTGTTCATTGGACCCAACTGGTGACACTTAACTGTTTCTCTCCTTTACCCCTTCAGACACACAGGTTTACTCACACACCAGCCTGCCTTGTGACATCTCATTCTGATTGAACAGCTGATACCTGAAGCTCAATCTGGCCAAGACTGAGCTTCTATACATCCCTACCAAGTCTGCACTCCTCAAGGACCTCCATCACCCTGGATAACACAATAGTGCAGCACTACTCAAGTCCAGTTCCTGCAGGCCACAGTGTCATAGCTGCCGCCATAAACATCAAAGTGATACTCGATACCTGACCGGCTGAATTTTTAATTACACAGATCTACTTGATTTACTTACATTATAGGTTTCAGAAGAACTGAAATCTATACACTCTGATGGCTTGCTCACAAGCAAAATCCATTACTATTCATAATACTGCAGCCTCACTGAGTTAAATTGACATATAGCTGGCTAGCTACATTGATAGCTATGCGAGACACAGCTGGATAGTTAGCCAAGTAATAGAAGACAATTGGGATAGATTAGATAAAATAGCTAGAGAATGATTCATCATATTGTAATCCAAATGCAATAACAAAATAAGACAGGTTTTCTATAAATGTGTGTTTGAATTTCAATATCGATGTTAGCTTACCTTTATTGATTGATCCATGAAAGAAAAATGGCAGATTGTCATTCTGGTCCGAATTGATTTGGAGAAACTCATTAGATCACGCGATGAGAGGAGTATGTCATTTGTAACATAAGTAACAAATTTGAGGGATAGGGATCATAGAACAGATACAAATGGGTCATGACACCAGGTTGAAAATAATCACATTAAATTGTTTTCAGAAAACTCAATTAGATTCTTGATGTTCTGCTTCCCAGGTATTCATGCAAAGATGTTTGTGTATTTTTACTGTAGGAATTTGGAATTATGGGATTGTAAATTCCTCCAAAATGGCTATTCCATTTTATACATGCCACATTTAAAATTCAATAAAATAATATAAACAAAAAACTCTTTTTCAGAAAACTGCATGAGATTTTTCAAGACCACTTTCCCAGGTATACAAGCAATGGATTGCATTCATTCTTACTGTAGTAATTTGGAATTATGGGATGGCAAATTCCTCCAAAATAGCCATTAAATTCTTTAGGTGGTGCTTATTAAAATTCAATAAAATAATATAAACAAACTGTTTTCAGCAAACTAAAACATTCCTTCAGTGCAGGTTCCCAGGAATTCATGCAAGATATTCTGTGCATTTTTACTACAAGGAAATTGAAATTATAGGTTGGCAAAATCCTCCAGATTTTCCTTTCAATTCTGTACATGCTGCTATTTAAAGTTATATAAAATAATTAAATTAAACTGTTTTCTACAAACTCCACCAGATTCTTGAAGTCCACCTTGTCAGGTATTCATGCAACAGATTTGAAAAATTCCTCCAAAATCGCCATTTCAGTTAGTAAATTCCACAGAAAAATTCCACCAACGTCAACTTTTCCAGGTAGTTATACCATTACTGCCATGGTTTTTTACTGTATGAATCTGATGTCATGGCATGGTAAAATTCACAGTTAGGCCAGTTTGATTCACATTATTAATCTTTTAAATAAATTATACATTTTTAATTTGGCATTTCCCTCACTCTTGATCTTTGAAGAACTGCTCCCTAGGCTCAAATTTATTGAGATAAATTATATATTTGTATATCTCAATGCATAATATCTGAGTATGTGGACTACTATAGGAGTTTATGAATCTGTATAAGCCTGTAAATTTTAAGAAAATCCAGCTTTTTATTAAACATTTAAAAAGTTATAATTTCACCGGGCAGATTATGAAAGGATTTGTGATTAATGTGGAATTTTTAAGAGTTCAATTTATTCCGCCGTACATTTGTAAGTAGAAAAATAAATGCAGGCACATCTTCATTTCAAAATAGGTAGTTTAATGTAGCAAAGGAACTAGTGGGTCTGTTACCCAAGTACAGATGAAAAAAAACAACAAATGTGGGAGACTGTGAATACTTATACCGATGTTTGCCACATCGCTCTCCGTTGGTTTGGGGTTCAGGGGATCAAGAAAGAGCATTTGTTTGACCAATTCTCTTTCTGGGAATCTCGTCCGGAAGGCACTTTGTAGCCTCTTTGCGTAGTTGACTAACGTGATGTTGAAGTTCAGTATCTCTCAATCTGAGAGATGGTGTTCACGTTTGCATTCGTCAATAAACTTGTTCAAACTCGCGTTTGGAATTTTTAAGTCTCGGATCAATAAACAAGGTGTTATCGTTTCTGTTAAACAGGAATGGGTTCAGAATTATACGCATGTATTTCTGGATGTTATTATAGGCAGAGTACAAACTCACGTTCTCCTTTTGTAGGGCCTCGTTCATTCTAGCCAGCTGTGGCAAAGTCCAGTTAAGAAACAGTAAGTACAGAATGAATTTGGGATTCTGTCACCGTACCGCAACTTTCTTGATAGTGAGCAGAACCCTCGCTTCCATTTTCAGTGCTCTCAAAATATTGTACGAGGCTGACTCGAAGTTCCACAAAGCGCTCTACACAGGCTGCAAGGCTCAGCCACCAAGTTTTTTTATAAGTGACCAGGTGGCTGTATTCTTCATCATTTAAATCACAGATGCGGGAGAACTCCTTCCTTCTAGCTGGGCCACTAAAATTTGACAATGTAGCTTTTATAGTGTCCTCTACAAAGACTGGTATTTCTTTTTCTGCATCTCTAGACATTAGCGCCTGTCTGTGTGTCATGCAATGCTGCACAAACAACTCTCCAAATTGCTGCTTTAACTTAGCTGCGACATTGCCCTCTCCCTGCTGGCTGCATCCGAGCATTACAGCGGCACCATCCGATGTAAAACCGACTAGCTTTTTGGTTGGATAGTTCTCACGATCAAAATGGTCAATGATGGCCTTAGAAATGTTGTCAGCACTACATTTCTCTGTGAGTTCGAGCAGGCTCAAAAACTCGGTCTTAATTTCTTTGGCCTTGATATCCACAAATCTTTGGAAAATCAATAACTGGGTCTTATCAGTACAGTCGGTGCTTTCATCACACATTACATGCACGAAATGGGCTTCCCCTACGCTAGTTAGGCTGGCAGCTGCTAACTTCTCCCCAATTTTTTCTGTGTTTCTGGCTACAGTGCTAGCACTGCTGAACGCAGACGATTTCGGGTCAACGTTTTTTGCAATTTCTTTGAAAATGTCACCCGCTGTAAAAGGTAATTTTGCTTTGGCAAGTCCGAAAGCTAAAGTGAGGTCATTTTCCTGTTCAACTTTCTCTCGACTGACGAAGCTATTCATCAGCTTAACTTGCCCCGTCCTGGCCTCTTTGGGCTTGCTAGCAAACTGCTCCTTTTCAACAGAAGACATAGGCTACCATCCGTTTTCGTTCGTTTCTTGCACCACTTCTTGCTGTGGTCCCTCGCTGTTGTTGACTTTAGCTGTTTCATTGTCTGACCACACTTTATACACTCCATCAACCCATCATCTCTCAAAAAAACAAAAAAGTCTTTCTCCCATGAAGAATTAAAAGCGCGTTTGGTCATTTTTAGGGGCTGTAATGTTAGGGCAGCTAGCTGTCTAGTTAGCGACTCATAGTAGGAGAATGCGCGCAATTGGGTGAGTTTAATTTACATATTAACGCACATGTCGTCCCAACCATAGACATATGTCTATGGTTCCCACTGTTAACGTGATGTAACCTAGGTTACAGTCGCACTGTGGCCAAATTAATTTATTAGTCTCAGAAAACATTAGATTGTCAACATTTTGACAAGAAAATGATTGCAATGTATATTATCATGGGAAAAATGTACTTTTTTCCAAATCAATTTTTTTTTTTTTTTGCCACGGACACAGACAAGTCTTGCCACGGACATGTTTGTCCGTGTACGGACACGTTGATGACCCCTGGTGATCGCTAAGGTCATGAGATAGTGTTTTGCTGTCAGACCGGACGGAATCTGATAACAGATCTTGGGGAAAGTTTGCCAAATGTGATCTATACACGTAGTAACATGAATACATATTAATCAACGTACACCAAATACATATTAAATGAATGCTAAGAAACGCAAGAGTCCTAGTGCAGGAATATAAAGATGTGTATTAGGATTAGGCTAGGCATGGGGTGTGCCGCAAGGGCTAACCACATGGGCTGTCGTGCAGGAGGCGGCACAAAAAGAGTGCTCCGCGGTCTCTGCATTGAGGTTAAGGCTATGTATTAGTCATTTTAGTCTGCATATCAAGTTATGTTCCTGCACTATGTCAGTGATATCTGCACAGCTTATCCTACAGTTAGTCACAATAGACATGGAACTTAGAAGTTCCAAATGGGGGAATGTGGGAAGGAAACACATTTAAGATCACCAACCATCACCACCAAGATGGAGTATATTATTAACAAAAGAAGTATATGCAGAACTAATAACGGCCAGATCTTGGTCAAAAGAGTAATAATCTGTAGAAGTTTGCACTAAATATAAAACAAAAGCTGTAAAAGTCCATATACAATGAAAGCACAGCTTCTGGCATACAAACGTGTTGTGAATGATAAAATCTAGAAGGAGTTAAATGAGGTGAATACATGTCTTACGCCGAGAAGGGGAGGACTGTGGATGATATGGTGATGTACGAGTTTTGTCAATATCCAGCAGCCTACAAAGCTCATTGAACAATAGAGATTCAAAATTTCTCCCCTGATCTGTGTGGATGACATGAGGTACCCCCCACCTTAAAAAGAAATCCACTAGGACCTTAGCAACTGTTATGGCTTCTTGGTTAGCTAGGGGAAAAGGCTCTGCCCATTTTGAAAAATAGTCAGCAATCACCACAATGTATTTGTTATTAGAAGGGGTAGAAGGTAAAGGGTCAATAATATCTAAAGCAACATGCCTAAATGGGTATAATACAGTGGAGGGCATCATTGGAGCTCTTGGGGTCTTCCCTGTGGTTTTATGGGTCGCACATACCTCACAAGCTTTACACCACTGCTCAAGGTCCCTGAACCACCCTGGCCAAAAGAACCTCGCCTGGACTTTTTCTTTAAGCTTTCCCACTCCCAAAAGTCCTTTGGCTGCCCTTACAAGCAGACCCTGGTCCACTTCCAGCTGGTCCCACAGTTCCCACAGTCTGTTCAGAGTTCTTGACCCTTCGGCTTATTTACACCCCTTAGTTCCCCGCAGTTTCCTCTGAATGATGTCTTGCACCTCAGGGTCTTGTCTTTGGGCCTCTGCCAGGTCCCAGGGCTCCTCATCAGGGCTCAGTTCCTCTGCCTCTTGAATCTTCAACACTGCTCTTGGGTCCAGGTCACCTGCCGCATCCGAGGTCGGAAAGATTCCTTCACCATTGGTTGGTGGTCCCGCAGTTCGTGGGGGCCCCGTTGAGCCAGCCACACCTTGTTCCTCTGCAGCCTGAAATGGCCTCCTAGACAGAGCATCAGCATTATTGTGCTTTATTCCAGGTCTGTGTTCAGTATCATATGTGAACTGTGCTAGCTGTTCAAGCCACCTTGCTAATTGCCCCTCAGGTTGACTGAAGTTGTGCAGCCATCTCAATGAGCTATGGTCAGTCCTAAGTAGGAATCTCCTACCAAGCAAATAGTGCTTAAAATAAGATGTAAAATGCACTACGCCCAACAGTCCTTTCTTTGTAGTTGCATAGTTACGTTCTTGTCTGGTCAGGGCTCGACTGGCATAAGCGATGATACGCTCTGCTCCCTCAATCTTTTTGGAAAGGACTGCCCCAATGCCTAAATCACTGTCATCTGTATCCAAAATAAAAACTTCACTTGGATTAGGAAAGCCCAGGATAGGGGTACTCACCAGCCTGCCCTTCAGCTGTTGGAAGGCATCTTGGCACTCCTGTGTCCATTGAAAACGCACACTCTTCTCTGTCAACTTGTGGAGTGGGCGGGCCACCTCAAAAAATCCTGCTACAAAGCGCCTGTAGTATGATGCAAGGCCTAAAAAACTCCGTACCTCAGTCACATTAGTCGGCGTAGGCCACGCCTCCACAGCTTCAATCTTCGCTGGGTCGACTGCAACACCTTCATGTGAGATGACATGTCCTAAGTATTAGACTTCTGCTGCAAAAAGATGGCACTTGGAGGGTTTCACTTTTAAGTTGGCCTCTCCCAGCTTCCGGAGGACCCCATCAAGCCTGTAGAGATGCTCGTCAAAAGTCTTCCCAAATACTATAATGTCATCAAGATATACCAGACAAGTTACCCACTGTAAGTCAGCCAGCACCAATTCCATGAGACACTGAAATATGCTAGGTGCATTACAATATGGTAGAACCGTAAATTCCCAGACCCCCTGGCATGTTACAAAAGTGGTTTTCTCACGATCTTTTGGGTCATCTTCGACCTGCCAGTAGCCAGTGTTGCGAACCACTTTGCTGAAGCTAGGGAGTCTAATGTGTCATCTATATGGGGCAGGGGGTAAGCGTCTTTAACAGTCACCTCATTTAGGCGCCGGTAGTCAACGCAGAACCTCAGTCCACCATCTCTCTATTTGACGAGCACCACTGGCGCCCCTCAGGGGCTGTGGGACCTCTGGATGACTCCACTTTCTTCCATCCCTTGCAGGTGTGATGCAACCTCCCCTTGAAAGTGCACTGGAACACAGTGCACTTTCTGTGTTCCAGTGCACATCTTGGGCAGAACCAGTGTTGTAGTCTGTAATTCCCGGTCACTTGTCTCCCCAGTTCTGTCTCTGTGTCTGTGTTCCCTGAGCTGCTTCACTCCCCTGTACTTGTGTGATTTCACTATTCGGGTGGTTCCGGGTTTTCGTGGTTTCCCCCCCTTCCTTCCAGTCTCGTTTTTACTTACTTCCTACTTATTTCTAGTTTTACTAATTTCTACTAATCCTTACTAACTTATAGATTGTAAAGTACTAACCTCATTAATATACTAACATGTGAATATTACTAATGGACTAACACACACTAGTTTTGGGTTTTTGATAGTTTAGATCACTATACTAATACATTAACCAGTCTCCCCTTTTCCATGCTGCGCTGTAGCTCCGCCCCTTTTCTTTCTAGCCTGCTCTAACGCTGAGTTCTGCAATTGCCTGCACCTGTCTCTTGCTCTGACTGCACCTCTCTCTCTCTGCACGCGTTTGTACCTGCTCAACCCAGGCCGTCTATTATCATTGTGGTCTATGTGATTCCAGTCCGCATTTTGTCAGTCCCCTGTCATTTAATTAGTTTTCCTAATGTTCTTCACCTGGATGTTGTTTGTTACTCCTCCCTCACTCACTTAACCCCTCCTTGATTGTTATCTTCCCCAGTGTATAAATGTCAGTCTTTTCCACCTGTTCAGTGTCAGAACGTTGATCGAATTCATTGTGCCGATTGTTAGTAAGCCTTTGTCTATCGAGATTCCTGCGACACCCCTTTGTACGACTTCGAGTTTGCCTGCCCCTTTTGGTTTTGTTTGCTTCTGGTTTGACCTTCGCTTTGCCTTGACTTCTCTTTCGCCTGTCCCTTTGTACCTTCGCCATTCTGATCTCCTGGTTTTTGATTTTTTGCCTGTTTTTTCACTATTCTTTTGGAAACTCGATTCGGCACCGTCCTCTCTCTGATTACCTGGCTTCGAACCTCGGACTGAATAAAGACAACGTTTTTTGGATTTCCCTGGTCTGCGTGTGGGTTCTTACACAGAACATCACAACCAGTGTTAATTTTATGGTAAACCAAGGGTGTCTTTCCCAAGTCATGGTCACCCTGGCTAAAAACAGAATAATTGTTATATATTAGTTTCTCTACTGCTTTACATTCAGGTGTAGAAAGCTGTCCATTGGGGAGCCCTAACTTTTGCATCAAGTCTATAACTTTGCCATACTGGACCTCTTCGCTGTTGAGGCATTGTGATGCATTCACCACCGTAGTCTGAACATTAAGTTCCCCCACCTTTGTACCCTTGCGCAAAAGCTGCGGCTTGACAGTGAGATTGATGAACCTTAAAGGGGTAACCCCTTGCCTGACAGTAGTAAGGACCCTTGCTACTAAGATATTGCATTTCTCAGTAAGGCCACTAGCTGGCTCGACAACACCCTCTATCTCTGAGTCCAGCAAACCCTCAACCTTCCCTTGAACAATAGTCTCAGTGCGGGGTTGAATAATTACATCATCCTGAACGATCACTCGCCTGACAGAGTCCTCAGCCAGATTGGACACTAGGGGGAGTTGTCGCCCCAAAACCTTGCAGTAATTATCCACCAGATGAATTTCCATTTTTTATTTTCTCATTAAATCAATACCCAGTAGTGCAGACTGGCTGAGGTTCTTAACCACTAGAAAATCTATGTCTACGGACATTCCATCCAGCTTAAAAGAACTGGCCCATTTTCCTTCAACATAAAGCTGCCTGCCGTTAGCGGTAAATATTCTTTTAGTATAGGGTTGCAAACTTTCAGTCTTGCCACAGCGTTTTTGCCAAAACTTTAAATCAAGAAGGCTAGCCTGGGCTCCAGTATCTAACAAAAGACATAATTTCTCCCCATTAAATTCCCCATCTAAATATATGCTATGTCCTGAGTTGTAAAATTTCAAATATATATCAGGTCTCTCATCAGAGCTAGCACAGGTAGGCAACCGACCCTCATTGCCCACCTGTTCTAGTTTCCCTGCAGGTAGGAGCAGTCACGCTGTAGGTGGCGATCACACCCACATTCCCAGCACGCCCTGTGAGTATTACCACCAAGGTTGTCAACTGCCCCGTAATTAGCATTTTCTGCTCTGCTCCTCGTCTGCTCTCCACTATGACTTGACCTCCTCCCTCTAGCCCCATCATTTATTCTAGACCAAGTAGCCCTGTCTCCACTCGGTCCCCCACTATAACTTGAGCTTCTCTCCCTGTTTTGACTGTAAAACCTTGGGGTTGCATTAATGGTATCCCTCAACTGTTGTACTTCCTGTTTTAATGCTTGAACCATATCTAAAATTTCTTGCCCATGTGCATTTACCCCAGGGGGGACACGACCTAATTCCACACCCCTTACAGGGGAGTCAATTAGCTGGTTTTTTTTTTCAAAGTCCCAAATTAACTCTAATTCAGCTGCTAAATTAATAGCTTGTTCCAAATTGGATGGTTTGGCGCTACATAGTTGAATGCGGAGATCCCCCTCGCCTACATGCATAGTGAAATGATCTAGTGCTAAAATGTCTTGCGTATTGGCATCAAGTTAGAGTATGCTTTTTCGGCCAACCTGCGAACAGCATTACCAAAGTCACGCACGGATTCTTTACACAGTCTTCTCCTATTGCCAAAATCAACTCTGTGTGACTCGGTACTAGAATTATTAAGATATCTACCCTTAACCTCTTTAAGTTCATCAAAAGTCGTTTGTACTACTGCAGGAAGTCCTCGATAAATCTTGCGTGCCCTGCGGGATAGTAATAAAGTCATGAATTTCAATTTGTTTGCATCATTCCAACAATTAACGTCAGCGGCTGCTTCAAATTGATCAAGCCAATCACTCCAATCACAGCCTTCACCGGTAAAAACTTTAGGCATGAATATTGGGCGCTGCCTATGGTTACGTTCAGGAGCGACGGGGGGCACATTGTTTTCGTCAGTCATGATTTCAACCCCCAGCAGATATAATTATGACTGGAAATGATCCCACCACTGCCACCAGTGTAGCGGACCTCAGATTTACAACATACAACGGGTAACGCTTGCTGCCACCACCTTTGTTTATCCGGTAAGGTCCGGAAGGGGGGAAAACAATGACTGAAGAAAAACGTATGGCAATTTATATATTTTATTTAGGCTATTATTAAAAAGAGCTAGTCATGGGATGTAGTGGATTGGTATCTCCCCAGTAACCTACGTCTGGGCACGCACACACACGTGAGATTGCACTACTAATACACAAGTGAGGATTACAGCACTACAATCATAAATAGTTGCAATACAAGTAGTACACAAGTGAGGATGACAGCACTGCAATAATAATTAAAGCCGCAAGCGGCGTTGGGAGGGGTCCAAGCATTGGCACCGTCGCGCCCCCTATGGAGCGATTTTAAAATGGCTTTTTCCTCGTGATCATATGCCTTCACCCAACATATCTACTGAATATCATGATGATTGTATAAAAGATTAATGACTTATGGCCTAATTTTGTGCTAAGAGACGCTGCCAGATGACTTGGTTGCGTCGCCATAGATGTGTCCTGGCCGCTTCCCGTAAAGGCCTTTACTATGTCGTAACGCTTAGATGGGATGTGGTAACACTTAGATGGGATGTCGTAACACATATGTGGCCCGGCGTGTATGTACAGCTGCAGCGCTTCCATGCCGCAACTAAAAAAGGTGTCACACTAGTGTTGTCACGATACCAAAATTTTGACTTTGATACCGATACCAGGTTTAGAATCACGATAATTGATACTGAAATGATACTGATTCAATACTCGGTACCTAACGATACTGAAATTACCTTAATAGATCAGAAACGTAATGTCCACAAGGGTTGATCTCATTTTCGAATTCACAATTTATTAAAAACCTGGTTTATTAACAACATTTAAGTTGAAGCCTGTTCAACATATCAATAAGCATAGGACTATAGTGTTACAACACTAAACCATAGAAAACTATATTAAATATACTTCAAAAATTAAACAATTGTAAAGTAAATTATCTTTAAACAGGTCTTTCACTTTAAAATAGATCTAAAAACAGCATATTTCAATAACAATACAGCATCTTCCTATAATTAAATATTGACAAATTAGAACACCTATTGCTACTGAAGTCAACTGAGTCGAAGCCTGCGCTGTATCAGCGAAGTGAAGGCACAAGCACACGTCACCTCACTTGGCAACCTTAGTTGCTACTGCTATCTAACGAAGATTCTGACAAATGACACTTTTCATCCTCTCAATCAGTAACGCGGGAGACAAGTTTCCCTGGCTTTTACATTTGACTCAAAACTGCCGAACGTCGGAATATTCTAATATCGAACAGTTTCTTTTTTAAGGACCGAAAAAGTGCTGAAGTTTCAGTATACGGTGCAACACTACGTCAGACACATATTCCAATCCATTGCTCAGCTTAGCAGAGAATGCACATTTCAGAGCGCCTCAGAGACAGATAGAATAATAACACATAAATACGCATTTCAAATAATAAAGACGACATTGAGAAAAAACGAAACAAAAGACGAAATATCAACTCGCGACCTGCGTGCTGGCTGCAGAGCAGCCTACCGTTTTATTTATTTAGACATTGGCAGATGAGAATTTTCGGTTATGCTGACCTGTAAAACGTTATTCCAAAAGCAAAACCAGACATGTGATACGTCGTTAGAAAGCTTATACTCTCACCTACGGAATAAATGATTTGTCAATCAAGCCAAATTGCACTAAAAAGGGCGACAACGCCGTAAGCAACAAGTGTGGTATTACGCACAGCTATTTATGAAGATAGCCGACTCAGGCGTCACAGATGCGCGTATTTTTCACAAACGGATTGTCTAAGACTATATATGACCACTCATTCACAAAAGGGACATCTACGCGTAAAACCAATGGTAAGATTGTATATTTATTAAATGTGTAGTCCCAGATATTGAGTGTAGAATGACATGGTATAATTTTTTTTTTTAATTGTCTCGTTTATTTCGTTATTCAGTGAGCAGCGTTTTCACTGCTGTATTGGCATATTTTAGGGCTAATGTCTGGTTTATCTTGTTGCTACGGAATATTGCATTACATTACATTACAGGCATTTGGCAGACGCTCCTATCCAGAGCGACGTACAACAAAGTGTATAACCATAACCAGGAACAAGTGTGTCGAAAACCCTAGAGGGCAGTAGCCTACCGTTCCAAGTGCAGGGAACAACCTCATAGTTCAACTTGGACCCTGTAGGTTAAACTGATTAACACTAACACAAACAAGAACAGCAACAACGCAGTCTATGCAAAAATGCAAGCAATAGTTAAGACGAGTGCATTAACTAAGTCACCTACGAAACAGCTAACAAGTTACAACCCTAAACTTACAGTCAATTTAGAAATTAAATTGAGAATACGATTTCTATCAGCATAATGACGGATTTAAACACTAAACGAACTCACCCGATATTGTCTTCAAATGGATCCATGCCAAAGAAAAGTAATGATTCATCTTCTCAAAGCTTTTACTAACAAACTTTTAATAGCAAAACATGAAAGACCAACTCGCCATCCATGCTACCTACGCGCAGAGTACCGTATTATTTATTCAGACATTGGCAGAGTACAGCATAAATTGCATCTTTTGTTTATATTCAATATTAGTAATTGCAACGAGAAACTGCAGCTGTAGATACAAGATAGTTTATATTATGGTAGCAACGGAACAAAGCGGACTACATATGTATTACCATCAGGGTTTTATTATACCAGCGTGTTTTGGCGCGTTTACACATAACTATCAATAAAATGGTTTAGCTATTTCTCAGCATAAATCAGACAGATTCAAAGAGTAAACGAACTCACCAGATATTGTCTTCAAAAGGACCCATGCCAAAGAAAAGTAATTATTAATTCTGTCAAAAAGCTTTTAGTAACACACTTTTTTCTTCCATTGCTTCCCCGACGTTCAGACGCTCCCCTCACTGATAAAAACTGGACCCTACGGTGTCAGATTACTTGCGTCGCCATGGATGTCGCTTGCTGTAAAGAAGTTTACTAGATGTCGTAGCACTTAGATTTGGAGCTCCAGCTCTTCCGCACCCCAACTAATAAAAAAGTCAAAATGGCGGGCAAACAATATGGCGGACATAGGTAGTCCCAATAGCAAAGTTGTAGAGCACATTCAGATGCATCGGTCGATGAAGTTTTGTGTTGATCTACGGTGTGGGAGTTATGACCTTTTAAACATGACCCTTTGTTATAGCGCCACCATCTGGCCGACATAGGTGATTTGTAGTGCCAGAGTAGTGGGGGGCCATAGGAACCCACCTACCAAATGTGGTTGGTCTACAACTTATGGTTGCTGAGCCTCAGACATTTTAGTGGAGAAAGCTTCCACGCCCCAATGAAAAAGTCAAAATGGCAGGCAAACAATATGGCGGACATAGGTGGTGCCAATGACAAAGTTGTAGAGCACGTTCAAATGCATAGGTCGATGAAGTTTTGTGTGTATCTAACTTATGGTGTGGGAGTTATGGCCTTTTACGCATGACCCTTTGTTATAGCGCCACCATCTGGCCGACATAGGTGATTTTTAGTGCCTGAGTAGTGGGGGGCCATAGGAACCCACCTGCCAAATTTGGTTGCTCTAGGACTTATGGTTGCTGAGCCTCAGACACTTTTAGCGGAGAAAAATAATAATAATAATAATAATAATAATCCTAACAGATACAATAGGGTTCCACCAGCTTCGCTGCTTGGACCCCTAATTAGCTGGCATAAATACAGCACACAAATACACAGCACACGTGAATAGACTATGGGTCAACCAGGGAGAACACAATATAGATAGAGTGCAGACAATAATAGAAACCTGAATTCAAATAATTAAGAAACACATTTTAAAAGGGAGAGCAAGAGAGGGAGTAGACATGGAGCCATTGCTCAAATGGACCAGCACGCCGCCAAAACACAGGACAGGAGCACCAAGAGAGCACACGCCCGGCCATCTCTCAGTTTTATCAAAACCTCCACGGACCCCCCCAGGTGACATTAATTTGCCTTAATTAGGCTGCGCCTAGGCTGCGCAATCAACCGCCGACGTCATCGGCATTCATTACAGAAGCATTAATAAGGATTGCGGATAACCTAACACAAGAGGACAGACGGGCTAGAAAAGCTCTTTGAGAGGAGAGACGGACAAAAAGCATTCTTCCACGGTATATTTGGGTTTATAAATGGGCGCCGTATTGAAATTAATAATTGAGCGATCATTGACAGATTAAGAGAGGACAGGTTGGTGAAGGGTCTGTTTTGGCTAATACTTGTAACTCCTTTTTAAGGGCTGAGAGTCAGCGGTTGTTGTAGTTATTTCTGTTGGGAACCCTGAGATGTGCCAAACTCTCGGTGCTGTATAACTATGGGGCACGCCACCCCACCAAGCTGTAACTTGGCATGATTTCGTACCTGTCATCCCAATACCTCGGAATAAATAAACACCTTTAATGACCATAATGCATATAATGTAGTTATTTCACTAGAATTGTATTTAGATTAAAATTTATGCATAATACAAAAGACAAAGTACTTTTGGAACTCATATTTGAGTAAGCCATTCTAGTTTTGCTAAATAGAGATCTGTCTTGTTTAGGTCACATACAGTAGCTTAACCTCTTAGTGCAAAGCCCCTAGATTGCTGAACTCGGACATTCAGTGCTACTGCAACCAAAGTTAACAAGACCAAGTCAAAACCTAGTATATGGCTGGACCGGCCGACTAATGTAATGGTGTAACTTCATAACTCGGCCGACCAGTGGTGTAACTTCATCACAGACATTCGCGTTTGTAGGGCTGGCCCTGCTGTTGCAGTCCAGGCAACAAAAAAAGTTCAGTGCAAGTACTTTTCCAATATAATAAATAGTCTACATAAAGAAATAGATCAGCCGTCCAATCTACACACTCGAGTAAAGCAGATCGCGGAATTCTTGCCAAGTTAATTCGTAAACTCGTCTATTGTAGACTAACTTTGGGTGAAAGTGTACAGCTAAATCATGACTAATACAAAGCAAACAGCGATGCTTGTAACTATTAGGTTAACATCTGCTAAATTAAACTGGGCTAATCTCAACAGTAAATTAGACCTCTTGTCCTCTTAACGATAGCATCAGACAACTAACTACACCACCTAACCAACTAGTTAGACTAACACTTTAGAAAACACAAAATTCGAGTTTGAAATATTTCGCAATAATGAAACGTTACTTTGGGATCTATAGACTAACGTGAACTTTATGCAACCCTGGCTTCACATCCATCACTGATCAGTAGCAGTCAGAGCAGAGTTTGCTAGCAAGCCACGAAAATTAATCAGTCACAACAGGAAAACAGATAAATAAACAAAGGGACAGCAGGACAAAAAGTCTGTAAATTACCCACTCTACTTTTACCTGAAATTTAACGATGTGTGATCTTGATAAAGGCTAACGTTAGCGATAACATGTTTGTCGTTAAATGCGGTTAGCTGGCTAACTTTCCATTTATTTCTCACAAAAGAAAAGCTGTTTACGGCGGTAGTACCAAACGACTTACGTTGAGCTTCTTTCATGCGTTTCTCAATTCAATTTAAACTACTAGTTTATTCCTCTTCATTTAGATATCTTCCTGTCATAGTCAGTTTAAATGGTAGCTAAAATGAAACCAGGTTAAAACCTGGAACCGGCCGACGTCACAGACGTGCGCGGTGTAACTCTATCACTCACTCAGTCAGTCAGTCACAGACATTTGCGTTTGTAGGCCTGGCCCCGCTGTTGTGGTCCAGCCAAAAACAGAAATGCTTTGATGAGACTGCAGGGAGGGGCGCGTGTTAAATGACCGACCAGAGTGACAATGGTGGCACTGCGAAACTACGTATTCGGCATAGTTGTTGTGTACCGTCTACTAATGAAACTAAAACAACTGAAACTAAAAAAGTATTTCTGTTTTTAACTCATACTTTGGTTGCAGTAGCACTGAATGTCTGAGTTCACTGCAGCAAGCTAAGTTTCATTTTCATGGAAATGCGTTGTCAAAATTTTTCTAGACACACACACACAGAAGTGTCTGTAGAGTTGCTTCGCAACTAAAAACAATAATATTATGTAACGTTAGCTATGCTATTTCGAACGCAGCTTTTCGTCCCCTCTTGGAACGAGTCTTCCGAGACCAATTCATCCGAGACCGATTCAAGACTGAGTCATATTCACTCCCGAGACCGATTCAAGATCGAGTCATACTCACTCCCGAGACCAATTCAAGACCAAGTCATATTAACTACGAGTCCAAGACGAGACCAAGACTCGAGTACTACAGCCCTGATATATGTCTGTCATTATTAAAGTAAGGAGACCAATCACCAAAAAATGTCATTTATATGTACCAAAGACTATTATCTTATCATAAAAGTAGGTTATTTGACTATTTACTTCACCCTCTGATGTCACCAGCCCCTAACAAGTGACTAGTGTAGTCAGCACTTCAAACAGACAAATACAATAGGGCCCTATTGGTGTAAATGTGTGAAGAGAAGGACACAAACCACAGATTAAGCCAAAAAACAAGATATAATATAACTATATATTGTAATATATATAATAATAAACATTTTTTTAAATCATTCTAAATACATTATTTCTTTATATTTTAATGTTTTCTTTGAATAACATATGATATGATACTATGAGCCAACAGGCTGCATGACACAATATTTTCACATGATTTAATTGAAAATTTTGACTGACTGAATTGTAAAAAATCTAAGTTAATCATAATCATAAATTAATAATAAATTAGGCTATATACAGTATAGAAATACACTGGGGTCCTCCATATTATATATAGCCTAATGTTGTGTTCCATTCAAATCAGTGATATAAAGATGACATTTAGCCTACTATTTATCATTCCTACTTTTAATATTTACCTAGTTTCTCCATATGATACATTAAATAAAGTGATATTCTCCAGACTATCCTAAGTAGGATGCAATTAACATAAAGGTTACAATTTCAGTTCTTGGGGAATGATTTAATGTGCACACACAGGGCTTTAGGTTTAGCTGGTGTCAGTGACCTCTGTCTACAGTGTCCCATACATTTGAGAAGAGTAAGACTGCTAAAAGTGTGTCTGCTTTATTGACATACTCACAAAAAAGGTGGAATCCTTCCAGATAAGAAAAAAGGTAAGATCTGCTATTAAGTATTGGAAACCACAGAAAAAGGAAAATGTTCCCATTGATTAGCAACTTACAGTAAGCTAATTAGTGAGCTAGTTGGTTCCCATCTGACGGTATATCAACAGTAAACCATAGTAGTTGTAGAGTCAGATCAGCTCTTTCATTAATTTGTTGTGGTTAGTCACGACTGGCGAATTATCCTTTGACTCTGGCACTGTGCTGTTGTTCCGATATGAACGGTCTCCAGTGTGCGTTCGTGGAGTCGTTTGTAAATCCTTTTTATGTAGCTTTTTTACTTGATATATAGTGGCTTCTTTTAACAAAATAATAACTAAATAAAAAAAGAAAGGACTCCTTTCAAATAGAAACTGTCCAAGTTGGAGCGGGGTTAATGATGCACAATCCAAGATAGAGCAAATGCAGAGATCCAGAGTTAGAATTCAAACAAAAATGGCGTATATTATGCATTAACATTCAACAAAAATATTCTCTGTGGCTCTTCAATGTGATAAAAAAAATATATTGATCCTAAATTCTTTCTTTCAGTTTGTGACAATAATTTTCGATGATGGTTTGCGGTAGTTTGTGGAAGTGTGAATCTGAATATTAATGTATTACTTACCTGGGTTACCAGTGTATACTGACCTCTAGAAAGCTCCCCCTTTCGACCGATTCTGTGTCTGCAATAGGAAGTGTCTATTTAATTAGTGGAAGGCCGCTGCACCTGTTAGAGAATCCTAGTTAGACACGGAAACAGAACAGCTTTTTGACCACAAACAATCACAAGTTTTCACCACAAACTACCACAAACCATCATCGAAAATTAAGATGGATCACATGGCATCTGCGCGACATGCAGCCCCTTTCTGCTACTGCCAAGAATGACCTCCTTGCCGGAAGCCATGTGTGCCACCACTCAGATGGTGCAGTTGCAATGAGTGGAGATATGTTTGGGGAGCAGACATGCATCAAGCAAGGGAAGGGAGTAGGAGGCAGGAAGGGCATCTCCACCAACCCTGAGCAGGTCGCCGTGTGGATCCAATCTTTCGGCATCTGCTCCCATCTCTCCAAGTCATTGGATGAGATGTAAGACAATGCTGAAGCATTGGATAAGACAATGAACCCCAACAGACACAAAGAAGAGGGTAAAGGACGGCGGGAGTTGGACGCAGAGGACCAGGCTAAAATCTTGAGAGTGCTATGGGAAAACTCCCACCCACTCACCACAGAGACTTCTACCCTCCACCATATCATAAACGGCCAGGTGGCGGATGGAAAGGTGAATGTGCAAGATGCACTGAAGATTGGACAGGACATTTCTTTTCATCGCTTCCAGGGGGATTTCATGTGCCCATCTCAAATAAGGTGGTGACAATGAAATTCAAGACAAAAGGAGTGAAGGTCAATGGGAAGATCAGATCTGACCTTGAAGCATTGTTTGCTCGGCTGCTGGTGGTGGGGAGCAAGAGAAGAATCGAGCTCTCTGCCCTGTTTGACTACGAGCTCGGCCCAGTCCCTGCATCCATCATCGACGAGTATTTATTTAACTTTTATTTTACCAGGAGAGTCCCATTGAGACAGAATCTCTTACATACACAAACAGAATGACAGAGATACATACATGTAACCAGCATGACATGACGGATTAAGTATTAAAACAGGTGCAATTAACAGTTAAGATTTTTGAAATCTTTTTTTTATAGGCAGCCAAGGAAACGAGGGTGCCAAGCTTGAGCTTAACCTGCAGCTCATTTCAAGACCAGAGTATGGATGCCTCAGAAAGGGTAACAAGTCTGTGATCGTCCAGCGTCTTGGAATCCTTGTCCCCAATCCCCACCCACCAGACGTTGTACTCGTTAATGCATTGCATCTCATCTACCACGTGGTGTGGCCATCATCAAGCACCGTGGCTGACCTCGCAGCCAGCATGGGGCGCCGGCTTAATCGCTACATCACCCAAACATTTGTCATCTTTGACCGGTATTAGCAAGTCTCTGCCAAAGACCATGAGAGGCAGAGAAGAGCCGGGGAGAGCTCAACAGAGTACCAACTCTCACTGATAACCCCTCTACCTAGCCGCGACAAAGTGATGAAGAACAAGACAAACAAGCTGGGCAAGCTCCTGTGCACACACAGCATAGGAGATCACATTCAGATGGTCAGCAGAGCAGAACGTATTGTCACTCATGACGAGGCTGACGTCTCCCTCATCTCATACATGTTGGATGCAGCCAGGCGGCAGAGCTACAACTGTCCACATTCTCAGCGACGACCCTGATGTGTTTGTGCTCATGGTCTATTGGTGCTGGAAGGTGGGTATCACATGTCACCAGTAGATGGAGAGATGGGATGGCACTGTTCTCAACGTCAATTCGACAGTAGAGAATCTGGATGAGCAGTGTCGCTCCATCCTGGCTATGCACGCTTTCTCTGGGTGTGACACCACCTCCTATCCCCCCGGGAAAGGGAAGGTGTCCACGCTCAAGGCCATGAGAGTAGTACCTGGTGACCTGCTTCAATTCATCGGAGAGGAGGGAGCTACCGATTTGCAGATCACAGAGGCAGTGAGGGGTTTTTCCTGGCTCTGTACAACCAGAGGAAGTTGGCATCTCTGAATGTCGCCAGATATGACATCTACCGAAAGCACAAATCCCCCCCAGCACTGAAGACACTGCCTCCTACAGCGCGTACCTCCATGGATGACGTGCCCATCTACAGCTACTGCTTTGGAAAGCAGCAGACCGCCCTGATCCACCAGCTGTGGACATCACCAAGTTTGGATGGGACAAGAAGGAAGGAGAGAAGTCATCATGCCTGTCCTGGGTGCAAGCCCCGTTGCTTCTCCTGCCCTGTTGAACATTATCAGTTGTAGCTGCAAAGCTGGGTTAAAGCCATGTACAACAGCAAAGTGCAGCTGCGCTGCTGCAGGCCTGGCCTGTACCAGCTACTGCTTCTGCAAAGGCTATGATAGTACATGTTGCAACCCGCTCAAACATTCACAGCAAGAAGAGCAAGATGACAAGAATGTAGAGTCTGGAGAAGAAGATGAAGACAGAGCAGACGATGAGGATGAGGTTGATGATGAGGATATGGTTTATAACAGTGAAGAGCAGTAGAAGTGCAAGGCGCTCTTGCTTTATGAAAGTTTTCCAGTTGTAACATGTTGTTTAACTAGTGCACATAGTTTTCTGCTCTGATAATTTTGGGTATACTTGTCTTTTAAAACCTGTTCCAGGACTCGTGTTCTACCTGTTAAACATTTTTTACTTGTATTATATTCCCTGCTCTCTTTTTTTGGTAAATGGTAAATGGACTGCATTTATATAGTGCTTTACCATTTATGCCTCTCATTCATCCATTCATACACATACTCACACGCCAACAGTGAAAGGTTGCCATGCAAGGTACCAATCAGCTCGTTGGGAGCAATTAGGGGTTAGGTGTCTTGCTCAGGGACACATCGACATGCCCAGGGCGGGGGATTGAACCGGCAACCCTCCGACTGCCAGACAAACGCTCTTACCTCCTGAGCTATGTTGCCCCTATGTTGCTCAGGGCCACGTAACTAGCATGCTGGAGTCTCTTTTTTGAGGATATTATTCAGCCATAGTCATATTATTCTAGTTATTCTGGTATGGTAGTTGCCTTTGTTACCTCCAATACCCAATTGTGAGTCACCTCTGAGTGTAATGGTCTGTGAATTAAAATGTACATGTTCTGCATCGTTTGGATAATTGTGTTCATAAATATCCTACAATTTATAACCGAGTTGAAGTTATTTCAATTATTTCAAATACATAAGTTATCTGTCCAATCCAATCGATTCAGCGTCCTCTAAAACTTCTAAATTGACTTAAACTTCATCAAAATCGGCCCACTGGGATTTGAAATATGGCCACTTCTGGTTTAAAATGTCAGAAATGGATTCAGCATCCTCAATAACCACTCTAAAATTTGCCCAAATCGGCCAAGCGGTTGCTGAAATATTGTCCATATAGGAGATTATGCTAATTAATGCTAATTATGCAAATTGCCCAACATATGCAAGTTAGCATCCGGCAGTTTCTAAATGCTGGGGACCCATACTGTACATTTCTAACATAAAACTTTGGGGTACACAACATTTCCGGGTTCACATTGCTGGCAAGTAGACTATTTGGTGCCACAGCCATCACAAAAATTCAGTGCTTTGGAGTCCTGTGGGGAAAGGCTGGAGGTTGACAGAAGGAGTCATGGAACCAGTGATGTATGAAAAGTCAGCAGCACCGCAAGAAGTGCGAGATCTAACACATCTCTACTGCAAGGACAAACAATGCAGTCAACAGAAGAAATGTCCTTGTTTTGCAGCTGGCTTGCCATGCACTGAATTCTGTACCTGTAACTATCTAGAGTGCCCTAACAGAATTGTGGATGACGCCATAGATGCACCCTAGAACTTAAAATGTTGGGTCACATTGTATATCTATACTGCATATAATTGATTATTCATTTAGGATCAAATTCATGATTCATCTTTGATTTTCCCAATTCATTCCGTCAAATTTTTCAGTTAAATCGTTTGGATAATTTTGTCATGCAGCCTGTTTCCTCATATTATCATAATACAGTATATTGTCAGTGTTATTCAAAGAAAACATAAAATTTATAGAAAGAGTGTATTTATAATGATAAAGAAATGTCCATTGAACCTGTTTGCATTAAATGTATATAGTTTTTGGCTTAATCTATGATTAGTGTCCTTCTCTTCACACATTTACACCAATAGGGCCCCATTGTATTTGTCTGTTTGAAGTGCTGGCTGCACTAGTTACCTGTTAGGGGCTGGTGACATCAGAGGGTGAAGTGAATAGTCAAATAACCCACTTTAATGATAAGATAATAGTCTTTGGTACATATAAATGACATTTTTTGGTGATTGGTCTCCTTACTTTAATAATGACAGACATATATATATATACCTATACATACCTTTTGGATTTTTAATTTCCTATTCAATTTCTGTCTATAATTCATGTGTGTTTAAGTGTATAAATTTTAAAGATGGACAAAGGTATTGATGAAATCTTTGCTATATTGTATGCAATAACTGTCTGTGAATGTCCAGTCCAAATTTGGTGATATTCTGATCATTATTCCCAGAGATACATACAGACGCTGTCCCTTTTGGAGAAGCTTAAATTTTCACTACATTCGGTTTTGGGGAGGATCCAAACATCAACCAAAAAACAGTAATTTTGCAGTAAAATATTTTTATACAACCATCCATTTAAAAAACTAGACATATTAAAGTTATGAAAAAACATGGTTGTGCTTTGTTCTACCTCGGGTATGGGGATCTAAACTTTTAGGGGCCTTAGTTCCTCTACTATATCTTTATCTCCGCCAGGCGTGAGCCTGGAGGGGATTATGCGTTTGGTTGCGTGTGTGTGTGTGTGTTTGTGTATCTGTCCGCAGCTAATCTCACGTACTACTAGGCCGATCAGCCTAATACTTGTTGTGCATGCTGACAGCAGGCCAAGGACCTGAATTCTCGAATATTTTGCAAATCGGTCAACAACAAGTATTTTATTTGAATTAATTTCCATCATTGTCCCTTGAAATACATTGAGTGCTAACTCCTCACTCCTCCTAATCGGCCGGTAGGGGCTGTAAGCGGTCAACAACTGCTTCCGTTTGGAATGAAACACCAGCGATGTAAAATGTCAATTTCAACGTGAAAATGCCAACAAAACAATCCGCCAACTAACAGGGTACATTAATGCTTGAATCTGTGGCAATTATTCTGTTGGAATTTTCACGTTGAAATTGACATTTTACATCGCTGGTCTTTTGGAATTGTTCCTGTCCAGATTTGAAACTACTGTAAAGTTCCAGACTATAACATCCACGTTAGCTTTGTCTAACACATCATGGCTGATATAAATGAAATTAGCTAACATGTCACCACCTTTAGCGTTACTTCACTGAATCGGCGTTTTTTGGGGTTTTCAGTGGCACATGGTAAAAAAAACTTGTAATATTGTATTTGTCTGGTTGCATTGATTGTGTAGCCATTATTGTTGCGTCAGCAAAGCTAACACGCCAGGCGGAGATCTGCACCCTACTGAGTGCACTCTTCTAGTTTTGCGCCGGTTTTTTTTTTTTTTTTGGTGCCATGTCGCTCCCTGCAATGGCTGTAGAATTCTAAGTCCCTCAGGACGCTGGCAGCTGTAACGTTTTTAGGACACCTAAACATACGAAAGTATCAATAACTAATAACCAATTAACATTTTAAACATTTGACAGTGAGTTTTTCTTGTGGTGAAATGAGTAATAATGCTTTCAATGTGGTTCGATTTTTTCACCACTCATTTTTGGTGAAGCGTTATGTGCAGGCAGAAATGTTCATAAACAGTCAGGTTTGCCTAATAATTCCTGATTTCTAAAGTAAAAAGGTAACATTGATGAACTATCAGGGCACTTTTGAAAAGATTCAATTGCTCTATCTAGTCTGATTTGTATATTTCCTTGTTAAATGACCTGTTAAAGTGAGCCCAGATGCCAATTATGTTTTATGTTTGTACGTGGAACTCCCATTGTGATTACATTGCAGGCAGAACGTTCGACCTCCCTACCTTCTGATCATAGCAGCAATGATTTTATTAACTTTTTCGATCAGAAAATTGAGGCTATTAGAGACCAGTTTGCCAAACTGTCTCCTCCATCATACATTACTCCTGCTAGTATAAATAAACAGCCCAGTGCTTGGTTACAACAGGAAGATGTACAAACAGTGGCGCTGAACTGTTTTACACGCATTAGCATGGATGAGCTATCTAAACTAGTTATGTCCTCAAAATCGACTACCCGTCTGCTTGATCCCATTCCT
Source organism: Anguilla rostrata (assembly GCF_018555375.3). Lineage (NCBI taxonomy): Eukaryota > Metazoa > Chordata > Actinopteri > Anguilliformes > Anguillidae > Anguilla > Anguilla rostrata. The sequence goes on along the minus strand of NC_057939.1, from coordinate 28,819,320 downwards.
TCATTCGGTCCAATTTGGTTAAAGAACTTTTTCGTGTACTAGGGCAGCACATGCTAAAAATCATTAACACATCCCTAGCAACAGGATATAAAAGTGGCAATTATTAAGCCTTTACTGAAGAAACTAAATCTAGAACCTGACAAAATGGAAAACTATACACCTATTTCAAATCTTCTATTTTTATCAAAATTATTGGAGAAAACTGTTGCTAAGCAACTGAGTTCATACCTTAGCTCTAACGGTAATCCTTGAAATATTCAAATCAGGGTTTAGACCCAACCACAGCACAGAAACTGCGCTTTTCAAGGTTACTAATGATTTACTATTGTTAGCCGACCATAACTATATGTTGGTTCTTGTACTCTTCAATCTGAGTGCAGCTTTTGATACAATAGATCATGAAGACTCCAGGCCTGTGTTAGACTTCATGGGTAGGCACTCGCATGGTTTAAATCATACTTATGTGACAGGATACAGTTTGTTAAATTAAAAGAAGAAGAGTCTAGCTACTCAACAATGAAATATGGTATTCCACAAAGATCAGTGCTATGACCAGCAGTTCTACTGCTATGCGGATGATACACAGATATATAATTCAATGAAACCTGGTGAAGCACTGCCGCTTTCACGGTTGGATGTTTGTATTGTCGATATCAGGGTTTGGATGCTTTCTTATTTTCTGCTCCTGAACTCGGATAAGACCGAAATGTTGGTTTTAGATCCCAAAATACTAAGGGAGAAAATATTCCTGAATGCTATTTGCATTCATTCATTGCCAGCAGCCATACCACCACTCACTCTGCTCCTGCTGACTGGTGGAAGCTAAGCAGGTGTGGGCTTGGTTAGTACTTGGATGGGAGACCACCTGAGAATACTGAGTTGTTGCTGGAAGTGGTGTTGGTGGGCCAGCAGGGGGCAATCTTCCCTCTGGTCAAATAAACCCCAATGCCCCAGTGCAGCGATGGAGACACTGTGCTATAGGAGATGCCGTCTTCCAGATGAGATGTTAAACCGAGGTCCTGGGTCATTAAAGAACTCATGACACTATTCGCAAAGAGTAGGGGGTTCCCCGGTGTCCTGGCTAAAATCCCAGATCTGGCTCTTGCAAAAACTTGCCACCTAATCATCCCCTGATTTAATTGGCTAAAAAATGTTCTCTCCCTCCAGTGGGACTGCTCAGTGGCCAACAATAGAGGATTGTGGTTGTACTCAGCAGCTCCCAGGCGTGAATGTCTATGAGTGTGAAGCAGGGCGTTCCGGCGAAAGAGCATCCGTGCTCAGTGAACCTACCCTGGTTAAATAAAAAATAAATAACATCTACAGCCACAGTCATTGGGGAGCTCAGTAAGACATTGGCTAGATCTGTTTACTCATTGGAAGCAACTGCTTTTACTGATAGCAGAAAGCAGTTTGTAGGCCAGATATTTGAATCATTTCTGAATGCATGTGGAATCGAACATATACGTCCATCACTTTACTATCCAAGGAGTAATGTTAAGATTTAATGATTTCACAGATATCTGAAGAAAGCTTTCAGAGCTGCTGCAAGAGAAGGGAATAAATGGAAGGAGGAACATCCAACAATTCTCCTAGATTATCAATCTACACCTCACTGTGTCAGGAGAAACCCTTGCAAGACTCCTATTTGGGCGTGATATACGAACAAAGCTGCCAAACACGGAGAAGAAAGGGGAAAAGGAAAAAGAAATTCCAAAAAACATTCAAAACCACTATGAGGAGTACAAACACAAAATGAAACTGTATGCAGACCAGAGAAACATAAGCAACTCTAACGTTGGTGATGTTGTTTTCATTTACGGGTATGGACAATGGGAAATTGGATACCAAGTTAAGAGACACTCTATGTATTACCGGTACTCAAAAACACATGAGAAAACTCTTTTGAACTGGTCAATAGATGGCACCAAGCTTCTGAGAAACATGAAACATCTTCGACACACACCTCCAGTGTAGCTTGATGTTCCAGAAACCTCCATGAACACTGGAACTACAGATGTACAAGAGACTCAGTATCCTTGGTCAACTGAGTGCACTACAGAGTGTACCCAGAGTCTGTAGTTACTAGTCAAAATAAAGTAACCACTAGAAGTTGTAGAGTTGATAAGAAACCTGTACGTTACAGAGACACTTAAACATTGACTGTATTACAATGGACTGAAACGCTTCTCTTAATGTTGTTAAAAGAAATTAAATTGGGTTGGGATGGCAGGTATGCCATCCCGCCAAGTTACGCCTTGGCGGGGGCATGCCCCATACCTATACAGCACTGAGAGTTTGGCACTTTTCAGGGTTCCCCACAGAAATAACCACAACAGCCACAGACACTCAGCCCTTAAAAACATTAAATTCTGTACATTCTGACCCCATTTCAACAGACAGATTTCATAAACAACTTCACATGTCCACAAGCCCCAAACTAAGGGGATTTTGCGTTTTCTCCTTCTTCTTCTTCTCATTCTTCTTCTTCTCATTCTTATTTTTCCTGCCGCCTATCCCACTAACAACATGTCTCCCCATTGGACATTTTACTGACACCAGCCAAAGCCTCACCCTCACGACCCAATCAAAAACTTGCATACACACGCAAAATACCCATACCTTTTTATTCTGAAACATTGCCAGTTTGAACAGCTAATCTGCCTGTGGCCTAGTGGGTAAGGTTACAGTCTTGGGAGCATGGGGTCGTAGGTTCAAGCCCAACTAGGGACACCTTTCTTTAACCTGCTTTTACCCTCACTAATAATTGTCTACTACTTCTCAATTATTGCTTTTGCACTGCATTATGACGTACCGTCTGCACGTTCACTTATTAACCGGCTACAATATTGCAAAGCCATATGGATTCAACGGGAGCTCTTCTGTGCTTACTGACCTGTGTTCGTCTTTAAAACCACGGACAGGTTTGCTAATGATATTTCACGCATTGCATAGCTATGTCATGGTGCTGCACTAACAAAGTCACAGACTGGTAAACCTCCGGTTGAAGGATTGAATCCCGTCTCGCCCTCAGGCAGATCATTTCCTCTTTTACACTAACGTTTTCTTACACTTTTATATTTTCTTTACCAAAACTCAATCACGGCCATTCATATGCATTTCATGACGGCAAATGTATTCCTTTTATTACAAAGTTACACCAGTTCACCACTGTGCCATTTCTACTAACTATATTTCTTCACTTGGCTACCGTACCATACCTTCTTATCAGCAAACGCCACGTTTCTACATTCATGTTACCTCGCCCTGTTCTCTATCTAGCCACATACAAACAATTACTACGTATGTACGTTCTACAACTCCCCATTAAATCATTACACTTAAAACCATGACTCACTCATAAATATAACTACAAGTACTAAACATGAAAAAAGCACATTAGTGCAGTAAGTGTCACACGTTACGTAACCCTCCACTTTAACAGCTAATACTTCATACAGACTGTTATATATACCATTCCGTGAAGAAACTAAGCACGCCCATGGTCACTTCATTTACTCTGTACTATAGTCTGTGATCGTGTCAACCTTCACCTACATGCCCATTCTGCTAAAAACATATTGTTTCAACTACGCAATTTTATCATTTCATCCTAATTTCTCTCACACTGTTGTTATTTTCTCATACGCAAAGCCTACTGGGGCAGTCTGCTCCTATTCTCCACTATCAAGTTTTCCGGTTCTAGTTTAGCAAAACAGCAAACAGGATTCCCACCTGCAGATAAGCCTATCAAAATGCCTTAAAAACCTTACAAACACTAAAAGTGCTCCTCCACGAAATAACAGACAACGGAGCAGGAAAGCAGGGTACACAAGTTGCGACCTAGGCAGCTCTAATTCTACGTGCTTGCTGATTCTTTTCTCAATCAAGGCTTGTTGGATGGCCGTCAAATCCGTGAGTACATACATGCCATATTTCACCTGCGTTTCTTTGTCACAGCCACTGTTTTACATATATAGCAAACTGAAACTGCTCAACAGTAGACGCTCATCAGACTGTACAAATTCACACAAGGACAGCCATAATCCACAACCGTTTCTTACAGGGTCACTTCGCATTTCCCACTCTCATAATAAAACGCTTTGTAAAAAGAAATTATATCTCATAAAAAACACGTTTTCAACGTACAAAAATGCCAAGTTACTCAAAAGTATTGATATCAAAATGACGCCAAGTTACGGTACTACAAACAATATAGGCCTCACCGAAATTAAATAAGATGTATTCCAAAGCAATGCTACCCAATATTTCCTCAGTTCTTTCAAGTCACTTGGCCCTGTGTGTATAAGCATGGACTACATGGACAGGCCAAACATATACGTGGATGGCTATCTCACAGTCAAGATTGATTGAATAGGCGTGTATATGTCCAATTTGTATTGGTATGTATGTATTTCGCTGCCCAACCTTTCTGTTGCGTGAATGATAGTATGTGTCTTGGTATAAGTGTGTGTTCGTAAATGTGAATGTAACATGCTGCGAGGGAAATGTCCCCATGGGGATAAAGAAGTTCTGTATGTACGTACAATATGTATTTTACATGCAGTATTTATTGTACGTAGCAAATATACAATAACTTGTACTCAAATTCAGTTCAGAAGCAAGTATAAACATGTTTTCTGGAGAAATATGCTTCCTGTGGTTACTCAGCAGCAGTTTTGTACATGAATTTCAATGTGTTCCATGAGGCAATTCGAAATATTTGACTCTTTGATCCTACACAAAGTTTGCATGACATTGTAAAATGGTAAGATTACAAAACACAGGGCCAAGTGACTTGAAAGAACTGAGGCAATATTGGGTAGCATTGCTTTGGAATACATCTTATTTAATTTCGGTGAGGCAAGATAGCCTATATTGTTTGTAGTACCGTAACTTGGCGTCATTTTGATATCAATACTTTTGAGTAACTTGGCATTTTTGTACGTTGAAAAGTGTTTTTTATGAGATCGAACGTACTGAGTAGTGAGGGAAAAGATTGTTTGTACTGAGATTTCATTTTGATACTTGAAACGTGATTGAACAGAAATAAATATTTCTTTGTCTCATAATATTTGTTATGAGATTCGTATTCTGTAAAAAGAGATTAATGTTTTAAACTTGATGCTTTCATTTTGAACTTGTGACTGTATTGTTTACAGGAGAATTTAATTTGAACAAAAGGAGGGATGTAGTATAGTTACTGTTAGGAAATAAGCCTGTCAATTGGTGTAAGAAAGCCATCGTTGTTCATGGTGAATATTATCAGTATTATTCGTTATTGTATTGGAATATGTTCGGTATATTTATAGTGTATCGGTGTATTTGCAGTTGATTTACGACAGTCCCGTTAACCATTCTGGCCGCGAAGGTTTCTGGGGTGCAACTAGCTTGTGTTTCAGAGTAGCCAATAGCTTCCAGCACTATCACAAGTTTAGTGGAGAACGTTCTGATGTTTGCCTTTCCCTTGAGACTTCATTGTCACAAACTACCCTTAATAATCTAATTTAAGTGTGCGTAATTAACAAACAAGTGAGTTACATTATTCTGTTGTTATACAGTCGTTGTTATTTGTTAACAGATAACGTAACGATGTAAGCCAGTGCGGTCTATATCGGCTATGTATATGCCTCACGCTAGTTCCTATATATCAGCGGAGCGCATTTCATTGTTGAGTTAATTATTCAGATTAATAATTTCTGTTTATTCTTTAAATGCTGTACTTTGTGTGCACTGTTAGTAATTTAGTTATCGCCATTTGCGTGTATGCTAGCTCCCTATGATGGTGTGTCTATGCTCGCCTCCTGTAATTCAGCTATGATGATAGTGGCCTATAGCTTTCTTTATGGTTAGATCGCCATCTTGTGGAAAAAGTGGCATTGCACTAATGTGACAAGTGAACCCTTTGAGAGAACTTATTTGTAATATTTCTGTTATTATTTTCTCCTTTCTCGTTTAGACCACACACGTATGCAACTATTATATGTGCCTTAACACCAAGATTCATATGAGTAATTCCTATGGACAATAAAACAAAGGCCAGGTGTGCACTGTTAACTAAATAAATATTGCAAAGAAGATTCAGCTGTCCATTTCCTTCCTTGTGTCCTGACCGGCACCCCTCTGTGACACTACTACACCTAACCAGGAATAGTCATACAGTCCTTCAACTCCATTTCACTTGGTTACGGACAGAACTGACTTCCAGTTGGACGTCACGGACTGGCAAGTCATTTGAATAGTGTAAAGGTGTCTGGGAAAGGAGGGAAAAAGAAGGAGGCTCAAGGCGGACCGGCAGTGTGGACTAGGGAAATCCACCCATATTGTTTCAGGAACACCACCACCAAACAAAAAATTCTGAAAAAAAACGAAACGCAAGGGCTGTTCCTATGAAACACCATCCGGGCTAAGTGAGAAAAACCATTACCAACAGTACGTGACCTCTCTGTGGCGTCCTCCCCAAGCTAATTGCACTACACATTGTTAGGACTAACGATCACACTAATGCATTCACGTAGAACAGCATTTGTGTCTTTTTGTTTATGTTGCAGATAGGTGGCCAAGCGGTAGCCTAGATTTCCCAAGACAGGGCTACCTTATGACCCAGCTGGTCTGTAACATTACCTTGATAGCACGAGAACTGGAATGGAACCAGTAGAACAGAACTACAGATAGCGTGGTAAACAGATTAATTGATAGAACTGATGTTAACAGATTTAGTTAACACCACAAAGGCTGCATTTTTTACTACCTTAAACCACCAGCATTACAGCATCGATTTCAGCACCCACAGCAACCTAATTTCATAAAGATTATGAAATATTATGTAGCAAAACTATTATATTGAAATCAAGGGTGCAGCTGCAGCAATTTCAACATCTTTATTTCTAAATAATATCGGTTTTGTTATATAGAGGTAAGGGAAAATCCACTCAGGCATATTACAGGCACATTTAGGAAAGCGCTAAAATGTGCAAAACAAGTAAAACACAAAATGGAGAAAGTAGTTAAAGAAACACAACGTGCAATATTTAAAAAAAGTAATTTCTTTATAACAAATTCCGCTCTCCCTCTTCCCTTTGTCATGACCCGGCTCAGAGGGGGGACAAAAGTGAGGGATACACGAGGATAACATTAAACAAAACGCAATTTATTGTAAATAAGGACAAATGAACAGGATTAATTAAAAAAAGTTACAATGGTGTGTGTCTGTAAAGATCAGTTGTGTAGGTGAGTGGATGTGTGTAAGGTGTAGTGCGGAGGTGTTGGATGGAAAAACCAAAGACAAACACCAAACAAATGTGCATGGGGAGAGAGTGAGCTCGATCTGTTTGGAGTAGGGGCGTTCTTAAGCCCTGAGAGCACCATGCCCAGGTGCTCCAGGTTAACAGTGATGGCCCTCCCAACTCCGCCCACCAGGCACCTGCAAGAGAAAACCAGAACAGGGAGCAAGCACTGGCAGACAGAGAGTGAGGGACATCACAACTTCCTTTCCTATTTTGATTAAAGGGGAATTGCACTTTATAACACTTCTGGGCTCATTTTCACACCTACCCGGAGTGCATCCCAGACGGTTTTTAGGTTGCTTGCTTCAATATTTAGATATTTGTAGATTTTTTGATTCCCGTGTGAGCACCCGGGAAGGACGTAGATTCCAGGAGGCAGTTTAGTGTCGAACTCAAGGATGCATATCATTGTGCGACTTCTGATGTGGGCGTACCTGCAGACAATAAAACTAGGTTGGTCGTAGAAGTAGTGTTGTATTACTACTAGTTAGCGAAACCGAAAATGTCTGAAGACAAAGGAGATTTTGTTTTTGATCATGGGATTGTTGTTCCCTATCGATTCGAGCCGGAATACACAGAAGAAGAGCTGGCTAATTTGCAGGCTGATATAAGGTGCAAATTTTTTTTTCACCAGATGCGCACTTGCAGACATCGTGAAAATATAAAAAACAGCGAGCCACTTCACTTCCCTATAGGGTGACCACACCACCCCCCTTTTACAGGGACAGCCCCCGTTTTTGGTGGCTTGTCCCCGAATGGAGCTGTCCCCGTTTTAAACTGTGCGTTAAAAACAGACCGCAAAGTGAAATAATATTTTACGTGGCAAGAAAGACTGGGCAGCAGATCTTACCGGTTGACGTCTCAATCGCGTTGTGCTTGTTTTGGCTAACAGAGGGGGCTGCTTGCTATAGCAGCATATCACTCTTCTTCTTCTACTAACTACTTGCTCACGCTAGTTTTAGAGAAAACTGCTGTGGAAAAACTCAGCCAGAAGCTAGCATGACTGTCAAGTGAATCCACATCACCACAAACGTCTTTTCAGTACCATAGTTTATTACAGTATAACAGTTACCATGGTCAAAATAAATGAAACCGGAATTGTCCCCCTTTTTTATTTCATAGATAATAACATTGGATATTTTAATATATTGACCGCCGAACTGGAAATGTCCCCGGTTTTCATTTCAGAAATCTGGTCAGCTTACAGGCAATCAGTGAGGCAGCGATGATGACACTGACGTAACGTGCACTCTCAAGCGGGGCATCCACCGCACGCGTATCGACCGCGAGCGCACTACGTGCGTAACTGAAGCGTAGTTGAAGTACTGTTATTACAACGGCAGCGGGCGACGTCGTCTCCACCAGATGCGAACGCGTCGCGAACCGGCTGCGAAGCTCGCGCGACACAAGCGAACTGAAGCGTAGTTTTTCGCTTCTGTTCTAGTTTTTCGGCTTGTCGCGCGTCACGATGGCCTGTTTATACACATAAATATGCTCTAAAATGCTAGGTATACATGCTCTGATTTATATTTGATGTAGAAGTGAATGCACCGAGCAGCGGTTTGTTAGCTCGAGTGTTGGAAGGTAGTTTTTAACCAACCATTGCTCAGCCTATATGACTTTTCCGATGTCTTCGTTTGCCGTGCTTTCAAAAAGTGGTCTTGCCGATGAAAATGCACCTAAATGCACTTGTACTTCAAAGCTTCCGGTGTTCATGACGTTGTGGTGTTCATATCCCTTCAAGTTTAAACTGTTACGCTATTATCTTTTTGACGACGTGAAAACAAGACACCGGAATTCCCAATGGTTGATTATGGATTATTATTATTATGAGCATTACATATTCTTCACAAAGTTGGTACGCTTGTTAACCAAGCAAATTAATGCAGTTTGAGATTGATTATTATGTAGGCTACGTTGCGATTTAAGCTTATGGTAATTCTTTAAAGCGTTTACTGTTAGGAGCCGGGCTCGGCCTGGACCCAAATGCAGGACTCAGTGACAGGGAGCTGGGCTGGGGACTGGGAGGCGCCCGAAGGACGGGCTGGACTGGGAGGTTGGAGCTGGGGAGGTAAACTGGGGGGAACAAGGGAACACGAAACAAGACGCGACGAAGACAAACACGTAGGTTCGACAGACAGGGGAACACTGAAACAAAGTGCATAAACAAAACTCAGTGGCCAAGAGAACAGTGCAAGGAAAGGGAAACGAAGAAGGTGCAGAGAAACGGGGTACGGAAAATAGAACTAGGCTTGGGTTATGCGCGGATTGCGTGGTGCGAAGCTAGGCAACAAATCAACGATCTGGCAAGGGGCGAAACAAAAAGCGTGACTTTATAATCTGGTACTAATTAGAACTAATAAGGGAGGGTGTGAGGAATGCGACCTGAACGAGTGAGAAAATGGCTGAAGGCTGGAAGTCATTAGGGAGTGCATGGGGAAAGGTCATGCCCACCCTGTGGGGAAAAGCAAAGACATGGTGAAGAACACAAAAGCACAAGGAACAGAAATAATAGGAACACAAGGAAATCCACATGACAACCGAAACACGGGGGCATGACATTTACTTTCTCACGTATTTACATGTGTTAAAAAATATTACCATATTAACAGACTGAAAAAGGTCTCTCACCAAGTATTCACTTACCCATAATCAACAGTCGTGATTACAGAGCTACTAGGAATATAGAGCTTTAAGCAAGCCTTTGCGCGACACAAACGGAACCAGTGGAGACACGCTACGCGCCGCGCCGTGCTGCTTCGCCGTGCTCCTTACGCCGGGCACCCACCGCACGCGTCGCGTAAGCGTCGCGTAAGCAGCAGGGCGAAGCAGCACGGCGCGACGCGTAGGGTGTCTCCACTGGTTCCGTTTGTGACGCGCAAAGGCTTGCTTAAAGCTCTTTATTCCTAGTAGCTCTCGCAGTCTGCAGTGGGCTTACATCGTGTATTTCACGTTTGTTCACGACTGTTGATTATGGGTTAAGTGAATACTTTGGTGAGAGACCTTTTTCAGTTTGTTAATTTGGTAATATTTCGTTAACTCGTAAATACGTGAGAAAGTAAACGCTTTCAAGAATTACCATAAACTTAAATCGCAACGTAGCCTGCATAAAAATCAATCTCAAACGGTATTAATTTATTTGCTTGGTTAACAAGCGTGCCAATTTCATGAAGAATATGTAATGATCATAATAATAATAAATAATTTGTAACCAACCATTGGGAATTCCCGTGTTGTCGTGTCATTCACGTCAAAACATTTATATGATCATATTTAGTAAAATCAGCTAATCATGAAAAAGACAGTAACGGTTTAATCTTGAATGGATATGAACACCACAACGCCATGAACACCAGAAGCTTTGAAGTACAAGTGCAATAAAGGCTTGCTTACAACTTCATTTATAAAATAGGTGCATTTTCATCGGCAAGACCACTAAATAATCTGATTTTTTTAAAGCTCTGTGGATTATCTTATTTTTATTAACAAGCCCTTTTTGAAAGCACAGCGAACGAAGACATCGGAGAAGTCAAATAGGCTGAGCAATGGTTGGTTAAAAACTACCTTTCAACACTCGAGCTAACAAACCGCTGCTCTGTGCATTCACTTCTACGTCATTCAATAGGCTACGTCTTTCTGTGGTGTATTTTCAAATTTACCCCACCCCCTCCGCAAAATAAGACAGCGAAACTAAGTTTGCCTTTTCCCCAGGTTCCAATTATTTATTTAATTATTTATTTTTACAAAACGAAAAGGTTTGTATTTTTTTAGCTGCTTATAAAATATCTGGGAGGTAACTAGAGACACACCCCCAGTAATATAAGGATGAAATATAAATCAGAGCATGTATACCTAGCATTTTAGAGCATATTTCTGTGTATAAACACGCCACCATGACGCGCGACAAGCCGAAAAAATAGAACAGAAGCGAAAAACTACGCTTCAGTTCGCTTGTGTCGCGCGAGCTTCGCAGCCGGTACGCGACGCGTTCGCATCTGGTGGAGACGATGTCGCCCGCTGCCGTTGTAATAACAGTACTTCAACTACGCTTCAGTTGAGCGTAGTGCGCTCGCGGTCGATACGCGTGCGGTGGGTGCCCGGCGTCACGCAGCAGCGCGCAGAGTAAAATTACACTTCTCAACTCCGCTTGTAAAACTGGTTTGAATGTTATTCTCAGCACGTTGAAGACCTAGTGTTATATATGAAACGACATGCACGAAAATACGGGACAAACTGCGTCCCGTATTGAGTCAATACGGGACGATCCCGTATTATACGGGACGGGTGGCAACCCTAGCGACAGGGCACTCTGATTTCTCGGCTGTCACCAACCCCGGAGTCTTGGAGACTTTGTTCCGAATGCCAAGGATCAATTGGAAATGACATTCCACACCGGATGGTCCAAACGGGACTCTCTCGGAAATGTAAGTGTGTTGGCTATATACCGTAATAATGTCAGTTATCGTTAGCTAATGGAAATCCTAGTTTTGACGACTGGTGTTCATGTGTGATAGTCTATGCATGTGTCTCGCTGAGAGTAACGTTACCGTAAAATCCTGTTTTGAACACAGAGGTATAGGGCTTGGAGCATCCGATAAACTACAAGACTGTAACGTTACATCTCTGACACATGAAAGAAGTTAGCAAGAGTGACAATCGAAATGATGCCTAGAACTTGTATGACATAGTCTGCCAATATCTGCATGAGCCTTAACAGAATGTTTTGCTTTGCTTCTTCTCGATTTTGGTGTGAAACAAAATCAAAGAAGAAGAAAAAACGGGAAACCGTACTGCTATGTGGACTTCCGCTAAAAAAAACAGGTCTTTGTTTCTGCTGTTAGAAATTTAAAATGAAGTAACTAATCGAAAAATGAAGGGCGACGAATTCATTAGAAGGACAATACCAGTCATGAGAAGCAGGGACGTGTGTTTACAATGAGTCTAACGTGGAGTTTGATGTTGAATGGGCTTCTATTGGTTGGGGGGGGGAGACAGGAATCAAAAATCTACAAATAAAATAATCTAAATATTGAAGTAAGTGCAAGCAACCTAAAAACCGTCTGGGATGCACACAAAACTCCAGGTAGGTGTGAAAATGAGCCCCTAAGCATTATAAAGTGCAATTCCCCTTTAAGCTTTTACATATGTACTGTCTCTCTCCTCTTACTCATCAATTCAACAGAGAACAACACACATCTTTGGTTGACTTTGAGAGCACGGGTTGCACACAAATTGATTGCTTTTCATGCAGTTGTCTTTAGCCTTATTCCAACTGCATTTGCTTACTTGGCACTGTGTTTTCTTCCCAGGAGTGATGGGTGTGCAAGATAATGCTGCTAGCGTGGCTGTTTTGGCAGCTGCTGCTTCTCTTCGACTTCTTGTAATTTTCACGCAGCTCACATGTCAGGTACAAGAATAAATCATTTATTAGTAATTCCAGAGCTTCCTCTGGTCCCTTTCGCTTGAGTAATGTTGCATCCTGTTGTCTATCCAGTTTATAAACCCATCATTTCTGTGACTACAATGCACACAATTGATCCCCATGCTGAAGTCAATAATAAAAATAAATCAACTTCATCAAACGATTGCAGTGAATTTATTATGTTTGATTATATGTATATGAAATTACTTCCAAAAGCGCTTGACCCAGCAATTCGTATCAATGTGTCGGTCATTCAGTTACTGAGAGCGTGCCAGAGGAGACAGCAACCCATTCACACCTTAGTATAAGCACCGCTTTACCTATTACCTGGCAGGAAGGTTTTGTGGAGAAAATGGTACAAAATGCCTGTATTTCTTTAATGAGTTGTTTTTTATTCTAACAACACAGTTATTTTAAGTCCAGATATTTAGGAAAAGTCTTGGAAGGAGTCATTTGCTGTGTTGGAGTAATTCGCATTTTAAAGTCAAAACCCTCAATGGTGTCAGCTCTGACCTTTCTAGTATTAATGAAGAAAGAGAATGACATAGTCCACCTCTTTATTCAATAATACCACATACATGCACACACATTTGCTCATACAGACACAGACACACGTTCACACACACTTACACACATGCATACATGCACACCTCTGCTTTCTCATGTGTACGCATGACACGGACAAGCACTCAAAGAGAGTGAAAGATTGAGATATGAAGCAGTTTATTTACACTTTCTTAGTCACCAAGGCACATTAACATGCCCTGGGTTCAAAGCACAAATTTCATATGACCATCTCACTCAGTGCCATTACATGTTATCATCTGCACAGTATTGACAGCCAAATTCAAAGTGTGAGGAAAAAAACAAAATAAACTATGTACACAGATGTAGAGAGGGGGGAGAAATGTGTGTCTCATTCAGAAGTGTTTCTTTGTGCAACACCCAACAGGGTGGCACTTACAGATACACATAGAAGTTACAGATCATAAAATAAATACAATCATAAGATGAAAGTAAAACCAAGTGAAAGGCAGGTTTCGAATAGCATTTTTTGATGACGGGTCAGAGGTTGAGAGTTTAGTCTGTTGATTATTTGTGAACGCAGGCATGGCCATGCAAAAGAGTGCAATCGTAGGAACTTATGGGATTGGATACACCCAACCCTGTTCCGCAGCTCTGACTTTTCCCATTGGCTGGGAGCTACTGTCTATCAGCCATGCTGTCCAATGGAGTAAGCCCCTGAGTCCTCAGAGTGTTTCCCTAACTGCTGGACTGACAGCTGGGTGGAACTTCCCTGATAGAGCTCGTTGCTGTTGGAGAGAGAGTCTGTAACCTCTGAGACCTGGATGGAGAGGGGAAGAGGGATAAGAAACAGAAAATTCAGAGATACAGCAAAGAGGAAGGCACATGCCATAGTTGCCAAGTCTGCTTAAAAAATGTGACTTTGGGCTTCTTCTGGCTGCTTATTTTAAAGTGTAACAAGGGACCCCTTTTTTCATATTCATGGTGCAAATTAATTTGTACAATGTAGTTGTGCCTGGCTCATGAATCTCAGATCAAACTGCCAAACTGGGTGTTCATCCATCCATTATCTATAACCACTTATTGCTGGTCAGGGTCACAAGTAGGTGCTGGAGCCTATCCCAGCATGCATTGGGCGAGAAGCAGGAACACACCCTGGACATCCCGGCTGGGATTCGAACCATGGACCTTGCTGTGCGGCAATAGTGCTACCGACCACTGTGCCACTCACCAAGCTAGGTGTTGCATATTATATATGAACCAAGATTCAGCAATTACATGGCCTTCTACTTGCCTCAAATGTTTTCAGAAATATATTTTAGTGGACTGTTTAAATGGAATATGAGGAAGTTTATGAATAGACAGCCAGGTTTCTCTGGTTTGAAAAATGTTGGGCCAAAATCAGTTCCTCTACTCGGCAGTATTCCGTTGTATTAAAAAGTAAACAGACAAATTTGTGGGTGGCAGCAATTTTCCGGCTGGATATTTTGATTGACATCTACATGACGTGCTAGTACCTCCAAACGGATACTCTAGTGTCATGACTGGGGCGGGGCCGCCAGTGCAGAATGCAAAAAGCATTTTTCAAACATTAGAAGGCAGCACCAAAATGTTTTCTACCATTTATTTTTCTGCCAAATGATATTATTTCAGAAATAACAGCATGGATTAAAATGTTTAATTATAAAGTAGACATACAAATGTTTACAGCTAAAAAAAGTGATCTAGGGTTTAATTACCCTTTAAATGTAATTTGCAAGTGTAGATATCGTTTGAGCCCCCGGTTCACAATCGCTCTCCCCAGCCCCCTCTACCCCTGCTTCCCCAACTGCTGTTCTGCTTCTTTTGGTCTTTTTCTGACGAAAAAGCCAAAATGAAATGTGGCAACACTGGCACATGCACACACAAACACACACAAATGTGCACACACTCACATACACAAGTCAGAGAATTCACATTCAAGCAATGAAAAAAAACACCAACGAAATAATTTTTCATTGGCAGAATCTAAAATGTGAAAAAAGACAATTAGGCCAGCCTGGCTTGGCATGCACCTCTTCGAATTTAATAGCCTTGTATTTGTCACCGCCCTTCAGGAAGTTGAGAAGGATGATGTCACAAAGGACCGTACCCTGAAAGAGAGATAAAAAGCATGAAAGTCAGAACCCCTGTACAGCGGTCTCCCTCAGACTAAAGCTCCTGACCTACACATTTCCTTATTTCCTTTTGTAAAGTGTGTTGAGTTCAAATAGATTTTTTCTCTATTTTGTCAGCTGTCTTGGGTGTCTTTCCCCTCTGTTACCAGACCAACCATTTTACACATAATTTAAAAAGGAAAATAAGAGACAGGGGCTGCTGAGTGGCTCATCCTGTTCAGGCACTGTTCTTGTTTTGGGTATGGATGGGTCCATCAGTCTGGGATAAAATCCTGAGTGCAGACTGTGGCTAGTAGCCTGTCCATCCTTTTATGAATTTAAACTAAAGTTTGTAGGAAAAAGGAATAATCACACTGACATGACATGATCTCAAAACAAATATAATGGTGCCAACAATGTTTTTACCTACAACCTATTACCTACAGTATATACAATGAAGTCTGTCAGTCTTCATACCTCCACCTGTTATCTTGGTCAGATTTGCGTTCATTACCTCTTTTTAAAAAAATAATGTCACTGTAAAAATGTCAAGTAATGATCTCAATCACTTAAAGGCTTCAGATTCTTAAAATGTGCATTTCAACATAACTTTTTAAGCTAGGACCATTTCAGTTCTGAATGAAATGGTATGAACCCTTACCACTCCAATGGTGGTGAAGGCAGCCACAACATTGATGAGAGTTGGTATCACACTGAACTTCCGTGCCTGTTAACACACACACACACACACAATCTGATGACATCATTTATGGAATGTGTGTAAAATATAGTCTAATATCACAGATATTACTTCAGATATTACTATAGACAAACCAGAAGGTTGACTCTGGGTTCTTAACCCTTCCCCTGAAAGCTGGAACATTCTAGATTCCAAGCTTTTCCAAAAGCAAATGCAGCACCGGAGCCACTGGCTTAGGTATGGGGGGCCAGGGTGGCCCACACCCACCTAATATCCTGGCTGACTAGCAATTGTGCAATCACAATTCCCCCCCCCCCCCCCCAATATCTAATCTTTCAAAGCATGGTAGAAATGTTCCACCCCCACCTAGTTCTATACAGGTATAGCTGGCTAAGCTGCCGCTTGAAATCTTCCATTACTAACCAAGAGCTCCTGTAGTTCAGGAACACTGAACATGGAATGAGCGTGAGGGTCAACATCTGGCTGTTATATCATACTACTACATTTCTTGCATTTAAAATGGAAACATTTGACATTTCCGGTATGCTGAAGACCAAGTATAGCATATAATCACAGAGTATAGCACATGCACAATTATGCTCTTTAAAGGTCCACATAACAGAAACCAGGCACTCACTTTCATGCTAAACAGTAAAAGAATGAGAAGCAAAATCAGCAGTGGAGACTCACTGTGCCAGAGACTATTATATCAAATCTGATGCCGAATGCCTTGATGAGTGTGCGGTATTCTGTCCCGTTCTGTGATTTATAGTACTTGGCAAACCTGTGTGTGACGGAAAGGTGGAAGACGGAGACAGGGAGATAACATATGCAATTGGTGATAAAAAAAAAGCAAAACATAATCAGAGAGAGAGAGAGAGAGAGAGAGAGAGAGAATTTAAAACCACCTTTATTGTCACAGTTCCGCAACACATAAAAGTGTCAATAAAAACATAATTTCAGAGAGAAGGGGGAGAGGGGGAATAAGTTACTTGCATAGAGATTTTCTGCTTGGAGTCAGAAACACTTATCTACAGGAACCATGGTGAGTTTGGTTTTTGTGGACAGATGGATGAGTGAGGACAGGGAGAGAGAGAGTCCAGGTGTATTTTGCATTGTATTTTCTCTATTTTTCCTTTTCCACGAATAAAACACATCAGCAGTCAAACTTGAGAGAAATGATGGAATGTCATTCTTGGCTGAATGGAGTATTGAGTCACTGGTAAGGTATTCTACAGGTTGAGCAAGTGATCAGGTGTTCGGCTGTGCTAAGTACCTGAAGTTGTACCCTTTTGACACTGTGTTGCTCCGGGAGACAGCATCCAGGCGGGTGAAGGAAAAAGCAGGCTTGCATTCCTCTGCTGATCTGTCCAAATCACAGACCCAGTTAATCTTTACACCGATCACACCCCCCTAAGAGAGAGACAAAGAGACAGTGAGAGAGTTCAGTTACTTTTATATATAATAATCAAATAATTGAATAGTTATACCTGTACAATTAGTAAGAAATATCTTTCTCTGATGCCATTATGTCTGCTGGCCACACATTCTCTTAATATTATACAATACAGTTATACACATTGATTAACAGTCGTACAGCGGGCGGGAGTGAGAGAATAGGAGATACTCAAGTCAACAGACATGCAAATTCAATCACCACAGGACAGCAAGTACACTACAGACTAAATGATAGGTATCACAGATTCACTACACCCTTTCTATGTTTGTGTAATGTATTTCTGATCAAAGCTTGAAAATGTATGAAAAACAGACACTTAGAAGGTTCTGGGTTCAGAACTGGGCTGAATCCACAGTACATTTCCCATATTTCTGACAACAGCAAAGCTGCTGGAACCCTATTGTTTTTGTTCTGATTTAAATTTTTATTAGGGGTCCGAACAGCAAATCTGCAGGTCCCTATTGTTTTTGTTCTGATTATTATGGGTTGAAGCGGTGAAGCTGCTGGAACCCTATTGTCTTAGTGTTCTAATTATTATTATTATTATTATTATTATCTATCCATGAATCCCCGCTTATACCTGCTTATCCTGGGCAGGGTTTCGGGGGGTGCTGGAGCTACACCCTGGACAGGCCGCTAATCTATCACAGTGCACGCACACCATTCACTCACACACTCATACTTATGGGCAATTTAGAGTCTCCTACGTGCTTTCCTACCTACATGTCTTTGGACTATGGGAGGAAACCAGAGTACCCAGAGGAAACCCACGCAGAGACATGAGGAGAACATGCACACAGAAAGGCCCAGACCGGATTCAAACCCTTCTTGCTGTGAGGCAACAGTGCTACCCACTGCACCACCTTGCCAGCTACATTGGCACTCCTAAGCTTGAGCTCAGCCCTACAACATTGTCCCAATTGAGTCACATGGTGGTGCTATAGAGCACAATGTTTTTTAAAAATCCATAAATTCCTGAAAAATCACTGCTGTCTTTTAGACTTTTAAAACTTGCTGTACCGATCAACTTCCTCACCTGGAACATAAATCTGTACCTCTTTTGTTGTTGCCATCTTGGATTACCACCATTTCGGAAATGCTATGACCCATTTTCCTCTGTATTCTGTTTTGGTTTAACCACATGGCTGAGACCTATGAAACTTTTTAAAAATTTATCATAAAGTTAATACTAAAAACAACCTGGCTGCAGTAAGCCAATTTAAATGGCTGTGGGCAGGGCTTATCACAAAAATGTGAATAACTCTCAAAAATGTATTAAATTTGGCAGCAATATTTGCACTGACAGCTGGAGTTCACCCCTAAAGTATTGGCCCAATTGAGTCACATGGTGGTGCTACAGGGCATAATTTTAAAAATGCATTATTTTATGAATTATAACTGATGTCTTTTGGACATTTACAGTGGTTTATGCTTTCATTTTATGAATTGCTTCCAAGGCAGAGGTTCTGCTGGCTAGAGGGAAATACAGGGTTCATACACCTTTTCACCAATGATTTTCAATGACTTTTCCATGACTTCTCCACAACCTTTAACTGAATTTCCATGACCAAAACAAATGACTTTATCTCACGATTTATTAAAATTAACAAAAATTATTTATTGTAACAGCTCCAACTACCCTGTACCCTCCAACAGACCCTGAATGGTCTTGATATCTGGGTAGAGGAGCACAAAATGAAACTCAACCCAAAGAAATGTAAAGTATTACATGTCACCCACATGAGGCATCCACCCGCCCTGCCGACTCTCTCCATTGACCAGAACATCCTGGAAGTCTGTGACACTGTCAAGGTCCTGGGGGTCACCATCCAGAGTAATTTGCGTTCGGACAGTCAGGTGGACCACATGCTGACCTCAGCGAACAGGAAGCTTTTTGCTCTGCGTCGCCTGAAGAAATTTGGTGTCCAAGACCCAGAACTGGTTTCCATCTACACAGGCTACGTACGCCCGGTGCTGGAGTATGCAGTCCCCGTCTGGCACAGTTCCCTGACTACAGACCAGGCTAAAAGGCTGGAAAGCACGCAGAAACGGGCTTGTAAAATCATACTTGGCCACAGGTACTCAGGGTACCCAGAGGCTCTCTGCACTCTCGGATTGTGCACTCTATCAGAGAGACGCACTCAACTGTGTCTTGGCTTTGCCAGAAAGCTGCTAAAGTCCAACTTCAGTGACTGGCTACCCCCCCTCAGGGAGGAGCTCACAGGTCGTCAGACAAGGAACTCAAACAAACTGGCCATCCCAAGATGTCGAACTGAGAGATACACGACATCACCAATCCCCTATATGTGCAGACTCCTAAATGACAGCAGATTTTAAATTTAAATTTGGGATACGAGATTAGATCTCAGCTTAGAAAATTGCAATGTTTTTTGTCTACTCAGTATTGATGTTTTATTGTAACAGCAAAATAATTAAGTGTTTTTAATGACAACTGTCTTTATGAACCTGTAATAATGCTGAAAGGTCAATAAATAAATAAATACCACTAAGTAAAATTAGGTCTGCATCTGAAACATATGGTGCCTCTCTAAAACAAATAAACACCAGACAGACACACTTAGATACGTTCTCTCACATTTTAATTCGAATAGTTTAACATTTTTGTCAATGTCTCAAACAGGGCTCGAAATTGCATATGCTCCCGAAATTTAATCTGTGCGACCTCAAAATATAATTGGGAGCATTTGTGCGAGTGCAAATAATTGTTCTGGTGCGACTTTTTTTTTTTTCTTTTTCCAGTCGAACGTCTCTTTCTCTGTACATTCGCTAGTTAGTACACTCAGCATGTCCCTTGTGGGCTGACGGTGACCCTTCTAACCAATCACGAGCTTGACATTCTTACCTTTAATGCTGATTTTAAATTGGTTAATATTAGCCTTCAATCACTCCCTTTCGCTGCACTCCGCTGTCACGCGACACAGAGAGCTAACGCGTAAGTTGAAGCGGACGTTTTGTGTAGCGACCCGGTTGGAACAGCTAATTTCTCCAATGCAGTTCACTGGCGGTTGATTTAATTAGCGGTATTAATGTGACGAGAAGCGCTTTGTCGTTTGAATGCATAACACGCAATTCCTTGAAGAGTCGACACATTTTATGCGTGACAGTTTAACTGTTACTTGTAAACCGTACTGTTATATTGTCGTTTTTTATCAATAAAAAAATCTATTGCATATATTGTTGGTGCTCCTTACATTTCGGTGGGTGTTCCTAAGTTTTTGAAGTAAAAAAGTTAATTTCGAGCCCTGATATATTATTGAAGCTGCACTTCCCTGGCATATTGTCGGCACAGTAGGGCCTACGTTTACTAACTGCTACATCAGCAGAGGCGTGCCTGTAAACAGACTGAGCCGGACCGAATTAACTTCTCACACCACCAAAATACCGCGAAGGTTACGTGCCAATTTACGTTTTATTACTATACATACTATTTTTATGATTGGATTAATTAGTAATTATATTTGATGCAACTTTAGCTATATTTCCATTACTTTTCCAAAACTTTTCAAAAAATATTATTTTCCATAACTTTTCCAGGGCCTGGAAATTGCATTTTAAATTTCAATGACTTTTCCAGGTTTTTCATGACCGTACGAACCCTGGAAATACTTGTTGGGTTCCGACAGTAGAGGGCAGCAGAGTGCAATTTTTCCTCATTAGCACAGTTTCCTTCATTATGTATTGAGAAGTTGTAGTTAATGTCACATCGTGTAGCATTTCAGGGTGACTCACCATCTCATGAGGAACACTTTTAGCTCTGTTATTTGGAGATATCATTCTTATTTGGAAAAAGAAAATCCCAGCTAATATTGGGCTGGTATCGGCTGGCATACTTTAGGAGAGTGGTCAGTCTAACCAGCATTCAAATGTGTCTATGCATCTGGTAATTTTGTTTATTTTTAATGTATAATGTCTTAAATGCTACAGTATGATCAAATAACACCATATAAATCACTAATTTGCCAAAAAATAACGGCTGTTTGTTTTAATATTATTTTAAAAATTAGCCACTTCCCTGTGCTGTGTAATCACTCTCATTGGAGAGATACAAATCATTGCATACTGGCAGTAGGTTGGGAACCTGAATCGAAAAAGCACGTCTCCTTTTCACTGTAATTAAAAAAACACTCCTTTGTAAAACTAAAATGCTTTATACCACACTGTAAACACGATCTTGGTGAAGACATGCACGTAAAAATGTTGTTGTACAAATGTTTTACAACCACGGTTTTATGTAAAAAGGTTTTAAATGTCTTTAAATATACAAAAATAATAACTGATTAAGATCTAAACATTTGTCAGTGAGTTTTATATATTAGTGGGATTTATACACACACACACACACACACACAAACACACACACATATATACACAGTTGAAGTCGTAAGTTTACATACACTTAGGTTGAAGTCTTTTTTAACCACTCCACAGATTTCATGTAAGCAAACTATAGTGTTGGCAAGTCAGTTAGGACATCTACTTTGTGCATGACACAATTAATTTTTCCAACAATTGTTTACAGACAGATTATTCCACTTTTAATTCACTATATCACAATTCCAGTCGGTCAGAAGTTTATATACACTAAGTTGACTGCGCCTTTAAACAGCTTGGAAAATTCCAGAAAATTATGTCATGGCTTTAGAAACTTCTGATTGGCTAATTGTCATTATTTGAGTCAACTGGAGGTGTACCTGTGGATGTATTTTAAGGCCTACCTTCAAACTCAGTCCCTGTTTGCTTGACATAATGGGAAAATCAAAAGAAATCAGCCAAGACCTCAGAAAGAAAATTGTGGACCTCCACAAGTCTGGTTCACCCTTGGGAGCAATTTCCATACACCTGAAGGTACCACGTTCGTCTGTACAAACAACAGTACGCAAGTATAAACACCATGGGACCATGCAGTCATCATACGACTCAGGAAGGAGACGCGTTCTGTCTCATAGAGATGAACGTGCTTTGGTGCGAAAAGTGCAAATCAATCCCAGAACAACAGCAAAGGACCTTGTGAAAATGCTGGAGGGAACAGGTACAAAAGTATCTATATCCACAGTAAAACGAGTCCTATATCGACATAGCCTGAAAGGCTGCTCAGCAAGGAAGAAGCCACTACTCCAAAATTGCCATAAAAAAGCCAGACTAGAGTTTGCAACTGCACATGGGGACAAAGATCTTACTTTTTGGAGAAATGTCCTCTGGTCTGATGAAACAAAAGTTGAACTGTTTAGCCATAATGAACATCGTTATGTTTGGAGGAAAAAGGGTGAGGCTTGCAAGCCGAAGAACACCAGCATCATGTTGTGGGGGTGCTTTGCTGCAGGAGGGACTGGTGCACTTCATAAAATAGATGGCACCATGAGGAAGAAGGATTATCTAGAAATACTGAAGCAACACCTCAAGACATCTAGAAAGTTAAAACTTGGTCGCAACTGGGTCTTCCAGCAGGACAATGATCCTAGGCATACCTCCAAAGTTGTAACAAAATGGCTTAAAGACAACAAATTGAAAGTATTGAAGTGCCCATCACAAAGCCCTAACCTGAATCCCATAGAACATTTGTGGACTGAACTGAAAAAGCAACAAGGCCCACAAACATGACTGAGTTACACCAGTTCTGTCAGGAGGAATGAGCAAAAATTCCAGCGAAGTATTGTGAGCAGCTTGTGGGAGGTTACCCCAAGTGTTTACCCCAAGTATCATGTCACTTTAAATCCCCCTTTCATGACACTAATGTTACATGTACCCCATTACAGCACTTTTTGTAATTTGTATTTGTCCTAATATTGTAGCTTGTTCTTCTCCCTAGTTTGGCTTCGCATAAGTTAGGTCAAAATAATGTTCACTGCGTGAACTGAACTGTGTTCTTGGCTATAAGTAGCTGTATGAAATTAGTATTGTACCTTATTGAACCTGTGTTTTGTAGTTGTCCAATGACCACAATATGCACTTTTTGTACGTCGCTTTGGATAAAAGCTTCTGCTAAATAAATGTGATGTAATGTTTGATTCAAGTCAAGCAATGAAATAACAATGCCACCAAATGCTAACAAAGTGTATGTAAACTTTTGACCCACTGAAAATCTGATATAGGACATAAAAGCAATAAAGCTAAGAGACAGATTTAATAAGAAATATATCTGTCTCTTAGCAATTACTTTGAAATTACCTTTTGAAATTACATTACATTACATTACAGGCATTTAGCAGACGCTCTTATCCAGAGCGACTTACACAACTTTTTTACATAGCACTTTACATTGTATCCATTTATACAGCTGGATATATACTGAAGCAATGCAGGTTAAGTACCTTGCTCAAGGGTACAACGGCAGTGTCCTTACCCGGGAATCGAACCTGCGACCTTTCGGTTACAAGCGCAGTTCCTTACCCACTGTGCCACACTCCGTCCTTTCATAAAAATAAAGTAGATACCCTAATTGACTTAACACAGGAAATGTATGGTATCATGAAATGTGTGGAGTTGTGAAAATGAGTTTTGAATGTCTTTAGCCAAGGTGTATGTAAACTTTTGGCCTTAACTGTACATATGTATATGTATGTATGTATATATATAATATATATATATATCAGAGGAGGCTGGTCCATAGAGGCAGAGGAGGTTGCTCCTCCTCTATTTTTGAGAGGCAAGAGGGAGATTAAAATATAAAAAAGAGTAATTCGTTGAAATAAACCATTACCAAATCTCAGTATCATTTATAAAATATTTTCTCTTCTTTGGAAAAAATCCATTACTGAAATTTTGATTAAAATGCTTCAACAGCAACACCTGCAGGGCAGGCAAGAGGGGAAAGGGCAGTCTGTGTGAAGTGGTGGTGGGGGGCAGAGGAGGACGGGCCCCTGCTGTCCTCCTTAGGGCGAGATCACTTCTATCAATTTAATGTACTTCATTTTTTTTCATGCTAATCTGTTATTGGCCAAAACACGTAAAATGATGCTCCAACGGAGGACGTCCTCCCTAACCAATCAACAACCAGAATACAATATTGACATCGCTTTGGTCCAATGATAATTTCCAAATTTCATCTTCAATTCTCTACCACTGTATTTTAGTATAACGTGCAAATTGCGAACTACTTTTAAAACACATCACTAAAAAAATTACATTTTATTTATGCCTTTTCAGAGGAGGCTGGTCCATAGAGGCAGAGAAGGTTGTCCAAATTTCCTTTTTTCAGATTTACGTTTCCTTTTTTTATCGAGCAGTAGCTAGCTACTTGCGTTAGCCAACGCAACAGTTAGCTTGTTGTAGCAGCCCTGAAGGACTGTTAAACTAACGACGAGAATGGATTTGGAGGAGAGTGGTGCTGCTATTGCTAACGAGGCAATTAACGGCATCGTGAGTGTGGGGGTCACAATGAGGCATGGACGCAGACGCAGGGAGTGGGATGGGGAAGAACATCTTGTGGAATATTTGTTGTCACAGCCATTCCACAGTTTGGACTACGCAGCAAAGGTGAGGATCAAGACTGCTGGACGACTAACTCCACGGATAACCATGATCAAAAATGCTAATTCTAGTGACACATTACGCACACACGAGGTTCATTCCCATTCAGAGCCTGCAGTGATTAGATGTGTCTTTCCCTCTCGTTCACCTGGCCCCTTTTTTATATTCATCCTTTGTGTTGTAATATGATATAAGGAATAAACCACGACTGTCCCGTTATTGGAAAATAATGTATGACTACAAATTGCAAAATAAAAATCTCAAGCTGTGGAGACACAAAAATACAAATCATTTTGGCACTATTTTTCCTTGTAGTGATGGGAAAAAAATACACACGTGTATGCACCAATCAGAGTTATGGTACCTACAGCCAATCAGAGGAAGAGGAGCTCACAACCAATCAGTGAGCAGCAAGGAATAGCCTTTTGCGGCCCATACTTGGAGAGGACGGGAGCTGATGAAGCATGGCGGATGCTCAGGTGAGTAGCTAATATCTAATTAAAATGTATTCATACTGAATATAATGATCAAACTTAAACATATTTGATTAGTCACTTGCATAAAGATAACTTTTCAATGGGTAATTGTTGGTTGAGAATTGTCAGCTCGTCTAGGACCAACTTTATGCTAGCTAACGTTAATCTCGAAGATTTCAGTTTCGTTCTCTATGGCGGTGCCAATGGCGAGAAGCGGTAATTGCAGGTGTGTTTTTGGACCTCACTTCCCATAGATCCAACCGGATCCAACCAGTGTCGCCTGTGTGACGTCAGTCAGTTGGCAAGCCAACTATAACACTTACTATTTACTGAATAAAAAACGGTTGTTATAAAAGTAACGTTATGTACATACTCATTTGTTGTCTAACATTAGGCTAACTCAAAATGTCTTTACACTGCCGAGCCGGGTTAAAATGCCGTAGCAAACCTGGGGTAGAATTAGTGATGATCAATTTCTGCAAACGTTCTTTATCCACCTTTTGCCCGGTATGAACATCTTTACACTGCAGAGAAGAATTTGCGGGATTTGCTGTAGCTCGTGCAATTATGTATCTCGTGCACAATAAGCAGTCTTTTTCGTGAATGATTGTTGTGTGGTATTTTTGAAACAGCTGCCTTGCAAAATGTTACCCCTGGTGTTTCTGGTTTTGCTAGCTAAACTGTTCGAGAATAAAGCTGAGCTGGGTGTTAAATTAGCAATCAGAACAAGAAGAATAAAACAAAAACAAAGGAGATTTCATCAAAAAGGGCATAAAGGCTGAAGGAACATATGGGGACGCGTGATAAAATAACAATGCTAATCCATACTGCCGTATTCTTTTATTTAGTTTTCTCCTGCATGACGTCTTCAGAAATCAGACCCGGCTCTGCTCCACATACCCCGGATTTATTCTGATCATTATAATATATTGATGAACTCGATGGCAATGTAAATAACGGTAACGTTAAGGCCATTTCAGAATGATTCGCAACGAGGCGAAACGGTTTTAGAATGTTGCAGAGAAAATTGCAGCGGTGTGAACTGGCTAGTAGCAGAGCCGTTGCCTGCCCTGAGGTTTTAAAAGACTGTCCCAAATAGCCAAGTGCAGTTTTATAACGTTTACAATCAGACGTCTTGGAATTTTGCAAGTTGCACCAAGTCTCGTTGCGAATCATTGATCTGAACTGGCCTTAATTTAGCTACACTGCAACGTTGCAACAAGGTAGCATTGCACTTGAGAGACGGTTTGCGAGGTTGGTACCGGTCGGTAGCGTTAGCTAGCATTTTTTTCTAATTGTTAGCTGACATTAGATTGTGTTAATTACATTAGCTAGCTAGCTAACGCAACGTTACCTGATATGAGAGATGGATACTGTGCGCAACGTTGTCTTTCTTGACATGGTCCGGTAGCTAGCGTTAGCTGTGCAAATAGCTATGTAATTTAGTAAAGTTACATTGTCAGTAAATGTAATACGAAATCTACATCAACAAATAATATGATCTCTCATGTTACACAAAAACTTTTTAGGGTTCCATAACTCCCCCAACCCCCCCTTTCTCTGTTATTGTAACGTATGCAGACACCGAAAAAAACAGTACGCCGCTCACACACAAGTGAGATGAAGAGCTAGCCTGTTGCGTTAGTTCCGCCTACCCTCTCTGGCGGACCAACCACTGATGGGTGATGAAAAATGCATCACTAACTGTGCGCCGCTTGTGATTTTTTCCCGCGAATGTCGCCACAGACACCAAGTTTTTTAATCATGAATTATGATAATAATAATACTATAAATTCATATAAAAATAGGCTCAATCACCATTGTGTTACCTAATGCAGCGATAGATAGTGACTTAAGAGATTTATTTTAATGAAAATCTTCGAGATTATTACTTTAACTATGATTTGATATGAAAGGCAGACAACAACAAGCTTAACATTAACGTTAACATACTTCCATGAAGCATCCTTAAAGCACTTTGTAACCTTGTTTTGAAAACTGCTATGTAAGTAGCATATATAAGCTTATTGTTGTATATACATTAAGCTAAAATAGTTATTGACTTAGTCGGCTTTTAATTGCTTGTAGCTAAAAATAATATGGAGCATGGATATGATTAAACATTAGCGTCTACTTATTTGGAGTGTCTTGTCTATAGCAGTATGATTCCAAATTACATTTTTTTGCAAATATAGTTTAATATTGTCATGAAGATCAATTTTAAACATCTTTGATTAGCTATTTCTGTGGATGGACAATGTATTCTTACTCTGAACACTAGAGATAACTACCCATTACAGTTTTTTTCAACATGCTCTAAACAGAATTCCCAGGTGAGAGAAGTAGTCAGAGGATCGTCTCTGTTATTGCCCGCACACTGGAGGAGACCCAGAGACCACCTCCTGCAGCAGGGCCAATTATGCCCAGGGAAGCTCTACCAACTGTCCAGGATAGTGCACGCAGGCAGAAAGCTAGTGGCAGTAGATCAGTGCAGGAAGAGATGTCAAGGTTAGGTCAGATACATTTTAAAATTGGGCAAAACTCATAACTTGTTTCCTAATGACTGCAGTAATAAGTTAAAGTTTTAATGCGGAAGTCACCTTTCCCTAGGTCATTCAGAGGGATGTTCAGGAAAGATGGACCAGTACGTGAAAAAAAGAAAGGGAAAAAAGTAGTATACAATAGAAGATGGAATTTATTAAACTATATTTGCAAACAAATACAATTTGGATTCAAACAAATGCAAAATCACTGGTGATTTTTGACTAGGCTCATTTTCATATAACTGTCTGGTAGACCTGCTGTTAACCGAGCAAGTTATCACCATAGGTTTTCGCCAGAGTCAGTTAATGAGCCATGTTACCCCACCGCCGTTTGTGGTATTCACTTTCTGGGTGACGCTAGCTGACCGATCATTTGCAAGTCACTTTTAAACGAATAAAAATTAACACTATCAGCGGTAATTAACAAATCTACCAAGTATTTTAATAACTGATCTGGAGGCGTGTAAATATGACAACGCAATTTGTAGAGAACGTTTTCCACCTGGTGCATGAAGACAAAAATAATGTACATTGAATTTCTAATTATTTGTTTTTTTCTTGTAGATCATCAAAACCAATGGAGAAAAGTCAACATACGCAAGGAGCCCCCAGGACCGATTCTGAGAACCACTGGCTTAAATGCTCTTGTCGGTCTCTTAAATGCTAAAAACATGTTCCTTTCTAAATGCCAGTCTTACAATAATGGTTAATTGCATTAAATTCTGTGTGTGTGATTTCACCGTGTGTTGTATGTTATCCAACAAATTAAATCATAAACCTGGCTTAAGACTCTTAATTCGCTTCGTGAAACTGAAAATTCTGCAATTTATCCCAAATCGGGATTATAGTAGCTTTGTCACATCCGTGAAGCATGACCCAGGTTTACGGAATGTAGGCTACACGACTGACAAGCCGTCAAACACGTTTGACAAACTGAATATTTGCCGGATAGGGTTAGATAGGTAGCTTGCTAGTCAAATGGCTTGGTAGCCGAAGTTGCGAACTGTTTTAGCATACTGGACTACCCAATATAGCAAATAAGCGTTAGCTGATTACGCTTTCTGCCAACTAATTATTTGGTTAAGTAGGCTAAAGGAAAAAGTAAAAATGACTTGGCTACCGACAAAACTTAGGAGGAGGATTATTTTATGGTCGATCAGTGTAGCTGTAAATAGCGAACGCCATAATGAAATCACTACGAAATGGGATGTCTGCATTTTCTGACTTCGCACAGGTGGACCGTGGACGTCTCTCAACAAAACCAGGAAGTGAGCTTCAAAAACATCTTTGGCACTAAATTCACTCCATACGTGTGGGCATATTATTTTACCATTGTCAAGCAAAACTCTGGTTCTCTCTGGTAGTTCTATTTGCACCGTTGTTAAGCAAAAACCTCCTTAATTCAATGAAAACAAAGATTCTATCAAGAGAAAATAGTTCCTTCTCATTTTATACCATACAATTAGCACCAATTTGGTCATTTTTGTTATTACATTATTGTCACCTAGCCAATACGATTGATTTTAGGTAAGAATGGTCTCACGGCATGCTTGTTATCCTGGCTAGCTAGCTAGCTAACTATTGAACTGTATTGAAAACAGCAGTTACTATAAACGCAGTCGTTCACAAACATACGGATGAAAATGCGTCCCGTAGCCATGAGTTAAATGCGGAACGCCTATTCTACTGTCCAAATAAGGGACGATTAAGATTTGCGGGATGGTTGGCAACCGTAAGCAAGCAGCAGTAAAAAATGTGATTCAATGTTGCCATCAATTGTGAAATTGGACATTTAAAAGGGGAGGGGATGTAACAACAGTTCAAAAGCGAAAGAATAATTTTGCTGTTTAAACTACTTTAGAATCCTGATTTTGTAGCGCATTGATTTTAGAAATAGAACAACAAGTTGGATTTAGTGCCGTCGGCACAGGTTGCAGATGTAGGCTACTTTTTAATTTGCCAGAACGTCTCATAATGACAAATGCCGGTTTAGTCGGTTCGCATAAAATCAAACCAGTTTAAGCTCATACTCCGGATTGGACCGGCAAAACCGGAAATCGAGCCAACCCTACATTTGACCACCAAAATCTAATCAGTTCATCCTTGAGTCCAAGTGGACGTTTATGCCAAATTTGAAGAAATTCCCTCAAGGCGTTCCTGAGATATCGCGTGCACGAGAATCGGGACGGACGGACGGACAACCTGAGAACAATAACCAATCAGAATTGAGTATTCAGCCAAGCCGTTGTATAAATGATAATACGATATTTGTTCCTTATGGAAGATGGGGATAAACTTTGTGTGCATTACCTCACCTTAGTTGTATAGTAAGTTTGCATTAGGTTGTGTGGAAGTATGCTTCTCCTATAAGCTTTTAATGTTTTTAAAAGTTCTTATTAAAGATTGTATTGATCAAGAATATAATTTAATGTATGTGATTATGTGAAGGTCGATGAAGAACAGCAGGTGTTCTATGTTATGTCTAAGAATTTGTAACTATGGAAAGGCTGATGCATACGATCTAGAGAATCTTTGAATCCCAGTTTCAGGAGGAAAATTGTAAACGTTTACTTATTGGAATTTTGTAAGTAACTTATGTTGGGAAACAGTCTTGTGCAGAAGACCTTTGAGTTGCAAGAAAAGAGAAAGGGCACACCGAGCTAGAAAGAACTGTTTTGCTATATCTGTTATTGTATAGATTATACTCTATTAAAATGAATAAATGAAAATCACATTAATAACAGCAACAGTAATAATATACACATATTCAGTTAGAACATGCTGGTGTGTTTGTATATGAGTTGAATATTTCATTTGGATTACAGCATGTTTTGAATGCATTTAAAGTGCATGTACATTGGAACTGGAAGAGTAAACAATTGTTAATCATGAGAACAAATACTTGTTATTCAAGTCACGCATATACATACCTCTGAAAGTGTATGTATATGCGTGAAATATCTGTCATTTATTGAAATTGAAAATTATATAATAGTTATCAGTTATTGTTAAACTAGCTGGTGAAACATAAGTGTGACCTAGGCTGGGATTGGTTGTTTTAGAGGGAAGATACATCATGGTAGAGGGAGATCTGATTGTATAAAAAAGGATCTAAAACGTAATTCGGAGAGCTCTCTGTGTGTCTTTATGGTACTGGAGACCTCCCATAGGCCTATGTGAAATAAAAAGATAAGAAGAAAGTAAAAGAGTATTAGAAGAAATCATAGTTTCTAGTCTTTCTTCTTACATCGCTGACTAACCCATCGAACCTAAGAGGAGGTTTTCTTTCAGAGTTGCTAGTTGGATTACTGCTACATTTGAACATAAGAAAATAACATAATTTGAACATAATAAAGTAGAGATAAGTAGCCAACTAGTGTAAAATAACATGACGCCGTGGGTTGGTTTTCTTCCTATCCTCCCCAATTTTTTGAGTCACCAGCCGCCACTGATATATATATATATATATATATATATACATATATTCTCACAGGTTTTGGCTTAACGGCTTATTACGTGCATTTGGACTGGTGATAACTGGTTGGACTGCTAAAGATGCGGGCCATTAAGATCTAACAACATGGCCAAAAGCTGACATCAAACAGCTCTTCCAAAATTATGGGCATTAATATGGAGTTGGTCTGCCCTTTGCTGCTATAACAACCTCCACTCTTCTGGGAAAGCTTTATACTAGATGTTGGAGCACTAGGGGCGACCTAGCTCAGGAGGTAAGAGCGGTTGTCTGGCAGTTGGAGGGTTGCTGGTTCGATCCCCGCCCTGGGCGTGTCGAAGTGTCCCTGAGCAAGACACCTAACCCCTAACTGCTCTGGTGAATGAGAGGCATCAATTGTAAAGCGCTTTGGATAAAAGCGCTATATAAATGCAGTCCATTTACCATTTACTGTTGCAGGCATTTGCTTCCATTCAGCCAGAAGAGCATTAGTAAGGTTGGGCACTAATTGGGCAATTAGGCCAGGCTCGCAGTTTCCAATTGATCGCTCGCAGCAGGCTTTCCAGTTGATCCCAAAAATGTTGGATGGGGATGAGGTCAGGGCTCTGTGTGCAGGCCACTCAAGTTCTTTGAAATCGATCTTGACAAAACCATTTCTATATAGACCTTGCTGTGTGCCCAGGGGCATTGTCATGCTGAAACAGGAAAGAAAAACTGAAGTTTCAACTAATTGGAACCACAGAAACAAGCAGAATGTCATTGCATTAAGATTTGCCTTCACTGGAACTAAGGGCCTAGCCCAAACCATGAATAACAGCCCCAGACCAAAGGGTGTCCACATACTTTTTGTCATATGGTGCATATTAAAAATGCACCAAACGGCCAGTTGGTGGCACTATTTATTTGCTGAAACTTGGACACTGTAAAAATATTTATCCGAAGGGCACCATGGAACGCATATACTCACATGTAGCCAGACCCCATGTGTAAATATATACTAAAAAAAGGAAGCCCAGTGGAGAAATGTGGGTGTGCTGGGCTGTCTAACCCACTATAGCACAGCAAAGTAGACATTTGGACTATTCTGGGCTAAAAGTGACTGCCTGGAAAAAACGTACATGATAGCAATGGCACATTTACATGCTCATTTGAAGGCTCGGCCCCCCACCTCAGACAAAAATAATGACCATGTCAACCACTGGGGGTGCTATAACTGAAGGATGCACATTTCGGCTTATAACTCCAATTTTGTCCGATTTGCACAAATTATTTTTCTCTGATTCTCTGTTCCATGGACACTATGATGTGATTTCTCGTCTGGATCGTTTTCCCGCCAATTTCCAATTTTTCACAAAACTTGGACACTGAAAAAAATTACTTTCCAGGCAGAATGGAAGCCATGTTCACACATACAAGACCCAATCTGCAAGTATATACCATCAAATCACTGACAGTTGGAGAATTTGTGGCCTGGCGGCCTCTCAGACGCACACATAACACAACATTAGACACTCATTTCATGTTATCAGCTGTCAGTAAAACTAACTTTTTAGCAGGCTAAGTTGTAAGTTATCAGTTGTCAGTAAGCTGTGCATGCCACATATGAACGTGCTCCCACAGATTATGTTAAAAGAAGGACCTTCGTCCCTCCTATTAACTTCACCCAGGTGCTCCGCATTTCTTTGTCTTTCGGGAAATCGTGAAAACTAAGGTAAGGATGACTCTGTTTTGAGTTAGAGCAGCCAGGTGCGCTGCAATAACACCGGTGAGAGGATTCGGCCATTGCTTCTCGAAACCGGAAGTACAGATACACTGCTTCACTGAATTCCAACCTCCCGGAAATAGGAAGTGTGATAAAGGCCTATTGATCCTACTTGAGATGTTTCTACAACTTGATTGGGGTCCACCTATGGTAAATTCAACTGATTGGACAAGATTTGGAAAGGCACACAGCCACACACCAGTCTATATAAGGTCCCACAGTTGACAGTGCCTGTCAGAGCAAAAACCAAGCCATGAAGTCAAAGGAATTGTCCGTAGACCTTCGAGACAGGATTGTGCAAGGTACAGATCTGGGGAAGTGTACAAAAAGAATTCTGCAGCATTGAACGTCCCAAAAGAACAGTGACCTCCATCATTCTTAAGTGGAAGAAGTTTTGAACCACTAGGACTCTTCCTAGAGCTGGCCGCCCAGCCAAACTGAGCAATCAGGGGAGAAGGGCCTTAGTCAGGGAGGTGACCAAGAACCCAATTTCCACTCTGACAGAGCTCCAGAGTTCCTCTGTGGAGATGGGAGAACCTTCCAGAAGGACAATCATCTCCGCAGCACTCCACCAATCAGGCCTTTATGGTAGAGTGGCCAGATGGAAGCCACTCCTCAGTAAAAGGCACATGACAGCCCCCTTGGAGTTTTCCAGGAGGCACCTAATGGACTCTCAGACCATGAGAAACAATATTCTCTGGTCTTATGAAACCAAGATTGAACTCATTGGCCACAATGACAAGCGTCACATCTGGAGGAAACCAGGCACATGTTCATCACCTGGCTAATACCATCCCTACGGTGAAGCATGGTGGTGGCAGCATCATGCTGTGGGGATGGCTTTCAGCGGCAGGAACTGGGAGACTAGTCAGGATCAAGGGAAAGATGATTGAGCAAAGTGCAGAGAGAGCCTTGATGAAAACCTTTGCCAGAGCACTCAGGACCTCAGACTGGGGCCAATGTTCACCTTCCAACAGGACAATGACCCTAAGCACACAGCCAAGGCAATGCAGGAGTGGCTTCGGGACAAGTCTGTGAATGTCCTTGAGTAGTCCAGCCAGAGCCCGGACCTGAACCCGATCAAACATATCTGGAAAATAGCTGTGCACCATCCAACCTCACAGAGCTTGAGAGGATCTGCTGAAAAGAATGGGAGGAATACCCCAAATACAGGTGTGCCAAGCTTGTAGTGTCATACCCAAGAAAACTCGAGGCTGTAATCGCTGCCAAAGGTGCCTCAAAGTACTGAGTAAAGGGTCTGAATACTTATGTAAATGTGATATTTCAGTTTTTTATTTTTAATCAATTTGTAAAAATTTCTAAAAACCTGTTTTCACTTTGTCGTTATGGGGTATTGTGTATA
This sequence comes from Anguilla rostrata, assembly GCF_018555375.3. Taxonomy (NCBI): domain Eukaryota; kingdom Metazoa; phylum Chordata; class Actinopteri; order Anguilliformes; family Anguillidae; genus Anguilla; species Anguilla rostrata. Next base: position 28,784,713 of record NC_057939.1, on the reverse strand, counting down.
GATTGATGAGAATAAAAATGAATTTAATCCATTTTATAATAAGGCTGTAACGTAACGAGATGTGGAAAGGTGAAGGGGTCTGAATACTTTCCAAAGGCACTGTATATAGGGACTTACTGTACATCTAAAGCCCAGGCAAACGTATTGGCCAAATTGAGTCTCATGGTGGTGCAGTATAGAGCACACTGTACATTTTTTAAATTCATGAAAATTAACTGTTGTCTTTTAGACATTAAAAACTTGCTCAATTTCCTTATCTGTAATACAGCGTTTTCCAAACAACAGCCTGTCTAATTACTGTAGATTTACCCCTGCCCAAAAAGTTTTTCTGGTATTTAGTTGTTAATTTCCATAAGCAACACACTATACATTTCCTTACTACTGTTCCTTATTTTTTTTTTTTTAATGTCAAAGTGACATACAGCCGACTCTTGTTTCACTGTGTGAGCTCATTTAGTTTCCCTCTCCCAGCCAGCGCATGCAGTGCAGAGCAAGGAGGACAGTGCCTAAACACGAACATAATTAGAAGGACAGTCATGTGACCATATCTGTGCCAGGTAACAAAATATTTAAAGTTTTTCAAAATCAGTAAAATTTATCTGTTGTACTGCATCATTTCTTTAAAAGAACATGTCCTCTGCCCTGACCAAGACTGCAACGTATCAACATTATTTGGATTAATGTTAGCTAGCATTTAGCAAGCATCAGTGTTCACCCAGCTAACATTATTGCAGCTTAGATAGATAATGAAAACATTAACTTTTCACTTTTGACAGATGAGTATCGAAAAATTCCTTTTTGAAAAAAGAAGGATAGAGAAGGAGGGAGGAACCGCACCACAGATAATTTGCATTCACATTACTGATATAGTAACAATCATGGTTAACAGTTAGGCCTACTTTCTTTCATTGAAATTGATGAAAATCATTGTGCTTAGAAATGAGGTCATTTAGGATATCAGACACCAATGACTTTAAAGCCATTAAACTTATGATTAGAACTTGTATACGATATTATCCTCCAAAGCATTCTGATAGCATAACAGTTTGTCTGTAACTGAGACCATTACTGAAGAAGTTGTTATAGTTTGGATTCCTTTTGCATTCTGTTCATTCTCTCTGTTGCCAGTACAACTTGAAGCAAAAGTGCCATACAGATTTAATTTTCATCTGAAATAAAATTAACTACACTAAATTGCCCTAACACTAAATAAAATGCCCAAAACAAAACTGTCTGCACATCCAAATTTAATAACCTCTTAATTGTAACAATGCAGTTTAGTAAACAGTAAAAACAATCCTTCCGCAACCAATCCCGAACCCCCCTGCCCCAAACACTCACACGGAGTTGACTGCCACAAATAAATTCTCAACCTGATGCTGGAACATATATTCGTACATCAGTGGTCACCGACATTAGGGATAGCCGCCATTTTGACAATGATATTATTAATTTTCCTTGGTTCCTCTGAGACCTGAAAACTTTGATTATTAGTAGAGAGTACCTCTCTATGGCAACTCATGATTTTGGCCGTGACACTTGACGGCATCATACACCGATCAGCCGCAACATTAAAACCACCTACCTAATATTGTGTAGGTCCCCATCGTGCCGCCATAACAGCTCTGACCTTTCGAGGCATGGACTCCACCTCTGAAGGCGTCCTCTGGTATATTTGGTTTTCTGTATATATTTGCATCTACTGTATATTTGTATCTGATATTTTGTATCTACTGTAAATTTGTATCTGATATTTTGTATCTACTGTAAATTTGTATCTGATTGTGTTACTTTGTTGTCTTTGATGTTGCAACAGTGCAAATTCCCCCCAGGGATCAATAAAGTACACTACTACTACTACTACTATTACTTATTACATTATTGGTTTTTATTACATAAAAAATTTGAAATGGATTACATTATTGGGAGTTATTACACTATTGGTAGTTTATTACACTATTAGTTGCTACAGGGCTATAATAAGCTAAGATATTGTTAGAGGGTGAATTATTTCCACATGATTTTAAAAACTCTCGACGGGTCAGAGCTGTTTTAGCGGCACGAGGGGGACCTGCACAATATTAGACAGGTGGTTTTAATGTTGTGGCTGATCGGTGTAACTGTCATTTTAATTTCCAATATTCTAACAGTTGCAATTCCCTCCCCTTTTGAGGTAGAGATTTTAATCCTGCCTCATCCTGACACATAATATCCAGCATTTTTAGGTTTCTGTTGTTTTGAATTAGTTGAAAACTTTAAAAGTCATCTCCTCCTAGACGAACCCTAAAATATTGGCCCAATTGAATGGCATGATGGTGCTAAAGGGCCCAATACATATATATTTTTTAATTAATAAATTCATGAAAAATCACTGTTGCCTTTTTCAAAAAATAAATAAACACAAGATACTTGTGCCCTAAGGAAAAGTGCTCAATGAAGAAACCCAATGCCATTGCCAAAAGAACGTCTAACATGCCTGTGAATATTTATTTCATAAAAAACACGTTTTCAACATACAAAAATGCCAAGTTACTCAAAAGTATTGATATCAAAATGAGGCCAAGTTACGGTACTACAAACAATATAGGCTATCTTGCCTCACCGAAATGACCGAAATGACATAAGATGTATTTCAAAGCAATGCTACCCAATATTTCCTCAGTTCTTTCAAGTCACTTGGCCCTGGGCGAGGTAACATGAATGTAGAAACGTGGCATTTGCTGATAAGAAGGTTTTGTATGGTAGCCAAGTGAAGAAATGTAGTTAGTAGAAATGGCACAGCAGTGAAGTGGTGTAACTTTTTAATAAAAGAAATACATTTGCCGTCATGAAATGCATATGGGTGGCCATGAGTGAGTTTTGGTAAAGCAAATATAAGCGTATGAGAACGTTAGTGTAAAAGAGGAAATTATCTGCCTGAGGACAAGGCGGGATTCAATCGTTCAACCGGAGGTTTACCAGTCTGTCACTTTGTTAGGGCAGCACCATGACATAGCTGTGCAATGCGTGAAATATCATTAGCAAACCTGTCCGTGGTTTTAAAGAAGAACACAGGCGAGTAAGCGCAGAAGAGCTCCCGTTGAATCCATATGGCTTTGCAATATTGTAGCCGGTTAACAATTGAACGTGCAGACGGTATGTCATAATACAGTGTATACGTTCGGGGAATGGCTGGTAGATATGGTGCAAAAGCAATAATTGAGAAGTAGTAGACAATTATTAGTGAGGGTAAAAGCAGGTTAAAGGAGTAACATGGTGGTTGAACGTGACACTTCCCAGTTGTCTTTAGGCAACAACAAAACAAATGTGTATAATTTTTTTATTATTCAGTCATTTCAATGTACTTTACAACGTATTTTTCTAAGCCTAAATTTCCCACTATAAAAGTTCACCCGAACCGTCTGGGCGTGGTAGTGAGAACTGTCAGTTAGCTATGATTGACAGACCGTGCCCCGTTACCATAGCTACCCCCATGATACGTGCTCTTTTTGGGAGACTTTTCACAAGCTAGCTAGCTTAGTAGTATATGAAGTATCGATAGATAGCTAAGGTAAGGACGTTGACTTATATCCAATTATAATTTTTGCTATCTAGCTAGCCAAGTTAAGATAAAAGCACAACTATAACGTCCTCATAAAAGCAAACTAGCTAGCTAACGTTATCGATAACATTGCCTTATGAAAGCAAACTACCTAGCTAGCTAACGTTAGTTAGCTAGCTAAATGAATATAACAAGAAATAATCTAATAGTCCTTAAAAGGCACTCTAATTTAAGTGAACCTAACATTAGTCAAATATTTGCATTGTCTTGCCTGTAAGCCAGCGGCGCAAACTATGGGTCTCGAGTTATCCATGGGTTTACGGGGCGTGGAAAGGGGAGTGGTTACTGTGTTTGTGACGCACCAAGTTGACAACTTTCTCAACCGGTTGAAAATAGGACAATAAATTTAAAACCCATATTTCTCCAAAAATACAGAACGGACATATTTAATACTTTACTCATTGTGTTTCTTCAATGCCTCTTGTGCAAATAGCACATAAAACCCAAAAAGTGTGAAAATCACCATGGTAACTCCTTTAAAGAAAGGTGTTCCTAGCTGGGCTTGAACCTAGGACCCTGTGTTCCCAAGACTGTAACCTTACCCACTAGGCCACAGGCGGACTAGCTGTTTGTACTGAAAATGTTTCCGAGTAAAAAGGTATGGGTATTTTGCGTGTGTATGCAAGTTTTTCATTGGGTCGTGTAGGTGAAGATTTGGCGGGTGTCGGTAAAATGTCCAATGGGGAGACATGTTATTAGTGGGATAGGCGGCAGGAAAAATAAGAATGAGAAGAAGAAGAAGAAGGAGAAAACGCAAAATCCCCTTAGTTTGGGGCTTTATTGTGTGGACATGTGAAGTTGTTTATGAAATCTGTTTGTTGAAATGGGGTTAGAATGTACAGAATTTAATGTTTTTAAGGGCTGAGTGTCTGTGGCTGTTGTGGTTATTTCTGTGGGGAACCCTGAAAAGTGCCAAACTCTCGGTGCTGTATAGGTATGGGGCATGCCCCCGCCAAGGCATAACTTGGCGGGATGGCATACCTGCCATCCCAATACTATGGGACTATACATTACGAATGTATTACATGGCCCATAGCGGGCCCCAAACAGCATTGCCAACTTCAACAGACCCGTACTCCATTGATGCGAGCTCCAGGTATTGACAATGTGGATGCTACATACTCTACCACATGGCCCCCCATTGGCCACCACAACCCAACGTGTAGATACATAGGCAGTGCGAGCCAGCCTATCACCAGGGTTATCAAGTGGGCACCTCCCTTCACCGGTGTTTTGTCAAGTTAGGCCCACGACACCTCGGGAAGGCTCAACAGTTAGTTCCAGCGTCCCAGAACCACCCCCTCCATGCTAGCTCTCATTGTCCATGGTACCCACATGCAGAACTTCCTTGTGTTATCCTATCCTTATGTCGAAAACAGAACTAGTCCTGATAACAATATCACACATGAAGCAGAAACAGAGAAGAAAAGGAATACTCTTACCCTTTGTTTACTTTGGCCCCCAGCTGACATTATTTCTCCTCAACCAAATCCACTGACTTCCTTTCAATGCTTCTGCCGACATGTAATTTGCCGCCTTTCGCAAACTCTGCCCACGAATCTCCAACTCTCCCAATAATGATATAGTCGATCGAGCTATAAACCCTCTGCATCCCACTTCTACCGGACAACCCCTAGCTTTCCATCCTTGCTGTTCAGTTTCTGCTGCCACATCTGCATATCTAAGCCTTTTCCTTTCATAAGCCTCCTCCACTGAATCCTCCCAGGGCACTGTCAATTCTATGAAATAGACTATCCGCTGACTCACAGACCATAGCACTAGGTCAGGCCTCAAGTTAGTGCTAACTATCTCTCCTGGTACAACGAGTTTTCCTCCTAAATCTCCCTGCATCTCCCAATCACATTAGCTCCCATTAGGTGGCCTGACTCATGCCTGCCTAAAAACCTACCTCCTCTACATTTCTCTCCCTCACAGACAAATAGAATGGCTGCACTCTCTACCCGATTACATCCTGAATTCACCTGTACTCTTTTACTTTCAATTCCTGCCGCTAAGCTTTTCAAAACTTGGTTATGTCGCCATGTATACCGACCTTGAGAAAGACTAGTCTTACAGCCTGACAGAATATGTGTCAAAGTTGCCATCTTTGAACACAGTGGACACAACGGGTCCCCATCTGCCCACTGTTTTAGGTTCTGTGGTGATGGCAGCACATCATAAGTAGCCCCTATCAGGAATTTTATACAATATTCCTCCATCCTCCACAGTTCCCTCCAGCTAAGCTTCCTCTTCTCTATACTTTCCCAGTTCATCCACTGTCCCTGCTTAGCCTGGGCCACAGCCTTTGTACAACTCACTACTTCCTCTTGTCGACGCACCTGCTCTACTACCAGCTTCCTCCTTTCTGTGGGACCTACTTTGCTCCATACTGGTTTCCCTGAGCTGAGCCCTAAGCCCCCCCAGCCTTGTTGCACCTTACCTACAATGTCTGTATGCCTAAGAGCTGCCTTTGCTTCCTGTACTGCCTGTTTTGGGTTCCATTTCCTCCCTCTAGTTGGATTTGGGACCAAGTTACTAACTACTGTATCGTTGCTTCCTAATAGCAACAACACTGTTCTCACCTTCGTGCACTTAAACTCCTCTGTTAGACTAGTTACTGGTAGCTGGATAATGCCTTTCCCATACAATGCCACACTACTAATACACAGAGGAACTCCTAGCCATTTCCTAATATACAAATTAATCAACCTCTGAAGCCTTTCCACCTTTGATATTGGCACTTCATATAATGACAATGGCCACATCAACTTAGGGAATAAACCAAACTGCAAGCACCATAATTTGAACTTGCCTGGAAGCCCTGACTTCTCTATCTTTCCTATCCCCTCTACAACGTCTTTCCTAAGTTGTTCTATCTGTTCACTGTCATTCAACTCCCCATTATACCATCTACCCAAACTTTTCACTGGCTTGTCCCTTATAGATGGAATTTCTTCCTTATCTACGTAAAACTTTCTCTCTATTACCTTCCCTCTGGTCAATGAAATGCTTCTCGACTTACTAAGCTTAATCTTCATCCTAGCCCATTTAAGATTCTCATTTAACTTCTTTAGTAACCTTTTTGTACAAGGCACTGTCATGGTCACCAGTGTCATGTCATCCATATCAGCCCTAATTGGTGGGAGGCGCAGCCCGCCCTGCCGTCTCTCCCCACCTACCACCCACTTTGATGCTCTAATAATGACTTCCATCGCCATTGTGAATGCTAGTGGGGAAATAGTACACCCTGCCATAATACCTATCTCTAGTCTCTGCCATGCTGTTGTAAAATCTGTAGTACTAAAACACATTCTAATATCTTGGAAGTATGCTTTCATCAAGTTTACAATCATCCCTGGCACTCTAAAGAAATCAAAAGCACTCCAAATAAGGCGGTACTGAACCAAACACATTTGCCAGATCTAAAAATACCACATGTAAATCTCTTTTCTCTATCTTGCCTGCCTGAATCTGGTGCCATATCATGCTAGTGTGTTCTATGCACCCTGCAAAACCTGGGATTCCTGCTTTCTGCACTGTAGTATCTATTAAACTATTCCTTTCTAAATAGTTTGCTAGCCTCTGTGCCACTATACTAAAGAAAATCTTACCTTCTACATTCAGGAGGGATATGGTTCGATAATGGCTTAAAACTAAGGACTCTTTCTCCTTGGGAATTAGGATTCCCCCTGCTCTTTTAGCCATTTTCCTCTGTTCCTGGTTTTGGCCTAACCACATGGAAACCTCTGAAGCTTGCAGTGCGAGTGGTACATCATACACCCCTTAGGCCATGAGATCTTTGCCATAGTGGCATAATATTGACAGTATCACAGCGTGTATCACAGCTTGAAGCTATATTTGTATTTTTTATTGTTATTTCTAATTTATATTATTATTTATATGCTGTTGTTGGTCCTAGTGCATTCATCAGAGATAAATGAGCATGTCACACCTGTACCTAGCAAAGAAAATGCAATTTATTTACATCCAATTTAGGTTCTATCTTGATACAAGTGGTACACAAATACACCGGTGAATTGGATAATAACAATATTACAGACATGTAATAATGATTCTTGCCCCAGGCTTCCTTTAATACTTAGTGTTCATCGCTCTGCAAACTGCAGTTCTTCACTTCTCGCTCACCAGAGGGTTATCAAAATAGGTGATGAGCGCTATAAGAATGGATTTGGGGCAGAGTTGGGGGCGGTGGTTTAGGTAAAGGGAATTCCTCACCTCGTTGGCGATGCTGTAGAAATCCTGATGGGCGAAGCTGAGGATGTCCCCCACCCTGAAGATGGGGCAGTAGATGTTGCTCATGTTAAAGTTGCAGTTCTTTATTTCATCTACTGTGATGCTGGGCAGCAGGGTGCCCCTGCAGGGAAAGAGGGAGAGGAAAAGAGTGAGGAGAGAGTAGCACACCCCCGGGTCAAATACTTAACTTAAAGACACTTTATTCAAAAGAAACATTTATTTTTTATATACAATTGTATCATGTTGGATATTCAGCCAATAACTAACAAGGATGATATTGTCAATCTTTTTAACAAACATTTTACATCTTTAATAATCATAATACAGGGTCATCAGAAATTATTAGGCCTGAAATTTCACCACCTTCAGTTATAACTGAGCCACTTGCTTACATTACATTATTACATTACAGGAATTTAGCAGACGCTCTTATCCAGAGCGACTTACACAACTTTTTTACATAGCACTTTACATTGTATCCATTTATACAGCTGGATATATACTGAAGCAATGCAGGTTAAGTACCTTGCTCAAGGGTACAACGGCAGTGTCCTTACCCGGGAATCGAACCTGCGACCTTTCGGTTACAAGTCTAGTTCCTTACCCACTGTGCTACACACTGCTTCTAGTCCTATTTCTTCTGCTCATGTTCTTGAACCATTAAGGAATATAGATCCTAGAAAATCACTGTCCTGATCCATTAGGCTGTCCTGAGCCCTAGGCTTCTGAAGCTAGCTGCACATCTTATTGCCGATCCTCTTTCATTTTTAATCAGTCTCTTTTGACTCACACTCTTCCCAATGATTGGATGGCACCCTATGTGCTCCCCTTGTTTAAAAGTGAGAATCCCTCTGATCTAAATAGTTACCACCCCGTTTAAAAACTCCCTATTCTGGCAAACATTTTGAAATCCCTGGTTAATACTCAGATCAAGCAGTTCTTACATGACAACACTATACTTAGTAATGTGCAGTCCAGGTTTCAGGTCTGGTCGTAGTACAATTAAAGCAGCCTCTGCCCTAATTAATGACAGTACAAGCCCTTGACAATAAAAAACACTGTGCTGCCCTTTTTTAGGCTTGATGTTGAGCTTATTTTTAAAGAGCTTATTTTAGAAGAAATTTAGGCTTCTAGTCAGGAATAAATCTTGTTTTAGTAATAAAATCATGCAGAAACTCAGTATAGCTACATTTTCTTTACCCATTTTAGACTATAGAGACATACTTTACATACATGCTTCCTCTACTTCACATGTCCTGGACACAGTTTACCAAAGTGCCTTATGCTTCATTTCAGGTGCTGAATCATTAACCCAGCATTATATGCTATATACATGGTCTGGATTGATTACAACTGCATAGATTGATCCATGGGTTTAATTTTGTTGTTTAACCTCTTGTTTATCCCTCAACTTTCTTGTGTAGGCCATGTCAGCCGTCTAATTCTATTTTTCCTCATAATTAGGACTAATATGTTGTGCTTGTCATGAGGGGGGACACACTTTACAGGGAGGGGTGTTGCATTGTTGGTCTGGGTTTATGTGAAGCCTGTGCTCTCCTTGTGCACTTAGTCTTGCTGTAAAATTGATTTGATTGATTAAGCAGGACAAGATGTTGGCTTATCAGCCATTTATGTTCGAACCTTGCAGGGCTAATACATTCATTCTGTGGTCCGAGTTAGCCCGGCAAGGTTCCCACATAATTTGCACTCAGGTTTGTGTTCCAGTAGGACTGTCAGTAGTGGCTGCCTTAGCCATAGCCATCATAGGTTGCTCACTGGTGACTGTGGATTGTATAAGTAGCTTGATGGAGCTTCTATCCAAGTGTTTATTCTAGGATTTTTGGCACAGAGACTACCATTTGTGTAAAGAGAATTTTTATAGTGACTAACCTCATCTTCTCTGTTTCTTTTCCCCTGGGGCTCCTGCCCCTCCCTCGCCCTGAGTTCACAGGATCGCTCCAGCCCTGTCCCTCATTCCTTGGCCGTGGACAAATGCAGCCCTGCTTCATGCCCATGCCTTGATGCAGCCTGGAGCTCCAGATGTATTACCATGCCCCTCTAAACTCCACTATCCTGAATTATACAATCTGGACTTCTACTACTCCAGTTAGTTTATTACCTGTAACCTATTGAACCCATTTTATTTGCTGTGATTGGTCCCTTATTACATTTCTGTTATATCCATTCTACTTCTACTTTACACCAGGCTAGCCAGTGGAAGATGGGCTAGTTTTTTCTTGCCTCTGTTTGAAGGTTTTTCTCCCCACTGGGAATTTTCTACCTCATGTGTTTGCTATTTTGGGGCTTCAGGCCTGGTTTTTACTTGGTTCATGCTCTTGCTCGGTTTTTGCTCTTTTCTCACATTCAGTTTTCTCATTCAGTTTTTTAAGTGATTGTGGTGTGGGGATGGCTGGTTTAAGCAGCCACACCTGCCCTGGGTCAAGCTAATTAGACCTGGCCAATTGGATAATTGGTTAAGAATTAGATAATTGGCCAGGCTAATTGGACCCAGGAACAGGAGTGGCTGCACCTGTGTGTAGTGAGGTAATCACTGCGCACAGGTTAAATCTGCCATCCCCACCCACACAAGGGAGCTTCTCTGTCATGAGTGTTTAAGATCTGCTCACTTGGCTATAACATCTTGCCAAACCCTCGTAAATAAATGTGGACTGCTTGAACATCATCTCCCTGTGTCTCTGTGCTGGAGGGCCCCAAGGAAAGCCACTTCGGTGGCCTGTGGCAGGCGTGTTTGTCAGTGATATTTTCAATTAATCTGGGCACATGATACACCATTTTAAAGTGGTGAAAAACTCACTGTTGTACCTATATAAACTGTTTTTCCATGCCAATGTTTTAGTGACCATGGTTCCTTATTTTTTAACATGTGGGGTGGCAGAACAAGTTTGGGGGCCCTCACCTTTGCGTTTTGGTATTCCAGACAACACAAATCACAAAAGTCTATATGCTTGTCACCGCAAGAATTCCAGCAAACAAAATCCATAACTTCAATAAAATGTCCATTGCTTACTTAGAAATTCTCAGGAGGAATTATCATTGCCGTCTGTTTTGCTGTAGCATACAGGCTGAAAATATTGTGTACAAAATAATGTTGTTATCTCCAGTTTGTATAGATTCTCAAGGGCAAAACGAGCCCACCTATAAGCTCTGACCAGCCCTGGCCAAGCAGTCCCTCAATATAGCCCATAGGACATGCAACGACACAACATGGACAGTGTAACTTGTGCCCGGTACACTGTCAGTAGTGATGATTGAGAAGCATTTTATACAATTTTTGTAATTTTGTTTCTAACGGTGTATCGGTTATTATGCTTGCATAAAAAGACATGCATTATTTCTCCTGTGAAACAAACCATACCTTTTTCAGTGTACATGCTACAAATGTTGTGCATTAGTCTCAACATTCCTGAGACTTTATGCCTACAAATGTTGTTTTACAACAAATTTATCTTTCAATTGCTAAGTCAAGACAGAACACTCCGTGTTTGGAGGCCTTGGAGAAAATCACTCGTCCAAATATTTCCGAGGGCAGTGAAAACAGCTTGGAATGTACAGCAGAGGGCATAGATTGCAGAAGTTCAGCAAAGGACTTAATTACATTTTATATCGGCGTGCATTTAAATACATTCTCAAAATATTTGTATTATTATTCAGTACACTTATTATTCAGTAAGCCTACGTATTTATAATAAATTGGGATGTATTGGGATGGCCTGCCCCATACCTATACAGCACCGAGAGTTTGCCGCTTTTTAGAGTTTCCAACAGATATAACTACAATGACCACAGACTCTCAGCCCTTAAAAACATTAATTTCTGTACCTTCTGATCTCATGTCAACTTACGGAATTCACAAACAACTTCACAAGTCCACACAATAAAGTGCAAAATGGACTTATCTTTTTCTCCAAGAAAATTCCAACTCAGTACAGTTAGTTGGTGGCTCACTGTTAACGTTGTGGCCTTTGGACCGCTGAGCCGCAGGATTGAATCCTTCACCAAATCTTTCATTTCTTATGCACGCTATTTGCTCACTAATGATTGTCTATTATTTTTCAACTATTGCTTTTACAACTGTATAATTCTTCTGCACCAAATCTAGCTGGTCTTTCACCAAACGTATACACTGTATTGTGACATACCATCTATACATTCAGTTAACCGGCTACATTTGCTTTCAATGTTAACGTTTTCTAGCCGGCTAGAATATAGCCAGGCCATATGGAATAAAACCGCACCAGAGTTGTGCTTACTGACCTGGCTTATTTAAAACCATGAGCATGATGGCATGAAACAACCTCTTCTTATTGCAAAGCCGTTCGTGCCCAAGTATGTGTTTATAACTTCATTCCCTTATGTAATATTTCCATTCACATTCTATCGGAATGTTCAATGCATACGTTTCACATGCACATGCAAAATTTACATATTTCACCTAGAAAATGAATGCGTTGGACAGCTACTTTGTTGGTGGCTCACTGGTAATGTTGTTGCCTTGAAATCTCAAAGTCAGAGGATAAAATCCAACCTAAGGCTCATGTAAATCTTTAATTTGTTATACACACTTATTTGCCAACTAATCATTTCCTATTGCTTTTAAACTATTGCTTTTGCTTTTTCAGTTATATCAAAATCTTGAATAGCAAAACTCACACATGGGCAGCCATAAGCATTTAATGACACATTTCTTGCTTTTCATACTAAGTTACAACAGCTTACCACTGTGGCGTACTTTTTTACTTGGCTACTGTGGAAAATGTTATTATCAGCAAACACCAGGTTTCTAAATTCATGTTACCTTGCGCTGTTCTCTATCTACCGACATACAAACTATTACAACGTCTGTAGTGTCAACAACGCCCATTTAAAACATTCCATTTTAAAACATGACGCATTCACAATTATAACTACTACTAGTCTATGTGAAAAAACAACATTTGTACAACAGTTTTTAAAGACTATTTCATGCATTCCTTGAACAACTGCATATATGATCATTTCAAATCACCTGTTTTATATACCGTTCAATAAGGACCACTCATCTCAGTCACGGTTTGTATATTTTCTTTGTACAATAGTCTGTGATCATATCAAACTTTACCTAAATGCGCATTCTGCAGAAAACATATTGTCTTAACTATTCAATCATTCGTGTTCATTTCTTTAGTACTACTATTATTTTCTGATATGCAAAGATTGCTGGGAAATATGTCTGTGCATGCTATTGTCCAATGTCAAGTTTCAATTTCTCAGAACTGTTACCAAGTTTTGCTTCTCACATTGTCACGTTGTCAGTGATCTAGCTGAGGAAGACAGCACACAGGAGTCCTACCTATACAACTCAGCATATGAAAATGCCTTATAAACCATACAAACACAAAAACTGCATCGCAGAACAAAAACAGAAAACGAAGCAGGACATAAGCGTACACAACTTTCCAGCTCAAGAGCTGCGAATTTTGTAAATGAACACTCGTTGGATGGCCATAAACTAGGGGGATTTCTGTTGCGTTCCTGACGGTGCCAGCCTGTTATATTTTGAATTGCGCCATCGTGCCATATGACATAGCCTTTATTTTATATATACAGTATATAGCAAAGTGCCACTGCTAAACGGTAAATACTGATCAGACTGTACAAATTCATACAAGGATTACAGTCATCCACAAGCGTTTCTTAAAGGGTTACTTTGCATTTTTACACCCAGGTCCGCTGCGCTACTCATCACAAATTATGTGATAAACCTTCCCTCCCCAAAATCTCGTTCTGCCACCCAATCACACCAGTTTACATCAGGGACTGGCTACGATGTATGCATGTTTGCATGTATGTATGTATGTGTACGCATAATTCTCATAGTCTACATGTATGTGAATTAGTCTTATCAGTTTCTCATTACAAAGATACATTAAGAATCTTAAGAAAAATACATTTTCAATGTACAAAAATGCCAAGTTACTCACACATACAAACCATTATAAGACATTACCACTTGAAAAACCTAGGCCTGCCATTAAAAGTACTGCTATCAAAATTACGCCAAGTTACAATAAACAATATTGGCCTAACAATCTTACCTAACACAAATTAAACATGCTGTATTCCAAAGAAATGGTGCTACCTAATGCTTCCTAAATTATTTCAAGTAACTTGGCCCTGTGTTCTCTCAGATTATTCAGCAAGATTATTCCCGGTATAAATGATTTCCATTTCACACTTAGATACGACACATATACTTTGAATGGCCACAACGTGTTCACATGGTAAGATGAAAAAACACCAGGCAAAGTTACTTGAAATAATTTAGGAAGCATTGGATAGCAGCATTGCTTTGGAGTACAGCCATTTATTGTAATTTGGCGTAATTTTGATATCAGTTCTTTTAATGGCAGGCCTAGAAGTGTTAATGACTTTTAGTGGTTTCTATGTGTGAGTAACTTGGTATTTTTGTACGTTGAAAACATGTTTGTACGATGTTGTTCTTAAGATATACACCGATCAGCCACAACATTAAAACCACCTGCCTAATATTGTGTAGGTCCCCCTCGTGCCATCAAAACAGCTCTGACCTATCGAGAGTTTTTAAAATCATGTGGAAATAATTCACCCTCTAACAATATCTTAGCTTCTTATAGCCCTGTAGCAACTAATAGTGTAATAAACTACCAATAGTGTAATAACTCCCGATAATGTAATCCATTTCAAATTTTTTATGTAATAAAAACTAATAATGTAATTAGTAGTAGTAGTAATGTACTTTATTTATCCCCGGGGGGAATTTGCACTGTTGCAGCATCAAAGACAACAAAATAACACAGATACAAATTTACAGTAGATACAAAATATCAGATACAAATATACAGTAAATCCAAATATATACAGAAATCCAAATATACCCGAGGACACCTTCAGAGGTGAAGTCCATGTCTCAACGGATCAGAGCTGTTTTGGCGGCATGAGGGGGACCTACACAATATTAGGTAGGTGGTTTTAATGGCCTTTTTGGAAACATGCCGAGACCTAGCTCAGAAGAAAACATTGCAGAATGCTAATGTTTGGTGGTATTGTCATCAAATTTGAACCAGGATTTGTCCAGCGTTGTGGCTGGGGCTGCATTGTGTTTCAAAGTCCACCAGACACAGCCACACACATCTGTATCCACTTAAAATAAAAATATTTGAAGTGAGAAAAAAAAACTTCCGCCTCCACTGTGTTTGAGCTTATGTTACTAATTCTGAGTAATTCTGACCCTTGAAAAAAAAACTCCAATTGTTGCCTTTCAGAAAACACCAGGATTACGTCTGCAGTCAAAAGGGTTCAAGAATAGTAACCATTTTTTTTGGATGTGTCATTTCCAGGCTTGTGTTAAAAAAGGGAGCCCTACACTTAAGGGGTTAAAAAGAAAAATGTATTTATGTAACTGTATGTTTTGTAACACCCAAAGGTGAGTTGGAACAGTTAGGATGATGACTGCACTGCCGTTAGTTTGTTATAAGATAACTATAAGGAGCACTGGAGACATGTGGAAAATGTATTCTGAAAAACCCACCAAGTCAACCCACTTTTTCACAGGCTGGCCCAAAAACATATTTCCGCCTATTTCCTATTTCTTTCTACGCAACGCCAAAGTGTTATTTTATAGCTTATTTCATCCTGCTTGTGTTACGTGTCATAAAATTATAAAGGACAAACATCTATTGTGCTATTATTGCAATTAGGCATTTTATGGCAAAGTTATTTTTATCAGAATACAAGTGAAATAGTACAAAACACAGATTTTGAAATGTCCTGTGTTCCAAAGGTGTAGCATTCAATGAGCTATCGCAACCACTGGGAGCTGTTTGATTGGTCATAGCATCACTTGGGGAGGAGATTTAATCATCAGGGTATGCCCTGCATGATGCAGTAGTGACTCCTGTGGTCACTCAGAGCCCTATAGACAATTTCAACCATGCTGCAATCATGGTACAAACTTACTGTAGATATATGAGCACGTAAACTCTTATGCACACTCACATATACCCTCATACACAAGTTTTTAAGAATTTTTAGGGATTGCTGAAACCCTGCTGAGACATGTCCAAAGGGAAGGAAGGCAATTGAGGACAAAGATAAAGGATGAGTAAGGGTGACTCAATCACTCATCATGCACAGACTCATCATGGTCAGACTCATCACAATCAAACCCATCATGGTCAGACTCATCCTGGTCCCTCATCGCGGTCACTGGTCAGGGACAGACTTATCAGAGTCAGACTTATCGTGGTCTGACTCATTGCAGTCAGACTTATTACAGTCGGAATGCTCTTGGTCAGATTCATCAGGGTCGGAATGATTGTGGTCAGATTCAACATGGCCGGAATGATCATGGTCGGACTCACTTGGTAAAGTTGAAGAGGGGGAAGCGAATGCTGTTCTTAATAAAGATGGTGAAGTTCTCCACCTCCATCATGGGCTCACTGAGAGAATGAAAGAGAGAAGGAGGGAAAAAGAAAGGGGGGAGAGTGAATGAGAGAGAGAGAGATGGAGAGAGATTTACAGGTGGCTGAGTCCAGAATGGGAGAGATGTTTCAGTGATTGACTGCGGGGGCATGATTGGCAGGTGGATGATTGGCAGGGTGAGGGTGTGTGCAATTGCGCAGATAGCACCACGGACAGCGCCTCACATCTTTAAGCTGTCAATCTCAGCAGGACACCAGCCTCGAATCTCACAGGTCTTTGAGGAGTTGTCAAAGTCCACACATCTGCCAGTCATTATACCTGAGACAGAGAGATGTTGTTCCAAGCAGGCTATTTATAATGCAATTATAATCCATTTGTGGAGATACAGTGAGTGCCATAATGTTTGGGACAAAGCAATATTTATTTTTCTTGATTTAGCTCAATACTCTTGATTCTAGGCTTTAGATTGCCTTTTGGAATCTGTTATTGGTGTTTGTCAACATTTGGACCAGAGTTGTGCCAATGAAAGTCAAGGAAGTCATTAAGAGGCTCAGAAATATGGGAAATAATCAGAAACACCCGTGAAGCCATTTGTCCCAAACATTGTGATGCCCAGAAACAGGGAGGGCTATATATAAAAAGTGTTATTTCTACATGGTGAACCCAAAATGCACTAAAATAGCCTTAAATAAAATCTGAGAAAACAAACTTTAACCACATACAGTTGAGACCAAAAGTTTACATACACCTAGGCTAAAGACATTCAAACTCAATTTTTTACAACTGCACACATTTCATGCTACTGTACATTTCCTGTGTTAAGTCAGTTAGGGTATCTACTTTATTTCCATAAGAGGTAATTTCAAAATGATAGCTAAGAGACAAATTTATTTCAGCTTTTATGTACTATATCAGATTTTCAGTGTGTCAAAAGTTTACATACACTTCAGTATTTTACATACATGTTAGTATTTGGTGGCATTGCCTTTTAATTTCTTAACTTGAATCAAATGCATGGGGTAGCCCTCCACAAGCTTCTCACAATACTTTGCTGGAATGTTTGCCCATTCCTCCTGACAGAACTGGTGTAACTCAGTCAGGTTTGTGGGCCTCCTTTCTCAGACATGCTCTTTCAGTTCAGTCCACAAATTTTCTGTGGGATTCAGGTCAGGGCTTTGTGATGGACACTACAATACTTTCATTTTGTTGTCTTCAAGCCATTTTGTTACCACTTTGGAGGTATGGTTAGGATCATTGTTCTGCATTGCAACCAAGTTTTAACTTTCTAGCTGATGTCTTGAGGTGTTGCTTCAGTATTTCTAGATAATACTCCTTCCTCATGATGCCATCTATTTTCTGAAGTGCACCAGTCAATGGGACACAGCAAAACACCCCCACAATATGATGCTGCCACCCCCATGCTTCACAGTTTGAATGGTGTTCTTCGGATTAAAAGCCTCACCCTTTTTCCTCCATACATAGCGCTGATCATTATGGCCAAAAAGTTCAATTTTTGTTTCATCTGACCAGAGAACACTCCCACAAAAGGCTAGGTCTTCATCCTGGTGATCACCTGGAAACTTCATTCTGGCTTTTTTATGCCGGTCTTCGAGTACGGGCTTCTTCCTTGCACAGCAGCCCTTCAGGCCATTGCGATGTAAGATTCTCTTAATGGTGGATGTAGATACTTTGGTACCTGATGCCTCCAACTCCTTCACCAGTTCCTTTGTTGTTGTCTTTGGGTTCAGTTGAACTTTTCGGACTAAGGTTCGTTCAGCCCTGGGAGTTCATTTGTGCCTCCTTCCTGAATGATGCAGTGTCTGTGTGGTCCCAAGATTTTTATATTTGCATACAATTGTTTGTACAGATGCTCATGGTACCTTCAGTTGTTTGGAAATTGCTTCTAAGGAGGAACCAGACTTGTGGAGGTCCACAATCTTTTTTCTGAGGTCTTGGCTGAGTTGCTTGGAAAAAAGGCAGTGGCTCTAAAGGCTGGCCCTTAAATACAGCCACAGGTGCCAATTAACTCAGAATTAACTCCTAATTGTGACAATTGGCCAATCAATTGGCCAATCAACTTGGTGTGTGTAAACTTTTGACCCACTGGAATTCTGACAGTGAATTAAAGCTGAAATAAATCTGTCTCTAATTGATTGTTTTAAAATTACCTCTGATGTGAACAAAGTAGATGCCCTAATTGACTTGCCAAAGGAAATGTATGGTAACATGAAATGTGCGGAGATGTGAAAAACTGAGTTTGAATATCTGTAGCCTAGGTGTATGTTAACTTTTGGCCTCAACTGTATGAGTTGTTTGATTGAAAATCTAAAATTATGGAGTACTGAGCGAAATCAAGAAAAGAATATGGCTTTGTCCCAAACAATACGGGGCTCACTGTGTATTCTACTGGTTGTGTGTGCTTATTTGGCTTTGCCAATAAAATAATTAAATTTTCATGCCAGACCAGCAAACTGGGAGTGAGAGACTGAAAGAGAGAAAGACAGAGAGGCTGCATCAAGACACACACCATTCCACAAATGAACCGGAACAGCACTGATGTAATAAGCTAACTTCATTCATAGAGTTTTGCGTCAGCCACTCATAAATGAACAGAAGCAAAAGGAAGATGGAGGCTTGCCTTGTGCATTAACGACACTACGATGGGTAGGTGTGAGAAAATATATGCTATTATGGGCAAGGAGAAACTCACCGTTAGGTGCCACGACTCACCGTTAGGTGCGGATGCACCTTCCGTGCAGTTGCTGTTGTTGGTACATTTGGCTTTCTTAACCTCACTCTGTGCAAGGACAGCAGGGATAAATTTGGGGTTAGAAGCTCTTGCTGCTAGACCTGCAGTGGAGCAGCACATTATTTTTCCATTTGTAAAGTCAAATATCACAATACTACAGCTCATCACAAGGACATTGGAAGGACCACTAAACAAAATAAAAACAAAAACAAACTTACACACCAAAATGCAATGATTGCCAGTGTGTGGATGGACCCAGTGTTCTGGCACTATTCAGTGCTGACTGTGGCCAGCTGCCCCGTAGGGCCACCCATAATTCCCGAGAGAGAAGGATTCAGTCAGCAGGAGGTTCTGCATCCTAGCTCCCCTCTCTACCTCACCATCACCCCTGTCTAGCACACCAACAATCCCTTCAAGCACACCAGCACCCCCCCAGCATACCAGTAACCCCCTCTAGTGCACCAGCATCCCCTTCTAGCACACCAGCAACCCCATCTTGAGTACTCAAAAGACGAGGACTGCTCGAGCACTATACAGTACTTGGGAAAAATGAACTTGAAATAAAAAATTACTTGATACTTGAATATTACTTGAAATAAATTCACATGAACTAACATGTTTGGTTTCATTCTTTTACATGGCAGCTTTAGCAGTGGGTTGTTTTATAGGTAATGATGTTAGCTTCAGAAATCCTAATGTAGTTATTTCAGCAGGTATTGTGACTTTAAAACGTTGCAGTTTGCTGCATTGTAGGCCTCATAAAGGATACAAGCCCAATCAACAACATTGTATGATGACCCCTGTCAATGATTCTAAACAATCTTGAGTTGCTTTGAAAATATGTTAAAATGTGTTTAAAGTAAAAAAAAATGTATCACATTAAAACGTAAGGATTTTTCAGTCTACAATACATTTAAGGTTTTTATTGATTTGCAGAAATTTTGTAATCCTTTCTATTGCTACGTGTAGCCCTCCCACCACAATGCTCATTTACATAATATACATAGGTAATACTGGAACCTATGAAACTTCCACTAATACACTAAAATGCATGGGAGGAGCTGTGATGGGATGCACCAGTTTACTCTATGTCTAGGGATCTCACCTGGGAGACTGGGAGGCCTCAGGTAGCTTTAAAGATGTTAGTATGTAGCTATAGCCTACTGCTTGTGAACAATGACTCCCATGCATAAACACTTTGACTCACGAGCCCCCACTTTGAGCACTCACACTCAAAGAACCAGTTACTTTATTAACCTAAAATGTTGCTCTACTTGTGCATAACATTTGACTCCATGTATAAGGAGTAAAACCACAATACCAAAATACACCAAATTATAATGGGCTTAATCAATTTCAAGAGAAAAATATGCAATAACACTATACACAGTCCTGAATATATCATTAACTACAATAGTGGCATTTATTTAAAAAAAATTAAAAAAAACACCAAAGTGCCATCAACTTGACGCCATTCAAAGTTAGGCAGCCCATACATACTGCATGGCCCCTTTAACTGTCACAGTATTAAATGAAAGAAATGAACACGAAACCAAAATAACAAACTAAAGAAAATAACCCGGGGTTTTAGGCTGTTCGTGTTTGTCTTTCACAGTTTTGTTCACAGTTTGTCTTTATACGTTGGCGCGCATGTTGGAGCTCATATGAATCCACACAAGAATAATGTTGAGGTTTACTCACACACACAGGAAAACAAGTCACTGGCGATCCGAATGCAGGTCCGACACAAACACACTCGTCAGGTTAGCTACCCGAAACAGTAGAGAAAACACTTCGTCGAGAAGAAAATAAGAAAAACTGGAATTTACACCAAAACGTCCGCACCTTCCCATCCCGTACCGCGACTTAATTCAATGACGATGGCGAAAACCGATAATCAATTCCAAAACGTGCATTCAACTAAATGTCACTAGACAGTTTTACGATCTCTCCTGCACATCTGCTTCTCTCTTCAGTTAGTCTTCTCCTGCAACCCCTAACTAGTTCCCACTTGACCTCTTGTCGAACCCCCCATCACGCAGCGTGATTGGACAACATATCTTTTAATCAGCACAGCAATAGGCGCCAGAGAGTTCACTAAAAGTTTAACTAGACCTTCACTCTCCGTGAACTTTCTAAAGTAGTTCTCGTTTTATCAGCTTCTATCACGTGAACCAATTATCTAAATCACACAGTTGCATAGGATAAACTGCAGCTAGCCCCACACGAATGGCACAGAAAAAAACACTGGCCTCTCTGAACAACATCCACCCAAATCCAAGAATTAATGAATTAATTAAAATACATTGCAAACATCAGATCAAATTGGCAAACATCTTCCAAGGGCACTACATACGTTTTCCAGTTTTTATTGTCTTCTATACTGTATAGCCTATATACAATAAAAACATTTCTTAACACCACCCACAATGTGGTATATATCATACAAAATGTAAAAATAGAATTAAGGCTAGATGTTTGTCAGAAAATATTAGCTAGTCATTCAGTAGTCGCGGTAAAGTTGTTGAAAATCATGAAAAACTGAAAAAGTGAAATTGTTTTAAATACATTACATTAATAGAACTCATGCACGAAACAACCAAGATTACATACGCAACTGCGGCAACAGTAACAGGCGCGTGAAAAAAATAGATAAAAATCAGCGGGGAGTTGCTGCTGTACAAATACCAGTAAAATGCATCGATTGATAGAGCATATTTAATCACTTTGGTCCATCATGGAAAGAAAGCACGCTTTGTTACTTTCACTAGAGCATGAAACACATCATGCTCAAATTGCATTAGACCTTCTAAAATAATAAAACATGGTTGAGCTACCGTGTGTCCATTTATTGCTTAAAAGTTTGTTTTGATACGTTATCTGAATAAAAAAACGTTTTCAACGTACAAAAATGCCAATATACTCACACAAAAGCACTGTCTATAAGTCATTAATTCAAACAATAAAAATCTAGGCCTGCCAATAATAGTATTGATATCAAAATTATGCTAAGTTACAAGAAACAATATTGGCTATCTTACTTCACACAAATTAAACAAGCTGTATTCCAAAGTAATGCTACCCAATGTTTCCTAAACTATTTCAAGTAAATTGGCCCTGTGTGTACAAGCATACAGCATATTAATGGGGCAAACCTATGCGTGGATCGGTTTGTAAGAGTCCAGATTGATTTAAGGTCTCAATATGTTGAAGGTACAAAGGTAAGCCAGTGTAATGAGTTAGAGGTTCACTTGAGTCCAAAGGGGGATTTGAACCCGAGTCTCTCACTCATCCAAAAACCTCCGTAGGCAAGTATGCTACCCAGTGAGCTACAAGATAAGTAGACATCATGGCTGCAAAGTTTTGTTCTTTTAAATATGTGCACTTATGTATAAGTCAATTTTGTGTGTATCTAATGTTTTTATTGGTTGATGTACCTAAATGTTCAAAGGGGAAACATATTCTTTGTGGGCCTGGAGCATTTGTGACGATGTAATTGGTAGGAAAAAAACAAAAAATACAAAAAGTTTGGGGCTTTATTTGGGGACGTGTGAAGTTGTCTGTGAATTCTGTCTGTTGACATGAGGTCAAAGGTACAGAAATGAATGTTTTTAAAGGCTGAGAGTCTGGTTCTGTAGGAAACCCTGAAAAGTGCCAAACTCTCAGTACTGTAACTTGGCGGGATGGCAATACATTGCGAGGATTGAGTCTTTTTTTGAAGCATATTGTTACTGACACGTTACCGTAACGGGGGAAGGAGAGGTCAACAGCAACTTTGTTGACAGGGGGCATCAAACATTTCATTACAACAACTGCCAAGGACTGGAATCTTGATCCCAGCACATTGTAGAATCAAAATTGTTGCACTTTGTTTCACAGGTGCCAGGTGGGGGGGGGGGGGTCCCCAACTTTTTGATAATGGGATGTCACAATGTTCTATGATCAGTGAACCTCGCATTGTAGGAGTTACAGTTTTTGGAATTTGCTAATTTACTCAGAAAATATTTAGCCTAGCACAATAATTCAATCAACATTGTTATGTCAGTAGTCATTAGCCGTTTCTATCGTATTCATAACTTAATCGAGTTGGATACAATTAAAAAAACCCCCACACATACACACTTTTGGTGGTTGTTTTCAAATGTCACCTTTCATCGTGCGCCAACAGACGCAATGTGGGTTTCAGGCAGGCAAGGCAGAGTGGTCGCTAGCATGATTCAGTTGTTTACATTTGTAGGAAAGGCTGGTCTGAGAGACTGTCCTGAAGTTCAGCCTTGTAGATTATATGCTGCAAAAATATAGACCTTTTGAAAATGGATGATTAACACTCCAGTCCACCAATCCCTGCTGAGAGACAGTTGCTATATACTACTTCCTCCCACATCTAGCTCCAACGTTGTCTGCAACATTATAGCTAAAGAGAAACCTGGTGTCTATTGTGGATAAAACTTGGACACTTCATGCCTAGACATGTACAGGTCAATACTGCAGAGAGATACAGCAAGCTGCATTTGCACAAAGGTAAGCTATATTCTGCCTCTTAATAACTAGTCTAATAACCGGAGATAGCAGAGTGATTAAATCAAATCAAAGTATATCAAAATGCACCAACAATACAGCAGATAGGCAGTGTTAGCTGGATGAAATGAAGTGTTTAATCTTAGCCCGCGAGCACCATTGTGTAGGTATGAGAAGGGAAAACAGCTAGTGGTGAAACAATAAGATAAATAATAAACTCAAGTAAGAAAAGTGGCTTTGGTTGTCATCACGTTGGTGGCGAGCATGTGTGCCAGTGTTTGCTGTCCCCAATCTTGCATAATGAGCACATTCACGTTTATCAGGAGAAAGTAAGTATAACGTGCGAGTGTGTTTGTATGTATGTACATACATTATGCATTTTGCAGCTGGAGCTGGTAAATTGAACTGAAAAAACAACACTTAGCAACAGAGGAGAAATTTACAAGCAAAATTCAGAAACTAACAACCAAGGCTAGCCATTGAAGTGAGGACCTCGCTAGTTAGCTGGATAACTTTGTTGGGCTAAATCAGCTTGTTGTGGAGGTTTGAGCAAAGAGAAAGTTAGTTCCCTAAGCTCAACAGTTCAATAGTGAGCTGACAGTAGGCTAGGCTTCACATGGCCATAAATGGAAATGTTCAGCAGATAATTATCTTTTATATTTTGGGTTTTATGTAGGCTTACATTTTGTTGATCAATTTTCATGTCCATGTCAGTCAAAAGCCTGCGTGTAGTTATGTTGTATGCTTGCCATATGCTTCAGACCTCATGTACATTGGTTCTTAGTCCACCCAATATTTTCACGGCCCTCACAAATATTGATTTCTGGCTAGGCCACAGGGTTACAGACAGCATTACTGTAAAATGTGTGAACAAAGTATAAAACTACTCACTCAAGTGTGATTGTACCTCAGGGCCAAGCAAGCACGGATTTGATTGCACAAAAGCAACGATAACGGCACACCTTTAATGTAGGGGAGAGCGGGGAAAAACCTAACATGGGGTAAAATGTATCACAAACCTTTTAGGCAGATGCATCGAGGTTGAATGACATATTTCAGGTTAAACAAGCAGAATTACAATCTCTTTGTCTCCAACGAACAGTGGGAAAGTTCAATAAATATTTCGGGAGACATTGCCAAGTCTGTTTTGGCTACATGCAAGTGAATTTGTTTACCAGAAGTATTTTTCAGCTATTATATCGTGTGTGTGTCAAGGAATCCAAATGTATGTAATCGTAAACAGTCTTTTAGTGACTAAGTTTTGGTATATTTTGGCTAGTGTTTTAATAGGAACAGTAACTAAAGTGACATCTGCATTTACAAGTGAGGCCAAACGTTTATATACACTAGCCTAGGCTAAAGACATTCAAACTCAATTTTTCACAACTCCACACATTTCATGTTACCATACATTTAATTTCAAGTCAATTAGGGTATCTACTTTAGTTCCATAAGAGGTAATTTCAAAATAGCTAAGAGACAGATTTCTTTCAGTTTTTATGTACAATATCAGATTTTCAGTGGGTCAAAAGTTTACATACACTTTGTTAGTATTTCCTGGCATTGCCTTTTAATTTCTTAACTTAAACAAAAACGCTTGGCGTAGCCTTCCACAAGCTTCTCACAATAATTTGCCGGAATTTTTGCCCATTCCTCCTAACAGAACTGGTGTAACTTGGTAAGGTTTGAGGGCCTCCTTGCTCAGACCTGCTTTTTCAATTCAGTCCACACATTTTCTATGGGATTCAGATCAGGGCTTTGTGATGGCCACTCCAATACTTTCACTTTGTTGTCTTTAAGCCATTTTGTTACAACTTTGGAGGTATGCTTACGATCATTGTTCTGGTGGAAGACCCAGCTGCGACCAAGTTTTAACTTTCCAGCTAATGTCTTGCGGTGTTGCTTCAGTATTTCTAGATAATACTCCTTCCTCATGATGCCATCTATTTTCTGAAGAGCACCAGTCAAAGGGACACAGCAAAACACCCCCACAACATGATGCTGCCACCCTCATGCTTCACAGTTTGGATGGTGTTCTTCGGATTAAAAGCCTCACCCTTTCTCCTCCATACATAGCGCTGATCATTATGGCCAAAAAGTTCAATTTTTGTTTCATCTGACCAGAGAACACTCCTGCAAAAGGCTAGGTCTTCATCCTGGTGATCCTGGTGAAACTTCATTCTGGCTCTTTTATGCCGGTCTTCGAGTAGGGACTTCTTCCTTGCGCAACAGCCTTTCAGGCCATTGCGATGTAGGATTCTCTTAATGGTGGATGTAGATACTTTGGTACCTGATGCCTCCAACTCCAGTTCCTTTGTTGTTGTCTTTGGGTTCAGTTGAACTTTTCGGACCAAGGTTCGTTCAGCCCTGGGAGTTCATTTGTGCCTCCTTCCTGAACGATGCAGTGTCTGTGTGGTCCCAAGATTTTTATATTTGTACAGATGCTCATGGTACCTTCAATTTAGAAAGGAGGAACCAGACTTGTGGAGGTCCACAATTTTTTTTCTGAGGTCTTGGCTGAGTTGCTTGGATTTTCACAAGGTATCAAGGGCAAACAGGCAGTGGCTCTAAAGGTAGGCCCTTAAATACAGCCACAGGTGCCAATTAACTTCTAATTATGACAATTGGCCAATCAGAAGCTTCTACAAAGTCATTACATCAATTTATGGAATCTTCCAGAGTGTTTAAAGAGACAGTCAACTTGGTGTATGTAAACCTTTGACCCACTGGAATTCTGATATAGTGAATTAAAGCTGAAATAAATCTGTCTCTAATTGATTGTTTTGAAATTACCCCTGATGTGAACAAAGTAGATGCCCTAATTGACTTGCCAAAATAAATGTATGGTGACATAAAATGTGCGGACTTGTGAAAAACTGAGTTTGAATATCTTTACACTAGCAGTAAGTAAACTTTTGGCCTCAACTGTAGCATGCTAGCTTGCTGAGATTGCTAGCCAGGAAAAAGTGCAGACAAGGGATGTAGACTGTTTGTATATAAAAATGACTCATCCCACCAACACTATGTCCAGCAGTAACATTAGCTTTTCTCTAGTAATATTTTTAGAATTAAACAAAATACGAAAACCCTTAGTTATTTCCACAATACAACACATTGGCTTACTAATAATTTCATCCACACCGAAGTGTGAGACCTTGTTGTTAATCATGACGTCACTGCTACTTGCCCATGTGCTGCCCCCCCACTTCAAAGCTAGTTCTGGTGCCACTGGCCTAGCCCATAGGCTACAAATAACACTGTAGGCTATGTTAAGGTTGACAGTTCCCATCAAAAACTGCCAAAAAGCCACAGAAAGCATAGAAAAGTGAGGAAATCGTGGAAATGGTAAAAATGGGGAAAGTAATGGAACTGCCAAAATAGCAATAATCACTGGAGTAAATGCGCACACGAATACTCTATCCAAACTCTCCCCAGATACTAAAAGCACTAAAAATCATCCAAATGCCCATCCCTACCAGCAACCCCCTCTAACGCATCAGAAACTCCCTGTAGTGAATTGGGCACCTAACAGTCTGTCTGCATAATCTGCACATGAAGCCTTCTTCTCCGACTCAGCCCTATATCTGTATGAGATTAACTTGTGGACTGCATGATCAATAAAATGTGAGGCTGACATCCCACTTTTCAGAGAAGAGTGCACGCTTGTCTATGTATTTGCTAATTGACAGTACTGTGGTATGCATTAACATAAACTAATTGGACAGTCCATATTGGAGGGGTAAAATCATAAATATAAAACCTTGGCTGTGAGAGTGTCTCACCTCTGCACAGTTGCTCTGAATCTGGTCTTCTGTGCTGATGAGTTTGGTGATTATGCAGAACATAGAGGCACCCTGGAAAAAAACATAAATTACACCAGACCAGCAACAAACTCCAGCAACACTGTCAGCAACACTTTGCCTCTTTAGTCTCCAGTGCGGTGTTAATATTTGTAGTTACTGTTGCATTGCTGACCTGAGCAGGGGTGACATAATCCGCTACATCCATGACTCTGTTGTTATACAGACCCAAGCCCTTCACCTTGGTGATGACCGTGGACTCGATGGACGTGTCTCGCACCTGATAGGCCTTCTCATGCAGAAAGACCCACCTGGTGAAAGGAACAAAGAGAAAAGAGAGAGAAAAACTCCACAGCTGATTTCATTTTATTCAATTTCCCAATTCTAGTTCAATTCTGTTCATTCTTTAATATATGGACTTTTCTGTTCACACTGATTTCACATGTGCTGCATTCATATACAAGGCTGACCACCTGTACCCATACACACTCCTTTTACATACAGTGCCAACAACCAGTA
The DNA here is from genome assembly GCF_018555375.3 of Anguilla rostrata. Classification (NCBI taxonomy): domain Eukaryota; kingdom Metazoa; phylum Chordata; class Actinopteri; order Anguilliformes; family Anguillidae; genus Anguilla; species Anguilla rostrata. Next base: position 28,756,812 of record NC_057939.1, on the reverse strand, counting down.
CCAGACACTTTCATCTTGTGTACAGCGCTAATAACAGGTACCACACACATTCATTTTACATACAGCACTAACAACCTGTAGCACACATACTCATTTTACACACAGCGCTAACAACTGGTACCACACACATAAATTTTGCATACAGCGCTAACAACCGGTACCACACACATTAATTTTACATACAGCGCTAACAACCAGCAGCACACACACTCATTTTACATACAGCGCTAACAACCAGCAGCACACACATAAATTTTGCATACAGCGCTAACAACCGGTACCACACACACTGATTTTACATACAGCGCTAACAACTGGTACCACACACATAAATTTTGCATACAGCGCTAACAACCGGTACCACACACATTCATTTTACATACAGCGCTAACAACCAGCAGCACACACACTCATTTTACATACAGCGCTAACAACCTGTAGCACTCATTCTACATACAGGAGTAAAAAACCTCTACCACACACAATTTTACATACAGGTGACTGCAATGCAGTTAAAGCCAAAAAGGACACGCACATATGCACACACTTGGACACATGCTGGCACACACAAACAGATGTTCTCAGAAATACACAGGCACATGCTGAGGCGCACACACACCCGCAAACACACAGCCTTTCATACTCACACACAGACACACACTCTTGGTACTGACCCCACAAAGTAGGCTATGATAAGCAGCTGAACGACGCGGTTGAAGATGCCAATGGTTGAGCTCTTCACTACCACAGACTTGGTGGTTTCGTAAGTGAAGAAATCTCGAACACAACCAATCATCTTTACAAGAACTCTGTACTAAGTGACTGTGTGCGTGTTGCCTGTCTCTCTTGGTGCATGTGCGAGTGTGTGCCTGTGAATGTGAAATTTTTGGTCTGGGTGTTTTTTTGTCTGTAGCTCCCTACTCCTCTGTAGACGGTTAAAGGAAAACTTTGGAAACGGTTGGTGCTCCACAGCCGTTTTGTCTTTTCACCTGTTGACGCACATTCTCTCCCTCCTTCCCTCTCTCTCTATCTCTCTCTCTCACACACACATTACCTCTATTACTAGTCCCTCCCCTCACTTCCTAGCTCTCTCCTTCTCACCACAATTCCCACTCTACCAATCTCTACATCTCTCTATCTCTCATGAATCATCTCAATTTCCCCCTCCTTTTCCCTAGAGTTTTCTATCTCTGTATCTCCTTATCAGGATGACTTCCCCCTTCTTCCTGTACACATATCTCTGGGGCTGCAAGGGATTGGGGGAAGGGGCTGGACAGGGCAACAGGAGTTCATCATTTCCACTGCATTACATGACATTACATGACGAGACATATGACACTGTCACTTGGCAGACACTCTCATCCAAAGTGACTCACAACATGGAAAATATTAGTGCAGTCAACAAGAGTACTTGCGTGAACCGGGGCGCAGAGAAGCCATGGTAGGAGCACTCACAGCCAGGAGCAGTACAGCTTATCAAAAATAAAATAAAAATAATCAACACTGTACAACACTGTAATAATTATCAACTTAAAATGACCACCACCACCCCCCCCCCCCCCCCCCCCGCCCCATCAGAGTACAGTGCTGTAACAACAGCACATTAGAGATGCAGCAGTAAAAAGGTGGCAATGCTTGAGTTGGGGTGAGGAGGGTGGGGACTGGAAGGGGTGTGGAAGGTGATAATAGAAAGATAAAAGATCAGTGTGAATAGAAAGATGCCCAGTGTCTCTGCTGTCCTGATCACTGTATGAAGCTCATTCTACTACTGATGGCAGCACAGGGAAGAGGCATGACCGTCATGCACCTTAATAACTAGTCACTAAACTAGGAGGCCACACAGGGGACCCTGTCCCTTCCCTTATTGTTTAGTTCATACCTGCTTCACTTATCAACTCTTATTCCTTATGAAATGGAATGTACTTGCACACTCAGCTAAAGCGCTATACTATTGTCTAACACAGTGGAACAAACCAGTTTGTTTTTTGTAATCTGACTCATTAGCATACAGCACGCATGCGCCCATGCAATCTCACACAAACAAGAACCCAGAATGCACTCCACTCTACCCTATTAAGCTGCACTAAAGGTCAGAGCAGGATTTCAGTCTTGCTTGCATTCACACCGGTCCCTGCCTGTGTGTACATTAGTAAGGACTCTTAGTGCAGACCCGGTGGGTGCCCTGGTCAGTCGCGATGAGCCACAGGCACATGGTCCTCACCTCTTCTTGCCACCTCATGAGGGGAGGGGTGGGTAGAGAATAGCGCCAATAATGGGTGCCTTCCCCACAACACTGACAGCTCAGGAACACTCCACTTATGTTGAGAAACTATGGCAGTATACACATAGGTTACTCTCTCAAATGCAACATCTCTCAAGCATCTACACAGTTCACTCAATGCCTGAAGTATCTTTACTCTCCAAATATTTTACTCAGTAAAGACAACATTTATGGGCAGAAATTATTGACACAGACACCCAGGGCAAGAGAGAACCAAAAAACCAAAAAAAGGAAACCAAAACAAATGACAGACAGACATTGCATTACAATTATTAAGCAGACGCTCTAATCCAAAGCAACTCACAGAAGTGGAAAACATGAGTGTTACTCTCAGGAATACAGAAATGCAGTATAACCAAGACACAGATGCCCATTATTAATAAATAAGTGTAATGTAACTTAAACTGTTCTTTCAAAAAGTTTGTATTGCAATTTGTATTGCAACTAAATAAAGTACAACTAGACAGAGCTTTGTAAATCTTTACAAAGCTCTAACTACAACAGTATTCAAAAGGAAATCCAAATAAAGAAATAGAAAGGTTACTTATAGGGAGTCAGGGGAAGCCTTGGTGCAATCTGAAGAAGTTTCAGTTTGTGTTAGAATATGGGCAGGCACAAAGACAGACAGAGGAAAACAGAGAAAGAAAGACAGAGATGATCGCTGGAGGCAATAAATGGACAGACGAGGCTAATGAGGTCACACCCTTCAAATTGCATTTATGTGTAACTGGAGATGAGAGGGAGGAGAAGAGACCATAGAGGAAATGGACTTTCCTCTATAAACAACACAAATACAGTCTTGCTCATCGGAGAATTTAATTAGGAGAAAAGGAGAGGAAGAGAGAGGAAAAGAGAACGAAAAAAGGACTTTTAATGTTCTTTAACTTGTTGCCGCAATCCCCTAGTGGCCATGGTGCCGGCGTCATAAGATTGTTCAACTCATACTTTCAGTGCTCCTGCAACCAAACTATGAGTTGAAAACACCAACACTGTGTTCTAGCTTTATTAGTAGACGATTCAGGACAACTATGCTGAAAACAACTTTGCTGAGTTTCTAAGTGCCAGCGTTGTCACGCCTGTCCTCCATTTAACAAGCACCCCCTCCCTGCAGTCTCATCTGCACCTACACCCCCCACCTCCCACCCACTGGACAATAGTGTCTATCTAGGCATTCAGAAAAACATTCTTTCACCACTAAAAATTTGTATTTCGTCATAGCAACGAGATAAAGCCAACAATAGCCGAAGGTATCCCAGTACAGATGTGAAAAATGCTACTCACTGAACACAGAAATTAACAAGATGAATAATAGTAGAATAAAATTATGGCAGTCTATTATCAATATCTGTGACTAAATATAGAACAAATATACTCACATTTGGTTTACACATGCTCCATTCAAGGTCCTGTGGTCATTTATTGTCTTCAACAATCCGTTTGTGAAATATACATTAATTTGTGACACCTGGGTACCTTCCAAAATAGCTGTGCGTAATACCACACGTTGTTTACAGTATTTTTAGTACAACCTGGCTTGATTGAGAATTAATCTATCCAGTAGGTGACCGAATAAGCTTTCTGGCGATGTATAATATAACTCATTTTATTTTCGGAATAGCATTTTATAGCACTGTGTAACTGAAAGTTGTGAATCATCATCGCCCCCTTACGCATTCACTCTGTGGGAGCAGTAAAAGACACTGCATCCAGCGAAACGTTATTAATGATTTTCGTCATTTCTTGGAAAATATTATTATTCTTGAGAACTTCTGAGCATGGCTAGGGCATATGATAGACTCAGCTGATACTATTTTCTGGACCAAGTCAGAAGAGAACGACAGCATTGATTCTCTCTCTCTGTTTCTATCTACTGTTGGGGAAATGACAATATAGCCTTACATGGGGCACCACTTACGTTGGGATTATACTTCTGTATTCCCACGCAAAGCGATATAACAATTAAAAATCAGTCTCATAAAATTACGGTTATCTAGACTATCCAACCATAAATTTGGAACTTAATAATCAATATTACAAATATTAATGATCAAATAATTATATCAAAGATTTATGATTACCTGAAGGATATACTTCTGGATAGGCTATTTTGATGCAGATTCTCATGTTCTAGCAACATCAAAACAGACAGAAGCTTAATAAAATTATTTATTAAACAAAAGTACAAGCAGAGCATACACAAACTAATCTAAATGGGGAAAACTAGGCTATGCTAGATACAGGAAGGTAGGGGTGCGTGTGTGTTCGGGTACGTGAGTGAAAGTTTCCCTTTGTGGACGAAAGGGGGAAGGACAAACGTATGAGGCTATTATTGTAGCAGAATTATTTGCAAATACGTAATCAGATTTGTAAATACGCAGAATTTTAATTAAACTCGGCGATTGGATGTTTCATATCGAAGTGCACCATGGGAGTCGTAGTTAACCTAGAAATCTCCACACAGCACACACATTTGCAAATCGCGACACGCATTTGCAGATCTCTACCACGGCAGAAATGTAGCAAAAATCATGTGTAAAAAGACAGCCAATTGAGAGGCCTGCCTGCGTTGTAACTGATGATACAGACATTTACAGATCTATGTACACATTTACAGATCTGAGTAGCCTACGCATTTACAGATTTATGTACGCATTTACAGATCTGTGCACAAATCTGATTACGCATTTGCAAATAATTCTGCTACAATAATAGCCACATACAAATGGCGGATTAGGCGCGTATGTGTAGTGTCAATATGTATAGTGTTACTGGCATGACTAATAACTTAGCTCAGCTACAAAGGAGTATTGCTCCCGGTAGTGCCGGAGAGCGAAGTGTAGCTTCAGGCCTTAAGCGATACACGCAACAAAGCTAGTTATTCTTCACTATTGACTATATTGTGAGTGTGGTGTCGTTAGGGTTGGAAAGTTGGTCGGGGAGAAAGAGGTAGAGAGGAAGACCACGTGTGTGGTTGTGTTCTATTACATTGCCAGCGCAAATTATTTTAAAAGACAGAATGGAAACACACAATATCACATTAAACTCAATACAGACTAAGCTAAACTTCTGTTTGCCTGGAAAGTTTGCTCAGTCTTACTGTCCGTTCATTCACACAGGTAGTGGCCTCCGGTGGTCGCTGTGGGGTCCTGGAGAGAACAGTCTTGGCGTTGTGAAATTGTGGAGGTTTCCAGGTGTGTGGCGCGCAAGCCGAGTCCTTGTTCTTTAGCAGTGGCGATACTGTTCATCCCCCCAGTCAATCGTCGGAAAGGTTCTTTGTGGTGGTTAGCTGGCGCAGCACTAGGTGTGCACTGGTTTCCATGCCGGATGGGCTAGGCTTAAGGCTGTTTTATACTTCTGCGTAGTACATGTAAAAATAGGTCTGCGTAGGGGATGTGCAGAATGTGCGGCATGTGCAACGGTTGCAGACCACGCGTTGAGGCCGAGTACCTCCTCAAGAATTTAAAAGCGCGCAGTTAGCAACCAGTGCCCGCATATGCCGTAAAGAATATGATTGGTTGACTGCCGACGTGAGGTCACTGGCATTATAACAGTTGATTCACAAAACCTTTAGGCAACGTGCTTTTGTCAGGTGAATGTCTTCGTTGCAACAAGTTACATCCAGCTGAGCATTTTTGTAGTCATTGGTGCAGTATTTAGAAGGTTTGGAAATATGAATGAAGGTATTTTATTTAGAACTATAACGGTCAGTAATAAAATCTAATTACGTGGCCTGCACACCATGTACAACATGCCGCACAAGTATAAATGATCTGTCCGTTCGTGAGCGCCGCACACAACGCAAACTGCGCAAACTATGCAGACTATGCAGAAGTATAAAACAGCGTTTAGTCGCAGCAGGCAAGCTAAGTCTGAAGAGCCTGGTTACTGCGTACAGCAACTTTATTTGTACAGCAGCAATCTTAGGCATTCTACAAGCCTTTGAATTAGTTCTACAGAGTTGTGAGAACTCGAGTTAGGCCCATAGGAGTTCCACAGTATGTGAAAACTCAAAGGACAGTGGGTGAAAGGGGCAGGAAGAGACCATGCAGGAAAAGAGCTAGCGATAGCTATCCCTCACATTTATACCTGGTGGGGGGAAAATCTTCACACCGTTGGTGTGTGACAGGGATCTAGAATGCTGCGTGCACAGATGATGTCATCAGATGCGTGCCAGATGAGCTTAAAGAGAGTCATTATTGTTATATGGACACCAAAGACTGACTGAGTGTACCTACACTACTGAGCACAGATAAGATTTCTGCGTTGATATGTGTTTCTGCTCAACCTATTTCAGTTATATACATTATTTTTTAAATTGAGTGACTTTAAATAGGTTAGTGGTTTTTTTATAATGAGGATATTTCACACTGTAACGTAAGCGTTCGTTGGTAGCTTCAGCAGGGTTTGAGTTTCATGCACCGGATGTGATGTGAGCTGGAACATTTCCAAAATGTGGTGGACGGTTGAAAATTGTTTTAATGTCATCCCATCCCCATACAAAAAAAACATTAAATACTGTAGAGTACAGAAAAACATGCGAGAGTTAACATTTAGGTACTGTACCACATTGTGTGATAATGTTTTTGCATTATTTATAAATCTGATATCAATGTTTCATCTTAAACCTTCATAAGGGGCACATTTATATGCTTTATAATGGACAAAAAGTATTTTAGGAGAGATTTTGGATATGTTTCTGGACCCCTAGATATTTTAGACCACTGTACCGATGAAAAGCTTGTAATTCCCACTTGCAAATTATGCAAAAGTGAGTTGAGTCAAAACACTTGATTTGTAGTGAAATACATGATTATGTTGTGATTTACAGCAATGCATAATTTAGACATTTTGGATAGACTTGGGAGACACTGGGTGCACTGCTTACTATTTTACTTCATAAATCTTTAGTAGTTCTGCATATCTACCCTTAGATTTTATGCACTTGTGGGATAAGGAGTTTTTGATCCAGGACATGTATAGTTTAACCTGTTTTACATATGGGATCTCTCAGTATTTCATTGCAAACTAAAAAAGAGCAAATACATTTTTGATGTGTTGCCTAGACAACGCATTTGTGGCACTTTATTTCTTCCTAAATTATCAATATAAACTAATGTAAGTATTGTTAGTATTGTAAATGGTACAAATGACTTGCTTCATTTAAGCCATTTTTAAAGTGTCTGTGATGCTCACATCTGGAGTTATAAAGCTTGAAATGAGGTACCCCCTAAATGGGCAAGGATTGGGAAGATTTGGCATGTGCGTGAAGGGTTTAATGAAACATCTAGTTACAATAACAAGTCAAAAAAAGACCCAGAAAGGACCCATCACCCAGAACTTGGACCACACACATACCCATGGATGGGCACACACACACACTCACCCACACATGCACCCACACAGGCACACCTGCACCCACGCACAACCAGGACTAGGGATGGGTTCCCGTTGAGAACTGGTTCCAAGTTGTCCTATTCATAGGGAATTGTATGCCTCCAAGCTTATCGATTCCGCTTATCGATGCCAGCATGTTTTTACGACAGCTGCGCATTGCAAAACAATGATGTAACGCCTTGGGGGAGGCAGGCACGCAGGTATGCAGGTGTCTCAGGTGTTTTTTTTTGGACGGCAGCTGTCACAACAAATTTGATCTGGGCAGAAAAAATGATCCGGGTGATGTACTGACATTCTAAAACAGCTGTTATACCCATTGTGACGTACTTAAAATTTCATTACAGCATCCGTTGCTATGCAGACACTGCCTTGATAGAATCTTTATTGCAACAGAATGTAAGACAACTCAGCAATTTCTCTGGATTAACGGGTTATTTTCTAGCCTGAAATGTGATCGTATTACTAAATGGCTACACATGTAATGCAACGTGCAAGTAGTTGGCTGTCTCCCTGGATATGAAGTAAATGCTTTTACCAATAAATAATAATAATAATAATAAATGCGATTTTATCCATGGAAATAGCTATATAAAAAAGGCAAAATAAATTTTGTGGTTGCGACTGCCGTTGTAGATGTCAGAAGGAAATGTCACTGACAAAAAAAAAAACTGCCTACTGATTGTAGATAAGATTGCTGTGAGGATGCTTTCCATAGAGGATTTCAGCTGCATGCTCCCATAATACTGAAAATGCTGTAGCGGTGGCTAGCTATAAGTGCATATCAACATATTATGAGTTCTGTGTGCGGTGTGTTGATAGAAGCGTACCTCTGGTTAGCGCTAGAAGATAGCTAATTGTTAAACAGTCTGCTTACACCACTATATCAACGAGGTTCAAGAAATGTAAGCCTGTGCTTGGTAAATTTTATTATGCAAATTCATTTAACTGAAGTTTTCTACGACGGCGATCGTGACCACAACATTTATTTTGCCTTTTTGTATAGCTATTTATGTGGATAAAATCGCATTAATTATTTTATTTTCTGTTAAAAACATTTCATTCATATCCAGGGAGATTTACTTGCATGTTAGATGACATGTGTAGCCATTTACTAATATGATCGCATTTCAGGCTGGAAAATAAAGTAAGTTGACGCTGAAAACTTGTATGTAGGCCTACGCTTTTTACACCCAGAAAATGTATCGGGTATCAATAAAGGAATTGATAAAGAATTGGATCAATAAGCAGAATCGGTAATGGAATTGGTATCAATAAAATCTTATCAATTCCCATCCCTAACCAGGACCTTGAAAAAAAAAAATTTAATACAAAAATGAATGACACGAGAAATACAAAACACTTTACGTAACACCAAAAAAATAAATAATTCAAAACAAGACTTTGACTGTCCTCAACTGCACAAACAACCCCTCCCAAGCCCCAAACATTCTTAAACCTCCTACAAATCATTCATAAATGCGGTGCAGAAACCATCACTCTCAACATTACAACAGGACCAGTAACCCCAGCACGCCTCAGTTTATTTGTACGCACACCAGCCATAAAGCCACTTTGGCTTGCCCAAAAACTAAATTCAACAAAATTAATTTGTCCAGCGTACGCAGGACACAAAATAAACACATCAAGGGTGAAACCAACACCCAACCTGGCACATATTACAAAGGAGGAGACAGCAAGGGAAGGTAATGCAAAAGAAAGTAAAACAGAGAAAGAGACAGAGATGGATGAGAGTTTACAATAGCAGATACACCAGATGGCAACCATGGAGCATTTTAGCTTAGCCAAATTGAGCATGACAGTAGTTGCAGTAGTAGTAGTGTTGCAGACCAGAGGGCGTGCCGGTTAAAAGCCCAGGGGAGGCACTACCATTAGCCTGCTGAATTTCTTTAGTTAATAGCCAGCTGTGCAAATGGACAACATGTAAAGGTCATGCTGTTCCGAGAAAGAGCGTCTACTAAGCAAATATAAAAGCATAATATGATGCTCAGGGCAGATCTTGGTGCAGTGAAGAGCACTGATTAATGTGCTGGGGACAACTGACTGACTGCTTGCTGGACTCAAGTAGTCACAAGATGTGATGTCACTTTTGTCCTGTCTTTTTAAAATAGGTTTTTTTTAAATATATACTGACAGGTGACAAATTAAAGGAAAAAACAGACATAAAGTGTCTTAGTAAGGTGTTGGGCGGCCGCGAGCCGCCAGAATAGTTTCAATGCGCCTTCACATACATTCTACAAATCTCTGGAACTCTACTGGAAAGATGGATGAATATCATTCTTCCAAAAGATATTACTTATTTGGTGCTTTGATGATGGTGGTGGAGAACGCTGCCTAACATGTCGGTCCAAAATCTCCCATACGTGTTCAATTGGTTTGAGATCTGGTGGCTGCGAAGGCCATGGCGTATGATTCACATCATTTTCACACTCATCAAACTATTCAGTGACCCTTCGTGCCCTGTGGATGAGAGCATTGTCATCCTGGTAGACACCACTCCCATCAGGATAGAAATTTTTCACTATAGTATAAAGGTGATGACTCAAAATGACTTTGTATTGATTTGCAGTGACCCTTTCCTCTAAGGGGACAAGTGGACCCAAACCATGCCTGGAAAATGCCCCCACTACATAACAGAGTCAGGGACCCCCTCACTGCAGGGGTTAAGGATTCAGACCTATACCGTTCTCTTGGTGTACGCCACGCATGCACTCGCCCACTTTTTGAGAATATGGTGAAGGATGGCTCATCTGATCATATCACTTTTTTTTCACCACATCTCTTTAGACCATTTCCTATAGTTTTTGCACCACGAACTCTCAAATGTGCATTCGTCTTTGCAATGAGGGTATTATGCACTGCTACCCAACAATAATATCCATCTCTACGCAGTGGACTGTTCCTGCTGATCACATCCTGCATTGACATTCTCAGGCACCTGTGGAAGAGTTGCTCCTCTGCTTTTCCTTACATATCACAGAAATGTATGAGCATCATGGTCATCGAATGTGCACTTTCAACCTCAATTTTATGACCTTATTTACTGATATTTACCTTAATGTCTTTCTCATAGATCTACAATTGTGGCCAAAAGTTTACATACACCAAGGCTAAAGGTATTCGAACTCAGTTTTTCACAACTCCACACATTTCATGTTACCATACATTTATTTTGGCCAGTCAATTAGGGCATCTACTTTGTTGACATCAGAGGTAATTTTAAAACAATCGATTACAGACAGATTTATTTCAGCTTTAATTCACTATATCAGAATTCAAGTGGGTCAAAATTTTACATACACTAAGTATACTGTCTCTTTAAACAGTCTGGAAGATTCCAGAAATTGATATAATTACTTTTTAGAAGCTTCTGATAAGCCAATTGTCATAATTAGGAGTTGATTGGCACCTGTGGCTGTATTTAAGGGTCTACTTTTAGAGCCACTGCCTTTTTGCCCTTGATACCATGGGAAAATCTAAGCAACTCAGCCAAAAATTGTGGACCTCCACAAGTGCGGTTCCTCCTTAGGAGCAATTTCCAAACAAATGAAGGCACCATGAGAATCTGTACAAACAACTGTATGCAAATATAAAAATCTTGGGACCACACAAACACTGCATCATTCAGGCAGCAGGCAAAAGTGAACTCCCAGGGACGAAAGGTTCAACTGAACCCCAAGACAAGAACAAAGCAACTGGTGAAAGAGTTAGAGACATCAGGTACCAAAGTATCTACATCCACCATTAAGAGAACCCTACATCGCCATGGCCTGAAAGGCTGTCGTGCAAGGAAGAAGCCCCTACTCCAAGACCGGCATAAAATGAATGAAGTTTGCAGGTGATCACCAGGATGAAGACCTAAGCTTTTGGAGGAGGGTTCTCTGGTCAGATGAAACAAAAATCGAACTTTTTGGCCATAATGATTAGTGCTATGTATGGATGAAAAAGGGTGAGGCTTTTAATCCCAGGAACACCATCCCAACAGGGAAGCATGGGGGTGGCAGCATTATGTCGTGGGGGTGTTTTGCTGGAAAAGGGACTGGTGCACTTCAGAAAATAGACGGAATCATGAGGAAGGAGAATTATCTATAAATACTGAAGCAACACTGCAAGACATCAGCTAGAAATTTAAAACGTGGTTGCAACTGGGTCTTCCAGCAGGACAATGATCCTAAGCATACCTCGAAAAGGAGGTCCACAAACCTGACTGAGTCACACCAGTTCTGTCAGGAGGAATGGGCAAAAATTCCAGGAAAGTATTGTGAGAAGCTTGTGGAAGGCTACCCCAAGCATTTGATTCTTGTTAAGCAATTAAAAGGCAATGCCACCAAATACTAACAAAGTGTATGTAAACTTTTGACCCACTGAAAATCTGATATAGTACATAAAAGCTGAAATAAATCTGTCTCTTAGCTGCTATTTTGAAATGACCTCTTACGGAAATAAAGTAGATACCATAATGGACTTAACGCAGGAAATGTATGGTAACATGAATTGTGTGGAGTTATGAAAAATTGAGTTTGAATGTCTAGGTGTATGTAAACTTTTTGGCCTCAACTGTAAATGCAAATGTCACATTAGTTACTGTTCCTATTGAAACACTAGCCACTTGAGCAGTCTTTGTGACTGAAGCTCCTGCCATCCATGCCCCCGTAATGAACCCTCTATCAAAGTCACTTAAGCCGCGTTTCCACCGCAGGAACTTTACCCCGGAACTAGGAACCTTTTGAGAAACTAGGGTCTAAATTTAGTTCCTGGGGCTTTATTTTACCCCCAAAAAGGTTCCTGCTCGGGGGGTAGTACTTTCCGAAAGTACAGGAACCTTTTGGGTGGAGCTTGCAGCGCTGAACATTTCTGATTGGTCGAGTACTCGCAGCATTTTTTTGTATTTATTTTCCGCCATTACCCGCCATGTTTGAAAATATGAAAATCAAACTTGTATGTTATGCGGCGCAGTAGCCTAGTTTTGGTTATAGCCTGCCAACGTCTTGGAATTATAATGTGTGCTCTTCTGTTCTTTTCTTGCTTTAGTATTCGTTTTATAAAATGCTAAGCATTCGTGCTGGGACAGCATATTACGTAGGCTACCAAAACATTCAAACGGATTAATTCGGTTGCTGAATATTTTCTTCCGGATTTTCTTTGTTAGCCCGTTGTAATTGACTCAAAACGTTTGATACAGTTATGTGAGGTATGCGGTAGTTCTGCGTAATTAACATTGGTGATACAGTACAAGCAAACTGGAAATCACCTTCCGCACTTTTTGTCAGGGTAAAATAACAGGTTAATTCTAGTAATCGTCCCTTTAGCTTTTTCAGACTGCCGTAATTTTACTCAATTTTACTGCCATTTTTCAATTCCACGAAAAGACCAGGAAGACTATGGACTAATTTATGGTGCATGGTTCGCATCTGGAGGGCACACTTCGCTGCTCGGCTAGCAGTAACTTCGAAGGAAAGCAAACGGTGGCTGTACCACTACTAATTTAAATTTTCACGCAAGTCCGAGTTTTCGTTCTATTCTTGTCATTTTGCGATTAGCCTATATGGAATTGACGACGAGAAAGTAATCAAACAGCAAATTGTTTACAACGTGTGCATGTTTTCTGCTGTTGTTGCCAGTTATACATATAAATGTGAATGCATTCTGTCGCTTCGGATGTCAAGACATGAAAGCGAATGTTCGCATAAAAACATAATAAATGTGTTTGAGAGGATATATGAAAATCAATAAATACAAAAGTAACCATATATAGTCATTGTTGGTAACCCGTTGTATATAAGTGGACAGAAAGGTAAAGATTTAGAGAGAAATTCCCTCAACAGCTCAGCCACAAATGTCCATTCATGTTTCACAGTATCACAGAACCAAAACATATGAGGGGCATTTCCTACAGCAGAAGCGCTCGCTTATCACATATATCATTGCAGATTAGTTTGTCTGTGGTCAGGTATGAAATATGTTCTACGAGAAAATTTGAAATGAATGGCTTGGTGTGCAAGATTCTTGAAAGATGAAAATATATCATTCCAGATTTGACTCCAATCCCATTCAGACACAGCCCTGAAAGTCACATTCCCATTAATTCATTAGAGTAAGAGGCTTGATATTGTGAGAGAACAGTGTTATAAACTTTGGACACTAGCCTTTTTAATCTGGTCTGGATTTGCACATTGAGATGGTAAGACTTAAAAACACAGGGTCAAGATAGTTTAAATAATTTAGGAAATTGAGTAGCAGCATTGCTTTGGAATATGGCATGTTTAATTTGTGTGAGCTAAGATAGCCAATATTGTTTCTTGGAACTTGGCCTAATTTTGATATCAGTACTTTTAATGGAAGGCCTAGATTTTGCAAGTGTTAATGATTTACAATGTGTGAGTAACTTGGCATTTTTGTACGTTGAATACATGTTTTTCTACAGATATCATTTCTTTTTGTACTGTGTTTGTTGTGAGTAAATGTGAACAGTAATGCATATAAATGTAGGTTATGAGAGGTATGCCTACACATGCATGCAAACGCACATACATTGTAGCCAGTCCCAGATCTAGACTGCTGTGATTCGGGGGGCAGATGGAGACTGGGGGGGGGGGGGGGCTCTTTGATTCACAGTCCTTACTAACACAAATGAATGTTTTTAAGGGCTGAGACAATGTGGTTATTTCTGTAGGGAACCATGAAATGTGCCAAACTCTCAGTGTATGGGTATGGGGCATGCCACCCCGCCAAGGAATAACTTCGCGGGAAGGCATACCTCCCATCCCAATAACCAGAAATCAAACAAAATTAATTGATTTACTTTACCTTGTTGGCATAAACCCCCGAGTGGTCATGACGCTGGCATCCTGAGATTTTTCAACCCATACTTTCAGTGCTCCTGCAACCAAACTATGAGTTAAAAAACACAAACTCTGTTTGGGCTTTATTAGTAGATGATTTTGGACTATACCGAATATGGAGTTTCTCAACTCCACATGCAACTGGATCCTGGATTTCCTCACTGGCAGACCTCAGTCTGTAAGGATGGGAGACCACACCTCCACTACACTCATCCTGAACACAGGCGCTCCCGCAGGGCTGTGTCCTCAGCCCGTTTACCCACGACTGTGTCGCCAGGCATAACACAAACTCCATCATTAAATTTGCAGACGACACTACAGTGGTGGGTTTGATCCATAACAACAATAAGGCAGCATACAGGAAGGAGGTGGAGCTCCTAGCAGGCTGGTGTACCAAGAACAACCTCTGCCTCAACATCAAAAAAACAAAGGAGTTGATTGTGGATTTTAGGAGATACAACACAAACCACACGCCTATCTACATTTATGGATCTGCTGTTGAGAGAGTCGAGAGTGTTAAATTCTTGGGAGTCCACATAACCCAAGACTTATCATGGTCCCTCCACATCTCCTCTCTCATCAAAAAGGCTCACCAATGCACCCTCAGATCCTCACTAACTTTTACAGATGCACAGTGGAGAGCATACTGACCAGCTGCATCACAGTCTGGCATAGCAGCTCCACTGTGGCTGACCGCAAGGCTCTCCAGCGAGTGATAAAAACAGCCCAGCGTATCACAGGAACTGCACTACCATCCATACAGGACATCTTTGACAAGAGATGTCTGAGGAGACCCCTTGCATCACCAGGGACCCATCACACCCCAGCCACCACCTGTTTGACCCCCTGCCATCTGGTAGGAGATACCGGACCATACAGTCACGGACCAGCAGACTGAAGAACAGTTTTTTTCCAAAAGCTGTAAAGCTAGTGACCCCCACCCCCACCCCCACCCACTGATTACTAAGCCTAACGATGGACACGGGTTGTGCAATAATGGGAATTATTAATGGCACTGTGCAATACTTTCGATGATGACTATGTAATACTACCCATGACTTATGCTACCAATGACAACTTGAACTCTTTATATATAACTTTTACATTACCAGAGAGACTGGCAAACAAGACTTTTTGTTATACTGGAATGGTATAATGACAATAAACTGAATTGAAGAGTCACGATTGTCACGCTGGTCGTCCATTTACCAAGCACCCCCTCCCTGCAGTCTCATCTGCAACTACACCCCCCAACCACGACAGACACTATTGTCCAGTGTATTTATAAAAATATTCTTTCACCACTAAAAATTTGTGTTCCATCATAGCAACAAGATAAACCCAACAATATCCCTAAGATATGCCAATTTGGCAGTGAAAACGTAGCTCACTGAATAACGAAACAATCAATTTTTTCTAAAATTATACCATGTCATTTTACTGTCAATATCTGGGACTAAATTTGAAATAAATATACAACCTTACCATTACTTCAATGCAGAGATGTCAATTTCGAAACTGAGTGGTCATATATTGTCTTGGACAATCCGTTGTGACACCTGGGTACCCTTTCTGTGCGTAATACCACACGTATTGTTTACGGTGTTGTCACCCTTTGTAGTACAATCTGGCTTGATTGACAATTAATATATCCAATTGGTGACAGAACAAGCTTTCTAACGATGTATAACATGTCTAATTTTACTTTTGGAATAGAGTTTTAGAGTTTTATAGCTAATCTAAAGTTTGCTCTCATCATCGCCTCCTTACACATTCACTCTGGTAGCAGTAAAAGACACTGCACCTGGGGAAACTTTATCGATGAGTTTCCTCATTTCATGGAAAATATGATTATTCTTTAAAACTTCTGAACGCTGCTGATAGACCTAGCTGATATACTGTTTTCTGGACTGTCAGAAGAGGAGAAAGTCAGCATTGATTTTTCTGTCCCCATCTCTCTACTGAACACAGATAAGATTTCATTGTCCATATGTAAGTGCTACTGCTCAAAATATTTCGGTTATATATGTAATTTTTGAAACTGAGCGTCTTTAAATAGGTTAGTGATATTTTAGAATGAGGATATTTCACACTGTAACGTAAGCGTTCGTTGGTAGCTAAGTCGTTAGCCGAGTAGGATTTGTTTCATGCATCGGATGCATTGCCAAAACGCGGTTGAATATTGATTGTTTTAATGTCGTCCTATCCCCATACAGGAAAACATTACACATTTAGGTACTGTACTACATTGTGTGATAATGTTTTTGCATTATTTTTTAATCTGATATCAATGTTTCATCTTAAACCTTCATAAGGGACACATTCAAATAGCAAATTCATTTTTGCTTTTTTGCCTAGATAATTGCATTTCTGGCACTTTATTTCTTCCTAAATTATGAATATAAAGAAACCTAAGTTAGTATTGTAAATGGTACAAATGTCCAGCTTCATTCAAGGCATTTCTCAAGTCTCTGTGATGCTCCCAACTGGAGTTACAAAGCTTTAAATAAGGTACCCCCTAAATGGGCAAGGATTAGGCATATTTGGAATTTGCACTAAGGGGTTAAAAGGTGAGGCAATGAATTGGAAAAAATCTGTGATATACAGCAAGATATCATCAGCATATAGTGAAATTTGATGTGTCTTTGATGATGCCAGCAGCCATATCACCATGCACCCTGCTTCTGCCAAATGGCTGAAGCTAAGCAAGTGTCGGCTTGGTTAGTAATTGGATGCGAGACCACCTGGAAAAGCTAAGTTGCTGCTGGAAGAGGTGTAGGTGGGCTAGCAGGGGGAAATCTTCCTCTGGTAGAATAAACCCCAATGCCCTAGTACAGTGAGGGACATACTGTGCTGTAAGGAGATGCCGTCTTTCAGATGAGACATTAAGCCGAGGTCCTGTGTCATTAAAGACCCCATGACAATCGTAGAGAGTAGAGGGATCCCCAATGTCCTGGCTAAATTCCAAACATGACTCTCTCAACCAGCCACCTAATCATCCCCTTTTTTTATTGGCTAGAAATTGTTCTCTCCCTCTCCACTTTAGCTAATATGTGGTGAGTGTTCTGGTGCAAAAAGGCTGCCAGGCATCACAGAGGTGGGTGCTACACATTGGTGCTGGGTGAAGTGAGGTCCCCCTCATCACTGTAAAGCACTTTGAGCATCTGGCAAAGTGCTATAAGAATGCTAAGATTCATTCATTCATGATTGGAGATACTGACTGATTTAGCCTGTTTGCTTATGGAAGAGGTTCAAGGAAAAAGGCCAAAAGCCCTGGAGAACGAGGGCAGCCTTGTCTAGTAGACGTGGTCAGTACAAACTCTGACGCTCCTGGATGACTCTCATAGCGTGCGCAAACCATTCGAAAGCCTTCTCTGCATCTAATGAGAATACGACACAAGAGCATGGGTAATTTGGAGCAATGCCAATGATGTGACATCTGATATTGTCTGAGGCCACACAACCTTTGACAAAACCAGACTGTTTGGGATGCACAAGATGGGAAATATATTTATCTAGTATACTAGTGAGTACTTTTGCAAATAGCTTTGTCACAATTCAAAATTGAAAATGGTCTATAGCTGGAGCATACCAGGGGATCCTATTAATTTCTTTAAAAGCACTGTAAATAAAGTGTTTTTTTTTTTTATTGAAATGGAACGACCCAGATTCTAGGGCCCTGTTCACACCTGTACTTTGTATCCGGATATATCCAGATTGTGTCCAGATTCAGTTGAGACGGATGTCAGTTGTGATCGGATCTCACTTCCCCGGTCAATATGCAAATAAACACGTACATCATTTCCGTTTGCAAAGATCAAATGCGGGAGGTTAAAAATATATATATATGCTTTTAACCGGTATATTTTTATACAGTCTATTGCAGCAATGCACTACCTGTGCCTAGTCTGCCAGAAATTAAAAGAAGAAGTTTGCAAAGACCTTAGCGCGTGGGCAAAATCAAAACAAAAAAAGACTGGGTCTATTCCTTGGCGTGTTCCAGGCAAACCAAATCGCTCAAGATGTTTGACGCACTCGTAATATGTCTCTATGCGCTTTTCAAAATTTCCAAACGTCGTGGACAAAGCCAGCTTCGCGATTTGAGAACCAACCTAAATTATACAGTTCTATCCGCTTGTTTTGCTCCAGAAAACAATATCAGATAGGTCTATCAGCAAACATATATCTTAGCTATGCCCATAATAATAATAGTATTTTCCAAGAAATTACGAAAAATCTTTGACGACGTTTCTTTAGGTGCAGCGTCTTTTACTGCTAGTACCACAGAGTGAATGCATAAGTGAATGCGATAAGAACATTTTCGGTTACACTGACCTATGATACGCTATTCCAAAAGCAAAATTAGACATGTTATACTTCTTTAGAAAGCTAATACTCTCACCTACTGAATAAATGAATTGTCAATCATGCCAGACTGTACTAAAAAGGGCGACAACGCCATAAACAACACGTGTGGTATTACGCACAGCTATTTTGGAAGGTACCCAGGCATAACAAATGCCTGTATATTTCACAAACGGATTGTCCAAGACAATATATGACCGCTCAGTCTCAAAAGCGACAACTCTACGAGTAAAACCAATGGTAAGGTTGTATATTTATTCAATATTTAGTCCCAGATATTGACTGTAGAATGACATGGTATAATTTTTTATTCAGTGTGGCTTCTTGTTGTTTCATACTTTAATATGACGCTGCTGGCACGCAAATGAGTACGTACTTCCGCTTAGGCAGAGGATGTCAGTTGACTAGGCGGTCCTTCAATGTGGCACAGGCCGCATTTGTGTTCACACTGCTAAAAGAATGTGGCCATATGTGACCCAGACCACCTACGAATGTGGTCTGAGTGATCGGATCTCAATGCGTCTTGGGTGCGTTCACACCTGTAGTTAGCGCTGTCCACTTGTGATCGGATCACCCAAGACGCATTTTAATGCCAGGTGTGAACAGGGCCAAAGGTGCAGGATATAGATTAAAGCCGCGTTTCCACCACAGGAACTTTCCCCAGGAACTAGGAACCTTTTGAGGAACTCAGTGCGTGTCCACCGCAGGAACCAGGGTCTAAATTCTGTAATAAGTTCTGGGGACTTTATTTTACCCCCAAAAAAGTCCCTGCTCAGGGGGTAGTACTTTCGAAGTACAGGAACTTTAGGGGTGGGGCGCAAGCGCTGAACATTTCTGATTGGTCGAGTACTCGCAGCGTTTTATTTCAACCGCCATTTAAAAAAATCTGCAGCCGCAAACCAATTTATTATTTTCAAAATAACGTGAATTCAAACTTTGTTATGCGGAGCAGTAGCCTACTTTTGGTTATAGCCTGCCAACGTCTACAGATGAGAAATTGAGGATATTTCGTGTGCTCTTCTTTTCTTGCTTTAGCATTAAGTCTGTTTTATAAAATATTAAGCATTCGTGCTGGGACAGCATATTACGTACCAAAACATTCAAACGATTTAATTCGGTTGCTGAATATTTTCATCCGGATTTTCTTTGTTAGCCCGTTATAATTGACTCAAAACACTTGACACAGTTATGTAAGGTATGCGGTAGTTCTGCGTAATTTACATTGGGGATACAGTAAAAGCAAACCTTCCGCACTTTTTGTCGGTAAAATAACAGGTTAATTCTAGTAATCGTCCCTTTTGCTTTTTCAAACTGCCATAATTTTACTCAGCGATTCTTCAATTCCACAAAAAGTCCAGGAAGACTAGACATATGGACTCAAAATTTATGGTGCATGGTTTGCATCTGGAGGGCACACCAAGTATTTAGCTGCTCCGCTAGCAGTAACTTTAAAAGATGAAAGCAAACGGTGGCTGTACCACTGCAATATTAATTGAAATTTTCATGCAAGTCCCAGTTTTTGTTCTATTTATTCTTGTCATTTTGTGATTATATGGAAATGACGATGAGTCGAATTCATTTCAACAGCCAATTGTTTACAACATGTGCATGTTTTCTGCTATAAATGTTGCTACCAGTTATTGCGGAATGTGAATGCATTCTGTCGCCTCAGATGTCAAGACATGAAAGTGAATGTTCGCATAAAAACATAACGAATGTGTTTGAGAGGATATATAAAACAGTTTCAATTTGTATATTGGCCTGTTATATCCTGTTTGTTTAGTCCTGGGACTAAAAGTTCTGGGTACTTTGGGTGGAAACGTGGCTTATGTAACCCCCCTCCCCCTTTCAGCAGCTGATAAGACATTGAGCATTAGTGCAGCTGCTTTGTTCAGGAAAGACCCTTCCCTTCTGTGGAATCAATGCGTTTTGTTTTACAGAATTGTATAGGGCTTTTCCAATTTCAATTAACAAGGCCCTTCAATGACAAAATTTGAACCCTGCCTACTGTTTATCATAACACCATGAGCGCATACAGTTGAGGCAAAAATTTTACATACACCTAGGCTGAAGACATTTGCCTAATCGTAGCGGGACTTTAGACCGCGGTGGAAACGCAGACAACTATGGGCTGAAGGAACCTTTTAGTTCCTTGAAAAGTAGTTCCTGGGACTAAAAGTTCTGGGTACTTTGGGTGGAAATGTGGCTTAAGAGAACAGGGCCTGGTCTCAGCTCAGCTGACAGTGGCTCAGAAAGAATGCCGATCTTGCTTCTTGAGGCAAAGTTGTTCAACTGAAGGAGTAGGACCTACTGGTTTTAATTGTAGGATTTTCCATTAACAATAGCCAAAGATATGCTCTTTGAAAACCTGCATATTTGCTAAGGTGCCCCATAATGGCTGACCGATCCCAAATTTTACAAGTCATTGGCTGATGGTGGCCATTTTTTAAGCTAACTTTTGGTCATTCAAAACACTGGTGTGGGCTTTCAGAGATGCAGCGTGAAACAGTTGAAGATTCATACACATAAAAAAAATTATTTTCTTATGGCGCCATCTATTAGCAGAGGCCCCAAAATTCTTCCTCAGAATCACGTGCATGGCCAAACCTATCCACACACAGCTATACCTACAACATTATCCCAAATGGAAATCCAAAAAGGAAGAGGGCAGCTAAAGGGTGCAGGGAGCCATGGTAGTCTGTGCGACTACATTAATACATGAATGTAAAAATCACAAAACAGAGCTAATGCAGTTTGTGGATGGCAACACCTGCCAGAGCACCTGACTGCAGCTAAAGTAAAGGAGCCCCAATCTGGCCTGCCCAGCAGCCACTCTACTCGGGACAGCCGGGACGCAGGGGCATTTATGATGTTTGTTTATGATAAATACGAGGTGCATTAGGCCTGTGTTTAGGGTCCCGGGAGATCTCAACCACATACTTTCCTCCTTCTGCACACCAAAACCCAAAACCACACTCTGTCCCTCTACTTTAGTCAGAAAACCCACAGCACCTCCATTTGTCTTAGCGCGGAACCACAGGCTGCAATCACACACATCATCCTCATTGTCCACGGTACTCGGCGCCGCTACTGGAGAGCGGGGGCAGTGCGGTGGTAAGAGCACATTAACGCAGGGGTGGTACGCTCTGTAAGAAGTGCATCGGCACATCCGCAGAGGGACCGGAAATAATTAAGGAACTACAGTCCATCTGCAAGACAGCAGGCCTCTCCAAAGCCATACAAATGGAGGAGAGGCAGAGAATGCACACGTCCATCACTTATTTTCTTTACTGAATCCCCAATCTTTTCTATTTTTATGAGTTGTTATGCATTTAATTCAGGTTAGGTAACATTGTGAGAGGGTGTAACAGCTGTGTGCAGCCTCTGATGTACAAACAGCCTCAGACGTACAAGCCCAGTTGCTTAACCCTCGCCCTAACCTGTCCCCAGAATGGGAGCCCAGGTTTGCGGGTTCAGGTCCAGGAAAGCTGAGTGTGTTCGAGTAACTTTCAGTTAGTGTAAGAAACAAATACAGATGGATACAAGAGGGTGAGGAAGAGACAAATCTTTTTTTTTTATTCTTACAAAAAGACAATTTTATTATTTTGATCTGAGCACAAAATGAAACAAAAGTGCTATGCCAACAGTTTGCTTCACTTCTATTTTCCGAGGTTAAAAAAAATGGTTTAAAGCAAGATTGAGACTGATCTGGGGACTATATTTCTATGTTTACCATAATTTCTCAAGTAAGTGAAAAGCAGACAGTGGGGAACACTACAAGTCCCACAATACAAACATAACCCACAAGGTGGTAGGAATATAGCCCACACGTCTGTACCCCAGATAAATTCACAACAACAATTCAGTGAATGGTTAGGATGCTATTCTCCGGTATTTTAAATAACCATATCTAGAATGGAGAGGTAAAATGGTGGTCGCAAAAAAATAAACACCAATGTTCACAGGAATACTGGAAAAAAACACACTGTTGGCAACTTAGAGAGAAAAAAATATTGATGTCTGTTCCGTTGAGTAACAAAAAGGTATTTACAGAAAGTAGAGTTGGTCAATGTAAAGAGCCTGTGTATGTGTGTTTGTGTGCGAATGAATGACCGAGGATTCTCCAGTTCCCAATGCACCCGTCAATTGGTGGGCGTGCAGTGGCATCACTACTTTGATGGTAACCACAAAAATTCAGTCCGACCCTGACTCCTCAGAGCTTGGGGATGTGCTGGCAATCTCCTCTTCATCTGAACCCTAGGGAATGGGGAGATAAAGGGAAAGGGAGGGAGAAAGGGATGTTGGGAAAAGGAAGAGTTAATGGTCACTCAGGGTTTTTGTTGGTGACCACATGAAGCGCTGTCCTCAATTAGCTCGTCTTTACACTGCTATACCGGTTAAGAATGCCAGATCAAAGCCGGGAAAATTTTTTACAAAGACCAATTAAAACTGATGTTTGTTTACCGCCTTTTACCCGATATTTGCTCTTTACACTGCTCAGAAGAACTGGCACTGATTCCATACTTATCTTATAGCATACATACAGGCTAGGCTATGTGTGTCCACTTCATTTTTATTTCTGAGGTAAATGGGGGCCAAGCAGCGAAGCTGCGTAGGCACCCATTGTGTTTCTACCTTTTCTTATTATCTTATTATGCATCATTATCTTTTTCTTCTGGCTAGGGTGTCTATGGCAGCCCCTAAAACCGTATGGTAAAAAGTTTTGAAATTTGGCACACTGATTAGGGACAGTCCCATGATTCTTTTAACGAAGATTCATGTCTCCACCTCAAGCGCTCTAGCGCCACTACATGCATGTAAGTTTTGAGCCGTATGCCCGATTAAAAAAAAAAAAAGAGCTAGCGTTGGATTCCTTGGATCAAGCAAAGTTCAACGACATCAAAATTCATTGCACGTAAACATAAGGTAAGCACGTAAACATAAGGTAATTCCCGTGTGGGATAAAAGGAACCACGACTGTTCAACAGATTAACCTTGTACAATCAGCTATATTCCCATGCAGACAATAACATGCATATAACGTTTTTACTTTCATCGGTATTGACGCACACCGCATATACTAAAACCCTTGGGAATTGTCCGTTCTGTTCAAGAACTTAGTGAGCACCATAATTCATTGGACAGATTGAAAAATGACACATTTTATTGTTATTTTGGTTCTGTACTCTAGCACTGAGTTTGAAAGGATACAATGACAATGAGGTTGAAGTGCAGACTGTCTGCTTTAATTTGAGGGTATTTTCATCCATATCGGATGAACCTTTTAGAAATGACAGCACCTTTTGTACATGGTCCCCCCATTTTAAGGTACTACGTGATTGCGTTTGTATGTATGAGGGTTGGAGAGTTAGCTGCGAATCCTGTGCGTGCACTCACAGAACGCGACATGCTATCTGGTTAAATGCGGTGAAAAGTGTTTGTGGACAGAGTATGTGCTACGTATGAGTGTAGCCACGGCTGGTGACAGAGCTCTCTGTCAGAGTCATTTTATACAAACTGAAACCTGGCTAGTCTTCAAAGGGTTGCTGGGCATGGGGCAGCTTTCAACACTGAGCTTCGGGACAATAAGTCAGCAGTTGGAGACCAAGAGTGCGAATAGTGTACCTCCAAGGCAGATTCAAAATTCCACCCAGAGCACCTTCAAAAATAATAAAGGAAACATAACAAAATAAATAAAAATAAGTGTTGATGGAAGGACTTGTAGTCCAGCTTAGAACACTCTACCTAACTAGAGTCACTATATGGCGAACAGAGGGCAAAACGAGAGTCAAGGTTGAGAATGAGTGAATTGTCAAGCAGAAAATCCAATCAACAACAAACCTGAAGGGCTACATGAAATCAAACAAAATGAGTTAAAACGCAAAGTCAAACAAGGTAATCACTGTCCACAAAACAGTTCAAGTTCTGAGAGCGAGCCTCCAGCGGTAAATGGCGAATGGCGGCTTTTTCAAATCGAGTAACCAGAAATGGAAACAACGAATCTGATGACAGAGCAGAAGAACAAAACAAACACGTCTGGTGTGCTACTGTAGGTGGTACTAACTGTTGAGGAGACGTGCTCAGAGGCACTGATGTTCCAGGAATGGAGAAATAACGTTTAGTTAATACTACCAGGAATGGAGAAATGACATTTAGTTAATGCCACCAGTCAAAGGAACTTGTCAGCTTCCCACCAGTTGAGGGCATTTGTGTCTAATGACAGAGAAATATCTCCCTTATGTAAAATCTAATTTCCAGTATGAGGTTATTCATTGAAATGGCTTATTGGAATTTAAAAGTTTAATAAATTAGTCGATCAACATTCTTATTCACGATTAACAGTTGATCGATTAACTGTTTAACATCCGTAACACATGTATACTATACTGGAATTGAACTATACACACTACTATACACATACTACACTGGGACTCTACAGTACACACTGTACTACAAACAAACTATACTGGAACTCTACTATACACACTACTACACACACATACTGGGAATCTACAATGCACACTACTTTACACAGAGACTCTACCATACATATATGACTATACACACAGACGATATTGGGACTCTACAAACTGTACTATACACATTACAATTCTGGGATTGTAGTATACACACTGCACAATAGACATGCTGTTCCCAAAGGTTGAGAATTTATTTGTGGTGGTCGATGTGAATGTGTTTGGGGGGGGGGGGGGTCAATTTTTCGAGTCTGGCCACAAAGAGAATGAACAGAATGTAAAATAAACCCAAACTAAAACTATTTTTGCAGTAATGGTCTCAGAAAAATCTTTATGCTATCAGAATGATTTGAAGAATAATATAATCACATACAAATTCTAAACATAAGTTAAGGTCTTTAACGTCATTGGTGGTGATATCCAAAATGCTCTCATTTCTAAACACTATGATTTTCATCAATTTCAATTAAAGTAGGCAGGCCTAACTGTAAATTGTTTGTTACTATAACAGCTGGGTGAACGCAGACACTAATCCAAATGCTGATAACTTTGCAGTCTCGGTTCTGACAGAGGACACATGCAAAGCAACAGCTAAATTTGGGAAAACTTAAAAATATTTAGTTATCTGGCACAGGTATGTTCACGCAATTGTCTTCCTAATTATGTTTGCATTCAGGGACTGTCCTCCCTGCTCTGCTCTACATACGCCAGCTACAACAGGAAGAGGGGATGGCCAGCTCATGCAGCAAAACAAGAGTCAGCTGTTTGTCACTTCAACATTTAAAAGAAAAATAACAAATACGAAAGTATAGTGTGTTGCTTGTACAAATAAGCAACTAGGTACCGAAAAATCTTTTTGGGCGGGGAGAAATCTGTTTGGGAGGACCGTGGAAATAAATACATTTTATGGGAAACACTGACTATACATACTAATGGTGATGCCTTTTAGCCTATGATGACAAGACTCCAATTGGCATCAAATTCTAATTAAACAACTGAAAATCAAGCCAATAGCTCATACACAATTCAGACACACAACTAAAATAACAGTATTATCAGTACAAGACTCCGATAACCAATGAAACATAATAAACTGTTTGCATACACTACACACATACACACTATATTAACATGAACTTTATGGGTGGGACGGTTAACTGGGTTACCTTGGCTTTGCTGGTGTTGCCGCGAGCAGAGGCTGATGAGCTCTCAGAGTCGGAGATGAACTCGCGGCTCTTGAAGCTGTCATTTCCCCCGGCCCTCTCCCTCTCCTTCTCCCGCTCTGCTCCACGTCCCCCTCCTTTCTTCTTCTTCTCATCACTCTTTCCCCTTTTCTTCTTTGTCTCTCTGAAACAAGGGTTCGAGGGAGGGACAAGGATGAAATTAATTAGGAGAACCTCCCCAACCTCAGTGCTGCCTCAACCTTGCAACTAAATCATCACTCAGGTGAAGTAATGATTGATGAAACACTGACTGACAAAATAAAGGCTGAGGATTGTAACAGAAAGTACTAATTGTGCAGTATAAGTGCTTAAACAGAGGCAGAGCCCTGCCATGTCTTTGCAGGGTCATACTTTTTGGCAGAGGCCGAGGATCCGCCTCCACTCTCTCTATACTCCTTCATGGCTTCTTCATAATGCCTCTTTGCCTCTTCCGCCTTCTGCTCCCACTCCTGCCAGGGGACACAAAACTACACTAATTACCCCACAAACACACATTAATACACAGGAAAACCCCAGTTACCCCCCCACCCCCAAACTGACATTAATACACTGGAAACAGACATTCACTAGAAAATCGTTACATTACAGACGCACATTAATATACTGGAAAAATTGACGAGACGAAAATGGAGTTGTTTGGACAGAGGAACGTGGCTTTCATCAGGTGAAAGAAAGGAGAAGCATTCAACCCCCAGAACACCATCCCCACGGTCAAGCGTGGTGGTGGGAATGTAATGCGTTGGGGGTGTTTTTCAGCCAATGGGCCAGGCAAACTTGCCAAGTAAATGGTATCATGTGAAAAGAGGACTACATTAAGATTCTGGAGGAAAACATCAGGCAGTCTGCAGAACAACTTGGCCTTGGGCAGCACTGGATCTTCCAACAAGACAATGATCCGAAACATACAGCCAAAGAAGTCAAGAAATGGTTAACAGAAAACAATATCAACGTTTTGGAGTGGCCCAGCCAGAGTCCAGACCTGAATCCCATCGAGAATCTGTGGAGGGAACTAAAGACCAGAGTGATGGCAAGGAAGCCTTCCAACCTCAAGGACCTGGAGATCTTCGCAAAAGAGGAGTGGTCCAAAATCCCAGTGGAGACGTGCAAAAAGCTTGTTGGCAATTATAAGAACCGTTTGACTGATTACTGAGAAAGGGTATAAATAATTTTGGACATGGTATTCTTTGTAAAAATGTAAAAAAACAGAAATAGGTAACATTTTTCATTAATATCTCTAACGCAATGTCTTACCGTTTTTTGTCATCACCTGTCTTTTCCAGCCAGAAGAAACTTATTTGTCAAATAAAAATTCACTATAACTCAACATTTGGCATGGGTATGAATAATTTTGTTCTTAGTTGTATTTCACACTAATGTAAGCGTTTGTTGGTAGCTTAGTAGTTTTGTTACAGTATGACGTGACAGTTGGAACATTGCCAAAACATGGTGGATTGTTGAATATTGTTTTCATGTCGTCTCATCCCCATACAAGAAAACATTACATACTGTAGAGTACAGAAATACATACGAGAATTAATTACACATTTAGGTACTGTACCACATTGTGTGACAATGTTTTTGCATTATTTTTTTTATCTGATATTAATGTTTCATCTTAAACCTTCATAAGGGGCTCATTCATATGCTTTATAATGGACAAAAAGCCTTTTATTCATTTTTGTGGAGATTTTGGATGTGTTTCTGGACCCCTAGATATCGTAGACCCCTGTACTGATGGCAAGATAGTAATTCCCAATTGAAAATGATGCATAAGCGAGTTACTTGAGTCAAAACAGTTGATTTCTAGTAAAATAGATTATTATATTGTGATTTACAGCAATACACAATTTTTACATTTTGGATAGACTTGGAGACAACAGGGTACACTGCTTACTTTTTGCTTCATAGATTTAGTAGAATTTATGCAGGATTTAATCATAATCAGCGTTTTGTGCAGGTGAAGAGACGGGACTTCACTTCTGCATCTCTCTCCCCTCCCTCTATTTCCTCTGAATTTGTGCCCTTATGTCTTGTAAAAATGATTAAATCCTGCATTAACTTTTCAAATGGTCATTTTCAGACAAGGTTAAATATAGGCCTACATTTCGTAAAAATTATTAAACTACTAACGCTTACATTACAGTGTGAAATATCTACATTATATAATACCACTAACCTATTTAAAGACACTCCATTTCAAAAATAACGTAGGATATATAACCGAAATATTTTGAACAGTAACACTTGCATAGCAATGATGAAATTTTACCTGTGTTCAGTAGATGGAGACAGAGATAGCATATCAATGATAGTGTTCTATTCGCTTGTTTTTTCTTTTTGCTCCAAAAAACTGTCAGCTAGGTCTATCAGCAAACATATGGCTTAGCTATGCCCAGAAGTCCTCAATAATAATAGTATTTTCCAAGAAATTACGAAATATCGTTGACAACGTTTTCGTCAGGTTCAGCGTCTGCTACCACAGTGAATGTGTAAGTGAATGCGATGATGAGAAAACTTTCGGTTACTCTGACCTATAAAACGCTGTTCCAAAAGCAAAATTAGACATTTTATACATCGTTAGAAAGCTAATACTCTCACCTACTGAATAAATGAATTGTCAATCAAGCCAGACTGTACTAAAAACGGAAACAACACTAAACACGTGTGGTATTACGCACAGCTATTTTGCAAGGTACCCAGGCGTCACAAATGCATGTATATTTCACAAACAGATTGTCAAAGACAATATATGACCACTCAGTCTCAAAAGGGACATCTCTACTTGTAAAACCAATGGAAAGGTTGTATATTTATTCAATATTTATTCCCAGATATTGACTGTAGAATGACATGATACCCATTCTTCTTATTGTAAAACTTGACTTCACTCCCTTTTGTTACGTCACTTCCGGGTTTGGCGTTTTAAATTTTTCTTTTTTTTTTTTTTAAATGCGGTAAGTAAAATTCTCTCACAAAAACGACTCCAGAAGACACGGTAGTGTATATATAAGTATAGTTTTTTATGAAAATCTACATCATTTTCCTACACATTGACTCACTGGGCTCTCCAACCTGCAATATTCCCTTTAATAACGACGTTCTTGGAGACTCAATGGGGGAAAATTGCCCAACATGGCAACCCTGGTCTCTACTAGAGCGCTGACTGGATAGTTGAAAATGCCTTGAACGATTGGCTCTCCATACCGGAAGCGTAAAAACAGTGCCAAAAGTCTGTCTATAGCTTTCTTTTTGTAAACTGGGCGTTGCATGTAGAGGGAGTGTCGCACGTAAAAAACTGTTTTGCATTCATACTTTTTCTGTTCACAAATGTTAATAAACCACTTCAGATCACAAAACACATGTAGATTTTAATTTACAGACGTGACCCTCCCCCCTCACGAAAATCTACATCCACAAACACAACGTTTTTTTACAGGTTCAACTTGCAGAGTACAAACACGAACCATGAGTTGCAAGCATACGTCATTGCTTACAAGTACAAAATACTTTTGGCATTAATTTGAGCCCATACCCATCACCCTCAGATTTTTCACACTTGTGGCAAGGAGTTTACGATGCAGGACATTTTTATGTTTTACCTATGAAATCTCTCAGTATTTCATTCCAAACTAAAAAAACTTAATCTTTGCATTTTCAACAAGATAACTGCATTTGTGACACTTTATTTCTACCAAAATTATAAATATAAACGAATCCAACTGTTAGTATTGTAAATGGTACAAATGTTTTTCTTCATTTAAGCCATCTTTCAAGTCTCAGTGATGCTTGTACCTGGAGTTATAAAGCTTTAAATAGGGCACCCCCTAAATGGGCAAGAATTCGAAAAACCCTTTTACTGCACAAACCATTAACACACAAAAAAAGCCTAAATTACCACACACATATAAATTGCAATCAATGCAACTGGATGCTTACGTGTGTTCTTATCAAGACCTCCCTAAGAAAATATCTCCTGTAAACCAGTGATCAAGCTCTCCCTCAAGTATTTTTACTCAAAGAAAGAAAGACGCAGGGAGTTCAAGAATGACGGGATGGAAGAGGAAAGGAAAACACAAGATGACTTCTCACCTCTTTCTTATCCTTGCTTAGCTGTTTCCACATCTCGCCAGCCTTCTTGGAAATCTCAGTGACGGAGATTCCGGGGTGCTCGGCCTTGATGTGCTCACGGCTGGAGTTGAGCCACAGCATGTAGGCACTCATTGGCCTCTTGGGGGCGCCAGCGTCCTTCGCTTTCTTCTATGAGACATAAAAATGAGTGTATCCCTGGATCTATGGCCCTCCCCAAAACAGCATCTCTCTGCACACCCACGATCTACACCCCTCTACAATGTGTGTACAATAGAGCCTCTACATAGTGTGTATAGTGCAGCCCCACTATAGTGTATACTATACTAGAGGTCCCAGTATAGTGTGTGTACAGTGCATCCCTGTATAGTGTGCATATACTAGTGTCCCTGTATAGTGTATGTATAGTGCAAACCCTGTAGCATATAGCAGCGCTTGTGATATATGTGTATAGCAGTCCCTGTATAATGCACAGTCCCTGTATAGTGTGTTTAGTAATCCCTGTACAGTGTGTGTGTGTAGCAGAGTAGCAGTAGTGTGTGTGTGTATAGCACAGTCCCTGTATAATGTGTATAGTAGAGTACCTGTATAGTGTGTATAGTAGTCCCTGTATAGTGTGTATATAGTAGAGCCCCATTACAGTATGTGTGTAGCACAGTCCCTGCATAATGTGTATAGTAGAGTCCCTGTATAGTGTGTATATAGTAGAGCCCCCCTAGTGTGTATATAGCAGAGCCCCAGCATAGGGTGTGTATAGTACAGTCCCCTTAAAGTTGAGGGCAGACATGCATGAGGCAACTAAACTCCGAGTCAGCATTCGTTTTTAGTCAGTTTCCTCTCTCCTTTTCCTTCACTCCATCTTTGCACCTGCGTTCTCTCTCCCACTCTCACGCTCATGCTCACTCTCACTTCTTTCCTGCGCGGTTTCTTTTCCTTGCGTTCAGTGATTCTGGGTTTCTTGGCGGATTTCTTCTTGCCGCCATCATCGCTGTCATCTGCACTGCTGTCGCTCGCCGAGGCATTGCTGTCATACCTGTGAGGGGTGGGGACAGATCCCAGAGCTCAGTGTTACCAAGGAAACAGAGCTTGAGTCTCTGGGGTTAACAACTACACAGAGTAGTCTGGAGCTAAGGGTCAGTTCTATTTAAATATAAATTCAGGAAAACAAAGAAATTATTGCGAAGTCTTCACAGAACGGTTTGAATTGTTTCCAAATTCATTTCCTGAATTGATTCAGGGATAAGACAGCTGCAATGTCAACCTTGGTAAAAACAAAGTTCCCCCAATCAGAGTATGTTGGCAACAACATTATAACCACCAATCACTGTCAGACTCAGTAGTTACTCAAGTACTCAGTGATTGCAGGAGGTCCTCTCCATTTCTTGCAATTATGGATTGTAGTTACGGCTGTCTAATCCCTATTTTACTCGCCTGGATTAACAGAATTAAAGATGAATAGCACTAAAAGCCTGGTACGAAGCAGACACAGGGATAGAGGCTGTGTACAGCTGTAGAGTGCTGTCTGATCTGACAGCCAGTCTCTCCTCTTATATTCTAATTGCTCTAATGCTTTAAAACACCATGTAAAACATCAGCTCATAAAACAGCTATTTTAAAGGGTAGTTTAGCGTACCTTAATATTTAACCTCTGAAGAAATGGCCAAAATGTAATTACATTTCAGTTATATTATATTTCAATTATATTTTCATAAATCTAGAGAGAGCAGGATAGAGAGGAAAAGAGAAAGGAGGACAGAGGAGAGGGAGGAAGAGGGAGAAAGAAAATAGGGCCATTCATTTAGCTCTGACAGTAATATCAGGGTGTGGGGGGGGTGCGCATGTAAAGAAACGGTCTGCAAAGAAAGTTAAGAGAACTGAAAATGGAATGGACATGGGGGAAAGAAGAACAGGGGAAGGGCCAAAGGAGATGGACAAGTTTTTCACTCACTCCTCTGCGATATCCTCATCCTCCTCTTCTGGGTTGAATGACTCATCTGAAGGGGAGAGACAGGGTAAAAAAAAACAATCAAGCAGTATTCTGTGAGAACTTGATCTGTCCTGTCTGCCCACCAACCCCCCCGCGAGGAACACCAGCAGGCTACACCACTTTTTGAAACCCTATCATGGGGGTTCCCCAAAAATGACCACTGTAAACTGCGGACCCCACATCTTTGCCATCTTCATACAGAGACCTCTGCAGGCTGCAGCCGAGACTATTCATCACACCAAACCATCATAGCATGTCTGGAACGTGATGTTATTACCACTGCAAAAATGCAGTGTACAAAAATGTACAGGATAATATTTTGGGTAGAGTGAGCTGTATAGCACTCCAAAGATATTCTTGGTTGTGTAGTCCGAGCCTAGCATTAGGTATCTTCATTTCATCGCTCTCTAGCGACCTCTACTAGTTGGTCAG
Source organism: Anguilla rostrata (assembly GCF_018555375.3). Lineage (NCBI taxonomy): Eukaryota > Metazoa > Chordata > Actinopteri > Anguilliformes > Anguillidae > Anguilla > Anguilla rostrata. The sequence goes on along the minus strand of NC_057939.1, from coordinate 28,723,708 downwards.
GGACCTGTGGACTGCACGCTAATAGCTGCATATGAAATGTCTTCCTCAAACTCCACTGTATGAGATCACATGCTAGCAACACCACATGTTTTGAAGGAGAAACGCATAGGTCTCAATTTTCTCGAATCAGCAGCGAGGGTTCGTACTTCAATGTGGCGCCTATGAATAGCAATTGGATTTTCCAAGTTAGGACGGGAATTGGATATACTCAGTCCCACATTGGGCACCAAATTTATAGAAAAGAAAGGGGATGAAACCCCCCCCCCCCCCACTTCACAGACACCCCCCTAGGACTCATTGGTGGACCGCCTGGGGGGGTCACCCAGAGCCCAGATTCAGAAGCCCCGCCCCTCACCGCTCTCTCCCTCAGAGTCATCGCTGTCGTTAGCCTCTTCTCGGATCTTCCCCTCCTGTTTCATCCTCTCCAGGTAGGCATCGTGCTGGTCCTCGTCGGAGTCACTGTACATGTTCTCGTTCCCCTTCATGCCCTACAGAGGACAGAGACAAACAGGTCAGAGGTCATGGAGAGGTCAGTCACTAGATGGGAAAGTTCTTTCACCTTAGGTGATAAATACATCCCGAGAAATTTGTGTCACATGCAGGTAAAAATTCAAGTTAAAGTAAATTAGTTGCTGCAATCTATGCTTTGATCCTGATTTTTTAATTTGTGAAAATATTTATGTTGTATGCATTTAGCTTGGCTGCACAGTTGTGGCATCATTGGGCTGCTTTCTCTGCGCAGATGGAGCAGGAAGAGCATAGGCAGTGGAGTGCCATCAGCAAGGCCTCAGGCACCTCCCACAATGCAACTCTCACAACACACCGCCCACATCGTCATTACTGTGAACCTCAAACCGGGAGGGGGGTGGGGGGGGGTGGGTGTCATTGGACCTTTACCCAACCCCCTACACATTCAAACAATATGCTCTATGCACACAAACAACCAACACATTTGGGTACACAGCCTCGCTTACTTCTGGTCAAAGCTGAAGCTAGTGAAGTTAAGGGAAGGGAGATGGCAGAGACACCCGTTTTCACTCACCCAAATTAACTGAAAATGATGTTTAACCCGATTTACAACAAAAAGTAAATTATAAAAGGGCTTTAAATTCTATGAGTCGTCAAACCTGTGTGATTACGAAGGTAGCTAAATGTGTTTTAACATTAATTGGCTATACCCCAGAAGAATGAGAGCACCTATTATCGATCAGGGCTGCGGGCTAGAAGGCAAAATATAAACATTTGCTACTGTATATAAAAATAGGCAAACTATTGGTAGCACTCCGTAACCTACCTTGTCATGTAGAAAAAATGTATCCGTTATCCTCCGGGGGCTATTCTTTCTGTGCCAGCAAATATGTTGGAAGTTGCCCAGCGCATTGCCAGAGGCGTGTACCACCGGTAGCAATTAATGTAACTTTACTGAGATCATATTTTAGAAGTGCCCCGCCTTTGTATATGAAAGGTATGAAAAAGGTGTGAGAAAGGCATTTCATCATTGCGACTAAGTAATGTTCATGTCCCAAGTCTCAAAGTTGACAAAATGTATTTGTATGTGATTTTTGTTCATTTATACAGTTTAATGTGTGTATTTCTGCAAAACTTGCAATTTAATAGGTAACAGCATTCAGTCCTCTGGAATAAATAATAAATATGAAATAACTATGTTAGCGTTTGAGGTGGCTTGCTAGAAATTCGTTCAACAGGTCAATGGAATCTTGGCTCTTGAACTTAATTCTGTGTGTTTGCAGTTTGCATTTGCATACACCTGTCATCCCGCTGTACAGATGGGCTTGATGTGAGAGAAGTTATTGTAAGTAAAGCGAGCAACTTTCTTCCCAAACTCCGCCAGTAGAACAATCCCATTTTGAATGGGGAAAAGCCTCTCTCAAAGTTGGCAGCCCTGTAATGATTTAGGTTACTACTTAGTAAGCCGGGTGATTAGTAAAAAAGCTACAATATTGCCTCTCATTGTAGCTCTGTTACGTTAGTAATCTTCACGTCTCACATAAATCCAAATTTTTTAAAGCTATTCATCTCTCGGAAGGAGAATAAAACTACTGAAGAAGTTGAACCTTCAGTTGTGCATTGCGGGATGCAGCAATGATTACTATTATCGACTATGAGTGCAGTGTATATGTGGAAAGGTCTGCAAAAACCCATGCGGCCTGAAGATCCACCAGGCCAAGATGAGATGCTAAAGGGGAGAACAAGTGGTGCAACGCTCAGGAGCAATACCTGGTGAGACACAGGCCTGGAGTCACCCCACAGTGCCCGGAACCTTCAAGTTCCACGGGCTCCACCTCCAAGCGCAGAGTCAGAACATCATCGGGTCAAGTGGCCAGCAGCCAACAAGGAGAGAGAGTTTGATGAGGATGTAGATGGGGTCCTTGCAGACCGATGGCTCAAGTCTGAGGCATCAATCATCATCAGCATTGCAGCCGAAAGGTTTGGTACTAAGGAGCAACGTGCAGCCAAAAACCCTGGTGGGCCAAACTGATGGGAGATGAGGATCAGCCAGCTTAGGCAGGAACTGAGATCTCTAAGGCGGCAGTACAAGGAACGAGGGAGGAAGACAGGGCCGCATTAGCAGAGTTCTGGAACATCATCAGGAGCAAACTTATTACTCCATGCAGAGCAGAGCGGCACAGAAGAAGGGGCAGAGAGAGGGCCAGGAAGCGTGCAGCCTTAATTGCAAACCTTTTTGGCTTCACCAGGCAATTGCTTGGGCAAAAACAAAGCGGCCACCTCACGTGCTCTAAAGAGGAGGTTGACCAGCACTTCAACAGCTCCTACAGTGTCAGAGCTCGGGAGTAGGACCTAGCGAACTGCAGAGCCTTGATAACACCACCAGATCCCACCTATGAGTGCAACATCAAGGAACCTACCCTGAAGGAAGTTCAGGAAGTTCTCATAGCTGCCAGAACAAGCTCTGCCCCTGGCCCAAGTAGAGTGCCATACAAGGTCTACAAGAGGTGCCCCAGGCTCTTACACCAGCTATGGAGGATCCTCAGGGTGATCTGGAGGAAGGGGAAGGTAGCACAGCAGTGGAGATTTGCAGAGGGTGTCTGGATTTCAAAGGAGGAGAACTAAAGTAACATCAAGCAGTTCAGAACTCTCACTCCTCAGCACTGAAAGCAAGATATTCTTTAGTATCGTTGCTCGATGCATGACAGAGTACCTCCTGAAGTACTCCTACATCATCACCTCAGTGCAGAAGGGGTGGAGTCCCAAATGTGCCAGGATGCATTGAGCACGCAGGGGTTGTCACCCCGCTCATTGGAGGCACAAGGTAGAGGAGACCTGGCTGTTCTGTGGCTGGACCTTGCCAATGTTTATAGCTCCATATCACACAAGCTGATGGAAGTACCGTGGGTCCGGCACCATGTTCCAGGCAAGATCAGGCACCTTATTCTGGACTATTACAACTGCTTCAGTCTGAGAGTCATCTCTGGAAGTACAACATCAGCATGGCACCAGTTGGAGAAGGGGATAATCACTGGATGTACCATTTCAGCGATCCTGTTTGCCTTAGCTATGAACATGCTGGTTAAGTCAGAAGTGGAGTGTAGAGGCCCCCTGACCAAGTCTGGTGTCCAACAGCTCCCCATCAGAGCCTTCATGGATGACCTTGTGAAAAGGATCCCCCGTTCCTTTTTGGTAGCCTATGAGTCCCCAAGAGCGTGAATAGCTCGCACATGTGTTAACTGTGTTTAGCATAGCAGAGTGTTCAGTCATACCCATAAATAATTTGCTCACATTCCCGTTTATTTCCAACCGAACATCTCCACTGTTTAAATAATGCGGTACCCATTATTTTACATGGTTAATTTTATATTCCATCTGTGTTTCTGTCATATGCCTTCCTATATTTCAGTACAAACATTCATTTTACTCACAGTTCAATCACAAACACCTCCACTTCCACATTCAGCTGTCGGCTGGGTTACAAGGGGGCGTGCGCATCATTCACGTGGCTATTTATCAGTTGAGTGGAAGAGGTAATTTAAAGGGAGGGTGTCGATATTTTGAGACATGACGCATTTTGATTTAATATGATTGATTATGTATGTCGAAGGATGAACTTCAAAGGAATAACCATAGTATTGTTAAAATGACTCGAATTGGTGTAATTTGTAACTGTTATTGCATGTATTACTTTTTTCCATTGTAGCTATGTAAATTGGAATACCCTGGGGAATGGTTTAGCCCAATTATGGGAAATATATATAATGGGGCCAGTTTCTTTCAGTGGGGTTCTTCTTTTCGTTGGGTGAACAGCTTGCTGTGAGGGCTGGGTAATGTTATCATGCTAAAGCTATCTGCTAATTACTAATGACTAATTCTACCTGTTACTAAGGCCCTTTTATTGTTTCCCGGGAATGTACAGTACCTTGCTTAAGATGTATGTTTTGTTTTTGTTTTAATTGGTGATTTTTGGGAAGCACTGTAAATAAATCAGTACTTCGGCATCTGACTTCTGGAGTGACGCTGTCTCTGTTCACCACCAACCAGTACCGCCTGGTCACACTCATTCTGTTATACAAGTGAGTCCCGCTAGCGTGGCCTCACAGACCTGACGGTGACAACTACATCAGTGCCTGGTTGCAGATGGATCCTTCAAGGCCTTAAGGAACACATCCCCTGGGCGTGGACGTGCTTCAAGCCAGTGAAGTCCAAGTCACTGGTTGCGAAGCGAGGGAAGATAACATACAAGCTCTGCTTCTCCCTAGGAAGTATCCAGGTCCCATCTGTCACCGAGAAGCCAGTCAATAGCATAGGCAAGGTCTTTGACTGCACCCTGAAGGACACTACATCACTCCAAACAACCAGCAAGGAGTTGGAGTCAGGGCTGATGGCAGTGGACAAATCAGGGCTGCCAGGGAAGTTCAAGGCCTGGATATACCAGCACGCAGTCCTTGCAAGTCTATGAGGTAGTAGTCGACCGATTAATCAGGCCGATATCTGGCATTTTGAGATAATCGGCATTGGCCGATGCCTGCGCTCACAAGGCCGAAAAACAAAAAATATCTGCAGACACATCTCCAGGCAGCCTTGTCAGTGTGGCTGCTGTGGAATGATGTTAGCACTCCCCCTTGTGTCAATTTCGCCATTCTATGGGCAGACGTATGCTTTGGAATAGTGGGAAACGTGCCAATGCTGGATGTACCTGAGAGAAAAAGGTAAGACTTAAATTCCTAGCTTTCAAAGCTCAATATATTTAACTGGCCAATCTTAATAACATATACAATGTTTACGGTCTGTATAATTAGATTGGTTCCGGTCTTTTAGTGAGAAAATGCACATAACTTTAGTTGGGAATTGTAACAGTAACGTTAGCAAGCTTTCAACTAGCTAAACTAGCTTACAGGGCTCGAAAAACTATTGTATGGCGTCCCCAGCCCCCACTCCTACTCCCGACGAGCCATAAAAAATTTATCAGATTTGTCATTTGGGACAGTAAGCAAGTGTAACGGTGAAGCCTTTTATTGTTGGTGAGCCTGTGGTCTTCTGTTGTTAAGCACGTTACGTAAACATTATTTTCTTCATCAATGGCGCTCGCGCATATACATGATCATGCCAGTGAAAAGTTTGCTAGCAGTAGAGTAACACTAATAGCCAGCTGAGGCAGAGGATGAAGACAGGATTGATGAACCTCTCCTCTCATCTCAAGTCAACTATCTGCTATCGTAAGCGATTGCTTTGATAGTTATAAGATACCCAACGTTAGTTACGGTCGGTTGCATCAGCTAATTGGGCTAGAGCCTTGATTCAACTAGTGGGCTTACGTTAACAGGAGTCCGAAATCTAACGGTAATGTTATCAACTTGCCAACAACTTTTTGGGGAACGAATGGGCTTCTAGCTAACATAACATTTCTGCACTTGTGTGCGTGTCTCTCTCCCTCTGCGTGTGTGTGTGTTTGTCTGTGCTTCAATACACCAAGCTAACTTGGCACAGTGTTTAATGAGAGATAGCAGTGGATTCGCGGGACAGAATCTACGCTCTATAACACTGTTGTCACCTCTAGTCACTTGGTAGATGATATGAGTAGGCTGTGCAATGAGAGTGAACAAAGTTATTTTTTTAATGTGTTTGATTGCTTAGATTGGCTATTGGGCTTGTAACCGAGTCTGTCAACAAACATAAACAAACATACAAAAATATGCTTTGGGACAGTTTTGGGAAGGTGGTGAAAAAGTTTAGAGCCCTGTACTATAACTCTCATGCACCCTGCTATAAACGTTTGCCTAAATTTCCTCAGTCACCATTGTCTTTTCTAAATGTTAACACGTTTCTCCCATCCTAAATGACAGCAAATCTAATCTAAAACAGTTACTGGCTAGCGTTTAATGTATAGAATAATGCAGTTACATGACGTCGCTTCTGACATACTGTAACCCCGCTCTCCCTTAAATACCAGTGACGTTCTGAAATCTACAGCATAACCCAATGTTTTTTTCTATTTCATTAATTAATAAAAATTCCATCTAAAACAACATGTTACTGGCTAAAATAACCATGTATATTAGATTGTAATGTGCATGGAATAATGGAATTAATTAATTAATCTACTTAAGCAGAGACAATGCAGACAATAACATTAATGTTAAATAAATGTTCATTTAACTTCAGCAATTTTGTGTCTCATTTGTTATTATTATTAGTGTATTTTATCAGATGCAAAAAAAAAAAACCAACAACATGATATCGGTATTATATAGGCTATCGGCCATCGGCCGCCCTGCTCTCTACATATCGGCATCGGCCATTGAAAAACCCATATCGGTCGACCACTACTATGAGGTCCCACTGATGACTGTCGAGGGCTTCGAAAGGAAAGTCAGCTAATTCGCAGATGGTTGAGCCTGCCACGAAGCCTGAGCAGCACCGCCTTGTACGGACATAAGAACAAGCTACGGCTCCCATTCAGCAGCCTGACTAAGGAGTTCATGGTGACCCGTGCAAGACAGGTGCTGCAATACAGAAACTACACCGACACCAGAGTCTCCACAGCCGGCATTCAAGTGAGGACTGGGAGGAAGTGGAGAGGGCGCGAGAGGCAGTTGAACATGCGGAGTCACAGCTGCGGCATAGCGTGCTGGTAGGATCAATGGCCTCTGGGCATGCAAGGCTTGGTAGCATCCCAAGACCTCGCTACGACAAGGTCCAAGGCAAAGAGAGGCATCACTTGGTCCAGGAGGAGGTGTGAGCAGGGGTGGAGGAAGTTAGCTCCAGTGGGATGGTGGGCATGTGGCAGCAGGGCACATGGACCAGATGGGAGCAAGTGACAGAGCGGAAAATCTCTTGGGTGGAGTTTTGGAAGGCTGAGCCACTCAAGTTCCTGATCCAGTCGGTCTATGACGTTCTCCCCAGCCCAGCTAACCTCTACTGCTGGGGTATGGTTGAGACACCAGCATGCCCACTGTGTCAGAGAAGAGGATCACTCAAACACATCCTCAGCTGTTGCCCGAAGGCCCTGGGAGAGGGGCGCTATCGCTGGCGTCATGACCAGGTCCTGAAGGTGACAGCAGATACCATCTGCACTGGGATCAGCAAAGCCAAGCAACACCGCCCAGAAAAACAGGCCATGGTGTTTGTTAAGGCAAGGGAGAAGCCCCAGGCTCAGCCAAGAGTGCGGGGTGGGCTCCTTGTCACAGCAAGGGACTGGCAGCTGAAGGTTGATCTGGGGAAGCAGCTCAAGTTCCCAGACACCATCGCAGTGACCACGCTCAGGCCAGACATGGTCCTGATGTCTCAGATATCAAGACAGGTGGTTCTGCTGGAGCTGACTGTTCCCTGGGAACTGGATGGAGGAGGTCTATGAGAGGAAGAGGGCCTGGTTAGCGAGTGCCGAAGGCAGGGATGGAGGGCACAATGTGTTCCTATAGAGGTGGGCTGCAGAGGCTTCGCAGGTCAGTCTCTCCACAGGGCACTCAAGCTCCTCCTTGGCATTACAGGACTGCACAGCAGGAAAGCCATCAAGACCACTGAGGCGGCAGAGAGGGCGTCAAGATGGCTGTGGATCAAGGGGGGATCCATGGACAACACATGTCACATGGACACAAGCTAGGGCCTGATCAACCCTGGCTGGGTGGCCTGGGTGAGTGTGTATGATTGTTGAAAGACCTGAAACACCCCATGACCCCACGTTACATCACTGACGATGTGTCCAAGTGAATCGCAAGATGTGTGAAATGACTAGTATTTATGTTCTCCCTTTTATTTGGAACTTGAAAGGTTTTGAAAAGGCCATTTTCAGATTTGTCCTAATTAACTGAATTAATAAATTATAAATTTTCTTTAATTTTATACATTTAGCTATTTTTTGAATTAGTATGTCTGATTAAAAAATGTGACATTTTCCTGCCATGTTTCTGTGAATAGACCACCCAGTAACCAGAAGTAAACAAGCCTGTTTTCCACTTTTGTGACATCACAACATGCATAGAGCCTATTAAATCTAAATAAAAAATTATAATTATGAATATAAAATTAGTTAATCACAACAGGAGCCATTACATTGCATTAAACACACCTGTGCCTCCAGCATTCAGCTACTTTAGTTAAAATTTTTAAAAAGACATACACGTAAACACTGCAATCAGGAGTGTTAACCACTATCATTACTGTTAATGCAGAGCACAGAGCACATACACTCATACGCGCACGCACACACACAGGGTCTCAGTAAAGCCACCAGGCCACACAGCAATCAATGCCTCAAATCACACCCCTCCACCCTGCCGATTCTCTCCTCATTACACCAAACCCACCCCTTTCACTCTGTGTGTGTGTGTGTGGGGTCCATATTTTTGGAAATTGAGGTCTGCCTGAGTTCCACTTGAGAAAATGTTGGGTTGAGGGGAAGGGGTATGGTTGGGGGAGGTGGGGGGTGGGTGGCAGGTTTGTGAAACACTGTGCTATACCTTCTGGAATTCAGTACATCTCAGCTGGGGGGGAAAGGTGAGGTCTAAACCAAATCCAGGCTGGTATGAGCAAGAACAAATCCAGGCTGGTTTGGCAAGACTGAACCAGCCTGTTCCGGGTGTAAGTTCAGGTGGACACCTGCTCACAACTGAGCCAGGAAGACAGTTTAGAGCCAATGACCCAGTGTTTCCCATACAAATAGATTTCCTACGGCCTAAGAAGATTTTCTGGTATTTAGTTGCTTAATTGTACAAGCAACACACTATACTTTTGTATTTGTTTTTTTTTTCTTTTAAATGCCAAAATGACATACAACCGATTCATATGGCATGGTGACATACACAACCATTTCCTTATGTGGGCTTGCCCGAACCCCCTCCCTCTCGTAGTCGCGGTATGTACAGCACAGGAGAGATGGCTAACATAATTACAAAGACAGCCGTGCAACCATATCTGTGCCAGGTAACTAAATATTTAAAAGTTAAAATATGTAAAATTGACAGAAAGACTGCAAAGTTATAAACATCTGAATTAATGCCAACAAGCATTCAAGGCTCCAGAGTGCGACCATTTTGGTCGCACATGCGATCAAAAATCTGTCAAGTGCGACTAAACATTTTCATTGGTTGCACCGGTGCGCCTGACATTTAGCAGGTCTGTCTCTGTGTGTTTGTGTGTGTAGTGTTATTTTTTTCCCACCCGCATTCTGTGAAGACCCGCCCCTACTCTGCCTCTGATTGGCTCTGACCGAGATATTCTTCTTTGCTGAATGCGGGTGGGGGAAAAAAAAAAGAAGGAATGTGTGTATTAGTGATGCGCGGATCGCAGTTAAATCCGTGGTGGTGATTGAGCCTATTATTATATTCATTTATGTTATTATTATTATAATTTATGATTAAAGAACTGGGTGTCTGTGGCGACATTCCCAGGAAAAAAATCACAAGCGGTGCATAGATAGTGACGCATTTTCCATCACCCATCAGTGGTTGGTTCGCCAGAGAGGGTAGGCGGAGCTAACGCAACAGGCTTGCCCTTCAACTCATTTGTGTGTGAGCGGCGTACTGTTTTTTCCGGTGTCTGCTACCGTTGAAGGTGGGGGGGGGGTTATGGAACCCTAATAAGTTTTTGTGTAACATGAGGTCATATTATTTGTTGATGTAGTTTTCGTATTACATTTGATGACAATGTAACGTGACTAAATTACATAGCTATTTGCACAGCTAACGCAAGCTACCGGACCATGTCAATAAAGGCAACATTAGTTTAGACAACGTTGCGCACAGTATCCATCTCTCATATCAGGTAACGTTGCGTTAGCTAGCTAGCTAATGTAATTAACACAATCTAATGTCAGCTAACAATTAGAAAAAATGGTACCGACCTCGCAAACCGTCTCTCGAATGCAATGCTACCTTGTTGCAACGTTGCAGTGTAGCTAACTAAAGGCCAGTTCAGATCAATGATTCGCAACGAGACTAGATGCAACCTGCAAAATTCCAAGACGTCTGATTGTAAACGTTCTAAAACTGCACTTGGCGATTTGACAAGGTGGGTCTTTTGAGACCCTAGGCAACGGCTTCAGAGGCTCTGCAACTAACCAGTTCACACCGCTGCAATTTTCTCTGCAACATTCTAAAACCGTTTTGTCTCGTTGCGAATCATTGATCTTAACTGGCCTTAACGTTACCGTTATTTACATTGCCATCAAGTTCATCAATATATAAGCCGGGGTATAGGTGGAGCAGAGCTGGGTCTGATTTCTGTGTAAAGATGTCAAGCCGGAGAAAACTAAATAAAAGAATACGGCAGTATGGATTAGCGTTGTTATTATTTTATTACGCTTCCTCATATGTTCCTTCAGCCTTGATGCCCTTTTTTGATGAAATCTCCTTTGTTTTTGTTTTATTCTTCTTATTCTGATTGCTAATTTAACACCCAGCTCAGCTTTATTCTCAAACAGTTTAGCTAGCAAAACCAGAAACAAGGCAGTTGTTTCAAAAATATCACACAACAATCATTCACGATGATGCACGAGATACGTAATTGCACGAGCCACAGCGAATCCTGCGAATTCTTCTCTGCAGTGTAAAGATGTTCATACCGAGCAAAAGGTGGATAAAGAACGTTTGTGGAAATTGATCATCACTAATTCTACCCCAGGTCTGCTACAGCATTTTAACCCGGCTCGGCAGTGTAAAGACAGCTTAAGTTAGCCTAATGTTAGACAATGAATGAGTATGTACATAACGTTACTTTTATAACAACCATTTTTCAGTAAATAGTAAGTGTAATAGTCGGCGTGGCCCAGGTGCCAACTCATTGACGTCACACAGGCGACACTGGTTGGATCCGGTTGGATCTATGGGAAGTGAGGTCCAAAAACACACCTGCAATTACCGCTTCTCGCCATTGGTACCGCCAAAGAGAACGAAACTGAAATCTTCGAGATTGTAACTTTAATGAGGAAAATATTAATTACACTCTCTAAAATGTGAACATATTTTAAGCTCCATTTTTCCTCAGGCACGAATTAGCAGACTAGACTCTCATTGCGCCAATTAAGCAGCAATGGAGGCAAAAAAGATCCAAGAGAAAATTAAAAAAGGAGAATTTAAAAAAAAAAAGGAAGGGCAGAAAAGTTCTGTGTGGGAGCGATTTAGTAAAATAACCATGACGAGTCAAGTGCTGGGTATGTCATATGCAACAGCTGCGAAATAATGAGAAATAACGGTAAAGTGTGACCGGGTATTAGGGCCACATTTTGAGAATAAGGTCGTAATATTACGAGAATAACGTTGTAATATTACGAGAATAACGTTGTAATATTACGAGAATAAAGTTGTCATTTTAGGCTACGTGGGGAAATATCAGAAGAGCAGCCTGCCGCCTGCGTTAAAATGAGGAACGTGGAGCATCTTGTGAAGTTATACTTTAGTATAGGTTTCACAAATAACGAGATACTTAATCTTTTAGCACATCAGCACCACATTATCATAAGTAACAGGACTTTGAAAAGATTGTGCAAGAAACTTTTCTATTCCGAAAAAAGAACCACATGGACTTGGAGGAAATTGCAGGCTCAGGCTGCCATTAGACTGTCTCGCCCGTTCTGTTGGTTGCTGGTAATTTATTTTCCTAAAAATTGTTTTTTTCCTCGAAATTTAACGATTTTATTCACGAAATGATTTTTTCTCGTAACATTACGACTATTCTCGTAATGACTTTTTTTCTTGAAATATTATGACTTTATATTATTCTCATTAAATTATGACTTTATTCTCGTGATATTACGACCTTATTCTCAAAATCTCTGATTTTTCTCCCTCAATGTGGCCCTAATACTCCGTTGTAGGGGTCTAAATTGGAGAAAATAATTAGTTCGGTTGGGTGGCGGGTGGATGATGTGATTCGGATGACGTCAGAGCCGATCCGTGCATCACTAGAGTGTATGTGTGAAACCGCGCCCTGTACTCCTCCGGGAGCAACGCACACTTTTGTTTGAGTTATTTGAGCTCGTCAAGCACTTTAAACATCAGCACTTTAAGTTTATTTTTTAAACAATTGAGGTTATTGCAATTTATTGTTTGTGCTGTGGTTTAAATAAAGAAAAAACATTTATCTGCACCTTTATTCCTGTTTACAATCATTTACACAATGTGTTAAGAAATTACCAATGTGTATGGGAACTGACAAAAAAGGTAACGCTTAAAATGTATTATTGCAGCGCCAAAAGGCACGGTGAAAAAGTTTGGGTGCACCTAAATTATGTGCTGGTGCACCCAAATGAAAAAGTTAGGCGCACCAGTGCAACCAATGTAAAAAGTTAGTCTGGAGCCCTGGCATTTAGCAAGAATCAACTTTCACACCGCTAATAATTAGCTTAGACAGCTAATGAAAATGTTTACTTCTCACTTTTGACAGAGATGAGTATAGAATAATCCTCCTTTAAAAAAAAAGGCTAGAGGAGGAGGGAGGAACTGCACCACAGATAGGTTGCCATAACATTACTGTCATGATAACCGTTACGGTTAACAGTTAGGGCTTACTTTAATTGAAATTGATGAAAATACTTGTGTTTAGAAATTAGGGCATTTTGGATATCAGGCACCAATGAGTTTAAAGCTCTTAACTTATGTTTAGAACTTGCATGTGATTATATTAATCTCCAAATCATCCAGACTGCATAAAGGTTTGTAACTGAGACCATTACTGCAAAAATAGTTTTAGTTTGGATAAAACTGCCATACAGGCTTCATTTTCTGAAGACAGCCAAAAATAAAAACAAAAAAAATAAAATTGCCCTAACACAAAATATAAATCAAGTGGCCGAACACAAAATGTGAACTCTGTCTGCGAAGAAAAATTTAAGTAACATTTTAATAGTTACAGTACAATTTACTAAACAGTACAAACAATGCCCCTTCTGCCCCAAACATGGACACGGAGATGACTACCACAAATAAATTCTCAACCTGTGAGAAACACTGCTGGAGCATATATCTGTACATCATCTGTCATCAACAACTTGGATTGCCGCTATTTTGGATTGTCGCCATTTTGACAATGCTATTATTCATTTTCCTCTGTTCCCAGTTTTGGCCTAACCACATGGCAGAGACCTATAAAACTTGGCTTATTAGTAGAGAGATAAACAGAGTTGACCGCCACAAATAAATTCTCAGCCTGTGGGAAACACCGAATGGCCTCCTATTACAGTAAATAGAAATTAAAGATAGGGCTGGATGAAATACCGCAATAACAATTATCAAATGCAAAAACAATCATCACCACCATGTGGTGTTTTGTCTTTCTTTTTGTCTTTTTCCCACGGTGCGCAGGAACTGGCGCCGTGGGCTATGCATGGCAAATTGTGGTCACTCACGGACAACCTTTCAGGGACGTTTTGTGGAACGCATGCGCAGGGAGTGCTTCGTTTAGTAGGACGCATACGCTGGTGGTATGGCACGACATTTTTAAGCACAGCTTTATCGCCAAATGTTACTTTGGCTAACACTAACATGTTCGCGTTTCGCCTACTTTAGCTAACCTAGTTAGCGCATATGGATCGCCTACTTTAGTTAACCTAGTTAGCACGCATGAGTAGGAGCTAAGGACACACAGCTACAACCACCAACACAGATGTATGGACACACGGAGGACAACAAATAACATTACAGACGTGAGGACACGCCATAGCTAGCTAGCTATATAGTACGGAGGGCAAAATGAAGCTTTACAATGTCGCAAGCAGTGTATGCGCGTGAGCTCGACAACACATTTCTCATAGAAAAGGTAAGTCTGTAGCCTTTTTTTAGTTCATTACAGTGGTGGTAGAAGCGACAAGTAGTAAGTGTTACTGTGCGGTTAGCCTTTATTGATCGCCGTACAAGGTTAATGTAAAGTAGCTAGCACAATCTGACAGCACTAACCCATAAAAATGTACTGTCAATAGCACTTGCTCAATTGAACGGTAAATGTGAAAAACATTCGATTATAATCAGCGGCACCAAAATTTTGTCACACCCTCAATAAACGGCAAAAGTCTCAGTAGAAGATTGAATTAAATCTTTTAAAGTTATATATTTTCTGATATAACATTATATAGGTTATATCAGAAATAATAATACACATTATATATTTTCTTTCTATAACATTATTGATTCTGCTTGGCCACAGTGAGTGAAACTAGGTGATCTGAGCATATAGTTTCTATGCAAATTATGTCAAAATGTTTCAGCCTTGTTGTTTGCTACCTAAACTTCACAGCACAGTCATTGCCGTTATCATGATTGTACCATGAGGTGTCTATTCTCAAAATCAATTTAAACCATTCACAAATGACCTGGGACTTTATAAGGCGGAATGTATATTTTCACTGGAAGTCTCCAGTGAAAATATTGACCTGGCTTATCAGTCAGAATTCTGACAGAATCAACTGCCATATATGAGCGCGTAAAATCAACCAAAAAATATAGTTCGCCAAGTTGCGCTGTGGGTCTGGATGGTTTCGTGCTTGTTTTTTGTTTTATGCTTGACACCGCATGAAATGATTCCGGGGATAAAACGTCACCACTGTTATCTATTGGGTGTTGATAAGATAGCCAATCAGCAGCAAGGTCAGACAGCTCCCACAAGATCATGAGATGTCTTCTGAAGTTTGGATGTTTGCTACTGCAAAAGTATGATTAAAGAGAAAAAGGGGAAAAAAGAAAGGCAATACACCACATAGTATAGTGTTAGGCAGCAGCCAGTCAACCAGTCATTTTCACCAGCACTTGATTATCGGTCAAAATGACTGGTTGACAAAACAAAGGACTCAAATGCACTTACTTAAAATACAGTAATTATTAGCAATTTATTAATATTTTGAAATATATTGAAATAGGTCATTTGATACAAATATTTAATAACTGCTATTAACTTTTGAGCAGATACAGTTGAGGCCAAAATTTTACACACCGAGGCTAAAGATATTCAAACTCAAGTTTTTCACAAATCCACACATTTCATGTTACCATACATTTCTTTTGGCAAGTCAATTAGGGCATCTATTTTGTTCACATCAGAGGTCATTTTAAAACAATCAATTAGAGAGATTTATTTCAGCTTTAATTTACTATATCATGATTCCAGTGGGTCAAAATTTTACATACGACTGTCTCTTTAAACAGCCTGGAAAGATTCCATAAATTGATGTAATAACTTTTTAAAAGCTTCTGATTAGCTAATTGTCATAATTAGGAGTTTATTGGGAGTTAATTGGCACATGTTGCTGTATTTAAGGGCCTACCTTTACAGCCACTGCCTTTTTGCCCTTGATAGCATGGGAAAATCCAAGCAACTCAGCCAAGACCTCAGAAAAAAATTGTGGACCTCCATTTCTAAACAATTGAAGGTACCACCATGTCGGAAGAAGCACTGAAAGGAAGTCAGTGGATTTGGTTGAGGAGAAATAATGTCAGCTGGGGGCCAAAGTAAACAAAGAGTAAGAGTATTCCTTTTCTTCTCTGTTTCTGCTTCATGTGTGATATTGTTATCAGGAAGTTCTATTTTCGACATAAGGATAGGATAACACAAGGAAGTTCTGCATGTGGGTACCACGGACAATGAGAGCTAGCATGGAGGGGGGTGGTTCTGGGACGCTGGAACTAACTGTTGAGCCTTCCCGAGGTGTCGTGGGCCTAACTTGATGAAACACCGATGAATGTAGGTGCCCACTTGATAACCCTGGTGATATGCTGGCTCGCACTGCCTATGTATCTACACGTTGGGTTGTGGTGGCCATGAGGGGCCATGTGGTAAGGTATGTAGCATCGGCATTGTCAATACCTGGAGCTCGCATCAACGGAGCACGGGTCTGTTTAAGTTGGCAATGCTGTTTGGGGGCCGCTATGGGCCATATAATACATTCGTAATGTATAGTCCCATAGTATAAATATTCATAGGCATGTTAGACTTTCTTTTGGCAATGGGATAGGGTTTCTTCATTGAGCGCTGATCCTTTTCAATAGGGCACAAGTACCTTGTGTTTATTATAAATCCACGAGCATATGTACAAACAACTGTATGCAAATATAAAAATCCTGGGACCACACATTGCATCGTTCAGGAAGGAGGCACAAATTAACTCCCAGGGCTGAACAAACTTTGATCCGAAAGGCTCAACTGAACCCCAAGACAACAACAAAGGAACTGGTGAAGGAGTTGGAGGCATCAGGTACCAAAGTATCTACATCCACCATTAAGAGAATCCTACATCACCATGGCATGAAAGGCTGTCACACAAGGAAGAAGCCCCTACTCGGCATAAAAAAGCCAGAATGAAGTTTGCAGGTGATCACCAGGACGAAGACCTAGCCTTTTGGAGGTATGTTCTCAGGTCAGATGAAACTAAATTTGAACTGCTTGGCCATCACTATGTATGGAGGAAAAAGGGTGAGGCTTTTAATCCGAAGAACACCATCCCAACTGTGAAGCATGGGGGTGGAAGCATCAAGTTGTGGGGGTGTTTTGCTGGAAAAGGGACTGGTGCACTTCAGAAAAGATGGCATCATGAGGAAGGAGTATTATCTAGAAATACTGAAGCAACACCTCAAGACATGAGCTAGAAAGTTAAAACTTTATCGCAACTGGGTCTTCCAGCAGGACAATGATCCTAATACCACCTCCAAAGTTGGAACAATATGGCTTAAAGACAACTAAGTGAAATTATTGGAGTGGCCATCACAAAGCCCTGACCTGAATCCCATAGAAAATTTGTGGACAGAACTGAAAAGGCGTGTTCGAGCATGGAGGCCAACAAACTAAAAACCTGAGTCACACTAGTTCTGTCAGGAGGAATGGGCAAAAATTCCAGCAAAGTATTGTGAGAAGCTTGCAGAAGGCTACCACAAGCGTTTGATTCAAGTTAAGTGATTAAAAGGCAATGCCACCAAATACTAAGACGTGTATGTAAACTTTTGTCCCACTGAAAATCTGATATAGTACATAAAAGCTGAAATAAATCTGTCCCTTAGCTGTTATTTTGAAATGACCTCTTATGGAAATAAAGTAGATACCCTAATTGACTTACCACAGGAAATCTATGGTAACATGAAATGTGCAGAGTCTTTAGCCTAGGTGTATGTAAAATTTTTGCCTCAACTGTATGCGCTCATGGTGTTATGACAAACAGTAGGCAGGGTTCAAATTTTGTCGTTGACGGGGCTTGTTAATTGAAATTGGAAAAGCCCTATACAATTGTGTAAAACAAAACGCATTGATTCCACAGAAGGGAAGGTTCTTTCCTGAACAAAGCAGCTGCACTAATGCTCGATGTCTTATCGGCAGCTGAAAGGGAGAGGGGGGTTACATAAGCTGCGTTTCCACCCAAAGTACCCAGAACTTTTAGTCCCAGGAACTACTTTTCAAGGAACTAAAAGGTTCCTTCAGCCCATTGTTGTCTGCGTTAACACCGCAGTCTAAAGACCCGCAAAGATTAGGCAAATTAGTCCGCTGACGAATGAAAAAGCGACGTCGTCGTCAGTCCATCTGTCGTATTATTTCTTCTGTAGCCTAACTCCATACTGCCACCGAAGTACATTATTTTCCAATAACGGGACAGCCCGGAGGGGTGTATTCCATTTATACAACGGGTTACCAACATTGACAGTATGGTTACTTTAGTATTTATTGATTTTTATCGACTTAATCACCTAAAATTGAAATATTCTTCCACAGCCATTTGGGCATATTATTGACAAGCAAAACTCTCGTTGGTAGTTCGACTTGGACCGTTGTTATGCAACAAACAGGATACAACAGGCCAATATACAAATTGAAACTGTTTTATATATCCTCTCAAACACATTCGTTATGTTTTTATGCGAACATTCACTTTCATGTCTTGACATCCGAGGCGACAGAATGCATTCACATTCCACAATAGCAGAAAACATGCACACGTCGCAAACAATTTGCTGTTGAATTGCTTAATTCGACTCTCAGCGTCATTTCCATATAATCGCAAAATGACAAGAATAAATAGAATGAAAACTCAGACTTGCGTGAAAATTTTAATTAATATTGCAGTGGTACAGCCACCGTTTGCCTTCATCTTTTAAAGTTACTGCTAGCGGAGCAGCTAAATACTTGAAGTGTGCCCTCCAGATGTGAACCATGCACAATAAGTCCATGTCTAGTCTTCCTGGTCTTTTTGTGGAATTGAAGAATCTCAGGGTAAAATTATGGCAGTTTGAAAAAGCAAAAGGGACGATTACTAGAATTAACCTGTTATTTTACCCTGACAAAAAGTGCAAAAGGTGTTGTTTTTTCCTGTTTGCTTTTACTGTATCCTCGATGTAAATTACGCAGAACTAACACATACCTCACGTAACTGTGTCAAGCGTTTTGAGTCAATTATAACGGGCTAACAAAGAAAATCCGGATGAAAATATTCAGCAACCGAATTAAATCGTAATATGCTGTCCCAGCATGAATGCTTAATATTTTATAAAACAGACTAAAGCAAGAAAAGAAGAGCACACGTGTTATAATCCTCAATCTTAATTTCTCATCTGTAGACGTTGGCAGGCTATAACGAAAAGTAGGGTACTGCGCCGCATAACAAAAGTTTGAATTCACGTTATTTTGAAAATAAATCGGATTTGCGGCTGCAGATTTTTAAAAATGGCGGTTGAAATAAAATGCTGCGAGTACTCGACCAATCAGAAATGTTCGCATTTGAGCCCCACCCCAAAAGTTCCGGTACTTTTGGAAAGTACTACCCCCCCTGAGCAGGGACTTTTTTGGGGGTAAAATAAAGTCCCGGAACTTAATTTAGACCCTGGTTCCTGCGGTGGAAACACACTGAGTTCCTCAAAAGGTTCCTAGTTCCTGGGGAAAGTTCCTGCGGTGGAAATGTGTCTATAGAAAAATGTTACTGTATCTGGGATTTTCCCATTGGCAGCATGCATGCTACATGCAGTAGCCTGGTAGTCTCTTTACTTTAGAGTGCTCAGGTCCTGCATCTCCAAACCATCGGTCCAGAACACATTCTGTGAAGATAACATTCAGTTTATTATCTATTTGCTAGCTACACTGATATGAATATGGTGACAATGGTTTAATTATCCATTTGCTGGCTAGACTAATGTGAATGTGGTTACACTGGTTTAAAACATTATTTCCAGCATGAAGTTAGCAAAGCTATCTGCATCTGACTGTGAAGTCAAATGTTATGTTGATTATGTGTGGGAGTAATACTGTGGATATTTGCACTATGATATGAGTAATTAGTGGTTCATCCAGTAGCCTGTCCTCAAAGGTTACTACATTTACATGAATATTAACTAAACGGAGTGGTTAAAATGTTCTATAAATTTAAAACGACCAATGATAGCTACACTGTATGCTGTACTAGTAGGCTACATCATTTCCAGCATTAAGTTGGAAAAGCTATATACCAACTGTGAAAGGTCTAAATCTGACGTAGCATGCGGTGCCATTTTTTACTGCAAAATTAGTGTGATTCCAAACACTCCAAGTAAAAGCTCTTGTGTTGTACTGATATATTTAATTTCTTTGATAGATCAAGTGTAGGCTCAAGCATCTTAAAAATGATACAACTGCATGGGTTTATTATAAATCTAGCTTCTTCTCAAAGTGCACCAGATTCATTTAAATGTTAAAATGTACAAAATCTTTTGGGATTTTATGCCCCCCGGACCCCCCAAGACAGTTCAGGGTCTCCATGACTTATGATTTCACATGAACCTAGGTCTAATTATTTTGTCTGAGCAAACATAATTACTCATGATTATGACATCAAATTATGATTTCATGTTTAATTTTATTTATTTCTATTTTTATATTAAGTAAGCTGAAATTAGTTGGCCAACATTAACTACTTAGTTATATCAAGCATAATGAATGGCAAAAGAAAATACTTTTGGGCAGTCCTTAAAGTATTATAATTCCAGATCTGGCTGTTAATTTTTTAAAATTATAATGGACAGGTCTTCAATTGCTTACACATTTTACCCCATGGTGCTTTGCACCATGCCCCCAAACCCCCTAGAATATCTCTCTCTCTTGTTGTTCAATAATTATTTGTTTTTGTACTTCAGTTTAAATCAGAAAGAATTACAGTACAAACTGTACAATGTTTTAGATGCTATTCTCTAAGCGTAATTGTAGTAGCTAGTCAACTTACACCATTGTGTTTTAGATTACAGTAGTCACTACTACTTTGATATTATTTTAAAAGCTAGCCAGTCAATTTTCCAAAAACATACTAGTCATGATTCAGTAGTGTATTTTCTAAAACAAGCACGAAACCGTCCAGACCCACGGCACACCTGTACTAACTATATAGCTAGCTAGCTATGGCATGTCCTCACATCTGTAACTTTATTTGTTGTCCTCCGTGTGCCCATACATCTGTATCGGTGGTTGTAGCTGTGTGTCCTTAGCTCCTACTCATGCGTGCAGGACAGCGTCCGTACGCGCTAACTAGATTAGCTAAAGTAGGCGAAATGCAAACATGTTAGGGTTAGCTAAAGTAACGTTAGGCAATAAAGCTGTGCTTAAAAATGTCGTGCTGTACCGCCTGCGCATGCGTCCTACTAAAGGAAGCACCACCTGCACATGCATCCCACAAAACGTCCCTCAAAGGTCGTCCATGAGTGAGTGAGTGAGTGGCCACAATTTGTTATGCATAGCCCACGGCGGCAGTCCTGCCTGTGCGCCGTGGGAAAAATTGCTCTCACTTTCAAAATAATATTTAATATTTTCCCAAACCATAATATGTTTTGCATTTTAGTCAATAGTGAATCTGTAGTATTTGAAACAGATAACTGAAAAGTCACAGTGAAATAAAACTGCATGCTTTTATTTTCAAAAAAGTTATTTGCATTATACTTTTCAACTTTAATGCATACAAGTCCGAATACATAAATATATACTCCAATTTAAGGGAAAGTGTTACTAGTAAAGCCACCTTTTACCTCTAAACACGATGCAAATGATAGAGCTTCCGGGGGGCTTTGCCCCCTGGTTCCCCCATCAGGATGTGGCCCAGGATGGGGGTCTCAGCAGCCCCCAGACCCCCAGTCTTCTCATGACAGGCAGTTTTAAATGTATGCCTAACAGTGCCACATGGTGGTGATGACCATTCAATAATCATCGTTGCAGTATATCGCTCAGCCCTAGGTAATGAACACTAGTTTCTCCTCATACAGTCTTTCTCTTTCAGGATTTCCAGGGCGCAACGTTAACAGGATTGAGACCCACCTCCGGATGCCTCACCCTCTCCCAGAGCTCAGGGAGAACACGGTAATTATTTCCATGATGACAACAGAATGTTCTATCCGCCATCTTGCTGCAATAAAATGTAAATACCCTAAATAAAACACTGGCACCAAGAGTAGCTCAGCTCTAAGCTCTGCCTCCATCTCACACTCTCTCTGCCACAGCCCCACCACTGCCCCACCCCCAGGAAGAGCTGCGTATGACACTCATTTGCAAAAACCATTTGGAGAAACCAGGCAGAGAACAAAGCCACACCCACAGAGCATTCAGGCAGGTATTGACCCCCCCCACTGCAGTTCCCCAGCCACATACAGACCTTCTTCTTCAGGGCCAGGGGGCAGGAGGATGGGTGATGGTGAACAGAGAGAGCTTTGGTCAGTACTCATCACAGTAAAACTGGCTGCAGAAATCAACTCAACGCCTTTGCATTACGCTGCAAACCCCACTTACCTCTTTAAATCCTCTGTTCTTAATGTTGAGTTTCTTAGCGTTGACAAAATCAAAGAGTTTCCCGTATTCTTCTCTGTGAAAATGGGAGGGAGGGAGAAAAGGCAAGGGACATAAAGAGTCAGAGCTGCACAGACAAATCATAGGCTTTATCCTTCACAGGAGTTGTGTATTTTATATGACTAGCTCAATATAGTGTGTGTATGTGTGTGCATGTGTGTGTGCAGTGAGTGTGTGTGTGCAATTACCTCTCAATGCTGCTGAAGGTGTACTGGTTGCCCTGCTTGGTCTCGATCTCAAAGTCGAAGGAGCGGGTGGTGGTGGTGCCGCGGGCAAAGTTGACGCAGGAGATCTCATCGAAGCGCAGGTGTACCGGCGGCTTGTGTACGTAGATAAAGCCCCTCTCTAATGGGTACAGCAGCCCTGAACTGGTCTTATACGAACAGGTAATACACTGTGCACCCGAGTGCCTAAAAGAGGAAATGGAAAGAAACAGGACGGGTGAAAGGATGTTAGTGTGGACACCTGCTGAATACTTAACTGGAGTGGTGTGGGTGAAGTACCTTTGCTCAGAAACCCAACAGCAATGGCCCACACCTGGGAATCAAGCAGGCGCCCAGCCCCCTAGATACAAGCCCAGCTCCCTCAATCACAAAGCATGACGTCTTTTTCCAAGCACCCCAAAAACCTACATCATCATATTAACCTGTCAATTTCAGGGCAGAGCAATGCACCTGCACACATCACCAAAGATTGAGAAGAACATGAAAAGATACACATGTTGCAAGCACATGTTGAAAGACTACAGAGCACAAACTGTAGTCAGATTTGTTAAGGGGGCTGGTTGCGTTGTTATAGTGGTTGGCCGGGTAGTTAAGATGGCATGTTAAGTTATTGGGTCAGTAGTTAATGTGTTTGGGTTGTTTAGGTGGTTGGTTGGGTTATTGGGTAATTTGTTAATGTGGATGGTTGGGTTGTTGGATAGGCAGTTAAGGTGGTTTGTTGGGCTGTTGGGGCAGCTGTTAAGGCAACTGGCTGGCTTATTGGGTGAGTTGAGGCAGCTGACTGGGTTGTTGAGTGGGTTAAGTCAGCTGGTTGGGTGGGTATTTATGGTGGTTAGCTAGGTTGTTTGGTCAATTGTAAGGTGCCTGGTTGAGTTGTTGGGTGGGTGTTTAAGGTGGTTGGTAGGGTTGCTGGGTCAGTTAGGTGGGTGGTTGGGTTGTTGGGTGGGCTGTTACGGTGGCTGGCTGGGTTGTTAGGTGAGTTGTAATGCGGCATTCCACATACCTCAGAAACTTGCGATTACGAGTTTTTGACCAGGAGAAACACACTGGAATGGGCCATTAACTTGGAATTACAAGTCAGAAAGTCAGGTATCATTTCACAGCTCTGAGTAGCCGAGAACAAGGAACTAAGTTATTAAAAACGGCTGAAATGTCAGAAAACAGAGGGTGTTTCTCTTGTGTGTCCTTGCGGTCTGGTGAACTCATGTGACAACATATTTAACGGCCCTAGTCCTATTCGAATATAAAAAATGCAAAGAAGCAAGAACTGTTAAAGACCCCAAAAGAGGTACTGATTCCCCTCAAATATCAAGGACGCATCCGAGCAATCCTTTTCCAACGAGAATGAACCTGGTATCCCACCATTTGTTAGGCGATGGCAGACAAGATGGGCCAAACTCACAAATATTGTTTTCGTTCTCTCCTTCCACCAATAAATGTAACAAAAAGTTTCCTTAGAATGAAAATGAGGCAAGAAATATGGGTTATAATCACTGAATTTCAGCTCATTTTAACTATACAACATACACTAAAAACAGTTAATTTCGTGCAGTTAACCAAGTTGAGTCAGTTACCTTAGAGACTAAGTCGTAGGCAGAGGCTAGTATTATGCGTTAGCCAAATCATAAAATTTTAGTTCTCATTTCACCTATAAATATGACTAAAATCTTCTAAGAATGACAATGAGGCAAGAAATATTTAAAAAGAGCTGAATTCTAGCTCATTTTAACCATACAACATACAACTAAAAACGTTTAATTTCGTGCAGTTAACCAAGTTGAGTCAGCTACCGTAGAGGCTAAGTCATAGGCAGAGGCTAGTATTATGCAATAGCTGAGTCATAAAATTTTAGTTCTCATTTCACCTATAAATGACTAAAATCTTCTAAAAATGAAAACGACCCAAGAAATATTTAAAAATAGCTGAATTCTAGCTCATTTTAAATATAGGTACTGTGCATAACTAAAAATGTTCATCGACCCGGCTGTAATGGGGTGCATAAACTGAGGCAAGTAGAGTTGTGTGCTGTAGCAAACGCTGGCTAAATGTTAGTTGGTACAGAGAGCAATTTTAAATGACTGGAACGACACTTACTTGTTGGTAATGCTAACTTGGCCACATCGAGTTAGCAAAGCTTGCCCTTGTTGCAGAAAGAGCTAGGTAGATTTTTGTTGGTATAGAAAGCGATCATGAATGAAGCAACCTAGCTAGTCTAGTTAAATGCATTAGCTAGCTAGAAAACAACAGATGAAATAGATGTTTTTTCACTTTCATATTTTAAGGCTATAATTAAACTACAATTGAAAGGAAACTACACTCAAACAATTGTGAAGGGGTCTTTAAAAGAAACTAGAATACATCGGGCAGGGAGACTGTCAGGAAAGGCTGCTGACATTGCTGTCATTTGGAGGTAGGGTAACCGCACGTCACAAATAAGCACTGCATCTCAAATGCATATAACAGCATTCTCGGTCCTACTGTTCTTGGAAGTGTGGTCTCCCACAGAACGTACTTCACAAGTCCAGACTTCACGTTTTTGGTATTGAGGAACACCCACAGTAACAGGTAATAAAAGTTTATATCTATTTTACTGTTCCCAAGGAACAGCATATGTTACAGTAGCTCTGAAGCTGTTGCCACTAAGAAAGTGTCAGAACTAGGGACAGCTTCTTGTCAACTGCCATGTTACTGACAGTTGCTACGAGGTAATCACTGGAACCAAGCAAGTAACTCCAAGCTTCCATGTCCGAGCTACGAGCTGCCGAGTTCATAAAGAACGCAACATTAAGGTGGCTGTTTGGGTTGGTGGGTGGCTGTTTGGGTTGTTAAGGTGGCTGACTGGCTTTCTGTTGGGTTGCTGTGGTGACCTATTGGGTTGCTGGTTGGATTGTTAAGGTGGTTACCCCTGGAAGTTTCCTGGGACGGTGATCTTCCTGTTGACGAGGGCCTTCATCACTCGGCTGACCATCTCATACAGAGAGCCGGACATGCTTTTACTCAACTTCCCCTCAAAACGCTTCTCCACATCCTCCCTGGAGAGGAGAGAAGGGGAAGGAGGTAGAGGGGGAGGGAGAGCAAGAATTGAATAGTGACTTATAGCACTGCTCAGAGCTGTGTGTGTATAGGATGAGGCTGTCACCGCTACTCACTCGCTCATGTTGAGGGTGAGAGAGATATCCTCCTCCTTAGAGAAAAGCAGGATGAGGAAATGATAGCGAGTCTGGCCCTGCTTAATGGGAGGATCCAGGCTGATCTGAGAGAGAGAAACCAGCAGAAGATATATCAAAACATAACCATCACTCAAACCACATGCACGCATGCACACACAGACAAACGTGCATACACCCTTTGTAATGACGAGACGAGGCCATTCAGCCCAAACTAAAACCCGTTTTCCAAAACAAATTGTACCTACTGCTCTGATTACCTACAAGCTAGATAGTATCTAACACAGTATCAAGCCATGTCTAGAAAACCCCTAGTTTCTGCCGCAACTACAAGACCTGGCTGGCTATTCCACACATTGACAAATCTCTGCATGAAACAACGCTTGTTAATGTCTGTGCGGAATTTACCTTTTATCCTTTTATGTCCCCTCGTTCTAACAGAACTCAACCTGAAGAATCCCTTGTAGTTCACACTGTTAATCCCCTTTATGAATTTAAAATCCTCAATCAAATCACCTCTAAGTCTACTTTTAGTAAGTTTAAGCATCTTAAATCTTTTCTCATAGCTTTTATCTTTTATACCAGGAATCAATCTGATTGCCCTTTTTGAACCTTTTCCAAAGTCTCTATATCTTTCATGTAGCACGGGCCCCAGATCTGCACACAATAATCCAAGCATGGTATAACAAATGTATAAGTATAACTTCCTTGGATTTATCCTAAACACTTTTGACTATATATACAAGAATCCTGTTCTCTTTTTTTACTGCAATATCACAGTGCCTAGAACCAGAAAGGCTTTGATCAACCATTACCCCCAAGTCTCTCCAGGGTTCATACACTTTTTCACCAATGATTTTCAATGACTTTTCCATGACTTCTCCACAACCTTTAACCCTCTGGGGTCGAGAGCTCCGCCAGCGGAGCTCGACAAGATGAAATTAACTTTCGTTTCTATTTGGATGATTAACTTCACGTGCTGTTATCATACAGACGCAACAAAAACATTGACAGAAACCTTAGAATCACGACTTTCCAATGCGCCCATTGGCAAATAATATGAATTGTTTTAAATGTTCCAAATTTGATTAATTAGATCATGTATGCTTCGTTAAACTTTACTCATTACTATGTGAATTTCGCTCAGCAGGAAGTCCGCCCAAATCGCATTCACATGTTAACAACATTATAATTACTCTCCATAGAAGGAGACTAAAGGAGGGGTGATGCGAGATCCATGTGAGAAATGCAAAGTCTGCGAAGGCGGGATAGAATGTCAAAGTGTCGCCTAATTCACTTCTTTTGAGGTGAACATTTCGTTTAATTTTGGAAAATGGTCAGTCCGGAAGCCGACACTGATGAAGAGCGGTGTCATTTCGAACAGCGAACTGATCCAGCTGAGGATCAACTTCATGCGTAAGTATATTTCTTATGATCATATTGGTAAATGTGTACTGTATTGCAACGTATCTGTGTGTTTGTAGGAATATCCAGCAATATGCGCGTTTGTAAATTGCCACACTACGAACGATTCGAACTATTGCATCTCAAAATTATAGGCTAGGCTCTCTGCGTCTGGTTGTGTTACAAGTATCAGACAGACTGTATGTTTTTCGATCATATTGGTAATAAATAGCCCGTGGCGTGGTTAAGATTCTAAAACTGATGTCCTCGCACAATCGATATTGGCATACTGTAAGTAAATTCGGGAAATAGCAATATAATAACCACTTAGCTAAACAGACCTAGCCTACTTCAGATTGAGGCATTGTTATTGATGAGTTGCGTGTAGTTGAGCTGGAATAGCAATGTTTATTTAGTTTAGCTAATGTTGTTTCGTTGATAGCTTGCATTATTTGTAAATGTGTGCTGTATTACATTCTCTGTGTTTGTAGGAATATTCACTAATATGCGCGCTTGTAAATTCCCACACTACGAATGATTCTAACCATTGCTTCTCAAAATTATAGGCTACCTCTCTGCGTCTGGTTGTGTTTGTTTGGTTCTTTGTTTGTATATGATGTAACCATGTCACATTTCCTAAGTTTTGTTTTCATTAGTTAGTGGTTCGCCCCTTTTTTGTAAAGCACATTTAATTTTCACCTGTTGAAGGAAACGTGCTATATAAATAAAGTTTGATTTGATGTCACATTTCCTAACAATTTTGTTTTTATCATATTTACAGAGTTGCTGATAAGGAAACACGGCCTAGTTCACCACTAGCTAAGAGGCCACGCAAGTGTTGCAAGAGTACACCAGTCTCATCTCATCTTCCATGCGTATAGTTTGCTTCAATAAATGTTCTGAAAATCAAAAGATGTCTTTGTTTCTGTCTTCTAAATGGCTCACTGAGTCTTTGTCTTAGTGGTGGGGAGGCATGCGGCCAGGTGTGAATAGCCTACTTAGCTGGCAGGTCATCCTACCCAATGCATATTCATTACAGAAAGGCCATTTGCCCCCCCATTCTCACCTGGTGTTGAAAAATAGTAGTCACAACACTAACTTTTAGCAATGTATTTTATATTTCTCATTGGATTTGCTAAAATATTTTGTCATCTTTTGATACCCAAGACCCTGATGAACACATTTCAGTGACCAAAAGTCTTAGTCACAATTGTTCAGTGTGCTTTATTACAACATTCCTGTGCATGTTCAAAACTACTGTTTACAGTTTGTGTGTTTTTAGAGCAGTTTACAATCCACCCATGATTATGACCTACTTACTGCTGCCATATTATTGTAGCTGAGTCTGTGCTGAAAACAAAGATATGAAACACTTTGGAATCACTGTATATAAAGTTGATGAAATTTACACAAATGTCAGAGCATCGCACAATCACCAGTGTGCCTCATTTGACCCCAGAGGGTTAACTGAATTTCCATGACCAAAACAAATGACTTTATCTCAGCGGGACGATTTAAAATTATTTATTGTAACAGCTCCAACTACCCTGTACCCTCCAACAGACCCTGAATGGTCTTGATATCTGGGTAGAGGAGCACAAAATGAAACTCAACCCAAAGAAATGTAAAGTTTCACATGTCACCCACATGAGGCATCCACCCGCCCTGCCGACTCTCTCTATTGACCAGAACATCCTGTAAGTCTGTGACACTGTCAAGGTCCTGGGGTCACCATCCAGAGTAATTTGCGTTGGGACAGTCAGGTGGACCACATGCTGACCTCAGCGAACAGGAAGCTTTTTGCTCTGCGTCGCCTGAAGAAATTTGGTGTCCGAGACCCAGAACTGGTTTCCATCTACACAGGCTACGTACGCTCGGTGCTGGAGTATGCAGTCCCCGTCTGGCACAGTTCCCTGACTACAGACCAGGCTAAAAGGCTGGAAAGCACGCAGAAACGGGCTTGTAAAATCATACTTGGCCACAGGTACTCAGGGTACCCAGAGGCTCTCTGCACTCTCGGATTGTGCACTCTCAGAGAGACGCACTCAACTGTGTCTTGGCTTTGCCAGAAAGCTGCTAAAGTCCAACTTCAGTGACTGGCTACCCCCCCCTCAGGGAGGAGCTCACAGGTCGTCAGACAAGGAACTCCAACAAACTGGCCATCCCAAGATGTCGAACTGAGAGATACAGGAGATCACCAATCCCCTATATGTGCAGACTCCTAAATGACAGCGGATTTTAAATTTAAATTTGGGATACGAGATTAGATCTCAGCTTAGATAATTGCAATATTAAAAATTTTTTGTCTACTTAGTATTGATGTTTTATTGTAACAGCAAAATAATTCAGTGTTTTTAATGACAACCGTCTTTATGAACCTGTAATTCTGCTGAAAGGTCAATAAATAAATAAATAACACCAAGTAAAATTAGGTCTGCATCTGAAACATATGGTGCCTCTCTAAAACAAATAAACACCAGACAGACACACTTAGATACGTTCTCTCACATTTTAATTCGAATAGTTTAACATTTTTGTCAATGTCTCAAACAGGGCTCGAAATTGCATATGCTCCCGAAATTTAATCTGTGCGACCTCAAAATATAATTGGGAGCATTTGTGCGAGTGCAAATAATTGTTCTGGTGCGACCTTTTTTTTTTTTTTCTTTTTCCAGTCGAACGTCTCTTTCTCTGCACATTCGCTAGTTAATACACTCAGCATGTCCCTTGTGAGCTGACGGTGACCCTTCTAACCAATCGCGAGCTTGACATTCTTACCTTTAATGCTGATTTTAAATGGGTTAATATTAGCCTTCAATCACTCCCTTTCTCTGCACTCCACTGTCACGCGACACAGAGAGCTAACGCGTTAACTAATGTTACCTGAAGACAAAAGTTTATGTTCAATTTATTAACGTTACTGAAAGCTGAAAAGTTGAAGTGGACGTTTTGTGTAGCGACCCGGTTGGAACAGCTAATTTCTCCGATGCAGTTTACTGGCGGTTGATTTAATTAGCGGTATTAATGTGACGAGAAGCGCTTTGTCGGTTGAATGCATAACACGCAATTCCTTGAAGAGTCGACACATTTTATGCGTGACAGTTTAACTGTTACTTGTAAACCGTACTGTTATATTGTCTTTTTTATCAATAAAAAATCTATTGCATATATTGTTGGTGCTCCTTACATTTCGGTGGGTGTTACTAAGTTTTTGAAGTTGGGAGCACCAGTGCTACCAAGTAAAAAAGTTAATTTCGAGCCCTGATATATTATTGAAGCTGCACTTCCCTGGCATATTGTCGGCACAGTAGGGCCTACGTTTACCAACTGCTACATCAGCAGAGGCGTGCCTTTAAACAGGCTGAGCCGGACCAAATTAACTTCTCACACAACCAAAATACCGCGAAGGTTACGTGCCAATTTAAGTTTTATTACTATACATACTATTTTTATGATTGGATTAATTAGTAATTATATTTGATGCAACTCTAGCTATATTTCCGTTACTTTTCAAAAAATATTTTCCATAACTTTTCCAGGGCCTGGAAATTGCATTTTTAATTTCAATTACTTTTCCAGGTTTTTCATGACCGTACGAACCCTGCTGTCAAACTAAGCACATTCCAATTTTGTTCCTCCTATAAAGTAATCCTGCTTTATGTTTTTTTCCACATGAACATTTCCCATATGTATAACTTTGCATTTAGCTATATTGAATTTCATTTGCCAGGTTTCCGCCCACTTCTGGATTCTCGTCTTGGATTACTTTGGCAGCTTCTAAACTATTTGCTGGGCCTTCCAGTTTTGTATCATCTACAAATTAAAATAATATTCTTTCAATGTCCCTGTCAAGGTTATTGATATAAATGAGGAAGACCAAACTCCACTTCCTGCAGCACCCTGCTCAAATAAGATCCCTCCTACGACTAGTCTTTGTGTTATACACTGTAGCCAGTTCTGAAGCTACAGTGTAGAATTTTTTTTTGCACTCAGACACTAGTGGCTCCGTTTATAAACAAACATAATATTATGATAATCACGTTGTCATATTGCTTATTACTAATGCAATACAAGCTGGATTTAGCACAGTCACACAGGTTGCTGATGTAGGCTACTTTTTAAGTTGCCAGAACGTCTCATAATGACAAATGCCGGTTCAGTCGCATGAAATCAAACCGGTTTAAGCTCTTACACCGGACCGGATCTGCAAAACCGGAAACCGACCCAACCCTACTGTCATGCACCTGACATTCTCCTTCACTTTACATTTCCTAAAACAGTATTGAAAGAAACATTTAGGATTACATTTTGCATCTTGGCAATTCACCTTTCAAAGAGCCTCTTGGCTTCCCATAGTTCCTTTTTAACTTTAGCACACATATTTACAATATTCAGCCTTATTAACTCCCAGTGCTGTCATTTTTCTTCTTCTACACAGTTCTTTTTTTTCTCAAACTTTCCTGTATGGCTTTGTTCATCCACTGGGGAGACTGCTTGCTTGCTTCTTACTTTTCCTTACTTCTGGAACAAATTTACATTGTGCCTCAAGAATAACCCTTGTGAACCAGCCCCACATTTCATTCAAAGTCTTGCAATCACAAAGTTGCACCCAGTCTATATTACTTAAATTTGCATGCATCTTGTTAAAATTGGCTAATGTAAAATGAAAACTTCTTGCTGTATTACCAAAATATATCAGATCTTGCAGAATGATCACTTGTCCCAAGCGGCTGAACTGCCTCTATACTGCAAATTCAGTTGGGATTACATAGCACCAGATCCAGAATTGAATTCCCTCTTGTAGGCTGACTGACCAAAAAAGGTTATTTAAAACATCTAAAAAAATTCAGGGTAACTTAAGTCACCCATAATAGTCCCTTACTGACAAACCTGTTTAAGGTTTCCAAAGAGCATTGAATTCACACTAATGTCTGAAGCTGACTGTTCCTCTACAACAGGGGTGGCCAACTCCGGTCCTGGGGAGCCACAGGGTCTGCGGGTTTTTGTTTTGACCTTAAATACAACAACCACTTACACAAAATAAACCAGGTGAGGTGAGTTAACTATGTAATCAACTGCTTTAATTGATCAATTAAGTGCCGAGTAAAAACAAAAGCCAGCAGACCCTGCGGCTCTCCAGGACCTGGGTTGGCCACCCCTGCTCAACAAGCTTAATCCAAATATTCTGACTAGGCACAAGTTTTTCAATTTCTGGAATTTCCTGCACATTAAGATTTTACACAGAGAACTACATTCCCACCTCTCTTACTGGATCTATCCTTCCTAATGAGTTTGTACCCTTCTATATTATATTCATCCCCATCCTCCTCCCCATGCCATGTCACTGAAATCCCAACTATGTCATAGCCCCCACTATTCATAGTATTTTTTATACTTCTAGAATTTAAACAAAGACATTCAAGATTATTACTTTTACACACCTTCTTCCATTCTCAGCCCCAAGCCAACCGCACTAAAATTTTGCTTTAAAAAGATTTCATTGGTGTTCACAAAATAATGTAGCCATGACAGCTTCCATCCAGGCAGTCTGCACTTCCCGACCCTTCACTCTCTGACCTCCCTGTCCCCTAGTTTAAATAATCCTCTGCTACCCTAAACATATGCTGGCCCATCACAGCAGAACCCCTCCTGTTCAGGTGCAGCCCATCACGCTTGTACAGGTCACTTCTTAGCTGGCAGGTCGTCCTACCCCAGCTTCGCTGCTTGGACCCCTAATAATCCTAACAGATACAATAGGGTTCCACCAGCTTCGCTGCTTGGACCCCTAACAAGGCATTTAGGACTAATAACGATGTGACAAGTTGAAATAACAAGGTGATGTGAAACAGGTGATGTTAAACGGTTGAGGCAATAATGTTATAGTATATAAGGAGCCTCCAAGAAAGGCCTAGTCCTTCAAGAGCAAGGATGGGTCAAGGATCGCCAATTTGCCAACAGATGCGTCAGCGAATAATCCAGAACTTTGAGAACAACGTTCCCCAAAGACAAATCGGTAGGACTTTGGGCATTTCACCCTCTACAGTGCACAATATAATTAAAAGATTCAAAGAATTCGGTCAAATCTCAGTGCGTAAAGGGCAAGGCCAAAAACCATTTCTGAATGTGCGTGATCTCCAATCCCTCAGACGTCACTGTCTTAAAAGTCATCATGCGTCTGTAATAGATATCATGACATGGGCTCGGGAATACTTCAGTAAACCTTTGTCAGTCAACACCATTCGCTGCTACATTCACAGATGCAAGTTAAGGCTTTATTATGCAAAGCAGAAGCCACACATCAACACTGTCCAGAAGCGCCGCCGACTTCTCTGGGCTCGGACTCATCTGAGATGGACAGTAGCACAGTGGAAGCGTGTTTTGTGGTCCGACGAGTCAACATTTCAAATAGTTTTTGAACAAAACAGCCGTCCTATCACTGCTATGCCGACGACATACAACTCTTTCTCTCCTTCTCCCCATCGGACACACAGGTCCCTGCCCGCATCTCCGCTTGCCTGAGGGACATCCAGAGCTGGATGGACAATCACCACCTGAAGCTCAACCCGGGAAAGACGGAGCTAATCTTCATTCCTGCTCTAAAATCTCCCCTCCTCGATTTTTCCATTTCCCTAGGGGACACCTTAGTGACATCATCACCCTGTGCCAAGAATCTCGGAGTGGTGATGGACAACAGGTTGTCCCTCTCAAAGAACATCACAGCAGTAAGCCGAGCATGCAGATTTTTCCTGTATAACATCTGGAGAATCCGCCCCTTTCTCACCACCTACTCAACCCAGCTCCTGGTCCAAGCAACGGTACTATCCCGCCTGGACTACTGCAACTCTCTTCTGGCTGGACTACCGGCATCTGCCATCAGACCCCTGCAACTCATTCAGAATGCTGCAGCTTGTCTGGTCTTCAGACACTCCCACGTCACTCCCCTGCTCACTACCCTCCACTGGCTGCCTGTTGTAGCTCGCATCAAATTTAAAACATTGGTCCTAGCATACCAGGCAGTCAAGGGATCAGCCCCAGCATACCTCCACAAGATATTCAAACCCTACATGCCAGCCAGACCCCTCCGTTCTGCTACCTCAGGACGCCTGGCACCTCCCCCTCTTCGCACCTGCGCTTCCCGAACACGTCTCCTGTCTGTTCTGGCCCCACGATGGTGGAATGACCTCCCCATGGAGGTCAGAACAGCTGAGA
The DNA here is from genome assembly GCF_018555375.3 of Anguilla rostrata. Classification (NCBI taxonomy): domain Eukaryota; kingdom Metazoa; phylum Chordata; class Actinopteri; order Anguilliformes; family Anguillidae; genus Anguilla; species Anguilla rostrata. Next base: position 28,689,477 of record NC_057939.1, on the reverse strand, counting down.
CACTGACCCACTTCAAGAGACGACTGAAGACTCACCTCTTCAGGCTGCACCTCTCCCCATCCCTCCCTACCTCCCTGTAAATGACTGTAAGCTTAGGGTTGTAACTAGGTAGCTGTTTTGTAGGTGACTTAGTTAATGCACCTGTCTTAACTACTGCTTGTATTTTTGCATAGACTGCGTTGTTGCTGTTCTCGTTTGTGTTAGTGTTAAACAGTTTAACCTTCAGGGTCCAAGTTGAACTATGCGGTTGTTCCCTGCACTTGGACCGGTACTTCTCTCTAGGATTTTCGTCATACTTGTTCCTGGTTATGGTTATACACTTTGTTGTACGTCGCTCTGGATAAGAGTGTCTACCAAATTCCTGTAATGTAATGTAATGTCGTGTTCTCAGGCCAAAGAGGAAAAGGACAATCCAAGCTGATATCAGCATCAGGTCCAAAAGCCAACATCTGTCATGGTATGGGGGTGTGTGTCAGTGCCCATGGCATGGGTAACTTGCACATCTGTGAGGGCACCATTAATGCAGAATATGTACAAATTCTGGAGCAACATATGCTGCCATCCCTGCATTTTCCAGCAGGACAAGGCCAAACTACATTCAACCCGGAATACAAGTGCATGGTTGCATAAACAGAGAGTGCGGATGCTAGATTGGCCTGCCTGCAGTCCTGTCCTGTCTCCTTTTTAAGAACGTGTGGCGAATTATGATGCGCAAAATATAGCAATGAAAGCCCCGTACAATTGCACAGCTGAAGACCTGCATAATGGAAGAATGGGGGAAAATCCCACTTGCTGAACTTAACTAACTGGTGTCTTCAGTGCCCAAATGCTTAAGTGTTATTAAATGAAATTATGATGTTACACAGTGGTAAACATTCGACTGTCCCAACTTTTTTGGAGTGTGTTGCAGGCATAAATTTCATAATACATGTACATCTTCAAAAAACAATGAAGTTGATTAGATAAAACATGAAATACATTGTCTTTATACTGTTTTTGTTTGGATACAAGTCAAAGTAAATTCACAAATTACTGCTTTCTGTTTTATTTCCATTTCATTTACCGTCCCAACTTTTTTGGAATTGGGGTTGTAAAACAATCCATTATAGATCAGCTTTAATTCACTATATTAGAATTACAGTGGGTCAAAAGTTTACATACACAAGTTTACATGTCCCTTTTAACGGTCTGGAAGATTCCAGGAATTGATGTAATTGCTTTTTAGAAGCTTCTAATTGGCCAACTGTCAATTAGGAGTTAACTGGCACCTGTGGCTGTATTTAAGGGCCTACCTTTACAGCCATTGCCTTTTTGCCCTTGATACCATGCAAGCAACTCAACCAAGACCTCAGAAAAATTGTGGACCTCCACAAGTCTGGTTCCTCCTTAGGAGCAATTTCCAAAAAACTGAAGGTACCACAAGCATCTATACAAACGACTGTATGCAAATATAAAAATCTTGGGACCACACAGACACTACATTGTTCAGGATGGAGGCGCAAATGGAACTCCCAGGGCTGAACGAATTTTAGTCTGAAAGGTTCAACTGAACCCCAAGACAACAACAAAGGAACTGGTGAAGGAGTTGGAGGCATCAGGTACCAAAGTACTTACATCCACCATTAAGAGAATCCTACATCTCCATGGCCTGAAAGGCTGTCATACAAGGAAGAAGCCCCTACTCCAAGACTGGGATAAAAAAGCCAGAATTAAGTTTGCAGGTGATTACCAGGATGAAGACCTAAACTTTTGGAGGAGTGTTCTCTGGTCTGATGACACAAAAATTGAACTGTTTGGCCATAATTATCAGCGCTATGTATGGAGGAAAAAGGGTGAGGGCTTTTAATCCAAAGAACACCATCCCAACTGTGAAGCATGGGGGTGGCAGCATCATGTTGTGGGGGTGTTCCAGCAGGACATGGTCCTAAGCATACCTCCAAAGTTGTAACAAAAAGATAATGTGATAGTATTGGAGTGGCCATCACAATGCCCTGACCTGAATCCCATAGAACATTTGTGGACTGAACTGAAAAAGCTTGTCCAAGCAAGGAGGCCCACAAACCTGGCTGAGTTATACCAGTTCTGTCGGGAGGAATGGGCAAAAATTCTGGCAAAGCATTGCGAGAAGCTTGTGGAAGGCTACCACAAGCGTTTGATTCAAGTTAAGAAATTAAAAGGCGAAGCCACCGAATACTAACAAAGTATATGTAAACTTTTGACCCACTGAAAATTTGATATAGTACATAAAAGCTGAAATAAATCTGTCCCTTAGCTATTATTTTGAAATGACCTCTTATGGAAATAAAGTAGATACCCTAATTGACTTAACTTAGTTTGAATGTCTTTTGCCTAGGTGTATGTAAACTTTTGGCTTCAACTGTATATGAACACTCACCACAAAGAACATCTGTCTCTGGTCTTTATGTGGCAGCAGGAAAAGGCGGAGCACAGTGGTGTAGGGGATCTTGTAGTCAAAGGTTTTGCCGTGGAGGTGCAGGAAGGTGGGATAGATGCGGATATCGTACCTGTGGGAGGGAACACCAGTACTGAGGGGGGCCCTTTAAAAACAGACTAAAACCAGAACTTAAACCACTTTGGGGTGATTTGGGTTGATACTGTGGTAGATGGGGTAAACAGTGTGATCAGCAGGTGAGTTCACAGTACCTGCCCCTGGGAGTGAGACACTGCAGCTCTTTGAAGATGCAGACGGCGTCTCCCGTGGCCTGGATCACATCTGCCTTCGACAGCACATTCTGAGCAAAGGCCTAAAGAACAATGCACACTGTCACTTACTGCAACACACACATGCACTTATGTTCTCGCAATCAAATTCTTGTGTTCTCCATCACCCTGAATAGACACTTCCGCTAAATGTGCGCAATGTAATGTACGGCCATCAGTGTACAGTGGTGGCCATCACAGGTACAGCACCTCTACAGGGTCCGTTCCTTCATCCCCGGTGCTGGGGGGCACATAGAAGCGGACTTCCATCAGAGACACCTCAGCATCGTCATTCTGATGGAATTCCAGCGTCACTTCATTCTTCCCCGTTGCGCACTGCGACACACTGGATAGCGGCACCTCGAAGGCGGGGGTGTCATTTATATCGAAGGACAGCAGCGGCCCTAGGGGGCACAGGATCCCACACGTTCAAAAAAAAAAAAAAATGGTAATAACATAACTGCCATGGTACACTACAGTGGGCACAGAGTGTGTGGAATAAATTAAACCGCACCATATAAAGCACATCATTGAGTACAGAAAGGGACTTAAAATTAACTAAAAAATATTAAAACTCCATAAATGCATTGTCTGCAGGGGCGCCAATCATTTGGGGGGACAGGAGACCAAATGAAAAAATAAATAAATAAATAAAACCCCCCCCCCCCCAAATGGTCTCAATAAAGGACTAACAATAATCATTAAAAGTTGCATATTTCCTAAATCAACACCATTGTCATTTGATTCTGTCCGTCATTCGAAGCGATCAGAGTGGCTCGTTACAATTACATCAGAAGTGTTATTATTGATGGAATGCTCATGAAATACTTATTTCAAAGCACAAATAAGAGCCGGTGTGTCATAATAAACTTCCACATATACACAACTTCAGTCCACAATATTGTTTATACAAGGTTAACTTGTAATAGCTAAATTTTAATAACCATTATATTGATTTTCGGTCAGCCCAGTGGTTCCGAATCTCAGCCCTGGGCCCCCCTGCATATGCCATATATGGTTTTCATACCAACCACAATTTCAATTCCAGAATTTTCACAAGCTGTTCATTTCTCTTAATTACGTGCAGGATTATTTACTCCCTTAAGCCATATTATGTAAGAAATAGCTATGCATGCCATTACATAAAATAAGTTAATTACTTTTAACTGATCAAATACATATATAGTCCGCTTCGTTCCGTTGCTACCATAACATAAACTATCTTGAGCCTACAGTTGCAGTTTCTCGCTGCAATTACTAATATTGAATATAAACAAAAGACGCAATTTATGCTGTACTCTGCAAATGTCGAAGTAAATAAAACGGTACTCCGAGCGTAGGAAGCAGATAGCATGGATGGCGAGTTGAGATTTCATTTTTTGCTACTAAAAGTTTGTTAGTAAAAGCTTTGAGAGGATGAATCATACAGTACCGGGTGAGTTCGTTTAGTCTTTAAATCCATCATTATGCTGAGAGAAATCGTATTCTCAATTGAATCTCTAAATTGACTGCAAGCTTAGAGTTGTAACTAGGTAGCTGTTTCGTAGGTGACTTAGTTAATGCACTCGTCTTAACTATTGCTTGTATTTTTGCATAGACTGCGTTGTTGCTGTTCTTGTTTGTGTGAGTGTTAATCAGTTTAACCTACAGGGTCCAAGTTGAACTATGCGGTTGTTCTCTGCACTTGGAACAGTACTTCTCTCTAGGGTTTTCGACACACTTGTTCCTGGTTATGGTTATATACTCTGTTGTACGTCGCTCTGGATAAGAGCGTCTGCCGAATGCCTGTAATGTAATGTAATATTCCGTAGCAACAAGATAAACCTGACATTAGCCCTAAAATATGCCAATACAGCAGTGAAAATAACGAATAACGAAATAAGCGAGACTAAGTTTTTTTAAAAGTATACCATGTCATTCTACAGTCAATATCTGGGACTAAACATTGAATAAATATACAATCTTACCACTGGTTTTACACGTAGAGATGTCCCTTTTGCAACTGAGTGGTCATATATTGTCTTGGACAATCCGTTTCTGAAATATACGCGCATTTGTGATCCCTGGGTAGGCTACCTTCAAAAACAGCTGTGCGTAATACCATACCTGTTGCTTACGGCGTTGTCGCCCTTTTTAGTACAATTTGGTTTTGATTGACAATTCATTTATTCAGTAGGTGAGAGTATAAGCTTTCTAACGATGTATAACATGTCTGATTTTGCTTTTGGAATAGCGTTTTATAGGTCAGCGTAACTGAAAATGTTCTCATCTGCCAATGTCTAAATAAATAATACGGCAGGCTACTCTGCGCGCAGCACGAGAGTAGCCTTTTGTTTCGTTTTCTCTCAATGTCGTATTTATTATTTGAAATGTGTATTTATGTGTTATTATTCTATCTGTCTCTGAGGCGCTCTGAAATGTGCATTCTCTGCTAAGCTGAGCCATGGATTGGAATAGGTTTGTGTCTGACGTAGTGTTGCACGGTACACCGAAACTTCAGCACTTTTTCGGTACTTATAAAAAAGAAACGGTTCGGTATTAGATTTTTCTGACGTTCGGTAGTTTTGCGTCAAATGTAAAAGCCAGGGAAATGTGTCTCCCGCATTACCGATTGAGAGGATGAAAAGTGTAATTTGTCAGAATCTTCGCTAAATGGCAGTAGCAACTAAGGTTGGCAAGTGAGGTGACGTGCACTTGTGCACTTACTCGTTGATACAGTGCAAGCTTCGACTCAGTTCACTTTAGTAGCAATAGGTGTTCTAATTTGGAAATATTATATTATAGGAAGATGCTGCATTGTTATTAAAATACGCTGTTTTTAGATCTATTTAAAAGTGAAAGACCTATTTAAAGATTATTTAGTTTACAATTGTTTAATTTTTAAAATATATTTAATATATTTTTCTATTGTTTAGTGTTGTAACACTATAGGCCTATGCTTATTAATATGTTGAACAGGCATCAACTTAAAGGTTGTTAATATACCAGGTTTTTAATAAACTGTGAATTTGAAAATGAGGTCAACCCTTTTGGACATTAGGTTTCTGATCTATGAAGGTATTTTCAGTATTGTTAGGTACCGAGTATTGAATCAATATTGTTTCAGTATCGAGCATCGTGATACTAAACCTGGTATCGGTATGAAAGTCAAAATTTTGGTATCATGACAACACTAGTGTGACGCCTTTTTTAGTTACAGCATGGAAGCGCTGCAGCTGTACATACACGCCGGGCCATATGTGTGTTACGACATCCCATCTAAGTGTTACGACAAAGTAAAGGCCTTTACTGGAAGCGGCCAGAACACATCCATGGCGATGCAACTAAGTCATCCGACAGCGTCTCTTAGCACAAAATTGGCCATAAGTCATCAATATTTTATATAATCATCATGATATTCAGTAAATATGTTGGGTGAAGGCATATGATCATGAGGAAAAAGTTATTTTAAAATCGCTCCATAGGGGGCGCGATAGTGCCAATGCTTGGACCCCTCCCAACCACCGCTTGCGGCTTTAATTATTATTATTAATACAACAACATTATAACAATAAATATAGCTGCCAGCAGCGATAAGGGGGCCAAGCAGTCCAGCAGGGCAGTCGCCATGGCAACTTGATCTGATCATGTTACAAGCCTGGCTGTAAGCACTGATAGCAAGTTTTATTCCAACTGACCAAAGATTGGGTGTAACTGAGATATGAGCTCACATCCTGTTTGGGTCATTTGCCTTTGATTTGGCTGTAATGGATGAACAAAAATGCATCAGAGAACTTTTTTGAGGGTTGGTCTGAAGATGGCGTCCTATCCCATTGGTTCACTGTGATAGAAGTCTGACCTCATTTGTTAGCCAAACTAAGGATAAATCATTCGGACAGAAATTTCCCCAAACAGGTGGGGAAATTGTCTATAAAAGATGTAAAACCTAGTAACGTTTATGCAAGAAAATAGGAAATAGAAGGAAAATACTAAATAGAAATACAATTAATATAATATTAGAGCAAGAAAATAGGAAATAAAAAAATGAAAATACTAAAAAGTGGGGAAACTAAATAAAAATTAAAAATAAAATTATACATCTGTGATTTGTGAGCAAAATACTAAATATAACAAATAAATGAAGTACTAATTAAATAATTTAAACTATATTTATTTGTGTCCCTTTACTATTTAAGAAGATGGCACACAGGGGTTTTCATTAATTTTCCTTTATTATCAAGTGTGTCAACGATCGGATTAATCAAATAGCAAGTAGCCTAACACACAGCATCTTACCATGTTAGGGGAATTAAATCATAAATTCAATTTATTCATTAAAAATCTGTTTTAATCACCAAGTAGTCTAAACTTAACAAACAAGATACACCAGTCTGTTATCTACCGTGTTAGCTTTCAGAATAACCAGCAAAAACAAAACCTGAAAGATTGTTTACAATTTACGCCAGGGGTGGCCAACCCAGGTTCTGGAGAGCCGCAGGGTCTGCTGGCTTTTGTTTTTACTCGGCACTTGATCAATTAAAGCAGTTGATTACACAGTTAACTCACCTCACCTGGTTTATTTTGTGTAAGTGGTTGTTGTATTTAAGGTCAAAACAAAAACCCGCAGACCCTGCGGCTCCCCAGGACCGGGGTTGGCCACCCCTGATTTACGCATTTCAGATATTTGCAATTAATACGAGTGTGGAGAAAGAAGTGCATGTATCCGCAAATAATGCTTATTAAAAATGTGCAATTTCGTATTGCAAATGAAAAAAAATGTAGGCTATAAGGCCTAGGCTACTTGCTAAAACTGCCTATTTGGGGAGAGCTGGCTATATATGATAATATTGAGTAGCCTGTTTTGTGGATTAATTGTATTGATACTCAAGTAAAATCAGGGGAAGTTTCCGCCACTGCTTAGTGATTAAAACAAATTTTTCTAAATCACATTTATCATTTAATCTCCCTAACACAATGCAAAGACGCTGTGTCACTTTCCAATTGATTAATCAGATCATTTGCATGCTTGTTAATCACTGAAAATAAATTAAAACAGTTTGAGATCAATGATTAGTTTAAAGGAAAGTTTTGCGCCCCACCAATTTCACACGGCCTCCAAAAGCATGGTTGTTTGCTATTGCCTCAGGTATAATTAATATAAGAGAAAAAGACAAAAAGGCGGTACGCCACACGGTGGTGACGACCGCTATTGCACAAAATAATTATCACTGCGATATATATCGCCCAGCCCTAGTATAGTTTCAAACACAGCCTATGTCAACGTTCCCTTCAATTCTCAAAGCCACAGTATTTCTTTTCCAATGGATAACAATCATTTTGTTGTAATACAAAGAAATGTCAAGTGCATTTTGGTAAAATATTGAATTTTGCTAAATGTTGGTTACAAAATTTTGGTACAGTGGTACTTTAGTATCAGAATACCATGCAACCCTATAGCACAGGGGTGGCCAAACCAGGTCCCGGACAGCTGCAGGGTCTGCTGGTTTTCGTTTTTACTTGGCACTTAATTGATCAATTAAAGCAGTCAATTACAGTTAACTCCTTTCACCTGGTTTCCTTGGTCTAAGTGGTTGTTGTATTTAAGTAAAAACAAAAACCAGCAGACCCTGCAGCTCCCTACGGCCAGGGTTGGCCACCCCTGCTACAGCACAGTAAGCACAATATGAACATGGAAGACAAATTTTATTCTTCATGGCATGCATAGATATTTCTCACATAATGTGGCTTAAAAGTGTAAATAATGCTTCAAAACCTAAAAAGCACCCAATTGAGAAAAATTTACATTGTGGTTGGAATGCAAAATCCATGTATCTGAACTGAAACCAGTTCAGATACATGGATTTGCATGCAGATCAACGATTTACAGGCAGATCAACAGATTTACTTTCTCAATAGAACCACCCCCCCCAGCATTTTAAAGTGGTTTTCATCTCATTTTAATGAGGTCAGAAAAAGTGGTTTTTAAAGACAAAAAGTTTTAAAAAGAGAACAGAATGGGGCCAAATTTGAGCTCATTTCTTAATGCAAGAAAACGACATGCCCTTAATTCAGCAATCTGCAGGGACAACTGCGAGCAAAAGAAAGTGTGTGTGTATGTGTGCGTGCATGTATGAGCAGGTGTGTACGCGAGTACAAACATGGTTTACCAGAGAATTTGGCAGTGCCCCAGTTCCAGCCCTTCACACACATGTCCTTCTCTGCCAGCTCCACCTTGTAATTAGCCTTAAAGTACTCCGAGATCTTCTCAAAATCCTGCAGACAGGGAGAAAGGGGGCCAGATGAGGGAAGAGGGAACAACGGCAGCTGAAATGCTGTAGTCCTCATGTTTACCGCTCTAAGTTTGTGGTGATTACCGTCTTTCAGTGGGTAATAAATACATCATCGGGGTTCAGTCTGGACTGTAATGTGCACCAGGAGACCGGGATAATCAGAGCCCAATTACCCCAGCTGACCCAGCTGTGTCAGGGCACCCACACTCCCTGATGACCGGCCTGGACACAGTTTATTTATCCTGTTGGGCTTATTAACGCCAAACACTGCCTCGAGGGGTTGGGGGGAATGGGTTCCACATGTGGGACAGCAGGTGTAAGGTACGCCGTTAATGCACTCCTCATGGGCTCCCAACCCTGATCTCCTTCAGTGTCTCTCCCTCCCTCTCTCCTTATTTCTCTCCCTCCATTCTCATTCTTTCTGTTTATCAATCTCAGACTCCCTCTCTCCTGTCCTCAGGCTTACACTAGCTGGTTAGCCCAGTTACACCTAAGAAACGCTATAAGCAATGAGTAGCCTAGCCTACTCTGTTATTTGCGTGACGTAAATAAACCGTGAACAAGCGGCCATTAATTCATGATGCAGGAAAATGACAACGCAGTTACCTAACACTAAATAGCTATAGCCGAGGCACATAAAATCATATCCGTTAATACCGCTGCAGTAACGCACGGCACGGCAGTTCTGTAGAATCTCTGAATTACAGGTCATAAAATTTGGACAGCCACCAACTATGAAGATAAGTGTAAAACTGAAATGTAAAATCAATTTTGGCACGTTTGATCCACTACAAAACATTTGTACCATAAAACTACAAACTCATAAGAATTTGTCGCACACTGGCAATTCATGCGCTCTTTATAAAACCATAAAATATCCAATAGGCTACATTATATTGTATTCATCATACCTTCTGTCATTTGCAAATTATTTAGGAGGCCAACTCGTGCCACTTAGCCTATTTCCGAGCAAACAGTAAATGCTATTTGAGTAAATAGCAAGGAAAAAATATCCAAATCTGTGAAATATTTCGAAAATATCTGTGAATCGCATAATAACAGTGTCGGCCGATGCCATGTTAATGTAGGAATTCACATATAAACCAGTGTCACATTTCTTTCACAAGGAACTTGAGTCAGAAGTCAGAATTAGTCACTGCATGAGTCGTTCTTGTTCACTAGGAAGTGGAGTCAGTGAACAAAGAGTCAGAAGTCGGAGTCAGGACCAGAGCTGTGAAGGAACCAGTGAACGAATCCAGGATTTTTTTTTTTTTAATTACCGAAAAAGTGCCGAAGTTTCGGTATACCGTTCAACACTACGTCAGACACATATTCCAATCCATTGCTCAGCTTAGCAGAGAATGCACATAGAGCCGCAGAGACAGATAATAATAATAATATAATAACAGATAATAATTTCAAATAATAAATACGACATTGAAAAAAAAGAAACAAAACGAAATATCAACTCGCCATCCCTGCTACCAGCGCGCAGAGTACCGTATTATTTATTTCGACATTGGCAGACTACAGCATAAATTGCGTCTTCTGTTTATATTCAATATTAGTAATTGCAGCGAGAATCTGTGCTGTAGACACAAGAAAGTTTGTTATATTATGGTAGCAACAGAAGGAAGTGGACTATATACATAGGCTATATTTACCTTCATTGTTTTATTATACCAGAGTGTTTTTGCGCGTTTGTAGAGAAACTAAAATCTCAGCATAGCGACGGACGGGGATGGGACGATATGAAAATAATTTTCAACCGTCCACCACATTTTGGCAATGTTCCAACACTCTCCTCATCACTGTTGTATGAGTCACAAAAACTATTACACCACTAATAACAAACGCTTACATTACAGTGTGAAATATCCACATTATGTAATACCAGTAACCTATTTAACCTCTTAGCGCACAGCCCCTAGTGGTGGGCACGCCCGCGTGCCTAAATTACTAAACTCAAACATTCGGTACTACTGCAACCAAAGTGTGAGATGAAAACAGAAACGCGTTGTTTCCGTTTCATTAGTAGACGATACATGACAACTATGCCGAAAACGGAGTTTCGCAGCCCCACCATTGTCGCTCCCGTCGTTCATTTAACACACACCCCCTCCCTGCAGTCTCATCTAAAAAACACTCCCCACCCTTGACATAATGGACAATATTGTCTATCTTGGCATTCATAAAAATATTCTTTCACCACTAAAAAATCGTATTCCGTCATAGCAACAAGATAAACCCGACAATAGCCCTAAGATATGCCTATACAGCAGTGAAAACGCTGCTCACTGAATAACGAAATAAACGAGAAAAAGTTTTTTAAAATGATACCATGTCATTCTACAGTCAATATCTGGGACTAAATATTGAATAAATATAAAACCTTACTGTTGGTTTTACGTGTAGAGATGTCCCTTTTGAGACTGCGTGGTCATATATTGTCTTGGACAATCCGTTTGGGAAATATAGGCGCATCTGTGACGCCTGGGTATCTTCCAAAATAGCTGTGCGTAACACCACACCTGTTGTTTACGGCGTCGTCGCCCTTTTTAGTACAGTCTGACTAGATTTACAATTCATTTATTCGGTAGGCGAGAGTATAAGCTTTCTAACGATGTATAACATGTCTAATTCTGCTTTCGGAATAGCGTTTTATAGGTCAGCGTAACAGAAAATATTCTTAGCATAGCATTCACTTACGCAATCACACTCTGTTAGCAGACAAATACGATGCACCTAACGAAACATGTTCAAGGATATTTCGTAATTTCTTGGAAAATACTATTATTATTGAGGACTTCTGAACATAGCTAAGCCATATGTTTGCTGATAGACCTAGCTGACATCGTTTTCTGGAGCAAAACCGAAGCGAACAGAACAGTATCACTGATACGGTCTCTACTCCACATAGATGAGATTCCATCATTGCTATGTACGTATTACTGCTCGAAATATTTCGGTTAGCTGACATCGTTTTCTGGAGCAAAACAGAAGCGAATAGAACAATATAATTGATACTGTCTCTCCGTCTCTATCTACTGAACATAGAGGAGATTTCACCATTGCTATGTAAGTATTATCGTTCAAAATATTTCGGTTATATACGTTCTTTTTGAAATTGAGTATTTTTAAATAGGTTAGTGGTGTTATATAATGTAAATATTTCACACTGTAATGTAAGCGTTAGACGGAAGTGTAATAGTTTTTGTGAAGCATGCAACAGTGATGACGTCAGAGCTGGAACATTGCCAAAACGTGGTGGACGGGTGAAAATTGTTTTCATGTTGTCTCATCCCCATACAATAAAACATACGAGAGTACAGAGTACAGAAATACACACGAGTTAATTATTACACATTTAGGTACTGTACCGCATTGTGTGACAATGTTTTTGCATTATTATTTTAATCTGATAGCAATGTTTCATCTTAAACCCTCATAAGGGGCTCATTTATATGCTTTATAATGGACAAAAAACATTTTATTCAATTTTGGAGAGATTTTGGATATGTTTCTGGACACCTAGCTATTTTAGACCACTGTACTGACTGAAAGCTTGTAATTCCCATTTGAAAATTATGCAACAGTGATTTTCTTGAGTCAAAACAGTTGATTTGTAGTGAAATACATGGATATGTTATGATTTACAGCAATGCATAATTTAGACATTTTGGATAGATTTGGAGATGCTGGGTACACTGCTTAGTTTTTGCTTCATACATCTATAGTAGTTCTACATATCCACCCTTAGATTTTATGAACTTGTGGTCAAGAAGTTTTTGACCTAGCACATGTATAGTTTAACCTCCTGCATATATTCAATCTCGCAGTATTTCATTGCGAACTTAAAAAGCGCAAATTTATTTTGGATTTTTTGTCAAAACAATTGCATTTGTGGCACTTTATTTCTTCCAAAATTATGAATATAAACTAATCTGTGTTAGTATTGTAAATTGTACAAATGTCTTGCTTCATTTAAGCCATTTTTCAAGTCTCTGTGGTGTTCACGTCTGGAGTTATAAAGCTTTAAATAGGGTACCCCCTAAATGGGCAAGGATTGGCAAAATTTGGCTTGTGCCTTAAGAGGTTAACCTGCTGTATATTTGCAATCTCTCAGTATGTCATTGCAAACGAAAAAAGAGCAAATTGATTTTAGATTTTTTGCCTTGACAATTGCATTTGTGGCACTTTAGTTTATATTCATAATTTAGGAAGAAATAATCTAAGTTAGTATTGTAAATGGTACAAATGTCTTGCTTCATTTCAGCCATTTTTCAAGTCTCTGTGCTGCTCACATCTGGAGTTATAAAGCTTTAAATAGGGTACCCCCTAAATGGGCAAGGATTGGCAAAATTTGGCTTGTGCCTAAAGAGGTTAAAGACACTCAATTTAAAAAATAACGTATATAACCGAAATATTTAGAGTAGTAGTGCCTGAGTAGTGGGGGTTCATAGGAACCCACCTACCAAATTTGGTTGGTCTACAACTTATGGTTGCTGAGCCTCAGACACTTTTAGCAGAGAAAGCTTCCACACCGCAACTAAAAAGTCCAAATGGCGGGCAAACAATATGGCGGACATAGGTGGTCCCAATAGCAAAGTTGTGGAGCACATTCAGATACATAGGTCGATTAAGTTTTGTGTTTATCTGACTTACGGAGTGGGAGTTAGGGCCTTTTACGCATGACCCTTTGTTATAGCGCCACCATCTGGCCGACACAGGTGATTTGTACGGCCTGAGTAGTGGCGGGCCATAGGAACCCACCTACCAAATTTGGTTGCTCTAGGACTTATGGTTGCTGAGCCTCAGACACTTTTAGCGGAGAAAAATAATAATAATAATAATAATAATATTCCTAACAGATACAATAGTGTTCCACCAGCTTCGCTGCTTGGACCCCTAATTAGTTGCTAGTTGTTTGTGATAATTTCTACCAGCCAATTAGCTAGCTAACCAGATCTAACTTTGATGACATTTCAGATAATGATAAAAACCAATACTACTACTTCTATTTATACAGTGCTGTCCCTCCAAAACTTTGAAAACAAGCAGGAATGGATCCTATTTGATATTAAATTTAAATCACAAAATTAAAAAGGGAGCCTAATCTACCATAATAATTCAAATACAAAATACAATCTTACATTTTCATCCTTTTTTATTTTTATTCAAACTGGATAATGATAACATGAAATACAACATTAAACCTGGTCAACATTTAACAAACATAACTGTCTGTCAAAAAATAGGTGACACAAGCTGCCGATTGTGGGACATGGGAGCGATGCCAGGTAGCTTTGTCTGCTTTTGTAATAGCGTTTTATAGGCCAGCGTAACAGAAAATATTCTTAGCATCGCATTCACTTATGCATTCACTCTGTTAGCATAAAAATACGCTGCACCTAACGAAACGTGGTCAACGATATTTCGTAATTTCTTGGAAAATACTATTATTATTGAGGACTTCTGGACATAGCTAAGCCATATGTTTGCTGATAGACCTAGCTGACATCGTTTTCTGGAGCAAAACCGAAGCGAACAGAACAGTATCACTGATACGGTCTCTACTCCACATAGATGAGATTCCATCATTGCTATGTACGTATTACTGCTCGAAATATTTCGGTTATATACGTTATTTTTGAAATAGAGTATCTTTAAATAGGTTAGTGGTGTTATATAATGTAAATATTTCACACTGTAATGTAAGTGTTAGTAGTGTAATAGTTTTTGTGAAGCATGCAACAGTGATGACGTCAGAGCTGGAACATTGCCAAAACGTGGTGGACGGGTGAAAATTGTTTTCATGTTGTCTCATCCCCATACAATAAAACATACGAGAGTACAGAGTATAGAAATACACACGAGTTAATTATTACACATTTAGGTACTGTACCGCATTGTGTGACAATATTTTTGCATTATTTTTTTAATCTGATAGCAATGTTTCATCTTAGACCTTCATAAGGGGCTCATTTATATGTTTTATAATGGACAAAAAGCATTTTATTCAATTTTAGAGATATTTTGGATATGTTTCTGGACACCTAGCTATTTTAGACCACTGTACTGACTGAAAGCTTGTAATTCCTATTTGAAAATTATGCAACAGTGATTTTCTTGAGTCAAAACAATTGATTTGTAGTGAAATACGTGAATATAATATGTACAACAATGCATAATTTAGACATTTTGGATAGATTTGGAGACGCTGGGTACACTGCTTAGTTTTTCCTTCATACATCTATAGTAGTTCTACATATCCACCCTTAGATTTTATGAACTTGTGGTCAAGAAGTTTTTGATATAGCACATGTAGTTTAACCTCCTGTATATATGCAATCTCTCAGTATTTCATTGCGAACTTAAAAAGTGCAAATTTATTTTAGATTTTGTCAAAACAATTGCATTTGTGGCACTTTATTTCTTATAAACTAATCTGCATTAGTATTGTAAATTGTACAAATGTCTTGCTTCATTTAAGCCATTTTTCAAGTCTCTGGGGTGTTCACATCTGGAGTTATAAAGCTTTAAATAGGGTACCCCCTAAATGGGCAAGGATTGGCAAGATTTAGCTTGTGCGCTAAGGTGTTAAATAACCTTTCTTCCCCATTCTGATGCTTGGTATGAACTTCAGCAGATTGTCTGCTGAAGTTCAGAATATTATTATTATTATTATTATTAATTACATTTATATAGCACTTTTCCAAATGCTCAAAGTGCTTTACAGTGAAGGGGAACTCACCTCACCCACCACCAATGTGTAGCACCCACCTGGGTGATGCACGGCAGCCAATTTACGCCAGAACGCTCACCACACATTAGCAAAGGTGGAGAGGGAGAGAACATTTATTTAGCCAATTAAGTCTGAGGATGATTTTTTTTTTAGTGGCAAGTTTCCGAGAGCCAGATCTGGGATTTGGCCAGGACACCGGGGAACCCCCAACTCTTAGCGATAAGTGTCATGGGATCTTTAATGACCACAGAGAGTCAGGACCTCAGTTTCACGTCTCATCCGAAAGACGGCATCTCCTACAGCACAGTGTCCCCGTCACTGCACTGGGGCATTGGGGTTTATTTGTACCAGAGGAAAGATTGCCCCCTGCTGGCCCACCCAACACCACTTCCAGCAGCAACTCAGTATTCCCTAGTGGTCTCCCATCCAAGTACTAACCAAGCCCACACCTGCTTAGCTTCAGCCATTTGGCAGGAGCAGAGTGCATGGAGGTATGGCTGCTGGCAGACCATGTCTACATGCCTAAATGCACTGAGTTGCTGCCACATGATTTTCTGATTAGATATTTTCGTTAACGAGCAGTTGAACAGGTGTACCTAATAAAGTGGCCCCAGTGAGTGTGCGCGCGCATGTATATATATATATATACACATACATACATATACATACATACACACACACACACACTGTATCTACACAGTGTTTTCTGTGGAATTGATCTCTTGGTGTGGTGGTGGTGGGGGGGTTAGTGTAGCGAAGGCAAAAAAATGTAAGACTATGAAAACATAACCTCTTGTGACAACTTAAAGGTTTTTTTTTTTTTTAATATCTAAATCTTTTTTAGCTCTGACAGAGCTCTTGATACAAGAGCCATATTCTTGACAATTGGGCTAGTGCATGTGTGGCGAACACCAAGAGAACGGTCCAGGCAGTGGCTCTGTTATGCTGTGGAGGTCATTTTCCTGGCATGGGTTGGATCCAATTGTCCCCTTAGAGGGAAGGGTCACTGCACATCAATACTAAGTCATTCTGAGTGATCACCTTTCTCCTATGATAAAACGTTTATATCCTGATGGGAGTGGTTTCTTCCAGGATGACAATGCCCTCATCCACAGGGCACAAGGGGTCACTGAATGGTTTGATGAGTATGAAAATGATGTGAATCATATGCCATGGCCTTCACAGTCACCAGATCTCAACCCAATTGAACACCAATGGGAGATTTTGGACTGTGTTAGACAGCGCTCTTCACCACCATCATCAGAACACCAAATGAGGAAATATCTTTTGGAAGAATGGTGTTCCAGAGACTAAGGCACTTCATGTTGGTTTTTTATTTAATTTGTCACCGATCTGAAAAGTATCTGGACACCCCTTTGTCTGGGGCTGTGTTTCATGGTTTGGGCTAGGCCCCTTACGTCCAGCGAAGGCAAATCTTAATGCTACAATATACAATCATTCTAGACGATTCTGTGCAAGCCCAACAGTTTGGAGAAGGCCTTTTCCTGTTTCAGCATGACAATGTCTGTGGGGGCACAGTGAGATCCATATAGAAATGGTTTTGTTGAGATCGGTGTGGAAGGACTTGACAAGCCTGCACACAGCCCTAAACCTGACCCCATCAAACACCTTTGGGACCAACTGGAAAGCCAAAGCCTGGCTCTAAATAGAGCTTAGGCGGTGACTGTGTGACAGCGACTGCGGTTGATCCGAATTTACTGCCACCATCAACTTGACATGTTGTCTCCCTAGATTTAGCTACATTTATGTTTTAGTCTTCAAGAGACCAGCACAATGCATGTGTACCCGTGTACCGTACAAAACATTAATTTCTTAAGCCCCAATTAGTTGTAGGCGTCTAAAAATAGTATTCTCGTAAATTATTGCTTTCATCGATCACTGACTTAAGGTGCACCATTGTAAAGAGCAGACTCTTTGCACTTTGATGCAAAAAACCCAGTCTCGATCGGTGAAACCACTAGAGACAACAAAAAGATGACAAGGCAGTCCCCTTCCCCAAAGGAGGGCTGAAACTGACACCCAAGGTGAATTATGGTATTCTATAATCTAATTATGTTCCACAACTCAAACAATTGCTAATGCTACAGTGATGACATCAATATTGCTAATAAGCCCCCCCCCACCAAAAAAATCTATTTGCTCTTTGTATACAGGCTAGCAAAACCCAACCCAATATTCATTATGCGTGATTTCCATTGAACTCATGGGCATTTGAAAACGAGCATTTCTATGCATGCAAATAGAATCTCTTGAAAAACATGTTTTCAATGTACAAAAATGCCAAGTTACTCACACATACAATGCACTGTCTAGAAGTAATTCATTCAAACTGCCAAAATCTAGGCCTGCCATAAAAAGTATTGATATCAAAATGACGCAAAATTACTGTTCTACAAACAATATAGGCCATCTATATGCCTCACCGAAATTAAAGAAGCTGTATTCCAAAGCAATGCAACCAAATGTTTCCTAAATTGTTTCAAGCCACCTGGCCCTGTGTGTAGAAGCATACAGTGCATGTGTGAATAGGTTTCTAAGAGTCAAGATTGATTGAATAGGCCTCAATGTGTCCAATTTTTATCTGTATGTATGTATTCAGCTGCCCAGCCTTTCTGTTGCATCAATGATAGTCTGTTTCTTGGTATAAATGTCTGTTTGTACATGTGAATGTTACATGCTGCGAGGGAAATGTCCCCACGGGGATAATGAAGTATTCTATGTATGTATGTACAATATTTATTTTACATGCAGCATTTATTGTAAGTAGCAAATGTACAGGAATTTGTTCATTTAGTAAAATGAACTTGACAACCAAGTGTAAACATTTGTTTTCTGGAGGAATATGCTTTCTGTAGGTATTCACCAGCAGTTTTGTACACTCAGTTAAATGTCTTGCATGAGGAAATTTTAGTTATTTTACACTTTGGTGTGACAAAAAGTTTGAATTACGACATGGTGCGAGATGGTAAAATTAAAAAAAACACAGGGCCAAGTGAAACAATAGACAGTGCTTTGTATGTGAGTAACTTGGCATTTTTGTACATTGAAAATGTGTTTTCAATGAGATTTCTTTTTGCACCGAGTTTGTAATGAGTAATAATTCATATATAAATGTTGGCTATGACAGACAAGCATATGTTGCACTCGCAGAATAACGACACAGCGCCACATATTTTAATGAGAACAAGCAGTTCATTTTCATTGCAAACAAAATATAAAAGCTTTTAGCTGACCACATACGCAGACACTTGCTCTCAGCTCACTCTCAGTATTCCAGTAAAGCTTGCTACCAATACAATACTGTTCTGTATGGCACTGGTTTCTCTAACAGAAATTATGTCACAAAGTAATAAAGGCCTGTTTTTACAACGCATAAATAAGCATTATAACATGGTTCGTGAAGAACGCACTGTAACATAGCTAACCAAACCATGTGAACAACAATATAGCCTGTGGCTAGCACACAAGGTAGTTACATTACTAACCAGTTTAACCAACAATATCTTACAACATTGTCGTGTATAAGCATGTAAAAGTCAACAGGAATTCGTACGCATACTAAAACTATTGAAAATTCATGCTTCATACGGTCTCACCTAAAAATATAACATAAAACCTTTTAGCTGACCACATATGCAGACACTTGCTCTCAGCTTGCTCCTAGTATTCCAGCAAAGCTTGCTACCAAGCAAGACGTTCTGTTCTTGCGGATCTCACACTGACTGGTGACCACTGCCATCTAATGGCGTCAGCTGGCATCGCACTAGCTAACAGAGAGACAAAAAGATTTTATGCAGCAAGGCTCCAGAGTGCGACCATTTTGGTCGCACATGTGACCAGAAATCTGTCAAGTGCGACTAAACATTTTCATTGGTCGCACCGGTGCGCCTGACATTTAGCAGGTCTGTCTCTGTGTGTTACGACGGAGTATTATGGCCACAGAGGAAAATTCTGAGATTTTGAGAATAAGGTCGTAATATTACGAGAATAAAGTCGTAATTTTAGGCTACATGTTATTTTAGAGGGGAAATAACAGAAGAGCAGCCTGCCGCCTGCATTAAAATGAGGAAGGTGGAGCATCTTAAGTTTAGCTTTAACTTTAGCATAGGTTTCACAAATAACGAAATACTTAAATTAAAAATTTTAAATGGTTTTTCTCTCGAAATTTTACGATTTTATTCTCGTACTATTATGATTTTTTCTCGGAAAATTACGACTTTTTTCTTGAAATATGACTTTATTCTCATTAAATTGCGACTTTATTCTCGTAATATTACAACCTTATTCTCAAAATCTCTAAAACTCCACCGTAGCAGTGTTTTTTTTTGTTGTTTTTTTTTTCCACACCCGCATTCTGCAAAGACCCACCCCTACTCTCCCTCTGATTGGCTTAAGTTGGGGGGGGGGGGGGAAATTGAACCTGGGTTTCAGTCCTGTAATAGTAGGGAGAATTAAACCCAAAAAAAGGCCAACTCGTTATGCGGTGGATAGAAGCACCAAATTTGGTACAGATACTCTTCAGGATGTATCTCACCATCTCAGAAGGGGTGCCCAAAAATTTGGACCCAAAATGGCCACCAGAAAAGACCCAAGATTCCTAAAACGTGATATAATTTAGACATTTTGGCTTATTATGCTAATGTCAGCTTTTACATTTATAGTAAATAGACAAGTATTAAAGGATTTGCCCAAAATAACCCATGGAAATTTTCTTAAATACATTTTAAACAGCTTTAAACACCAAACATAGGCTTAAAAAACAGTCAGAATGAGATGAATGAATGCTTTTCTGAGTGGTGTATTTTCAATGGCATATATACATAATTGTTTTTAAAAGTTTTTAAAAGACCCAATGAATGATAATCTATAGATAATTAATTGTTAAAATCTTCATATAACCAGAGATCAAGCCCTCTATTGGGGCACAACTCATTAGCATTTTAATGCCAAAAAATGTTGTGGACAGAAGCACAGTTGGGTGTAGACACTATTGGGAATGTATAGAAATGTTTTATCATTGCAAACAAGACCCTGGACTGACCCTGGTCTGACCCTTGGGGAAGGGGGGGGTACGAGGGGGCAGGACTTAATTAATCAATAAAGGCAGTGTATCAGAACAGTGCTCGGTGACTCGATTAGCCATGTATTTTGTGCTGGAAAAAACAATCCCCCTGGATTATGAAGTTCACATTTAGCATGCAACTACCTTAGGTTAGTTTCCCATTGGCACCGAATAAACTTGAGCTACTGTAAATTATACGGTTTACAATTTAGGTATTTAGCAGACGCTTTCATACCAAAGCATGTTGAACAAGGTATCAGCAATCTGTGAACACTGGGGAAAAAAACTGTTCCTCACTGATAAGAACACAGAAGGGTGCTGTTTACAAATTGCACAAGGTATAGCTTCTCCACGGTTTCTTGCTATTCTTTGCATTTGTTGTTTAATCTGGTTATCCAACTTATCTATCGCCTGTCTTGCTAGATAACTGTACAATGTGCTGGTATTTTACAGTTGATTATGGTTGCTTTCATCACCATCAAAAATATAGCATGCCATGTCTTGCATTAGCAATTGTGCAAGCTAATCTGTTTGAATAGGGGTTTGACTGAGTAACGTTAGCACATTAGCATGCTATTAGCTAATTGTGAGACAGTGACTCTTAGGAAAATAGCATCTTTTTGCTGATGGGATAAATAGGGACGAGGGGTACATGGGGTGAGTGGCATGAGGACCTCATGACAATTTTGACAATCCAGTGCAGATGTTTCAGGGGCTCTCCATGAAGGAATCGGAATAACTATGGATGACACCTGTGACACATTGGCTATGTGTCTGTGATTTTGAAAAAATCCAATATTTAAGTTATAATCAATCATGTCATCCATACTGCCCCTGTCTGTCAATGTTTTGAACGGATGCCAGCTCTCGACATTGAACTGAATCGGTTTCCCTGCTGAATTGATTAATACTCTGAGATGCAGACAGTCGTAAATGCATGCTGTCAAAGTGTCATGGGTATCAGTTAAACCCTGGACTCTTTCTCCTGGTTCAACCACTTAGCCAGGAATCAAACAGTTTTGCATTGCTGGAAAGATACACCTATGTTCTGTATGACAAGACATTGAAAAGGTCAATGATCTAAGGAAGGACCCGTTTTCTCAAAAATGTCTCTCAATGGAAAACATTCCTCCCACACAGGCTGCACTGCTACAACATTCAAATCGAGCCGGGTACCAAGCTAGCATTTGGTCCAAAAGTCTGAAAGCTATCCAACCTGTACCTTCTCCTGAAAAATATGGATGGACCAAAGTAGCTGATTCGCAGACACCTTCATGGACACTCCTGCCAGAGGCTGCCAAAGTTTGTAGAGAACTCCTAAAGAGTGGCTGCAAAACTGAGCCCCTCTGTTCTCGGAAGTGTCGATGCCGAGATGCTGGGTTACCTTGCACAGCATTATGCCAATGTGCTGGAACATGTGAATTGGCACACATGTGAGTCACTATTAGATTATGTCCCTCAAATAAGATCTTATACTGCATGTTAGAAGCTTTTTATTTGATATTACCTTGTAAAAAGGCTTAAAAACAACAGAGTAAAACAAGACTTTAAAAAGACGAATAATTTATTTTAAAAACACTAGCAGTACAAATGATCGTTGTGGCTCAACTTCTTCCCCTCTGTCCCTACTGACAGTTAAATAGCTTGAGCCAATCAATTGCACGTAGTTTCAATTGCCTCAGATTAACAAATTACATTCAATTAAACAATTAAATTAAATCAATTAATTATTTAATTGATAGTATTTATTGTTTAACAGGCTAGTGAAGGGCCACTCCTTCACATACCTGATGACAAATGTTAGCAACCTTGAGATTGAAATGAGTCCACTTGGGTGCATCATAGGTCAATTGAAAACTGTTTAGACAGCTATTTTGAATTCCTTCAATAGCTCACTTCCTGTTTAAGAGTTTTTGGGGGCACCCCTTCTAGGATATATTCGGATCACTCAATGTACGTACCAAATCAAATGCTTTTATGAGGTCCTTTCCATGCCTTATGTCAATTGCCAACTGTTTAGGTGGCCATTTTCAATTTCTTCAATAGCTCACTTCCTGTTAAAATATTTTTGGGCACCCCTTCTAGGATGTCTTATGATCATCCAAGAAACATGTGTGCCAAATTTTATGCTTTTATGAGGTCCTTTAGGTGCCTTTTGAGTCAACTGCCAACTGTTTAGGCGGCCATTTTGAATTTCTTCAATAATTCACTTCCTGTTTAATATTATTTTTGGAACCCTTTCTAGGATGTCTTGGGGTCGCCCAAGGGACGTCTGTGCCAAACTTCCTGCTTTTATTAAGTTCTTTAGGTGCCTTTTGAGTCAACTGCCAACTGTTTAGGCAGCCATATGTACCAAATTTCATGCTTCTATCCACCGCATAACGATTTTTCGCATAATTCCTCCAACTAATTGGTATGGGGCATGCCACGCCAAGGCGTAACTTGGCTGGATGGCATACCTGCCATCCCAATGACAAAAGCAAAAAAGTGTGGTTTTTCTAAAAAAGCAACATCTTACTTCACAAAGAGCAAATAAGTCTCAATTAGCCATTTCAGTGCTGAGCAAATGGCCTAAAAGCAAGCTACCACTAAACTCTCTAAGATCTTCCCATCATGACCCATATTCTCCCCTGCCTGGAAACCCGGTATATATTACAGCAATCATACAGAATCAAGTTGAGCACAGCTTACAGCTTCCTTCTAGCTGGAACTATGGCTTAGATATTCTACATACCGATTTACTTTCACTTTGCGTTTTTGCATAGCGCAAGAGAGAAAGCTTAGTGCACGGTTTTGCTTGGTTTTGTTTTTTTATAGCGAATGCTCTGCATAAAAGACAATGCAGTAGTGATAAAGGTCACTATTGTAACTTGTTTATGATTTGGTTTTATTGTACACAGCAAGGTAACAGTGTTTTTATTTATTTATTTTTTTTAAGTGAATTTAGTTTGTGTGATAACTAACCATGAAGAACACATTTTGTACACAGAAGCTCTCCAAAAGGACAGCATTAGACTGAAATACAGGGCTTAGTGAAAAACATGAATTTGTGGGAATTTGTTTTGTGGGTTCCAGAGGGTACCACCCTCAATGGAATTAGCGTCTGGAAGTGGAATATGGCTGGGGAAAAATAAATAAGTAATTCCAATTTGGAGAGGTTTGCTACCATTTGGAGAGGTTTTCAGGAAATTTGGGCCCACCTTTGGGAAACCGCCTATATAATTTTACTGCTTCGTTCAATCCACTCCAAATTTTTTTCCTGGTGTTGTATACATCCTGGGGTACAATTGGAAAAAGAAATCTAGTTTGGTCCAGTATCAGAAGTACATATAATCACTACAAAATAAAGAAAACAAAATATTTTTCTCATTTCTTTGTTGTTTTAAAGAATAAATAATAATACATAATAAACTGTCTAAATTGAGAAAAAAACAATACATATACATTTAGTTAAATGAATACAGCCTCTTTTATAATAGCAACTTTTAGACGAGGAAAACGCTTAAATTCCTTAATTGCAACCATTAAGTGCATTGGCGCAAATGTCATTTCAGTTTCCAACTGCTTTGCTAACGGCTATTTTACATTAACAAGGACATTTTTTTCCTACATAACTAGGTAGAGGTTGTTACTAACCATTTGCCTATCACTAGCTGCCACTGTATTATATAAGTAGCAGACTGTGTTACTGAAATATTCTGATATAACCAATAATATCAGCAACATATAGCTGGTATAGCTAGTCACTTAAATTGAAATCATCTTTTTGCCGTCAGAAGAGAAGTGGAAGGCAACGATGGGTAGGAAAATATTCATTTCAGTTTGGATAGCTTACAGTGAACAGTCAACCCAATAATAAACTTGTCATTTCATTGTAAACAATCATATCTGTGTTTTCATTGTTTTCTGAGATAGAGCAAGGAGGAGGGCAATACTTCAAAGAACAATTGCCCTCATCAGCACCGATGTAGGTAGTAGCTAGCTACACTGGTTACAGTTATGTAATGTTAACCAGTGTAGGTAGCTATATTGACTACCTACATCGGTTCTATTATTCATTTACACGGTACTACTTCATTTTCCCGTGGCACAATTTAAGTTTCCAATCTGAAAGACGCAGCGACCAGCAAAAACAATATGTCAAGCACTACCCTGGTTTCTCAACATGAGTAAAACAAAAATCATGCCTAGGGTTTTGTTTTTTAAAATATTACTAGCCTGTGTGGCAAAAATTTATTTGGATCAGAATGCCAAAACATATCTTAGTTCATCCCGATAATCCCGCTATTCCATGCCACGTCTGTTAGAAGTGTCATGATAAAATTATGAACGGCATACATTTATGTATTTACAGGACATTTCCTCCATTAACATTTGCCCCAGGCTTAAGTTGGATTGTTTCTCCAGGAAAGGTGTCCCCCACTGTATTCTCTTTATTGTATATTTGGCTGTATTGCTTTCTTTTGATTGGAATCTTTTTTGCCTGGTTGCACCAATGATAGACCATAAAAACAAAACACACCACTAAAGCCGCGTTTCCACCAAAATTACCCGGAACTTTCAGTCCCAGGAACTACTTTACCAGGAACTAAAAGGTTCCTTCAGCCAATGGTTGTCTGTGTTTCCACCGGGGTCTAAAGTCCCGCGAAGATTAAGCAAATTAGCCCACTGACGTATCAAAAAGCGACGTTGTCGTCGGTCCATCTGTCATATGATTTCTTCTGTAACCCCATACTACCACCGAAGTAGCCTACATTATTTTCTAATAACCGGGACAGCCCGGAGGGGTTTATTCCACGTATATACAACGGGTTACCAACAATGACTATACATGGTTACTTCTGTATTTATTGATTTTTATCGATTGAATCACATGGAATTGAAATATTCTTCTGTGGCCGTTTGGGCATATTTTACCGTTGTCAAGCAAAACTGTCGTTGGTAGTTGAACTTGGACCGTTATGCAACAAATAGGATATAACAGACCAATAGTCAGATTGTAACTGTTTTATATATCCTCTCAAACACATTCATTATGTTTTTATGCGAACATTCGCTTTCATGTCTTGACATCCGAAGCGACAGAATGCATTGACATTTCCAATATAACTGGCAACAACAGCAGAAAACATGCACACGTTGTAAACAATTTGCTGTTTGATTACTTTCTCATCGTCAATTCTATATAGGCTAATCGCAAAATGACAAGAATAGAACGAAAACTCGGACTTGCGTGAAAATTTAAATTAGTAGTGGTACAGCCACCGTTTGTTTTCCTTCAAAGTTACTGCTAGCCGAGCAGCGAAGTGTGCCCTCCAGATGCGAACCATGCACCATAAATTAGTCCATAGTCTTCCTGGTCTTTTCGTGGAATTGAAAAATGGCAGTAAAATTGAGTAAAATTACGGCAGTCTGAAAAAGCTAAAGGGACGATTACTAGAATTAACCTGTTATTTTACCCTGACAAAAAGTGCGGAAGGTGATTTCCAGTTTGCTTTTACTGTATCACCAATGTGAATTACGCAGAACTACCGCATACCTCACATAACTGTATCAAACGTTTTGAGTCAATTACAACGGGCTAACAAAGAAAATCCGGAAGAAAATATTCAGCAACCGAATTAATCCGTTTGAATGTTTTAGTACGTAATATGCTGTCCCAGCACGAATGCTTAGCATTTTATAAAACGAATACTAAAGCAAGAAAAGAGCAGAAGAGCACACGTTATAATTCCAAGAGGTTGGCAGGCTATAACCAAAAGTAGGCTACTGCGCCGCATAACACACAAGTTTGATTTGAAGTTATTATGAAAATAAGTCGGTTTGCGCCTGAAAATATAGACACACAAAAAATGCTACGAGTACTCGACCAATCAGAAATGTTCAGCGCTGCAAGCTCCACCCAAAAGGTTCCTGTACTTTCGGAAAGTACTATCCCCCGAGCAGGAACCTTTTGGGGGGTAAAACAAAGCCCCCAGAACTAAATTTAGACCCTAGTTCCTGCGGTGGAAACGCACTGAGTTCCTCAAAGGGTCCTAGTTCCGGGGTATAGTTCCTGCGGTGGAAACGCGGCTTAATTCGTATGGTACACAGAGTTGAACTGCTGTTTATAATGTTGAAATGTTCAAGAATTCAAATGAAACGCACTGATCTGATGTCACATTATAACTAAGATTTTATGCAAGTTTGTTAATAGATAGTTTGGTTAATATTCAATTTCATTTGACTCATTCAAATGAGGTTAATTTTTTTCCCCTAATGTATTTACCAAAGCTGGTATTGGTACCAAGATCGAAATTTTGGTATGCTTCCAACACAACAGTAAAACCTTGTAGTTTATAGCAAATGAAACCATTGTAAAATTCCACCACAACAACCTAAAGGTTTTATTTTTTGTTTGTTTTATTTTTTTTAAATAGAGGTGGCCTAATACTTATGGCCTGTACTGTATGCATGAAATTAGTTTCGAAAGCTCTTGATCAAGCAATCTGTATCAAAGCGTTGATCATTTAGTTGCTCAACTGCATGGCTGAGGAGGAAGCGTGACATTCACTCAGGCAACCAAGACAATGCTCCCACAGGACTACACGGTGATGAAATGACCCAAAAAACAAAGCTGAACTCTACCCCTGGCTGGTCAGCCATGACAAAACCAACCATGTGATATTTCAAATGGACCAATTGCGAATGGCCTGTGAGCAATTTGCACTGGGGGTATGCACCACCCTGTGATGTGCAAACTGAAAACATGGCCTCTTTTTGTTCGTCTCTTGATCGAAAAAGGTTGTTTCGGGAAAAACATTCCCAATATCGGATTTATGATACTGCAGATACTGCTTTAGATATTTCAACACAGGAAATACCCAGCATACACATGGTATCACACACATTACCTCACACAATGTCTCAGACACACATGGTATCTCTCATTCTCATACACAAAAAACACACACACATACACACACACTCTCTCATTCACTAATGCACACAATGGAAATACACACACAAGCAAACAAACACACACACACACTCGCTCACACATACGCACCGAGTCCTTGAAGCCATCGTATTTGTAGATGTGGCCGGTGCTGGTGACAAGCTTGATTCCGTGTCCCAGACAGACACGCCTCCACTGAGCCTGGGTCAGATCAGGCACCGGGATAGAGTCCACTTTCCCCGTCTTACTGCTCTTATACACCACCGTCTGCTTACTGAACCGCAGCCGCCCATCATTCTACAGGGGGAAAGACAACACTGTACTGAGAGAGAGACAGAGAGAGATGAACTTTTTAACAACATGCATTAAAAAACACTTGGTTACAATCTCGAAGATTTCTGTTTCGTTCTCTTTGGCGGTACCAATGGCGAAATGCAGTAAATGCAGGTGAGTTTTTGGACCTCACTTCCCAGAGATCCAACCGGATCCAACCAGTGTCGCCTGTGTGACGTAAGTCAGTTGGCACCTGGGCCACGCCAACTATTACACTTACTATTTACTGAAAAATGGTTGTTATAAAAGTAACATTATGTACACACTCATTCATTGTCTAACATTAGGCTAACTTAAGCTGTCTTTACACTGCCGAGCAGGGTTAAAATGCTGTAGCAGACCCGGGGTAGAATTAGTGATGATCAATTTCCACAGACGTTCTTTATCCACCTTTTGCCCGGTATGAACATCTTTACACTGCAGAGAAGAATTTGCGGGATTCGCTGTGGCTCGTACA
This sequence comes from Anguilla rostrata, assembly GCF_018555375.3. NCBI lineage: Eukaryota > Metazoa > Chordata > Actinopteri > Anguilliformes > Anguillidae > Anguilla > Anguilla rostrata. The sequence goes on along the minus strand of NC_057939.1, from coordinate 28,660,932 downwards.
ATTATGTATCTCGTGCACACTAAACAGTCTCTCGTGAATGATTGTTGTGATATTTTTGAAACAACTGCCTTGCAAAATGTTATCGCTGGTGTTTCTGGTTTTGCTAGCAAACTGTTCGAGAATAAAGCGGAGATGGGTGTTAAATTAGCAATCAGTACAAGAATAATAAAACAAAAACAAAGGAGATGTCATCAAAAAAGGGCAAGGCTGAAGGACCATATGAGGAAGCGTAATAAAATAATAACGCTAATCCATACTGCTGTATTCTTTTTAGTTTTCTCTGGTTTGACATCTTTACACTGAAATCAGACCTGGCTCTGCTCCACCTATACCCCTGGTTAATGCTCTGTGTAAAGACGGCTTTATTCCGATCATTATAATATATTGATGAACTTGATGGCAATGTAAATAACGGTAACGTTAAGGCCAATTCAGATCAATGATTCGCAACGAGACGAAACGGTTTTAGAATGTTGCAGAGAAAATTGCAGCGGTGTGAACTGGTTAGTTGCAGAGTGTCTGAAGCCGTTGCCTGGGGTCTCAAAAGACCCACCTTGTCAAATCGCCAAGTGCAGTTAGAACGTTTACAATCAGACATCTTGGAATTTTGCAAGTTGCGAATCATTGATCTGAACTGACCTTTAGTTAGCTACATTGCAACGTTGCATAAAGGTAGCATTGCATCCGAGAGACATTTTGCAAGGTCGGTACCAGTCAGTAGCATAAGCTAGAGTTTTTTCTAATTGTTAGCTGACATTAAATTGTGTTAATTACATTAGCTAGCTAGCTAATGCAACGTTACCTGCTATGAGAGATGGATACTGTGCGCAACGTTGTCTAAACTAATGTTGCCTTTCTTGACATGGTCCGGTAGCTAGCGTTAGCTGTGCAAATAGCTAGGCTATGTAATTTAGTAACGTTACATTGTCATCAAATGTAATACGAAATCTACATCAACAAATAATGACCTCTCATGTCACAAAAACTTTAGGGTTCCATAACCCCCCCCCCCCCTTTTCTCTGTTATTGTAACGCTAGCAGACACCGGAAAAACAGTACACCACTCACACACAAGTGAGTTGAAGAGCGAGCCTGTTGCGTTAGCTCTGTCTACCCTCTCTGGGGGACCAACCACTGATGGGTGATGGAAAACGCATCACTAACTATGCGCCGTTTGTGATGTTTTCCCAGGAATGTCGTCACAGACACCCAGTTCTTTAATCGTAAACTATTATATTAATAATATTAATTAATATAATAATAGGCTCAATCACCATTGTTACCTAATTCGGCGATAGATAGTGACTAAACAGACATTTATTTTAATGAAAATCTTCAAGATTATTACTTTAAAGCTGTGAATCACCTTCATAAACAGCCTGTTAACTGAGAGAACACCAGAAGGACGAGAGGTTGTGAATCTGCTGTTTTTCATTCAAAAAAGGAGTGTGCACTCGTCCTGTGAGCGGTGCCCATGTGAGAGCGGCACCCATGCAACAGTGATGGCCATGTGTGAACGGCTGTGGCTCTGGGTTTGCTTTGCTGAGTTTAGGGTACAGATCTATACAGCAGGATACCAGACACAGTGCCTGCCCATTATTGCTCATGGGCTTGTTTTTAATGACGTCATGCTTCTGTTCTCTCCTACACTCAGCAGCTCACAGATTACGGTGTGTGTTTATGCACTGACCCAGGAGCCTTTCACTTCCTGGTAGATCTCATTAAACTCCAGCATGTCCCCCATCTCTGCTTCCTGCTTCCCTGGCACCCAGCTGTGACAGACAGACAGACAGACAAGTACAGCACTTTCAGTTCTTCCCACCAGCAAATCAACAATGGTGTCAACATCTATACATATCTGACAAAATCTACATTATTACTAGGGGTTCAAGCAGCAAAGCAGCAAGAACTCTATTGGGATTGCTCTTATTATCATCATTCTTTATAATTTTTCCACCCTAAAACATATCTGGATCCCAGAAACCATATGATGTAAAAGGACAAAATTTGGTAAATAGCTTGCATGTGTCACCCACTTATGTCACCAAAACCTGTCCACATTGACCACATGCTGGTGTTATAACAAGGCATTTTACATTTTTGCCAGTACCTCAAAAACTAAGGCCTAGAACCATGATCTTTTTTGGCAGAATCCTTGAGTCATGCAGAATCCTACACGTGTACTGTTGACAATTTTGTGATTTTTAAAAAATCTACTTTTTTCTAACTCTTCATACAGTTTGACTGCTTGTCAGTTTTTGGGACAATATAGCTGAAGATAAAAAATTATCAAAACAATTTTGCTACTCTAAAGCATTTTACTGTACCGCTCTCACAAATTTTGTGGCAAATACACATAAACAAGAAGTGAGGCATAACTCCTGAACGCTTGCATGCAAGAGAGACAATACTTCACAGATGTATTTAGCATATGGCCATGAGGGATTTTTTTTTTTTTGATGGTGCTCTATTGCACCATCTTCAGGCAAAGCAAGTTTTATGCTTTTTTTTTGTGACATAACATTGCAGGGTTTCCGCCAGTGTATTGCAAGCCCGGTGGCCCGCCGGGCCTAAGCATCAGGGAATTTTTTTTTTTTTTTTTAATGTATTTTTAAGATGTTTTTTAAACTACAGTTACAGTGGGGCGCCTTGGTTGGAAAGCTCACCAGCGACATCTGTTGGTTAAAACGTGAACGCACTATAGGAAAACAGCAGGGCTGTTCTTTACCCTCATTGTACATAGTGACGTTCAACACTTGATGCTTCCAACTATCACAAGCTAAGGGTACCTAGCAAGGCACCATTTCTTTAGTAGGCTAACTAACCTCGTTACAAACTTCGTATCACTTCATCTCGTCGGTAAGCACATTCTTTTTATATTAACTTAAGCAGTGTGTAGGTAACGTTAAACCAGTAGCATGAATGTAACGTTCGATACATTGTAAGATTACATGATTTATTAATCGCCATCTAAATAACGACTTCTTGTTTATTAATAACGTTAGCTTGGTGACATTGATGTGCACGACAACGTGGTCATTTAGCTAACTTAGCTAGCTAGCCAAACAGTCAGTAACACAGATACATAGATATTTTGTTGTTGAAATGTGCCCAGCATTCCAACGCTGTACATTGTTGTAAGATTCAGTAGCCAATAAGTAGGCAGTGTTGTGCATATCCCACTCTTACAGCTCGTTTCCAGCCCAAACCACTGCAGAGAGCAAACTTTTTTTTTTGTCAGTGACATTTCCTTCTGACATCTACGACGGCAATCGCAAACACGACATTTATTTTGCCTTTTTGTATAGCTATTATATGGATAAAATCGCATTTATTATTATGAATTGGTAAAAACATTTACTTCATATCCAGGGAGATAGCGAACTACGTGCACGTTACATGACGTGTAGACATTTGGTAATACGATCGCATTTCAGGCTAGAAAATAACCAGTTAATCCACAGAAATTTCTGAGTTGTCTTAGAATCTTTATCGCAACAAAATGTATCAAGGCTGGCAGTCCGGATCAAATTTGTTGTGACAGCTGCCGTCCCAAACAAACACCTGAGACAGGCTGCCTGCGTGCATGCCTCCCCCAAGGCGTTACGTCATTGTTTTGCAATGCGCAGCTGTCATAAAACACATGCTGGCTTCCATAAGCGGAATCGATAAGCTCGGAGCCATACAATTCCAATGAATAGGACAACTTGGAACCGGTTCGGGATTCCCATCCCTATTTAAATGTGCCCAGCATTCCAAGGCTTGTTGTAAGATTCAGTAGCCAATCAGGACTTGAATACAAGTTTTTTGTAGAGTGCAAAAACTTTAATATTTATTTTAATTTAATTTATTTTGTTGTTGTTGAAAACACAGCATTCCAAGTCTGTACATTGTTGTCAGATTCTTTGAAAGACTATGCTATACTGTAAATAGTTGTTGATTTTTTAAAATGTGTGTTGAATAAATGACTTATTTATAACATTCACATTACGTAGTTATATATTCAAATCTCCAGTCAGCTTTTAGCACTGACATAATGTAGGGCCCTATGGAATCTGTGTTATAGCTTTTTTAAATTCTCAATTCCGCGATTCCGTCCGTGATTCTGTTATCACAGAAACTATAGGGCCCTACCTTAATGCTGCCATCAGTCTGTTGCTGGCCCGCGCCGGGCCCCAATCAAAAAAGACACTTTGTGGCCGGCCCGCGCCGGGCCGCCGGCCCCCGTCAAAAGATACTTGCCACCGGGCCCAACAACTTTTCTGGGGGAAACCCTGCATTGGCATTCTTTATCCAAGATCATGGCTTCCAAACTCGGTCCTGGGCACCCCCTGTTCATGCTAGTTTTCATTCCAACCACAATTGCAATCCCAGAATTTTAACAAGCTTTTAACTTTTCATAATGAAGGCTTTTAATGTTTAAAACGACTATTTACCGTTTTAAGCCACATCTCCATATTCATATTGTGCTTATTGTCAAGTGTTTTGTGTCATTCATTACATCCTGACAAATGATACAGCTGTGGGCCTATTGCCCAGTGCAGCTTGGGCCCCGTTAAAAGCCGCATGCGACTGTACTTGTAATTAAAATGACCATTATTACCATCGTTAATCAAGTCAACACGACCATATAGCCTAGTGTCTTAAGTGTATGGTGCCATCTACAATCACGTAGTAATCACGTTAAAATCAATGTACACAGGTGGTCGAATAGAAGTTAACTTCCGCAGTTCGGGCGCTCTTTAAATCTGGGGAATCTTTGATTCTGATCACTACCACCAGTAAACACGATGCGACTGCTTAAATTAGGGATGAACGGTCTTTGAATCGGTTACCTTCTAATATGTAACTTATGCTCGAATTATGTTTGCAGTTCCCTCCGATCGACAACGCCTCCATATCTGCGGGGGTATCACTGGCCCATAAAAACCATAGCTACCGAACACATGGGTCCAAGGCCAAAGTTGGCTCGCTCGATTTTAGAGATCGTAATAGCTGCTAGCCATGTGGCAAACAAAACGTACAGAATCTACCTAAGCAGATAACGTTAGCTAGTCAGATCGCGAGTTAGTGCCAACTAAAATGGGATTAACTAACGCAGTTTTCATTTTCAAACAAGTCTACAAGCAAACCAATATACAAAAACCTGCTGTTTGCTTGAATTGAACATAGTTATGTGCTTGCCAATCAAAAATGTGGAGAAATAAAATTATAACGGCTAGTTAGGGGCTAGCCCTTATAATTTTAGCTTTTCTAGTTTCAAGGTTTGAATACACATTAGACTAGCCAAATAAGCTATTTTAAGTAGTTAGCTACTTGCTATGCTTTTAGTTTGTCATAGCAAATGACTTGCATACTTGAGAATGTGTCTCACACGCGCATTTTGTCAAGCCTCGAGGACAGCGAGCTGGAAATACAATAGTCCCGACAAAACACAATCTGCTGTTGCGGATTTATTCGCTAGCTAATGCTAGCAAGCTACACACTCATATTAGCCGCATTTCTCAAGAAATCAAAAGATAGAGACAGACTATTCAACAATTACTTTTTCAATTTACCAGAGAAAACTAACCGAACTCTACTGACGGTTCAACGGTATAAACATCAACAATAAATAAAGACGTGGTTTACATTACTGTCAAAAACTCCGTCCACCGTTTCCCGCGTGAACCACCGCTCGTCACTTCTATGGCCGAAATGACACGGAAAAGGGTTCTACGACCTGCCATTCACTTCCTTTTGCATCGTGAGTGTTATATAGTCTATGGTTAGAGTATATCATATGATATGTAGAGACCTAGAGACAGCGACGCCAATAGAAACTTACGGGGAGCACACAATGAACTACATAAGAACTGAAAGGGAAATTACCAATGAACGCCCACCACTGCCTCTATCTCATTACACTGGCTTGGTGGCTAACTAAAATTAAAACATTTACTATTGCTTTTGAATTTGTATAATCTTTGCAGGTAACTAATTTATATATTTGGAAATCTAAATAAAATACTCCCATAATCTAGACAGTTTCCGCTTTCAGAATTTTTACTATTTAACATTAGCTATCTTGCTAACGAGACGACAGACCGACTGTATAATGTTAGTAGCCTACAGACGCTTCCAAAATTAAGCACCAAAATCTGCGTTGCGATCAGAGACTGCTTTGCGATTAAGTCCGGTAGGTAAAGTTACCGGTTGTATAGAAACTGGCGCTAGAATGACTTCTCGTGGCAGGTATATTTTCTTCAGAGGTGGGTAACCCGGCTTCAAAGAGTAAAAAGACTGACCATGTATTTGCTCCAGCACCATGCACTAAACCAGCTGATCACAATAATTAAGTTCTCCCATCATGCTGAAGAGTTATGCTAATTAGAATCAGCTGGTTTAGTGCATGGTGCTGGAGCAAATGCATGGTCAGTCTTTTTACTCTTTGAAGCCGGGTTACCCACCTCTGATTTACATTCACCGCTGTGCCTGTACTGGTAGCCTACCTACTTTTTAACTAGGCTCCTGTAGCTACCCAGCAACCTCTAATTTCTAAATTAATGCTAGCTAGCCCTGTAGATCCTCTGCCGACATACAATTAGTAGGTATATCACGTACAATAGCCCATTAAAAACATTTCCATTTTAAAATATGACATACACTTTCATTTATGTCATCCAGGGTAAGAGAAAAATTATTGAATCCATGCCTATACGTATTTTTCATCTACAATGTAGGCTATGTGTTTGCATACATTTATGCGTATGCATGTCGTATACATTTATATATGAATTACTATTATCACTTACTCATAAAAAACACAGTACAAAAGGAAATTCAAAACACGTTTTCAGCGTACAAATATGCCAAGTTACTCACACATACAAAGCGCTGTCTATACAAAGCACTAAGTCATTAATTCAAACTGGCAAAATCTAGGCCTGGAATTAAAATTAGCCTATTATCAAAATTCCGTTACAAGAAACAATATTGGCTATCTTACCTCGCACAAATTAAGCAAGCTGTATTCCAAAGCTACCCAGTGTTTCTTAAATTGTTTCAAGTAACTTGGCCCTGCGTTTTTAAATCTTACCATCTGAAGACAATGTTGTCATTCAAACTTTGTGCCACATCAATGTGTCAAATAACAAAAATTAGCTCAGGCAAGACATTTAAATGAAAAAAACTACTGGTGAATTTGCAACCAAAATAAATAAATGAAATACTGTACATTCATACCCACATATATACAATACTTTGTTATCATGCACACTACTGAAAGGCTGATAAAACTTTTACACATGAAGGACTCTTACAAACCTATCCACACGTTTGCCCCTTTAACGTAATGCATGCTTGTACACACAGGGCCACGTTACTTTAAACAATTTAGGAAACATTGGGTAGCATTGCTTTGGAATACATGTTGTTTAATTTGTGTGAGGCAAGATTGACAATATTCATCCATCCATATCTTATGTATACCCACTTATCCTGGGCAGGATCACAAGGGGTGCTGGAGACTATCTCAGCGTGCATTGGGCGAGAGGCAGGAATACACCCTGGACAGGTTCGCCAAGCTACAGCAGGGCACATACACTCATATCTACAGTATGGTAGGTACCCGGAAGAAACCCACATGGACACGGGGAGAACATGCAAACTCCACACAGAAAGGCCCAGGGCCTTCTTGCTGTGAGGCAACAGTGCTACCCACTGCACCCCTATAGCCAATATTGTTTCTTGTAACTTGGCGTAATTTTGATATCAATACTTTTAATGGCAGGCCTAGATTTTGCTAGTTTGAATTAACGACTTAGTGCTTTGTATGTGTGAGTAACTTTGCATTTTTGTATGCTGAAAATGTGTTTTTCATCATATATTAATAATCAATACCAGACTGCTTAGTTTTTATGTAACTAAGTTATTCAATATATTAAAAAATTATATTCAAGATATTCAAAAAAATCTGGCACGTATGTAATTAACATGGTTTCAGACTGACACTTGACTGAACAAGGACCTTCCATTGGCCTAATATATGTTTCCTTGATTCCTCCATCCTCCTGTCCTTTCCTTGCATCCTCTGATGGGTGGAGCTTAGGAGCGAGGAAAGAACACAAGGATAGAAGAATCGAGGAAATTCCAAATTTGGCTTGGAATTTCTTCCCCAAATGAAAATGTCTCCAACTTTTGACCCTTGTCCATGATAGACTAGGCCTTGGAATATCTTTGATCTAAATTAGGTGAAATATTACAGTAGCATTTTCAAATAATTCCACTCCATTAGTTGCTGGATAGCGTTTGGTTAAAGCACCATGCTGTGGTCCATGGATTAACCTCAGGGCCTCGGATGTAATCCAGACCGTGCCAGATGTGGCCGTAAGGCCTTGGTAAGTCGATTGCCGCTTGGCTATGGGAGGGCTAAATCAGTTAGGGGTCCATGTTTCATTGCTCTCTAGTTTGTACTGACCCCCACTGGGTCAATCAGGGCATCTGTCGACAGGTGTTTCTCTAACATGTGATGTCACTACTAGTTCTTTTCACACCACAGACTACAGCTAAACTCACATAGAATGGAGTTGAAGGAAGACCTGTCAACTTTCACATGCAGTCTATGGGTACCCTGATCACTTTTTCACTTTTTGAATTGGCCTCTGTTGGATTACACAGGTTTTGAGTCGGCACAGTAATATTTCGCCCAGGATGGAGCGGAGGTACAGCAGGGCAGTATCTATAATAATGAAGTCTCAGAACTTTTAGACCTTCACGTTTTAGGGAGAAATTATATTCCAAAATTTCACTTTCTTGAATAAACCTGTATTAATTTACATAGAACGTTTGAAGTGGGATTATTTGAAAACACTACTGTAAAATTTCACCCAAATGGAGTCAGAGAGACTACAGTAACTTTTCTATCATAAAAAAGTATGAAAAGTTAGCAACCTTTTCAGTCATGGGAGAAATTTCAATCAAACATTTCACATTTTTCAATAACAATGATGCAGTAATATTTCATCCATACAATTTCAGATCTATATTCGTTCTTATTCTCTCATACAGACATTATAAAATGTTGAGACACTTAGATTTTTTTAGAGGGTGAAAAAAAATTATGTGACATTTGGGTATCTGATCTTTCCATGTTACAAGCTTTCAAATACAAGAAAAGAGAATGTAGCCTAATTTTTAAAAAATAAAACACAAAAAAATCTTATTCTCATGAACCGTCCATCCGGTCAATCTCAGATTCAATGTGACCCATCTTTGTTCTTGTCCCCACAAAAAGCAATGCTTAATGCATCAAAAGATGGCTGAATAGAGAGCTAATAAAATTGACTCATAATGGGCATGTCCATTAAAATTGCTGTAATTAATTCCAGACATGGTCATCGACCTTGAAACACATTCTGAATAGAAGAGCAAGTCGTTCGAAACAAGACAAAACTCTATAGCTTTAAAAACTTGGCCGCTTCAAAAAAAATTGTATATTTAGCATTGTTGGCCATTGTTTCATCTGAAAAAATGATACTTAGAAATCATCTTCTCATGAACCATAAGTCTGATCAAGATAACTTTTGGAACAAGAACACTTTGTTTAACTGCCAAACAAAATTACGAAGGAAAAGTTTCTACGTTCAGTGATGGCGAAATTATAATCAATTCTCATGAACAATCCATACTGTCCATGTTAGATTCGGTGTATTAGTCCCTAGTGAAATTGTGAAGCAATAGTCGATACATAGTCGAGCCAATCACATTGACCCATGTTGGGTTTGTCCATTTAAATAACTGGCAGAACTTGAATGATGTCAATGACATGAACAATATGGCCACCAGGTTTTCATATTCAACGTTCACAGGTGTTGTGGGGTGTTCTGGTCTGTGGCTGTTCAGGAATAAATCCATGAAAATGCATGGTGTTATTAGTTGACTTGCAGCAAGCCAAAACTTGATTGGTGTTGACCAGTTTTTACTGAAACTGCAATTAAAGAGATTCGCCACCAGAGGGCAGACGAAGCAGGGTCAAGGATTACGTGGGGCAACGTATGCGCAATGCTGGTGAATACTGCAGTGCAGATGGCAGAAGTCAGGTCTGCTATTCTTTTTATTGTATTTCAGCCATATTCAAATACAATGTAAAGTACAATTTACTCGTTTCCTTATCACTGGTGCAAAAATGTAGTAGACTATTATTGCTAAATCAGGATGAAGGAAGCTTCTTGTTCCCAGGCTATTTAAGCAATTGATCACAAACATATGTATCTTATGAACATATAAGTCAGATCAGTTGGGAATAATGAGAGAATGACTCATAAAACATCACTGAAAAGTGATGTTATATCTGAACACACAGATACAAACATACAAATGTATCCCCCCGAAGCCCACGTACACAAACATGCACACACGCACACACAAAGACTTCATTAAAGGCAGACTATGCAGGATTTTTTATTTGTAAAATATTATAAAATAGCCATGCTAAGGCATATCTATGATGCACTGGCAATCTATGTCTTTGCTTAGTTTTACCAAATTCCTGCACCTTTTACCTGTATTTGTTATTTTAATGTGTTCACGATGGTTCTGGGCATGGCACTCTTTTCTGTGCCTAGGCATCGGTAGTTCATCTGCATTTATTTCTATCAGGGGAACTGAATTCGATATAGCATGACAAAGTTGTAAACAAACACTCCCATCCTCATCAGGGTTCACTGATTATAAAACACAGCATAACTTGAAATATTTAAATAATTTATATCTAACTCTATACCTCAGGAATATAACAATTTAATATTACGTTGTATTTTATTTGGCAGCAGCTTTATCTGAAGCGACGCACAATAACTGCATACCGAAGGACGCTGGAACAACTACAGAACACAGGTCAGATAACGTAGCTACCACTGAGCTTGTAAGTCAAATTGCCTCCAGGGGGCGTCTGGTTCATGACGTCACAACCCAATGTTAAAGTCCTATTGACTTTTTACAAATCATTGATTGTAAAATATCTATAGTGATTAAAAAAAGATTTCTCACGTTTTTTTGGGACCATCATTCCATGCTGTAGCATGTGCTTGGTTGTATTTATTTCAATCTCTGGAGGGAACAAATGGATTTATGTCGATTTACAACGTGTTGGTGGTCCTGAACTACACTAAATCAAAGTCGCACGATACACATCACAACCACGTGTGCTTGTAAGTCTACCCGCCAAATGTGGTGCCTAGGCTCCAGGGTGAAGTTGCCCCTAACTGCTGGTCTGGGATCAGATTTCCCATCCCAGGTCTTAACTTTAGCCATTAGTAGGGGAAGAAAATAACTGACTCTGGGCCAGCAGCTGGGAGCAACTTCACCCAACACCGGTGGCTAGCTAGCTATACCCACGACAAATGCGGTGTCACTGGTTAGCTTAATGCATTTTTTCAATGGTCAGGGCAATAATGTTAAGAAGGGAGAAAATCATTCCAAATCCAACCATGTAGAGCAGGTCTGTCAGCGCCAGCATGAAAGATATCGTTTATAAAGTTTCGGTTAGCTAACGTTAACGTTAGGGAGGGCTGGATCAGCAGGTAGCTAGCTAGCTGTCAAAGTCAGGTTTATTTGTCATTACAAACAATATGCTGTACAGTACACGATGTAACGAAACTTAGTTTCGCAAGGCTTCGGTGTAACATAGACTTTCAGTCTGCTCACAGCACTTACAAAGGAATACACACATTGTGAAAATCAGAATCACAGTGCACTTAGACAAGACAGGTGCAGTAGGCAAGAGATAGACAATTTCTAATAAATAGTTTTATTAAAACATAGTAAGTAGTAAATATATTGTCGGTAATTTATCGAAAACCATGCTGGCTAGCTATATTGTTGTTGTGTTGTGATAAAAATATATATGACGTTATTTTCCATTTGAAATTACGTCTTAAGTTAGTTAGGTTAGGTTGTACTCTTTTATACGGTCTATGGTTGTACTTTATAGATCCCTGAAAGGAAATCCTGTTGTCATCACGACCGTACAATTATGATGTGAAATAAACAATATAACTTAATAGTAACAAATCTGTTATTTCCAGTAATTTGAAATTGAAATACGACATCAAAGTGACACTAGAAGTAGAAGGACGCAAGCGTGTTCTAGCTGAGCCGTGACGATATAAGCGTGCGTCGTGAGCACAGTACCGGTATGTGTAGTTCCTAAGCGTACTAAACGTACACAACGTTGTACCTTGTATTTCTGATGGGTCAATCGTGCTGCTGATATTATATTTCATGAGTCATATATGTCATGAGTACCGCATACCAATAGCTAACTGGTTCCCGACTTGTAACTAAAAATATCGCTTATTGAAAATTGCCCCATTCATTTTCCCATTGACACATTTGCGGGAAAACGAGGGGAGTGGCTTGGTGACATTTTCACTTACAAGCTCAAAGTTATCAGCTATTCATAGCTGTGAACATATACACATTATGTTGTATTTGAGAAAATAAAGAGGCTAATATTTGAACTGGATACGGATAACTTCGTGAAAAAGTCATTTACTTCACTAGTGTATTAGCTAGTAATAATGTACCTGTGGCCTGCTGATGTTACTATTTCCACACACACAATTCCATGTTTACATCACAGTTCTAACTAAATGTCCAGAATAGCTAAATACCAAACAAGGAAACACAAAATAGGTTCACTACGGAGTACTATACAATGTTCTCACACGTTAAGGGGTGACTCAGTGTAAAAGATTGTTATACCACACCCAATTACTGTTACCATCTATTTGGAATCATTCATGTTGCTAAAATGCTATTTCCAATATCGCTGACCACCTCACCTCTTCCCTTGACATTTTACTTGTAGCACTTGAGGGTGCATCCTCAGCAGAGGTGTGGGTGGGGTTGAGGACAAAGGAGGAGACAAACACAGAGTCTAGAACAAAACCTGCATGGTATACCTTCAATACTTACTATATTAAAAACATTACAATACACTACACACTAATCATCACACTAACTACAATACGAAGCTCTACATTAAACAAAACTAAGTTAAACTATAATATACTACCTGATTCTACATTACACTACACTGCTGTATACAATATACTATGTATTACATAATACAACAATGCACAGCATGATGTTGCACTATACACAACTAAACCGTATCCACTCTGGCAACCCAGATTTTTTCTCAATAGTGGTTTTTACACTATAATATACTACTGACCACATTAACTACACAGCATTAATCCACACCAGGTTAAATCAGTTTTCACTGCAATGCAGGACAAAATGGCACCTGAACTAATTAAACATGGCAGAACACACACATACACACACACAAACATTCAGTACGGATTGCATGCATTTCACACTCTAGGTTGCAAAGGCCAGTAGACTAAATACGAGTCTGGGAAGAGTTGAGGTGAAGGAGATATTTATGCATACATGATTCTAAAGCTGAAGACACACACACACACACACACACACACATGTTTGCATTGCTATACTTGTGAGGACTTCCCATTGACTTACATTCATTCCATAACCTCTAACCCTAACCCCAACCACTACATGCCTAACCTTAACCCTGACCTTAACCTAATTCTAACCCCAAGTCTTAACCCTAAAACAGCCTCTTGAACTTGTGGGGACCAGCAAAAGGTCCCCACCTTGTGTAATTTTCCTCATCTTTCTATCCTTGCGGGGACATTTGGTTCTCACAAAGATAGTAATACATGCTCATACACACACACAGTAAAATGTTCAGTGGTAAATAAACTGCTTACAAGATTTGATCCAAGTTGTTTTCACATAAACTCGAGAAGTTGAATTAACCCTGCTGAAAAACACACTTTCCCTGCTGCTTAATGAAGGTCGTACAGATGTTATGCTGGCCCAGCTGGTGGACCAACTTGTTCAGACTGATAATTAAAATAGCTGCGCTGGTAGAACAGCTTAGTCACGTTTGCACTATGATGGTAATCTTGATAAACCCAATCATGCGACCAGTTGGTTCTAGCATGCTGGTCATCAGCATAACAATGTTCACTTTTTGCTGGTTTTTATCAGCAGGGGATAGCTTCAATTTTAAAACGTAAAATTCTAAATAATATGGCTATGTTGCAAATCAAGATGTGTAAAGGTCAAATGGATGCTAGAGAAAAAAACAAGTAGGAAAAAATTATAACCTGTACATTTCATGGTGTAAATTCTGAAGGTAATTAAAACGTGGGGGAAATACGTTTGACTCAACGAACGTGATGGAAACGATAAAAATGTCGGACTGACAAGGAGCGAGTGACTGATTGTTAAGAGCCGGGGTTAGGATTGGCTCAGTAAAGTTTAGTTCCTCTACTTTTTAGATGCGTCAATTGTCTGATTCACCGAAAGAAGTGTGGGAGAGAAGGAGGGGTACGAGGGAGACAAAACTTTCTCTCTTTCTGCCCCTGTATATAAACCGCACCGCCGTCACTCACTCAGTCTTACCCGCATACCCATCAAGTCAGCGTCGTCAACGTCACCTATTCCGGCTTCCAAACGCGCTACTCAAGGCTTGGAAAACCAACTATCACCGCTGGATACCCATAATCAATCTTTGTCGATATTTATTGATATTAGTCAGATATCAATACATTTTGTGACAGATTTTTGAATTGTCTGGAGCCTGTGATAGAAGAAGCTGTATCAACTTTTCCACAAAAAAAGTTTGTTTCTTTTGAGCTGAGCCACTCGTGAACCTCGAAAGTAGGCTATAGCCTACCTATAACCAAAGTTTCAGAAAGTAAGTTAAAAATAAGGAAACGCATCGAGTCACTATTCTGAATGGGTTATGTACAATATTATTCACAAAAGAAAAGGTGATTTTTTCCCCCTGTCGACCGTTTAAAGGAAAATTTTTTTTTTTTTAAAAGCAGTCGAAACTGGAAATGCGACACACAAAAGGTAAGAAAAACATGAACAACTAACACACATGATGTTATTTTGGACGTTCATTGACAGCAGCCCGTGCGAAAATATTTATTTACTGCTGGTTCAATCCCGAGTGGTAACATAAAGAGTAGTGTTGATAGACTACATGTAAAAACGTGTCACATCAATTATTGTCACTTTAATATCTCATATTCGCTACGCATTTTTTATGCAATGATTAATGTTTTTGAAAATATTTTATATAAATCTTTTTTCATAAGGGCGGTGATGATGGTGATGATGATGGCGATTAGTCTAAGGGAGTAGTAACGCAGCATAAACTGTTGTGTAACGCATCTACACTGTTCCTTCTTTTCTTCTCAAGCTCCATCGTTCATATAACTTGTCAAACTCATCCGACATCAGTCAAATTCGCAAAAGTTATTGTTGGCATGAATTAAACAGATTAAGGGAAATGGCTTTTCATCTGTATCACCCTTCAGACTAATGAGACCTCTAATGTCATTTGGGCAGAATTTGGCGGTGTGTGTGTGATTTGGGGGTCACAGGTCGAACATTGACCATGTCCTTGTCTAACTAATTGTCACTGATATGGGAAAGTACCTGATTCCTGCTGTCAGCGTCTTTGTGAACAGAGTCCTGTTCTGCATCCGTTATAAAGAAACAAATGCAGAAGGACAGAATGTTTTTTCAGAAAACTGTGTGGTACAGATGTAAATATGCATGCACACACACATGCACACATGCACATGCGCATGTGCACACACACATACAAGCACACACACACTTCCACACACGCATGTGCACATACACACACATAAATGAACACAAATACACACAAATGAAAAGACACAGACAAACATGAAGAAACATACATACACAAGTATATGTATATGTATGTCCACAGACAAAAATGAAAAGAGGTCTGAACACACTTATGTATTTACAAAACACATATTTACAGCAGTTTAGGAGTCAGTATTTCCCAGAGCAACTTGCACAGATTACTTTTTACTTGATGTTGCATACAATCTATTTATGCACCTGGATGCTTACTGAAGCAATTCAGGTAAATTACCTTGCCCAAGGGTACAATGTCAGCATGCCCACACACACACACACACACTGGGGCTAGTTCTCCTAGGCCACACTGCCTACTTCACAAAGCCTAAGTCAGCTTTTCAGCCATTAATAAAGTCGTGTCTGTAACTGAACAATACCTGAACATGCCAAAGACAGCGGCAGTTTGATAAAAAAAACAACTGAACTTTATTTCGCATGGGGAGAAGAGTAAAAATACCTCCATGCAGATCCCTGAATCTGTGAATCTATAGAGGGAGAGAAAGAAAGAGAGAGAGGAGAGGAGGCAGAGGGTTAATGTAGTACAGATTCCCTATTGACTGTGTGCAGCACCCAGAGGGAGAGAGAGGAGATGATATAAAATGAGTTGGTCACGGTTTGAACAGTTACACATGCTGTTTACATTTTTCCCAAATTAACATGGTCCCATGCTCTGCCAACCCCCCCCCACCCCCTACCCCCCTCCCTCAATGTCTTTCCCTCTCTTTCTCTTTCCACCTCTTTCCTCCTTCATTTTGAAAAGGAGTAACAGACTGAAATAATTGAACGGAGGCTCTTGTATGTTTTTTTTTAAAACATATTTACTTTTTAAGAGTTGGAGTGGGGCATTGGGGGGGGGGGGGGTAAATTAGAAACCGAAGTTTGAAGCCTGAAAAAAGAGGGGAAGAAAGAAAAAATGGGGACAGAAGATGGGGGAGAAGGGAGGGGTGCAGAGGGGGGGATAATTAAGAAGAGGAAGAGAAGGATGTAATTAGGGAGAGGCAAAGGGGAGCTGGTAAATTAATACTAGAAGGAGGGTAAAAAGAAAAAGAAAGTGTGTGGAATGCTTCAGTTGGGATGGAAGGAGAATTAGAAATACAGAAGAAAAAAGAGTGAAGAAAGAGGGAAAAATGGGTTTTAAGAAAGTGCAATGGATAGCGAAACCACCGGAGTGAATGAAAAAGAAAGATGGAGAGACTAAAAAGGAAAGTGAGAGAAGGAGAAGAAGAAAGAGGAAGAGAGGGTTCAGGACAGAGAGAAGCGGAAAGGGAGGTTGTTATAAATTGTTGTTGGGTTTTAATGTCTTTTTTATATCCCGTTTTTATTCCATTGATATTCTTTGGCAGGACACTGTCCTTTATAATGCCAAGTACATCTATGTGAATTCAGTTGTGACCCCAGTCGAATGCGCGCATGTGTGTGTGTGTCTGTCCAACATTATATAAGTAGATGCGTACATCCGTGTGTGTGTGTATTTATGTATGGCTGTGAGTGTGTGTGTATTGGACATGTGTATGGTTTACATTTGCATGCTTGTGTTTTTCTATTACATTTTGCGTATGCATTTGTACATGTGCCTCCCTATGTATGTATGTATGTATGTACATGTGTTTGAATGTGTCAACGTATGTGTGCGTATATTTCTGCATGTGTGTGTATGTATGTGTGTGTGTGTGTGTTTGCGTATGTATGCATGTATGTGTGTGTTGAGTTAGTAAAGGAATGTGAAGTTGATTGAGTGCAGACTGCACATAAATCTCCACTCTAACTGTATACAGGCACACAACAATGACCCTAACCCCCTCCCTCACAGTACAGTGTTAATGTACTGTAGTGTGCAGTCAGTGTGTATGTACTATATTAACCCACTTTCTCAGTGCAGTGTTAATGTACTGTAGTGTCCAGTCAGTGAGTGTGTAGACACTATATAAACCCTCTCTCTCAGTGGAGTGTTAATGTATTGCGATGTGCAGTCAATGTGCATGTACTGTATTAACCCCCCTCTCTCAGTGCAGTGTTAATGTACTGTAGTGTGCAGTCATCAATTCTGTTAATGCTCATTCCATTAGTGCTGTATTAATGTGCAGTATTATTCAGTTGACCTGTGCAACGTTAAACTAGACTTCTCTAGACTTGTTTGGGGAGTCTGTCTGTATGAGTATATATCTGAGTGCCTCTGAGTTTATGCTATGTGGTTAGGGTAATTGAGAGTGAAATAATCACACCTTATGTTTTTAATTAATTGTAATGAACTACACTTCCTTAATGGGCTATTGTGTGGATCTGTTTGATGACTGAAAAACTTCATTATTACTCTCCTGCATTTTGTCAATGACAAAAATTGAATAACATTGAAATGATTGTTTCTGAATTAAATGGGAAAGCATTAAAATCATTATGATGTATTCTGCTCAGTTTATAGAAAAAATCATTAAATTGTTGGACATGTAAACTTAAATTTGTATTTGTCCTTCTACATCAGTTCTGTAATGAAACCTTTCTTTCAGACCAGTTTTAATTTTGGAAAGCATATGTGTGTGTGTGTGTGAGAGAGAAAGAGAGTGAGAATTTTTTTTGCTGTTTTTACCTCACATTTAGTTGGCCACTAAATGAAGCAGAATTAAATGACTGGCAAAATGAAAAAACAAGACGTTAGAACTCAAAGCAATTTTCCCTTAGGGAAAAGATTGCATCATCTATGCACAAGGTTACTTTAAAAACTGGGTCAGAAATGTGAATCAGTCCTTTACCGTGTGTGAATGTATTTCTCAATCCCAAAATTCAGCCTGAAATGTAAAGGTCCAGTCCATTTTCTCCCTTTAGGTGTGATCATCTTATCACCTCTACTCTGGCCCTGTAAACTAAGAGAAAGAGAGTGATAGAGAGAGACAGAAAGAAAAGAGACCTTGGATATTCCTTTATTTTAGCAACTGAGGGCATCAACAGGCAATTGGAAATTTAGGTATTTTACAGATAAAGGACAGTCACCATCCTCTGAAACACAAAACACAACACAGAAACACAAAAATCTGAATCAAAACAGAAAACAGTTTAAAAAAAGAAAAAAAAAAAAAAGAAAGCAAAACATCTCCAACTCCTATCAATACTTACACCCTATGCACCCCAGCCCCTTAACAAACTTAAGTCAGATGTACAACAAGCCCCTCCCCTACACAAGAATGTAAGGCTTGCCCCACACATCAAACTGCTTGAAACCCACTAAGATCATTACGAAGCTGGGCATGGGCATACTCCATACGAAAAGAGAAAGAGCTAAAATCAAGGCTAATAAGCTGATGTTGTTATGGCCAGCGGCGTAGATTATATAAGCGAGTAAAGAAGACATAAACAACAATAATCTTATGAACTGTAGCCAATGATTGTGTGTGTGCATATTTGTACATTATGTGTGAGTATGAGCATGTTTGCACATGTGTGTGTGCACGCATGCCTGTGTGGATGCATTTATGTGTATGTGCCTGTGTCTGTGTGTGTGCATGTGTACAAATGTACATGCGTGTTTGTGTGCTTGCACGAGTGAGTTTTCAAAAGAAAATATAATGGGGTCTAAATAACACTTTCTCAATGCCTCTTTCAAGTGGAATGGATTGAGAGGCACAGGACACGGTCTTACAGTGCTGTTCAACTGATACAGCACAAACTCTGTGTGAAACAGAGTACCTCCATTATGGCTCTGTTCCAGGAGATGGAGAGAAATAGAGAGACAGAGAGAGAGAGTGATAGAGACAAGCAGTGAATGAAAGGCAGGAGAGATACAGAAAGAGTGATCAAGAGAGACAGACAAATGGAGGGAGGGAGAAAGAGGTGGAGTGATGAGGAAAGATTGTACTGTTCTGAACTTGTCATATTTCACGCTTGTTAGAAGACCATAGACTGCATGCCATAGACAAGTAATTACACATCAAGATCACGTCCTTGTGTCTACCTCTTGTCAAAGAGAAAGAACTTGAGAAAAAAGAGTGATGAGTTACATAGAGTGCATGAAATGGATGATTGGACACTCTAGTACAGTAATACCACACAGAAAGGGTTAAAACAGCATATACACACTGCACACTACAGTACATTATCACTGCACTGAGAGTTAATACAGGATAAACAAACTGCACACTCCAGTACATTACCACTGTACTGAGAGTTAATACATTATAAACAGACTGTACACTACAGTACATTAACACTGCATTGGGAGAGAGTGGGTTTATATACAGAACCTCTGCTGTGAGAAGTGGATATTTTGGGATTTTAGGGAGTTAAAAACAGGGGCTCTCTGATCCCAGCAGATTGAAAATGAGGCTTTTTGTGCCCCACCTGTCTTGGTGAGGCAGAGTGGAACAGAGTTGTTCTGACACCCATTGAAAGAGGGGGTTTGGAAGCCATTTTCCCAGTGAGGACCCTGTAAAATACTTTTAATGATGTGCCCTCAAATTAACACCTCAGCACTGCACTGTGCATTAACACTGCCGAGAGAGTGAGGGAGGGAGAGAGAGATGCATGTACAAAAACAAACACACACGTTATGGGCTCATGCACACACATAGTCTCTCTCTCTCTCTCTCTCTCTCTCTCTCTCTCTCTCTCACACACACACACACACACACACATTCTTATCCAAACAGATTCACAGTTCATTAATTCGAGCATGCATACACTACAGTACTGTGCAAAAGTCTTAGGCACCCTAGATTTTTAAATATATAGTATATATTTGGTCTTAGATGTTTATTTTTGTTTTCTGCATTAGTGTGTCAGTAGAAAAGAGCAAATTTGAGATTTCCAAACATTAATTTTCCAAAAAATAAAATTTGACAGATACATTTTTGTATTTTGTTAAATAAAGTAATATTTTAAGTAATAGACTACTTTTCGGATAAAAACTTGATCAAGGGTCTCTGGGATTACCTGGAGAGCCAGAAGCAAGCGAAACAGCCAAAATATGCAGAAGAACTGTGGCAAGTTCTCCAAAATGCTTGGAACAACCTACCAGCCGATTTTCTTATAAAACTGCAGGACAGTGTTACCTAAGAGAATTGATGCAGTTTTAAAGGCGAAGGGTGGTCCCACCAAACATTGATTTTATTTAGTTACTATTTACTGCTCTTTATATTATTATTTTTTAAAATATGTATAACCCTTCATTTAATTATTTCTGAAAGCATCTTAGCTGTACAGCTTTTTTTTTTACAGGTGCCTAAGTCTTTTGCAAAAAAATATATTATTGTAATTTAATTACGGAAAGCAATCAATTAATACAAAACAATGCCGTACATTTATTCGGTATTTAAACTACATCCCTCGGATTGAACCAGATGCTACGGCCTTGTGCTTGTGGTTCTGTAACCCCTCCCCGACCCACTCAACATCCACTGATACGCAGCGGTACTTTATTATCCACCTAGGCGTAACGCTGCATTGCTGATGTAAAATGGGAAGTGGGGAGTAATAATCAAGCACAAAAATGTGACCGTAATGCTAACATATAAAACGTTAAAACATGTTCGGTAACTTTACGAGATGATGCATTTCAAGGGGTATATCCTAATAAGATAAATTTGTGTATATAGTTAGCCGTAGTAGTAGCTCGCATGCAATTTAGCCTCGTTACGTGACGCATGAATGACTGACGGAGTAGTAGTTGCAGTAACTCAAACGCTACGGAGACTCCCTGTTCAAACTTTGAATCGCGCACGCTCTGTTGGAGCAAAGTGATCATTGCAAAGGTGTTTGACTATAGAATGCTAACGTAGCAAATAATTCCTATTATTGCAGCCAGTCACCCGACCAGCCTTGCAGTTAGAAAATAATCATGACCTCAGATGACGAGGATACTGACAAGGAGAGAGAGAGCAGGCGACCTACTAAAAAGAAGGGAGTCCATGACCCCCAGAAGTTCCTCGCAAAATATCAGGAGCAATGGCCGTGCCTCCGCCCCTCAAAACTTCCGCACCATGCATTTTGCACATTGTGCAATTATGATTTTGACATTAGCCACCAAGGAGCTTCAGGTAATAATTTAGCTAAACCTCTAGTTACAAAAGCTTACATTCCTAGATAATTTTTCAATTGAATACTTTTTTTTCATTAGGCCTATATGATATGTGCCTATATAAGCTGATTCAATTATTTAATTATTAAATAAAAATGGAAATCATGAACAGAAACTTGGTTTTATTCATAATTGACAGTGTTTTACATTGCAACAAGTTCTTTTTTTTTACATTACAACATACGTTTCTGTAAATACTTGAAAATGAAAAAATGTTACAATATACAAAATAAATTATTTCAATTTTTATTAAATAATTGAATGCTATTCACTTATGGTTATCAGTTTGTATAAGCACACATATCATATAATGAAATATTAATCATGAAAAAATTGTTCTAAGCAGGTGTACTCAAACTTTTGACTTGCAAGTATATCATAATATAGCCCAGTGCAATATTATGTATTATGTATTAGTATTATGTATTAGTACTCAAAATATTTTCCTAAGGTTGGCAGGTCTGCAAAGGTGTTTTATGGGGTAGAAGTCCAGCCTGTGCAGGCCAGTCAAGTTCTTCCCCACTAACCTCAGCAAACCATTTCTTTATGGACCTTGCTTTGTGCACGGGGGCATTGTCATGCTGAAACAGGAAAGGGCCACAAAGATGGAAGTGCAAAATCTTCTAGAATAGCATTGTATGCTGTAGCATTAAGATTTCCCTTCACTGGAACTAGTTCCATGAAAAATAGCCCCAGGCCGTTATTCCTCCTCCAACACACTATACAGTTGGCACTATTTGGGCCAGCACAGTTGGCACTATGCATTCTGTCAGAATGGCAGATAGTGAAGCATGATTAATCATTGCGGAGAACACGTTTCCACTGCTGCAGAGTCCAATGGCAGTGTGCTTTTCAGCACTCCAGCCAAACGCTTGGCATTGCGCATGGTAATCTTAGGCTTGTTAGAGGGCTGCTCGGCCATGGAAACCCATTTCATAAAGCTCTTGACAAACAGTTCTTGCGCCAGTGTTGCTTCTAGAGGAAATTTGGAACTCTGCAGTGAGTGTCGCAACCAAGGACAGATGATTTTTACGTGGTACACGCTTCAGCACTCAGTAGTCTCATTCTGTGAGCCTGCTGCTTTGCGGCTGAGCTGTTGTTGCTCCTATACGTTTCTATTTAACAATAACAGCACTTATAGTTGAGGGGCATCTCTAGCAGGGCAGAAATTTGACAAACGGACTTTTTGGAAACTTGTCATCCTATGACTGTGGCACATTGAAAGTCACTAAGCTCTTTAGTACGACCCATTCTACTGCCAGTTTTCATTAATGGAGATTGCATGGCTGTATGCTTTATTTTATGCACCTGTTAGCAATGGGTGTGGCTGAAATAGCTGAAACTACTAATTAGAAGGGGTTTCCACATACTTTTGGAAATGTAGTGAATAAACACATATGCCCGATCCTTCAGAAATGAGGGGCACCTTTGGCCGAGAACTTTAAACACAGTGTAATTTAGAACACTTTGCTCTCCAGTGGGGATCGTGTTCCACTAGTTTATAAATGTCTCTATAGTACAAGGTCTGTTCAGTGCAATACAATGCTAACTTTCAAAAAGTTCATCCCAGTTCAGGAAGAGCTCTCCATGAAACTGTGAGTCTACAATTTGAACTTAAACTGGAAAAGCTTTATTGTCAAAAGAAGCTTATGTTCAATTTGCCAATATATAACACAAAAGTCGGTTGGTATTGAGACAAAAGTTATTTGTTTACAGTTGTGTTTATTGTATGGTTATCACTATAAATATCTATGGTTATTTTAGAATATATATCTACGGGTACTTGGTATTCATAAGGTAAGATGCGATACATTTCATTATCCTCAAAGGGAAAATTGTCTTGGGCAATATGGAAGATTATATGTGACAAAAAATTTAATAAATTGATAATTAAATAAGTAAAGGAGGAATTAAACAAATTAATTGATCATGAAATATGTAAGCACTGAAAAATAAAGTGCTAAAATAGATAATGAAATAAGCAATGAAATAACTATTTATTAATTATTTTATTCGTTATGACACTTGGTGGCATGCCACTAGGTGGCATAACGAATACAATTTTGTGGAAACACTATTATCTGGACAAAGTGGTGTTTGGAATGGATGAAACTGTTAAAGTAATAATCTCGAAGATTTTCATTAAAATAAATGTCTGTTAAGTCACTATCTATCGCTGAATTAGGCAACACAATGGTGATTGAGCCTATTATTATATTCATTTATATTATTATTATTAATATTATAATTTATGATTAAAGAACTGGGTGTCTGTGGCGACATTCCCGGGAAAAAATCACAAGTGGCACATAGATAGTGACGCATATCCCATCACCCATCAGTGGTTGGTCCGCCAGAGAGGGTAGGCGGAGCTAACGCAACAGGCTTGCTCTTCAACTCATTTGTGTGTGAGCGGCGTACTGTTTTTTCCGGTGTCTGCTACTGTTAAAGGTGGGGGGTTATGGAACCCTAATAAGTTTTTGTGTAACATGAGAGGTCATATTATTTGTTGATGTAGATTTCGTATTACATTTGATGACAATGTAAGGTGACTAAATTACATAGCTATTTGCACAGCTAACACTAGCTACCGGACCATGTCAATAAAGGCAACATTAGTTTAGACAACGTTGCGCACAGTATCCATCTCTCATATCAGGTAACGTTGCGTTAGCTAGCTAGCTAATGTAATTAACACAATCTAATGTCAGCTAACAATTAGAAAAAACACTAACTAACGCTACCGACCGGTACCGACCTCGCAAACCGTCTCTCGAATGCAATGCTACGTTGTTGCAGCGTTGCAATGTAGCTAACTAAAGGCCAGTTCAGATCAATGATTCGCAACGAGACTGGATGCAACTTGCAAAATTCCAAAACGTCTGATTGTAAACATTCTAAAACTGCACTTGGCGATTTGACAAGGTGGGTCTTTTGAGACCCTAGGCAACGGCTTCAGAGGCTCTGCAACTAACCAGTTCACACCGCTGCAATTTTCTCTGCAACATTCTAAAACCGTTTTGTCTCGTTGCGAATCATTGAACTTAACTGGCCTTAACGTTACCGTTATTTACATTGCCATCAAGTTCATCAATATATAAGCCGGGGTATAGGTGGAGCAGAGCCGGGTCTGATTTCTGTGTAAAGATGTCAAGCCGGAGAAAACTAAATAAAAGAATACAGCAGTATGGATTAGCGTTGTTATTATTTTATTACGCTTCCTCATATGTTCCAGCCTTGATGCCCTTTTTTGATGAAATCTCCTTTGTTTTTGTTTTATTCTTCTTATTCTGATTGCTAATTTAACACCCAGCTCAGCTTTATTCTCAAACAGTTTAGCTAGCAAAACCAGAAACAAGGCAGTTGTTTCAAAAATATCACACAACAATCATTCACGATGATGATGCACGAGATACGTAATTTCACGAGCCACAGCGAATCCTGCGAATTCTTCTCTGCAGTGTAAAGATGTTCATACCGAGCAAAAGGTGGATAAAGAACGTTTGTGGAAATTGATCATCACTAATTCTACCCCAGGTCTGCTACAGCATTTTAACCCGGCTCGGCAGTGTAAAGACAGCTTAAGTTGGCCTAATGTTAGACAATTAATGAGTATGTACATAACGTTACTTTTATAACAACCATTTTTCAGTAAATAGTAAGTGTAATAGTTGGCGTGGCCCAGGTGCCAACTCATTGACGTCACACAGGCGACACTGGTTGGATCCGGTTGGATCTATGGGAAGTGAGGTCCAAAAACACACCTGCAATTACCGCTTCTCGCCATTGGTACCGCCAAAGGGAACGAAACTGAAATCTTCGAGATTGTAACTTTAAAGCAATGAACTAATCAAGAATATTGTCAAAATTGATCTTATAGTGCTCTTTAAAATCATCTATTAATTCCTTCGCTACGATTTATATGACAGTGTAGCTGCAGTTTTGAAGCAAATGGAGTATATGGCTTGCTAGGTGGGGCAGTTTTAACACTTTTTAGTTTTCACACAATTACTTAAAAGCAGCTGAAGATATTAGTTAGTCAAGCTTTTATGTCAGAAACTTTCACCTTAAATATTTGGATGAATTCCACAATAAAGCTGAAATTATTGTTTTAATACTGTTGTCATGAAGTATTGGAGTGATGTATTTAATGTTGGGTGGTTGAGTGGGTAGCACTGTTGCCTCACAGCAAGATTGTCCCTGTGGGTTTCCTCCGGATACTCCGGTTTCCTCCCACAGTCCGAAGACATGCAGGTAGGCTAATTGGAGACTCTAAATTGTCAATAGGTTTGAGTGTGTGAGTGAATGGTGTGTGCCCTGTGATAGATTGGCGACCTGTCCAGGGTGTACTCTTGCCTCTTGCCTGGAGTAGGATCCAGCACCCCCTGTGACCCTGACCAGGAATAAGTGAATATAGATAATGGATGGTATTTAATGTTATTACAACAATTTTGTGATGTTATATTTGCCCCTATATGGTGTTATCATATGGCATCTGGCATTTTATGTTAGTTAATGGGCCTCATTCACGAATCATGTGACTGTAAACTGTGTATAAGAACGTTTCCAAGAATATTTCGGCATTCAGCATTTTTTTCTTATCTGTATTTGTTCATTGCTGTTTCCTTATGCAAATCACATGAACAGGATTGCGTGTAAAATTTATGAACAGCCAGCATTCATCATCTCATACACCTGGTGCATCACATATGCACAAAAACAACGATCTCCACATCTGTCATGAATCTCCTATTGATTTTTTCGTAGGAACATTTTTAAGAACAAAAGTAAGAATAAGTTTGTGAGGCCCAATATTGTGACCAGGGAATTAAAATCAAATCAACATTGACAAGACAGGTGAATGTTCTTGACATAAAAGCTTGACTATGATATCTTCAGTTGCTTTTAAGTTACATGTCACATCACATCCTAAAGAAACTAATTACGTTAAACAAGCCTACAAATTATTACTGTTTCTGACACAGTCGCTTACAGCTAATTAAAGTTATAAGTATTTACCGGTGGCAAAATGGCTACTACAAATATATGGTAAATGGTAAATGGACTGCATTTATATAGCGCTTTTATCCAAAGCGCTTTACAATCGATGCCTGTCAATCACCAGAGCAGTTAGGGGTTAGGTGTCTTGCTCAGGGACACTTCGACACGCCCAGGGTGGGGATCGAACCGGCAACCCTCCGACTGCCAGACAACTTAAAATTGGTGTTCTTGGCTTTGCTATTTGTACAGCCCACCACACAACAACTTGTCAGCATTTTTATAATCTTGTAAATCTTATGACTGCTCATACTAACTCTATGGATTGTTTTCCCCCATCATGGGGTCATTGCGTATTCATGCACTTTGATCATAGCTGATCCCACCCTTCCATGTTGACTGACAGGCCAAGTGGAAATAAATACACATAGAAATAAATACACAATAAAATTAATAAAAAAGCCAGCAGGGAAGAACAGAACTTCTTGCTTCTGGCTTCAGGCAGTACCAACTGTATTTGTGATCTGCAGTGCAATGACCATGTTGTTCTTTTCTAATTGGTGGTTTCTCCCAGTGCATCATCTCCAGGTGGCTCTACTATTGGCAGCAGTGGTGGTCTCTGCCCAGGTGTCTGATCCTGCACTTAGCTTGTCCAATGAGAGATCTTCGATTGAGAGGACTTATGAGCTCACCAAATACCTCGAGCATCAACTCAGAGAAATTAAGGACACTTATGTAAGTCTGTGTGCAACGTTTCATTTTTTGTGTGCGTGTGTGTGAGTACAGTTGAGGCCAAAAGTTTACATGCCTAAGCTAAAGACATTCAAACTCAATTTTTCACAACTCCACACAATTCATGTTACCATACATTTCTTGTGTTAAGTCAATTAGGGTATCTACTTTATTTCCGTAAGAGATAATTTCAAAATAATAGCTAAAAGATTTATTTCAGCTTATATGTACTACAGCAGATTTTCAGTGGGTCAAAAGTTTACATACACTTTGTTAGTATTTGGTGGCATTGCCTTTTAATTGCTTAACTTGAATGAAACGCTCGGTGTAGCCTTCCACAAATGTTTCAGTATACTTTGCCAGAATGTTTGCCCATTCCTCCTGACAGAACTGGTGTAACTCAGTCAGGTTTGTGGGCCTCCTTGCTCGGACATGCTTTTTCAGTTCAGTCCACAAATTTTATACGGGATTCAGGTCAGGGCTTTATGATGGCCACTCCAATGCTTTCACTTTGTTGTGTTTAAGCCATTTTGTTGCAACTTTGGAGGTATACTTAGGATCATGTCCTGCGGGAAGAAAAATAAATAAATAACAACACAGAAACAATTTTTTTTAAACATTGTAAATAATCCATTCTCCAGCCCCCATTATTCTTTGCATTACTGATTCTCCTCTTGACCACTTTGCCTTGACTTCCTGCTAGCGGACCGCTGTAGAAACAATTTGCGAAACACTGGCGAGTCAACATCTGTGCCAATTGCAGGCAGCTTGGTTGTGCTAGCATATACAGTGAGTGCCATAATGTTTGGGACTAAGACTTAAAAAAAATTTTTTTTAGGCTGTGTACTCCACAATTTTATAATTGTAATCAATCAATCACGTATGGTTAAAGTGCTCATGATCACTTTTCAGGGCATTTTTTTACATTTTGGTTTCACCGTGTAGAAGTTACTGAACTTTTTATAAATAGTCCCCCCATTTTAGGGCGGCATAATGTTTGGGACAAATGGTGTTACAGGTGTTTCTAATTAGTAAGGTGTGTTTAATTGCTTCCTTAGTGCAGGTGTAAGAGAGCTTCAGTATCTAGTTTTGAATCTAGCCTTTTGATTGCCTTTGGAGTCTGTTATTGGCGTTTGTCAACATGAGGACCAGAGTTGTGCTAATGAAAGTCAAGGAAGCCATTGTGAGGCTGAGAAATAAGGGACATGGCCAAACTGTGGGCCAATCAAAATCAGCTGTTTGGAACATTATTAAGAAGAGAGCACTGGAAATCACAGAAATCAGAAATCATAAAGAGTCTGGTAAGCCAAGGAAGACAGCTGATGTCTTCAAACTGAATTCTCTCCATAATGAAGCAAAATCCCCAAACAGCTGTCCAAAAGATCAGAAACACTCTTTAGGAGGTAAGTGGGGATCTATCAGTGACTACTGTCCACAGAAGACTTCACAAACAGAAATACAGAGGTTACACTACAAGGTGTAAACCACTTGTTTGCTGCAAAAACAGTATGGCCAGGTTACAGTTAACTAAAAAGCATCTGAAAGAGCCTGCAGAGTTCTGGAAAAAGGTCTTGTGTTTAAATTAGACTAAGATTCACTTGTATCAGAGTGATACCCAGAGCAAAGTATAGAGGCCAATAGGAACTGCCCAAGATACAAAGCACCCCCCTCATGTGTGAAATGTGGTGGGGGGAGGGGGGGGGGGTTATGGTTTTGGCATGCATGTCTGCCACAGATACTGGCTCAATTGTTTTCACTGATCTGCTTATAGCAGCAACACAATGAATTCTGAAGTGTGCTGAAGCATCTTATCTGCTCAAGTTCAACAAAATGCCTCCAAATTCATTGTATTCACCATGGACGTCTTCTTTGATGCTTTGTTATTTCTGAGCTTTTGTCTTAGTGATGTTCCAAACAGCTGGTTTTGGTTTGCCTAAGGTTTGGCCCATGTATCTGACTGTTTTTTCCTTATTTTTAAGCCTCATTGTGGCTTCCTTGACTTTCATTGGCTCTGGTCCTCATGTTGACAACTGGCAATAGCAGACAAAGGTCTAGAATAGAAATTAGAAACCGAAAGCTGTCTTATACGTGCAGTAAGGAAGCAAATGAACACACCTGACTGATCAGAAACACCTGTGAAGGCATTTGTCCCAAACACTGTGATGCCCTGAAATGGGGGGACAATTTACAAAAAGTGCTGTAATTCCACATGATGAAACCAAAATGTATAAATATGCCCTTAAATAAAAACTGAGAATGTGTATTTCATTTCAATGTGAATTGTGTCATTACAAATCCAAAACTGTGGAGTACAGATCCAAGTCAACAAAAAAAAAAAAGTCTTTGTCCCAAACATTATGGCGCTCTGTGTAAATTGTAAAACAGTAAAGAGAGTATCTCTCTCTCTCTCTCTCTCTCTCAGCTGTCCTATCTGGGCCCCCCCTTCAGTGACCCAGACTTCTCCCCGCCACGGCCCAACACCACAGCGCTGTCCCTGCCCAGCGCAGCCACACGGCTAGACCTTTGGCGGGGTCTGGAGAACCGAGCGCGGTTAGCACAGAACCACCGGGCATACAGCGTGCTCTTGGGGGCAGTGCGGGAACTGGCCAGGGCCACACTGTGCCCCTACCTCCAGAGCTCACTGCTGCACTTCTCTGCTGGCCTGGATGGCCTGCTGGGCTCCATCTCCGGCCTCATGACCACGCTGGGGTATTCCCTCCCCCCGCAGTATTTCAGCTTGCCCACTGGGGGCACTGTTCAGCCTGAAGCAGGGACTGTGGGGGGGGGTACCAGGAGAGAAAGGGAGGGGGATAGGGCCAGGGAGGAGAGGGAGAGAGAGGGGGACTCCCGTAGGGAGCTTGCCAAAGAAGGGGCATCTACTTTTAATCCCAGCCAAAGCAGAGAAGAGAGAGGGAGGAGAGGAAGGCAGCAGAGGTGGGAGGGGCAGGCAAACCCCATGGAGGGGGGAAACAGAGAGAGTGAGGAGGGAGAGGATGGAGAGATGGAGGGATGGGGGGGCAAGAGAAGGCTGTTGAGTCTGAGGGAGGAGGTAGAGACAAACAGCAGGAGAAGCTTGGCTGAATTTGGTGAAGGTTACCTGGGATCGCGCTTCCACCTGTATGACTCTGGCCGGCATAGTCTATCACAAACGCCCCAGGCAGGGCCTCAGGGGGCAGAGCTACAGGTCTCGGAGCCAATCAGAGTCAACCTGACGCAGCTGCTCATGGATGAGATACTGCCGAGTTTCTATGGCAACAGCAACAACAAAGGCAACAACAATGTTGCCAATGGCAACCATCTTCTGAGTAGGGAAAATACCCATGAGGATGAGCTACGCCTGGGATGGGAGAGCCACGCCCAGGACATGCTGGAGCTCATCGGAGAGAAGGAGGGAGACAGAGGAAGAGATCATTTTCCCGCCTTCACATCTCCCCCATCCCTCCATCCCCGCCATTCCCGCTCACTGCCTTCCTCTCTCTACACCTCCACCCTTCATCCTCCTCTCTCTCCCCTCTCTCTCTTCTACCAGTTCAGTGCCAGGGAGGGACATACTCTCCTGTCTGACCTGGCCCCCGGGGTTCACGCTGTTCCCCCCCCTGCCCCCCTGCTCTCCTCCCTCTCCAGCACCTCCCTGCTCCACCCACCCTCCCTCAATGACTTCTCCCGAAAGGTAGAGAGCTTCTGGGTTCTAAGAGAGCTGCAGAGCTGGCTTTGGAGGTCGGCCAAGGACTTCAACCGCTTGAAAAAGAAGCTGAGAGCTTGAGAAAACCGCTAATGTGCTAATGCTCACTGCACTGAAGGAGGAATTGGAGGAAGGGGTAAGGCAGGGAAGGGTGGATAGAGACAGATGGAGAGATGGTGGGAAAATGAATTATGTGCAGAGTAAGCAACTTCTGGAGACATCAGTACATTAACACTGCACTGAGAAATAGAAAGAGGTTTAATATAGTATATACACATTAACTCCACACTATAATACATTAACACTGCACTGAGAGAGAGGGTTAATACAGTAGATACACACTGACTGCAAACTACAGTATATTAATATTATTGCATTGGGAGAGAGTGGTTTTATAGAGAGAGAGTGGGGACACTACTATAAGCTACACCTGCACTGAAGGTCGGGGAAGGGGGCCTAAATTTTAAAATGGTACAGTGTAGATAATCCTAGGCAGAACAGTGTGTGTGTGTGTGTGTGTGTGTGTAGAGACACAGAACAGGGGACAGGGTTGTTGAATCGTAGGAGGAAACTGCATAACTGGACTTTCCAGTTAATTTAACTGGGTACTGAATACGAGAGCAGA
Source organism: Anguilla rostrata (assembly GCF_018555375.3). Lineage (NCBI taxonomy): Eukaryota > Metazoa > Chordata > Actinopteri > Anguilliformes > Anguillidae > Anguilla > Anguilla rostrata. Next base: position 28,629,063 of record NC_057939.1, on the reverse strand, counting down.
CAGACAGAAACTCAGAGAGAGAGAGAGAGAGAGAGCTTAAATAATGCACAGACACTGACTCAGCCATTTGGACATGGGAAAGAGGGGAGAGACAGTGAGGTGACAGACTGGGGGAGAGGTTATCCCCACTTTTTTCTTTCTCACTTCCCCCCACATCTCTTCCCATCCTCTCCTCCATTGACTTAAAAAGTGTTCTTTAGAAAATGTTATCTTTTTTTCATGTTCTCTCACTTACTTTTAAAAAATCCTTTTTTCTCTGTTCTGTAATGCCTAGCATAGCACCCTGTTTGTCGTGTCCTACAGTAACATTCTGCTTAGAAGTTGTTCCCAACATATCTCAGCATGCCAATTTAATAGTTTGGTCATCAAACAGACCTGGGTCATATATATAATTTTAACTCTTTAGATGCCTGTAAAATTTGATGCAGATGCCTAAGAATTTTCAAGCAGCTGTTGTTGTAAATCAAATTTCTTCTGAATATTGGTTAAAAAAAATATATTCCTTTTAAAATTGCTAGTAACCAGTATAAAATTTTATTGGTGTCTAAAAGTTCCAAGTATTTGAGATTAAGTATTTGTCACAAGCCTGATAGTCAATCGTCAACAGACTGTCAAGTTACTTGTGTTGTAAAGTTACTTGCAGTTTTGCATTCCCATGGTAAAAATTTTTTCAAGAGACTAACTCTTCTGCTTTGGGGGCTCTCCTGTTGGACAGAGGTAAATAATTTTGTGCCATCACTGTAATTTATCATGGCTTGTTCTTTCATAATTTATTGCCTCATTTAATCTAAGGTCATTGCACTATGTCTATGATAAGGCAGGTGTTTTTCTTTTCTTTTTTAACACAGTACCGAGAGTTTGGCAGTGATTGAAATGAAAGAAAGATTTTGTGTAAAAAATAACATAACACTTTCTTAAATTAGTTACGCAATTTCTGAAATTCAAGTTCAGTCCACAGTGCAGTTGGACTGAATAAACATTTGTGACTGAATAGTTATCAAGGTGACTGTGCCAAAAAACATAGTAATCATTGGGGGAATAAAACAAACTCATTACATTATGTTTTTATAGCTAAACCAGTGTACAAGTATGCACAGTAGGGTTGTGAATCGCATATTTTTCTGTGGAAGTGCTTTGTGTGTGTGTGTGTGTGTGTCTTCATGGTGCATTTTTATCATAAATATGGATTTTATCTGTAATATTTATTGAATATTATTATTTATTGATCTATATGAGGTCTATACTGCCATCCAAGCAATTAAATGTTTCTAGCTAAAATAAATTAAACATTTGTTTTTGTTTGTTTTTGAGGTTTGGATCCCTGTAGTATCCACAGTTGGCCTTTTCACCGAGAAAGAGTTTAAATGACTTTGAACTTTGAAAAAGAGGCAACATTAAATAACTAAAAAGTCTACCACCAAAAATAAGAACTAAAAAACATAAAAGAATGAGGAAAGGAAGGAATAAAAAATGTTTTATTCATCTGTCCAAAGAAATTTATGATCCGACTTTCATGTCACAGCTCCCCTCTCACCTCGTTGCTTTTCCTTCCGGAAACTTCTCATGAGTCACTCTCTCCATTTTCTCCGAAATACGCCGCTAGTTGCCATGTCACCTGCACATGGACCCCAGACAGGCGCAGCGGCAGGTAAACCAAGAAGACATCTGAGGACACGTTTCGAGTATGTTACGCAGGTAGAAACACCACCGCGTTCCCTCTCACTGGCACTCCCTCGGGCTGTGGTTACAGGAATTAAATTAAGGGATCAATGAGAATCCTTCTCTCCTTCCCTCCAAGCTACACACCTGCATTCCTACTTTTCTTCCCTCCACCTGCCCCCACCTCCACCACACACAAGCTGCCACCACCAACCACTTTACCTGTGAGCTTCAGACGCTTTAGGGAGCATTCACAATGCCAACACTGCTATGCACATAGAGGCAATAATAATGGAAAGGGTGTGTGTAAAAATATAAAAATAACTTTTTTTAAAAGTGTATAACAAAAAATAAGTTGAACCAAAAATAAATAAAAAGTATTTAAAAACTCAGAAAAACAGTGAAAGGGAGAAATAATCTTTTCCACAGGGAAATCTGACAGGAAAGGAGAGAAGAAAGAGGGGAGGAGAGGAGAAAAAAGATTGGGCTCTGAGAGGAAGTGAAGGAATGAAGGGCTGTCTGTGTGTCACTGCTGCCAGAGCGCTGACACACGGTCACGCTGTGGGACTGACTCACTGGGGGCAGGAGAGGGTTAACACCAAATAATACAGACATGCACACACCACTGACTGAGTCACTGACCCAGAGAAAGAAGCTGACTGACTGACAGCGGTGTGTCTTGTTTGCCCTGAGATGTTGGGCGGGCTGGTCCGGATACGTTTCCACTGCATGGAGCATCCCGCCCATGTCCGAATTCTGAAATAAGCATGTGTGCGACTGAACAAATACACAGCACAATGTACACATTATTCACACATGCCCACACACACTCTCTCTTGCTCACAAATATACACACACACACAGACACGTGCACTTATGTGGCACATACAGCAAGATTAAGGGGGACCTCACATGGCTAACAAAGTTTGCATTGTGCGTGCGTGTGTAAGTGAACAGCGGGGCATCTGTGAATTTAATTCTAATCAGTTTTACAATACTCAGTGTACCCACTCTGTATTTTCATTTGTTTCCTTATGGTTCTTGCCAAAACAGAAAAAATTCTTAATTTATGAACTTTCATGATGATAAATAAATGGCTATATACACATGTGATAAACAAAGAGTAAAAATTGTGTCTCTACATGATCAAAACATGACAAATGGTCAGATTAGACAAATTTCCTTTGTTTCTCCAACATGTATTTAAAATAGACAATAGCTATATGTGGAGAGGTTGTTAACACATGACCTCCCCCCACCCCCTCACCCTTCACAATTGCCCCAATCTTGCTCTTAGACTCTACCCCAAATTTATGTTATTTGTTCTATAGAGGGAAGATGTATACCGCTCCCTCCCCCAGTCTCCCAAATGTATTTCTCTCTCCTTCTGCAGCTAATTGCTAAATTTGGCATAGCATTATTGGGTAATAAAGAACCATAAGTTTGCAATTCTACCCATTTTCCCATGCCCAATTCCCCCCCGCCCCACACACACACACACACACATACATTGTCTTTGTCAGTAAATGCATTTCCCATATGTTTCGTTCAGCCATTTTCAGTCAATCTGTCAGTCTGTCTGTTGGTCCGCTGCTCTGTTTGTCTCCCAATTTTTCACCCAATTTTTGTTTTTTCAATAAAATCTCATTTAAAAAAATTATGTAAATGTCTGTTTGGGCCCTTTCACACATTCATCCTCTGCTTATCACTTCTCTTTACATTCTCATCTCTTTGCTCTTGGTCTCCCTCCCTCGCTTTCTCTTGCTCTCTCTGTTCTGCTCACCTGCAGCACATAAAAATTCCTCTTTTCTTCCTCCAGAGAATTGTGGAATCACCAGGGATTTACTACATTCCTCCTTCTCTCTCTCTCGCTCTCTCTCTCTGTCTCTGTCTCTCCACATCAGTCCACTTTTTCCATACTGACCAAATTCTTTATTTTTTCCCCTTCATCGCTCCATTTTCTTCTCTCTTCATCACCTTTAACTATCATTCCTCCCTGTTCACACATTTACTTTTATTTGCCTTTATTTTAGCCCCTAAAATATTCTCTCTCTCTCTGTTTCTGTATCTCTCTCCTTTCTTTCTTAATGAAGGCCAGCCCTAGCTCTTACTTCAACCCACCCATTTAACCAACCCTATCCTATTCCCCCCCCCCCCCCCAGGCCACTGAGAGAAATAGAACATGCCCTACTTGCACTGACATTGCTGGAGGGTACTGGGTTGGGCCGTGCCACATAACCACTAAAAAGCGGGGTGACCCTGAAGGTATGGGAGGACCGGTATGATTTATGCACTAATCTATGTATTCATACAGTTTTCCCTCAACCACAAAACTGACAGTTTCATTAACTTTAATGTCAGGGTTTGTTGACTTAGTTTCCGTAGAATAACATATTTCGCTGTAGTTTGGTGTCTAATGGTGTCATAAAAACATGTTTCTAGGAAATTTAAATTTTTGAGTTATGCTTTATAGCAAGTGAAATGAGTGTCTGTGCAGTAAATATCAGCATGTATATGTGTGTGTGTGTGCACATCTGTGTTAGAGTTTATATATGTGAAAGAGTCTGTATGTGCATTTACGACAAACATCAAACAGGGTTTTTGCATGCAATGTATGTGTTTGAAAGAGAGTTTGAGTGTGTGTATATAAACATGTGTCTCATTGTAAACAAATGTGCATGTGTGTGTTAACAAGTGTGCATGGTTTTGTGTGACAAGTGGAATTTTTCTTTACTTCAGGGTAAAATATAATAGTGTGTGTTTATGTCGGACAGATGATTTTCAATTCTATTTAATCAGAACGGTCTGGCAGGGCTGTTGGCAATTCTTCAGGTGAATAACAAAAACAGAGGGGAGAAGGAGGGGGAGAGGGAGACAGAGAGAGGGGGGAGATGGGTGGTGGGCCGATGAACAAGAATCCCTTCAGCAGTATCACGCTCAACCTCCATATTACACCCCCCCACCCCTCATAGGTTTTTATTTAATATGACTCTCTGTGTGGCCTGACAGTCCAAAGGTTGGTTTTCAATTAATACAATTCACATTTTCTCTTCTGCCTGAACCTAGGTGCACTGAGCATTTCCAAGATGGCTTGAATCTTAAAATGTGTGTGTCAATGTGATGTCAACATGAAACAGTATTTACATTAGTCTCTAGAAGCTGCAGGGTGTTCACTCTGTGTTTTTCAAATGTAAAACTTGCACTGACTGTTCCACCTTAACCCCCCCCCCACCCCCTCTGACTCCTGTACTCAGTATGAAAGGTAAATAGAAAGCTTTTAGTGTCTTGGTGATACATAAAGAAAGAGATGACGGTCTGGTAGCAGAATTTCCTGACGTCCCCTCTCATGCACAAAAGCCGCGTGACCACACAGTGCGAGCGGAGTGGAACGCGATGATGTTTACGTAGACAGGGACCGCTCGCACAGGAAATGCCAGGAAATGGGAGATCGTGTGGGCCAAAAGATGATGAGAGGTTAACAACAATTACTTTGTACAACTAACAACAAAGGCCATGGATGTTGCCGAGCAGAGAGGATGAAGTATGAACTAATCAAACACAGTAAACAAGAAGAATAGTGTGGCTGATGTGGAGGAATATAAAAAACCAGTAACTAAAATGGACAAAATGGAAAACTATTGTGCTGGAACTGAAGCATCTGCACTGTTGCATTGTTAGATTTTACTTAAAAATTCCAAGAATGCAAGGCTGCTGCATTACATGCTCATTCCGCCAAAAGCCTTTTGTTTGTTCTGCCAGAGACCCAAACAGAAGAAGGCGCAATGCTAACGTAGATGGGTGTCTCTTTTTTCATGGGTGATGGCCAGGGGTTATTCCATTCCCCTGAGCTAATGATGCCATTGTCAAAATGGCAAAAAAAAGCCAGGAGTGATGTCCAATGGGTGGTGTTCTCATAGCCTGGGGGCTTCTCTGTTCTCATCCTCTTGTGGTGAAAAGACCATTTTCACTCAGTTAAGGCCAACTGGCTGTTTTCCTTAAGTGTATGAAAACAGAACAGAATACATCTCAATTACTGTTTGTATTAAAAAAACAAACAGTCCTTTCTCTCCCTTTGTATTGCAGGTCTCATGGCATGACTCACAGCACTGATTTAATTTTAGCTTATCCTACCTCTAGCTCCAGAGATAGCTTGCGTACCATGTTAGAGGAATTGCACATCACTCTGGATAAAAGTACCTGCCATGTGTGTCTAACCACATGGACTGACAAATTTTTGTTTTAGATACGGAAGCTTCCCAAAATATTGTAGCAAGCTTTATTTCTGCAACAAACCTTTATGCAATTTACTCATTTCAGTCTGACCACATGGAAATGCAGTCTTACACAATACAGAATTAAATCAACTGAATACGTTTCACTCTGACAGCAACATTTGATTTCTGTTGGGTTCATACAGCATGCACGCGCACACCAGTGCTATCCCTCTTTCACTTCACATTGCTTTCAAAATAGAGAAAAAGAAAACAGTCAAAGTTAGAACAAACAGTTCTCAGCTTTGAAAAGAAATAAGAGGTATCAGAAAGCCACTGCGGATAAAATAGAATAATCTACTGAATGGGGTATGAGAATAACCTCAGGTACAGAACCTCCACCTAAATTTTCTGATGTATCATCAGACATCCCAGACTCTACTTACATAATTGGGGTACAGGTAGTGACAACAAATGGAAACACCTTGGCAAATAAGAGAAAGGTATATTTAAACACCTAGGAATAAGAGGCACATATACATATGGGTATACACGTGGGTAAATGAGGCACAGGTGTATATTATATACAGATGCTCGAAATGTTCAGCAAATCATGTTAGCAGTCACAATGTTCAATCATAATAAATAATTAATAATTAATTAAATAAATAATTTGGCACCTGGCTTTTCCAGGTGTTAATCAGTGTAGATTGTGAGCCAGAGCGCAGGAGTACAGACAACACATTCCATATGAAGTCCTCCTTCAGGGTATCCCCACACCTCTTCTGCTGTTTTATTTCTTGAGTAAAATTACTCAAACATGTTTGGCTACATAAGAAATTGTTTCAGCCTGAATTTCACTTATGAACATCCTCAGGTTCTAGCGGAGTGGTCAAAAACAACCCAATTTGTGGATTCTCGCAAATGACACCCTCCAAAAAAATCTCAAGCCTCCCCTAAAATGACTGAGGATACCCACCTCAATAAAATGGGTTAACTGTCAAGTCGTCAAATCTGACACCCAGTATAGTCTGTAATGGCACAGATAATACGCCACTGTAGAAAGATAATGCCCAAACCCCTGACTTCTGAAACTGGCTGAGAAATCACCAGTTAAATCTCAGTCCTGCCAGGAACCGGCAGTTCCTCTCCAAGACCTTTTTGGAACTCTTTGCAACATATTCATCTGGGGTTGCCAAAAAGCATGCGCCCAGCCCTTCCTTTGGATAAACCCTGCTTCAATACATTTTTAATAACACATTTTATTTATACAGGCCAAAAACTCAAAATGTGCTTTTCATTGTGAAACTAAATATGCACACACATACACACACGCCCAGCAGAAGCTCATCAATATCCATTTTTCATAAGTTCATGAATGGCAGCTAAGGATGGTTCGTATGCCCCAAAATGAGATGTTTTACTGTGGTCTATTCGACTAGGAATTTGGTATTAGCGTATAGTTAATTAATCCTTTCAAGCATGGATTGTACTACTAGAAAGTCAGAGCGAAAATGGCGGTCAACAAAGCTAGAAGTATTTCATCTTGCATGGAAAAACAGCTTTCTTCAGTATAAGCAAGCTCTTGCTTCTGCTAGATCTGCCTTTTTCTCAAAACTAATTGAACAAAACAGACAGAACCCAAAATTTCTATTTAGTACTGTGGATAAATTAACTAAAAAACAATCATCAGAGTTTTCAACTTATCCCTCCAATCTTAGCAGCAATGGCTTTATGAACTTTTTCGATCAGAAAATTGAGGCTATTAGAGACCAGATTTCCAAACTGTCTCCATCATGCACTATTTCTGTTCATGTTAATAAACAGCCCCGCGCCTGGTTACAAGAGGAAGATTTACAGACAGCGGTACTAAACTGTTTTACGCCAATTAGCATTGTTGAGTTCTCCGAATTAGTTATGTCCTCAAAACCGATGACCTGTCTACTCGATCCTATTCCTTCAAATTGGGTTAAAGAACTATTTCCGGTACTAGGCCAGCACATACTAAAAATCATTAACACATCCCTAGTCACAGGATACATACCTGAGTCACTAAAAGTGGCAGTTATTAAGCCATTATTGAAGAAACCAAACATAAAACCTGATAAAATTGAAAATTATAGACCTATTTCAAACCTTCCACTACTATCAAAATTATTGGAGAAAACTGTTGCTAAGCAACTAAGTGCATACTTTAGCTCTAACGGTATCCTTGAAGTATTCCAATCAGGGTTTAGACCCCACCACAGCACAGAAACCGCACTTATCAAAGTTACAAATGATTTACTACTGTTAGTCGACCGTAACTCTGTGTCGGTTCTTGTGCTCCTCGACCTGAGTGCAGCTTTTGACACAATTGATCATGGCATTCTACTGGACAGAATCCATGCCTGTGTTGGACTTCATGGACAGGCACTCGCATGGTTTGGATCATACCTATGTGACAGGAAACAGTTTGTCAAATTAAAAGAAGAAGAGTCCAGCTCCTCAATAATACTCAGATTTATATTTCAATGAAACCTGGCGAAGCACTGCCGCTTTCACGGTTAGAGGCCTGTATTGTAGATATCAAGGTTTGGATGCTTTCAAATTTTCTGCTCCTAAATTCAGATAAGACAAATGTTGGTTTTAGTTCCCAAAGTATTAAGGGAGAAATTGTCTACTCTCACCTTAAACTGTGATGGTTGTTTGGCTGAACCTAATATGGTCGTTAAAGACCTTGGTGTCACCATTGATCCTGATCTATCTTTTGACACCCATATAAAAAACATATCCAGAATTGCCTTCTTTCAGCTATGCAACATAGCTAAAATTAGACATTTCCTATCAGTTGGGGATGCTGAAAAATTGATCCATGCGTTTGTTACGTCTAGGTTAGATTACTGTAATGCCCTGCTATCTGGCTGCCCTAAGAGTCTCCAGTTTGTGCAGAATGCAGCTGCTCGTATCTTGACCTGAACTAAGAAGTATGAGCACATTACACCAGTACTAGCGCCGCTTCACTGGCTACCCATTAAGCATAGGATAGATTTCAAGGTTTTGCTCCTGACTTTTAAAGTTCTGCATGGATGTGCACCTGTGTACATAACTAACCTGCTCCTATCTTATAAGCCCACAAGGTCACTCCGATCCCAAGACGCAGGCTACTTGGTAGTGCCAAGAATTTCTCCTACAGGGCCCCACTACTGTGGAACCAGCTTCCAAAATTTATAAAGGAGTCAGACACAGTCTCAATATTTAAATCTAGATTAAAAATGCACCTCTATGCTCAGGCTTATAATCAGTTATAGTCTGGAGACAGGGTGCGAGAAGCCTGTAGTCATAGAGCTTTGTAGGTGGCAATCCCTTCCTTACTGTCACCTGTCAATCAGCTGTGACCCGACTTTACATGGGCTGGCTCTTGATAGGCGGGTATAGTTGTCCACCCCTCATGACTGCATGGGTTCTCCATCCCTGTCCTAGTAGCTATGCAGCCATATATTACTCCTGGCGGGGTCCCCCCAATACATACTACTGCCACTTTACCCACTGTCTGCTATATTGCAAATTCCCTAATTGTCGTTTCTACCCTCTTCCCCACGCTGCCGGCGGGTCTCTTGCCCCAACCTTCGAGAGTGCTTTGAGAGTCGTCTGGTCTCCCCCACCTCTGCGGTCCAGCCCCTCTTTCGTCATTGCCTCCGCCCTGCCCACATCTGTCGCCACCTGCTGTTCCCCATCACCGCCACCCGGCCCCACCCATCATCTGAGCCACATCATAAACCTTATAAAATTGACTGACATGTTGGTCACCAGTCGGCACCCTGAGCCGACCAGAGGAGGATGGGTTTCCCCCTTGAGCCTGGTTCCTTCCAAGGTTTCTTCCCATCTGCCACAAGGAGTTTTTCCTTGCCACTGTTGCCTTAGGCTTGCTCCAGTGGGGGTTTAGGCCAGGGTTGTTTGTAAAGCGTATTGTGACAACTGCTGTAAAATATGCTATACAAATAAAATTTGATTGATTGATTGTTACAAAACAGCAAAAATTTGTTCACAGTTTTTTTTTTACTTCTAGGCACACGTGAAAGGATGTTGAAAATTTGTTGGCTCCATGAAAACATAGGCCACACATGCAGATTACAACTCCTGCATGCATGATGTACCTCTAGGAATAAAAGGTTTTCACAGTCATTTTAACCTTAAAATGCCATGAAGCAGTTTGGAGATCAGAAATGTTTTTGACTAAGTAAAATAGACTTTGAAAGCCCAGTCCACTGTAGTAGACACCATGCATGAAAGGGTTAATTGAGCCAGGGGTAATTGGTAGATACAAAAACCCTACAAACACACCTGCCCTCCAGGAACATTCTGCATGGCTGGCACACTGCTCTATTTCAGATTCTTTTATGTAATTCTTCTGTAATTGTGTTTCACTTCTAGCTTAAGAGTTGGCTACAGCTTTATTGACTTAGCCTCAGGATTTAGCCATAGCTTTACTGTGTGAACTAGACTTGATGTCCATGGCTATGGATAGCTGCTGCTTTATGACAGAATTGTATTTTATCTGACCCGTGTGTGTATTTGTTCCGATGACCTTTGGTATGTACTTATTTTATGTTGCTTTGGATAAAACCGCCTGCCAAAGGAATGTCATTTACCAGCAGCCATACCACCACGCACTCTGCTCCTGCCGACTGGCTGAAACTAAGCAAGTGTGGGCTTGGTTAGTACTTGGATGGGAGACCACCAGGGAATACTGAATTGCTGCTGGAAGTGGTGTTGGTGGGCCAGCAGGGGGCAATCTTCCCTCTGGTCAAATAAACCCCAATGCCCCAGTGCAGTGACGGGGACACTGTGCTGTAGGAGATGCCGTCTTTTGGATGAGACGTTAAACCAAGGTCCTGACTCACTGTCGTCATTAAAGATCCCATGACACTTATCGCAAAGAGTAGGGGGTTCCCTGGTGTCCTGGCTAAAATCCCAGATCTGGCTCTCTCAAAAAAACTTGCCACCTAATCATCCCCTGATTCAATTGGCTAAAAAAATGTCATCTCCCTCCAGTGGAGCTGCTCAGTGGCCAACAATAGAGCATTGTGGTTGAACTGGGCAGCTCCCAGCAGTGAATGTGTATGAGTGTGAAGCAGGGCGTTCCTGCAAAAGAGCATCCGTGCTCAGCGAACCTACCCTGGGTAAATAAAGGTTAAATAAAAAATGTAATGTTCTCAAAATAACAATTACAATTAAAAGTAGGACTTATTAACTTTCCTTCACAAACACAATTCAGAAAGTTTAGCACTCACTAAAACTGACTTGCCAAACCGAATTTGTAAGGAAAAAATGCAACTCACATTTAAGGACAAATGTTGACTGAATACAAACCAAAGTTTTGTTTTAGACACGACAACATATGCACAGACACACACAGATGTAAAAGACCCGTCATCCAATACACCTACAAAGCAGGTTATTAATCAGTAGAAGCACCATGTGGATAGTATACATTACTGAAAGATACATTATTATATTTTACAAAAAATTCCACATTTGCAATATACTGTGGTATATTTCATTTCTGTTAAGTCTGTCAGCCAGTTCCAGGTGTACCAATACATACCTGTGCTTACACTATTATATTATCTTTTAGAAGCTCTCTCTCATGCCCCTGTGGCCTGCCCCCCTTCATTTTTTCCCATTCAAACACACTCTGCTCCAAGGCACTCATTAACCACTTCAAGTTGAATCATTATCGGCCCTAAAAGAAAAGAAGTGAAAACATACAGATAACGAGAAAAGCACTTAACTGGGAAGGCACCTCCCAAATTCTCTTTCTCTCTTCCAACTCTCATGGTGTTCATTTTGTTGTTGTAACTTTATGGTCTTAACTCTTTCTCTCTCTCTCACTCTCACATGCGCCACTTCCAGTTTCTCCATTTTTCTTTTGATTTTTGTTCCCCATCATCAATCACTCCTTGTCGCCGATGGTGAAAGAGCTACTATTTAGGATTTATTGTACTCCTCTCTCCACCAAATTTCCGGTCTCTCCCTCCCAACCTCAGTCCCTCTTACCTTTCCTCTCTCCCTTCGTCTTCTCTTCATCATTGCTTTCTGTTCCCATGACAGCACGGAACACAAGCACATCCTGGGCACTGCAGTGAATTAACACCACACTGAAGGAAAGGTCTATTAACAGATTTATACTGAAATGAGAGAGAAGAGGAATAATATTAATCACAAACAACTGTTTCATGTGAAGTGTTTGTCCCAAAAGACAGGAAATAAAATTGAACAGCCCTAATGTTAACATCAGACTGCTCTCTATCAAGGGGTATCAGCACAGATCTTTCGCAACTGCTACAGCCCTATATGTCTACTGTACTTCAGCCAACATGTACTCACCATTGGGCAGATCGCTTAATTTTCTAACCTTCTCTCAAGGAACCTAATTCATACTCTTAGAGTAGTGCTCTGTACAGTGTATTGGCAATTTTTGGTATTAATTAAAGCTGGAGTAAATATACTTACAGATTTAGAAATTTCATAATGCATGCTTCATTATATAATAATGCATGCTTCATATACTGTATTGGTACATAGTATACAATTTTTCAACTAGTGTGATTAATTCATAGATCCTGCACTAGAGTGTATATTATAGAGTGTAGAGTGTATATTGCAATGATCTCTTAAAAATATATATAATTTTCACCTATGTGACTCCAGGTCACATAGTTACTACCAGGGGTTAAATTGGGATTTGGGAGGTGGGTGGACCCTGAGATCCGTGGGAGGTGGGTGAAAAAAGGTACAATGAATGTCTCAGCTCAAAATAGTTGTATCTTTAATGTATTGTGCACAAAATTGTAATGAAGGAAAACAATGTTTTAAAAAGAATGTATACTATTGATGCAAGCTTTTACATAAAATATTTCAAGTTTATTGAGTGTCATTAATGCTGAGAATTTTTTTTACTCCCGAAAATAATCTGTCGTCATCCTTGTTTGTCCTCCCTTTCTTCCTCCTTTATCCATCTTTCTTAAACTGTCGAATTGAAACAAAATAAAACCAGCGGCGACTGGTGAGCTAAAAATTGGTGCGGCGCAAAACTTTCCTCTAAACTAATCATTGATCTCAAACTGTTTTAGCCTAATTCATTTTCAGTGATTAACAAGAATGCAAACATCTGACTAATCAATTGGAAAGGGACACACAGCTTCTTCGCATTGTGTTAGGGAGATTAAATGATAAATGCGATTTAGAAAAATCTGTTTTAATCACTAAGCAGTGAGTATCAATACAATGGATCCACAAAATAGGCTACTCAATACTATCATATATAGCCAGCTCTCCCCAAATAGGCAGTTTTATCGAGTAGCATAGGCCTTATAGCCTACATGTATTTTCATTTGCAGTATGAAACTGTGCACATTTTTAATCAACATTTGCGGATACATTCCGCACTTCTTTCTCCGCACTCGTATTTATGGCAAATATCTGCAATGCGTAGATTGTAAACAAAATTGAACTGCAGGTTTTGTTTTTGCTGGTTATTCTGAAAGCTAACACGGTAGATAACAGACTGGTGTATCTTGTTTGTTAAGTGTAGACTACTTGGTGATTAAAACGGATTTTTAACGGATAAACTGAATTTATGATTTAACATGGTATGAAGACGCTGTGTGTTAGACTACTTGCCATTTGATTAGTCTGATCGCTGGCACGCTTGATAGTAACGGTAAATTACTAATTAAAACAGGTTGAGATCAATGATTAGTTTAAAGGAAAGTATTGCGCCCCACCAATTTTCAGCTCACCAGTCACCAGTCGCCGCTGAATAAAACGTTATGTGGGAAATAGCTATTCAATCCTAGCTTAGCTGCTGACCAGCAACCTGATGATTTTGCTCAAAAGTTGCCTTTAATAATAGCTGGTGTTCGTGGGGGCTATTTATTAATCTCTCTTTAAAATGTTGCATAGATGAAATTACATGTTAATGAAATTACCTACTGCGTCTGCTTCCAAACAATCAAGACAATCAACAATATTTTTCTTTCTGTGCCTGTCTGTATAAACGACTGTTCCTCCTGAGTTTTTTTCTTCGGATTTTTGATTGGTTGAGCGAGTAACTGGCTAGAGGGAACACATGGACTGGAGCGTATGAAAAATGGACTGGATTGTCATAGTTATTTGTAAAACTGCCGGTCAAAATTATTTATTTATTTATTTGGGGGTGGACGCCGTTACTACATCATTACATCATAATCATCATAGCAGTGGAGAGCATGTCAAAATCTAACATGGGGTGAAATGTAACATCAACATTTTAGGTTTGAGCTTGAACAACATATTTCAGGTTAAACACGCAGAATTACCATCGTCTCAAGAAACGGCAGGAGGGTTCAATTAATATTTTGGTAGATATTGACAAAAGTCTGTTTTGGCTATATGTAATAGAATTTTTTTGGCAAATGTATTGTGTGTATATGTCAAGGAATCCAAATGTATGTAATTGTACACAGTCTTTTACTGACTAACAGATTGTATAGTTTTGATATAGCAGCCAGGCAAAAGTGCAGACACCGAACCGAACAGGGTTGTTAGTCTATTGTAAATAGATTATTAATTAACCAATTGGTTAGATTTGTTCAACTCAGACCGGATCTTTGTAAATATATTTAACTCAACTTTAGGCTATGTGGTGATGTGAAAACGACTGATACAGCTGTTTGAATCAAAAAAAGAAAACAATGGATGGGAACCGGAGAATAATGTAGTCTTGCAATAGATTTTAGGTAGATATAGGTAGGCCACAAAAAACATGTAAACATAATTTAAAAATCTATTAAAGACTGTTTGTATCATAAAACATGAAATTGTATTGAATAGTCTTTGTGTTAACTGTCAAAGCTATTAAAATTCTTAGGTGTACCCCATACCGCAGTAGTTTTTACCCCAACCTTAGGGTTAAATGTAACATTTCACTCTTGGTACTTTTGGTCAGATTGCTAGTGAATGGTGTGTCCCAGAAATTTTGTTGTGGTGCATAATCATAGCCATGGGATGTAACGAAAACCATTATTTCCACGCTCTCCCCTACTAGTCATATGGCTCAGTTGGTAGAGCAATTTTTTTTAAGTAAGCAAAAACAAACAAAACAAAAGGGGAAGGGGAGGTAACAAAGTCATAAAATAAAATGACCTAATCAAACGAGAACAAAACAGAAAAAGAGGAAAGAAAACCAATAATCCAACAAAGAAGAGAAAGAGAAAATAAATAAATAAATATAAGTTAAAAAAAATATATATATATATGTATGTATAGTGGTCATCAATGCTATTAGCACGCACACCCGCCCCCCCCCCCCACCCCGCACACACACCTGACAACCCCTCACCCCCCACCCCCCACCCCCCACCCCCCCACCCCACAGCACAACCGCCACCCCCCCCAACACAACACCACTGGAGCCGATCGCGAACCCGCCTCCAACTCCACCACCTCCAGCTGCTTGAGCTTCATTGCCTGGGGTATTCTCAAGTTGCTATGGGGGGGATCCTGGAGACTGGGAGCCTAGGTAGAGCATTGTGCTAACAACGCAAAGGTACTAGTGGGTTCGAACTGGGGACTACAGATACTGAAAAATATATGCAGTCATACATTGTATGTTTCTCAGGATGAAAGTGTGCTTACAAGTAAATGTACATGTATGTACATATATGGGCCTATATATACATAATTATTTATACCTGTCCAAATGGAATTGGCCGATTAAACCAAATCATGGCTGACTGCAGCACATACAGTTGAGGCCACAATTTTACATACACCTAGGCTAAAGACATTCAGACTCCATTTTTCACAACTCCACACATTTCATGTTACCATACATTTTGTGTGTTAAGTCAATTAGGGTATCTACTTTATTACCATAAGAGGTCATTTCAAAGTAATACCTAAGAGACTGATTTATTTCAGCTTTTATGTACACCAGTTCCTTTGTTCTGCTCTTGGGGTTCAGTTGAACCTTTCGGACCAAAGTTTGTTCAGCCCTGGGAGTTACTTTGTGTCTCCTTCTTGAATGATGCAGTGTCAGTGTCCAAGATTTTAATTTTTGTGTACAATTGTTTGTACAGATTCTCGTGGTACTTTCAGTTGTTTTGAAATTTCTCCTAAGGAGGAACCGGGCTTGTGGATGTCCAGAATTTTTTTTGAGGTCTTGACTGAGTTGCTAGGATTTTCCCATGGTATCAAGGGCAAAAAGGCACTGGCTCTAAAGATAGGCCCTTAAATACAGCCACAGGTTCCAATTATGACAATTTGACTAATTATGACAACTAACCAAACAGAAGCTTCTAAAATGTCATTACATCAATTTCTGGAATCCAGAGTGTTTAAAGAGACAGTCAACTTGGTGTATGCAAACTTTTGACCCACTGGAATTCTGATATAGTGAATTTAAGCCGAAATAAATCTGTCTCTAATCAATTGTTTTAAAATTACCTCTGATGTGAACAAAGTAGATGCCCTAATTGACTAGCCAAGAAAAATGTATAGTAACATGAAATGTGCAGATTTGTGAAAAACTGAGTTTGAATATCTTTTGCCTAGGTATATGTAAACTTTTGGCCTCAACTGTACACAGTCACTCAGTGATAGTCACCCATTAATCACTTTGATTCTCATCATAGTGAATTAATATTATAAGGCAGATGCTATTAGCACCCAGGTGTCAGTAGCCAACAATGCTATTTGCACCTGGGGTGGAATAGCTAATGTGGCTATTTACACCGGGTGTATATAGCACGGCAGAGACAAGCACCCAGGTGTCCGTAGCCAACAATGCTATTTGCACCCGGGTGTTGTACACTCTTGTACTGTATGTATCTATTCTTACTCTGTTCTTACTTTTTCTATGATTGCTTGGTATGGTAACCTGAACATCAGGGACAAAAACCACCTGTGCTTTTTTGTGAAGGTGGCTGGTAAGGTGATAGGTGTCCCACAGACCGCCCTGATGGCTATCTTTGACTAGCAGGTTCTCGGCAAGGCCAGGTCTATATTGGACTGCACAGACCACCCCCTTCACTTTGAGTTTGAAACTCTTCCCTCAGGCCGTAGATTTAGAGTACCCCGATTCAAGTGCTATAGGAGTAGACACTCCTTTGTTCCCTGTGCAATAACCCTGCTTAATCTGCACATGTAATTTAACACTTTACAGATTTTTTTGTTGTATTATTGTGTTCTGTATATTGTATGTACAGGAAACATTTTTGTACTTGTGTTGTTTTTATCTTGTGCCCCTGACTGCAAGTCAAGTTTCCCATCTGGGATGATAAAGTGATTGAACTGAACTGAATTGTATGATATTTGCACCCGAGTGTAAATAGGCACTTAAACTAATCACACCCCAATCCCATTTGCATCCATCTACATTTATTTTGACTTTTACATGGTAAACACACTTTGATTTGGTGAGGTAGTGACTTCATTCATCTACAACGGAGTGTAGATGAATGAACGGAGTGTAGCACAGTGGGTAAGGAACTGGGCTTGTAACCGAAAGGTCGCAGGTTCGATTCCCGGGTAGGACACTGCCGTTGTACCCTTGAGCAAGGTACTTAACCGAAATTGCTTCAGTATATATCCAGCTGTATAAATGGATACAATGTAAAAATGCTATGTAAAAGTTGTGTCACTCTGGATAAGAGCGTCTGCTAAATGCCTGTAATGTAATGTACAAGTTTCAGGTTTATTACTACAGCCTCTGTATGTGTATGTCACTAATACTAAAAACACCCAGAATACCTAGTATTAGTTCTACCTATTATGAGTAATTTTTTGCATGAACATGGCACTATATTCATACTTTGGCCTTGGGCTGCTAGCACATAACATGCATATCTGTGCTGAGCCTTGGAATTATTACTTAATCATGTATGTCACAAGAACCAATGTATAAAGTCAAGTTCAGGTCATAAATTCACCTTTGAAACTTTGACAATATATGTAAATTCTGTTCGTACAGAAGAAAGCATACATCTGTCACAACAGTCGAAAAAAAGGTAGGAGACGAGATATGAGTTTAGTTTGTTTATATACAAAATTATATCACAAGGGACAGGTCAAAGAAAGACTGGAGTGGATCTAATAGGTTCATAGGTTAAGTGTGTGTAATGCAAGTTCACTGAGCCCCACCTGTGGAGGTATTTTTCACGGAGGACCCACCAAATATTTTGTTAAAAAATAAGCAAAATTACTGTGTTAAAACAGTGAGATAACTAAAATTTCACAGACAGGCAGACAAACAAATCAGTTCTGTAATTGTGCCCCAATCAGCCGATTTAGGATGTACCCCCTGAGGCTCTCCATGTTCTCCTGCTGGACCATGGCAGGACCGACATCTTTACGCCTGGCTTCAGCATTCTGAAAGACACAATTAGAAAACATTCAGTGGCTCACAAACCATGCACCTTATAGCATCTACAATATATATAATACATTTTAAAATTTTACAAATAATTTCATGCCCCACCCTTGTGTGGCTTTAACTCACAAACAAACAAATAGACTGTTAATAACAAGGCAATTTTAAAATCTGTGTGTGGCAAACAAGCCTGCCACAGGCCACCGAAGTGGCTTTCCAAGGGGCCCTGCAGCACAGAGACACAGGGAGATGATGTTCAATCAGTCCACGTTTATTTTCAAGGGTGGCAAGATGTTACAGCCAAGGAGCAGATGTAAAACTGTTATGACACTTGTGTGAGTGGGGATGGCAGATTTAACCTGTGCGCACTGATTACCTCACTACGCACAGGTGCAGCCACTCCTGTTCCCGGGTCCAATTAGCCTGGCCAATTATCTAATTCTTAACCAATTATTCAATTGGCCAGGTCTAATTAGCTTGACCCAGGGCAGGTGTGGCTGCTTAGACCAGCCATCCCCACACCACACTGTGTTTTAAAAACAATACTTTCCATCATCACAAAAAGGCCGCAGCTTGAGCCATCCTGCTGTTTGGCAACTGGGACTTTCTGTAGGGTCCATCCATCCAGACACTCCCCTGTTGAGGCGCCTCCCTCCTTCATGAAGTTTCTAATTCATAATTAAAAAGACTAACATAAATGAAACATGTCATGGGCTTTACTGATTTTACAATATCAATAGGAGTAAATATACCTCCAGTGCAAGAAGAACCGCTGCTCTCTTGCAGGACTTGTCAAGGAGGCCAAATATTAACTTTATATAACAAAATCCAAGCTAGACTACTTTCCATACTAACAAGTGGGATATGAATTAAAAAGGTTACTTAGACACTTGATGTAATCAAAAGTAAAGTCCCATTGGTGTACTTACCACTGATTGTCTTTGAAGTAATGTTTTCTTCATTTTTTATCCGAAAGACAAGATTGCACCATACTTATATGTAGGCTATGTCCGTCCCCATCTAATGGACAAATTTGTTACTACAGTCTAAAATTGAAGTAAAACCAGTTAGCATTTTGCCCTATTTTTTTGTAGTTTTACCAAAATTAATAGAGATATATGGCAACACAGCAGAGTCTTTCAACCAACTGTAGGAGATGTGAAAGTTTCACATTTTGCCCAAGTATGTTCAACTGTAGCCAGTTAGCTAGCTAGTGCTAACGGTAGTTAGAAAGATTACTGTGTGCCTTCGGCTTGCTAACTATTGCTAAATTAAGTAGCATGTTCAACTTGGCTAACTAACGTCCAACTAGCGTTAGCTAAACAAGCTGTGTTAGCTAACCATAGAACAAGTATGCACATTGGACCATTTTAATTTGAATTCTACAGCAAGACAACATAGTGTTGTTGGAAAGGGTATTTAATGTACCCTACCTTTTATATTTGTATCCCACTTTGGCGCCTTCAGCCATTGAGGCATGTAGCTATTGACTTACATCATGAAGTGGCATGCAACCATGCATGCAACACAGTGTTTACGTTTTTTGTGGAGCGGGGGGGCAGGGGGTGAGGGGGCCAGGTGTAAATAGCCGAATAGCAGCCGTGTGACTATTCTCACCCGGGTGCAGATAGACACTCCATTTAAATTAATGACTTAGACAGTGTTTTGTATGTGTGTGTATCTTGGCATTTTGTACGCTAAAAGCATGTTCTTCATCAGATATCATTTTTTAAATACTGTTTGTTATGAGTAACTGATAATAGTAATTCATAAATAGATGTAGGGCTATGACAGACATTCATACACATACATGTGTGCAAACACATGCATTACAAAACCTACATTCTGAAAGAAACACAGCCATGGATTTGACCATTTTTCCTTTACTGTACCATGAATGACAAATAAATGAAAGTGTATGACATATTTTAAATGGAAGTGTTTTTAATGGGCTATTGTACACAACAGACCTACTAATTGTATGTCGAAAGAGGATCTGTAGGGTGAGCTAACATTAATTTTGAAATATGGAGTTTCAGGGCAGTGTAAATGCTGCAGTATAATCAAATAACAACATATAAATCACTAAATTGCCTGATTATAATGGTTGTTTGCTTTAATATGATTTTAAAAAATTAGCCACTTAGGAAAGGTATCATCACCTGTATGACTTTTAGGGTGGGGTTATCTGTTTTTCTTCAATAACATGAACTAATATTTTGTGTAAAAATAATATACTGTATGCCATCATACCTTGACCATCATACTTTTTCTCGAGATTGCTGCTCTCCTGCTCGATTACTTGTGTCTGACATGCACTTCCTGTTTGTGGTTGAAAGAGTGAGGAGTGTTTGAAAAAGTTTGTTACAGGATTGTATTGTGCTTTCAAGTGTGTATTTGATATTATTTTGGGCTTTTTGTTTAAACAAACCCCCCATATTACAAGTAAGGTTAGACGGTTAGTGGCTTTTCCACTGTTAAGCACTCGGCTAGCAAACTAGCCAGTTAGATAATTTGGCCTCCTTCTTGAATGCAGGTTTTTTTCTGAGGTTTTTGAACACCCCAGGAGCAAAATATTATTGTAGTTAGAAAGTTTGCCTTTACTGTTACATGCTAACATTAGCTGTAGTATATTATAATATTATAATCTGATTCCATGTAGATTTTGATTGTAGTCTGTTCTGAGATAAACACAATATTTCCTAGTACAGGGGTTCCTCCAGTCATTGCTATTTAGTAAAAAGCTAGCTATAACCAGAGGGATTCCACTCAGGTAGTTCTTTTCATTGTTATTTATTCAATGCTTCACATTTTTGGGCCCTCCTTGGATCGTGGCCTTGTCATGGCGGAAGGGCTTGCAAAGTTTTATGATCCCCGGAGCTGTATCGCTGGGGGTTTTACATGTCCCTCAGTAGGGTCTCCCAAGGTGAACAGATCTGGGGTGAGGACCCAGACAAACAAAATCCAATCGACCGTTATCTATGGTAAACAAATACAAAACTAAGTTTACCCTGCCTGGAATAAGGTTACCAGAACCCATCCCTGGAGCCAGGGCTGGGGGTGGTGTCCGCAGGCGAGTGCCTAGTTGGGCAGCCCACGTATCTTGGCCGGGTCCAGCCCAAAAAGTCCCCAGCTGGTGGCCACTCAGTTGGAGTTTACTGCAGTGGATGAGAGGGTCGCCTTGATGCGACTGCGTGTGGCAGAGAGGAAAACATTGACTGTTATTTGTGCTTATGCACTTAATAGCAGTTCAGAGTATTCGGCCTTCTTGGAGAAGGTGGGAGGGGTGCTGGAAAAGGTCCCACCTACTGACTCCATTGTCCTACTGGGAGACTTCAATGCTCACATTGGCAATGACTGAGAAACTTGGAGGGGCGTGATTGTGAGGAATAGCCTCTCTGATCTGAACCCGAGCGGTGTTATGTCATTGGACTTCTGTGCTAGTCATGGTTTGTCCACAATGAACACCATGTTCAAACACAAGGATGTTCATAAGTGTACATGGTAACAGAACACCTTGAGCCAAAGGCCAATGATCAACATTGTAGTTGCTTCATCAGATCTGCGACCATTTGTTTTGGACACTCAGGTGAAGAGAGGAGCAGACCTGTCAACTGATCACCATCTGATGGTGAGTTGGATCAGATGGCGGGGGAAGCTGCCAGACAGACCAGGTAGGCCTAAACATGTAGTGAGGGTCTGCTGGGAACGCCCGGTAGAAGACTCCGTCCGGAATGATTTCAACTCTCACCTCCGAGTGAGCTTTTCCCGTATCCCAGAGGAGGTTGGAGACATGGAGTCTAAATGGACCCTGTTCAAAAGCTTTATTGTGGAAGCTGCTGCTAGAGGTTGTGGTCAAAAGCTGGTCGGTGCATGTCCTGGCGGCAACCCAATGACCCGTTGGTGGACTCCAGCAGTGAGGGAGGCTGTCAAGCTGAAGAAAGAGGCATTCCAGGCCTGGTTGGCACTGGGAACCTCTGATTCAGCAGACAGGTACTGGCAGGCGAGAAAGAGAAAGCTGCGGCAGTGGCAGAAGCAAAAGCCAGGGCATGGGAGGAGTTTGGAGAGGCCTTGAAGAAGGACTTTCAGTCAGCCACAAAGTGGTTCTGGAAAACCATTTGCCACCTCAGGAGGGGAAAGCGGGACACTGTTCAGGCAGTTGTCAGCAGGAATAGTGAAACTCTGACCTCAACTGGGGATATTGTTGAAAGACACACTCTCCATTTTTGGAGGCAGAGCTGGAGCAATCTGGGGGATCAGGGTCCATCTCTGTGGCAGAAGTCACTGGAGTGGTTGGAGAGCTCCCCAGTGGCACAGCACCAGGGGTGGATGAGATTCATCTGGAAATGTTGAAGGCTCTGGATTTTGGTGGTGTGTCTTGCCTGACACGAATCCTCAATGTCACGTGTAAGTCGAAAACAGTTCCTTTGGAGTGGCAGACCAGGGTGATGGTCCCCATTTTTAAAAAGGGGGACCAGAGGGTGTGTTCCAGTTATCGGGGAATCACACTCCTCAGCCTCCCTTGGAAAGTCTATGCTAAGATGCTGGAAAGGAGGATTCGGCCAATAGTTGAACCTCAGATTCAGGAGGTGCAGGTTTCGTCCAGGCCGCAGAACAACAGACTAGCTTTTTACCCTCTAACAGATATTTGAGGGAACATGGGAGTTTGCTTATCCAGTCTACATGTGTTTTGTGGATTTGGAGAAGGTATAAGACCATGTGCCCTGGGGTATCTTGTGGGAGGTGCTGCGGGAGTATAGGGTGCCTGGGTCGCTGTTGCGTGCCATTCAGTCCCTGTATACTTGGAGCAAAAACTGTGTTTGCATTCTCGGCAATAAGTCAAACTCAGTTTAAAGCGGGTGTCGAACTCCGCCAAGGGTGCACTTTGTCTCCCCTCCTGTTCGTAGTATTCATGGACAGGATTTCACGGCGCAGCCAAGGTATGGAGTGTGTCCAGTTTGGGGACAATGGAGTGGCATCTCTGCTGTTTTCAGATGACAGTGTTCTCTTGGCCTCATCATACTGTGTCCTTCGATACGCACTAGAACGGTTTGCAGCTGAGTGTGATGCAGTCGGGATGAGGATCAGCACCTTCAAGTCTGTGGCTATGGTCTGCTCCCAGAAAAAGATAGTTTGCCTTCTTCAAGTAAGGGAGGAGCAACTGCCCCAGGTGGAGGAGTTCAAGTATCTTTGGTCCCATTCATGAGTGAGGGAAAAAGGGATTCGGAGGTTGATGACCATCTAGATGCAGCGGCCGCAGTAATGCGGGTGGCAGGGGTTACTCTCCTTGATATGATGAGGAGTTCAACTATCCGGGAGGACCTCAAAGTAAAACTGGTGCTCCTCCGCATTGAAAGGAGTCAGTTGAGGTGGTTTGGGCATTTGATAAGGATCCCTCCTGCGCGCCTCCCTCTGGAGGTGTTCCGGGAGGAGACCCAGGGGTAGACTTAGGACACGCTGGACAGATTATATCTAAAGGCTTGCCAGGGGATCCACCGGGATGAGTTAGTGGAAGTCGCTGGGGAGAGGGACATCTGGGCTGCGCCACAAGCTCAGACCCCAAGGGAGGGTCTTGTTGACTGGGTGAGCTGAGTATTAAAAAGACATTTTCATTTGTGTTTAACGTCTTGTGATATTTTTTGTCTTAGCGTTATATTGTGTTAATGTTACATGTTTTTTTTAATAACGTGGGAAACTTAGAAGGGGAGTTGGGGAGGGTTGATTACAGACCCTGGGGGGAGGGACTAGATGGATTTGCCCTGACGGGGGGATTCCTAGTGTCACGTTTGTAGTGTTGCGGTGTGGTCCTGGCATTGGGCTCTTATGCTGTTCAGTGACGTGTGTAGTGCTACCTCTGCAGGTGTGATTGTGTGCCTTTGTATGGGCTTTTGGGTGTGCTGTGATTAAAGCTAGTATTCTAGCACTTCAAATATAGTGGGGTCGACCCTCTTATAGGTGAAACCACAACAGTCCCTAGCCTCAGGGGTATATTAGTCACATTCTCTGTCAGCCACCTTGGTTACCTACTTTCATGAATTCTGTGTTAATAAAGTGAGACTTGCTATGTACTTATTCTCAGTGGTTGTGTGACTTATTCTAAAGCCTCAGATACACCGGACCATACCGGTTTGCTAAAGGTGGTAGCAGTACTCTGCCATCTGGTTTGGCCCATTATTGGGTTTGCTACAGTATTACTGCTCCAAATATTTAGGTTATATACATCATTTTTGCAATTGAGTGTCTTTAAATAGGTTAGCGGTATTTTACAATGAGGATAATTCACACTGAAATGTAAGCATTCATTGATAGTTTAATAGTCTTTGTGATGCATGCAACAGTGTTGGAACATTGCCAAAATGGTGGTGGATGGCTGAAAATTGTTTTCATGTCGTCCCATCCCCATACAAGAAAGCATACGAGAGTACAGAGTATAGAAATACATACAAGAGTTCATTATTACACATTTAGGTACTGTACCGCATTGTGTGACAATATTTTTTCACTATTTTTTATTCTGATATCAATGTTTCATCTTAAACCTTCATAAGGGGCTCATTTATATGCTTTATAATGGACAAAAAGCATTTTATTCATTTTTGGAGAGATTTTGGATATGTTTCTGGACCCCTAGATATTTTAGACCACTGTACTGATGGAAAGCTTGTAATTGCCACTTGAAATGATGCAACAGTGAGTTTCTTTAGGCAAAACATTTGATTTGCAGTGAAATACGTGAACATGTTGTGATTTACAGCAATGCATAATTTAGACATTTTGGATAGATTTGGAGACGCTGGGTACACTGCTTAGTTTTTGCTTCATACATCTATAGTAGTTCTACATATCCACCCTTAGATTTTATGAACTTGTGGTCAAGAAGTTTTTGATCTAGCACATGTATAGTTTACCTGCTGCATCTATGCAATCTCTCAGTATTTCATTGCAAACTAAAAAAGTGCAAATTCATTTTTGATTTTTTTGTCTAGACAACTGCATTTGTAGCACTTTATTTCTTCCAGAATTATGAATATAAACTAAACTAATTTAAGCCATTTTTCAAGTCTCTGTGATGTTCACATCTGGAGTTATAAAGCTTTAAATAGGGTACCCCCTAAATGGGCAAGATTTGGCATGTGTGCTAAGGGATTAATTAATGCGTTGCTTTATTGGTACAGAATCCGTTGGGAAATTCATACTGAAACAGACTCCTTCATTCATCTTTTATTTAGGCTACGTTGTATCATGCAGTCAAAGAGTTGGGCTAAGCTGTAATTGCTTTGAATTTTACGCAGGCAAGTGTTTGTCATTGCAACATGAAGACATTTGGGTGAGGTAGAGTGGTAAGGCTCCAGCAACTGCATAACTCATAGCGGATCCTGTCCCTTCACATATTAGTTCTTCAATGTTGCCGTGCTTTCAGTTTAGGGACTGTTGCCTTTGATCACACAGATGGGAGGGGCTTAGAGAGCACACCCCGTTCAAGGGGATCAATGCTGTCGTTGGATAATTTCTAGGACACAGCCCAATGGTGAAAATTGTCAAATAGGAACAGCAGCAGCTTCAGCAAATGCCAAGTTCACAACTTACTGGGAGTTGATTCAAATGAACAAATCTTTACATGAAGGTGAGTCAGTACGATTTGTTCACCAAATAAATTTGTTCAAAAAGAACAAATCTTTCATGAACAACACACCACTATTTCCTACACAAATCTGACCATTTACTCGTAATACAAGTGGAAGTCGCTGGGGAGAGGGACATCTGGGCTGCTCCGCTTGCCCCCTTGCCACCACGACCCTGAACTGGACTAAGTGGTTTAGAGAATGGATGGGCGAATGTTATTTTTTTTGGGTGTATTTTGTTCTGAGATATAATTAAAATATTGCCTAATACAAGTGTTCCTTCAGTCATTGCTACTTAGTATAAAGATAGCTAAGTTTGTTTATTATAACTGGAGTGATTCCACTCCGGATAGTTCATTTTCTTGCACCTTAACCTTAGATGAAAGTGCTATATTTATTTATTTATTTATTTATTTTTCCTCTGCGGTTTCTGCTGCTAGTTGTCTAGAGCCACCTGCAAGTTTTTTAAAGTGTGGTCTTGGTGTTTCCATTTCAGCAGTAACTTACTCTAGACATAGGGAGAGATTGGGTGATAGGTAGGGGCTAAAAATGTGGCCAAAGCTGTGTGAGGGTTGCAGGATGATCGTGCTTCTGGAAAGGGATTTCCAGAGCGAGTTTGTCTGCCACCGTTGCCAACTGGACGAGCACCTTGAAAGCAAGATTCTCGATCTTGAAGGCCAGCTTGCTGGACTCCACAGTTCGTAATGTGGCAAGAAGAGATAGATGGGTGACAGTGGGGCGCAGCTGCAGAAAAGGGCGTGCACACCACACAGAGGCAACATCTCCAGAGGCTGTGGTGTCCAACGGATTCCTGCCCTTGCAGAAATTGGATCTGGCTCTTGACCCTCAGAGTGGGAGGACTGAGGAGCCACTAGGCACCCAGGTGGCCACATCCTCTCAGAAAAGGGAGTTAGTGATAGTGGGGGATTCAATTATTAGTGGGGTAGACAGCATAGTCTGTTCGGATGAAAAGGAGTCTCGTACGGTATTTTGCCTGCCTGGTGCTCAGGTAGGAGATGTGGACACGCTCCTGGCCAGAGCGGGGAGGGATCCAGTGGTCATGGTTCACGTAGGAACCAATGACATAGGTAAAGGTAGGCTTGAGGTTCTGCAGGACAATTTTTTGGAGTTAGCAGAAAAGATTAGGAGCAGAACCTCTACAGTAGTTTTTTTCTAGAATACTACCGGTACCAGGTGCAAGTAGAGGAAAGTAACATTTTATTTGGAGGTATAACACGTGACTACAAACCTGGTGTAGGAAAGAGGGGTACAGGTTTATAGGGCACTGGGACTTCTTCTGGGACAGGGGTGACCTGTACAAGTACGACGGGCTGCACCTGAACCGGAGGGGTACTGCTGCTCTAGGCCAGCATATGCTTAAGGTAGCACAGGATTATTTAAACTAGGGAACTGGGGGGCACAGAAAATGAAAAGGGTAGGGAAGTGCACACTGCCAGGATGGAAGCTGTCAGGGCTTTCTATAATAGTGTGAACACTAATGAAGTCTTAAAACAAAGTTGTAGTTAGGGTGGTTTGGGACAGCGGGGGGGGGGGGGGGGGGGGGGGATGGGAGAGGATGTGTGGAAGTAATAATCTGAAATGTCTTTGCTTAAATGGTACAAGTATAAAAAATACATTTTTGGAACTAGGGAAGGTTATGACATAGTTGAGATTACAGAGACATGGCTTGGAGATGAGGATGGGGATGAATATAATATAGAAGGGTACAAACTCATTAGGAAGGATAGATCCAGTAAGAGAGGTGGGAGTGTAGCTCTCTTTGTAAAAAAAAAAATTTTAATGGGCAGAAAATTCCAGAAATTGACCAGTTTGTGCCTAGTGAGGATATCTGGAAAAAGCTCATAGGGGAACATGAAAAGGGCCTCACAGTCGAAATGTGTTACAGGCAGACAGCTTCAGACAGTAGTGTGAACTCAACACTCTTTGGAAAAATAAAACAAGCTTGTCAGGATTGTGAGACTATTATTATGGGTGATTTCAATTACCCTGCTATTAATTGGGAAATGATGACAGGACAAGGGAAAAGTGAGGAAGAATTTTTAGATGTTATAAATGACCTTTTTTGGCACAGTATGTCAATCAGCCCACAAGAAGGAAATCAATTCTGGATCTGGTGCTATGTAATGATCTGGACAGAATTTGTAGCATAGAGGTAATTGAGCCACTTGGGACTAGCAAACATTCTGCAGTTAGATTTGATGTATTATGGCAAATTAACAAGGTCTCCTCTATGGCCAGAATTTAAAATTTTAGACGAGCCAATTTCAACAAGATGCAAGAAAATTTAAGTAATATTGACTGGGTGAAACTTCTTATCTGCAAGACTGTGAATTAAAAGTGTGGTAGGTCCAAAATGGCTATTCTTGAGGCGCAAATTAAATTTATTCCAAACGTAAGAAAAAGTATGTCGAAGAAGCGCTCCCCCCAGTGGATGAACAAAGCCATACGGGAGAGTTTGAGAAAAAAAAAAAAAAACTGTATAAGATATATAAAAATGACACCACTGAAAGTAATAGGGACGAATATTGTGATGTATGTGCTATCGTTAAAAAACTACGGGAAGCCAGTAGGAAAAGGAAAGTCAAAGAGGATATTAGGTGCAGCAAAACTGAAGGAGCATTGCTTCCTAAGAATAAAGATATTGCTGATGCCTTACATGGTTATTTTGTTGAGAGTTTTACTAGAGAAGAGGTTACTAATACTCCTTTTCCACCAAGGCATTTCGAGGGTCGGTTCGGAGCCGGTGCCTAATCTTGAACCAGTTCTTCGCGTTTCGACAGCAAAAGAACCGGCTCTTGGCCAGGAAAACTGGTTCCAAAGTGGCACCAACACTTGACTGATCTAGAACCAAGAACCGCTTACGTCAGGGACTGGTGGCGGGATTATCATGACCAACCAAGACCAACTAAAACTTTGTGACCGCCAGGTAGAGTCAGAGCACCTATTATAGATCATCTTCGTTCGACAGACAGGAAAATGTAAACTGATTTGCAACTATATATGAAATAGGCTAAATACTGGTAACAACTTGTACCTAATTATGTAGGAAAAAATGTCATTGTTATCCTCCAGTGGTTATTTTTTCAGTACTTTCGCAATTTTTTTTCTGTGCCGGCAAACAAGTCAGAGGTGGTCCAGCGCTAGCTTTTGGTTTCTAAGGGGACGTGTATCGACCACCCCATATAAATGAATGGAACTTGACATAAAATTGCTAGCATACTGTTTAAGTGTCCTGTCTTGCATATTTGAGGTTAATATGAGAAAGGGTGGTCACTATCAGCATGTCTAGGAATCCGTACATATTCACTGTTGTAACCCAAGTCGCAGGACGCAAAATAGCCGTTAGGAAAGCAGTTTGAAATTATGAAGCAACGTCTGCGCCATTGGATTTAATGGGTCGCGATGAGATAATTCCGAGTGTGTTGCTTGTCTTAAAGTTGATATAGTAAATAAGGCTGTAATCATATAACTAAATATATGTGTATGAAGTTGGTTTTTTAAATTCAGACAGTTTATTATCTGTATTTTTACAGGACATGCATTTCAATAGGTAACGATGTTGCTGGGAAAGCGGAGACGTATACAGACGTATACAGTGACGTAATGACGTGGCTCTCTAGTTTGTGGAAAAGCAAACCGGTTCTTAGAAGGTTCGCAAGTTGAACTAACTGCGAACCGGCACTAGCACCAGCCCAGAACCAGAACTAGGTTCGCGTTGGTGGAAAAGGTGTATAACAGACTGGAAGGCATATTCAGTATTCAGTACTGTTTCAATAAGTACTCTTATCATATATTGAAATAGAGGATAGAGAAGTACTGCATGAATTACTTAAACTGAAGACAAACAAGGCAGCAGGTCCTGATGGCATTACCATGCTTCCGGTCCCGAGGACTGGAAGCATGGTAATATAATACCAGTATATAAGAAAGGGGACCGTACTGATCCAGGAAACTACAGGCCTGTAAGTTTAACGTGCATAATATGTAAAATACTGGAATCTATCATTAGAGACAAGTTGGAAGTATTTCTTGAAAATAGTAACATCCTAAGGGATAGCCGGATCCTGGTTTTCGTAAGGGAAGGTCAGGTCTGACAAACCTTCTGGTATTCTTTGAAGAAGCTTTGATTATAGTGTTTTGATTATAGGAAGGCATATGATATTATCTACTTAGATTTCCAAGAAGGCATTTGAGAAGGTACCACATGAAAGACTTGTTAGTAAAATGGAAACAGTAGGAATTAGAGGATGCATTTCAGAGTGAATTCGGAACTGGCTACTGGGTAGAACACAAAGAGTAGTAGTAGGGAGGATATTATCTGACCATGGAGCTGTTAGATGTGGAATCCCACAGGGATTGGTGCTGGGACCACTGTTCTTCCTCATTTATATCAATGACCTCGACAGGGACATAGAAAGTACATTAGTCAAATTTTCAGATGATACAAAACTGGGAGGCCCAGCTAATAGTTTGGAAGCTACCAAAGTAATCCAAGAAGATTTAAATAAAATCCAGAAGTTGGCGGAAACCTGGCAGATTAAATTTAATATAGCCAAATGTAAAGTTCTGCATGTGGGAAATAAAAACATTAGGCAGGATTACTTTAAGGGAGGAACAAAATTGGAATGTGCTTACTTTGAAAAAGACTTGTGAGTAATGGTTGATGGCTCTAGGCACTGTGCTGTAGCTGTAAAAAAGGCCAACAAGACTGGAATATATAGCCAAAAGCATTGAGTATAAATCCAAGTAAGTTATACTTATCTTATACAATACATTTGTTAGACCACACTTGGAATATTGTGTGCATCAACAAAGTGAACTACAAGAGATTCTTCAGGTTGAGTAAATGGAACTTAACAAAAGGTAGATTACATACAGACATGAGGAAGAATTTTTTTCACACCAAGAGTAGTCAATGTGTGGAATAGCCTGCCAGGTCACATAGTAGAGGCAGAAATACTGGGGATTTTAAAGACTAGGCTTGATACAGTGGTAGATGCTATTGTTGGGAAACAGACAGTTTTGTGTATTCTGCGTTTGGGAAGTTTCCGCTGGGCCCCAGGGGGGAAGGGGGTGAGCCCCCCTGTTGTATTCAATTTCAATGTGAATGGTACCTGTTTGAATAGGTAGGATGGATTTGAATTTGAATGGTCCAATCGGAAGGAAGCACAGCCTCTATCACCAATCAGAGGCAGTGCTCCCTTTCAACAATATAATTCCACAATATGCAAATACAAGTCTACTGGAAACTGTATAAATCTGATCACCCACCAATACTATTTTGAACTTCCTTGCTGAGTTGTTCCCGTAGCCGGCTGCGTAATAAATCTTCCTGTTTTTACTACAAACTTTTGATCTGCTTCTTCCTGGGCTAACGGTCATTTCACCTGTTTTTGGGAACATCTTGATTCCCCTACAAATTGGCGCTGCGAGCAGGGTGGATTCGATTCCGGACCTCCGTGGGTTCCCCGACCAATGCAAAAGGAGTGAGTACTTTGTTCTACCACCATATAGTTAGGCAATTGGGAGGCAAGCTTACGGAGATCTGGAACGCTCCACCCAGTGGTATGTAACCTGTACTGTAACTTGACCGGTGTGGAAGCAATTAATTGTTTGTAGTTAAAAGCTGTGTCTTTTTGTGTCTATTGTGATGTTATGTTTTAACTGATTTTGTATCAGGTAATGTTTGTAAGTACCAGCGCTGTTTATGTTTTGGAATA
Organism: Anguilla rostrata; assembly: GCF_018555375.3. NCBI lineage: Eukaryota > Metazoa > Chordata > Actinopteri > Anguilliformes > Anguillidae > Anguilla > Anguilla rostrata. The sequence goes on along the minus strand of NC_057939.1, from coordinate 28,597,436 downwards.
TAGCTATATTGTGACAGGGTGAGGTTCATCCTAACCTGAGGAGAGTGAGTTTTCACGCCAAAAAAGGTGAATACGTGGTTGCGTAGCTGCGGCAGGCTGAGTTTTTGGCCCGCGGCCCAGAGTGACTAATTATTTTCACGTCTGGTTATTCGGTCGTGTGGACCGATGAAGCGTATATCGTGTCTGTGTTTTCATGTCCCGGGGAGAGTTGAGTATTTGCGCCCCGGCTCAGAGTTAAAGACAAGGGAGTGTCTCTAACTTGAGTATCTGTGAGTACGTTACCGCGGCACGTTGACATTTCAACCCGCAGTCCAAGGTGACAAACTATTTTCATATCTTGGGTAGTAGGTTTAGAAATACTTACGAAGCGTACTCTTGTCTGTGCTTTCATGTCCCGGGGAGAGTTGAGTTTTTGCGCCCCGGCTCAGAGTTAAAGACAAAGGAGTGTCTCTAACTTGAGTATCTGTGAGTTCGTTACCGCGGCACGTTGACACTTCAACCCGCAGTCCAAGGTGACAAACTATTTTCATATCTTGGGTAGTAGGTTTAGAAATACCTACGAAGCGTACTCTTGTCTGTGTTTTTATGTCCCGAGGAGAGTTGAGTATTTGCGCCTCGGCCTAGAGCGGGAGACAAGGGAGTAGTCTCTCACTTAGGTTTTTGTGAGTTTGTGCTGAGGCAGGCTGAGTTTTTGGCTCTCAGTCCAGGGGACGAAGGTTGTTCCGTACCTGGAGTATTAGGGGAGCAGGCTATTATAGCTGCTTTTCCTAAGAAGCTTACTCGTGTCCGACGTAAATCACGTCATTGTTCCGTTGTCCATACCGTCTTGGGTCAGTATTGTTGTTTGATCTTGTTCTGTTGTCCATACCGTCTTGGGTCAGTATTGTTGTTTGATCTTGTTCTGAGTCTTTATTGTTTTGTGTTCGTATTGTTCTCGATAGTTTGTTAAGTGTTGGCCAGTAACGCGCATTTATAATTATATATTATTATATCTAGATACAGACTGATATGAAGTGTACACAATATAGTTGACAGATTATATTACCTAAGTAATATAATAGAATCATAGATAGTATTATAAACTGAGGTTCCGGTCTATTAGCCTAAGGACTGCGGAACCTATATGAACCTGAAATAATGGAGTAAGGTTAATAATGACTAATCTACAGATCTCTGAAGAGTTTTTCAATTGTGGGGACTAAAAATGGTGAAAGACAGGTTAAGTGAAGAAGGTTAGGAAGGCTGCTATGTGTTCTCTGCTAGGGAAAAAGGTGAGAACGGGCCTTTAGAGATACGCTGCTATCTTATGGTAATTCAGGGAATGAATTGAGTAGAGACAGTGGTGATTTCCTGACCATGGTAATTGATGGTAGTCTTCCCATTTTTAGAAACAAAGCATTGTGGAGAAATGATTACGCTTTAAGAGACTGTAGTGATCTATTGGGCATGGGCTGCATATATATATTTTTAAAAAATATCATAAGGATGTGGACACCATAAGCCCCTAAATATTCTTCATTTATGAGCCCAAGATAAGGGAGTAAAAATAAATAAATAAATAAATAAGATATCATCCTATAGGGCTATCAGCCCTACATATATTTATAAATATTATACAACATTAAAATGTAACTGTGGGTGATCTGTGGGGTTACCAAGGGCAACCGAGGCCGTGTAAATACACCAGAGATGGAGGAACTAGAATGTAGCATTGGAAGGTTTGAGTACGTGTAAAAGATGGAAATAAAATACGGAAGTATTGAACAGAAGAGAAGGGTTTTGGTGCAAGGTAGTATACTGCCTTTACTGCAGTACTGTGGGAGACGCTGAGGACCTTGCTCAAACATGGCAGGAAGTTAGGCACTGGAAAGCCAGTGAGATTTACAGGGAAATTGCAAGTAGGGATTTGGCGGAAACGTGTTCGAAAGTACTCGTATCTGGAGAATTGAGGAAGGATTTTAAATGACTGGTGATATTTGAGCTTGTGGGTGAATAGGAGATTCCTGACTACTGCAGGAACCCCCAATACAAAATGGGGGATTGGTACAAGAAACCAACTAATCAATTCAAATGGACTAATCATTTGTTTTGAGTGAATATTGCAGGCTTGTGTCCCAAGTGTCTTTCACAGAACTGGACCTGACCCGGCTGAGGACAAAGCAACATTCCTGGTTGAACCTGGATCCTGGTGAAAAACATAATTGGACAACATTTTATCCAAATTTGGTCTGGACCACACATGCTCATGATTCCATCAGCTGCTTCCAGTGACTGGAACTCTGGTGTGGTCCTACATCACATAGTTAGGAAAATACAAGGGTGAGACCCAACATGGGGCACAATAATCCCCGTCTACCCTTATAGCCCCTGGGGGCTATCTATCTCTCCATTCAGACACATATTTCCAGGACAAGATGTGCACCAACACGGCAGGCGGAAGTTGAACCTGGATGATGGCCCCACAAAAGACATTTTTAATGTTGTACATTTTTGGTGTCCTGTTTTAATGTTGTACATTTTTGGTGTTTTGTTGTAATGTTGTATGGTATATAGTGAAAGGTAGCCACTGGGTCCATAGCGAATGGCACAATATTGGTGACAAACGGAGGACTACTTTCTAACCAAACTACTCAATACCTAACATTTCCTACTGCACTAATCCAACTGACACCTCTACCAGTATCTCTATTCTAATCACTCCAGATGTCACCAGTAAACACCTCTGCTCCAGCACTTCATAGCTGGGTGTTAACCCTAATAACAAATGCAGCTAAAAGGCAGAATTTGGCCCAGTGGCTAGTAGGTAGTATTTGTGTGTATTGTCACATTGTAAGCAGAGGTGCCTGTACCTGGTAATAGGCCTTGTACACGACGCTTGTAGAATTCTTTCCTTTGTTTTCTTTAACATTATTCAGCCGGCCTTACCCATATCAATGGGTTCTCATATATCATGCTTACTACACTTTTAGAATATTGGTCAACCTCTCTTAATGTCTGCCCAGTGCCAGCCAGCAGCAGATGGGCTTCCCCTTTGTGAGCCGGGTTCTGCTCAAGGTTTCTTCATATTAAAATCTGGAAGTTTTTCCTTGCCACGGTTGCCATAGGCGTGCCACAAGGGGATTTTAGGCCTGGGTTCTATATGTGGGAGGTGTAACTGACCAATTGACAATACTGTTCTGATTTCCTGTAAGCAAGTTGACCTCGCCATATGCTTTATGTTGGGTCAAAAGGAGGGACTGTTGGGAAACAGACAGTTTTGTGTATTCTGCGTTTGGGAAGTTTCCGCTGGGCCCCGGGGGAAGGGGGTGAGCCCCCCTGTTGTATTCAATTTCAATGTGAATGGTACCTGTTTGAATAGGTAGGATGGATTTGAATTTGAATGGTCCAATCGGAAGGAAGCACAGCCTCTATCACCAATCAGAGGCAGTGCTCCCTTTCAACAATATAATTCCACAATATGCAAATACAAGTCTACTGGAAACTGTATAAATCTGATCACCCACCAATACTATTTTGAACTTCCTTGCTGAGTTGTTCCCGTAGCCGGCTGCGTAATAAATCTTCCTGTTTTTACTACAAACTTTTGATCTGCTTCTTCCTGGGCTAACGGTCATTTCACCTGTTTTTGGGAACATCTTGATTCCCCTACACTATCTAGTCTGTAGGAAATCAGAGCACTACTACTTTAGTTAGGAAAATGGCAAGCATTGTTGGGCTGAACGGCCTGTTCTCGTCATTATATTAAAACCCCCAATTCCAAAAAAGTTGGGACAGTATGGAAAATTCTAATAAAACAAAAAGGAGCGATAATGTAAATTCTATTTACCCTGTACTATATTGAAAACACTACAACAGAACATTATTTGATGTTTTACCTTGTGAATTTAATTGTTTTTTGAAAATATACAATCATTTCAAATCTGATAACTGCAACACACTCCAAAAAAGTTGGGACAGTCGAGTGTTTACCACTGTGTAACATCACCGTTTTTTAAAATAACAGTTATTAAGCGTTTGGGCACTGAAGACACCTGTTGGTTAAGATTAGCGAGTGTAATTTCCCCCCATTCTTCCATTATGCAGGTCTTCAGCTGTGCAATTGTACGGGGCCTTCGTTGCCGTATTTTGCGCTTCATAATGCGCCACACATTCTCAATCGATGACAGGGCAGGAATGCAGGCAGGCAAATCTTATACCTGCACTCTCTGCTTATGCAGCCATGCACTTGTAATCTGGGCAGAATGCGGTTTGGCGTTGTCCTGCTGGAAAATACAGGGACGTCCCTGGAGAAGACGGTGTCTGGATGGCAGCATATGTCGCTCCAAAATTTGTACATCTTTCTGCATTAATGGTGCCTTCACAGATGTGCAAGTTGTCCATGCCATGTGCACTGACCATACCATGACAGACGCTGGCTTTTGGACCTGACGCTGATAACAGCTTGGATGGTCCTTTTCCTCTTTGGCCCGGAGGACATGATGGCTGTTTTGTCCAAAAACTATTTGAAATGTTGACTCGAACCACAAAACACGCTTCCTCTGTACCACTGTCCATCTCAGACGAGACCGAGCCCAGAGATCACCTGTATCACATCACCATAATATTTCAATGTGTCACATCGTTATTAGTCCTAAATTGCCCCTGTCAAAACGTGTTGCAGGCATAAATTTCATTATAAACAGATATCTTCAAAAAACAATGAAGTTAATGAGGTAAACCATGAAATACCTTGTCTTTATACTATTTTTGTTTAAATATAAGTCAAGTAAATTTACAAATGGCTGCTTTCTGTTTTTATGCATTTCATTTACTGTCCCAACTTTTTTAGAATTGGGGTTGTATGTTATGGTATATTTATTTACTGGTATGTATTGTCCATGGGATGCAACATTTCATGAAAGGTGTACTCTCAAAAAGCAATACGTGCCAAAATGTCTCAGTTTCAAACATAGCGGCCCTGTGGCTTCAAAATTCCATTGCAGTTGGGGACTGGGATTGACCAGACTCATGTCCCCATTTTCACCCTAATAAAAAAAAAAAAACATTCATAAAACTAAAATCCTTTATACCACAATGTAGACACGGTCTTGGAGAAAAAATATATGTAAAAATATTGTTGTTCAAACAAGTTTTCCCGGTGACTCACCCATCAGAAATAATACACTAGCAGCACGTAATAGCCGCGTTTCCACCCAAAGTACCCGGAACTTTTAAGCCGCCTTTCCACCGCAAGAACTTTACCCTGGAACTAGGAACCTTTTGAGGAACTCAGTGCATTTCGACCTAGGGTGCAGGAACTAGGGTGTAAATTAAGTTCCGGGGACTTTATTTTACCCCCTTAAACACCTGAAATTGAAATATTCTTCCGCGGACGTTTGGGCATATTATGTTACCATTGTCAAGCAAAACTCTCGTTGGTAGTTCAACTTGGACCATTGTTACGCAACAAACAGAATATAACAGGCCAATATACAGATTGTAACTGTTTTATGTATCCTCTCAAACACATTCATTATGTTTTTATGCGAACATTCACTTTCATGTCTTGACATCCGAGGCGACAGAATGAATTCACATTCCACAAATAACTGGTAGCAACATTTATAGCAGAAAACATTTATAGCGACAGAATGAATTCACATTCCACAAATAACTGGTAACAACATTTATAGCAGAAAACATTTATAGCACGTCGTAAACAATTTGCTATTGAATTGATTAATTCGACTCTCATTGTCATTTCCATATAATCGCAAAATGACAAGAATAAATAGAATGAAAATTTGGACTTGCGTGAAAATTTAAATTAATATTGCAGTGGTAGGCTACAGCCACGGTTTGCTTTCTAGATTCCTTCAAAGTTACTGCTAGCGGAGCAGCTAAATACTTGAAGTATGTCCTCCAAATACAAACCATGCACCATAAGTCCATGTCTAGTCTTCCTGGTCTTTTTGTGGAATTGAAGAATCACAGAGTAAAATTGTGGCAGTTTGAAAAAGCCAAAGGGACGATTACTAGAATTAACCTGTTATTTTACCCTGACAAAAAGTGCGGAAGGTGATTTTTTACAGTTTGCTCCAATGTAAATTACGCAGAACTACCGTATGTCTCACATAACTGTGTCAAACGTTTTGAGTCAATTATAACGGGCTAACAAAGAAAATCGGGATGAAAATATTCAGCAACCGAATTTAACCGTTTGAATGTTTTGGTAGACCTACGTAATATGCTGTCCCAGCACGAATGCTTAATATATTATAAAACAGACTTAATGCAAAAGCAAGAAAAGAACAGAAGAGCACACATGTTATGTTATAATCCTCAATCTCAATTTCTCATCTGTTCCAAGACGTTGGCAGGCTATAACCAAAAGTAGGCTACTGTGCAGTATAACATAATAGTTTGAATTAAAGTTATTATTATGAAAATAATAAATCGGTTTGCGGCTGCAGATAGACCCTGGTCCCTGCGGTGGAAACGCACTGAGTTCCTCAAAAGGTTCCTAATTCCTAGGGAAAGTTCCTGCGGTGGAAACGTGGTTTATAGCTGGCTATGGAATACTCTTCTGTCTGCAGGGGATTCGGATTCCAGTAGTGTTGTGTCGTTCGCGAAGGATTCGTTATTTTGGGTGAACGAAGTGAATCACTTCGTGAAACGATTCGTTCGCGAACGTGAACTGGTGGTTCACTGACTGACTATCGTTCGCAGTTCAGTGATTCGTTCACTGAACGTACTACGCCTGCCCCGAATCGTTCGCGAACGACAGTACACTTGCCCGAATCATTCGCGAACGACAGTACGCTTGCCCGAATCGTACGCGAACGACACAACAGTACTTTTGCCCAAATCGTTCACGAACGACACAACAGTACAGTACACTTGCCCGAATCGTTCGCGAACAACACAACAATAGTTCGTTCCTCTTGCTGTAGCAAATGAGGAGTCTCTGATGAGGAAAGTGGGTATGGAAATATGGATAATAAATGGATAATAATCGAACATCACTGTCAAGTGTGCTGTTTATTTTCAGTGAAATAAGCCTTTAAAAAAAAACATGTCTCAAAGTAGGCTAGCCAAGGCTACTATTTTATCGACTACATTTTATGAGAAAACGATAGCCTATATCTACTTAGCCAACATATATCAGCACTTCCTCTTTCAAGCAGCTGTTAGAACAAGTCACGGTAAAGAAATCCGCATCTAGGGCTAAAACAACACATTTTGGGAAATAAAATGGCCATATCAAACACATTCTTTCAAACTAAATTGTTTAGAATAAAATCAAAATGAAAACAAAATTTTATTAAAAATAGTGAAAGAAAGTGCTTGGTTCTTTGGCTATTAAATATTCTGTGGGAAAATGCTCTGTCTATAGCCTACTTTTTAAACTGGAAAACTACATTCAATTAAAATAAAATAATGCGCTAATATATGAACCGCTGTTTGCTTGTTTTCATTTTTGGTAGGCTACTAACCGTCAGCTGTTTTCGGTACGATTTTTTGGTGCACTGGGTTACTGATCCCCATATGAGGTTTATATGATATAGCTAGCATAGGCCAATAGCACTAACCCATAAAATTTGCTTTTTAACGGTACTTGGTCAGTCGAACGATAAAAATTAAAGCATTTGATTATGGTCAACGGCACCAAAAATTTCTGTTGCACCTTCATTAGGCCTAAACGGCAAAAGTCCCACTATAGGATTGATCATAGCACATCTTTCAGCTAGCGACTGCAATTAAGCCAGTGGTGGAGCCTGTACCAGCTCGCTTGGAAGCATATAAATCTATTTTATGTTTTTGAACTTCTGCATAATTTGGTTCATGAAGGCTAAATAAAATTTCCATTGCATCTACAGTAGGCCTACTGCACCTCTTTTTTTCCACTTTCTGCATAATATGACATATTTTTTAAGTGGTAAAACATATACTCACATTGTTTTTTCTTGGCTTTTAAAAGTAATCATGATTCTATAGCAGTATACAGTAATTCATTTAGTTTGGGAAGTGGGCAGTGGCAATGATTGAGGGCTTGGGGTGGATGGGTAGGAGGAGGTTCTACTGAAAAAGAATAGAATTTAAAAAACGGAAGAAATGAACGTGAACTAGTTCATTTTTGGGACTGTGAGCTTAGTTCAAAATTCAAAATTGTGAACTATGAATGTGAACTAGTTTATTTTAATCTGTGTGAACTGAACTTTGAGCTTGCTCTTGTGAAGTGTGAACTTGCACAACACTGACAATAACTAATAACCAATTAATATTTTAAACATTTCACAGTGAGTTTTTCTTGTGGTGAAATGAGTAATAATGCCTTCAATGTGGTTAGATTTTTTTAGCATGACCCCATTCATTCTGGTGAAGCGTTAAGTGCCAGCTGAAATGCTCGTTAACAGTCAAGTTCATAAAAACTCCTGATTTCTGAAGTAAAAAAATAACATTGCTGAACTATCAGTGTACTTTTGAAATGATTTAATTGCTCTATATTCTCAGATTTTGAATATTTCCTTGTTAAATGATTTGTTAAATTGAGCCCAGATGCCAATTTTGCCTTCTTTTTAGAGAAGAAAGTGAACCCACTCTGCAGGTAGGCCCATGATGCGATGAAGCTCGGGTTTTCTAAAGGCCCTGTTTCAAATCTCATCAATTTTGTTCTCGAACAGTCAGAGATCAGTCTGCCTAGTCAACACAATCGGAATAGTGATATTTGGTCATAATTTTCTCTGCTCTGTTCAGCCAAAAAAAATGTTTCTCTAGGAAAAATGTATAATGTTATTGCCTGCTTCTATTGATTACCTCAATGTGAGTGTTTGGCGTCTAATTCACGCAGGAGCGAGTTCGTTGAATTTCTACAACTCTCATTGGGATGGCAGGTATGCCATCCCGCCAAGTTACGCCTTGGCGGGGCGGCATGCCCCATATCTACACAGCACCGAGAGTTTGACACTTCTCAGGGTTCCCCACAGAAATAACCACAACAGACACTCAGCCCTTAAAAAAATTAAATTCTGTACATTCCCACCTCATTTCAACAGACAGAATTTATAAACAACTTCACATGTCCTCACAATAAAGCCCCAAACTAAGGGGATTTCACATTTTTTCCTTCTTCTTCTTCTTCTTCTTCTTCTTATTATTATTATTTTCATGCTGCCTATCCCAAAAACAAACTCCACATTGGACATTTTACCACTCGCCAATCCTTCGCCTACATGACCCAATCAAAATCTCGCATACACATGCAAAATAGCCATATCTTTTTACTCTGAAACATTTCCAGCCTCAACAGCTAGTCTGTTTGTGGCTGAGTGGTCAATGTCACAGTCTATGGATGTTAGGCTCTCAGGTTCAACCCCTGCCTGGTACAAGTTTCTGCTTTTTTCATCACTAATAATTGTCTATTACTTCTCAATTATTGCTTTTGCACCAAATCTACCCGGCGTTCACCGAACGTATACACTGCATTATGACGTACCATCTACACATTCACTTAACCGGCTACAATATTCCAAAGCGATATGGATTCAACAGGAGCTCTTCTATTATCAGCCAAGAAATGTCCTAGTTTCAACAACTAGTCCATTTGTGGCTTAGGGGTAAATGTCACAGTCTACAGATCATGAAGTCATGGGCTCAAGCTCTGCCTCAGACAAGTTTCTTAAACATGCTTTTTTGCTCGCTAATAATTGTCTATTACTTCTCAACAATTGCCTTTGCACCACATCGACCCGGCGTTCACCGAACGTACACACTGCATTATGACATACCGTCTGCATGTTCACTTAACCGGCTACAATATCGCCAGGCCATATGGATTTAACCAGAGCTCAGCTCAGCTATGCTAACTGGCCTGTGTTGTTCTTTCAAACCACGGACAGGTTTGACCATGACATTTCATGCATTGAATAGTCATGTCATGGTGGCGCACTGCCAAAGTTATACAGTGGAAAGCCAGAGGTCGAAATATCAAATCCCGCCTTGCCCACAGGCAGATATTTTCATATTTTACACTGACGTTTTCTTACACTTATATTTGCTTTACCAAAAGTCACTCACGGCCAGCCATATGCATTTCATGACGGCAAATGTATTGATTTTCTTAAAAAGTTACACCAGCTGACCACTGTGCCATTTCTACTAACTATATTTCTTCACTTGGCTACTGTATAAACGTTCTTATCAGCAAACGCCACGTTTATACATTCATGTTACCTCGCCCTGTTCTCTATCTACCCACATACAAACAATTACTACGTATATACTGTCTGCAACTCCCCATTAAAACATTACACTTAAAATCATTACTCAGTGATAATTATAACTACTAGTACTGAACATGAGAAAAGCACATCAGTGCAATAGATTTCCTATACATTATCGCACATTACTTCACCCGCCACTTTAGCGAGTGATTCCTTATACCGTCTGTTATATCTCATAAAAAACAAGTTTTCAACGTACAAAAATGCAAAGTTACTCACACATACAAGACATACACTGTCTATAACTCATTCATTCAAACTGGCAAAATTTAGGGCTGTCGAATTGAGGAAACATTGGGTAACATTGCTTTGGAATACAGCTTATTTAATTTTGGTGAGGCAAGATAGCCTATATTGTTTGTAGTACAGTAACTTGCCGTCATTTTGATATCAATACTTTTAATGGCAGGCCCAGATTTTGCCAGTTTGAATACCGGTAACAACCTGTAGAAAAAATGTCCTTGTTATCCTCCAGAGCTTATTTTTTTCATTACGCCTACTTCCGCGATATTTTTGTGCTCTAAGGAGATCGCATTTACTCGCCAGTTTATTTAGTCACTCACCATCTTCACCCGTGCTTTGTGGAAACACCTGAAGCTGACCACACTTATGCATAATAAAAATACAAAAAAATTATGACCCCACTTGGTCCATTGCTTCTTCTCATCCACCATTATTACTGGATTGAAAACTTAGTAGACTTAGTAGCCTACATTAAAACGTAACTGGGTCATTCTATTGATTGCTTTTCAACATTACAATAGAGGTAGCATGTTCATTATAAAGGAACTTGTCTTTACTTAATATCATGTTATAGTAATGCCTGTCTACAGACAGGCATTCCTACTCACTTTTACAATAAGGAAAATATCTTGTATTTAAAATCTTTACAGTGCATTACAGGAGAAGAGATACAACCATAGGCAATTCTGTGGTTTTATGTCCTGCATTGCAGTCTTCACCAGAATAGAGCACCATTTAGTAAAATACAACAGTAATACTTACATAGCTATGACCTTTTTTGCTCTAAATAAAGAGTATCTATTTCATGACATTAAACACAAACCATTCCTTGCGTACACTCCATAACTGGATTTCAAAAAATCTGACAGAACTCCCATCTGTGGTCCCGGCTCATCAGTTACTCCACCCCCTATTCTCGTCGCTGTCCACTTCCTCTTCATACCAGCCTACACATTAGAAGTGAAACCAGCGCTCACAGGACTCACATGCAACCCATGACACCACCATGCCTTCTTCTTCGGTCGAGTCAGCCTCGCTACATGCACAGCACAGGCTGAAGCCTTCCCCTCCAAATGAATGATGATGTGTTGTCTATAGAGAAAGAAAAGGGAAATCTGAATTATTTTATCAGTACTTCATCTGTGCCATCACATGCTGAATTCACAGAGACAAATATTACTGACAAACTTATAATATGTTGCATATTGTTTATCCAATTTATAATTACCTGAGGGTGGTGTTATGGGTCTGGCGAGTGCTGGTTCACAGGAAGAGGATGGCATGGGGTGGACCTGTTATAGAATAAAAAAACAAGGAAAGGACACATGATGTCATTGCACTTTCTGCTTTGGTTATAATTGCTCACAATAGCGCATAAGAGGGTAATGACATAAACAATGCGACAAACCTGGAGTGGTAGAGAGAAGCGGGACTGTGGAGGGAGTTCTGTGCGTTACCGAGGGAAAATAGAAAGATAAGCCATGGAGTGCTTAACATTCAAAGCACAGACATTTGACATGATGCATATCACTAATTTGTGCCTCATTTGTGACACAGATGAAACACTGTTATCATCACCTTTTGCTAGGGGCATGAGGGAGAAAATGGAGGGAGGCAATCTGGTGTAGGGATGCCAGATTCTGGAGGTCTTTCAGCACATGTGGTCAGGGGCTGAGGAGGAGGTTGACGGACTGGCAATGATCGGGCCAGAGATGGGTGTAAAGTGCTGGTCAGGGGAGGTGGATGTCCTAAGGGCGAGCATACATTATACGAGTTGCTGGCTCCTGATTGTTTTTGTTTTTTTCAGACCGGGATCGTAAGAAAAAACTTTAGGTCTTAACGTTGCAACTGGCAAGATATGAGATACTATTCAGAACCGATCCAAATACTCTACAAGCTGATTGTTTTTCCTGATATGGTCGGGAGCTTGTATAGTCCATGCTATCATCCGATCGGTTGTCACAATCTGAACCTTGTTAAGTGTGAGAGGGCATCCAAACTCCCAATGTCTTATTTACTTTACTTAATCCTCTTTGTTCCCCGTGGAACATAAGACTGCCACTATCTGCTTCCACCTGGTCCTCGCCCCAAGTTAGATTTGCCGTTTTCAATTCCAAGGTCACAATTTTCCTCTTTCCAGGTGGGGTCCATCTCAAGGCTACTTTAGGAATGCGGTCTTGGTCCATTCTGAGGACATTCTTGCCACAGAGTTGTTTGGTGAGTTTGTATACAACACTCATTTCGCCTTTTGCAGCTGCCCATTCTGCTTTGCAGGCTAGCATCTCAATGAAAGCCCTTTTGTCATTCCTTGCATTCTTTTTGACCTCTTTATCTGGTCTTTATTTGGTCTTATAGGCTTCTTGGTCCTCCTTCTGGAGCCTCAGTGACTTAGTGTTCAGCATCTTGGCCTTTAGTTGTTTTCTTTGTTCTGCCAAGTTCCAGGTGTCAGCCACTCCTTGTTCTTCTTTTCTCTGTAGCCCAGAACCTTGGTAGCTGCCTCAACATAGGTGTTCTTGATGGTTTCCCATTTGCTGTGGATATCAGGGTCCTCATCAGTTGAATCAGCCAGAGCACCAAGAGCACCAAAGCGATTTCTCAGCTCCAAAACAAACTCTTTGCTGATATTTTGGCATTTCAGTTTGCAGATGTCAAGTTGTCTCCTGCGTTGACCCTGCTGTTTTACTTTCCGGAGTTTCAGCTTGATGTTAGCTGTCACCAGATAGTGGTCACTGCTGGCATCCGCACCACGACAAATGTCTTAACCCGTGAGAAAATCATATAATGCATGCCCACCCTAAGGGGTGCAACAGGTTCTGGCTACAATCCAGAAGTGGTCCCAGTTCTGGCTGCAGCATCGAAGCTGGCAGGTTGCTGACCCTGGGCCCACTGCTCTTTAAGGGCTGCTGCTGCCTGTGTCACGGTGCGTGGGGGGTTAGGACCCAAACGCAGAGTGAGTGGAAAAACTCAAAACTCCAAACGGTAATTGAACAAAGACTTTACTTAACAAAACAGGAACTAAAGCAGGGAACAAAAAGCCTCGCAGGTCAACTCTCAAAAACCACAAAGAAAAACTTCAAAAACACAGGAAACAAAGAAAATCCAAAAATCCAAAAGCACATGGAAAACTGAACATGGGCAGGAACACACGGGGCAAAACATGATCAGAGGCACACACAAATCAACACAACCAAACACAACCAAGGATCCAGCACCTGAGTCCGGGAGAAGGAAACTTAAATAGACAAGACACTGACGAGACACAGCAGGGCACAATGCACAATCAGGCCACAGAGAGGGAAGGGAAAACGAGACAACCAAAAAACAATAATTGAACAATTGAAAACAATAATACAATCAAACAGGGGGAGCAGGACACAAAACAGAAGTACCGCCATCTGGCGGCCCAACAAGGAAAGACAGACCGGAACACAGAACCATGACAGCCTGCTCCTTCTCGTCTCGTTCCCAGAAGAGCCGCTGGTATTTCTCTGCTGTTAAGACCCTCACCGTTACAGGGAGGCGATGTGTGGTTCTTTTCTGGTTGTCACACTCCATTGGGAGCCAGGTCTGCAGGGATATCCCCCCCAGAAGGTGCTTCCAGTGATGTGGCCCCCCTCGACAACAGAACCTCTCCAACCTCTGCTACCCCCCGCTGAGCCCCTGTGAGAACTTCACGGTCACAGGGGGACTATGGAACTGCCAGTTTGCTACGCGCAAGGTTGACTTCATTTCTGCCTATGCCTCCCTCCTATCCCTTCAGTTCCTTGCCCTCATAGAGACCTGGATCACACTAGATAACTCTGCAACTCCTGCTGCCCTCTCGTCCTCCTACTCCTTCTCTCACCACCCTGGGAAGTTTCCTGGAGGAGCTAGACACCCTTCTCAGCTCCTCCCCCGAGGACGGCACCCCGCTGATCCTCCTGGGAGATTTCAACATCCACCTACCTAGTGGCCTCCCAGTCTGCTGCCTTCCTACCACTACTCCACTCCTTCGACCTCTACCTGCAACACTCTCCCCCAACCCACAAGGCAGGCAACCTCCTAGATCTGATCTTCCTGAGGAATTGCCCCAGCTCCATTCTCACGGTTACCCCTCTGCATACATCTGATCACCACTTCATCTCCTTCTCCCTCCCTCTTGCTCCCCATCCTCCCTCTCCTTCTCCCACCCCCACTGTCACTGTCCGCCGTAACCTCCGCTCCCTCTCACCCTCTTCTTTCACTCCCAGAGTCACTGCTTCCCTCCTCCTCTTCAATCATTCTCCAAACTCCCCACTGACTCCGCATCCTCCACCCTAATTTCATCTCTCTGCTCAGCACTCGACTCTCTCTGTCCTCTTGTCCCTAGGCCACCACGCTCATCCCCTCCCAGTCCATGGATGTCTGACACCCTATGCACCTCCAGGGCCAGCCTCCGCGCTGCTGAGAGGAAGTGAGGGAAATCCAGGAACCCATCCAACCTTTCAGCCTACCAATCTCTCCCGACAGCGTTTTCTTCTGCTGTCACTGCCGCTAAGGTAAATTTCTATCAAACCAAAATTCATAACTCCACTTCTAACCCTCATCAACTGTTCTCTATTTTCTCCTCTCTCCTCAGCATGCCTCCTCCCCCACCCCAGTCCTCCTTCACTGCAGATGACTTTGCAGTATTCTTTGATGAGAATATTACAGACATCCGCAGCTCCTTTGCCCCCTCCGCGCCCTCTGCGCCCTCCCCGTTACTCCATATTCTCTCCCCTCACAGACTCTGACATTTCCCAGCTCCACCCCCTCTGCGCCCTCAGCCCCTTTGCACCCTCCGCGCCCCCCGCCCCCTCTGCGCCCTCCCCGTTTCTCCACATTCTCTCCCCTCACAGACTCTGACGTTTCCCAGCTCCTGCTCTCCCACCGCCCTACTACCTGTGCTCTCGACCACCTGTGCATCTAACCAACTCTCTGCTTTTTTCTCTCAGAATAACTTGCTCGACCCCCACCAGTCAGGCTTCAGGCCTGGCCACTCAACAGAGACCGCACTCCTCTCTGTCAGTGAGTCACTTCATGCCGCACGAGCAGCCTCCCTCTCCTCTGTCCTGATTCTGCTAGATCTCTCAGCTGCTTTTGACACTGTGGAGCACTCCATCTTCCTGTCCTCCCTGGCAGCAACAGGGATCTGTGGCACAGCCCTTGACTGGATTGAGTCCTATCTCTCTGATCGCTCCTTCCGGGCTGCCTGGGCTGGTAGAGTATCGCCACCCCGCCCCCTTGCCACGGAGTTCCCCAGGGCTCAGTCTTCGGTCCCCTTCTCTTCTCCTTATACACCAGATCTCTTGGCCCTGTAATCTCTGCCTATGGCTTGTCCTATCACTGCTATGCTGATGACACACAACTCTTTCTCTCCTTCTCCCCATCGGACACACAAGTCCCTGCCCGCATCTCCACCTGCCTGAGGGACATCCAGAGCTGGATGGACAATCATCACCTGAAGCTCAACACGGGTAAAACAGAGCTAATCTTCATTCCTGCTCTAACCTCTGCTCTCCTTGATTTTTCCATTTCCCTAGGGGACACCTTAGTGACGTCATCACCCTGTGCTAAGAATCTCGGAGTGGTGATGAACAACAGGCTGTCCCTCTCCAAGAACATACCAGCGGTAAGCCGGGTGTGCAGATTCTTCCTGTACAACATCCGGAGAATCCGGCCCTTTCTCACCACCTACTCAACCCAGCTCCTGGTCCAAGCAATGGTACTATCCCGCTTGGACTACTACAGCTCTCTTCTGGCTGGCCTACCGGCATCTGCCATCAGCCCCCTCCATTCTGCTACCTTAGGACGCCTGGCACCTCCCCCTCTTCGCACTTGCGCTTCCCGGTCACGTCTCCTGTCTGTTTTGGCTCCACGATGCTGGAATGACCTTCCCGTGGAAGTCAGAACAGTTGAGACCCTGACCACCTTCAAACGACAACTGAAGACTCACCTCTTCAGGCTGCACCTCTCCCAACCCCTCCCTGCCTCCCTGTAGTCTCTAATTGACTATGTAATCTTAGGGTTGTAGCTAGTTAAGCTGTTTATCTTAGTTGACTTAGTTATTGCACTTGTGCCTACTCAACTATTGCTGTTTTATTTGCATAGACTGCTTTGTTGCTGTTTTTGTTGTGTTAATCAGATTAACCTACAGGGTCCAAGTTAAACTATGCAGTCGTTACCTGCACTTGGAACTGTGCTTCCCTCTAGGGTTTTCAACACACTTGTTCCTGGTTTTGGTTATACACTTTGTTGTACGTCGCTCTGGATAAGAGCGTCTGCCAAATGCCTGTAATGTAATGTAATGTAATATTCTCAGAGGCGACCAAGGGGTGGATGTAGGGGCAGGGGGCTCAGGGGGTGGAGGTGCTGGGCTAGGGGAGGGGGATGTGGCAGGAGATCCTGAGGTGAATGTGAGGGTAGTGGCAATGGTGGTGGTGATGGTGTCACCCGCACGAGTGGCGTCTTCTAGGTACCTCGATGGTAGGAGGTGGTGTCGATAGCCGCAAGTTTTGAAAGGGAAGAGTATTAACGTCTTAGTGCAAAGCCCCTAGTGTCAGGGTTCTGTGTCTTCCCCCTGTTATTCCTGGTTTGGCCGCCAGATGGCAGCACCTCTGCTTTATCTTGTTTAATTGTTTTATTGTTTTCAATTATCCTATTATTAGTTGCTGATTGTCTCGTGTTCCCTTCCCTCTCTGTGGCCTGATTGTTCATTGTGCCCTCCTGTGTCTCGTCTGCGTCGTGTCTATTTAAGTCTCCCTTCTCCCTGACTCAGGTGCTGGATCCTTGCCTTATGCCTGCCCGTTGCCTGTTGCCTGCCCGTTGCCCATTGCCTTGCCTTATGCCTGCCCGTTGCCTGTTGCCTGCCCGTTGCCCATTGCCTTGCCTTATGCCTGCCCGTTGCCTGTTGCCTGCCCGTTGCCCATTGCCTTGCCTTATGCCTGCCCGTTGCCTGTTGCCTGCTCGTTGCCTGCCCTTTGCCCGTTGCCTGTTGCCTGTTGCCTACATGCTTGCCTGCCTGCCTGCTTGTTGCCTGCTTTTGGAGTTTGTTGGTTTGTTTGATCGTGCCTTCGAGCGTTTTTCTGCCCTGATTGTTCCGGCCCCTGTTCTGTTGATAACGTGTTTTGAGTTTTTGTATTTTCCTGTTTCCCGCGTTTTTGAAGTTTTTCTTTGTTTGTTATTGCCGCCCAGCAAGGCTTTCTGTTCCCTTGGTTCCCCGTTGTATTAAGTAAAGTCTTTGTTTTGCCTATTTTGGAGTTTTGTGTTTTTCCCTGCACTCTGCATTTGGGTCCATTCCCGCGCCCTCCCTGACACCTAGTGGTTGGCCACCGTGCTGAGATTGCTGAACTCTGACATTCAGTGCTACTGCAACCAAAGTATGAGTTAAAAACAGAAACGCTTTGTTTCAGTTTCATTAGTAGACAATACACAACAACTATGCTGAATACGGAGTTTCACAGCGCCACCATTGTCGCTCTGGTTGTTCATTTAACAAACACCCCCTCCCTGCAGTCTTATCTGCAAATATACCCCCACCCATGACATAATGGACAATATTGTCTATCTGGGCATTCATAAAAATATACTTTCACCACTCAAAAATTCTATTCCGTCATAACAACAACATAAACCTGACAATAGCCCTAAGATATGCCAATACAACAGTGAAAACGCTGGTGGCTGAATAAAAAAATAAACGAGACAATCTTTTCAAAAATGATACCATGTCATTCTACAGTCAATATCTGGTACTATATGTTGAATAAATATACAACCTTACCATTGGTTTTACGTGTAGAGATGTCCCTTTTGTGACTGAGTGGTCATATATTGTCTTGGACAATCCCTTTGTGAAATATACACGCATTTGTGACGCCTGGGTACCTTCCAAAATAGCTGTGCGTAAATAGCTGTGCACCTGACGAAACGTCAACGATTTTTTGTAATTTCTTGGAAAATACTATTATTATTGAGGACTTCTGGGCATAGCTAAGCCATATGTTTGCTGAATGACCTAGCTGACATCTACTGAACACAGATAAGATTTAATTATTGCTGTGTAAGTATTGTAGTGAGGCAGTAGTGGATACTGTCTCTCTGGAGTGAGTGACTGATTGTTCAATTGGCTACACCTGGGACTGATTGTCAGCTCCGGGAGACTGATTGTTCAGTTGGCTACACCTGTGATTGATTGTCAGCACCGGGAGTGACTCTGGAAGATATAAAAAGGCAGAGCCGGGTGCTGTGCGGGTTGGTCTGGGAAGCTACTGTGTTGTTCTGCGGCTTGGCAGTCTCTTGGGAGGGGAGGGTGTTGTTCGTAGCTACTTAGGGCTGCCGGCGACGAAGACATTTAGAATAGGGGGCGAGCTTTGTTCCTGTGCTAGGAGGGGAAGCCTGTTGCTTCCTGTAGTTAGTCAGGGCTGGGGCTCAGGAGTGTACAGGCCGCCACTTCTCAGCTTGGTAAAGCAGCACCCCGCACATCGTGGAGTGTTGGACCGCTGTTTTCCTGCGCTGTCCAACGAAGCCGTGATTCCCCGGGGAGTTGGACCGCGCCACAAGCACAGACCC
This sequence comes from Anguilla rostrata, assembly GCF_018555375.3. Taxonomy (NCBI): domain Eukaryota; kingdom Metazoa; phylum Chordata; class Actinopteri; order Anguilliformes; family Anguillidae; genus Anguilla; species Anguilla rostrata. The sequence goes on along the minus strand of NC_057939.1, from coordinate 28,578,363 downwards.
CAGGGGAGGGTCTTGTCGACTGGGTGAGCTGAGTATTAAAAAGACATTTTCATTTGTGTTTAACGTCTTGTGATATTTTTTGTCTTAGCGTTATATTGTGTTAATGTTACATGTTTTTTTTAATAACGTGGGAAACTTAGAAGGGGAGTTGGGGAGGGTTGATTACAGACCCTGGGGGGAGGGACTAGATGGATTTGCCCTGACGGGGGGATTCCTAGTGTCACGTTTGTAGTGTTGCAGTGTGGTCCTGGCATTGGGCTCTTCTGCCGTTCAGTGACGTGTGTAGTGCTACCTCTGCAGGTGTGATTGTGTGCCTTTGTATGGGCTTTTGGGTGTGCAGTGATTAAAGCTAGTATTCTAGCCCTTCAAATATAGTTGGGTCGACCCTCTTATAGGTGAAACCACAACAGCCCCTAGCCTCAGGGGTATATTAGTCACATTCTCTGTCAGCCACCTTGGTTACCCACGTTCATGAATTCTGTGTTAATAAAGTGAGACTTGCTGTGTACTTATTCTCAGTGGTTGTGTGACTTATTCTAAAGCCTCAGATACACCGGACCATACCGGTTTGCTAAAGGTGGTGACAGTACTCTGCCATCTGGTTTGGCCCATTATTGGGTTCGCTACAGTATTACTGCTCAAAATATTTAGGTTATATACATCATTTTTGAAATTGAGTGTCTTTAAATAGGTTAGTGGTATTTTATAATGAGGATAATTCACACTGTAATGTAAGCGTTCGTTGATAGTTTAATAGTCTTTGTGATGCATGCAACAGTGTTGGAACATTGCCAAAATGGTGGTGGATGGCTGAAAATTGTTTTCATGTCGTCCCATCCCCATACAAGAAAGCATACGAGAGTACAGAGTATAGAAATACATACAAGAGTTCATTATTACACATTTAGGTACTGTACCGCATTGTGTGACAATATTTTTTCACTATTTTTTATTCTGATATCAATGTTTCATCTTAAACCTTCATAAGGGGCTCATTTATATGCTTTATAATGGACAAAAAGCATTTTATTCATTTTTGGAGAGATTTTGGATATGTTTCTGGACCCCTAGATATTTTAGACCACTGTACTGATGGAAAGCTTGTAATTGCCACTTGAAATTATGCAACAGTGAGTTTCTTTAGGCAAAACATTTGATTTGCAGTGAAATACGTGAATATGTTGTGATTTACAGCAATGCATAATTTAGACATTTTGGATAGATTTGGAGATGCTGGGTACACTGCTTAGTTTTTGCTTCATACATCTATAGTAGTTCTACATATCCACCCTTAGATTTTATGAACTTGTGGTCAAGAAGTTTTTGATCTAGCACATGTATAGTTTACCTGCTGCATCTATGCAATCTCTCAGTATTTCATTGCAAACTAAAAAAGTGCAAATTCATTTTTGATTTTTTTGTCTAGACAACTGCATTTGTGGCACTTTATTTCTTCCAGAATTATGAATATAAACTAAACTAATTTAAGCCATTTTTCAAGTCTCTGTGATGTTCACATCTGGAGTTATAAAGCTTTAAATAGGGTACCCCCTAAATGGGCAAGTATTGGCAAGATTTGGCATGTGTGCTAAGGGTTTCATGAATGTGTTGCTTTATTGGTACAGAATCCGTTGGGAAATTCATACTGAAACAGACTCCTTCATTCATCTTTTATTTAGGCTACGTTGTATCATACAGTCAAAGAGTTGGGCTAAGCTGTAATTGCTTCGAATTTTACGCAGGCAAGTGTTTGTCATTGCAACACGAAGACATTTGGGTGAGGTAGAGTGGTAAGGCTCCAGCAACTTCATAACTCATAGCGGATCCTGTCCCTTCACATATTAGTTTTTCAACGTTTCCGCGCTTTCAGTGTAGAGACTGTTGCCTTTGATCACATAGATGGGAGGGGCTTAGAGAGAACGCCCCGTTCAAGGGGATCAATGCTGTCGTTGGATAATTTCTAGGACACAGCCCAATGGTGAAAATTGTCAAATAGGAACAGCAGCAGCTTCAGCAAATGCCAAGTTCACAACTTACTGGGAGTTGATTCAAATGAACAAATCTTTACATGAAGGTGAGTCAGTACGATTTGTTTACCAAATAAATTTGTTCAAAAAGAACAAATCTTTCATGAACGACACACCACTATTTCCTACACAAATCTGACCATTTACTCGTAATACAACATTTAAAAAAGCAAAAAGAAAAGCTGCACATGAGTGGTTGCAGAACGATTCAATGCTTCATTTGCTAATAAGACATTTTTGCAGTTTGATGAAATGTGCTAGGCATCGAGAACTGGAGACAGTTTCCGCTCACCAGTTCCATGAATTCCTATGGGAGCTAGTGATGGACGAAAATGAATGAACAAATCTTTTTGATTATTTTTTTCTCTTTTTAGTGTCCGGTATGTACAAGTTCTCCTCAAAAAGAACGACAAATCATTGGTCTGTCACATTTCTGTAACATCGTTTTGAGCTTAAATAGTCTACCTACATACAAATAGGATGCAGAATCAATGTATTAAAATGAATATTTTATCTTTAGTAATGTAAACTTATACATGATGAATGGTAATGCACTGAAGAGAAGTTTGGTGGGGCGTGCAGCACCAGCTGTCGAACGTGCATGTACTATAAGACGCCATTTTTTAGAAAAAGTATCAAAACTCGAGAGGTTTGAAAGGTTCGATACATTTACTGTACATGTATCAACTCAAAGGAACTGATACTGTGAAAAGAATCAGTCCATCCACCACTATTGGGACCTGCTCATTGGCCTATAATTCAGGTTGCCTGCATACGCACTGGGTTTCAAGTTGTATGACAAACTGTGACATTGCATCTGACAAGCTACAGGGTTTTATGGAAGAAAACAAGTGACTCATTGTGACAAGTGTCATAAGGTTGATAGTACTTAGTTGAGTTATTAAATTTAAATTAATTTATTGTATTATTTCACATTTAATTATTAGGGGGTCACCCTCAGCTACCCTCAGTGTTAATGGCACAGCACTATGAATACTGAACTCAGAATAACTGGAGATCACCCTTTATCATCCTTAACACTTAAAATTATTTAGAGGGGATTGACCCTCGGCACTTATGAATTCAAATGTCTCTATTTGACTTTGTTGGTGGATCATTCCGTCAACATGAGAGAGGAAACACAAACACACATATACAAAAATATAAGCTTTAATGACAAATAATTGTTATTGGAAGTTAAGCAGTTTGGTTGTAATATGGGATTGGATACTGGCACAGTATAGCACAATATAATTCAGTACATATAATGTAGAATGTAGTGACGAGTCAGACGTTACAGTATTAGTATTATGGTTCATAAGTGAAACGCTCTCTAAGGTTTCCGGGTACCGCTACACAGAAACTCACTATAAACTAATACCATTTTATGCACGTAGCCTATGATTAGTATGAGACAGACAACAATCAGTTACACTCAACTCATAACACAAAGTTCTTTAACTATACAATTAGGTTTACACTCTAGCCGCTGTCTTGCTACTGCTGGCTCCGTATGGATGTACGCATAAATAGCTAACAGTAGGTTAAACTTCGAATTATGGCGTTACTTACGAGTCGGAGTGTGGAGAGGAGAGGAAGAGAAGAAAGAGGGAGGAGAAAGTGACCCCAAGACCCAGCTGAAGCAGCACACGCTCAAAGCCGGAAAATGCAGCTTGGGACAGGCCAGCTTGATCTGTGACACTGGACTCCCAACACGAGCCTGTGAGTACTTCAAGACGTAAACACGCGGTACCAAAGCAGTGGGAATACTCTTAAGTCCAATGATCCAGGGTTATTCGGCAGCGACACCGAGGCGAGGGTAGCTTCCTAAAAATAAACCTGGTTCGGGTACGGAGGAATAAGAAGAAATTTGAAAAAGGAAAAAAGGAGAGCAGTGGCCTCGGTGGTCATTGACTTAAAAACCTGACCGAGAGAGAGCGGTCTGGGCTGCGTTTCCGAGTTTCGATGTACCTTAACGTTTTACGAAGGTTCTTAAGGTATACCTTCTTAAGGGAAACCGCTTTTTACGAGTGTTTCCCAGACTTTACCTTAAGGCAACTCTTAAGGGACAACTTAAAGGTATATCGTAAGTTGGAGCTGGCCTTCACTGTGGTGCTGAAAAGTTTATCAATCGATGCCAAGCGAATCGATTGTCTCACTTGTAAAGGCTTGTGAATGACGTTTTAATATTACACGTGTTGTCATAATCATTTTACATCAATCTAATATTGCAGAAGAGGAAGCTATACCTACTAGAGATTATCTGCTAATCTCTTTAAGAGTCCGTTAAGAGGAGATCTTGTGATAGTTTCAATAAATACGTACATATAGGCTACAATGGATAAAATAAAAAGCGTCAATCGGGACATATAAGCCATAGTCTGGGACTTCGTGGAAGCCCAGGGGAAAGGATATAGGCTACATGTGGGTGAATTATTTTGTTCTTATTGAAACAAAGGTCTAATGTTAATTTGTTTTTGTCACACAATATATAGGCAACTGTAGCAGCATATCACTGCACTGCACTGATTCCCGCGAACTTTTCTCTGCAATGCAGAGAAAAAATGGTCGTAGATGAAAGGCAAAAGCGCATCTGTGGAAATTGATCATGATGAATTATATACCGGGTGCCTTATGAATAGGTCTACCTGTTAAAGTGATTTGTTCATCCACCTTAATTTGCTGTTGGATAATCTTAAATTTAACCAAGAATATCATTATTGGGTTGTTTACCGAAAATCGTAAAACAACATGGTAAGAAAAATGTTCCGTAATGTTGATATTTACCCAGTGCTATTTTGTTTTATATAGGAGGTGTGAGCTAAAGGAAGGGGATGTAGATCATTTGGCTATGTTTGTCCATTATGAGCCACTGTACCTGTATGTATGTTTATGGTTAGCCAATCAACGTGTTCTAGTTCGGTCATGCAAGTAGACTCACTCAACGTTGTTTTTGAACACACAGGTTTTATATTCTTAATAAACCGGCGGTTTGTTCCAAGTCAGTGTGATCATTGACTCACACACAAACGAACTAATTTCTACAGGGTATGCAGTCAGAAAAGCCATATCCTAAGTTAGCGCCACTACGTATAAATTAAAAAAAACTTTTTCTTTTCTTTTCACAAATTGGATTATTATCATGGATAGGCCCTATACTTAATTACCATCATGATGGGGATAGACAGGTAAAACGACAACATTCTCACGACGTGCTATGCACAGACACGTTGATTGGATAATTACTTTTCGTAAAGTAAATATTAAACTCATTTTCGCATGCCGATGTGCTACTAGATGCGCACTGTAGTACAACTGTCGATTTGAAAAGCAAAATGTTGGCATAATAAGGCTGAAACCGCGGAGCGCATCGCTAAGGGACAGCTTACGAGTGCCTCAGACCACCCTTAGCTAAGGAGACGCTGGGAAACAGCTCGAGAGCTAAAGGAAGAGCTTAAGGGATACCTTACGGCGCACGTAGCGCTAAGGAGACTCTGGGAAACGCAGCCCTGAGCTGTCATTGGCTGTTTGGAGGGCACACCTTCATATCATGTCCGCCTTTCCCATTGTGGGGCGGGTTTCAATAACTTTAGTAAATATTTATTCAATTTTGATCTAGTTGGATAATTATTTAGCAATGCAATAAAGGTGGATATACTTTGTACCCCGACCTTCGTTGTGAGTATTAAAATATACCCATACCAAACATGATTATTTTTGGTTCAGGTTACGAGAAGATGAAGAATTATTTCTAAGTCGTGCAGGCTAGGGAACTCAGAAACGCAATACTGTAATATTCTAATAGCCTGCACTCACTTTGAGTTTTTCAGACCTGTTGGATATTGTAATTGTATTTGCTAATTATTCAATTAGACTTTCCTCCATTCGCTGGTGTGACTGGAGCGGCCTTGAAATACTGACGGTGCCTGCTAGTCGCCGGTGGTGCTCTATAGGGATACGCAGCAATTATCTAGGCGCCGAGTTGGCGCAACCCCAAAACTATCATACCGTGGGGGTTCACACCGCAAGCGTGGTTAACAGCGAATGAGCATTCGTTACTATGCCTCCACTACTTGCAAGGAGGTTGTGAATCCCCCCCCCCGTCACCTATAGCTTTGATCTTAGAATTATGAGTATCTGGCATGAGGGGTCTGCCGATTCTTAAGGGAAGTGGAAGATAGTTGGAATGCTGAATGTAACAGACACAGGCTCATTTGGGAGCTTATGCAGAAATAAAGCATTTGAGCCCTCAGAGAGAGGACTGCAGAGAAACAACTTACAACTGCCCTACACAAAGACATTTCTAATGTGGTTTCTAACATTTCTGTAAGTTGTGGTTAGCTTGCCTACTAAATAACTATTATGTTTGACAAGCTAGTTTGTTTGAACTCTCTAACCGGCCAGCTAGCTAACAGTAGCACATTTGTAACTGTATCAAGCTAGTTTTGCGAACAATATGTGGCATAAGTAATTACAGCTACCTAGCAGGCTAGCCACAACTTGACTGATTTGAATCCTACAGTCAAGAAGTATTGTACACTGTTAGCCATTCTGTGTTATCATAGCTACCTAGCTAAGTAAAAAAAATAAAAATAAATAAATAAATAGCATCCCAAAAATTCAGGTTTAATTTTTCAAATGCCTCAATCTTTAAAAATTTAGTTTGTGTAAATTCAGTTTACAAAATTTACACAAACTGAATTTTTACAAACTGAGGCCTTTGAAAAATGAAACCTGGTTTTTTTAGGATTTTAATTTTGGAATGCTAAATTTTTGAAGATTTGTGAATTCAAAACTATCCATTTCAAAGTGATTACATTTTAATGTATTGAATTCACAGTTTATTTAGAATTAAAATAGTTTAATTGCACAGTTCAAAAATACATTAAAATCAGTTCAATTCAATTTTTTCTTAAATTCTTACATTCAAATCTTTTTTAATCTTATTTTCTTCCATAGGGTTAGCTTTAGCTATATTTCATATGTGGGGGGAAAAAGCAGTCTTGGTCACTGGGCCCAGGTCAGATTTAAGGTGACTCCCTGATTTCTAACTACTGATTTTGTCCGAGTCAGACAACCCGGCCAAAAGTTGATCTCTTTTTGACCTGAAACCAACTATAAGTATCTCAGTCTTATCCTCATTCTGTTTCAAGAAATCCTGGTTCATCCACTTATTGATGGCAGACAAGGTGGTAGTCAATGCACTGGAGAAAGAGAATTGGGTTCATATGGGTCCAAAGATATATACAGTATGTATATTGTGTGATATCTGAAAATGAAAACTGTTAATGTATGATATTACCCCATGGGAGCAGGTGCAATGAGAACAGAAGTGGCCAAGAATATTACCCTGTGTAATATCCAGCTTCTTTGAAACAGTCACCAAAGCTGACAAAGAATTGTCTTCCTGTTACATAGGTACCAACCAGTTTTGAACCCTGCAAGAAAGACCAACCCAGTTTTCAAGATAGTCAGTTAATACATTTTGGTATACTGTATGAAATGCAGAACTCAAATTATGTGTGTGCATATGTGATTGTTTTTGTGTGTATGCATGTATGATTGTGTGCCTGTGTGTGTGTATGTGTATGTGTGTGTGTGTGTGTGTGTGTGTGTGTCAGAAACAGTCAATTTTCAGGATGTGGACTGTGTCTTTCCAGGACTGCAAGTATCTCAATTTTGTCCTTAAGTTGTCTTAGTGGGTGTCAGTCTGTCTGGGGCATTCACAGGCGTGATTGGTGGGGGCTATCCCTCCCTGTGGCAATAGCTGTGAGAGAAACAGAAGAAGGATCAGTACTCCAGCCCCACAATGCTGAGATACTGCAGCAGGGGTCAGTATAGGGAAATCACCATAAACTTCAGAAGGTTCTGCAGGGATTCTGTGCGGTTGATGATTGTTTCTGAGATCCGGAACTTCTGCTCCCAGGCTGAGAAACAACCCATCTACTGGGAAATATTCTGCAGCACGTCCTCCATGCACACACACACACACACACATGAGGTTAAAATAAATCAATGTAAGGACAAAGAGTCTGGATGGCACCCAGATGATCACACAGACAGCATACAGCATAAGCAATCACAGTAACATCCCGAAGCAGCCCCTACAAAAGGCACAGTCCATTCACATTAACACTGTTAATTATAAACAGTCATATCCGCTTTAGTTATTAGTGCTGTGTAGTACAAAGGCTGGCAATGTGGTCATACACAGACACAGTGTGTGTGTGCCCTTGTGTGCGTGTGTGCATGTTTGCATGTGAGACATTAATCAGCTCAGCTCAGAAGGTCATAGGTGTTGCAAGTTGCAGTAAGTACATACCAGGGATCTTTTATCACGCATGTCTTTGAAGTCAACAGGGCCTGGAGTCTTACAGGTCAAACAAACAAACACACAAACCACACAAAACAGATGGCCCACAAGAGTGAGGGGGAGCTTAATGCAATCCACATGTAAAAACAAAAAAGAACATTGCACGCCACACATCACATTGTTTCTCACGAGTCACTGGCCACCTTTTTCCAGACTTTTCAGGTGATTTGTTAGCCTCAACATTGATTCTTCTTGCGCTGTCAGTATATTTATGTTACTCTTGCAGTGGTGATGCAGTCAGATGGTGTGGAGCATGGCAACTGTGAATCAGATCGGCAAAACAGTGGTCCACTAGAAACAAGACTAACTGACTGCTAACAGACCATTAATGGACTGCTAACAGACCACTGTAACTGAGAGAGTAAGTGGGAGAAACAGAAAAAGGGATTTTATGTGTTTGAGTGAGTGAGTGAGTGAGTAAGAGGGAGAGAAAGAACACAGAAAATAATCCCCTCACTCAGATGGTCCTGGGGCTCAACGTACACCATGTAGCCTGAGAATAATCCCATCCCAACAGGAACAATGCCAATCAGAGGCAAATTTTAAACACAACAAGCAGTACTAAATGTAAAAATATATTTAAAATAATCATCATCATCATCATCTTACAAAGCTTTTATTTTGCTAGCATGTTTATGATTATTTTTATGATTGTGATGATGATGATGATTATTTTTATTGTTTATTGTTTATAATAATAATAATAATTATTATTATTATTATTGTCATTTTTAGTAGTAGTAGCATTTTATTTTAACTGCTATACAGTTAATAAATACACCTAGCCCTAATCTTACTTCTATGGTGGTCTAGGTGAGAGTCCAGTCCTCTTCGGTGCATTTCGAACACTGCAGCAGCATTTATATAATATGTGTAATTCAGAGGAGGCTGGTCCATAGAGGCAGAGGAGGTTGCTCCTCCTCTATTTTTGAGAGGCAAGAGGGAAATCAAAATATAAAAAAGGGTAATTGGTTGAAATAAACCATTACCAATTCTCAGTATCATTTATAAAATATTTTTTCTCTCTTTGGAAAAAATCCATGATTGAAATTCTGATTAAAATGCTTCAACAGCGACACCTGCAGGGCAGGCAAGAGGGGAAAGGGCAGTCTGTGTGAAGTGGTGGTGGGGGGCAGAGGAGGACGGGCTCCTGCTGTCCTCCTTAGGGCGGGATCTCTTATAACAATTTAATGTACTTCATTTTTTTCATGCGAATCTGTTATTGGCCAAAACATGTAAAATGATGCGCCAAGGGAGGACGTCCTCCCTAACCAATCAACAACCAGAATACAATATTGACATTGCGTTGGTCCAATGATAATTTCCAAATTTCATCTTCAATTCTCTACCACTGTATTTTAGTATAACGTGCAAATTGCGAACTACTTTTAAAACACATCACTAAAAAATTACATTTTATTTAAGCCTTTTCAACTAGAGGAGGCTGGTCCATAGAGACAACCTCCTGTTGTCCAAATTTCCTTTTTTCAGATTTACGTTTCCCTTTTTATATCGAGCAATAGCTAGCTACTTGCGTTAGCCAACGCAACAGTTAGCTTGTTGTAGCAGCCCTGATGGACTGAGCTAATGGCGAGAATGGATTTTGAGGGGAGTGGTGCTGCTATTGCTAACGAGGTGATTAACGGCAGCGTGAGTGAGGGGGTCACAGAGAGTCATGGACGCAGACGCAGAGAGTGGGATGGGGAAGAATATCTTGTGGATTACTTGTTGTCACAGCCATTCTACAGTTTGGATTACGCAGCAGGTGAGGATCAAGACTGCTGGACGACCAGCTCCACAGATAACCATGATCAAAAATGCTAATTCTAGTGACACATTATGCACACACAAGGTTCATTCCCATCCAGAGCCTGCAGTGATTAGGTGTGTCTTTCCCTCTCGTTCACCTGGCCTCTTTTTTATATTCATCCGTTGTGTTTGTCATGGTCCTGTGTTCCTGTCTGTGTTTCCCTTGTTGGGCCGCCAGATGGCGGCACTTCTGTTTTGTGTCCTGCTCCCCTCCTGTTAACTGTATGATTGTTTCAATTGTCTCGTTATCCCATCATTGTTCCCACCTGTGTCTTATCCCCTCCTTCTGGTTTGATTGTTTTTTGAGTTCACCTGTGTCTTGTTACCACTGTCTATTTAAGTTCTCTGTTCCCTTGACTCGGGTGCTGGTTCCTTGTGTTTGTTTCCAATCTCTGTTGCAAACTTTATTTACCTGCCTGCGTTTGTTCTCACTTGTGTTTGTCCCCGAGTTGTGTTTGTCTCCTGACTTTCATGTACCTGCCTTCTTGTGTTTGTTACCTGACTTACATGTACCTGCCTGCTTGTGTTTGTTCCCGACTTGCGTTTGTTCTGTCTTGTGTTTGTTCCCGACTTATGTTTCATCGTATGTTTCAGACCCTTTGTACCTGCCTGTGTTTTTTACCTGTTTGTGTTTTGTTTCTGACTTGTATTTGTTTGACCTACCTGTTTGTTTGAATTACCCTTGTACTCTGCCTGCCTGCGTTCTGCCCTGACCGTGTTCTGCCCTGCCTGTATTTGTGAGTCCCTCTTGTTTTCTGCTTTGTTAGTTATTTTTTGAGTTTGTGGTTTTGCCCATTGTGGCCTTGTTTGTTCCCTGTTTGTTTACCTGTTAGTAAAGTCTTTGTTAATTTTCCCCTTTTTGAGTTTCGTGGTTTTTTCCCACTCTGCGCCTGGGTCCCAGCACCCGTACCGCTACAGTGTTGTAATATGATATGTAAGGAATAAACCACGACGTGCTGGAAAATAATGTAGGGTCGCTTAACCAGCCCCGAAGTAGGCTACATTATTTTCCAATAACGGGACACCCCGGAGGGGTTTATTCCACTTATACAGCTGGTTACCAACAATGCCTATATATGGTTACTTTTATATTTGTTGATTTTTTTCGATTTAATCAGCTGAAAGTGAAATATTCTTCCGCAGGCGTTTGGGCATATTATTTTACCGTTGTCAAGCAAAACTCTGGTTGGTAGTTCCATTTGCACCGTTTTTAAGCAAAAACCTCTGGTCGTTAATTCTATGAAAACAATGATTCTATCAAGAAAAAATACTTCCTTCTCGTTTTATACCATACAGTTATTACCAATTTTGGTCATTTTTGTCATTACATTATTTAATAAAACTGCATGAAACCATAAGTCAATCAAATTAATCTCCCTAACACCGTCTTGCTTTTTAAATGGTGTGGTCACGCAGTGTAGACATAATGTCTTTCTAAGACCCGTCACTTGTTACCTAGCCAATATTAAAATTCTTGGTTTTAGGTCAGAATGGTCTCATGGCATGCTTGTTATCCCGGCTAGCTAGCTAGCTAACTATTGAATTGTATTTAAAACAGCGGTTACTATAAACGGAATCGTTCACAAACATATGGATGAAAATGCATCCCGTAGCCATGAGTTAAATGCGGAACGCCTATTCTACTGTCCAGATAAGGGACGATTCCAATTTGCGCGATGGCTGGCAACCGTAAATAAAGCTAGCAACAGTAACTAGAAATGTGATTCAACGTTGCCATTAATTGTGAAATTGGACATTGAAAAGGGAAGGGGGTGTAACGACAATTCAAAAACGAAATAATGTTGCTGTTTAAACTGCTTTAGAATGCTGGATTTTGTAGTGCATTGATTTTAGAACTGTTTAAAGGCCGAGGTGTCCCTTTACTGAGAAATAATGCCCACCCTTGGACCAATCAGAATCGAGTATTCAGCCAAGCTGTTGTATAAATGATAATATGATATTTGTTCCTTATGGACGATGGGGATAAACCTCAGGTGCATTACTTACCTTAGTTGTATAGTAAGTTTGCATTAGGTTGCTAGTTGGATTATTGCTACATTTGAACATAATAACATAACATAACTTGAACATAAGAAAGTAGAGATAAGTAGCCAACTAGTGCAAAATAACATGACGCCGTGGGTTGGTTTTCTTCCTGTCCTCCCCAATTTGTTTAGTCACCAGCCGCTACTGGTGCAATTTCTGTAAGCTAAGGTAGCCAATATTGTTTATTGTAACTTGGCGTAAGTTTGATATCAGTACTTTTAATGGCAGGCCTAGATTTTCCAAGTGGTAATGACTTATAGTGCTTTGTATGTGTGAGTAATTTGGCATTTTTGTACATTGACAACATGTTTTACTTCAGATACATTTAACAGGAAAAGGGCAGGCAATCTGCATCACGAATCCAATAATGCAATCACACACAGAGACAGCTGTGTCATACTTTTGAGATATACACCTGCAGAGTATTCCAGAAAGGAGGATAGGCAAGTTATCTGGATGTATGTGTCAAAATTTAGAAAAATCCTGAATTATCAGTTCCAAATACAAGCACAGAGAAAGCCTGTGTCAGTTACTGGTAACTTATGCTCTGAAACTAACCTGCTACCTGGCAGGTTAACTTGAATGCAGCCCAACCTACCATAGTGTTAGATGAGAGAAATTTGGCAAACACGTCTCTTCGTTGGTGAACTTGATTTGATCTAATCACTGATCAAACTAGAAATACCGTCATGCGGTTGTATGCCTCCGCCAACCAGTAGACAGTTTGGATATAAAATGTCATCGCTTCATCATTTTATCCTATTAGACATTTGTGTGAAACTTTGTCATAATTAGCATATGAATTCTTGAGTTATGGCCAAAAACATGTTTTGTGAGATCACAGTGACCTTGACCTTTGACCACCAAAATCTAATCAGTTCATCCTTGAGTCCAAGTGGACGTTTATGCCAAATTTGAAGAAATTCCCTCAAGGCATTCCTGAGATATGGCGTTCACGAGAATTGGGATGGACGGACAGACAACCCGAAAACATAATGCCTCCCGCGACAGTTGTAGAATATCTATTAAGAAAACGCTGAGAAGACTGGCAGCAATGTTACCGGTGAAAAATCATTTAATGAAGAAAAATTGCCTCTTATCTTATAGGATGACTATAAAATGTGAGTTATTGTCTTTATTATACATGACTTTGATGGTGTTTTGAAAAAAAATAAACTCTTTGCATTTAAAAATAAAAATTCTTTACATTTTTACAAACATTTTACCATATAAATACATTTTTAAAAACCAAATGCTTAGGATTGTGAACATATGCTTTTAAACACTTCTCTGCAGCACTTTATAAACATGTCATGGAGTTTAATAATTTAAACAAGTTTTTGGGATCAGACTGTTAGACATTAGCCTTTTTCTTGGGGGCAGAATCTACCCCTGCCTGCCCTCTCTGATGACACCCTTCTCTGCCCCTGAGGCTGGACCACAGCTACACTTCAACTTGGCCTATAGCAGGACACGAGCCAGAGTGGAGAAGGCAGGGTGGAGATGACATCATTTTGTGAACACTAGGTACGAAAGGCTTCCATACACTTGTGCACACTTGCCATTTAGGTATTAAAGGCGTCACACATTCTTTGGTTTTACAGTGCCTTACCTGATCATTCATGCTGCAGGCAGTTGCTTTGCTGATACGCTTTGCATTTCCAATGTTATACAACAAGCTCCCCTTGAACAAAAAAAAAAACAGGGCAATGAACAGAGTTTGTAGTGGAATGAGCGCAAAACCACAATGAGTAACATTGGAGATATGAGGCTTTAGAAAGTTAAATGGCAAATGATAGATTGTCTTTTAAAGAGATAACGTCCATGAAGACACTCTTCTGAATGAGCCTGAATATCTAATCATGGTCTAATTACTCTTTTGTAGCCTAAAGCCTGACAAATGTTTCCCATATCTAAAGGGTTTTCCAAGAAAGGACACGCCATGGCAGCATATTATTAGCAAACATTTCACACCAAATCTTTGCAAATCTATCATTCATTTTTAGTTTATCATGCAACTCATTACTTTCTTTACTGTAACAAGATAATTTGTGATGCGAGCCACCTGATAACTAATGTGGAAGCAAAATGGCAAGGGTCTGTTCTCAATTTGAGGAATTTTCAGGAGTCCACCTTGTTTCACAGATATGTACAAGATATGCCACCTTTCATAGTCATAGAGTCATAGATTTTTTTAAATCCTACTATTATTTATACAACTGACTTTTTAAATTTCCTTTATGTACTGTGAGACAAGCAAGGATTAATTAAAAATATCTTTGTTTTCTGAATCCAACAGTCAATGCCCTTGTTAAAATGTCCAGAACTCTGAATACTGGACACAAGCGGTATTGTGTGCTAGAACCTCTCACTTGACCTACATATAAAATATATTTTATGTGATTTAATTTAATACTGCTGAGAACTATCAATCGCTGAATTCTTGATAGGTCTGTCTACAATAAACTGGTGGAATCAACCACTAAATCAAATCAAGCTCTATTTAAGATTAAATAAATGAATTCAATATGAAGCAGTCAATTAGATTAATGAATTGAGACCATACATTCTTTATTGAATGCAGGCACAATACTTTTATAGAAATACCAGAAAAGAGAGAGAGAGAGAGATGGATAATGTGATAATGTTAGGTCTCCTGCAGTCCAGCGTCTGAATTGTTTGGTGTTCACTGGCGCATCGTCCAGGAGGTCAATCATAAGCACTTGGTCAGCTGCATTCTCCTCTTCAATGACCTCCACCAATGGTAACCTGCTCAAGTCTTCTGCATTCGCGTGATGTACTCCGGGTCTGTAAACTATTTTGTATTTGTAGGCTCTCAGGAGAACTGCCCACCTTTGTTCTTGCCATCTGGAGCTGATGTCCACAATGTCCTTCAACAGGGTTTGTCCGTCTTTGGAGCGGAGGGGATTTAGGCCTCGGTAGCTGGGTCCATACACAGCCTTGGTGGCATTAAAGAAACCCCTGGAGTCACCTGAGTCAGCAAGCCGCTGGATTTCCTTTCCAGGGTCTTCTCCGTCCACCATTTGTTTTTTAGCTCTCTTACCCTGCTCTGGACATTTGCCTTTGCCTTGGAGTGGGCATGTCTTTTGGCCCTACAATTGATGTCATTTTGCCAAGAGCAGAAGGCTTTCCTTTTGGCACTGATCAGATGTTATATTTCAGTATCGTTTTCGTCGAACCAGTCCTTATGTTTCCTGGTCTTGTAGCCAATGGTGTCCCTGCTGGTCTGGTCTTCAGAGCATTCCAGTGTTCTTCAACACCCTCAGGATATTGTTTTGGGAGTCTCTCAAGTGGGGTGTTCTGGAGATTTTGTACCTTATTTGTGTCACCCAGGCTTTCGGTGTTGAATTTTGGGCGGCTCAGTTTGTTTTGTGTCCTCCTTTTCTGCATTAACTGGATAGTCATTGTAGAACGGATGAGGCGGTGGTCTGTCCAGCAGTCGTCCACGCAGGCTATGGCCCTGGTGATGTTGACATCTTTGTGATCCTTGGCCCTGACAATCACATAGTCTATGAGATGCCAGCGCTTCGATTGGGGATGCATTCAGGAGGTTTTGTCCTTGTTTCTCTGGTGAAACAGGGTATTAGAGATAACAAGTTCATGTTCATCACATTTCGATAATAAGAGGACTCCATTGGAGTTGATATTCCCAACACCCTCTTTACTCAAAGTGCCTTTCCAGAGCTTGTGATCCTTACCGACCCTGGCATTGAAGTCCCCGAGTAGGAGGATCTTGTCTTCCTTTGGAGTGTTCGATAGAACCCAGGCTGCGTCCAAATAGTCTTTTTTGCAGAGTGGATCCTTAAAAGGGCTACTCAGTCATGGGTGCAGCTGCCGAGATGCTCTCTTTGCCTCGGTCCAAGAGCAAGGCGACTGAATCAAACACCCACCACCAATGTGCCAGTGCGTGGCTAGGAGCTCCCAGACTTCACTGGTCTGCTCCCGTCACCATTTCCTGATCGCTATAGGACTTGATTTGGGGGGTTGTAGGGTTGGGGGGTCCTTCAGGAGAACGCCTGTGCGTGGAATCTTTTAAAGTGGGGAGATTGGTGCACAGGCAACCTCCACACAGTCCTTGACATAGAGAAGGCCAGGGTCCAATGGCATGGAGACCAAGACATTTGGGGGTCCTTCTTTGCTGCAGCCTTCTTCTGCCTTCGCGACCGTTGTAGCGCTGCTCATAGCTCTACATCCTGACACTCTGATCAGCCACCATCTTCCGCCTGTTCCGCCATTGAGGTCTTAGTTGGATCGTGCTTTGTCTGTACCCTCCCCCTCGACCTTACAGCTATGGGTGACCCTACCAGGAGCATAGCATAGCTCCAGACGGCATCGCTCTCAGGTTCTCTGCATAAACACAAGCCTCTCCACCGCGTCAAGGTAAAGATCCCCGGGATCCATAGTAAAAACAATAGAATACACAGTAAGACCGCAACATAATCATTATAAAACACATTAGATCACATTGAGACAGAATAAAGACTGTGTCACCACATGTGCAGGCGCCAATCAGAGGAGAGGAGATTTACTGTGGGGGGGACTGAAAAAGTAGCTACACTTAGCCTATTAACGAATGCTTTGGCTGATGGTTACGTGTGTTAACCCCTTAGCGCACATACAAAATCCTTTTAGGGGGTACCCTATTTAAAGCTTTATAACTCCAGATGTGAACACCATAGAGACTTGAAAAATGGCTTAAATCAAGCAAGACATTTGTACAATTTACAATACAGATTCGTTTATATTCACAATTTTTGAAGAAATAAAGTGCCACAATTGCTATTGTCTAGACAAAAAATCTAAAATGAATTTGCACTTTTTCAGTTTTCAATGAAATACTGAGAGATTGTATATGTACAGCAGGTTAAACTATACATGTGCTGGATCAAAAACTTCTTAACCACAAGTTCATAAAATCTAAGGGTGGATATGTAGAACTACTATAGATGTAAGAAGCAAAAACTAAGCAGTGTACCCAGCGTCTCCAAATCTATCCAAAATGTCTAAATTATTCATTGCTATAAATCACAACATATTCACGTATTTCACTACAAATCAACTGTTTTGACTCAAGAAGCTCAATGTTGCATTTTCAAGTGGGAATTACAAGCTTTCCGTCAGTACAGTGGTCTAAAATATCTAGGGGTCCAGAAACATATCCAAAATCTCTCCAAAAATGAATAAAATGCTTTTTGTCCATTATAAAGCATATAAATGAGCCCCTTATGAAGGTTTAAGATGAAACATTGCTATCAGATCAAAACATAATGCAAACATTTTGTCTCACAATGCGGTACAGTACCTAAATGTGTAATAATTAACTTGTGTGTATTTCTATACTCTGTACTTTTGTATGTTTTCTTGTATGGGGATGGGACGACATGAAAACAATTTTCAACCATCCACCACATTTTGACAATGTTCTAACTCTCACGTCATCACTGTTGTATGCTTCACAAAAACTATTACACTACTAACACTTACATTACAGTGTGACATGTCCACACTATATAATACCACTAACCTATTTAAAGACACTCAATTTCAAAAACATATATAATTGACATCATAGCCGTAATACTTAGGGGAGAGCGGGGTGATTTGAGCCTGTGGGGAAGTTGAGCCACCCCTTGTTTCCAGGCATCCACAGACAAAATTGGTCATGTGACCACGCATTTTTGAAGAGTCATCCATTTTACTCACCCTGTGATGGAGAGAGGCCCATGGAATAAGTGGTAAGCACATTTAAGTTCAAAAAACGGTTTTTTGCCATTCAAAGTGATTTTTTTATGTTCAAGGAGTCATGATTCTTGTGTCTGAACAATTACAGACAAGTTTGAAAAAATCTCACACGTATTAGTGCTTTAGGAAGTTACAGTATGAGGCTATACTGTTAGCATGACATTAGCTCTAAACTGCTGGATGATATAAGTTTGTTAAAATGGCAGGGGTGGGGTAATTTGTGCCAAAAGGCCTGGAAGGAAGTTGAGCCAGTGGCTCAACTCGCCCCCACTTATGATTATTATTAAAGTATTATTTTACTGTAATTCTACATTGCATTCTTACATTTTATCACCGAAATTACGTGACATTTAGAATTTTAGACCAAAAACTATCATGCCTTGCTTCTATAAATGGAAGACAGACAGGGCTTCAACTCCTCTTGTGGATTTGGACAGAGCAGTGGGAGAGGTACAGAATGGGAAGTCCATACATCAGGTGGCAAGGGACATAAAGATTGACAGGATGACTTTAAAGTGATACATGGATATGAAACAACTAGGGGAAGTAAAAAGAACAGGGTATAAGAGAACAGGACATGCCAATCAAGTCTTCGATGAAAAAATTGAGACACAGCTTGAAGACCATATAAAAAATCTAGCTGCAATGTTTCACGGTCTGAGTGCCATGAAATGTCGTAAACTGGCATTTGAGTTGGCACGACGAAATGACATTGATGTCTGTGGTGTGGGGATGGCTGGTTTAAGCAGCCACACCTGCCCTGGGTCAAGCTAATTAGACCTGGCCAATTGGATAATTGGTTAAGAATTAGATAATTGGTCAGGCTAATTGGACCCAGGAACGGGAGTGGCTGCACCTGTGCGTAGTGAGGTAATCACTGCACACAGGTTAAATCTGCCATCCCCACCCACACCAGGGAGCCTCTCTGTCATGACAGGGTTTTACATCTGCTCATTTGGCTGTACCATCTTGCCAAACCCTCGTAAATAAATGTGGACTATTTGAACATCTTCTCCCTGAGTCTCTGTGCTGGAGGGCCCCTAGGAAAGCCACTTCGGTGGCCTGTGGCAGGCGTGTTTGCCACAGTGGCGCCCAACGTGGGGCTGCTCCGGCACAGGCAAGAGGCACAGGAGGGCCAGCCAGGAAGCACACTGGAGGAGGGGCAGCTGAGGTGTTCCCGACAGGGCTTCGGGCGGATCCTCCGAGCCAAAAACAGGGAGCGGAAGATGACCAGGGAGGGGAAGGAAGCGATCCTCAGCTGGGACGCTGAGGAGCTGCACCTGGCCGGGAAGGCAGGTCAGCTACGGGCGGTGCACGAGAGGTGGTCGCGCCGTGAGCTGGACTTGGCCGGGAAGGCGGGTCAGCTATGGGCGGTGCACGAGCGGTGGCCGCGCCGTTTTGCTTCCTTTCTTGTCCGTTTGGTTGTTTTAGTTCGTTGTTTTGGCCTGGTTGGTTTGCCCGGAGCCCATGAGGGGGTAAGCCTGCAGCAGCCTGCCAGCAGAGCCGACTGGCGGCCACCACAGCTACGAGGGTTCCAGGTCCCCAGCGCCGCACGGAAGCAAGCCCACCAGCCTAGCCACCCCACCACAGCCCCTGGAACAGCCCAAGCCCGGTGACGCCCCCACCAGCCAGCAGCGCAGCCCAGGACTTCCCGTGCTCTGGGAGGGAGGAGGAAGGGCTGCCTTGTCGTCTGGGGGAGGGTCACAGCATATACTGGACTGTTCCGGGGCCACCCACCCTGACTCTTTAGTGGAGTGTTTTTATTTTGTTTTTGTGTTTTGCTTTGTTGGGAGTGCGGGGGGTGGGGGGGTAGGCTTCGGCCAGGGATTCTCCCTGGCCTCAGTTTGGCGTTGGGGGTATGTGGTGTGGGGATGGCTGGTTTAAGCTAATTAGACCTGGCCAATTGGATAATTGGTTAAGAATGAGATAATTGGCCAGGCTAATTGGACCCAGGAACGGGAGTGGCTGCACCTGTGCGTAGTGAGGTAATCACTGCGCACAGGTTAAATCTGCCATCCCCACCCACACCAGGGAGCCTCTCTGTCATGACAGGGTTTTACATCTGCTCATTTGGCTGTACCATCTTGCCAAACCCTCGTAAATAAATGTGGACTATTTGAACATCTTCTCCCTGTGTCTCTGTGCTGGAGGGCCCCTAGGAAAGCCACTTCGGTGGCCTGTGGCAGGCGTGTTTGCCACAATGTCCCTGCAAGCTGGATCAGAGAGGAAAAAAAGCCACTGCTTTTAATAGGCACAATGTGGGGGAGTTCTTTGATAACCTCACTTCAGTGATGGACAGGTAATATTATGATTGATAGACTAGGCCTACCACATTAGTGATGATGGTGACAAGAATCTGTCGGCTGGTGACTTCGTCATTGTGAACTTTGCGGGTAAAAACGAATCCTATAATTACATTGGATTGGTGGAGAAAATTGAGGGGCGCTGACATCAGTGCAAAGTTTCTGAGGCGAAGTCATGGGAGTTCTGTGGATGGAAAGCCCACTTTCGCATTCAGAGAGAATGATGAAGGACTCATCCCTAGTGGTGCTCAAGAAACTACCGAAACCACAAACACTCAGTGGAATAGCCAGAAGGGAGCAGAAGTTCATATTCCCCTGCAGTATTGACAAGTGGGATGCTGAGTAGTAGCCCGGTTCTGTGAGGAGAATTACAGTCAATTTTGTTCTTCATTTTGAACTTGATTTTGTTCTGAAAATTTTAAATAGGCCTTGTTGAAGAAAATTGGCCTTTGAAGTTGTAAACTATCTTTAAATAAAACCTTTAAGAAGTCATTTGGTATTGAATTTGTCTTGCTTTCATATAGCATTATATGCGGTGAAAATGTTCAGTTTTACTTCAACATAATCAATGGCACAATTTACCCCCATGTGGCTCAACTTATCCTCTCCCTAGACCACTTTTTTTGGAAAGTCATATTTTGAAAACTGTTTATTTTAGATCCAAAGTGATTATTCCCAGGGATGCACCACATCCTGAAATATATGTTCATACTTTAGTTGGAGACAGGCTCTCCCCTACATAGCAATGATGAAATCTTATCTATGTTCAGTAGATGGAGACAGAGACAGTAAATCAATGATATTGTTTTATTTGCTTCTGTTTTGCTCCAGAAAACAATGTCAGCTAGGTCTATCAGCAAACATATGGCTTAGATATGCCCAGAAGTCTTCAATAATAATAGTATTTTCCAAGAAATTCCGAAACAATTTTGACCATGTTTCGTTAGGTGCAGCCTCTTTTACTGCTACCACAGAGTGAATGGGTAAGTGAATGCGATGATAAGAAAAATTTTGGTTACGCTGAAAAAAAAACACTATTCCAAAAGCAAAAATAGACATGTTATACATCGTTAGAAAGTTTATACTCTCACCTACTGAATAAATGAATTGTCAAGACAGACTGTACTAAAAAGGGCGACAACGCCGTAAACAGGCATCACAAACGCGCGTATATTTCACAAACGAATTGTCCAAGACAATTTTTGACCACTCAGTCTCAAAAAGGGAAAGCAGCGTTTTCACTGTTGTATTGGCATGTCTTAGGGTTATTGTCGAGTTTATCTTGTTGCTATGACGGAATGCGATTTTTTTGAGGTGAAAGAATATTTTTATGAATGCCAAGATAGACAGTATTGTCCATTATGTCATGGGTGGGGGGTGTAGTTGTAGATGAGACTGCAGGGAGGGGTGTGTGTTAAATGAATGACCAGAGCGACAATGGTGGTGCTGCGAAACTCCGTATTCGGCATAGTTGTCGTGTATCGTCTACTAATGAAACTAAAACAACGCGCTTGGCTGGACGGCAACAGTACGGCCAGCCCTACAAACGTGAATGTCTGACTGAGTGACTGAGTGATGAAGTTACACCATTGGTCGGCCGGATCACGTGTGTTAGGTCCAGCCATATACTAGGTTTTAACTTGGTCTTGTTAACTCATACTTTGGTTGCCGTAGCACTGAAAGTCTGAGTTCAGTAACCTCGGCACGCCGGCGTGCCGACCACTAGGGGCTTTGCGCTAAGAGATTAATTATGTTTTTTCATGTTTGGGCTGTTTAAGAGAGAGAGGAAAGCCTTGCCTATAGTGCGCAAGTTTGATGCATCTTGTATGTGCGTTATGACCTTACACCTCTGCCAATTGATACACCTTTTTGATGTAGGCTACGCACAGAAAGAAAAAAAACCAAAAACCGAATGAAATCAGACTAAGGTGTATACATGGCTAAATAAATCGAAAGATTGAGCAGAAATCTAGGTGTGTAAATCGGGTATTGCTTACCCCGATTATGACCTTAATTCGATTAAGATAACCAGACTAAGGCATTTACATGACAGTTGCCATAGTCAAAGTATTGCCTTAAACCGGTTAAAATCGAATTATTAGTGTGCATGTAAACGTACTCACTGTGAACGTGCATCCACAGTAGGATTCAGCCCCCACCCAGCCTGAGTCAAAAATGACCTTGATTTTGCCAAAGCAAATGTTAAAAAAAGTTCACGGTTTAGGTGAAATTACTCACTTGGGAGATGGAAAATGATTTCGATATTGATTACTTCATGTAATTATAGCACTAGAAATAATTTATCCTGCTTTTCTCTGCCAGATCAAATGAAGGGAATTCTTACATTCTAAAGATAATTTCCATTGTTCTTGATTTCCAGCATACACGGACTCATGGCCAGGCTAGCATTGAACAGCCCTGCAGTAAAATCTATTGATGAGGGGGTCAAGAATCGGTTGAAATGGAGCTGGTTGCTGGAGACTGTCCAAGTTGAAGGAAACACCTTTTCACTGAATTGCTTCAGCAAAATTAAGGAACTAGGCAAGGCTATCTGCAACCACCCAATTAACTATGGCACAAGTGGGAACTATTGCACTCCGGAAACATATGGAACCTCCAAAACACGTGAAAGCATGGAAGATCCAACAACAGACAGCGCATTGAGATAGCACCAGCAGATAATGTCATTGTTGCGGCTCCACACAACAACCCAGAGCAACCCAGGTCAATTCCTCCTCTATGCAACCGTGTTGCACAGGATCAAGGAAGTGTTTTCTGATTTTGTATCAACTCTTTTTCTGTCAACTCTTCTTCTTTTCTTTTTTACAATGTTACAAACAGCTGGTTATTAACTTAGTGTCAGGATCTGGACTGTAATTCAGCCCTGGGCGTGTCAAAGTGTCCTTGAGCAAGACACCTAACCCCTAACTGCTCTGGCGAATGAGAGGCATCAATTGTAAAGCGCTTTGGATAAAAGCGCTATATAAATACAGTCCATTCATCCTTTTGGCCACCAGATGGTTGACTTTGGGTTTCCTTTTTTTTGTCTTTGAGTGTGTCGCGGTAATATGTTCCACCTGTGTCTTAATTGTGCTGTGTATTTAAGTTGCCCGTTTTGTAGCTGTCTTTGCTCAGTCTTTGTCCTGTCTACCTTGAGTAAGTGCTACCTTGTGCTCTCTTTTGTTGGATGGTTGCTGTGCTTGAAAACTCTCTTATGTTTAGTTTCTGTTTCTATGAGTTTTTTGGATTTTGACATTTTTGGCCTTCCTTGTTTACATGTTTTTTGGAATCCAGTTTTTTGTTCTTGGAAAATTAAAAACTTTTTTCGCTTGACTTCCAGTGCCTGCCTCTGCTTTTGGGTTCATCAGTCTTTGAGTCTAGCCCAGTGGTAGAGCTCTAGACTCTGACCACAAGGACCGGGGTACGAATCCTGACCCGGTCCTGACACTTAGATAATGACATAACTGGAAATGGACTGAATTTAAACAGATTTGAATTAATAACCAGACATAGCAGCGAATAAGATTGCTTCCAATGGGGAAAATACCCAAAGCATTATGTAAATATTGTGATTAAAATAACAAATACTGTTCTGAAAAAATTGCAGATTAGGCTACCCCTTTAAAATAATGATTTTGACTAATAATGATAATCAGTGATGATAATGATAATAAACTTAGTACTTTGGGAAATTATTTTATTTAGGATGTATGGTGTTTAATCAAATTCTGTTTTTCAGGCACTCATTCTTGGATTTGTTGCAGATAATTCTCTTTCTCTGTCAATCACACCAGGGATTACTGAATTGGCACAAGAGCTGGCTAAAGATACAAAAGCCCTTACTGAACTCTCAATGGACAGGACATCTGCTTCATACAAGCTCACCCATGGTATGAAGAAGTACGAGAGGAAATAAGAAGTGTCCCCTTCTCCCTCAACATTGATGAGGCCACAAGCAAGACAAACAAAAGGGTATTAGGTGTGCTTGTTAGCTGCTGGTCTGAGAAACACGAGAGGATGGTTGTACAACACCTTGCAGCTCTGGAGCTCATATCTGTAACAGCGGAATCTCTCTTCAATGCACTGGATGGGCTTTTTGAAAGGATGACTCTCCCATGGCATAATCTGTTGTCCATTCTTATGGACTCATGTGCTGTGATGAGGGGCTCTAAAAATGGCCTGGAGAAGAAGATCAGAGACCGCTGTGTCCCTCAACTCCTCGACATTGATGGTGACTCATGTCATCACCTTTATAATGCTAGTAAGAGATTCTGTTGTCCTTTTGAGCGTTGGGTTGAAGCTTTGCTGTCAGACCTGCACACAGACCACAAATGGTCAGCTGACATGAAAGGCGGCCTCAGAGAAATTTGCAGCATATTTGGAATCCATTTCTCTCGGCCAGAGTGCTATATCCCACACCGGTGCCTCTCAGTCTTGGATGTCAGTCTGGACACATTGCGCATGTGGGATGCATGTTTTACTATGCCTTCCTGAGCAATGAAGATAAGAGTGCATACAAGGACATTGTCAATTCCATTCTACAAAAGCGGGGCATACAGGAAGCAGGCAGGACCCGGATCAAGGAGTTGTGGAAGAAGTTGGGGAACAGGTCCAAGAACTTCACAAATGAGGGGAAGATGAGAAAGGTCAGGATTTGCAAGAAGGTGAGAAAAACGCCCTAAACATCAACTGTAGCTGTATGGGTGGGGGGAGTGGGAAAGTTTTAAAATTCAAACAGTACATTTACTTATTGGTTGTTTTATTATTATTATTATTATTATTATTATTATTTTCTTTATTTATTTATTTTATCAAGATGCTTGTTAAATGTACATTGCTGTGATATTTTTCTATGTTTTGGCAGGTGCTATTTGAGGACAAGAAAACCCTCCTTGAGCTCTACTTTTATTCAGCAGTCCTTCCCATGCTGAAGCATTACGTCCTCCTTTTTTAATCCAAGGACCCAAAGGTTTATAAACTCCACGATGAGCAGGAGAGACTCGTCAGGGAGTTTTTATCCTGATTCATTAAGCCAGAAGACCTGATTAACAGGGGAGGGGGAGGAATCTGTCTGGGCCGAAGATGAAGTTGCTCAACCTGAAATCGACAGAGGCCCATGTTGCAGCACCTTTTGTTGGCTCTGAGGCCTCATCCATCCTGGACCAACTAGGGAGGGAACACCCTGTGGTGAAGGCTTTCAAAACTAAGGTATGGTATGGCTTTATTTGGGTAAACAATAAAAACATGTCATCACAAGATGTAGTCCACCCAGAGGATAGCATATGAAAGCGTAATTAAACACTTATTTCCAACATGGTCCTCGATGTTAGACAAGACAGAAAACATACATAAAAACACCATAACAATACACATTTCATTAATTAAAAAGAAAAAAACACTAATGTATGCAATTCTTACATTAAAAGAAAAACAGTTCCTAAGCGACTAATCTTGGAGCAGGCTCCACATATGTGACAAGAGCCAGAAAACTAGGCTTATGTCCAGGAAAGTTGATTTATGCAAGCAGAGAAACAGACTTCAAATAGATGTATCATACATGGAGATTGGACAATTATTGAGGAAGTTGTGCTGTTTTGAAGTTAGAAATGTATGCTGAATGGGCTGCCAGAAAACCAAAGATTTTCACTGCCAAAGATTGACAAGGGATTCCCACACTTTTGTGACATATTTCCTTAGCAACAATGTGTTTAAATAGATACCAGTTACACCCAATTACACATAATGCATTGTGGTGGTATATCCCACCTATTTGATGTTGAATGCATGGAATACAAATATTTAAACTGCTTAGAAATCAACTTTAATGTAGGTTGAGAGTAGAAGTTGGGATCCTCACTGCCTCTTGTTCACACCCACTCAGACTTTGAATTAATTTATGCAGCCTTAGTCACACCCCTCCTTGAATAACAATGATGCCTTTGACAAGCTGCTCTCCTACTACTCACCAGTGAAAAGAATAGTACTTTAAAGTTACATCATACTGAAAGTAATTAAGCTACCACAAGCTACTGGGAAATGTAGTTACGCTACTAGAGCTTACCAGTTACACCAAATTACACATAATGCATTGTGGTGGTATATTCTACCTATTTGATGTTGAATGCATGGAATGTGTAAGAAATAAACCACAACGGGCTGTCCCGTTATTGGAAAATAATGTACGACGGGGGTGGTGATGCGGCCGAGGCGAAGCCGAGGTCAGTTAACCAGGTGCCACCGAAGTACATTATTTTCCAATAACGGGACAGCCCGGAGGGGTTTATTCCACAATGGGTTACCAACAATGACTATAAATGGTTACTTTAATATTTATAAATTTTTATCAACTTAATCACATGAAATTGAAATATTCTTCCGCGGCCGTTTGGGCATATTGTTTTACCGTTGTCAAGCAAAATTCTTGTTGGTAGTTGTATTTGGACCGTTGTTATGCAAAAAGTCTGGTTGGTAGTTCTATTTGCACCATTGTTAAGCATAATTCCATGAAAACAATGATTCTATCTAGAAAAAATAGATCCTTCTTGTATTATACCATACAATTAGCACCAATTTTGGTTATTTTTGTAATTACATTATTTAAGAAAACTGCATGAAACCTCAATCAAATTCTCCCTATCTCTGTCTTGCTTTTTAAAATGGTGCGGTCACGCATTGTAGACAAAGCGTTTTTCCAAGACCCTCTGAAACCGGGTTTGAATACCAGTTAGCTTTATAATAGATTCGCCGTCACTTATGTGTCACCTAGCCAATATTAAAATTCAGGATTTTAGGTCAGAATGGTCTCACAGCATGCTTGTTATCCCGGCTAGCTAGCTAGCTAACTACTGAACTGTATTCAAAACAGCGGTTACTACAAACGGAATCGTTCACAAAGATACGGATGAAAATGCGTCCCGTAGCCATGAGTTAAATACGGAACGCCTATTCTACTGTCCAAATAAGGGACGTTTCCGTATTTTGCGAGATGGTTGGCATCCCTAAATGAAGCCAGTAACTAGAACCATGATTCAACATTGCCATCTATTGTGAAATTCGTCACCTCTATCCACAAAGTAATCCATTACCATGTCAATCCATTCGTTCTTGTAGCTGGCACTATTTAAATTCAGATCAGTAATTTGGTGGAGAGTTTCATCCATATTGCCAGCGTTGTCACACAGAATCTCCCGAGACACTCGTAAAAAAGTAGACTATATTGTAAACAACGCAAGGTATTTCCTGACTACTTATGCAGGAATGTCATGCAGAATGGTGATTAATATGGATGTCCCGCCTGTTGTCCTGCCCCCTCGCAACAAGCAGACAGAGCGAGAGATAGAGAGAAAGAGAGTTTAATTATTTAACTTTTTCTCATGTTTACCAATCAAATACAAGTTTGATATTAAGGTATAAGAAAGTATACATGTTTAAGAAGTCATTTCTGCAAAAAACTGAATTTTGGGGAAAAAAAGGTGTTTTAAATTAAAACGTTATTTTCTGGAGAATCACCTCATGCGACTTACGCCTGGGTTCAGTGACTCCTGTCACATACAGTGAGCACCATAATTCATTGGACAGTGACACATTTTTTGTTATTTTGGTTCTGTACTCTAGCACTTCGAGTTGTAAAGGATACAATGACAATGAGGTTGAAGTGCCTGTCCGCTTTAATTTGAGGGTATTTTCATACATATTGAATGAACCGTTTAGAAATTATAGAATCTTTTGTATATAGTCCCCCCATTTTCGGGCATCAAAAATATTGGACAGTTTAACATAATGTAGAACAAAGTAATCATTTTTAATATTTGGTCGCATATCCTTTGCATGCAATGACTGATTGAAGTCTGCGATGCATAGACATCACCAGATGCTGGGTATCTTCCCTGGTGATGCTCTTCCAGGCTTGTACTGCAGCCATCTTCAATTCCTGCTTGTTTCAGGGACTTTTTGCCTTCAGGCTCCTCTTCAGCATGTAAAATGCATGTTCAGTTGGATTCATATCCGGTGATTGACTCGGCCAGTCAAGGATTTTCCACTTTTTGGCCGTCAAAAACCCTTTCGTTGCTCTAGCAGTATGTTTCGGGTCATTGTCTTGTTGCATGATGAAGTGCCGTCCAATGGGTTTGGTGACATTTGGTTTTATCTGAGCAGATAAAATATTTCTGTAGACTTCAGAATTCATTGTTCTACTTCTGTCTGCAGTCACATCATCGATGAAGACAAGTGAGCCTGTTCCACTGGCAGCCATACAGGCCCAAGCCATAACACCCTCTCCACCATGTTTCACTGATGAGGTGGTATGCTTTGGATCATGGGTATTTCCTTTTTTTTCTCCACACTTTCCATCACTCTGGTACATGTTAATATTTGTCTCATCTGTCCACAAGACTTTGTTCCAGAACTCTTGGGGCTCTTTTAGGTGCTTTTTTAGCAAACTGTAATCTCGCCTTTCTGTTCTTCAGGCTTATCAGTGGTTTGCATCTTGTAGTGTACCCTCTGTAGTCCTGCTGGTGTAGTCTTATACGTATGGTAGACTTTGACACATCTACACCTGCATCCAGGAGAGTGTTTTGGTTTTGTTGGGCTGTTGTCAGGGGGGTTTTCTTCACCCTAGAGAGCATTATCCAGTCATCCACTACAGTGGTCTTCCTTGGTCTACTGGGTCTTTTGACATAATTGAGTTCACCAGTTGTTTTTTTCTTGTTAATGATGAACCAACTTGGCTTGGGCATGCCCAGGGTTTTTGCAATGTTCCTGATTGATTGATTTTCATTTCTGATCCTTATGACGGCCAGCTTAATTTGCATCAACACTGCTGTATTCCTCATGTTGTCACACCCCAACAACAATCTCCAAAGGCAATTGCAAAGTCTAGAATCAAGACTAGACATCAACAGCTCTCTTCTGCATTCACTAACGACACAAATGAATACACCTGCCTAATGAAACACATCTGTGAAGTCAATTCAACAAATACTTGTAATACCTTAAAATGGGGGAACCATGTACAAAAGGTGCTGTCATTTCTAAACGGTTCATCCGATATGGATGAAAATATCCTCAAATTAAAGCTGACAGTCTGCACTTTCACACTGTAATGTTAGTGTTAATTAGTAGTGTAATAGTTTTTGTGATGCATGCAACAGTGATGACGAGAGTGTTGGAACATTGCCAAAATGTGGTGGACGGTGAAAATTGTTTTCATAACGTCCCATCCCCATACAAGAAAGCATACGAGAGTATAGAGTATAGGAATACATACAAGAGTTACTTATTACACATTTAGGATGCTTTACTCCTCCCATGACTCCTCCTACCTTCACGGGTCTGTTGTGTAATGGAGAAGCGCAACAGGCAACATGGCATGGGTAGGATACGAATGCTTGCCGTCCTGTACCGTGCCGTGCTGGTCAATGGAGAAGCGCCATTAGTGTAATTTTGATGGCTACACCCCGAATAAGTCAATAGTAATAGTTTATTTTGTTAGTAATTGTATCATGTAGCCTGTTGTTTGTAAGGAATTATTTTATTGTCAAATATAATGAGCTTAACCTGTTGTTTCTCATCCTAGATATGCAAGTAACATGGCTCTGCCTCAGATGACAGAGGAGACAACAGTTGATTCATGGTGGAATGTTGTGAGGAAGACCCAGAGGTACCCGGCACTCTGCAAGCTTGCACTGTCTGCACTATGCCCATTTCATGGTCCACAGGTGGAATCGGTGTTCAGTATAATGTCCAACATCCTGCAAGCCAAAGCTGCCAACCATATGTGTGGAGACATATGAGTCCTATCAAGTGGTCAATACAACCTGAAGACCATGCAGGTGTCGGCCATTCAGCAGTACTCCCGGAAGACAAAGGAGAGTCCTGTTAATGTATGGCTGTGCATAAATGTCAAATTGTTGAGCCAAAGGTACAGAGCTCTGCTCAGAGAAAAAGAAGAACTGAACAAACGGCCTTATCACTCTGCAAATCCAACAACCGGCAAGAAAATGTCCAAAGATGCCATTGTGGCAGCAGCTGTGAGTGCCAGACGCAAGTTCCAGAAGAGGCGTGTGCAGGTTCTAATGAAGCTTGCTGCAAAGGCTAAAGAGGCAGAAAAAAAATTGAGGCCTTCTTTTGACTTATAAAAAGTTGCATGTTGCACATTTAAATCTTGAAGTTGGGTTTTTAAAACCGTAAAAAGAGATCAAGATCATTCTAAGTTGCTTCTGCTGAGTAAATATAAAATATTAAAAATATAAAAATAAATAAAAATGATTTTTTTTTCCAAATAAGTTCTTGTCATGGGTCATACTTTACCATCCATATGCTATAGTAGAGCCGCCACCAGTTTGATCCTACCTGTTTTTAAGGACATTCTGGATCAGCACTACGGAGCAAACTTGTGACCCTAGTAGATTTCTGGAAAAGGTATGAAATGTCAATGTGTGTGTGTGTGTGTATGTGTGTGTTGGGGGGGGGAGGGGGCCTGCAGCACCGTGCTCTGTATATTTTCCTGCTTTTTTGTCCTTTGCCAATCACGTGCCTGAAGTTACATTTACATCAGCTACATCAGCTTGATGAGGTTCCTCATCAAGCTGTAAGTCTGCCCGCCTACTACACTAATAAGTATAGCCCTCTGTTTGTTTCCATCGTTAATCTATTTTCCCATCACCGCATAAAAATGACACAGTATAACCATAGCTATAAGAAAACTACACATTTACATTCCAGAGATGCAGTTAACAAAAACTAAATAGTACATCCGCCATCTTTAAAACATTTAGTCCATGTCAGAATTGAGTAGTCCCATTGTGACCTACATTACATACATTATAGGTATTTAGCTGACGCTCTTATCCAGAGCGACTTACAACAGAGTAACCAAACTCAGGATCAAGTCCGCTTAAGTCCATTGAACAACATGTAGATAAAAAGCCTTTACTATGATGCATACAATAAGGAGAAACAAGATAGTCTGAACAAAATTTTTTTTTTTTTTTTTTTTTTTTTTTTTTATAGTTATGGGAGGGGGTTTAGGGAAGAGGAGAGAGGTACACAGAGAAGAGGTGCGTCTTGAGTTTCCGTTTGAAGGTGCTCAGACACTCTGCTGTTCTGACCTCCACTGGAAGATCGTTCCACCATCGTGGGGCCAGAACTGCAAAGAGTCGAGACCTTGTTGCTGCTCGTGTAGGGGGAGGAATCAGCCGCCCTGTAGTAGCCGATCGGAGCGATCTGGCCGGCTTGTAGGGTCTGATCATCTTCTGCAGATAACCAGGAGCTGACCCCTTGACTGCTTGGAAAGCAAGCACCAGTGTCTTAAACCGGATGCGAGCTTGCACTGGTAGCCAGTGGAGGGAGATGAGGAGGGGAGTGACGTGGGAGTCACGAGGGAGGTTGTAAACCAGACGTGCTGCTGCATTCTGGATGAGCTGAAGGGGTCTGGTGGCTGATGCTGGGAGGCCAGCCAGGAGGGAGTTGCAGTAGTCCAGACGTGACAGTATCATGGCCTGGACCAGGAGCTGTGTGGAATAATTGGTGAGGAGTGGTCTTATTCTGCGGATATTGTATAGGATGAACCTGCACGACCGGGTGGTTGCCGCGATATTCTCAGAGAGTGACAGCCTGTTGTCGAGCACAACTCCAAGATTTCGGGCACTCTGTGAAGGGTGTAGGGAGTGTCTCCTAAAGAAATGGGGAGATGAGAAGTGGGAGAGGTAAGAGAAGGAATATGGAGAAGTTCCGTTTTGTTTGTGTTGAGCTTGAGCTGGTGTTTGGTCATCCAGCTCTGGATGTCACTCAGGCAGGCGGATATGCGATCGGAGACCTGAGTGTCTGTGGGAGAGAAAGAGTAGAAAAGTTGAATATCATCTGCATAGAGATGATATGACATGCCATGGGCGGCAATAACAGGGCCAAGGGACCTAGTATACAGAGAAAAGAGGAGGGGACCAAGGACAGAGCCCTGAGGGACCCCAGTTGTGAGGGGACGAGGAGCTGATACTGCACCAGCCCAGGCAACCTGGAAGGAGCGGCCGGAGAGATAGGACGCAATCCAGTTGAGGGCTGGTCCGCAAATTCCCAATTTTGTCAGGGAAGACAGAAGTGTAGGATGGTCAACGGTGTCGAAGGCAGCTGAGAGGTCAAGAAGAAAACCTAACCCTAACCCTAACCCTAACCCTAACCCTAACCCTAACCCTAACCCTAACCCTAACCCTAACCCTAACCCTAACCCTAACCCTAACCCTAACCAGTCTTTTAGTACCAGTCTTTTCCTTGACCTGCTGGCCAACCGATATACAGACAAAGATATAAATCCCACAATGATAAGGTGTGGTGTGGAGACATCAACAGTCTCTTCAAGACAGTCTTCTGTGCTGCTGCTCTTATGACACCATAGTACCAGTCTTTTCCTTCTCCATTGTTTGGGTATCAGGACTGGCAAGGGAGAGGGGGTTCCCTGGACCACCTTGGACAACATACAGTACTTTTTTCCATTATTGTTGCAATTATGAAATGAAAGGCAATCCATTGCCCACAGTGTTCCTGCCAAGATGTGCACAGTGTGCGGGGGCTCTGTCTCCTGTGACAGGAAGCTGGACAACCCAGAGCTGACAAAGTGCAGTGGTGATCTCTTAGCTGCTGAATGGGGACGTGCCAAATTTCCTGTCGGATCCTCTTTGGCTCCTGTAGCCGGGGTTCAGTTAGGTGGGACTGCGGACAGTAGTCATTCAGGCATTTACATTCGTGGGTGTCATTCGGGGGATAGCAGGTGAGGACTGTGTTACTTAGTTTAATCCTTTTCACTCACCGCAACATATAGAGTGAATAATTAATGACAGCACTGCATGTGCAAAGTGCAATCAGTCAATTTAAGAAAACTTTCTTGACTCTGTTTACAGTCCATAGGATTGCCAATCCATTTAAACCCAGGCATAGGGCAGACATGTCCATTAGTATGCAGCAACACTATTCAATTACCTAGTTACCCACAGAACCAGGGGTTTCCATAGTCACAGTGCCTGAAAATTCAGTGATCCATATCGGGGATACAACCCTGTACCACTTGGAACAAGGAACCTACCAGGCTGAGGTAGAAATTGTGGATGTCTTCTGAGGCCACCAACTACAGATCGCGGAGGAGCTGGACCTACTGTTGGGAAACAAGGACATGTATGCCCAAGAAGTGACAGTGAGAAAACAAGGTCTCACCTATAACTTCCCCAGAAGAGAAGCGGTCGATCACCCGATGAACTTCCCCAGACCATCATATCTTCGGCTAGTATAGTAACCTTGGCCCTGATTCTGGTACTCATCCATGCTCTGTGACTACAACAAAAAATATACCTCCTCTCCCTCAAAGTGAATTCAACGCCTCAAAGGGATACGTATCAGGCTAGTGCCTAAGAGTTTGTCCCCTCGAGAGTCATATTCCGGCCATAATAAGAAGACATATCAAACTCCTCAGACACGTACACCCCTTCATCTACATACTCACTCATGCCTACATGCTCACACCACAACACCAACAGGTACACCCACTAGCACCTCAAAGAGAGAGATAGGTGGTGTGCTCTACGTGTTGACAGTACCCTCCTGAACTCATAAGTCCTTGATCCAACTGCTATATTACATTCCCACGCACGTCAGCTCAACGCTAATTTGCAAAGCCATAAAGAGGTAATGTAGGACAACTAAAATTTATTTTCCTTTCTCTGTCTTCTTTTTTCTTATTTTTTCTCACTCTGAGGATATAAAACACTGTATCCCTTTGTAAGATCTCAAATGAGCCTGTGTCTGTTAAACCCAATATTCTAGCCTTATCTGCCACTTCCCTTCTGGATCTCCAGATCCCTTATGCCAGACACCCGTAACTCAGAGATCAAAAAGCTATAGATGACAGTGGGGGGGCTTAACAACCTATCTGCATATAGTGGAGGCATAGAAACAGATGTTTGTGCCTTGTGAACCATGCATGGGTGTGAACTCTCCCACAGCCTGATAGCTTCGGACCATGACAGCTTGGTGCCTGGATAATCGCACTACATTCCCATGGAACACTACTGAGGACTAATGGGCACCCTCTGTATTTCAAGGTCGCTCCATCAAAAGTAGGATCGGATTGAACAATTAATAAATACAATTCCAATACGAAACTGATCCAAAGCAAAACTCAAAACTAATTTCTCTCTCACGCTGATGGAATAATCCACTAGCAAAGTCAAACAGAGGTATTTGAATTCACACACACACACACACACACACACACACATATATATATCGAAGGAAATTCCCCTCGAATATAACTTAACTGTTAAGGTTGATAAGGGTGAACTGCGGCTGCTCTGGGTTCAGTATTCAGAGTGCTGAACCGCCCAAAGGGCAACCAGAAGTGATCCCTAAATGGTTATTTTCATAACAATTAAACCCATATTGAGTATAAAATAATTGAATAAACAAATTTCAACTGATGGTCAACCCCAGCTAATTTATCAATCTGACAGTACCTTGTGATGAATAAGGACTGTTTGATTGTCTCCATCTTGGGATCAGAGGCTACTCCTGCCTGCCCTTCTGATGGCACCCTACGCCGCCCCTGAGGCTGGACCACAACCCACTTCAACTTGGCCCATCGCAGGACAAAAGCTAGAGTGGAGAAGACAACTGAAATCTTCAAGGCCTGTTCCAGTGCCTCCGAGTGTCAACAGAGTGGGCATGTAACAAAATTGTGGAATGTGCTGTGCTACACAATATTGGGACTATGAAGGGATGGAAATCCCCCACACTGACACTTGAGAATAGGGATGATGATCCTATCCACCACATTCTAGACCGCACAGACAGCAAGCTTGTAAGGGACTGCATTGCAAACAGTCACTTTAACTGACAGCTCAAAATCATCACCATGATGGAGCATATCCCAGCATGCATTGATCAAGAGACAGAAATACACCTGTACGCAATATCACAATCCATCACAGGGTACACACCATTCACTCACACTGGGCAATTTAGGGTTTCCAATTAGCCTAACCTGCATGTCTTTGGACTGTGGGAGGAAACCGGAGTACCTGGAGAAAACACATGTGAACACAGGGAGAACATGCAAACTACAAACAGAAATCCCACAGGGATTCGCCCTTAGGGGATTTGAACCTTAGCTGCAAGATGACAGCTATCTACTGCACCACCAGGGCCACAGGGCAACCGACACATTGAGTCAAACAAAAAAGAAACAACACAATTCTTCTCCCACATAATAAAAATATCACTGTATCTACACATTATACAAGTTGCTGTTGCCATTAAAAAATGACTCCTTGATAATTCAGAGCGACTTTATTTGCAGTTATTAATTAGACTACTATGCATAAGTCAAAAACGGCTACTTACCTGATTGTGACAATCAGAGATCTCCCTAGTAATGCAGAAATAGACGTTTCGGGATGCTCCTGTGACAAATTTGTGCCTAGTTGAATTTGGAAACGTTGGTCCTCGTGAAGTGAGGACATTATGATCTTTTTCGATTGCAATTCAGTAAATTTTTTATTATTATTGCAAGAATTCAATGTAGGCTACAATGCAAAACAGGCTGTGAAAGTAGGTCTGATGGCAAAAATTTGAAAACAAGATGAATGTTGAAAATAACATTTTTGGCTGAAAAACTTCGGCAGTCAAATAGGTCTATTACTATATTAAGGTTTACTGCAAAAATATATTTGCTGTGTAAAATTATATAAATTTCACATGCCATCAAATTTTGACAAGAATGTTTTGCAGATCTACAACTACATATTGTATACAATTTCTACTGTAAGGATTTGTTCAATATAATATATATTATACAATATAAACAATATTTATGGTTGATGGTTGCCATTTACCCTTGCTAGATCACATTTAACAATGAAAATGTCCTTCATTTTTTGTGTTTTATTTTAATAATCCATGATAATGAAGGCAAGATAGGGCACAAATCATGTTCATGGTCATCATGAAACATTAAAATGAGGTTTTCATGCAGTAGATTATTGATAATTACTTTGAAATTACTTTCTCAACAACCAATAGAAACACAATATAAGAATCAAATTTATACTTCTTTAGTCACTGGTTGTGAAATACATTTTTCAAAAGTCATTCATCATTTAATAAAAGTTTGAAATGGTCAAAACTCACAAGTGTAAAATTCATCATTTGAACAGTTCCTGTCTCGCATTGCTTCTGACTATTGAAGTTTCTGATATGGTATTCAGTAATGTAGACATGTTTGAAATAAGTTTACACCATAAATTCAGAGTAGGCATTATCGTGAGAATTTGGTCGCACAATAAAGATGTCATACATATACTTTTGGTACAGTATGAGTGCTACACATCAATGCATAAAGAATTAATCACGTGCACAGTGATTTGTTATATTTTATGTTCATTGCATGCTCAAGATCCACAAAACAGCATTGAAATTAAACCTTTGAAAAAAATGCCACACATTTTAATTCGCACACTGATGTTTTTTTTTTTTTCTTTCTTCTTTTCAAATGAATTTCATACATTGCTCATTCAATTTCTGGGCTTCAGGGCCTGAGCAGAAACTATGGTATGCAGTTCCCCATGCCTGAACCCATCTCAAACTGGAATTATCTTGAAAATCCCCAAAGATTGTGCCTCTACAATGTGACCTGGCTGTCAATTCCACGCATTGACTACTCTCTGAATGAAAAAAATCTTCCTAATGTCTGCACAGAATTTACCTCTTGCTAATGTTCATTCATGTCCCCTTGTTCTACTAACAATTTAAAAGCCTCAATCGAATCACCCCCGAGTCTCCTTTTTACTAAGCTTGAAGAGATTAATCATCTTAAATCATTCCTCATAGCTTTTATCTTTCATACCAGGAATCAATTTGGTTGCTCTTCTTTGAACCTTTTCCAGAGCCTTCGTATATTCCTTGTAGTAGGCTACGGTCCCCAGAACTGCACACAATACTCCAAGTGTGGTCTAATCATAGACTGTATAAAATATGGACAAAGCGACTGTGTCGTCACCCATTGACTCTCCGTGGGTCTGGGAAAACTGTTTTGGCGCCTATTAAGTAGCGTTTGCGGGCGCTGCCATGTTGTCCATTTGGAGCCAAAACCATAGAGTTCAGTGGTCCAAAGTACCATAGACCAGTCTGAACACTGGAGTGGAAAGCTATCGACCTTCAAGCTTACATCACTTACCCATCACTTAAATTGGTTGCTGAACGAACTTGAGGTAAGCTGGCTGTCTGCTGTTATGTTTTATAATATATCATCAAATGTTTACAGAGCTTAATTTTCATCTGTGACTGTACTGTTATTTCATCGCGTTATATGTATGAAATTAATAATTTAATTATGATCAGTTATCTTCAATTTTTGTTTCTCAGCGAAACATCAGCGAATAGCTAGCATACCAGCTTGCCAGAGCTAGAGAGGCTAGCCATGGTTAGCCAAAGCATTAGCAATAAATGTCCCGTAGAACTACTGTTAACCTAGCAAGTTCTCACCAAAGGTTTTCGCCACAATCAGTTAGTAATGAGCCAATAACTGATACAACACCACTGTTTGTGGTGTTCACTCGCTGGGTGACGCTAGCTAACCTTTTGCAATTCGCATTAAACATGTACAAATTAACGCCGTCAACGGTGATTAACAAATCTACCAAGTATTTTAATAATGGATTTGCAGGCATGAATTTCAAATTATTTGTATTTTCTTGTAGACCAGTAAAAGCATTGGAGAAGAGCCAATGTCCTAATTGTTAAATTGTCTGTACCCACCGTTTACAGCAAAGTGCAAGTTATTTTTTTTTAATGTGAAAGAAAACCACTGGGTGCCCTAATGACAGATGCTGAGCTAAAAAATGATCAGGCAGAAAATCAATTAAACTGATTTACATTATTATTGGTGTCAATTTGTTTTTAATTATTGTGCTTGATTATAAATGACAAATTACTAAATATGATAGAGACAGTTCTCAATTAGTTTAGACGAGAAAAACATTATATTTGCGTTGCAAAATTGTGGACATTTCAATCGACATTAGCCTATTAAAAACTGGATAAACGTACACACTCCGAAAATGTTCATGGCAAAGATCTGGAATACGCAGATTTTGTCATTTGAACGAGCACTGGTCAGATAGCATTTTTTTGTTTATAATTTATTTTGAATTTATTTAATCTTCATAGCATGATATGAGGAAGGAAACTGTATTTATCTACAAATTAATTATTCAGATCGTGGGCAGACTTGTTAATCAAGGAAAATGACTAAAAGTCAAGACCAGTAAGCTTAAGGTGAAGTTTTCTGCCTCCTTGATTTTCAGCTCAGCAACCACCACTGCTGTGCCTTCAATTAAACTAGTCAGTACTACTCAGTTAAATTATGTGTGTAATAGAACACGCTCTGCCACACCATATTGGCACTATAAAAACTGTTATGTCTAGGTTGTGGATTTCTTAAAAATCTTACATCCAGAGTGCATATGATTGTATTTATCAGTGTTCCTTTTGATTGAGAAGTGTTTCATTATCTTCCACAGCAAAAAATGAATGGATTGTCGGAGACAGCTACATCCGGTGCAGGGAGGAGAGAGCACGGAAGACCATGGGGACCATGTCTGATCTGTCAACTGTTTTCTGTTTTCTAAGTTTTGTGTTTCCTCTACATAGACTTTACATTGGAGTGTGGAGCTGCACCATTGTTAAACCATGGCAATGACATGCCAGTGAAGTTCTTTTAACCCCAAGTACCACTGCTGGAAACAAACGACAGGGGAAAATTCAAATTAATAAATAGTTGTAATGAATGATTTGACTTGTTTTCTGATTGAAGGGTCACTATTTGCCTAAGAGTTATACAGTTGGTATAATGTTAATTTGTTCATTTTTTTAAATGTAAAGACTTAATATTGCGGTCAACAAAGCGAGAAGTGTTTTGTCTTGCATGGAAAAACAGCCTTCTTCAGTATAAGCAAGCTCTTGCTTCTGCTAGATCTGCCCTTTTCTCAAAACCAATTGAACAAAAGAAACAACCCAAAATTTCTATTTATTACTGTGGAAAAATTAATTAAAAAACAATCATCAGAGTTGTCAACTTAGTCCTTCCAATCTTAGCAGCAATGACTTTATGAATTTTTTCGATCATAAAATTGAGGCTATTAGAGACCAGATCTCCAAACTGACCCCTCCATCATACACTACTCCTGTTTGTATAAATAAACAGCCCAGTGCCTGGTCACAACAGGAAGGTGTACAGACAGCGGCACTAAAATGTTTTACGGCCATTAGCATGGATGAGCTATCTGAACACCGTTTTGTCTTCAAAACCAACTACCTGTCTGCTCAATCCCATTCCTTCAAATTGGGTTAATGAACTGTACTAGGCCAGCACATACTAAAAATCATTAACACATCCCTAGTCACAGGATACGTACCTGAGTCACTAAAAGTGGCAGTTATTAAGCCATTATTGAAGAAGCCAAACCTAGAACCTGATAAAATAGACGTCATGTTATTTTACACTAGTTGGCTACTTTCTACTTTCTTATGTTCAAGTTATGTTATGTTATTATGTTCAAATGTAGCAATAATCCAGCTAGCAACCTAATGCAAACTTACTATACAACTAAGGTAAGTAATGCACCTGAGGTTTATCCCCATCTTCCATAAGGAACAAATATCATATTATCATTTATACAACAGCTTGGCTGAATACTCGATTCTGATTGGTCCAAGGGTGGGCATTATTTCTCAGTAAAGGGACACCTCGGCCTTTAAACAGTTCTAAAATCAATGCGCTACAAAATCCAGCATTCTAAAGCAGTTTAAACAGCAACATTATTTCGTTTTTGAATTGTCGTTACACCCCCTTCCCTTTTCAATGTCCAATTTCACAATTAATGGCAACGTTGAATCACATTTCTAGTTACTGTTGCTAGCTTTATTTACGGTTGCCAGCCATCGCGCAAATTAGAATCGTCCCTTATCTGGACAGTAGAATAGGCGTTCCGCATTTAACTCATGGCTATGGGATGCATTTTCATCCATATGTTTGTGAACGATTCCGTTTATAGTAACCGCTGTTTTAAATACAATTCAATAGTTAGCTAGCTAGCTAGCCGGGATAACAAGCATGCCATGAGACCATTCTGACCTAAAACCAAGAATTTTAATATTGGCTAGGTAACAAGTGAC
This sequence comes from Anguilla rostrata, assembly GCF_018555375.3. Classification (NCBI taxonomy): domain Eukaryota; kingdom Metazoa; phylum Chordata; class Actinopteri; order Anguilliformes; family Anguillidae; genus Anguilla; species Anguilla rostrata. The sequence goes on along the minus strand of NC_057939.1, from coordinate 28,537,831 downwards.
GGGTCTTAGAAAGACATTATGTCTACACTGCGTGACCACACCATTTAAAAAGCAAGACGGTGTTAGGGAGATTAATTTGATTGACTTATGGTTTCATGCAGTTTTATTAAATAATGTAATGACAAAAATGACCAAAATTGGTAATAACTGTATGGTATAAAACGAGAAGGAAGTATTTTTTCTTGATAGAATCATTGTTTTCATAGAATTAACGACCAGAGGTTTTTGCTTAACAACGGTGCAAATGGAACTACCAACCAGAGTTTTGCTTGACAACGGTAAAATAATATGCCCAAACGCCTGCGGAAGAATATTTCACTTTCAGCTGATTAAATCGAAAAAAATCAACAAATATAAAAGTAACCATATATAGGCATTGTTGGTAACCAGCTGTATAAGTGGAATAAACCCCTCCGGGGTGTCCCGTTATTGGAAAATAATGTAGCCTACTTCGGGGCTGGTTAAGCGACCCTACATTATTTTCCAGCACGTCGTGGTTTATTCCTTACATATCATATTACAACACAACGGATGAATATAAAAAAGAGGCCAGGTGAACGAGAGGGAAAGACACACCTAATCACTGCAGGCTCTGGATGGGAATGAACCTTGTGTGTGCATAATGTGTCACTAGAATTAGCATTTTTGATCATGGTTATCTGTGGAGCTGGTCGTCCAGCAGTCTTGATCCTCACCTGCTGCGTAATCCAAACTGTAGAATGGCTGTGACAACAAGTAATCCACAAGATATTCTTCCCCATCCCACTCTCTGCGTCTGCGTCCATGACTCTCTGTGACCCCCTCACTCACGCTGCCGTTAATCACCTCGTTAGCAATAGCAGCACCATTCTCCTCAAAATCCATTCTCGCCATTAGCTCAGTCCCTCAGGGCTGCTACAATAAGCTAACTGTTACGTTGGCTAACGCAAGTAGCTAGCTACTGCTCGATAAAAAAGGGAAACGTAAATCTGAAAAAAGGAAATTTGGACAACCTCCTCTGCCTCTATGGACCAGCCTCCTCTGGTTGAAAAGGCTTAAATAAAATGTAATTTTTTAGTGATGTGTTTTAAAAGTAGTTCGCAATTTGCACGTTATTGGGATGGCAGGTATGCCATCCCGCCAAGTTACACCTTGGCAGGTGCATGCCCCATACCTATACAGCACCGAGAGTTTGGCACTTTTCAGGGTTCCCCACAGAAATAACCACAACAGCCACAGACACTCAGCCCTTAAAAACATTAAATTCTGTACATTCTGACCCCATTTCAACAGACAGATTTCATAAACAACAACTTCACATGTCCACACAATAAAGCCCCAAACTAAGGGGATTTTGCGTTTTCTCCTTCTTCTTCTTCTCATTCTTATTTTTCCTGCCACCTATCCCACTAACAACATGTCTCCCCATTGGACATTTTACCGACACCAGCCAAATCTTCACCTACACGACCCAATCAAAAACGTGCATACACACGCAAAATACCCATACCTTTTTACCCTGAAACATTTCCAGTTTCAACAGCTAGCCTGCCTCTGGCCTAGTGGGCAAGGTTACAGTCTTGGGAACATGGGGTGGCACGTTCAAGCCCAGCTAGGAACACGTTTCTTTAACCTGCTTTTACCCTCACTAATAATTGTCTACTACTTCTCAATTATTGCTTTTGCACCATATCTACCCACCGTTCACCGAACATATACACTGCATTATGACGTACCGTCTGCACGTTCAGTTATTAACCGGCTACAATATTGCAAAGCCATATGGATTCAACGGGAGGGGAGCTCTTCTGTGCTTACTGGCCTGTGTTCTTCTTTAAAACCACGGACAGGTTTGCTAATTATATTTCACGCATTGCATAGCTATGTCACAGTGCTGCACAGCAAAGTCACAGACTGGTAAACCTCCGGTTGAAGGATTGAATCCCGCCTCGTCCTCAGGCAGATAGTTTCCTCTTTTACACTAATGTTTTCTTACGCTTATATTTGCTTTACCAAAACTCACTCACGGCCACCCATATGCATTTCATGGCGGCAAATGTATTCCTTTTATTAAAAAGTTACACCAGTTCACCACTGTGCCATTTCTACTAACTATATTTCTTCACTTGGCTACCATACAAAACCTTCTTATCAGCAAACGCCACGTTTCTACATTCATGTTACCTCGCCCTGTTCTCTATCTAGCCACATACAAACAATTACTACGTATGTACGTCCTGCAACTCCGCATTAAAACATTACATTTAAAATCATGATTCACTCATCAGTGCAATAGATTACATATGTTACTTAACCCTCCACTTCAACGACTAATGTTATATACAGACTGTTATATATATCGTTCGATAAGGAAACTAAGCTCGTACATGGTCACTTCATTTACTTCGCACTATAGTCTGTGATCATGTCAACCTTCACCTACATGCCCATTCTGCTAAAAACATATTGTTTCAACGACGCAATTTCATAATTTCTCCTAATTTATCTCACACTGTTGTTATTTTCTCATATGCAAAGCCTGCTGGGACATATGCATCTGCTCCTATTCTCCACTATCAAGTTTTCCGGTTCTAGCTTAGCAAAACAGCGAAGAGGATTCCTACCTGCAGATAAGCCTATCAAAGTGACTTGAAAGAATTGAGGAAATATTGGGTAGCATTGCTTTGGAATACATCTTATTTAATTTTGGTGAGGCAAGATAGCCTATATTGTTTGTAGTACCGTAACTTGGCGTCATTTGGATATCAATACTTTTAATGACAGGCCTGGATTTTGGCAGTCTGAATGAATGAGTTATAGTCAGTGTATGTCTTGTATGTGCAAGTAACTTGGCATTTTTGTACGTTGAAAACGTGTTTTTTTATGAGATAATAACATACAGTGGTAGAGAATTGAAGATGAAATTTGGAAATTATCATTGGACCAATGCGTCAATATTGTAGTCTGGTTGTTGATTGGTTAGGAAGGACGTCCTCCTTTGGTGCATCATTTTACATGTTTTGGCCAATAACAGATTAGCATAAAAAAAATGAAGTACATTAAATTGATATAAGAGATCCCGCCCTAAGGAGGACAGCAGGAGCCCGTCCTCCTCTGCCCCCCACCACCATTTCACACAGACTGCCCTTTCCCGTCTTGCCTGAACTGCAGGTGTCGCTGTTGAAGCATTTTAATCAGAATTTCAACAAAGAGAGAAAAAATATTTTAGAAATGATACTGAGATTTGGTAATGGTTTATTTCAACCAATTACCCTTTTTATATTTTGATCTCCCTCTTGCCTCTCAAAAATAGAGGAGGAGTAACCTCCTCTGCCTCTATGGACCAGCCTCCTCTGTTTGACACGCATACAAAAAACATCCGGAATTGCCTTCTTTCAGTTATGCAACATAGCTAAAATCAGGCATTTCCTGTCAGTTGGGGACGCAGAAAAATTGATCCATGCTTTTCTTACGTCTAGGCTAGATTACTGTAATGCCATGCTATCTGGCTGCCCTAATAACTTGTTAAGGATTCTCCAGCTTGTGCAGAATGCAGCTGCTCGTATCTTGACCAGAACTAAGAAGTGTGAGCACATTACTCCAGTGCTAGCATCGCTTCACTAGGTACCCATTAAGCATAGGATAGATTTCCAGGTTTTGCTCCTGACCTTTAAAGCTCTGCATGGATGTGCACCAGTGTACAAAACCAACCTGCTCCTACCTTATAAGCCCACAAGGTCACTCCGTTCTTAAGACGCAGGCTACTTGGTAGTCCCAAGAATTTCCAAAACCCTAAAAGGTGGTAGAGCTTTCTCTTACAGAGCCCCACTACTGTGGAACAGGCCTCCAAAATTTACAAAGGAGTCAGACACAGTCTCAATATTTAAATCTAGATTAAAAACGCACCTCTATGCTCAGGCTTATAATCAGTTATAGTCTGGAGACAGGCTGGGAGAAGCCTGTAGTCATAGAGCATTGTGGGGTGGCAATCCTTTCTTTACTGTCACCTGTCAATCAGCTCTGACCTGACTTTACATAGGCTGGCTCTTGATAGGCGGGTATGGTTGTTGTCCCCCCATGACAGCATGGGCTCTCCATCCCTGTCCTAGTAGCTATGCAGCCATATATTATTCCTGGCGGGGCCCCCCCAATTCATACTACTGCCACTTTACCCACTGTCTGTTTTATTGCAAATTCCCTAATCACAGTTTCTACCTTCTTCTTTTTTTTTTTTAGATTAGAAACATGTTGACCACCAATCAACACCCTGAGCCGACCAGAGGAGGATGGGTTTTCCCCTTGAGCCTGGTTCCTTCCAAGGTTTCTTCCCATCTGCCACAGTGAGTTTTTCCTTGCCACTGTTGCCTTGTGCTTGCTCCTGTGGGGGTCTAGGCCAGGGTTGTCTGTAAAGTGTATTGTGACAACTGCTGTAAAATATGCTATACAAATAAAATTTGATTGGTTGATTGACTAAATGATCCAAAGCAAACCATTCAAAATGATGAATCATGAATATGGCCAACTGGCACGGCAAGTACCCTCTACATTTTTACATGTTGTAAAGCAACTGAAGTTCTGAAATAGTACTTGATCTATAGTAGAGAATCAGTCCTTTTACACAAATTAGGTGCTTTTGTCTTAAATTATTTAAATGTCTCTCAGTCCTTTTATACAAATGAGGTGCTTTTGTCTTTTAAAATAATTTCAAACAGTCACTCACACTTGGTTAAAACAATGAGTAAATGAGTAAGGCAAACCCCCAGAAATAAATAACTGAAGAGACATCATCCTATAATCTCACTGAGAAAGACTAAGGACGACCAGCTTGTGCTAAAAAAATGAAAGAAGTGAAAAATATTGTTCCTTTTTCACAAAGCAACATAAAGTACACACTACTACAAAACCTTTTTCATATACACTACCGTTCAAAAGTTTGGGGTCACTTAGAAATGTCCTTATTTTTGAAAGAAAAGCACAATTCAATTAAAATAACATTAAATTGATCTGAAATACAGTCTAGACATTGTTAATGTGGTAAATGACTATTATATCTGGAAACGGCTGATTTTAATGGAATACAGTATCTACAGTATACAACAGAAGTGAGTACACCCCTGTGCAATATCACTTAAATGTCAAATGATTCAAAATTGTATCACCTCTCAATAATTGCTTTATTTCTAAGTTGCCAAGTAGAGTATTTCCTCTTATGAACAACAAAAAACAAATACTTTAGAAAGACTATATTGAAAATACAGGCCTCAAAGTAGAAACTCAATGCAACAAAAGTGAATACACCTGTGATCACTATCACACAAGTTAGAAAACCTGTGATCATTGAAACTAAATTGAGTACACCTGTGATTTACAATTAGCCTAATTGCATGAACATGGTTATAAAATGACCTATAAACACCAGAACTTTCTCAATTTTGACCTATGGGCTGTGTCTATCTGCATGCCTGCATCATGGCTCCACATGGAAAAGAATTTCCAGAGGAATTGAAAAATCTGATTGTGAGACTTCACAAAGATGGAAAAGAATACAGGAAGATCGGTGACCAACTAAAAATTAGTCGAAACACAGTTGCAGCAGTAATCAGGAGGTATAGAATGAGCCATAGTACCACTAATCAGAGCCGCAGTGGCTGTCCTCCTAAAATGACGCCACGGACAGTGCGCTACTTGCACAATCTAGCTCTGAAAAACAGACGGGCAAGTGCTTCAGACTTGGCACAGGGGTTATCAATGGAAATAGGAGTTTCTGTGACAGCTCAGACAGTGTGAAGGACATTGCATAACATCAACCTCTATGGACGGCGTCCAAGAAAAAAACCCTTGCTTGCTCTTCGGCACAAAACTGCAAGATTAAACTTTGCTAAAGAACATGAAAAGAAGCCTGATAAATATTGGGAGCACATTCTTTGGTCAGATGAGACCAAGACAAATTTGTTCGGATCAGATGGGGTCCAGCATGTTTGGCGTGAACCTGGCCAAGACTACCACAGTGAATGCATAGTTCCGACAGTGAAGCACAGAGGTGGGAGTGTGATGATATGGGGCTGCATGAGTGCAAAAGGTGTTGGGGAGATGACATTTATAGATGGTACCATGAATGCCTGTGGATATACCAAAATACTGGCTGACAAGATGACTCCCAGTCTCCAGAAGCTTGGCAGAAGAGGAATATTCCAGCATGATAATGATCCAAAGCACACTGCCAAAATCACGAAAGAGTTTCTAAAGAAGAAAAAAGTGAAAACTATGACCTGGCCAAGTATGTCGCCTGACTTGAATCCAATAGAACACCTTTGGGGTATTTTAAAGAGAAAGGTAGAGAAACACAACCCCATCCAGCAAAGAGCAGCTGAAAAATATTGTCTCTAAAGAATGGCAGAACATCTCTCCAGAAATTTGTGCAACACTGGTATCCTCTATGCTGAGGAGGATTGAGTCTGTCATCAAAAATAAAGGTATGCATACGAAGTATTGAAACAATAAAAGATTTGAATCTCAGTAATGAAAGGTGTACTGACTTTTGTTGCATTGTGTTCCTACTGTGGGGCCTGTATTTTTAATATAGTAAATCTGAACTGTTAGTTTTTAATTTTACATAAGAGCAAATACCCTACTGTTCAACTTAGAAGTAATGTAATTACTGTAAGGTGATACAATTTTGAATCATTTGACATTTAAGTGATATTGCACAGGGGTGTACTCACTTCTGTTGTATACTGTATATAGGCGTACAGAGGCCCATTTTCAGCAACCATCACTCCTGTGTTTCAATGGTGCGTTTGTTTTTCCTACACTGCGATAAAAATTTTTACATGTTTAATGTAATTGTTTGCATTTTTGATAGCACAATATGAACATGGGAACTTTATTATTCATGGCATGCCTAGTTGTTTCTGGCATAATGTGCTGCAGAGGGTAAACAATCCCTCTAAAACGAAAATCACATAATAAGAATAAACAACACTTGTTAAAATGAACGAATAGTCAATTGTGGTTGGAACCAAAGTCAACATACGCAGGGAGCCCCCAGGACCGAGTCTGAGAACCATTAGCTTAAAGGATCTTGTTGGTCTCTTAAATGCTAAAAACATGTTCCTTTCTAAATGCCTGTCTTACAATGATGGTTAATTTCATTAACTTCTGTCTGTTTGTGATTTCACCGTGTGTTCATGTTATCCAACAAATTAAAGCATAGACCTTAAAGCTCTGAATTTGCTTCGTGAAGCTGAAAATTATGCAGTTTATTCCAAAAATCGGGATTATAATTAGCTTTGTCACATCCATGAAGCATGGCCCAGGTAGACATTTACGGAATGTACACGACTGACAAGCCGTCAGACACTTTTGACAGATTAAATATTTGCTGGATAGGGTTAGTTAGCTAGCTTTCTAGCCAAATGGCTTGGTAGCCAAAGTTGCTAACTGTTTTAGCATACTGGACTACTTAATATAGCAAATAAGCATTTGCCGTCTTAGCCTATTTGGTTAAGTAGGCTAAAGGAAATAGTAAAAATGACTTAGCTACCAAAAAACTTCAGAGAAGTATTATTTTATGGTCGATCAGTGTAGCTGTAAATAGCACACACCATAATGAAATCACTATACGAAATGGGATGTCTGCATTTTCTGACTTCGCACAGATAATAAGTGGATGGAGTCGAAGTCGCAATGTCAAGGCCATGAGGCGCCACCTCCCACCCCAGTGACCACAGACTGTAGCCCCTACTGTAGCTCAGTCCTCCACAGTGATCAGGAAGTGACGCAAACTGTACCTCATTGGTCCACAGAAATATTCTAACAGTGTGCAAATGACAATAAATCATGAAATCGACCTATGGACAGACATAAGACGAAGAAAATACACATATTGTGACTATATGTTCTTGTGAGAAAAAATTGACTTTTCTGTATTTTGACTGTAGACTTACATGGAGACCGGATATGGAAACACCTAGACTGGAGCCAACCACAATGGCGCTAGTGAGCACCGTCTCAAAACAAGACCAGGAAGTCAGCTTCAAAAACGAAGCCTGGTTTTGGTCGCTTGGTTCCGACTCCCCTATGTTACATCACATTTGATTTCTCCAGATATGTGTTATTGACGTCACTTAATGTTGTTAACTTATTTTTGAGTCTCCACATTTGTAGAAGTCATGTTATTTCTTGACTATTGTAGAATTTATAGCTACACTATTTTACATGCTGGTATGTCAGTATTCCATATTTTGACATTAACCATATGACAAGGTAGCTGCACATCTAATACAGTATGGGTAATAACCTAGCTACACAAGAGAGAGCGCATGCAATATGAATTCAGTATTGAAGAGTAATCATTCTGATGTATTCTGCCGTCCAAAGGCTAACCGCAGTAACTACATTTTTGGTCGAAATTGAGTTATAACTAAAAATGAACTTCTTGATATCTGTTTTATCTTGTGACAAAGTTTCAGAGTTCAATTTTGCTTTGTTTTAGAGAAAAAACTGTATAAAAATTGCAGTAACTACAAAATCCGACTCAAAACCATGGCAGACCGCAGTAACTGCGGTCTGCTTTGGGATCCTACCGGCCGATTTCATGCTTTACCCATCTAAGTTAGCCTACCTCACGCAGCTGCTTTGGGATTCTACCACCAGCCGATTTCACCCATCTAACCTCACACAACAACTCTATTTGAGATGGCACTATCCAGGGGAAAGAGGATGGTGGATCTGGCCTTAAAAAGAAAATACCCAGGTAGGCTAAGTAACGATGACATTAAGCGTTGAGAAACTAGCAATCACATTATAAAATACCTGTCAGCCTCGCTATATATGCTGAGTGACAGGCGATGTTTAGTTAGCTAGCGTTAGCTTACCTGCTCCCTGAAAGCTGTAACGTCATCTGTAAATTCACATCATCGCCGATGCCATGTCATGCACTTCAAGATTGTTTACAATCTAGCCTACGAATTGCGGATATTTGCCATGAATACGAGCGCGGAGAAAGAAGTGCATGTATCCGCAAATAATGTTGATTAAAATGTGCACAATTTCATACTGCAAATGAAAATAAATGTAGACTATAAGGCCTAGGCTACTCACTAAAACTGCCTATTTGGGGAGAGCTGGCTATATATGATAGTATTGAGTAGCCTATTTTGTGGATTAATTATATTGCTACTCAGGGGAAAATCAGGGGAAGTTTCTGCCACTGCTTAGTGTTTAAAACTGATTTTTCTAAATCGCATTTATCATTTAAGCTCCCTAACACAATGCGAAGAAGCTGTGTGTCACTTTTCAATTGATTAGTCAGATCGTTTGCATGCTTGTTAATCACTGAAAATTAATTAAGTTTCAGATCAATGATTAGTTTAAAGGAAAGTTTTGCGCCCCACCAATTTTCAGCTCACCAGTCGCCGCTGTTTAAAACATGTAATATAATAAACAAATTTTACTGTGATTCAGTGTAGCCTTGTATTTATTCATTGTGTTAAATAGTAAAGACAAGAATAATGGAAATTATTAATGTGATTGTCATCAAGGCAACAACAGTGGTGGCGGTGACAACGATGATGAAAATGAAGATGATGATGCGAAGTTTAATTTATAGGAAAATTATTATCTAGATAGGTGAATAAGTAAAAAAGTGAAATGAAATGATATTAAGACTAAAATATGACATCTAAAATTCTCAATTTGTCCAGACTTAATTAAACATGCACAAATCCATAAGTAGAGTTGTTAAATACTGTTAAATACAATTATAACAAAAGAAAAACAAAATGTAAAAGCTGAAAGAAAACAACAACATTGTAGTTACTGCACTTTGCTTTTGCATTGCTCTTAGAACCATTTAAGGCAATGCAAAGGCAGAGTGCAGAAACTACATTTTTGGGGTCAAAGGTCAAAACAGCGTCATGGTTTTTGGGCATAAAAATTACCTCATGAATACATGTACAATTAGTGCAATATCACTGATATACCTATAACCCATTTGGCTGGCCAGTTAAAACACTTTAAAGCCATTTTTCTCAGTTTTACCCTTTGCGTAGTTACTGCAGTTATGCTTTGTAGGGCAGTATTGTAAAAGTGTATTGAGTTGTGTAGTTTTAATATTTGAACTTCATATGGTTATTGTATTTGTTTTCTATGTAATATCCATAGGCCTGTATTCATGTAATGCCATGAGGTATATTTTTATAATTCCAATAGGTGAGATCTATAAGAATGCCGTATATGTTTACTTTTAAATCATTTATTATTATAATAAATTAAATTCCTGATGAAGAGTTTTAACAACAGCAAACATCTCAAAATCTCTTTCTTACTTTCCATCTAAAACGCCAGGAATCAAACACATCTTCTGATTGCCACCTCAAATCCTGGGGTGTGTAACATCATTTTGGGGGCTCATGCTGGGATCAGTTTACAGCATTTCACAGTACTGATCCAGAGATCTATGAACCAGATATGAAGCCTGCGAGGTCAATAAGAGGCGACATGTTCAGGAGAGAGTCTGCGGGTTCAGTAAGAGGCGGCGTGGTCAGTAGAGTCTGTGGGTTCGGTAAGAGGTGGCATGGTCAGTAGAGTCTGTGGGTTCGGTAAGAGGCGGCGTGGTCAGTAGAGAGTCTGTGGGTTCAGTAAGAGGCGGCATGGTCAGTAGAGTCTGTGGGTTCAGTAAGAGGCAACATGGTCAGTAGAGTCTGCGGGTTCAGTAAGAGGCGGAAAGGTCAGGAAAGAGTCTGCGGGTTCAGTAAGAGGTGGCATGTTCAGGAGAGAGTCTGCGGGTTCAGTAAGAGGCGGCGTGGTCAGTACAGTCTGTGGGTTCAGCAAGAGGCGACATGGTCAAGAGAGAGTCTGGGTTCAGTAAGAGGCAACGTAGTCAGTCGAGAGTCAGAGGGTTCAGTAAGAGGCAACATGGTCAGTAGAGTCTGCGGGTTCAGTAAGAGGCGGCATGGTCAGTAGAGTCTGTAGGTTCGGTAAGAGGCGGTGTGGTCAGTAGAGTCTGTGGGTTCGGTAAGAGGCGGCGTGGTCAGTAGAGTCTGTGGGTTCAGTAAGAGGCGGCATGGTCAGTAGAGTCTGTAGGTTCAGCAAGAGGCGGTGTGGTCAGTAGAGTCTGTGGGTTCAATAAGAGGCGGCGTGGTCAGTAGAGTCTGTGGGTTCAGTAAGAGGTGACATGGTCAGGAGAGTCTGGGTTCAATAAGAGGTGGTGCGGTCAGGAGAGAGTATGTGGGTTCAGTAAGAGGCAACGTGGTCAGAAGAGCAGTGGCGTCACTAGGGGTGGGCTTCCAGGGCTGAAGCCCAGGATGTTTTTTGTCTAGCCCCGGACCTTTTGACACCAAATAAATAAATAAAAAATTTTGACATCCAAAAAAAAAGAGATACAGCCCCAAATATCATTCCGTTTAATGGAGCCCTAAAGTAAACAAATCGCCCCCTTCAAATCGAGCAATAAGTAACCTAACCGACTAGTAGGCGCAGTAGGTTGCAATCAGACGTTTCGATGGCTAGCACTGGTATAGTAAAGTTCAGTCACAGAGTTCAGACTGACAGTTCCGCTTGTCTGACAAACGTACGCAAACTACGCACTACGCAAAGTTTTGTAGACGAGTCCGAATATTTCTTGCTCAGTAACGTTAGTGTCAGTGAACTGTCTGAAACGATGGATATCCGCAGATTTGTAAAGAAAATATTGAGGCAGGTTATTGAGGAGGAGATTCAGGAGAATAATGATGAGCACAGGGTTGATGATACTGGCTATACATGCAGCTAATTGTGATGAACTAAAATTAGGCTATTAGCGAGCTAAAATCTGATTTAGAAGTGTAATGTCTGCAAAATAATTATTTGTGATGCCAGCTTAGTAACGTTAGTACGGCTAATGTTAGCTAACAATGTTAGCTAGCTAACGTAACTGGCTGGCTAAGTCAGTTAACATTGTTAGCTATGTATTCTTTTTAGCTTGCCTGCCCAGTGCCTTGCCAGTTTACATGGTAGTATGAAATATTTTTTTTAAAAGCCATTACATATCACTCACAGCTGCATAGGATAAGCAGCTAGGTAGTTAGCTAGCTATTTATTGCTAGTATTTTGTTTATTAATTTAGTTACAGTATATCTTATACATATTCTGGTAACTAAGTGTGTTTGTATAGCCAGTCATATTGAATCACGTAGCTATTTACTCTGTCTGTTTCTCTACTGTAACATAACCACTTACATTAATTATGTAAGTACATCTAGCTGTCTTCATTCTGCTTTGCAATATAGCCACATACATATAACATTCATTCAACATTATATCCCTATACTAGCCAGATTAGTATAGCACTGTCACTATTATTTTTTGTAATCTACAGTAATGTTTGTATGTGTAATAATATAATCTCATAAAAAACACGTTTCAACGTACAAAAATGCCAAGTTACTCACACATACAAGACATACACCATCTATAACTCATTCATTCAGACTGCCAAAATCCAGGCCTGCCATTAAAAGTATTGATATCAAAATGACGCCAAGTTACGCTACTACAAACAATATAGGCTATCTTGCCTCACCGAAATTAAATAAGATGTATTCCAAAGCAATGCTACCCAATATTTCCTCAGTTCTTTCATATATAGTTGAAATAATATGTTTTTAGCAGAATGGGCATGTAGGTGAAGGTTGATATGATCACAGACTATAGTTCGAAGTAAATGAAGTGACCATGAGCGAGCTAAGTTTCGTTATCAAACGGTATATATAACAGTCGGTATAAAGCACTAATCGTTAAAGTGGAGGGTTAAGTAAGGTGTGAAATCTATTGCACTGATGTGCTTTTGTCATGTTCAGTACTAGTAGTTATAATTATGAGTGAATCATGATTTTAAATGTAATGTTTTAATGCGGAGTTGCAGAACGTACATACGTAGTAATTGTTTGAATGTGGCTAGATAGAGAACAGGGCGAGGTAACATGAATGTAGAAACGTGGCGTTTGCTGATAAGAAGGTTTTGTACAGTAGCCAAGTGAAGAAATATAGTTAGTAGAAATGGCACAGTGGTGAACTGGTGTAACTTTTTAATAAAAGGAATACATTTGCCGCCAAGAAATGCATATGGGTGGCCGTGAGTGAGTTTTGGTAAAGCAAATATAAGCGTAAGAAAACATTAGTGTAAAAGAGGAAACTATCTGCCTGAGGACGAGGCGGGATTCAATCCTTCAACCGGAGGTTTACCAGTCTGTGACTTTGCTGTGCAGCACCGTGACATAGCTATGCAATGCGTGAAATATAATTAGCAAACCTGTCCGTGGTTTTAAAGAAGAACACAGGCCAGTAAGCACAGAAGAGCTCCCCTCCCGTTGAATCCATATGGCTTTGCAATATTGTAGCCGGTTAATAACTGAACGTGCAGACGGTACGTCATAATGCAGTGTATATGTTCGGTGAACGGTGGGTAGATATGGTGCAAAAGCAATAATTGGGAAGTAGTAGACAATTATTAGTGAGGGTAAAAGCAGGTTAAAGAAACGTGTTCCTAGCTGGGCTTGAACGTGCCACCCCATGTTCCCAAGACTGTAACCTTGCCCACTAGGCCAGAGGCAGGCTAGCTGTTGAAACTGGAAATGTTTCAGGGTAAAAAGGTATGGGTATTTTGCGTGTGTATGCACGTTTTTGATTGGGTCGTGTAGGTGAAGATTTGGCTGGTGTCGGTAAAATGTCCAATGGGGAGACATGTTGTTAGTGGGATAGGTGGCAGGAAAAATAAGAATGAGAAGAAGAAGAAGGAGAAAACGCAAAATCCCCTTAGTTTGGGGCTTTATTGTGTGGACATGTGAAGTTGTTGTTTATGAAATCTGTCTGTTGAAATGGGGTCAGAATGTACAGAATTTAATGTTTTTAAGGGCTGAGTGTCTGTGGCTGTTGTGGTTATTTCTGTGGGGAACCCTGAAAAGTGCCAAACTCTCCGTACTATATAGGTATGGGGCATACCTGCCATCCCAATTTTTGAGACTATTACGGTAACCTCCCTTTTCAGTACACACAGTGAGCTTGGTAATGTTTGAGACAAAAAAAAAGTTTTTTTTTCTTGATTTGGCTCTGTACTCCACACTTTTAGATTTGTAATCAAGCAATATGTGGTTTAAGTGCACACTCAGGTATTTTTATGCACTTTGGTTTCACCATGTGGAAATTGCAGCATTAAAAAAAAAATTTTTTTTTGCACAGTCCCCCCATTTTAGGGAATAATCATGTTTGGGACATTGATCTCATGTAAATGAAAGTAGTCATGTTTAGTACTTTGTCACATATCCTTTGTGACTCATAGACATCACCATGTGTTGAGTATCTTGGTAATGCTCTGCCTGGGCTGTACTGCAGCCATCATTAGCTACTGCTTGTTTTGGTGGCTAGTTGCTTAAGGATATGGAAAACATGTTAATTTGGATTTAGATCGGGTGATTGACTTGGCCAGTCAATAATTTTTCATGTTTCAGTTTTGAAAAACTCCTTTTTTGCTTTAGCAGTGTGTTTGGGAACATTGTCGTGCTGTAGGATAAAGCACTGTCCAATGGATTTGGAGGCATTTAGCTGACCTTGAGCATATAAGATGCCGTACACCTCAGAATTCATTCTTCTGCTGCTATCTGCAGTTACATCATCAATGAAGACAAGTGAGCCAGTATCTGTGGCAGCAGGATGGAGGGGGGGGGGTGCTTTTTATCTTAGGCAGTTCCCTTTGGCTTTTTGCTCTTGCAATCACTCTGATTGAATGTTGGTCTCCCTTGTCCACAAAACCTTTTTCCAGAACTTTGTGGGCTCTTCTAGGTGCTTCTTAGCAAACAGTAACCTGGCCATCCTGTTTTTATAGCTAACTAGTGGTTTGCATCTTGCAGTGTAGCTGTAGTTCTGTTTCCACAGTTTTCTGCAGACAGTAGGCACTGACACATCCAGGCCTGCCTCCCGAAGACTGTTTCTGATCTGTCGGACATATTCGGGAGTTTTTCATCATTATGGTGAGAACTCTTTGCTACCAGGCCCCTGTAATTTCTGAGCTCTCTTTCCAATTAATGATGTTCCAAACAATTGGTTTTGGTAAGCCTAAGGTTTGGCCTATGTTTCTGACGGTATGTCTCAGCCTCATAATGAGTTCCTTGATTTTCATTGGCATAAATCCAGCCCTAATGTTGACAAATTCCAATAACAGACTCTAAAGGCAATCAAAAGGCTATAATCAAAACTAAATACTGACCGCTCTCTTTTACTGTTACTTGCTAGAACCTAGGGGGTAATTGAACACACAAGTAATCAGAATCACCTGTGATGCCATTTGTCCTAAACATTATGAGGCTCTGAAATGGGGGGAGTGTGTATAAAAAGTGCAGTAATGTTTCTACACAGTAAAACCAAAATGTATAAAAAATAATCTTAAATAAAAACTGAGGATGTGCTCTTTAACCACATGTAAATTGTTCCATTATAAATCTAAAATTGTGGAGTACAGAGCCAAGTCAAGAAAAATATGTTTTTGTCCCCAACATTATGGAGTTCACTGTATATCACCACAATGTTCCACGACTTCCATTAATTAACCCTTTATGATTCAGAAATTGCCCTAAAGTAACCTCTAACATAATGGATCCCTTAGTAATCATTAATGATATCTGGCTTGAATGTGTAAAAATTCTTGTTATGCCCAATTTTTTAACTAAATGTCAGCTTGTTCAAAAGCCAATCTTTTAATCGGGAGAAGTGTACAGTACCAGATAACATTTGGTTATAATTCATAAAGCCTTTTTGCCTTACAGAATGTATTTTCAGACTGCCTAAGCCCCAAGTTGAAAGGTACAGTATTAAAATGCTCAATAAGAAACCTGTTTACAAGGATTACTGGCAAAATAAAGAGCTAGAATCCCTAATTGTACACAGTTGAAGCTTTGTTTGAGAATTAGCTATGGGTAATAGTATTCAGATATACTGTATAGGAAAATATATTTTATGCTTGTTATGCATTATTATTTTCATTTCATACAACAGGAGTCTGCATAATGAGACTTAGGCTGGGACTGCATCTACATTAGGCCTTAAAGTAGGCTATTAAAAACAAGATTTATTTTTTCACTTTACAACACCGATTTGTGAGCTCAGTAACCAACAAAACTAGATTGCCAAACTAAGTTTGTGAAGTAAAAGAATTATACTTAGGTTTCCCTGCAAATTAAAGTTAAGGACAAATGTTGATTGACAGGTCTTAATGAACCTACACAAGAACTGAAGCCTATAGTTTGTACAGCTGAGACATTCCATGAGTATTAACTCCTGGCTAAAAATTACAATATCATTCCAAGAAAGATTTTTTCCTTGTTAAGCTTGTTGTCTAAATATGAGCAAAATAATAGAAATTTCCTTGAGAGAAAAACATGGGGGTTCAAACGTATAACTCTTTAAGCATCATTAAGCAAATAAGTATTTTTATTAAGCCTTGGTTAGTATGCACTAAGA
Source organism: Anguilla rostrata (assembly GCF_018555375.3). Taxonomy (NCBI): domain Eukaryota; kingdom Metazoa; phylum Chordata; class Actinopteri; order Anguilliformes; family Anguillidae; genus Anguilla; species Anguilla rostrata. The sequence goes on along the minus strand of NC_057939.1, from coordinate 28,521,361 downwards.
AAGCCATTTCCCAGACGTTCCAGTTCGATACAATTTAAGAACAGCTGAGGCCATTACTGCTTGGCTCTCCAACTTTAATCCAGTTTTATAGTACTAACATATATATGCTTATATACACACTCACTGGCCACTTTATTAGATACACCGATCTAGTACGTAGCATGGATTCAACAAGGTGCTGGAAACAGTCCTCAGGGATTTTAGTTCATGCTGACTTGATTGCATAACACAGTTCCTTCAGATCTGTCATCACATCGCATTTGTGCTGTGAACTTCCTGTTCCACCTCATCTACATCAATGATGCTCCATTTGATTGAAATCTGGGGACTGAGCAGGCCATTGAAGTAAATTTAAGTCACTGTCATGTTCGTGGAACCAGCTTCAGATGATGTGCTTGGTGCCATGGTGAGACTTATTCTTTGTGAGACTGGAGCAATTGTGATGATGTAATCAGCAGGAAAAAGAAGAATAAGGAGAGAAATGCTAAATAATCCAAGTTATTGTGGGTTATTTAGGATTTCATTGTGTGAAGGTGTGAAGTTGTATGTGAATGCTGTGTGATTACATGAGGTCAGAAGTTAATATTCTTCAGGACTTGGAAAACTCTTGGTGCTGTATAGGTACCTGGGTCAAATACATATTTAAAGTATTACTTTTAAATAATTATTTAGAAATTATCTGAAATTCTATCAGGAAACAGAGGACCAGGACCCAAACGCAGAGTGAGGAAAACTCAAAAACTCAAAGGCAAATCAAACAAAGACTTTAGTCACAAAAGGGTAACAAAAGCAGGGAACAAAAGAGACCACGCAGGGCAACTTTCAAAAACACAAAGGAATTCTTCAAAAACAGAAAACAGAATAAAAATCCAAAAATCCCAAAAAACACAGAACAGAATTTGGACAGGACAGAACTCAGGAAGGCAGAAAACAGGCAGGTACGCACGGACAGATAAATGGGCAGGAACGCAGGCAGGAACACACAGGCAGAAACACACAGCCAGAAACACAATCAGAAACACAAGGAACCAGCACCCGAGTCAGGGAAATAAAGGACTTAAATAGACCGAACTATAACAAGACACAGGAGAACTCAATTCACAATCAAACCAGGGAGGGAAGCGAAAACGACGAGACATGAACCCAAAACAATGATTGAATGATAGAAAACAATAATACAATTCCCCACAGGGGAACGTGCAGAACACAAAACATTGTTTTGCCGCTGCGTTTTTTTTCGGCACCCCATGGGGTCAACCACTGCTGCAGCCTAAATGCACTACCCCTATTCAAATGAATGGGAACACTGCCGTTTTTGCCGCACAACCCTGCCGCAAGCTGATTTGGTGTGAATCCAGCCTTAAAGGCTGCATTCACACCAGATCAGGCAATGGGGGAAGTGCGTGTGGTGCTGAAAAAAAATGCAGCGGCCTGCAGCAAGAAAGTTGAACCAGAATCAACTTTTCCCGGAACGCAACCCGACGTCACGCTGCATTGGCCAATCCCGGAAATTGTTTAAATTACCATGTAGCATTCCGCTGTTTACCGAGCAACTGTCAGCTGGTAATTTGTATTTGTCCTAATACTGTAGCTTATTCTTCTGCCTAGTTGGCTTTGCAGAGGTTAGGTCTGAATAGTGTTCACTGTGTGAACTAAACTGTGTTTTTGGCTAGAAATAGCTGTACAAAATAAGTATTGTATCTTACTGAACCCTGTGTTTAGTAGTTGTCTATGACCGTGAAATGCACTTTTGTACGTCGCTTTGGATAAAAGCATCTGCCAAATAAATGTAATGTAATGTAATGTAAGCTGAATTACTGGCACGATTCATTTCCTAAGATTTGATTTTATAATCGTCATTGTGATTTGACAGTACCAGGTAATGGGTAATTACTAGCTAAATATCAATTCCGAACGTCGGAATTAAGCTATATAAAAGATTTGCTATTTAGCAGTTCTTGCATGTTAGTTTATTGTACCTAGCACTATGGAGTTCATGGACCAAACGATGATACTCTCCCAGTTGTGTCCTCGCTTGGTTTATTTTGTGTACCCAGCTTCGACGTGTGCGTCTGGCTGGCAGTCAACGCTGCAAAATAAGGATAGCAAGAAGCTTCCTTCGGTTTGTGTTTGTGTCCATTTTTTTTTTTTGAGTTAGCGGACAGGAGGGAGGGTTAAAGTTTGTGACGTCACACAAATGGGCCTAAGGCTGCATTCACACCAAGTCAGGCAATGCGGCACCTTGCCGCAGGGTTGTGCGGCGGTGGGGGCGTGTCACTATATGGCCCATTAGTGTGACGTGTTGTGAACTTTAACCCCCCCTCCATTTCCTATCCACGAACTCAAAAAAATTAATTTATTTTAAAAATGGACACAAACGCAAACCGAAAGAAGCTTCTTGTTATCGTTATTTTGCAGTGCAGACTGCCATCCAGACGCAGACGTTGTATATATGTCTATGGTTGGCGTGACTGCCCAAACGCAAACACCTCGTAAATACGACTTGGTCACGTGATAAATTTCTGACTTTATGAGTTGACGAGGACCGTCCGAATGCACGATAAGTGTGCTACTGCGCTTTGCTTGCCTTGGGAATCCTATCGCTCATCGCTGGATTGCTGTAGACTGTAGCCACTAGAGGTGGGTCTCTCAGAAATACTCAACCTATCACTAAGCGTCCTGTGTTTTGTGTACTCGCTAGAGCCTGCCCTCCCAACTTTGATGGGTGAAAGTGACGGTTTTAATTTCAAGCCTTATTTCATGTTGCACGTAGCGTCATTGAAATAAATAAAATAAATTAAAAAACCAAACGTTTTTCTCTCACCATCGCTGCCTTACACATTTACTCTGTGGTAGCAGTTAAAGACACTGCATCCAACGAAACATTATCGATGATTTTTGTCATTTCTTGGAAAATATTATTACTGAGGACCTTTGAGCATAGCTAAGCCATATTTTTGCTGACAGACCTAGCTGATATAGTTTTCTGGATTAAGTCAGAATAGCATTGATTCTTTGTCCCTGTCTCTATCTACTGAACACAGATAACATTTCCTCATCGCTAAGTATTACTGCACACAATATTTCGGTTATGTACGTCAGTTTTGAAATTGAGTGTTTTTAAATAAGTTAGTGGTATTTTATAATTAGGATGTTTCACACTGCAACGTAAACGTTCGTTGGTAGCGCAGTAGTGTTTGTGTTTTATTCACTGGTTATGATGTGAAAGCTGGAACATTGCCAAAATGTGCTGGATGGTTCAATATTGTTTTAATGTCATCCCATCCCCATACAAGAAAACATACTGTAGAGTAGCCTACAGAAAAACATGCAAGAGTTAATGATAACACATTTAGGCACTGTACCACATTGTGAGACAATGTTTTTGCATTATTATTTTTTAATCTGATATCAATGTTTCGTGTTAAGCCTTCATAAGGGGCCCATTTATATGCTTTATTTTTTTAATGGACAAAAAGCATTTTATTCATTTTTGGAGAGATTTTGGATATGTTTCTGGACCCCTAGATATTTTATAGCACTGTACTGACGGAAAGCTTGAAATTCCCACTTGAAAATTATGCGACCCTGAGTTTCTTGAGTCAAAACAGCTGATCTGTAGTAAAATACATTATTTTGTGATTTACAGAAATGCATAATTTAGACATTTTGGATAGATTTGAAGACACTGGGTACACAGCTTACATTTTGTTTCATAGAACTTAGTAGTTCTACATATCCACCATTAGATTTTACGCACTTGTGGTCAAGGAATTTTTGATCCAGGACATAGTTTAACCTGTTTTATATATCTCTCAATATTTCATTGCAAATGAAAAAAGAGCAAATTCATTTTTTTTGCCAAGAAAATTGCATCTATGGCACTTAATTTCTCTCTAAATTATGAATATAAACTAATCTAGTTAGTTTTGTAAATGGTACAACTGTCTTGCTTCATTTAAGCCATTTTTCAGGTCTCTGTGATGTTCACATCTTGAGTTTTAAAGCTTTAAATATGGTACCCCCTAAATGGGCAAGGATTGGCCAGATTTTGCATGTGCGCATAGGGGTTAATTTGGTAGTGAATACGCATGACTGAATTCTATTTTATCTGTGTCTTACCTTACAAAATGTAGAAGATGGAACTGTACATTTGGCTGTTCAACTCTGACAACAGAAAAAAGAGTAAATACAGTAAAAGGCCACTAACTTTAAATAGACTGCATGGGTGCAAATAAACTGGCAAGTAGCTTATCAAGATGTTTGGGTTTGTCATCCCCTCCATGCAAAGACATGTACGACCGTTTAGGCTACTGTCTGTTAGAGGCAATGCATGGGTTGTTTAAAATTGCCAGCATAGGCTACCCTTGCCCATAATCCAAATTCAACCCCTAGGCCCAAGTAGTTCCCCTGGAGTGCCCTCAGTATTATAATTTGCTGACATCACATCGAGGGCCACTCACAAAGATTGTACAACAAACTCTGGGATACCCCCTTCAGTAAGAAGCCTACATTGTTGCTGGCTCAGTCATTTCTGTTATCACAGAAATATTTCAAAATATTTTAAAATTGTATTTGTATTTTAATGTATTTTTAAAAGGCTTTAAATACTAAAGTATTTGGTTTCCCAGGAAAGTATTGATTTAAAGGAATGTATTTTTTAAATGCTATTTGGGAATGTATTTGGTTTTCCATGAAATTAAATAAATATAATTTGTGAATGTATTTGAAAATACTTCAAATATGTAGTTAACTACATTTTCAAATACAAATACAAATACAAATACGTATTTGCATTTGACACAGGTCTGATAGGTATGGGGCAAGCCGTAACTTGGCGAATGGCATACCTGCCATCCCAATGTTAGTACTGGAAGCTAGCAGTAGGGAGAGCTGTTGTGCTAATAATGAAGACCCCTGTTCTTGTGACTGTGTCCCTCTGATCTGATTGACTGGCAGTGCTCTGTGAGAGATGGAGAAGGAGAGGTGTGCTTGGGGGTGGGGTGTCTGTTCAAATTTAGAAGAGAGAGAGAGAGAGAGAGAGAGAGAGAGAGAGAGAAGAGAGAGAGAGAGGGGGGGGGGGGTGGAGGGAAAAGGAGAGAAAATGTTTGAACGTAGTTTACAGTAGGCTGCATAATCTGGCTACTTGTTTATGTCACAACGCCTCTGTGATTAGTCGAAATAAAACGTAGAAGTTTCAAGAACCAAAGGGAGATTTTTTTTACAAGAAGACAGACACAATCCCTCCGGTAGATAAACACATAGGCTATATATATTTACTTAAAGGAGTACGATTTTTTAAGCGCAGAGAACGGAGTTAGGCTACGGAAAATAACAGACAGTGAGATACCGACTGAAGTAAGTTTTTCTGTCTTTTATCGTCTCTATGCATACCGACATGTGAAAGCAAGTTCAATCGCTGACGGAAAAGTTCTGACAAAAAAATAATCGCTGAAATGAGACGTCACACGTGGCACACGAGCCTTCAGCTCTCGGTCGCGCCGTGTCACAAATTTTTGTTTTGCATAATTATGATTTTATTTTTTTCTGTTTCTCTGATGACAATTTAGTGACAATCTAGTCAATTTACTAGACTCACGAATGCATATTGTGTGTTCTCTTTGTGACTTCGTTACATTAAGTGGCTACACAGTTGGCTATTGTTTTTAAACAAACCACGTGGTGAATTGCGTTGGTTTCATGTAGCATGCTGACGAGTTGTAGCAGCTGTGTCTTTTTCCATGAAATGTTTCAATAAATTGCGTATTCAGTTTTTTCTTTGGCGGTTCCAAGCATTTCAAGAGTTCGTTTAAGACGGAACATTTTGCTGGGTATGCAAATGCATTGCTTAAATGTTCATACTAGCTCTTACAGGATAAAACATGTCATTAATAGTAATCGCCATCTTGTTCACTACTTTTAATATTTATTAGTACTATTTGTACTGTCCATTTTATATTAACAAATCCACTGATTGTAGAAATATTCCTATGCTGTTTTTTTTGAAAGATGACTGCAGATGATAGAACGGGACATGCAAGTCCCCCAAAGATGATCAGTAATTTGTAATCAGTGGGTGAACAGATGTTTAAAACGTTTAAGGTTGAGCGGAATGGCATTTGTGTCAATGTACAGCTGTTCAATAATGCATCATTTGCAAGAGGGGTTCTAGAGGGTTCATCTCAGTACATTACACCACATGTCTTATACATTCCTCCATTACATTACATTTATTTGGCAGACGCTTTTATCCAAAGCGACGTACAAAAAGTGCATTTCATGGTCATAGACAACTGCTAAACACAGTTTCAGTAAGGTACAATACTTATTTTGTACAGCTATTTCTAGCCAAGAACACAGTTTAGTTCACACAGTGAACACTATTCAGACCTAACCTCTGCAAAGCCAACTAGGCAGAAGAATAAGCTACAGTATTAGGACAAATACAAATGACCAAAAAGTGCTGGGATGGGGCAACATGTAACAAGTGTCATGAAAAAAAGGGGGGGGGGGGGAGATTTAGAGTGAAATATACAGCGTGGTGGTGGTTAGTCTAGGTATAGTCTGAAGAGATGAGTCTTCAGGCCACGGCGGAAGATGGGTAGTGAGGGGGAGGTTCGGAGAGGGACGGGGAGTTCGTTCCACCACTGTTGGCAGCAGTGTAGGCAAGTGTCAGGGCTTTGAACCGGATCCTGGCAGCGACCGGTAGCCAGTGGAGTGATCGCAGCAGAGGAGTGACGTGGGAGAATTTGGGAAGGTTGTAGATGAGTCGGGCAGCGGCATTCTGAATCATCTGTAGTGGCTGTATGGCACAAGCTGGCAGGCTTGCAAGGAGAGCGTTGCAGTAATCAAGGCGAGAGGTCACCGTAGCCTGGACGAGCAACTGGGTGGAGTGCATCGTCAGGGAAGGAATCTGCAGGACCGTAATGTTGCCTTGATGTGCTCCTTGAGGTCCAGTTGGTCATCCAGGACCACCCCCAAGCTCTTGGCAGAGTGAGAGGCAGTCACTGTGGTGCCATCAACCGTGATAGAGAGCTCACGAAGTAAGGAGGTCTTGCACGGGAAGAAGAGCAGCTCAGTTTTGTTGAGGTTGAGCTTCAGATGGTGGCTGGCCATCCAGGTGGAGATGTCAGCCAGGCAGGAAGATATCTTATCATTGACCTGTGTGGCCGAGGGGGGGAAAGAAAAGAAGAGTTGTGTGTCATCTGCATGACAATGATAGGAGAAGCCATTTGAATTAATAAATGAACCAAGAGATCTGGTGTATAAGGAGAACAGCAGAGGACCCAGTACAGATCCCTGCGGCACTCCCGTAACAAGGGGATGAGAAGCAGAGGCAAACCCCTTCCAGGTGACCTGGTAGGATCTATCTGCAAGATAGGAAGCGAACCAAGACAGGGCAGTCCCGGCGATACCCATCCCAGCCAAGGTGGAGAGGAGTATTTTATGGTTGACCGTGTCGAAAGCTGCAGACAGGTCAAGAAGGATCAGGACAGAGGAGAGGCGTGAGGCTCTTGCAGTGGCAAGTGCCTCCGTCACAGCTAGGAGCGCAGTCTCTGTTGAGTGCCCGGATCGGAAGCCAGACTGGTGAGGGTCTAGCAGGTTGTTCTGATGGAGAAAAGAGGTTAGTTGTTTAAGAACTGCTCGTTCAAGGGTTTTGGACAGAAAGGGTAGAAGCGATACGGGTCGAGATTTCATTACATCGGAGGGGTCTGAGGTGGGTTTTTTGGGAAGTGGGGTAACATGAGCCATCTTAAAATCAGAGGGAACATGACCAGAGGAAAGAGAGGAATTAACAATGGAGGACAGATAGGGAAGGAACTCGCTGGAAATGGATTGGAGAACTGTAGATGGGATGGGGTCAAGTGGACAGGTGGTTGCACGATGAGAGGTGATGAGTTGTAGTACATCGGAATCCTCCAGCATCTCAAAGGAGGTCAGTGTGGCTGTGGGTTTGTCCTGGGGGGTTGGGGGGAACCTTTGGCACCACTCACACACTCACCCTGCAGTTATCAATTTTCCTCAACCCCTAGTTTTTTTCATGCCGGTTTTAGTCAGTTATGTTAAGAAAAAACTGATCACAAAATATAATTGAAGTGGATGTAAAAGGCAGTCCCTCTCTCTCTCTCACACACACACACACACACCCACCCAAAACACAGGAAGTAGTTGTGGAAAACTGGCAGGAAATGTGTGAGAGAAAGAGCAGGAGGACTATAGACAAACATGCGTGTTTGTGGTAAAACACACAGCATGTGTCGGTGCAGGTGATTGCTTGGTTGGGTTCTGTTTCAGACCACAAAATGAGCCATAACTCCAAGGAATTCTTGAAGGAATTGCAGCTATCTTCTACATACAACATCAGGGGAGTGACGTTTTATTGAGTGCAGGGTCTTCGGTGAAGTGTCTGGGTCATGCGTGAATTAAAGAAAAGTAGATGCTGCACAGCATTTTGGAGGGCAGTTTCTGTGATTGAGAGAGTCTTTTGAGGTGCTCTGGGTTTTTCCTGCATTGTATGCATCTCACGTGAAATGTAATACTTTGTCAATGCCATTTTGAATATTTCCTCACATTACAACTATGTAAATCATGGCGGCTTTCACGGATGTAAGATTACCACTGCACTCAAACACAAATGTAAATATCTTAAAGTGAGCCATGCAGTATGTGGTACCTTAGTAAGAATGAAGGCTATTTAGATTGTAATTGCAAAAGCATTCAGTGTCTCAGTGGGGGGTATGGTACAAAATTAATCCACTTAAAGCACACCATTGAGCTCAGAAAAGGCTCTGCTGAACTGTGTCTAATGGAATTACGCACACACTTGTGTTACAGTTTAAGCCTTTAATGAATTTCCTGCCGCTGGCCTCCTCAGTCTATGCTGACAAGTGAGAGGCAATTTTCATAATTCACTTTGTGAGTGATTCACTTTACTTTGATTCACTTTTGCTCCCCAGGTGGGCGACGTTTAGAGCTTAATTATTCAATTGGTGGAAATGTATTTTTGTGACCAGAGAGAAAGAAAGCTCACATAAAACCTACAAATTATGGCAGTTCAGGTTATGTGCCTTGTTCAAGGACCCAACGTAAGCCCCACACTGGAATCAAACCTGCAGTCACTGAAGCCACAGAACCCTGCTGCTTTTGTTATGAAAAAAGTTTCTTCTGTTAGCCCAAAACAGCAGAGGTGTAAAATTATAACAATAATTTTAAAAATTCAGAAATGAGCAAATTAATTTTCACGATAAAGCAAACCTGAATATTATTCCCTTGTAAATCAAAAAGTGATGTGGAAAAATTCAGTGATGTGGAGGTAAAAGATTGGAACTGGCCCCAGGGGGAAGGGCATTGGAAGATTTTTGTTTAATAAATGAAAAAAGGAGGGAGCACGGTACTTCCAGGGACCAAGGAATTCAACTTCACATGAGTGGCACTTTGTCCAAGGAGCAAAATAACACTTTGAAAATGAAAGAGTTGAGGACAGCGACTCATTTGGAAAAATGTTTTATCAACAATCAAGCTCACGTTTCAGAGGGGAGACTCTTTCCTGAGGCTTTTGTATGTGACACAAATGTCACATACAAAATGTGTCCTAGAAAGCAGGTTTAATGTACCCATCTGGTATCTGATGGTAGACAAACCCAGCACATGTGATAATAGTGATCTGGTTAGAATTTGGAAGCTAGCACTAGGAAAGGGCCTGCTGGCACATTCATTTTATTTGTCAGAGAAACATGCTGTTCTTTGGAAGCTACACCTGGTGATCTGTCTGTATGACCTGACTGTCTGTCTGTTAGTTTCTGCACACTGGAGCCTGAAGGCTGGAAATGTACCTTTGGATTTTTTAAATGGTTTTCAGTGTCTGTAGTATTGTTATATCTACATTTAGCTGAGCAGCTTTATATGTATTTTTCACTATAAAACAAATCCAATCAAAAGTAGTCCCCCTCCTCTACCCCCTGAAAAGCAGGACACCTCAAACTGCTAAGCCTGTAAAATTAAGTACTGTGTGCTCGTTGGTAAAACCCCCAACCCTCCCAGGCAAAGAAGCCAGTCTGGAACCCTGCTAAACCATGTCCCCCCCCCCCCCCCCCAAAGTTTGTTTCATTCTGTACAAGTGTGAGAGATCAAAGGTAGCAGTTGGGGGCGGGGGTGAATGTTTGAAGGCATTAATTGGGCTGGGTGACCCAGATTGTTCTGTTCCAGGCTGGCGTGGCAGCCTCCAGATGTATGACCCCCAGGTGATACGTTCACCTGTTCAAACATGTCCCTCGACAAATACACAGCAGGGGGTGGTGGGGGAGGGGGTCTCAGCTGTGAGTGCCAGAGGCTATCGGCGGGAGAGGAACCAGAACACTGAGGCACCTGCTAACCCACACAATACCACGCAGGAACTCTCTCAGCTTCAGGAAGGACCTTCTCCAGATAGTACAAGAAGCACAAACTCTTTTTATCTGTAAATAAAGATGCAGAAGTTTACCTTTTAACTTCTCTCTTCAACACACGTCCCAAATAATTCTACTTAAGTGGTGTTGCTCTTAAACTCTGGTCTGAAAATTACTGTAGCCTCTAGACTGACTGAGAAGTCACGTACTGTAGGCCATCCTGCTTGTAAAGTCACCATATGAAAACACAAACTGAATGACTAGTAAGTATTTATGGTCTTCTTAAAGCTCACAAGGGTCTGATTAAATTAATCAAACACATTTTGTGACATTTTTGTGGTTTTGGCTCTGTACTCCAGCGCATCGGATTTGAAATGAGTGAATATGCTGACAGGCTGCTTTAATTTGAGGGTATTTACCACCAGATCGGGTGATCCGTGTAGAAATTACAGCACTTTTTATACATAGTTGCTCCATTGTAGGGGATCAAAAGTAATTGGAAAATGGAATGTTCAGGTGTTTCTTGGCCAGCTGTGTGTTGCATGATTAGTTCTTGCACTAGAAAACGAACAAAAGTGATTGTAGGTGTGAATAATTTCAAATCCAATGTGGTGGAGTACACAGCAAAAACCACCAAAATAGTTTCACTGCCCAAATGCATTTTTGCTTCATGCAAAAAAAAAATAAAACAATCAGACCAGCCTAGGAATAACTGTTTTGCAGAAGGTTCTCCGCAGGTGCTGTTATTCAGGTGTGGTGTTACGCATTAGCTCTAACCCATTTTGCTAAAGTAGGCTAATCATTGTTGAACTGTGCCATTGGAGCTGTTCCTGCTAAAATATCCATTGGGTATAATGTTGAGTCTGAACAGTGTATCAGTGTCTTAACCTGCCCTCCTGTGAGAAGTGATTGCTCAGCCGCTTCTTCATGGGTTAGAAATAGTAACAAACGAATGCTACTGCCACAGACAGAAGAGTCAGCTCTGGGCACGCAAGGAAGGAACTGTCCATTATTCTCGTAACGTGTATGTGTAAATATGAAGCTTGGGTTTTGAACCCAACTCCGCACTTGGTGTTTGTGTCACTTTGTCTGTCCCTGTTGTAACCACACAGCTGTGCCCCACTTTCAAGAGAATGGGAAATCTATCCTTCTTTGGCAAGATGAGTTCTCAATGGATCTTTTTTACTTGCACTTCACAACACATTTTAATGTGACGGGACATGCAAACAAAACAAAGATGGTGAACCTTACGCCACACACCTCCTCACAAATACAAAATGGCAAGAATCATTTGAAGCAAAAACTTGAACTACCACAGCAAAACAAGGCGAAAACATTCATTCTAAATAATTATAAACAAATAATGCTTTAAAGATAAATCAAATAAGGTAACAAGATAAAGATATGTAAAAAAAAATTCAGAGAAAATGGGGTCCTATTTTTTTTTGGAAACTGCCTTTTTTCCACATGTATATTGAAATATCCTGCTGACCTCAGTGCCCTGCCATCACATGTGGAGGTCAGACTGTCCTATCTGGGTTGCCATGTCAAGCAATGTCGCACAGTTCTGTCACTTTTTTTTTGTTTCTTTTTTAGCAACTTTTTTGCTATTTAATTTCAATTTATGGAATTTCCCAAAGCACTTACCTCCAAACCGTGTATTTTATACCCTACAGGTCACACACAGTACTACAGGAGAACCAGTGACTATTTTACACCCTACAGGCCACCAGCAGGTAACTAACTCCCATTTATATTACTACAGTACAGCGACAATAGTGTTAATCAGTTGATGAATGTTCTTCAAGAAACTGTGGGCTGACCAGTAACTGGACATATACTGCTAATAACACATGACGACGAAGGATGAAAATAATTCATTGAAATAATGGGGAAATGATTTTTTAACGTATTACAGAATAAACCATGAACACATTGCATCAGTATTAGGCTGGTAAGTGGCTGGTCTGGCTCATCACTTTTTTCATCACACAATTTTAATTGCATTTCAGTGTATGCTGGAACTCAGGAATACAGTTGAGGCCAAAAGTTTACATACACCTAGGCTAAAGACATTCAAACTCAATTTTGCACAACTCCACACATTTTATGTTACCATACATTTCCTGTGTTAAGTCAATTAGGGTATCTTCTTTATTTCCCTAAGAGGTCATTTCAAAATAATATCTTAGAGACAGATTTATTTCAGCTTTTATGTACTATATCGGATTTTCAGTGGGTGAAAAGTACATGCACTTGCATATACTTTGTTAGTATTTGGTGGCTTCGCCTTTTAATTGCTTAACGTGAATCAAATGCTTGGGGTAGCCTTATACATGCTTCTCACAATACTTTGCCGGAATGTTTTGCCCATTCCTCCTGACAGAGCTGGTGTAACTCTGTCAGGTTTGTGGGCCTCCTTGCTCGGACACACTTTTTCAGTTCAGTCAACAAATTTCTATGGGATTCAAGTCAGGGCTTTGTGATGGCCACTCCAGTGCTTTCACTTTATTGTCTTTAAGCCATTTTGTTACAACTTTGTAGGTATGCTTAGGATCATTGTCCTGCTGGAAGACCCAGTTGTGACCAAGTTTTAACTTTCTAGATGATGTCTTCAGGTGTTGCTTCAGTATTTCTAGATAATCCTCCGTCCTCATGATGCCATCTATTTTCTGTAGTGCATCAGTCCCTTTTCCAGCAAAACACCCCCACAACATGATGCTGCCAGCCCCATGCTTCACAGTTGAGATGGTGAACTTCGGATTAAAAGCCTCACCCTTTTCCCTCTGTACATAGCGCTAATCATTATGGCCAAACAGTTACATTTTTGTTTCATCTAAACAGAGAACACTCCTCCAAAAGGCTAGGTCTTTATCCTAGTGATCACCTGCAAACTTCATTCTGGCTTTTTTATGCTGGTCTTTGAGTAGGGGCTTCTTCCTTGCGTGACAGCCTTTCAAGCCATGGCGATGTAGGATTTTCTTAACGGTGGATGTAGATATTTGGTACCTGATGCCTCCAAATCCTTCACCAGTTCTTTTTTTGTTGTCTTGTGGTTCAGTTGAACCTTTCAGACCAAAGTTTTTCCAGCCCTCGGAGTTAATTTGTGCCTCCTTCCTGAACGATGAACCTGTCTCTGTGGTCCCAAGGTTTATATTTGCATACAATTGTTTGTACAGATGCTCGTGGTACCTTCATTTGTTTAGAAACTGCTCCTAAGGAGGAACCAGAGTTGTGGAGGTCCACAATTGTTTTTCTGAGGTCTTGGCTGAGTTTCTTGGAATTTCCCATGGCATCAAGGGCAAAAAGACAGGTAGGCCTAAAGGTCTAAAGGTAGGCCCTTAAATACAACCACAGGTGCCAATTAACTCCTAATTATGAAAATTGGCCAATCAGAAATTTCTAAAAAGTCATTACATCAATTTCTGGAATCTTCCAGACTGTTTTAAGAGACAGTCTGTAACGTTTGACCCACTGGAATTCTGATATAGTGAATTGAAGCTGAAATAATTCTGTCTCTAATCGATTGTTTCAAAATTACCTCTAATGTGAACAAAGTAGATGCCCTAATTGACTTGCCAAAAAAATGTATGGTAAAACTGAGTTTGAATATCTTTAGGTGTATGTGTATGTAAACTTTTGGCCTCAACTGTAAGTAAGGGTTTTGGCCACTCTTAGAACAATGCAAATGAAAAGTGAGTCCATTTTGAAACATATATTTCAACATCAACTCCGATTGAAAATATAATTTTTTTATGCGAACGATTCACAATGTTACTTGTAAGCATTATTAAACCGTGACTTTCATGAATTAGCATGACAGATGAGTTAGTGTCTGTGTTTGGGTACTCAGCCCCCCCCCACCCCCATGTTCCCCATGGCATCAGTTTTCCAACAATACAAAACACTATTATTGCACATATTTATTTACTTATTTCTTTATTCTTTCCACCCTTTTTTTGGACCGCTGCTCCTCCCAGTTTTCGCACCACATACACGTACAATATGTCAAATCAAGCGGCTTCATCGGGAATGGTGTGCTATTACTTTGTGGAAAGTTTCGGTCCACTGTTTTTGAAAAATTCGACTTTTCGTGGGCAGTTTTTCCCCATAGAGTATGAATGGCGGAATGTTCACCCTTGTGATGTCAAAATGCTCTGTCTTCTAGCAGCTGCACTCTGGTCTCTCTGTGGATTCATCTCTATGGGGCAAAATTGCCCACAAATTGTGGGATGCCTCAATGGACTTGGTAGAGAGTACTTTGTTCATTGGTGAAGATTAGCCCCACCCCCTTTCCTGATTGGCTGATCTGTAATATTTCATAACTTTTGAACCGCTTGTCGTAGAGCGTTGCAGGACACCTCATTGGACTTGGTAGAGTCCTTTGTCCATTGATGTAGGTTAGCCTCGCCCCCTTTCCTGATTGGCCGATGTTTGATATTTCATAACTTTTGAACCGTTTGTCATCGAGAATTATGGACTCAGTAAAGACCTAGCAACTGCCTAGAACATTGTAGCAACGCCCTAGCAACCTCATAGAACACCATAGCAACCACCTATTAACACCCTAGCAACTGCCTAGGACTCCATAGCAACCACCTAGCAACACCCTAGCAACTGCCTAGAACTCCATTGAAACCACCTAGCAACACCCTACCAACCACATACCATGAGTAAAACGCTGAGATATCAAGTTTTGATGAAGAGTTAATTTAGCTCTGTATATATGTGTCGCAAATCAACTTGTTGCCGTGATGTTATAGCTCATACACAATACTCTGTCTCTGCTCATACTACAGACACTGTTCACTCTGTTCAGCACAAAGTCGACTTTGCATTGGCGGCAACCACACTTCACAATTTCTGCAGGAATTGTCTAGTTACATTTTATTATGGAGTGTCTTAAGTTCACATAATGCTGATCCAATTGGATGTTTTGCAAATGAGCACTGTTTCATCATCACAATTGCTGACTCCCTGTCAGCACAGTAAACAGTCTGTTTTTCTTTGAGGGTCTGATAAGAAGCAGACTTCTGTGAAAAACACGTTCTCATTCCCAACTCGTCAAATATTGCAGCTTGAGCAAGGGCCCTTCTCGTCACTATTCAACGCTTTGGATAGATTTGGGCGTCTTGGGTTGACAAGTGAGGTAGCCCATTGACTACTAGGCTACTGAATAAACTACGTCACCCAGCATGCATTAGCCTAGGTTTATGTTGATGTTTTTAAAATAAATTTTCCGTGTAGCCTATAGTGTTAAAATGAAATAATTTCTGGTATATTTTGGTATATGTGTATGTGATTTTAAGTAATTAAATTGGAATAGGTCACAATAGTATTGATTGTCTACAAATACGAGCTCCAAATTTGCGCTGAGGTTCAGGCTACTGTCTGTCCATTGCGTCAAAATCCGCCAAAGTGGTAATTCAATTCAATGGGCTACCTCACTCAACCCAAGACGCTCAAGTCTTTCCAACGCGTTGAATAGTGACGAGAAGGGCCCTTGCCCAAGCTGCAATATTTGACGAGTTGGGAATGAGAACGTGTTGCTGTGAACTGCCCTACAGATCATTTCATAAATGTACCTATTTTTACTGTCAGGGCCCAGTCCTGACAGTATTTCTCCATACTGTAAATGTGAAAGTGTTCTATCTTTCCCTCTCCTTCCCTCCTGTTGGCAGTATGAAAGTGATGGCACCCTCCCTATCCCAGGCCTATAGGAGGCGCTGGTGGATGGCAGGCTCGGCGGTGCTAGAGAACCTACTGTTCTCAGCAGTGCTGTTGGGTTGGGGTTCGCTGCTCATCATGCTGAAGCATGAGGGGTTCTACTCTCACTTGTGCACAGGTATGCCATCCCCAACACTGCAAAGCTGGGACCATCTAAAGACCCAATATCTGATAAAAACCCAAGTGTTCTGGGTCTTGCATAAATATATATCTCTCTTCCCCTCTATCTCTCTCTCTCTCTCTCCCCCCTTTTCTGACCCACCCCCTCCCTCCTCATCCTCTCCCCTCTCTTCCTCTCTTCTGCCTCCCTGTAGAGAATGGGACAGCGGGCAGGAACATCACTGTGTTGGAGAGTGGTGATTGGCTGAGCTGCGTGGAGCAGGAGGAGATGCTGAATCTGGGCTTCACCATTGGTTCCTTCCTGCTCAGTGCTGCCACCCTCCCCCTCGGCATCCTGATGGACAAGTATGGGCCCCGCCCACTGCGGCTGGTGGGAAGGTGAGTCACAGACGTTTGAGGCCAGAAATGCTTTAGATTTGCCTTTGAAATGGAATCCATTCATTCTCCACCGAGTAGTGCACAGCTGGTGAATAGTAGATTCCCCCCTAGTGCCATGTGCTTTGGTTAAGAAAATGAACCTTCTCATTGGGCCTACCATTTGGATTTTATGCAGCCTTGCTACAAGTGCCCTGCACAAAGGTCTGTTCAGAGCATGGTCAGGCAAAAAAAAAAAAAACTAATTTGGGAACAATCTGGTAAATTATTAATTGACATTTGCTCAAATAGATATTTCATTAGCCATTCCATTATATTCTATTACCCATTCTATTCAATTTATTCCACTGCATTCCATTAGCCATTCTATTTCATTATCCATTACATTCAATAGCATTCCATTCCAATGGCCATTATTGTGACTATTCACTCTTGGTGAGAAAAATTCTTGTGTTTTTATTTCACTGAGAGGATTCCATTGACCATTGTGCAAATAATTTTATGTCTCATCATTAAAGTCTGAGCTGTGCAGGGTTATTAATTTAGTTTGCCTTCATTTAAAAACTATCTCACATAACCTAACTTGACTTAAAGTTAAAGAATGATCACAGAAAAGACAACAATTACAAAAAAGGAAGAGACTAAACTAAGGGTGATTTATTTGTTGCTGGTGGCAGGGGGGAGGGCGGGTGGAAATATGGGGGTGGTAGAAATCTGGGGGTGGTGGAGAAAGGGAATGTCCATGCATGATTTCGGGGTGTCGTGTGGGTGTGTGTGGGGAGGGCATTTCCCAGGATTGGGAAGGAGAGGGGGTGGGGCAGAGTTTATTATAATTTTTTTTGTTTCAGATTTTTCGTGTTTTTCTCAACTGTCTTGTATAACTTTGTGTTTTATGCCAGGTCCCCCTTGCAAAAGAGATTTCAATCTCAGTGGGGTTTTACTGGTTTAATAAAGGTTAAATAAAATAAAAGTTGAGGTCAACTGTATCAGGATGAGCTGCAGCGGATATCTAGAAACCTCATCAAATCTTAGGGAAACTATAGATGGATAGATGGGGGGAGAGGGGTGGACTGGCTTTGTGTCTAAGAGAGAGAGAGTGTGGATGATGGGGACAGACTGGAGTGACTGCATTCCTGTAGATGGAGTGCAGGGTTTTTTTTCCTTTGTGTACTTTACAGATCAATTACAGAGAGAGCAGGTGGAGTTGCTGTAGGTGATGATGCAAATGTTGGCTGTGTCCAAGGATGCGTGCGTGTGCGTGTTTGTGTGTGTGTGTATCCTGCAGATGTGAGTGGTCTTGAGCACTCTCGTAAATAGTTTTATCCTTGTGCTCTCTACTGGATGACACAAAAGCAAATTATTATGGCCAGTAGTAGCAATAGATTATGGTTGTGGCATGTCACCCAACAGACTTTTATATCAATGAGAATTACATTCTCCAAAGATGTAGTTCATCTTTATTAAATAGTTTTACTATGATGGTGCCTTAAAGAAAGAAAATATTTACATATTTTACTCTTGTAACCTAAGGCTAGTTGGGAATGAAATGATCACACCCTGTGAATGAAATAATTTTATACATAAGTGGAGAATGTGTGACACTATGTAAACAAAGAATGTGTCACAGTGTGACTGAATGAGGAGAGTGTGTCTGCGCATACCTGGGTGCTTTGTGTACTTTGGATGACATACTTATTCTCCTCAGTTCTGACAATAATGCTGGTTTTCTCTGGCGCTCCTTCCCTCTCTCTCTCTTTCCTGCAGTGCATGTTTCGCTCTTTCCTGTGCCATGATGGCTGTGTCTGCATATGACCCTGCAGGTGAGTCTGTAACCAAGTAACCAGATACAGGCCAGTCTTTACGGTCTGAGCATTGTCAATTCTCCAAGGGCGTGAATTTTGGGTATGGTACCTGTATGTTTACCTGTACCTGCTACAGATATTTGGAATTTGTTTTAGGGGTGATTAATAGGGTAGTGGTTATTTGGGGTGCGTCACCTTGCTGAGACTCTGTGTGTGGGGGGAGGGATTTCGTGGGTGGGGCTGACCCTGTCTCGATGGGGCACATTCGCGGTCAGCCAGCTGCTTATGAACTATGCTCCTCCTGTGCAGTGACTGCACAGCTCAGCTGCAGGATGGCACAGTGAAGAGAAGCAGCGGCTGGCAGCGTGTGCTTCAGAGGAACACTCTCGCCTCTCTGTACACACAGACCGGCAGCGTGTGATTCAGAGGAACACTCTCGCCTCTCTGTACACACAGACCGGCAGCGTGTGCTTCAGAGGAACACTCTCGCCTCTCTGTACACACAGACCGGCAGCGTGTGATTCAGAGGAACACTCTCGCCTCTCTGTATACACAGAATGACAGCAGTGACTCCAGTCACTAAATACACCTGGTCTTCCTGATTGGAGAGAAATTTAAAAACAAGAATTCGTTTTTTGATATTGTGTAAATCAGGAAAAGGACCCCCTTGTGTTTTAAATGTGGTCCTTCTCATGCCTCGCATGACCCGCAGTTTGGGAGCTCCTGATGCTGTGCACTGATCTGGCCTCTCTGCATCTCTCTCTCTCTCTGCAGTCCTCTCTACTATTATCTTCCTTGCTCTCTCCTGCAATGGCTTTGGAGGGATCTGTCTGACCTTCACATCCCTCACGGTGAGAAGAGAGACCAGAATCACCTGTACTATACTGCACTATCAATCACTGTGCTGTGGAATTTGCATTGCGTTATCAATCACTGAACAACCAAACATTACACTATAAATTCCTGCACTATCCAACACTGCGCTGTCAAACACCACACTAGCTGTGACCCCATTATCAATCACTGCACTATCAACCACCACACCATCCATCACACCACTGTCACACCACTATCAAACATTGCACTATAAAAAACCTGCAATCACTGCATGATCAAACACTCCACTATGCTGCACTATCAAACACTGCGCTATCAAGGACTGTGCTATAAATCTTTGCACTATCAAGCACTTCGCTATCTGTCACTGCACTGTCAAACACTGCCATACTGCACTATCAAATATTGCACTGCACTATCAAACACTATGCTGCACTATCAAACACTGCACTGCACTTTCAAACACTGCACTGCACTTTCAAACACTATGATGCACTATCAAACACTGCACTGCACTTTCAATCACTGCTGCACTATCAAACACTGCACTGCACTTTCAAACACTGCTGCACTATCAAACACTGCACTGCACTTTCAAACACTGCTGCACTATCAAACACTGCACTGCACTTTCAAACACTGCTGCACTATCATACACTGCACTGCACTTTCAAACACTGATCTTTCAAACACTATGCTGCACTATCAAACACTGATCTTTCAAACACTATGCTGCACTATCAAACACTGATCTTTCAAACACTATGCTGCACTATCAAACACTATGCTGCACTATCAAACACTGATCTTTCAAACACTACGCTGCACTATCAAACACTGCTAAACTATCAAACGCTGATCTTTCAAACACTATGCTGCACTATCAAACACTTCACTGCACTTTCAAACACTGCTGCACTATCAAACACTATGATGCACTATCAAACACTGCACTGCACTTTCAAACACTGCTGCACTACCAAACACTATGCTGCACTATCAGAGACTGCACTGCCAAACACTTTGCTGCACTATCAAACACTGCACTCCACTTTCAAACACTATGCTGCGCTACCAAACACTGCACTGCACTTTTAAACACTATGCTGCACTTTCAAACACTATGCTGCACTATCAAACACTACACTGCACTTTCAAACACTATGCTGCACTATCAAACACTGCACTGCACTTTCAAACACTGCTGCACTACCAAACACTGCACTGCACTTTCAAACACTATGCTGCACTATCAAACACTGCACTGCACTTTCAAACACTGCTGCACTATCAAACACTACACTGCACTTTCAAACACTATGCTGCACTATCAAACACTGCACTGCACTTTCAAACACTGCTGCACTACCAAACACTGCACTGCACTTTTAAACACTATGCTGCACTTTCAAACACTGCTGGACTATCAAACACTGCTGGGCTATCAAACACTACACTGCACTTTCAAACACTATGCTGCACTATCAAACACTGCACTGCACTTTCAAACACTGCTGCACTATCAAACACTGCACTGCACTTTAAAACACTGCTATCAAAACCTTGCCTTATCTTCCCTAACAAAAATGAAATACACTGCAATATACTAAAAAATATATGCTATCAAAATCAGAAAAGACATTGCAAAGGTTCACAATATCTTGGAAAATATTCCATGTATTTCTACATTCAGATAAGGGGTGAAGGTGGTGAAACATATGTGTTTGTACTTGCGGGTTACATGTGTATTTGGGTATTAAATGAAGAATTGTCCTTAAAATTGACATGGAGATGTTAGCCCTAAACCTTTTCAGACTAAGTTTGGTGAGTTAAATTTAGCGATGTTTCAGAAGAATAAAAAATATTCATGGTTTTATTTGTCAATGAAAGGTTAAGGACACATGCTATGTATATGTGTGCATGTGTGGACTGCAGACCCAGAACAGGTGTGTGCTTGTTTATTTACATTGGGGCCTGAATGTCAGAACATTTAGGCTTGAATTCACAAACCTGCACGTGACTTTCCACAAGTAGAGTGGAAAATCAGGTGGGCCCTCAATGTGGCCAATCACAGCCCTCCGCTGGCCACACGCTTTCCCTCTACTCCGCCCTCTCACCTCGACCCAAAGGGCACATGATGGTGTCGTGCTCTTGTTTTGTTCACATTCTCTCTCTCTTACATAATCCAGAAAACATTTTATTGTGAGAAGACAATACATCAAATGTGAATAAAAACAGAGTATGTTGAGAGAGAGAGACAGAGGGCAAGAGAGAGGGGAGAGAGAGAGGGAGTCTGTGAAATTAGTAGACATGATTTTGTGCTTCCTGATCAGCTACACTAAAGCAGGAGTGTAAACAGCCCTGGAGAGATGCAGTGTCTGCAGATTTAACTCCTATCCTGCAGGGCCACAGTGTCTGCGAGTTTAACTTCAGTCCTGGAAGGCTGCAGTGTCTGCAAGTTTAGCTTCACTCCTGGAGGGCCGCAGTGTCTTCAGGTTTAAGTTCAGCCCTGAAGAGTCGCAGTGTCTGCAGGTTTAACTCCAGCCTTGGGTGGCTGCAGTATCTACAGATTTTTGTGGTTTCAGCAGCAATTGTTTGCCTTGGAAATGGTGAGTGCATTTCATTACTTGAGTGCTGAAACATAACATACATTCCATTACACTTGGCAGATACTCTTATCCAAAGTGATGTACAGTAGTGAAGCACAACAGAAATCAGTAGACACTGCACTACCCCACCAGTACGGAAGTTAAACCTGCATGCACTGCACCCCCTAGGACTAGAGTCTGGCAACCTTGCTTTATAGAATGTGTCTGTTTTAATTTTGCTTCCAACATTACAATGAATTGGTTGTTTGTAATTCAATGCTGTTGGCGCACTGGCTTGGAATTCCCGCATTGCTATTTATGACCCTGCCTCGCCATTCCAGAAATGGCCTACTGGTCACTGGCACGGACTAGCTTTCTCTAAGCAGTTGCTAATAGCGGTGTTAACCTCACAGAGAGAGCAGTGTTTCAGGTTCCTGTATCCTGGTCGGAGGGGCCTGACATTAGGTGCATCCAGTACAAATGGGAGGAGAGGGTGTTGATTGGCTGGGCCCAGTTCACGAGCAGTCAAGGACTAACAAAATGCAGCATGGCAGTGATGGAAGCCTTCCCACATGTTGCTCCCATGCACAGGTCCATTGCACCCCCTGCTGGCCACAGTGCGTCACTCCTGTGCTGCCCCATCACCACCCTGGGTGAATAACAGCTGTATACAGTTTTCTGCTGTTCAGGGACAGTTTGCCATCGCCATTTGTTTGTTTATTCCTTAGTTGCCGTCTTGGGAGCTGTGTGGCATACATAGGTTTGCACTCAAAATTGATTTTTGTATATCAATTGTATGTGCTCATCTGTTCACGCAGGATTTATGTGCTTCACATCAAATTGCTTTCATCCTTTTCCTGCCCAGATTAACTTCGTATTCCAGTCGACCTGACAGTTAGGCACAAATACTGTGCAGCAGTATGGCATGCTTATCAGGGGACATCTTTTGTCCGACCAGAGAAGATGTGGGCTAGAATCCTAACATTCAAGTGCGAAACAGGCAAAGTCCATCACAGTCTGCATTCGACCCTGGAATTAATTTTGGACCTGGACAAATTTCTCCCACGCGATGTTATCAGTCCATGCACCACAATTGTCAAATGTAACATTTTGAATTTGTCATGGGATGTACACTTGAGGCCAAAAGTTTACATACACATAGGCTGAAGACATTTAAACTCACAGAGAAGTTTTTCACAACTCCGCACATTTCATGTTACCATACATTTCTTCGGGAGAGTCAATTAGGGCATCTACTTTGTTCACATCAGAAGTAATTTTAAAACAACCGATTAGAGACAGATTTATTCAGCTTTAATTCTCTATATCACAATTCCAGTGGGTAAAAAGTTTACAGTCTCTTTAAACAGCCTGGAAGATTCCAGAAATTGTTGTAACGACTTTTTAGAAGCTTCTTATTGGCCAATTGTCATAATTAGGAGTTAATTTGGAGTTAATTGGCACCTGTGGCTGTATTTGAGGGCCTACCTTTAGAGCCACTGCCTTTTTGCCTTTGATACCATGGGAAAATCCAAGCAACTCAGCCAAGACCTCAGAAAAACAATTGTGGACCTCCACAAGTCTGGTTCCTCCTTAGGAGAAATTTCCAAACAACTGAAGGTACCACAAGCATCTGTACAAACAATTGTATGCAAATATAAAAATCTTGGGACCATACAGACACTGCATCATTCAGGAAGGAGGCACAAATTAACTCCCAGGGCTGAACAAACTTTGGTCCGAAAGTTTCAACTGAACCCCAAGAGAACAACAATGGAACTGGTGAAGGAGTTTGAGGCATTAGGTACCAAAGTATCTCCATCCACCATTAAGAGAATCCAAAATCACCAAGGCTGTCACGCAAGGAAGAAGCCCCTACGCCAAGAAAAATTGAACTGTTTGGCCATAATGATCAGAGCTATGTATGGAGGAAAAAGGGTGAGGCTTGTAATCCGAAGAATACCATCCCAACTGTGAAGGACGGGGCTGGCAGCATCATGTTGTGGGGGTGTTTTGTATTCATGAGGAAGGAGGATTATCTAGAAATACTGAAGCAACACCTCAAGACATCAACAAGAAAGTTAAAACTTGGTTGCAACTGGGTCTTCCTGCAGGACATGATCCTAAGCATACCTCCAAAGTTGCAACAAAATGGCTTAAACACAACAAAGTGAAAGTATTGGAGTGGCCATCACAAAGCCCTGATCTGAATCCCGTATAAAATTTGTGGACTGCACTGAAAAAATGTGTCCAAGGAGGCCCACAAACCTGACTGAGTTACACCAGTTCTGTCAGGAGGAATGGGCAAAAATTCTGGCAGCATATTGTGAGAAGCTTGTGGAAGGCTACCCCAAGCATTTGATTAAAGTTAAGCAATTAAAAGGCAATGCCACCAAATACTAACAAAGTGTATGTAAAATTCTGACCCACTGAAAATATGATATAGTACATAAAAGCTCAAATAAATCTGTCTCTTAGCTATTATTTTTAAATTACCTCTTATGGAAATAAAGTAGATACCCTAATTGACTTAACACATGAAATGTACAGAAACATTAAATGTGTGGAGTTGTGAAAAATTTAGTTTGAATGTCTTTAGCCTAGGTGTATGTAAACTTTTGGTCTCAACTGTATGTGTCATGTAAAAATGTTGTGGGTACCCAGAGTTAAATGGTTGGCTTTGTTATTTTTTTTTTAGCTGCCCAACATGTTCGGCAGTCTCAGTTCTACTGTCATGTCCCTCATGATCGGATCCTATGCCTCTTCCGCCGTCACTTTCCCTGGCGTGAAGGTAAGCCTACTGCACGACATCGCCGAGATTACGAGCAAAGTATTTTTTATTTACTTCATTTTATTATGTTCCTCGGGGGTGGAAAATCCAGGTTTGGAAAGTAAGTTTTCCCCAGTTTTTTGGTCCAGTCACCTGGATTTGCTAATTACCACAATTCTTGAGCCAGGAGGTAGAACTAATAAGTCACCTAACGATTTCATGGGTGGAAGAAACACATGGCAGGAATTTTACTTTCTGACCCCTGGACTTTCCACCTCTGGTTTTCAATTTTGAATGAAATCAATAATCCATATTTGTTATGACAGGAGGGATGTCTTGGGGTAAAGTAGCGTTAACATAAAATGAAAACTGGTGGGACTGATTATGGAATGGGGTGGAAATAGACAATAAGCAACAGGGTTTAAAATGACCAATGTGTGCTTTTAATATACTTGGGAAGTGTGGTATTGTATCTACAAATTTTACAGAACATGGAGCAAATTTAAAGTCAATTCACAATTTACAGACAAATACACAACTGATTGCTGATTTAATACTCTGCAGAATTTTAAAAGTATGGATATGCTGTATCCATAAGGCTCTGTTTGACCTAAATAGATGAAGAGCTTTCAGTCAGCAAACTCCATACTTGTAAACTTTATATAAAACCACTTAATTTAAAACTGTTGAGATTATAATGCCTGCAAACTGCTTTGCTGGGTCTCTCTAGGAGAAGATTTTACTCTGAATGAGATTTCCTGGTAAAATAAAGCCCCAAGAATGATAGATAGATGCATGCATGTGTTACGTGATAGCAACATGCCTCTCTTCCTTTCCCACTGTAGTTGATATACGATGTGGGAGTGTCCTTCCATGTCATCATGTGGGTGTGGTCTGGGATGGCCTGCCTTGTGTTCCTCAACTGCTTCCTCAACTGGCCTGTGGAGTCCTTCCCCACTCCTGATGAGATCAACTACACGTCAGTATCCCGCGCTAACTATGCTACATACCAACAACACATCACTCTCAATCTCCCATCTCGTGCTAACTATACTACATACTAGGGTTGGGCAATCATCTGTTCAGACCGGCTAAATGGGACCCTCAGGGATTGCTGATCGGGAATTGTTGTAGGGGTTGGGTGGGGGGACCTTGGGATTCTTATCTATTAAATTCCATCTTGCGCACCTCACACTCTGGCTATGTAGGCTACCCGATGTAGCAACGATGATAGGGATGGTAGGTATACCATCCGCCATGTTACACTTTGGCAGCACATGCCCCATACCTATACAGCACCGAGAGTTTGGCACGTTTTAGGATTTTCTACAGAAATAGCCACAATGACCATAGACTCTCAGCCCTTAAGAACAGTAACTTCTATGCCTTCTGACCTCAAGTAAACAGACACAATTCACAAACAACTTCACAAGTCCACACAATAAAGCCCCAAACTTGGGTGATTTAGCATTTTTTTCTCCTTTCTTCTTTTTCCTGCTGAATATATCATAATAAATGCTCCAGTACCATATTCAATAATCTTCCCATTGGACATTTATCTACATCAGCTATTAACAACTTTGGATTTTGAAGCCAATTAGTTGCAAGATACCCAGATACACACACAAATGGATGTATAAGCAAGTACACATGTTTTGAAAAACTGCGGTCGCCATGTTTGGTTTGTGTGGCAGCTAGCATGCTTGCTAACTATTAATAGCCAGAAAATTATAACTATTGCTTTTACAGCTGAATAATAATTGTTAGAAACTCATCTATATTCCTGAAATGGATTCTTCATCATTTCACATACAAACCATCATATTGTTTTATGATTGGGGATGGATATTGTTCACATTTTGATGATACCCCTGCAATTAGTATAACTTTTCAAACCTCAGATTGTAGTCTACCTTCTTTAAAAATGAGCAAATGATAACATTAAATAATGTTTTTATTGTAAGGGCACGTCCCATTGTTTGATTCGTTTTGGGTAAAACACAGCCACACTTTAGACAGTTTCACTTCAGGCATTTTGACCAATGTTAGCTAGCTTCTTAACGAGTCAATAGAGCGAGTGTTATGTTAGTACAGATGGCACAGAAACTGCATTGCAATTTGGTCTTTTGGGTAACGTTATTGGTTGTATGGGAAGCGGAGCCTGCTACTGGTTTTTAGTACCAAACCCTGTTCATGACCCAGAAAGCTGTCTACAAGGTAGGCTCTAAAACCTCAGACTACAATTGCAGGCTTCACCCAGCCAGAGGCTTGTTTTTTACGGGGCTGCAGCAACGGTATACATGCGGTAATCTAAATGGTCAAAAGCATACAGGCAAGATAAATGATGGTAAATTTGACCATTCAAGTAAGTGTAACTTTTTATCCTTATGCAATATTGACATTCAAATTATATCAGAATGTTCAATGCATATATATTTAGGAAAAATCACAAAGGAGGATTCATTGGATATGTATTTCATGATGGCAGTTTTATCCATTTTCTCAAAGTGACAATGGTCAAATTGACCGTAGCGGCATTTCTACTGTTAACTACATTTTAAATAGGCTACTGCAGCTTCCTTGTAAACACCACATTTCTAAATTAATGTTAGCTAGGCCTATAGATCCGGTGCTGATATACAAACAATTAGTTGGTCTATCATGCATATAACACCCCAACACTCCATTTAAAAATATGACAAACACTTTAAATTATTTGTCATTTATGGTAAAGGAAATATGACTGAACCCATTCACATATGTGTTTCTTTGTGCTAGAATGTGCGTGTTGGAATGTGTATATGTGTATGCATGTCTCTCTCATACATTTATATGCATTATTATTATCAGTTACTCATAAGACTGTACAAACAGAAATTATATTGTAAGAAACCCCTTCAATACACCAAACGGTGCGTCAAGGTCACCAACTGTAAGAAACCCCCCCGCAAAACCAAACAGCAGAAGTATTTGAGTGGCGAAGGAATGCATGTAGGCTTATCCGGTGCTACTGGAATGGGATTAATTTAATGTTATCTGAATTATCTGACTCCAAAATAGTGTTTTAACTTTTCCTCTGTGCTAACAGTTGCACAGACGGAGAAGACTGCTGTCCGCCAGCAGTGTGGCTCTACATCGCTATCTATCTTAGCTAGTAGATGCAGACAGGTCACTGGCATGTGCTGCCTGCATAAATAGAATTATGTATCCTGCTATGACACTACTGTATAGGCAAGTAACTACAGAATGCAGATGTCCTGAGTTTATGTGTAAGTTAGGACCGTAAAACTGCTAGGTGTGCGGTGTTAAGAGTCAACAAGGAATTCCAGGTTAAAATGAATGCAGTTTATTGTTAGGAGTTACAGCGGCTTAAAATGGAAGGAGGGCTTTGCGCATGGCCATTGCTTTCTATTTGTGTGTTTACTTCTCAAACAGATTGTCCAAGACAATAAATGACAACTGAATCTTGAAAGGGACATCTTTACATGTATAAACAATGGTAAGATTGTATACTTATTCCATATTTAGTAGCATTGATAGTAGAATGACATGGTGTAATTCCACAAAAATTCCTGCTGTTTATTTCACCACTCAATAAGCAGCATTTTATACCACTGTACTGGCAGACCTTTTGCCATTGTTGGCTTTATTTTGTTGCTATGACTGAATGCACATTTTTGGTGGTGAAAGAATATTCTATTGAACTACCAGATGTATGCTATTGTCCAGTGTGGCATGCTTGGGGTTGCAGATAGAGGGTGCTCATTAAATGGACAACATGCTTGACAATTGTGGCTCTTAGAAATTCCGTATTTATCATCGTTGTCGTGTACTGTGTACTAATAAAGCTAAAACATACAGTCTGTTATTTCCACGTATAGTTTGGTTGTAGGAGCAATGAATGTCTGAGTGGAGTAATCTAGGCATGCTGGTGTGTCCACTACTAGGGGGCTTGCACAAAGGGGTTAATTTGTCACCTGTCTGTATAAATATAGATATGAAGCCTACATCGATTGACGATACGTATATATTTTTTAAATCGTCAAAATATCGACTATTGGTTCACCGATTCCTCGATGTATTATAGATCAGCACAACCCTACTACATACCAACTACACGTCAGTATCCCACACTAACTATCGTACGTACCAAATACACATCAGTATCGCACAATAACTATGCTACACACCAACTACATGTCAGTATCACAAGCCACTTACTGGTAACATACCTTCATGTTACATACCAAGTACCGGTCAGTATCATATGATTTTCTGTCCATCAGGGAGAAGCTTGAGTTGAATGAATCAGCCCTGGATCACCAAAGTCATGTGACCAATGAGGTCAAACAGCTGAGCCAGAAGGGGGAGGAGTCAGACCAATCACATGAGCAGTTCATCGAACCTCCCACCCCACCCAGTAAGTCCCGGTTTGAGGGTCTCAGCTTCCCACACTATTTTGGCCTTTACCCTTTTCTGTGTTCATTTACAAAGCCACTGTGTATCCAGTGTGCACAGCAGAATGCATCTTACACAGGGGCATAGGGCTAGCAGGTGCAACAGCTGAGCCCAAAGCTCCAGTGGTGCCAACCGTCAGGCGCTTTAATTCCCTCTGTGGGCTCCTGAATTCCCTCTCTAGGTCCCTACATTCTTTCTATGGGCCACTACCTTCCCTCTCTGGGTCCCTAAATTCCTTCTGTGGGTCCCTGCATTCCCTCTTCAGATCCTTACATTCCTTATGCGGGTCCCTGCATTCCCTCACCAGGAGCCTCATTCACTAAATCTGTGCTTAAAACGTGCTTAAACACATTTTAGGCAATTGTGGGATTCATCAATATGTTCTTACTTGAACTTGTTCTTATTGTGCAAACAAATTTAGAGCTGGCTCAGACCATGGGTACGCAAAAATCATGAAGGCACCAAGTCTTCAAAAATAATTAATTGTAAATTCATCTTAGACAAATAGTATAAATTGGTAAATATTCAATATTTGAAATTGTAAATAATATTTACTAATAATACCTAACAATGTACTTAATAAGAAAATTAATTAATAATCTTATCATAAATATTACTTGTAATAATAATAATAATTTACTTGCTTAAGAATAATAATAATTACATCATATTTAATAGTAAAAATTTGTCTTGCTCCCACTTATAGCCAACAATAAGGTACTCCTTAATTCCCCCCCCCCCCCCCCCCTAAAAAAAACAAAAACATTCAAGGCTCCAGAGTGCAACCATTTTGTCAAGTGCGACTAAAAATGTTAATTGGTTGCACCGGTCGCCTGACATTTAGCAGGTCTGTCTCTGTGTGTGTATGTGTAGTTTTTTTCCCACCCGCATTCTGCGAAGACCCGCCCCTACTCTGCCTCTGATTGGCTCTGACCGTGATATTCTTCTTTGTTGAATGCGGGTGGGGAAAAAAACTACACATACACACACAGAGACAATATTTGTTGTATTTGTAAGCAATAACTTGTGCTTGCAACTTATGGTTTGTGTTTGTACATTGCGAGTTGAAACTGAAACAAAGTATTTTGTACTTGTAAGCAATGACTTGTTCTTGCAACTTATGGTTCGTGTTTGTACTCTGCAAGTTGAACCTGTAAAAAAACATTGTGTTTGTGGAGGGTCATGTCTGTAAATTAAAATCTGCATGTGTTTTGTGATCTGCAGTGGTTTATTAACATTTGTGAACAGAAAAAGTATGAATGCAGAACAGTTTTTACGTGCGACATTCCTTCTACATGCAACGCCCAGTTTACAAGAAGAAAGTTACAGACAGACTTTTGGCACTCTTTGCGCATCCAGTGTGGAGAGCCAATCGTTCAAGGCATTTTAAACTATCCAATCAGCGCTCCAGTAGAGACCAGGGTTGCCATGTTGGGCAATTTTCCCCCATTGAGTCTCCAAGAACGTCATATAAAGAGTATATTGCAGGTTGGAGAGCCCAGTGAATCAATGTGTAGGAAAATTATGTAGGAACTAGATTTTCATAAAAAATATACTTATATATACACTACCTTGACTTCTGGAGTCGTTTTTGTGAGAGAATTTTACTTCCGCATCTTAAAAAAAACTAAAAAAAACAACAACAAAAA
Organism: Anguilla rostrata; assembly: GCF_018555375.3. Lineage (NCBI taxonomy): Eukaryota > Metazoa > Chordata > Actinopteri > Anguilliformes > Anguillidae > Anguilla > Anguilla rostrata. The sequence goes on along the minus strand of NC_057939.1, from coordinate 28,490,650 downwards.
ACGGCAAACCCGGAAGTGACGTAACGAAAGGGAGCGCAGTAAAGTTTTACAATAAGAAGAATGGATACCATGTCATTCTACAGTCAATATCTGGGAATAAATATTGAATAAATATACAACCTTACCATTTATTTTACAAGTAGAAATGTCCCTTTTGAGACTGAGTGGCCATATATTGTCTTGGACAATCTGTTTGTGAAATGTTACGTGCATTTGTGACGCCTGGGTACCTTGCAAAATAGCTGTGCGTAATACCACACATGTTGTTTATGGCGTTGTTTCCCTTGTTAGTACAATCTCTCTTGATTGACACTTCATTTATTCAGTAGGTGAGAGTATAAGCTTTCTAACAAGGTATAACATGTCTAATTTTGCTTTTGGAATAGCGTTTTATAGGTCAGCATAACCAAAAGTTTTCTCATCATCGCATTCACTTACACATTCACTCTTTGGTAGCAGAGGCTGAACCTGACGAAAACGTTGTCAACGATATTTTGTAATTTCTTGGAAAATACAATTATTACTGAGGACTTCTGTGCATAGCTAAGCCATATTGTCATGGTTCTGTGGTTGTCTGCGTTTTCCTTTTTGGGCCGCCAGATGGGGCACTTCAGTTTTTAGTTCTGTTCAGTTACCCTGTTTAATTGTATTATTGTTTTCAATTATTCTATTATTGTTTTTTGGTTGTCTCGTTTTCCCTTCCCTCTCTGTGGCCTGATTGTGCATTGTGCCCTGCTTGTTCGTCAATGTTTGTCTACTATTTACCGTTTCCCTGACTAGGTCTGTCTTTTGTGTGTGTTTCTCTTGTGTGTGTGTTTTCTGATTATGTTTCGGTATGTGTCCCCACGTGTACTTCTGAGTGTTTTCTACCCTGCCCGTGTTCTGGTTTTGAATTGTTTTGGATTTTCTGGATTTTCTTTGTTTTTGCGTTTTAAGAACTTTGCTTTGACAATTTGAGAATTGCCCTACGTGGCTTTGTTTTTGTGTCTCCTTGGTTTTTGTTCTGATTAAAAGTGAAGTTCTCGGTTTTGATTTACCCTTTTGGATTTCGAGTATTTTTGACTCTGCGTTTGGGTCCATTCCCTCGCCTTACCTGGCAGAAGGATCCAGCCAGTTCTGGACCCAGCAGATATATATATTTTTTTTTTCCTCTCTCTTTTGCCTTCTTCCTTCCTGGGGTTTTCATTTTTGCATTAGACATGCCACCGGTCTGGAGCAAGATGGCCGACAGACTCTTTGATATCAGCCAGGGGTCGCGTAATGTATTGGATTACGCGACTGAATTCAGCACTGTAGCCGCACAGGCTGACTTACCCCAGTCAATCGTGTGCCAGATTTTTCTGGACGGCATGAGGGACTCCCTCCACGGTGGGCTAATTTACTCTGGGCTTGAGGGGTGTTGTGACTTTAAAGCCCTAGTAAGAAGGGCATTTCACTGGGAGGAGTATCTCCGGGGGGCCGTGGATATGCCCCCTCTGGCCGAGAAGTACTCCAAGCCCAGTGCGCCGGAGTCCACTGTCCCGCAGGAGCTTCCTGCCCAGCCCGCCCCGCAGGAGCTTCCTCCCCAGCCCGCCGTTCCGCAGAAGCTGCCTGCCCGGTCTGCCGTTCCGCAGGAGCTGCCTGCTCGGTCCGCCATGCTATACATCGTTCGAAAGCTTATACTCTCACCTACTGAATAAATGAATTGTCAATCAACCCAGACTACTGAAAAGGGCGACAAGGCCGTGAACAACACGTGTGGTATTACGCACAGCTATTTTGGAAGGTACCCAGGCATCAAAAACGGATTGTCCAAGACAATATATGACCACTCAGTCTCAAAAGGGACATCTCTACTTGTAAAACCAATGGAAAGGTTGTATATTTTTAAAATATTTATTCCCAGATATTGACTGTAGAATGATGTGGTATCATTTAAAAAATAATTCTCGTTTATTTCATTATGTGAGCATCGTTTTCACTGCTGTGTTGGCATATCTTAGGGCTATTGTCGGGTTTATTCTGTTTCTGTGCTATTTTAGTGGTGAAAGAATATTTTTATGAATGCCAAGATAGACAATATAGAGCTTGTAAGTGAAAACGTCACCAAGCCACTCCCCTCGTTTTCCCGCAAATTTGTCAATGGGAAAATGAATGGGGAAATTTTGAATAAGCGATAAGAATAAGTCGGGAACCAGTTAGCTATTGGTATGTGGTACTCATGACATATATGACTCATAAAATATAATATCAGCAGCACGATTGACCCATGATAAGTATAAGGTACAACGTTGTGTACGTTTCATATGCTTAGGAACTACACAAACCGGTACTGCGCTCCCGACGCACGCTTATATCGTCACGACTCAGATGGAACATGCTTGCGCCCTTCTACTTCTAGTGTCACTTTGATATTGTATTTCAATTTCACTGGAAATAACAGATTTGTTACTAATAAGCCATATATATTTTCATCACAACACAACAACAATATAGCTAGCCAGCATGGTTTTCGATAAATTACCGACAATATGTTTACTACTTACTATGTTTTAATAAAACTATTTATTAGAAATTGTCTATCTCTTGCCTACTGCACCTGTCTTGTCTAAGTGCACTGTGATTCTGATTCTCACAATATGTGTATTCCTTTCTAAGTGCTGTGAGCAGATTGAAAGTCTATGTTACACCGAAGCCTTGCAAAACGAAGTTTCGTTACGTCGTGCACTGTACAGCATATGGTTTGTAATGACAAATAAACCTGACTTTGACAGCTAGCTAGCTACCTGCTGATCCAGCCCTTCCTAACGTTAACGTTAGCTAACCGAAACTTTATAAACAATATCTTTCATGCTGGCGCTGACAGACCTGCTAATCTACCCTGGCTGTATATGACCTGCTCTACATGGTTGGATTTGGAATGATTTTCTCCCTTCTTAACATTATTGTCCTGACCATTGAAAAAATGCATTAAGCTAACCAGTGGCACCGCATTTGTCGTGGGTATAGCTAGCTAGCCACCGGTGTTGGGTGCAGTTGGCCCTAGCTGCTGGTCCAGAGTCAGTTATTTTCTTCTCCTACTAATGGTTAAATCTAGGACCTGGGAAGGGAAATCTGATCCCAGAACAGCAGTTAGGGGCAGCCTAGGCATCGCGCTTGGCGGGTAGACTTACAAGCACACGTGGTTGTGACGTGTATCCGTGCGACTTTGATTTAGTGTAGTTCAGGACCACCAGCACATCGTAAATCGATATAAATCCGTTTTTTTTCCCTCCAGAGATTGAAATAAATATAACCAAGCACATGCTACGGTAGATAATGACGGTCCCAAAAAAACGTGAGAAATCTGTTATTTTTAATCGCTATAGATATTTAACAATCAATGATTTTTAAAAAGTCAATAGGATTTTAACATTGGGCTGTGACGTCACAAACCAGACGCCCCCTGGAGGCAATTTGACTTACAAGCACAGTTGTCCGTCCATGGGTGGGGGGTGTAGTTGTAGATGGGACTGCAGGGAGGGGGCGTGTGTTAAATGAAAGACCAGAGCGACTATCTAGCTCTGCTTTTATATTTCCACTCAAAATTTCATTCATTTTCAGCAGCTGATTTCTGAGACTTTCTCAAGCCGATATGTTTTGAGGACATCGATTATTTTACGTTACCAGTAATGTTAGTTGTCTAACACGATCTTTAAGTCTAATAGTAATGACAAATCAGTATTAGCCTACTGCAAATAAACCTGGCGAAAAAACATCCACATAAGTAGGCAAAACTAAATAGATAAACAACAGCAGTTTAACACAGCAAGCCATCGCATAGCAGAACACTTTCGCGCTTGTAATGTACTGTAAATGCTATTGAGCTATTTATGGAATGAATTGTGTGGCCCACCCACTTTTATTCAGGCCCACCTGCAATTTCATTTCTGGCTACGCCACTGATCAGGACTTTGAAAAAATTGTGCAAGAAACTGTGTCTATTCTGAAAAAAGAACCACACGGACTTGGAGGAAATTGCAGGCTCAGGTTGCCATTAGACTGTCCTCTAGTCCGTTTTGTTGGTTGCTGGTAATATATTTTCCAAAAACATTTTTCCTCAAAATTTTACAATTTTATTCAAGTAATATTATGATTTTTTTTTCTCGTGAAATTATGACTTTATTCTCGTAATATTACGAATTTATTCTCGTAATATTACGACCTTATTCTCAAAATCTCTGATTTTTTCACCTCAATGTGGCCCTAATACTCCGTCGTAGGGGTGCGGGTCTCTAAATCGGAGAAAACAATTATTTCGGGCGGGTGGCAGATGGATGATGCGATTCGGATGACGTCAGAGCCGATCCGCGTATCACTAGTGTTTACGTGGGAAACCGCGCCCTGTACTCCTCCGGGAGCAGCGCACACTTTTGTTTGAGTTATTTGAGTTTGATTTATTTATTTGAGTTTGTCAAGCACTTTTTAAGTTTATTTTTTAAACAATAGAGGTTATTGCGATTTCTTGTTTGTGCTGTGATTTAAAAAAGAAAAAACATTTATCTGCACCTTTATTCCTGTTTACAATCATTTACATAATGTGTTAAGGAATTACCAATGTGTATGGGAACTGACAAAAAAGGTAACGCTTAAAATGTGGCAGCGAAAGGCGCGGTGAAAAATCTTTGGTGCACCTAAATGAAAAAGTTAGGCGCACCAGTGCAACCAATGTAAAAAGTTAGTCTGGAGCCCTGGCATTAGCACTCACTAGCTTTACAGCAGCATTCCAGTATTGAGCTTTGTAGAATGCAAGTATTCCCAAAATTGCGCAATGACCGAATTATCGGACACTCCATTGAATTACTGCACTTTCCTTCCTGGTGCTGAAGAACAGCACCCTAGCCAAGATTTCCCCTGTCACTGCATTCAGACGCGAGTGTAATGAGAGAATGCGTGGGACTGGGAACTCTTGCAGCAAGCTCTTCATCGATTTCTGGACCCTGCACAGACAGACCCTACACTACTGCAAATCAGACGTGGTACTTTTCCCAACTCAATACGAACGGCTCACCTGATAAGGGGTGATACATCACGGGGGAAACTGTAGAATACATGGAAAATGCAGCAGTGCCCCTCTTGCGCAACCGCGTGAAGTATTCCGGAAAAATGGAAGTTATTCTTGTCTGTCTAAAGTAGAGGTGAGTGTTCAAAATCTTAGCGGGCTGAATGATAACACGAAGAACCGCTGAAGTAACTCCGAAATCTGTTCTACTCAGCTGAGATTTCATTTGGCATTTACAGAGGAATTACCCGAAGCATTTGTGTTTATTTATTCACGGAAACCTGCATGTATTCATCTGTAGAAGCAGCGTTTTACCACAGTTGTGATTTGTTCGTATGGTCGGTAAAGCGTGCATATGCTGTTTTGAATATTCTGGAAAAAAACATTCAAGATGAGCTGACTTGTTTTTTACTTCAGCCAAACTGCGTCCCTCAGCAGACACAGCATTCGCTGCCTCGGTTATTGCAGCCCAAGCCTCATTTTTCCTCGCACCAGTCACTCCAGTGGAAACGCTATGAAAAACAACACCTTTTCTGGCTTCAACTTCTGAAACAATCACTTCTATCTCTGCATTTGTAAAAAAAATAAAAATAAAATTTTTTCTTTTTTTACATTTTTCACTTCTCTATCTCTCAGCCATGCTCTGAGCTTGCAACAGGACCGTCCTTATGTGGAGAAATGGGGCGTTGCTTTATGCAAATAGAAAATTGCCGGCACGTGCCTATCAATTAAGAATGATCCAGATTCACCAACATACACACGTGGGTAAGAACAAAAGTGGCTGGTCCGCACGTGTTTTGAATCCGGCGGTAATTTTGCTGAAAACTTTTTCTGCGTACAAAGTAAGAACATTTCTACACACATATTAGTGAATGAGGCCCCAGGTCCCTAAATTCGTTCTGCGGGTCTCTGCATTCCCTCTTCAGATCCTTACATTCCTTCTGCGGGTCCCTGCATTCTCTCTTCTGATCCTTAAATTCCTCTATGGGCTCTTGCATTCCCTCTCCAAGTCCCTACATCCTTTCTATGGCCCTCCCCATTCCATCTCCGGTACCCTCTAAATTAGTTCTACTGGTCCCTGCATTCCCTCTTCAGATCCTTACATTCCTTCTGCAGGTCCCTGATTCCCCCTTCGGATCCTTAAATTCCTCTATGGGTTCCTGCATTCCCCCTCCAAGTCCCTACATTGTTTCTAGGGGCCTCTGCATTCCCTCTCCAGGTCCCTAAATTCCTTCTGCAGGTTCCTGCATTCCCTCTTCGGATCCTTACATTCCTTCTGCGGGTTCCTGCATTCCCTCTTCGGATCCTTACATTCCTTCTGCAGGTTCCTGCATTCCCTCTCCAGGTCCCTACACTCTTTCTATGGTCCCCTGCATTCCCTCTTCGTGTCTCTAAATTCCTTCTGCGGGTCCCTACATTCCCTCTTCGAATCCTTACATTCCTTCTGCAGGTTCCTGCATTCCCTCTTCGGATCCTTACATTCCTTCTGCGGGGTCCTGCATTCCCTCTTCGGATCCTTACATTCCTTCTGCGGGTTTCTGCATTCCTTCTCCAGGTCCCTGCATTCCTTCTGTAGGTCCCTGTATGGTTTTCGCTACTTGGTGTTTATTTCTCACTACCTAGCTGTGGTGAAAATCAAGCGGTTTTGCTTTGAACCAACTACTTGCCTAGACGGATTGTATATATGCTACCATTATGACTCAGATGTTTCTATCATGGTGTATTAAAAGTATATGGATAAACATAAGTTGTTTATTTGATCATTAATATTTTGGCTGTTTCCCAATACAAAGTCAGCTGCCTCACTGTCTGCTTCCTTAGAAGGCAGCTCCCTCTGCAGGCATCATCTTAATTGTAAAGGAACCACAAAAGGCAACAAATTTGGGAGGCACTTTGAAGGCAGAATGACACCAGAGTTCACGAAACCAACACGAGATCAGTGTTTGCAGTTACAGCTGAGCTTAACAGCTGACAGACTCTATGCAAATAAATATGGATTCTGTCATTGTAGCCACAATTGTTCTGATTCTCTATTTAAGGGAAAACAAAATTAGTTTTATGTTCAGCTAACTACATAACTATCCACTAGTTTGGCTACTTTTTTTAGTTTTAACCAGATTATCGTGATTTCAGTTGTTTGCTGTATGTAAGCCAAGTTAACACTAGCTACGTTGTCCTATTTGGAAGTAATGCGATTACAAGCAAATTAGCTGGCTAGTTCAGTTTAACTGACTGAGGCTTGAAAACATTAAATACATTATTCCAATGTACTTTTAAATGATTGTGTTCACTGTATATTCACATTTCAACAACTTCGCTGGTTTGAGCCGCCATTAATTAAAGGGAAGTGAGAAGTCTGAGGAAATCGCAAAGACCTATGGGATAGCCTTCCAGCTAAAGGATGCATCAGATTCTGCCTTCAAATTTAATCCAAATAACGCACCTTAAAAGCATTTTTGATGACTTCGGTTTGGGAAATGCCTACAAAGGACAAGTGTGAAAAATTGTGAAAATGCTGACTTCGTATTGGGACACAGCCATTGTTTAATGTAATTTTCTCTATGTCCCCTTCTCCTTCTCTCCCCCGCCCTCTCTCTCCTTCTCTCTCCCTTCTGTCTCCCGGCCTCTTATCCCCACAGACTCGGTGCCATTCCGGAGGTCTGTATGCTCTCCCATCTTCCTCTGGAGCCTTATCACCATGGGGATGACTCAGCTGCGACTCATATTCTTCATGGGGGCCATGAATAAGATGCTGGAGTTCCTGGTAACCCATGGTGATGCCCATCGTGAGTCCTGCCCACTGAGCCCCTGTCTGCCGATAAGACAAACACCTGACTGGCAGAAACTTAACTGGGTAAAAGATCCAGTATATGGTCTAGAATAGGAGTGTCAAACAGTCCTGGAGGCACAGTATCTCACAGAAGAATTTGAGTCAGTGATTGGCTAAAGAATCCACAAACTGTGTTTCCAAGGTCTCCTAAACTGGCTGCTGACCGAAAAGGAACTTTAAAAGCCTGTAGCCATTGCGGTCCTCCATGACTGGAGTTAAATCTACTGACATTGCAGCCCTCCGGGACTGGAGTTAAACCTGCAGACACTGCAGCCCTGTATGACGGAAGTTAAACCTGTAGACACTGCAACCCTCCAGGACTGGATCTAAACCTGCAGAAGCTGCCTCCCTTCGGGACTGGATCTAAACCTACAAGCAATGTGGCCCTCCATGCCTGGAATTAAATTCCAGCCCTGGAAACTCCTTTGAGGTCCCTTTCCTACTGAATGACATTGAGTTGTACTGAGTCACAGTGCTGTACTGAACATTGAGCTGTACTGAGTCACAGCGCTGTACTGAACACAGACCTGTACTAGGTCGGTGTGCTGTACTGAACACTGACCCGTACTAGGTTGTTCTGCTATACTGAACACTGAGCCGTACTGAGTCACTGTGCCTTACTGAATACTGAGCTGTACTGAGTCGCAGTGCCCTGCTGCTGTCTCTCACTCTCTCTGTCCTTTCTATTTCAGCCTCAGAGGAATTGCAGAAGCAGGTGGAAGAGAAAGGTGAGTTATTTGTTTATGGTCTCTTTCATCCTGCTGGCACACAGTTCCTGTTCCACTAAGAGGCCTCTGATCAGGGTGTCTCTTTTTCTTGTTGTCAGTTGATATCTGCAATGTGTACAATTGAACGTTGGCCATATGCTGTTTAACTGACTGTCACAATTGTGTATTGGCAGTGTCGACGTGGCAGACTTTTTTCTTCTTTTATTTACTTTGCAAGTATTAATGATAGACTGTGCTCTAGTGCTGCGGTGACACTGTTCCGTCACACTAGTGAGTGTCTAATTGCTGTGTTGTGACTGTGAGTAGTGATTGTGTATTTTTTGTGTCATGACAGTGAGTAGTGAGTGTAAAATTACCTTGTTGTAACTTTGAGTTGTGACTGTAATTACTGAGTTGTGATTGTGAGTAGTGAGTGTGTAATTACTGAGGTGTGACTGTGAGTAGTGAGTGTGTAATTGCTGTTTTGTGACTGGGAGTAGTGAGTGTGTAATTACTGTGCTTCGACTGTGAGTATTAAGTGTGTAATTTCTGTTGTGACTGAGTAGTGAGTGTGTAATTACTGAGTTTTGACTGTGAGTAGTGAGTGTATATTTCCTGTGTTGTGACTGTGAGTAGTGAGTGTGTAATTACTGTGCTGTGACTGAGTAGTGAGTGTGGAATTACTGTGTTGTGACTGTGAGTAGTGAGTGTGTAGTGATTGTATTTTTTGTGTCATGACAGTGAGTAGTGTGTAATTACTGTGTTGTAACTGTGAGTAGTGTGTGTAATTACTGAGTTGTGACTGTGAGTAGTGAGTGTGTGATTGCTGTGCTGTGACTGCGAGTAGTGAGTGTGTAATTGCTGTGTTGTGACTGAGTAGTGAGTGTATAATTCCTGTGCTGTGACTGTGAGTAGTGAGTGTGTAATTACTGAGTTGTGACTGTGGGTAGTGAGTGTTTAATTACTGAGTTGTGACTGTGAGCAGTGAGTGTGTAATTACTGAGTTTGGACTGTGAGTAGTGAGTGTGTAATTACAGAGTTGTGACTGTGAGTAGTGAGTGTGTAGTAACAAAGTTGTGACTGTGAGTAGTGATTGTATTTTTTGTGTCATGACAGAGAGTAGTGAGTGTGTAATTACTGTGTTGTAACTGTGAGTAGTGAGTGTAATTACTGAGTTGTGACTGAGTAATGAGTGTGTGATTGCTGTGCTGTGACTGAGTAGTGAGTGTGTAATTGCTGTGTTGTGACTGAGTAGTGAGTGTGTAATTGCTGTGTTGTGACTGAGTAGTGAGTGTTTAATAACTGTGTTGTGACTGAGTGTGTAATTGATGTGTTGTGACTATGAATACTGAGTGTGCAATTCCTGTGTTGTGACAGAGTAGTGCGTAATTGCTGTGTTGTGACTGAGTACTGAGTGTGTAGTTGCTGTGTTGTGACTGTGAGTAGTGAGTGTGCAATTGCTGTGTTGTGACTGTGAGCAGTGAGTGTGTAAGTCCTGTGTTGTGACTGTGAGTAGTGACTGTGTAATTCCTGTGCTGTGACTGAGTACTGAGTGTGTAGTTGCTGTGTTGTGACTGTGAGTAGTGAGTGTGCAATTGCTGTGTTGTGACTGTGAACAGTGAGTGTGTAAGTCCTGTGTTGTGACTCTGAGTAGTGAGTGTGTAATTACTGAGTTGTAACTGTGAGTAGTGAGTGTGTAATTACTGTGCTATGACTGTGAGAAGTGAGTGTGTAATTACAGAATTGTGACTGTGAGTAGTGAGTGTAATTGCTATGTTGTGACTGTGAGTAGTGCCTGTGTAATTCTTGTGTTGTGACTATGAGTAGTGAGTGTGTAATTTCTGTATTGTGTGTTCTGTCACAGTGGGGTTCTACTCTTCCATCTTCGGAACCCTGCAGCTGCTATGCTTGGTGACCTGTCCTATGATTGGCTACATCATGGATTGGAAAATGAAGGACTGTGTGGAGCACACAAGTGCCCAGATGGAGGGAGAAAAGAGGTGAGGATGAGAGTAGGAGGCAAACAGAAGGGGGGGAATGGAGGAGCGATTGATGGGAGTTTCCATTTTGTTGTTGTACAAACAATAATTCCCTTGTATGCCCGCTCCCCACCCTTCACATATAGATTTCCTGTGCCAGTAAAGAGAGACAATAAAATTCAGAAAATCACCAATGCCATGCGAGCCTTCACCTTCACCAACCTGCTGCTGGTTATCTTTGGAATCATCTCTCTTATCGACAACTTACCTTTACAGGTGAGTGAAGAGAATGCAGGTGGAACTACCATACTACTATCACACTCTGTATTAAAATGTTCATAAAGTGCTCTGGACACCTGCAAGAACAACAAGCATGAACTGTATGTATTGCTGTTGTTACGGTTGTTAATGGTAGGGCTGTTGTTGTGCTTCACTCTGGTTTAGCTCCTCACTTTCATCCTCCATACCATGGTGAGAGGGTTCATCCATTCCTGCTGTGGTGGGCTGTATGCCGCTGTGTGAGTACAGCACTCTACAGCCCTTTCATTCACATCTCGCTTAGCGTGTACAGAATCTTTTTCCTTTGTAGCATCTTTTAGCTAGCATTTACAGTATCTATTTCTTTTATAGCATCTTTCAGATAGCATGTACCTTATCTTCTTTTATACCATTTTTAGCTTGCTTAAACAGCCTCTCTGTTATTCACTAAACTTCAATTTCCATGGTTTTGAGAGTGGGTGGTGTTCTGAAATGACACATTCACAACCGCGCCTCCCTCTCCCCCTCTCTCTCTGTCTTACAGGTACCCCTCTAATCACTTTGGGACACTGACAGGCCTGCAGTCGATGATCAGCGCCGTCTTCGCCCTGTTCCAGCAGCTTCTCTTCATCGCCATGGTGGGGCCACTCGAAGGGGACCCATACTGGGTGAGAGAATGACTGTGTGACACCGAGGCACTAATGCTCTGAGATTCTATTAGCCTGATCTATTGCTAACGCTCTAATACACTGTTATACTTCTGGATACTAACTTTAGACTTTGCTGATGCTAACACTGTGACATGCTCTTAATGCTAACACTCTGAAACACTGTTATACTGCACTAATGCACTGACATGCTGTTAGGCTGCGCTATGCTGATACACTGTTAACAATGCTAGAGCTTTGAAATGCTGTTACACTGAGATGCTAATGCTCTAAAATGCTGTGAGATGATGCAAAAAAACTAAGGCGCTAACGCTGATGTTCTGGTACACTTAGAATTAGGTGTCAGCATAATGCTGTGTGACTGATCTCTCTCTCTCTCTTTGTCCAACAACAGATCAACTTTGGTTTGCTGATGTTCTCAATGGCTGGCTTCCTGTTGCCAGGATACCTCCTGTATCTTCGTAGAAACCTGGTCCAGAAGAAGGAGGAGACAGAGAAGGAGGCGACAGGTCACCTAGTACTGGAAAGGGAGGCTCTCCATCAGTTCAACAGCAACGACACCAAACACCATAGGAACGGCCAGATCACTCAGGAAGCTTAGGACAATGTACACAAATCTAAGAATTACACAAAAATTGTGACTTCTTATAATTAATAATTAATTTTTCTAACAAGAACTACAGCAGCAATGATAGTTACATTTTTTAAAGGTTTCCAACAGTTTTGTTTCTTCTTGTTATTATTGTTGTTGTTGGTGTCATATGATGTTCATCTAGCTCAAGCCATTTAATTTCAAACCAAAGTCCAAAACACTTGACTTGATTCAGTGTCTCACGTCAGCAAGTTGTGTAGGATTGTTGCTATTATTTGTAGTTTTTGGCCTGCATGGTTCATGTTAGTTCTATTTTTTTGAATGCATGGTTAATATTACTTGTAGTTTTTGGGCTGTGTGGTTAATGTTATAGGATTGGACGATATGTCAAAATTTTCCTATTGGCCACTGTCACCCCTGCAATTGGCGATTACCTATATATTTGTACTGAGGGGGGCGCGGCTCCACGTGGTGTGGCTCCACATCACGGCCTATTTCGAGATTTGAGTAACGGGTGTAGACAGATCGCAGTTCTCCGAAGAAGCAGTATCCAAAATAAATCTGCCTTTAGCTTATCCTCTGACATCCACCATCTATCTTTACTGATCTCTCTTTCAGTATGCCTGCTCTTCTTCAATTAAACAAAATAAATCATCCTGAGATTTTGTCAGCTTGCGGGTTTCAGTGAGTGTAGCAGAGTCAGGCTGAACAGATTCTGACAAAATTTGAAAATAAGTCCTTTGATTAGTCACCTGGTTCATTTTTAAGGTTTAAAAAAAGCATGTACTAGTTAATCATGATAAGCTGCAACCAGCTATGAGTTTATGTCGGGGTCACAACATTCCATTTATAAAATACTGAAATGATTCATTCCAGACCACTTTCTTACTGTCACTGTCACTCTGGCAAACTGTTGTTGGCTTTGCTTTCTTTTTGGTGCCTGTTCCAAAGGCACGCTGGTACCAAGGAGGTTAAAAGACAATGGCAGTTGGCAGCATAGTATGTAATTAGATAGTAGTGCCTCACCCAATCAGCAGTGTCAATACCTGGTGTATGCACACGTGCAGTGCAACGTGAACATTTTAGACAAGCAGGCTGAAATACAGAGACTGACAGACCCACAGAATGGTTTATAGCTTACTAGCTGCTGGTCACAGCTAAAAAGCAAAGGTCTTTAAATCAGCAAAAAACCAGCAAAAATCCACTGGCTATGGATTCAGCCTATTGCCCATTCTTGATGTATTCGTCCAATCGGCCAATCCTATAATGTTATATTATTTTTTATTTTGTTTGTATTTGTAACTGTATAGTTATCGTAGATTGAGATGGTATTCCCAACCACAAAGCTTACACACAGACCTATAGCATTATGCCTGAGTTTGTCCACAGCTGTGTCATATATGTGTATTGGAGAGAAAAGCAGTGTATTCAATTGGGAGGAGCCACTGCTTCTCTGACTACCTCTTCTGGATGGTTCTCCATCACACAACAGTGGCCTTTCAAAATAAAAGCATTGAAACTGCTTCAATTGCAATAGTGCAACCTAGAGGAGGTCACCATCCTTGATACTTTTTTATGTGGTAAAACTCCCAAGTCAAAAACTTGTTCACTGCAACAAAAAAAAAAAGACCTTGCTGAATAATACTGGATGCACTGTATGGTTCTCACATTGCAATTGACTGCCATTATCTTTGTTGAGTTTTTTTTGTTGTTGCAACATACACATCATCAGCATTTTACCAAATGGGAATGCATGTAATCTTCAGCTGGAGGGACAAAGCAGCCAAACTTCATTGTTCATGGAGCCCCCCCCCCCCAAAAAGCACCAACATATGCTTAACATCATGATGCCTGATGTGTAGGTCACATTTTACACAGGGGTACAGTCCAGCAGATTTATAACACCTTAACACTGCATTGCACCTTTATTAATCATTCAAAAAGGGTTTGTGTATGACTCATAAAGTATTACATTTTCTTATGAATTATTCATATAGATGGGTCATGTTAAAGAATGTGTTACATGCGCTTAATGAAGGCTGGGAGAATATGTATATACTTTCTGTAAAAGTGTGACCCTGTATTAATTAAAGTGTTAGGGCCATGTTGTCCTTAAACTGGAAGCAAATTAATGTAGAACTATGCAAGTGACATTTAAACGTGAACTACCTCCCAAACAGAATCAAATTGTTGTGATGTTAAATGTTAAATGTGCTATAAGGCAAGTGGAAATAGTTAAATTCAAACATTCAAGTTTTAAATTTATTTTCATTTTCATAATTCAAATCATCACTGATCATGGAAAGTGTGGCTCACTCAAATTATGTGAAACCACTACAAATGGTTGTGTTTAATATTTCAAAAGTAATTTAGCATCTAAATTCTAACCAATATGTTTGCCAATAGCACACAACTGTTGCTGTTCTGTTCATGGTTCGCACATCTTTCTCTAGAACTGAGACTTGGTTTAAATCCTCAACCACCAGGCTTTTTAAATGTGCTCTGTGGAGTGTTTTGTAGAAAATGGTACATTATGCTGTAGAATTTGTGTTTAACGTGTATTTGAAAAAAGAGAATTGTGTACATGTTATTTGCTTAATCTTGATTGCAACCATGTTTTCTTGTTTCACGGGACTACAAATTCCATGAGGTGCTGGACACTACAGCCAAAGAAAGGGTTTTTTTGAGGCACTGACGTTGAGTAGGTCAGCTGGGAGGACCATCATTGCCATGTCCCACTCCCACAACTCACACATGCATACACACACACACACACACACACACAGACACACCATCTGTTGGATAATTCTAGAAGATTGGTCTTGCTTTTGTTGTCTTTGCAATGACCCTTAAAATATTTACATTTTAATTTTAATTTTCATAATATTAATTTCACTTCAAGTCATCCAGATTAAAATAAAGCTGAATATTTCAGTGAACTTTTGTTTCAGTATTCAGCAAATATGTACTTCTGTGTGCTTTGTTTTAGCAGGCAGACTCAGTCACAATGATATGAACTGTACCAACACTATAGAAACTTGTGTGTTCACATCCATTACGAGGCTACAGTGCCCCACCCCCAAGTAACATTATTTTAAAAACTGCCTCAGGAATATATATGGCTTTATAACTCTAGATGTCTACAGTGTCACACAGTGAGACTTGGTAAACAAGCATGAAACCATCCAGACCCACGTTGCAACTTGGCAAACTATATTTTTTGGTTGATTCTACGCTCTCATATATGGCAGTTGGTTGAAAATAGACACTTCATGCTACAATCATGATAACGGCAATGACTGTGCTGTGAAGTTTAGGTAGCAAAACAACAAGGCTGAATCCTTTTGACGTAATTTACATGGAAACTATACGCTCAGATTACGCGTAGTTTCACTCACTGTGGCCAAGCGGAATCGATAACGTTTCAGAAAATATATAACGTTAAAAGTCTTCTACTGGGAGTTTTGCCGTTTATTGAGGGTGTGACAGAAAATTTTGGTGCCGCTGACTAATCGAATGTTTTTCACGTTTACCATTCGATTGAGCAAGTACCATTCACAGTACATTTTTATGGGCTAGTGCTGTCAGATTGTCCTAGCTAATTTACATGAACCTTGTACTGCGATCAATAAAGGCTAACAGCACAGTACCACTTACTTCTTGTCACTTGTACCACCACTGTAATGAACTAAAAAAAGGCTACAAACTACCTTTTTTATGAGAAATGTGCTGTCGAGCTCACACGCATACACTTATTTCGTCATTCTAAAGCTCCGTTTTGCCCTCTGTACTATATAGCTAACTAGCTATGGCACGTCCTCACCTCTGTAACGTTATTTGTTGACCTCTGTGTGTCCATACATCTGTTTAGGTGGTTGTAGCTGTGTGTCCTTAGCTCCTATTCATGCATGCAGGATAGCATCCGTACGCGCTAACTAGGTTAACTAAAGTAAGCAATCCGTACGCGCTAAGGTTAGCTAAAGGTTGTCCGTGAGTGAGTGAGTGACCACAATTTGCCACGCATAGCCCACGGCGCCAGTTCCTGCGCGCCGTGGGAAAAAAATGGCTAAATGAAGCAAGACACTTGAACAATTTACAATAGTAACTTAGGTTAGTTTATTTTCATAATTTATGTACAAATGAAGTGCCACAAAGAAATCTAGGTGAAAATGCAAAAATGAAGTTGTTCTCCTTTAGTTTGCAATGAAATACTGAGTCACAAATGTAAAACAGGTAAAGCTACACATTTCCTGGATCATAAACTCCTTGACCACAAGTGTGCAAAATCTGAGGGTGCAGGGTTTTTCCTGCATTAAAATGTCTTAGGAGGGCCGCCTAAATGTTTTTTCAAGCTGCCTAATCCAATCGCACAAAAACAAAAACAATGAAAAACGATGATGAAGTTACACCATTGGTCGGCCGAGTTATGAAGTTATACCATTGGTTGGCCGGATCACGCGTGTTTGGTCCAGCCATATACTAGGTTTGGACCTGGTCTTGTTTAAGTTTTGACTGCTTTCAAGTTTATATGCAACCTTAGACACGCTAAATTAACTACAGTAGAATCTGCTTAATTACATAAAAGAATGAAACAGCTTGTCTTCGATCGCACTTGCTGTTGGAAAACATGAGAGCCACAGTTTACCCTTCTGAGGTGTCTCACATTGTAGTGGGCCAGTTACAGATAACATTGATTGTTTACCACCATACTCAGTTAAATTAACCTTTTAATCACACCCTTTGTGCTACATCCTCTACCCCCTTGCCCAGTCAAATTGTCTCACTTTGATATGCAGTACCATTGTGTGATATCCTCTACCCCCTACTTCAGTCCAACTCCCCCACACCTTGTTTCTTCCCCCCCAATGTCTGATTACCTCCCCCCCCCCCTTTCCCCGTGATGTGTTTAAGATAACCATTTGGCCCTTTGTTTCCTTGAAGGAACAGGGTATAAGTATTCACTGTCTCCGTCATTTGTTGGTTCTGTGTTTATCTGTACTTGGGTAACAGACCCACTAGTTCCTTTGCTACATTAAACAACCTATTTTGAAACGAAGACGTGCCTGCATTTATTTTTCTACTTACAAAAGTACGGCGGAATAAATTGAACTCTTAAAAATTCCACACTTGCCACTCAGGCCTCTGCTACCAATGTGATTTTCAACAGAAACCACCTACCTTCTTAAATCTTTATAGGGCAATTGTCAGTTTACTTACGCCTCATCTACTGACTTTTAACTCATAAATATAGATAATTATGTGAAGGAATTCAACATAATTCCATGAAAATATCTGAACTATGCACTAATGGTTTATGCAAATATGTAATATATTTATAATGGAATGAATGGGAAATGGTTTGGCAGTTCGAAGCAAAGACCCAAATCTCCATTATGCAATTAAGTGAATTCTACCTACACTGTTTTGCATGTCTGCAGATTGAACTGAGAAATTAAATTCTGAAAAGCCTTTAATGTTGCGTAGGGTACAAGTAACACCAGTGACAAAAACAATAGTGCAGGCATTTGAGGGAATTACATTACAGGCATTTAGCAGACGCTCTTATCCAGAGCGATGTACAACAAGTGCATTGGTTCACGATGTAGAGGTGCAAAAGAAACACTAGAGTGAAGTAAGGATCGTAGTGCCAGAAGTGACCACATCGATCAGGACTCCAACCCTGTAGAGTACGCTGTTCAGCAAACAAGAATCCTACCAAGTACAAACTAGCACTTTTGCCTAATCAGACAAAAACAACAATCCTGCCAAATACACTAACGTAATCATATTATCCTAACTAGGTACAGTGAGCTAAACTATAGGCTAGGGAGGGGTGGGGAGAGGTGCAGCCTGAAGAGATGAGTCTTCAGTCTGCGCTTGAAGGTGGTAAGATTCTCTGCTGTTCTGACCGCCACGGGGAGGTCATTTCACCAGCGAGGGGCCAGGACAGACAGCAGACGGGAGCGGGAAGTACAGACGCGAAGAGGGGGAGGTGCCAAGCGTCCAGAGGTGGCAGAACGGAGAGGTCTGGCTGGTGTGTAGGGTCTGATGATCCTCTGGATGTACCCTGGTGCTGACCCCTTAGCTGCCTGGTATGCAAGCACCAAGGTCTTAAATTTGATGCGAGCCATAACAGGCAGCCAGTGGAGGTCAGTGAGCAGGGGGGTGACATGGGAATGTCTGGGGAGGTTGTAGACCAGACGTGCTGCAGCATTCTGGATGAGCTGCAGGGTCCCAACGACCTGCTGGTACACGCCAATGACTTTGACAGAGCCCTGTCCAACCTGCGTGAGATCCTAACTGCCATCCGTCGGGCCGGGCTGCGGCTGAACCCTGAAAGTGTCGCCTGCTGATGAGGGAGACAAAGTTCCTGGGCCACGTGGTAGGTGCTCGTGGCGTAGCCACCGACCCAGCTAAGGCGGCTGCCACCCGAGACTGGCCCACCCCTGCTAACATCAGCGAGCTGCAAAGTTTCCTGGGCCTGGCGTCATACTACCGCCGCTTCGTCAGGGACTTCGCCACCATTGCCAGCCCACTCCACCGCCTGATCGACAAGGGTGAACCATTCGACTGGGACGACACCTGTGCTACAGCCTTCACCCAACTCAAGTCGACACTCACTGGAGCCCCAGTCTTTGCCTACCCCGATGCCCAACAGCCCTTCATTGTGGACACCGATGCCAGCAACGTGGGGATCGGGGCTGTCCTCTCCCAGCGAGGCAGAGATGGGGAGCGTGCCGTGGCCTACTTCAGTCTGAGTCGGTGGAAAAGAACTACTGCGTCACCCAACGCGAGCTGCTGGCAGTGGTCCTGGCATTACGACACTTCCGGCCGTATTTGCACGGCAGCCACTTCCTCATCCGCACTGAATACGCCTCACTTACCTGGCTCCTGAACTTTAAGCAACCTGAGGGCCAGGTGGCCCGATGGCTGGAGGCCCTTCAAGGGTATGACTTTGAGATCCAGCATCAGGCGGGGCGACACCATGGCAACGCCAGCGCGCTCTCCTGGCACCCCTGTGCGGCACTGGAGTATTGCTACTGCCAGCGGCAAGAGGAACGGGGCCAGGTGACACCAACGGTGGCAGCCGTCCAGACCACCAGCAATGAGGAGGGGTGGCTCCCGTTGACCACACAGAAAATGAGGCAGCAGCAGGAGGCAGACGTGATCCTGGTGCTGGTGAGGGACTGGCTGGAGAAGATGCGGCATCCCGAGTGGACAGAGGTATCAGCACTGGGGCCCGAGGTAAAGGCCTACCACTCTCAATGGGGCAACCTCGAGCTCCACGACGGGTTTGCCTACCGGAGGTCGCAGGCTCCCGGTCCTCCTGCAGCTATTGGTGCCCCGTGTGCTCTGGCCCCAGGTTCTCCAGATCGTCCACGGCTCGTTTGGGGCGGGGCACTACGGGAACACCAAGACCCTTCACCGCCTCAGGGGGCGGTTCTACTGGCCTGGCTGTCAACGAGACGCGGAGCTATATGTGCACTGCTGCGCCTCCTGCACTACACGAGAAGTGTTCCCATACACCACTGCAGCAGTACTTGGTGGGGGCCCCAATGGAGCGTGTAGGGGTGGACATCCTTGGGCCTTTCCCCGTCACCGACTCCGGCAACCGCTACGTCCTCGTGGCTATGGACTACGTCACAAAGTGCCCTGAGGCGTACGCGGTGCCGGATCAGAGCGCCACCACGACAGCGGAGAGGCTGGTGAAGGTGATGTTTGCCTGCTTCGGGGTCCCCGCCGAGCTCCACAGTGACTAGGGCAGGAACTTCAAGTCCCAGGTCTTCAATGAGGTCTGCCGGTGGCTGGGGGTAAACAAGACGAGGACGACACCGCTCCACCCTCAAAGCGACGGGCTGGTGGATTGGTTCAACCGCACCCTGGTCACCCAGCTCGCCATCCTCACCAGCTAACACCAGCGGGACTGGGAACGCCACCTGCCCCTGGTCCTGTGGTCCTACCGGAGTGCTGTGCAGGAGTCCAGCCAGTGCACGCCTGCTGCCCTCATGTTTGGGCGGGAACTCTGGATAGCGGTGGACTTGGTGTTCCGGGCCCTGCCCGAGCCTGAGATTGACGGGGGAAAAGAACTGGACTACTTTGTAGGCTGAGGGATTGCCTACAGGGGGTCCAGGACTACACCCGCCGGGCCCAGGCCAACTCCGGAGTACAGCAACACCCGCTGTCGGGGACGGGACTCAAGAAGGGAGTGTCACCGAAGCTCACCAGCCACTGAGAGGGGCTGTGCCAGGTCCTGGACAAGGTATCCAACGTGGTCTACCAGGTGCGGACGAAGGATCGTGGCTGGACCATGGTGCTTCATCGCGACCGGCTGGCCCCCTACCGGCCGTTGGTGGAGACAGCGACCATGGGGGCGGAGGCGCCCACTCCCTTGGCCACGGGCCCCGGGGTACCCCCTGACTCACCCCCATGACCAGCTCTCCCGTACGCCTAAGACGGTGGCGGTGGTTGCCGCGGTGCCTGGAGGACTGTGTCTTGGACTCAAGGGCCGTCGGGGATGACAGGCCCCTCAGGTGGGGGCAATGTAGTGTCCGGGGGCTGTTCCAGAAGGATTGGCTGGCAACTCCCAGCATGCACCGCGCACGGGACATTTTATCGAGTTCCTGCAGGACTGCTGATTTGTAAATAGCGTAGTTATTATCTTGTATAAATGTGTCTGTGTTGTACGATTTGTGTTTTACTGTCTTTGGTTGTGTTTGTTTTGTGTCACCGTGAGCGAGACAGAGGACGAGTTTGAGGGGCTTCTCCCCTGTTTGCCATTGAGAGTTGAACTGAACGAATGTCTGACCGTATTTCTGGTCACTCAATAAAGTTTGATTGAGTTTGAATGACTTTACGTGTCAGCTTCATCATGGATCCTCGCCACGTTACAATACGTTGTCTACTTATGAAAAAGCTATGCCGAGCTAGCAAGACTGAAATGCAGTGAGAAGTGGTTAACTAGCTAGCTAAATAAATATTAGGTTTCACAAGCTAGCTGTCGAGGTGTCTTACTGACTAGCCACAGCCAGTTAGCTAGACAGTAGAAAAGCTGTAGATGGCTAATGTTTCCAAACGACACAAACATTTAGTGGCAGTCGACTGTTACAAGTAATTATATCTAGCTAGCAGGCTAGCCAAAACTTCTGACTGGTTTCAATTCTGCAGTCAAAAAGTGTGCACTCAGCCATTCTGTGTTATGGGAGCTAGCTACTTCCTAGCTACTGTTGTTTAAATTAAAGGAGATCGTTGATTTGATTGTAGTCTTAGCTTTTTAATTCCGTAAATGACCTCCCTGCGGTTTGTAGCTATTCCTAGCCAGCATGACCTTGATCTCAAGCATAATGCACAGTTTTGAAAAGTGATTGCAGACTGGAACAGCTAGCTAATATAATTCACTTGATTTATCTGGTTGCTTTGACTTGAATGCCTGTTAGGCGCATGAGAGAAAGCAAAAGATTTACTCAATATTAAGTTTTATTTTTTATTCAAATGGAAACAGGCAATGTGTATATTATATGTATATTAATATTTATATGTATATTAATAATGTGTAGTAATACAATAAGAGCTTGTCACCTACTACAATATTGGCTCATTTTTATTGTTTACAGGAAAAAGTACAATATGGGCAACGACAATATTGTAAATAACATGTTTATCATCTTCATCACCACTTCATCTTAACCAGCATCATTTGAAAGATAATTTAAGAGCAAATTAAATATTGCTATTCTAATTATTTATTATTTACCATCATCATGCAAAGACAAAAATACTACTAATAGCATTTTAATGATATTAGGCTATCAGTAGAAATATCAAAATGAGAATGTAGTCTAAATAATATTGTGGAATCAGCACACATGCCACATGTGCCTAGCTTTATTATCTACTAAGTTTTTATTTATTTGTTATGAGTCATCACCAGAGGAGGCTGGTCCATAGAGGCAGATTTTGAGAGGCAAGAGGGAGAGGGAGCCTCTATTTTTGAGAGGCAAGAGGGAGATCAAAATATAAAAAAGAGTAATTAGTTGAAATAAACCATTACCAAATCTCAGTATCATTTATAAAATATTTTTTCTCTCTTTGGAAAAAATCCATTATTGAAATTCTGATTAAAATGCTTCAACAGCGACACCTACAGGGCAGGCAAGAGGGGAAAGGGCAGTCTGTGTGAAGTTGTGGTGGGGGGCAGAGGAGGACGGGCTCCTGCTGTCCTCCTTAGGGCAGCATATCTTATATCAATTTAATGTACTTAGTTTTTTTTCATGCTAATCTGTTATTGGCCAAAACACGTAAAATGATGCTCGAAGGGAGGACGTCCTCCCTAACCAATCAACAACCAGAATACAATATTGACATTGCGTTGGTCCAATGATAATTTCCAAATTTCATCTTCACTTCTCTACCACTGTATGTTATTATAATGTACAAATTGTGAACTACTTTTAAAACACATCACTAAAAAATGACATTTTATTTAAGCCTTTTCAACCAGAGGAGGCTGGTCCATAGAGGCAGAGAAGGTTGTCCAAATTTCCTTTTTTCAGATTTATGTTTCCTTTTTATATCGAGCAGTAGCTAGCTACTTGCGTTAGCCAACGCAACAGTTAGCTTGTTGTAGCAGCCCTGAGGGACTGAGCTAACGGCGAGAATGAATTTTGAGGGGAGTGGTGCTGCTATTGCTAACGAGGCGATTAATGGCAGCGTGAGTGAGGGGGTCACAGAGAGTCATGGACGCAGACGCAGAGAGTGGGATGGGGAAGAATATCTTGTGGATTACTTGTTGTCACAGCCATTCCACAGATTGGGTTACGCAGCAGGTGAGGATCAAGACTGCTGGACGACCAGCTCCACAGATAACCATGATCAAAAATGGTAATTTTAGTGACACATTACGCACACACAAGGTTCATTCCCATCCAGAGGCCGCAGTGATTAGATGTGTCTTTCCCTCTCGTTCACCTGGCCACTTTTTTATATTCATCCTTTGTGTTGTAATATGATATGTAAGGAATAAACCATGACGGGCCGTCTCGTTATTGGAAAATAATGTAGGGTCGCTTAACCAGCCCCGAAGTAGGCTACATTATTTTCCAATAACGGGACAGCCAGGAGGGGTTTATTCCACTTATACAGTGGGTTACCAACAATGGTATGGTAACTTTTATATTTATTGATTTTTTTTAATTTAATCAAGTGAAATATTCTTCCGCAGGCGTTTGGGCATATTATTTTACCGTTGTCAACAAAACTCTGGTTGGTAGTTCTATTTGCACCGTTGTTAAGCAAAAACCTCTGGTCATCAATTCTATGAAAACAATGATTCTATCAAGAAAAAATAGTTCCTTCTCATTTTATACCATACAGTTAGCACCAATTTTGGTCATTTTTGTCATTACATTATTTAATAAAACTGCATGAAAATTAATCTCCCTAACACTGTCTTGCTTTTTAAATGGTGTGGTAGCGCAGTGTAGACATAACGTCTTTCTAAGACCGTCTGAAACGGGTTTTGAATGCCAGCTAGCTTTATGACAGGTTCGCCGTCACTTGTCATCTAGCCAATATTAAAATTCTTGGTTTTAGGTCAGAATGGTCTCACGGCATGCTTGTTATCCCGGCTAGCTAGCTAGCTAACTCCTGCTGCCTTTCATTCTTAGTCCTAAATCCTTTGGGGTGACACCCAAAAATGTATACATATAAAAAGTTATATCTTATAAAATACAATATTACATAAAATCAAGTGAATATTCCCAAATGAGGCCCGAGGAAAGGTTTAGCAGTTAAAGCCTAAATCATTACCATTAAGTCTTCCTCTGGTGTGACAGCAATATCCTTTGGTGTGACATGATTTTTATGTCACACCAGAGGACAAAGCTATCATTCCAGAGGATATAGTCTTAAAAAACTGATTTAAGTGGTTATCTGAATTAGTCACACTAAAATAGTATTATTTGAATAGTTTTTTGTGATGTATAGCTTTTGTTCTTGTTATTACATTGTTTTACTGTTTTTATAGACAATATTTGCTATAGGCATCGACATGGAAATTTTACGATAATTATCCACTAATCACATGATTTTTGATAAGAATGATGAACACGATAATACATTTCTTGTTTTGTCCATTTAAAATTTGGACAGACACAATAATGAGTGCAGAGACAGGGATGAAAAAATACAGGGAAAGACTAAATGCTCATCCGTACCGGAGGGAAGCAGTCCCGAGAGAGAGACAGAAAAATTAAACAGAAATTTTTTACATAATTAAAAAAACAGTCAGTTGTGGGCAACATGGAATGTATGCAATGTCAACATGCCATTTACTGTTCACTGGAATATATTTTTTTGTTTCCTTAAGACCGGTAACTATATTTGCATGTACAGCATATTGCATGCTTCATACTCTGCACTGTTTATCTTAAGGCATTTTTTATTTGTGTCCGAAAGGAACTGTTAAACTTGCTTTCCAGTAAGTGAGGACTTGTTTTGCAACACAATTGTTAAAGTTGTAAAAGTTTCTACATTTTTGTGTTGTTGATGGTACTATAAATCTAAAAATGTTTTCATGAAAGTAATGTTTAAACATAAAGTCTTTCTCTATTGTTTGCATCCTTTTGTGTGATGTAATATCCTTTATTATAATGATCATGAACTATTAAAATAATAAAATTTCTTTAGGTAAAATTCTTAAAGTAAATAATGATATCTTTAAAAGACAGTACTATCTTCCTGTACAAATAAATTAATTGATATATTACTTTTTAAATTTAAATTATGACAATATAGCTCAAAATTTACTGAAAAACATCCACTCATCAACATTTTCCTTAAAATGCTCGTAAACCACATTTAATTTTAGTCTAATACTTAATGAGGTAGAATAAGGACTTTCTGAATTATAAAGTCAGCATTAATACGAAATGGTTTTTATAACAATTTAAGGTAGATGTGAGATTAAAAGCTGATTAAAAAAATTAGCTATAACAGGATAAACAAAAGAACCGTATATATTTTTTAAGTACAGACTATTTAGCATGCAATTATATGACTTTCACGAAGAAAATAAAAAACAAAAAGAAAAACCTGTAACCACCCCATATGTCAACCACCCAAATACAGTTGAGGCCAAAGGTTTACATACACCTAGGCTAAAGACATTCTAACTCAATTTTTCACAATTCCACACATTTCATGTTTCCACACCTTTCCTGTGTCAAATAAATTAGGGTATCTACTATTTCCATAAGAGGTAATTTCAAAATAATAGATAAGAGACAGATTTATTTCAGCTTTTATGTACTATGTCAGATTTTCAGTGGGTCAAAATTTAAACATACACTTTGTTAGTATGTGGTGGCATTACCTTTTAATTGCTTTTCATTTTTGCCCATTCCTCATGACAGAACTGGTGTCAGTCAGGTTTGTGGGCCTCCTTGCTCGGATAAACCTTTTCAGTTCAGTACACAAATTTTCTATGGGATTCAGGTCAGGGCTTTGTGATGGCCACTCCAATATTTTAAATTTGTTGTCTTTTGGCCATTTTGTTACAACTTTGGAGGTATGCTTAGGATCACTGTCCTGCTGGAAGACCCAGTTGCGACCAAGTTTCAAAATTCTAGCTGATGGAGGGAACGCTGGCGCATACTGGCAGCCACTCCTCCTGTCCTTTCTAAGATATTTTTTTATCAGTTTTGTGGTATATACTCTGTGTGATTACCGCTGTGATACATGCTGTAGTTATTCTACATTTTTACGCTTTCGTGTTTTTTTTCCTTTTAAGTGTGTGCTAGTCTTACTTTGATCGTCTGTCTCCCGGATTTCTCCAGCTTCTCAATACGGAGGTTCTCCGGTCCCGTCTCCGCGCCCTGGATTCAATGGTCTTCCCCCCATCATCTGTGGTTGTTCGCCCGTTGACTTGGGGTTTGTTCATTGATTAATTTTTTGTTGCGGTGACTCTCTGTGCGCCTTGGAGCTTCTTTCGATCTTGTGAAGTGACATTAGCCAACGCTAGCCAGCCTGTGGCTGACACTATCGCTTAGCATACACCCACTGCGGAGTTTTTGGTTTTGCTGCCCCAGCCATGATCTCATACACAGCTTTTCAACTACGGAGACTTCAGAACTCTGCCGTTACCATTAGTAAAGAAGCTCTGACCTGCTGTTATCTACTTGGGATTAACGCTAAAAGGAACAGATTCCGTTACAGTCACAGAGGACCGCGCCGTGGTTTCGAGCGTAATGGCAGAAGAAAAACAAATCTGCGCGTCATTATTGGAAACACCTCGAGACCTCTACGCACTAAGCAAGACAGAAAACGTGGAGTGGATTTCAGTCTACTGCGGCCTCTACAGCGACTCTTACACACCGTTCCATCAAACTTCAAAATGGAACTTTTTAACACACAATCCCTCACAAATAAATCATGTCTTATACATAACCACATCTTGGACAAGGGGATTGACTTCATGTGCCTTACTGAAACCTGGCATCAGCCAGAGGTTTACTCTGTGTTAAATAATGCCTGTCCCCCTGGCTATAGTTACCTGCAGAAAGCCCGCAGCGCTGGTTGTGGTGGTGGCTTAGCTGTTATACATCAAAATTACTTGAAATTGTCCCCCCTACCTCTACCTGAGCTGTCCTCCTTTGAATGCCTTGCCCTCAGATGCAAACTCCCCTACCCCATGACAATACTACTTATCTACCGGCCACCTAAACCAAACTCAGCCTTCATCTCAGAGATGCATGAACTTTTCACTTCACTCTGTACCACATCTGCCATTATTATACTTAGAGATTTCAATATTCACATCGACACCCCCTCTTGCCACTCTACAGCTGAGTTTCGACAAGTATTGGTATATCTCAACCTAAAACAGCATGTTGATGTCCCTACACAAACCAGGGGGCACACGCTCGACCTGGTCATCACCGACTTTGCCCCCATTAGCAATCTGCTGGTGTATGATCTGGGTGTGTCTGATCACAAGGTCATTTCAATGGAGCTGCAATCTTTCTCTCACCATACCAAGCTCAAGCGCCAAATGAGTTTCAGAAACCTGAAAAACATCAACCCAGACATCATGACCCGGGACCTCCAGCAAATCTCCTCTGCAAACTTTTCATCAGCTAGTGAATCGGTGGGTTTTTATAATAAAACCCTGACCAATGTCCTGGATCTCCATGCCCCTGTGAAAACTCGAGCAGTTACCTTCTCACGCTCAGCCCCCTGGTTCACCTGCGAACTGCGGAAAATGAAGGCAACTGGGCGTGTACTTGAGCGGCGTCTCAAAATTTCTGGGCTCACTGTTCACAGATTAGCCTATCAAGAACACCAAAAGGCCTACTCAGAGGACCTACTCCCTCAGAGAAGCACGGTCACAGTTTTACTCCAGCATTATCAACAAAAGTCCTGGCAACTCCAAGCAGCTTTTCTCCACCTTAAATCAATCGTTCACAAACATACGGATGAAAATGGGTCCCATAGCCATGAGTTAAATGCAGAATGCCTATTCTACTGTCCAAATAAGAGATGATTCCGATTTGCGCGATGGCTGGCAACCGTAAATAAAGCTAGCAAATGTGATTCAACGTTGCCATCAATTGTGAAATTGGACGTTGAAAAGGGGAGGGGATGTAACAACAATTCAAAAGTGAAAGAATAATGTTGCTATTTAAACTGCTTTAAAATGCTGGATTTTGTAGCGCATTGATTTTAGATCTGTTAAAAGGTTGAGGTGTCCCTTTACTGAGAAATAATGCCCACCCTTAGACCAATCAGAATCGAGTATTCAGCCAAGCTGTTGTATAAATTACATGATATTTGTTCCTTATGGAAGATGGGGATAAACTTTGGGTGCAGTACGTACCTTAGTTGTATAGTAAGTTTGCATTAGGTTGCTAGTTGGATTATTGCTACATTTGAACATAATAACATAACATAACTTGAACATAAGAAAGTAGAGATAAGTAGCCAACTTTTGTAAAATAACATGATGCCGTGGGTTGGTTTTCTTCCTGTCCTCCCCAATTTTTTGAGTCACCAGTCACCACTGGTATGCACCAATCAGAGTTATGGTACCTACAGCCAATCAGAGGAAGAGAAGCTCACAACCAATCAGTGAGCAGCAAGGAATAGCCTTTTGTGGCCCATACATGGAGAGGATGGGAGCTGATGAAGCAAGGTGAATGCTTAGGTGAGTAGCTAATATCTAATTAAAATGAATTCATGCCGAATATAATGATCAAACGTAAACATATTTGATTAGTCGCTTCCATAAAGATAACTTTTTAATGGGTAATTGTTGGTTCATCTAGGACCAACTTTATACTTGCTAACGTTAACTATGATTTAATATGAAAGGCAGACAACAACAAGCTTAAAATTGACGTTAACATTACTGCTTATAATCCCTCTATCTCTCCCTCAGTTTTGACTATTTTCCCATCTTTTTAAAAATTATATTATTGGATTGTCACTTTTATGCACTTCCATAAAGCATCCTTAAAGCACATTGTAACCTTGCTTTGAAAACTGCTATATAAGTAGCAGTTGTTGTATATACATTTAGCTAAAGTAGTTATTGGCTTATTCGGCTTTCAATTGCTTGTAGCTAAAAATAATATGGAGCATGGATATGATTAAACATTAGTGTCTACTTATTTGGAGTTTCTTGTCTATAGCAGTATGAATCCAAATTGCATTTGTTTGCAAATATAGTTTAATATTTTCATGAAGATCAATTTTAAACATCTTTGATTAGCTATTTCTGTGGATGGACAGTGTATTCTTACTCTGAACACTAGAGACATGCTCTAAACAGAATTCCCAGGTGAGAGAAGCAGTCAGAGGACTGGTCTCGGTTATTGCCCGCACACTGGAGGAGACCCAGAGACCACCTCCTGCAGCAGGGCCAATTATGCCCAGGGAAGCTCTACCAACTGTCCAGGATAGTGCACGCAGGCAGGAAGCTAGTGGCAATAGATCAGTGCAGGAAGAGATGTCAAGGTTAGGTCAGATACATTTT
The DNA here is from genome assembly GCF_018555375.3 of Anguilla rostrata. Classification (NCBI taxonomy): domain Eukaryota; kingdom Metazoa; phylum Chordata; class Actinopteri; order Anguilliformes; family Anguillidae; genus Anguilla; species Anguilla rostrata. The sequence continues at coordinate 28,461,567 of NC_057939.1, read as the reverse complement.
AAAATTGGGCAAAACTCATAACTTGTTTCCTAATGACTGCAGTAATAAGTTAAAGTTTTAATGCTGAAGTCACCTTTCCCTAGGTCATTCAGAGGGCTGTTCAGGAAAGATGGACCAGTACGTGAAAAAAAGAAAGGGAAAAAGTAGTATACAGTAGAAGATGGAATTTATTAAACTATATTTGCAAACAAATGCAATTTGGATTCAAATAAATGCAAAATCACTTATTTTTGACTAGGCTAATTTTCATATAACTGTCTGGTAGACCTGCTGTTAACCAAGCACGTTATAACCGTAGGTTTTCGCCACAGTCAGTGTTAATGGGCCATGTTACTCCACCGTCGTTTGAGGTGTTTACTCGCTGGGTGACGCTAGCTGACCGATCGTTCGCAAGTCACTTTTAAAAGAATAAAAATGAACACTGTCAGCGGTGATTAAAAAATCTACCAAGTATTTTAATAACTGATCTGCAGGCGTGTAAATATGACAACGCAATTTGTAGAATAAGTTTTCCACCTGGTGCCCGAAGACATAAACACTGTAGACCTACATTGAATTTCTAATTATTTGTTTTTTTCTTGTAGATCATCAAAACCAATGGAGAAAAGCCAACATACACAAGGAGCCCCCAGGACCGATTCTGAGAACCACTGGATTAAATGCTCTTGTCGGTCTCTTAAATTCTAAAAACGTTCCTTTCTAAATGCCAGTTTCACAATGATGGTTAATTTAGTTAAATTCTGTGTGTGTGATTTCACTGTGTGTTGTATGTTATCCAGCAAATAAAATCATAAACCTTAAGACTCTTAATTTGCTTCGTGAAACTGAAAATTCTGCAGTTTATCCAAAATCGGGATTATAGTAGCTTTGTCAGATCTGTGAAGCATGGCCCAGGTAGACATTTACGGAATTTACACGACTGACAAGGCATCAAACACGTTTGACAGAATGAATATTTGCCGGATAGGGTTAGTTAGCTAGCTTTCTAGTCAAATGGCTCGGTAGCCAAAGTTGCAAACTGTTTTAGCATACTGGACTACCTAATATAGCAAATAAGCGTTAGCTGATTACGCTTTCTGCCAGCTACTTATTTGGTTAAGTAGGCTAAAAGAAATAGTAAAAGTGACTTGGCTACCAAAAAAACTTCAGAGGAGGATTATTTTATGGTCGATCAGTGCAGCTGTAAATAGCACACGCCATAATGAAATCACTACGAAATGGGATTTTTTACAGTCTCTGGGCATGGGCCGCAAAAGGCTATTCCTTGCTGCTCACTGATTGGTTGTGACCTCCTCTTCCTCTGATTGGCTGTAGGTACCATAACTCTGATTGGTGCATACACGTGTAGATTTTTTTCCATTGCTATACGGAAATATAGTGCCAAAATGATTTGTATTTTTGTGTGTCCACAGCTTGAGATTTGTATTTTGCAATTTGCAGTTTGAGATTTGTAAAACAGGATTTGTAGTTTTGTGATGCGTAAAACACGTTTTGTGTGTCCACAACTTGAGATTTGTATTTTGCAATTTATAGTTTGAGATCTGTAAAACAGGATTTGTAGTTTTACAATGCGTAAAACACGTGTGAATTGTGTTTTGCGGTGCACAAAACGCGTGAGTCGTGAAACGCGTGTAAATAACATTGGCACTAAATTCACTCCATACAAAACCACACTCAACAGTGGCCAAACCATTTTATACTCAGGATGCACAGACAATCAACACCAAGAGGGAGTTACTCTCATACTGGACAAGGAGACAAACAAGACGGTACTGGAATGGAACCCAGTCAGTCCCAGAATCCTCACAGCAAGGTTCAACTCCAAATTTACAAAGCTCACAATCATTCAATGCTATGCACCCACTAATGAGTCAGAAGATGACCTGAAAGACACATTCTACGATCAGCTCCAAACAATGGTAGAAAAAGTGCGAAAACATGACATGCTTATAGTCATGGGGGATATGAATGCAAAAACAGAATTAGAAAACAAAGGCAGAGAATCCTACATGGGGAGATATGGTAAAGGTGTCATGAATCAAAACGGAGAGCTCTTTGCAGACTTCTGTGGGCTAAACAACCTAATTATTTCAGGCACCATCTTCCAGCATAAAAACATACACCAAAACACATGGCTCTCCCCAGACAAGGAAACTACAAACCAAATTGACTATATCACAATAAATAAGAAATGGAGAAGATCCCTGTTTGACACCCAAGTCTACAGAGGTGCTGATGTAGGCAATGACCACTACCTTGTTGCCTCCAAAATCCGCTTAAAACTGAAGAAACCCCTCACAGCATTCACACGTAAGAAGTTTGCAGTTGACAACCTCAGAGACCCAGCCACCAAGCAAACTTTCTGTCTCAAGCTTCAAAACCGTTACAAAGCTATCAGTGACCTCCAACAACAACAGGAAGAAACAGGACTCAACATTGAAGAGCAATGGAACAACATAAAACATACTTTCCTGGAAACCGGTGAAGAAGCCCTGGGCCATGCCAGGCACACAAGGAAAACCTGGGTAACCCCAAGAATTTGGGACCTCATTGACAAAAGAAAAGAAATCAAGAGAAATATGCTAAGCAATCCACAGAACTCATCCACAGAGTCATTTCAAAAGCAGTACAGAGATAAACAAAAGGAAGTAAAAAGAAGTGCCAGACAAGACAAACGAGCCTTCTTTGACAGAAAAGCGGAAGAAGCAGAGGCAGCAGCCAAAAGAGGAGACAGTCGGACACTGTACAAAATAGCAAAAGAACTGGTTGGCCAAAACAATGCACCATCTAAACCAATAAAAAACAAAAAAGAGACACCCGAACCAGCATGGAGGAACAACTAGAACGGTGGGCTGAATATTTTAGGGAAACTCTAAACAAAGAACCCCCACGGAACCCACCTAGGCTTCTTTCAAGCTCAACATACCTACCAATAAACATGAATGAAATTACCAAATCAGAAATCACTATAGCTATCAAATCCTTAAATAACAATAAAGCAGCAGGTCTAGATAACATCTCAGCAGAGCTCCTGAAGGCAGGCATTCCTACCACGACACAGCTGCTCTACCCACTTTTTAGAAAAATCTGGCAAACAGAGCAATGCCACAGGACTGGCTTCAAGGCCTGATTTTTAAACTCCCCAAAAAAGGAGATGTTGCAGAATGCAACAACTGGAGGGGTATCACCCTTATGGCAACCGTCTCCAAAGTTTTCACCAGGATACTATTGACACGGATGCAAGAAACAGTAGACCAACACCTGAGGGGAGAGCAGCCTGGGTTCTGCAAAGGACGATCTTGCAGCGACCAAATCTTCACACGAAGAAACATAATTGAACAAAGCATCGAATGGCAATCCAAATTACACCTCAGTTTCGTTGACTACGAAAAGGCTTTTGACAGCGTTCACAGAGAAAGCCTCTGGAAAATTTTACATCACTATGGCATACCCACAAAAATCGTTAACCTCATCAAAGCACTTAACAACAACTTTCAGTGTAGTCTCCTACACGAAGGCAACCCCACCAAAAGTTTTGCAGTAGAGTCTGGGGTTAAGCAAGGCTGCCTTCTTTCCCCACTATTGTTTCTAATTGCCTTGGACTGGGTTATGAAAGAAACATAACATGATCAAAGAACGGGAATCAGGTGGACTCTCACAAAACAACTTGAAGACCTTGCGTATATAGATGAGCTCTGCTTATTATCAAACACTTTCAAATAAATGAAGCTCAAGACAAACACTTTGTTTAAACACTACCTCAGGGAAAATCGGACTCCGTATTAACACCAAAAAGAAAAAAGCTCATAGGCATCAACACAGACACACCTGAATTTTAACAGATAAATGGCCAGGACATCAATGATACCAACAAATTTATCTACCATGGAAGCATTGTAGATGACAGAGGAGGCACTGATGCAGACGTTACATCTCGATTAAATAAAAGCAGAGCTGCCTTTGCCATTTTGAAGCCAGTATGGAGATCAAATAATATCTTACTCAAAACCAAAATAAAACTTTTCAACTCAAACATCAAGGCTATTCTTCTATATGGCTCAGAATGCTGGAAAATCGGAAAGAAATAACAAACAAACTCAGAACTTTCATCCACAAATCCCTCAGAATCATCCTGAAAATTAGATGGCCCATAAGAATAAAAAAACCAAGACATTTGAGACCGTTGTAACCAGGAGGGCATCATGGTGATCCTCGCCAGAAAAAGGTGGAACTGGCTTGGACACTGCCTGAGGAGAACATCACAATCAATCCAAAAAGAGGCCTTATACTGGACCCCTGAGGAGAAAAGGGAAGATTAAGGATGACCTGGCGACGTACGGCTGAAGCAGAGCTAAAGGACAGACTCTGGCTCAGATGGAAGGAAGCATCCAAAGTGGCCCAGGACCGGAAGAGATGGAGGGACCTTGTGGAGGCCTTATGCGCCGCTGTACATTAGCAGAAAACTGTCTCGGCGGGAGGTGAAGTACAGCACTGTGGAGAAGGAGTGCCTGGCCATCCAAGTGGCGCTCTCTTATATTACCTCCTGGGGTGCTCTTTCAAGCTCTGCTTGGACCACACTCTCTTTCTGTGGCTCCACCGCATGAAAGATGCCAACGCGCAGTAGCATTATCTGCAAAATAGCCAGCAAAGTTGCAGTTTGTCAGATGATTTGAAAGCTTTCTCGAAGCACAACCCCCCATGGGTCAACGTCATTGCTCTGCGTTTACTGGTTAACCATGATTCCTCACGTTTAGGTACCCAGAGCTCTGGTGCCAAAAGCCCATAGTCAAACATGGCAGCCTCCATGAATTGGCCACTCAGCAGCTCCCATAGGAATCCATGGAACTGGTAATAATAATAATAATAATAATAATAATAATAATAATAATAATAATAATAATAAACTTTATTTGTATAGCACTTTTTAAACAAAGTTACAAAGTGCTTTACACACATAAAAAGAAACAAAATAATACAAGATGTAGACGACAGCTTAAGGGACACATTAAAACAAAGTATATGAATAAATTAACATGAAAATAGGAGCAGCATGAAAGAGGGCCAAACAGAGGAACAGATACAGATACAGATACAAGGTTAAAAGAATATAGTGAATAACAGGATGTTAAAAAATATAAAAATAAGAGTAGAAAAAGTATTAAGAGGCTAAAACATTAAAAGCCACTTTATAAAAATGTGTTTTAAGAAGAGATTTAAAACGAGGCACCGACTCAGCAAGCCTGATCTCCTCGGGCAGGGAGTTCCAAAGTCTAGGAGCTCTAATCACAAATGCCCGGTCTCCTTTTGTTTTTAACCTAGACTTTGGAATGACCAACAGTGCTTTGCCCGAGGACCTCAGGCTACGGGTTTGCTCATAGGGGGAGAGTTGATCTGAAATGTAAGTTTTCATTTGGTGAGAATTCACCAAATGAAACAGGGGTACATATATAATTATCATTATAAATGACAGCTACTCCACCACCACAGCCAGAGAGTCTAGGTTTCTGTAATAAGAGAAAGTGGGGGGGAAGCCTCGTGAAGGAGGCTAAAATCATCACATTTCAACCATGTCTCAGTGAGGAGAAAAATATCAATATTATTTGATGTAATAAAGTCATTGCAGATGAACGACTTGTTATTAAGCAACCTAACATTTAACAGAGCAATTTTAACTTGGATGTGAGCTGTGTGTGCGGAGGTAGGCTTATTCAGGGGAGAACGATGTACATAGATTAGGTTGCTAATACTAACCCCAGAGCAATTAGGATTTCCACTAACTTGCATCCAGAGGATTGGGCCGAGTAAAAAATGTTTGCGGAAAGACTTCTGGCAACCAGGGCATTTGGGTGGATTCCATCGTTCTTGTAAAAGGCTTGGCGCTCCCAAAAAATATTAAAATTGTCAATAAAAACCATATTGGGTGACAAGCATACAGACTGTAGCCATGTATGGAGACTGAGGATCCTCCTGAAACGACCCGGTAGCCGATCGAAAGTGGGGATTGGACCAGAGATAAAAACATGTTTGCCACAGAACTTGAGTAAGTTAAAAAGACAAGTAAAGTCACGTTTCAGTTTTTCCGATTGTTGTTTTGAGGTATCTTTTGTGCCAACATGGACTATAACGTTAAGAACGTGAGGGTATTTTTCAAGACGGTTTGGGGTATGCTCCAAAATATCTAGGACCGTAGCACCAGGAAAACAATGGGTCACTGCAGTTTTAGCCCTGATATTCCTGATAATGGAGTCACCGGTTATCAGTGAAACCGGAGAGTGAGGCAGGGGGCTTCTGACCTGCTAGTTGGCTGTGTCCCGAGGGGCAGGCGGGGGACATCGGTCCAGTGGAGGTTCTGTAGCCCGGGAGGTAACGTTGGCTCCCGGCGGTGAGAAGGGCGCATACGCGGTTCAGCAGCGCCACTCGGGAAGGAAGACGGCTAAGTGGAGGGCTCCCACTGTCTGGACGGGTGTTAACTGGAGACAGCCCGAGCAATGAGGAGGTAAGGGGAGGAATTATAGCTGGTAGAGGCTAGCTTAGCCACCAGGCTTAAAACAAACCTGTAGGCATTCTTCGGGTTTTCCCAGTGGATGTCACGGTAGGAAATAACAGCTCGCCGGTCACTGTTGCTACTAGAGTCTGAGGATTCTTTATTCTGTATTTATGTTGGAAATAGTCGTAGACAAAGCTGGCTGTGTACAATTAAAAGACTAAAAAAGCTGGTAAAATGAAATGGAATAAAATGATAGATTTGATGATGATGATAAAAATAAAAAGAAACAAAATAATGAATAAAACTGCAGCAGAAGCTGCGAAAGAAAGTAGAAAAAGATCAAATAGAAAAAGCTGCGGGAGCTCACAGAGACACGTCTGTATAGGTACGCCTTACACTTGTGCCAGTACTGGCAAAAGTGTAAGTGTAAGTGGAAGCTGTCTCCAGTTCTTGTATATCTCAATGCTCCCACCCTCTCCAGTTCCTATGTACACTCTATAGTATGTGCGCTATCCTCGTTGTACACATGATTAGGCATGTGACTAAGGACGCAACTGAGCATTTTTGTGGAGCAAAAGAATTGCACTTCCCGGTTCAGAGGTGCCCCTACTGAACTCTATAATAAGTAACCAATGAACTGTATAAGAACTAGAAGGGAAACGTGATCACATGGTTCCATTCAATTCTATTCAATTTGACACTCCCACATGTGGCACCACCGCAAGACGGCTTACACGGACCACAAATAGAATTATATGATGAAGCTGCCATGTATTTCCTATGCAAATTGCAGAAATTCAATGAACTCGCTCCTACCTGAATTAGACACCAAATGCTCATATTGAGGTAATCAATGGAAGCAGGCAATAACATTATACATTTTTCCTGGAGCAATTTTTCTTTGGCTGAACAGAACAGAGATAATTATGACCAAATGTCACTATTCTGATTGCATTGACTAGTCGGACAGATCTCTGATTGGTTGAAAACAAAATCGATGAGATTTGAAACAGGTTCTTCATAAAATCACAACTTCATCACGTGATGGGGCCTATCTGCACAGTGGCTTCACTTTCTTCTCTTACAGAACTGTGGGTAGACCCAGAGCTGTAGAGTTCTATCTATGGCTCTGGGTAGGCCTGCCATTAAAAGCATTGATATCAATATGATGCCATGTTACTGTACTACAAACAATATAGGCTTATATATATATATATATATATATATATATATATACATATATATATATATATATATATATATACAGTGGGCTCCAGAATTATTGGCACCCTTGATAAATATGCACAAAAATGCTAAAAAAATGGCTAAACTAAAAAATAATAATAAGCTTTATTTTCCAACATGTGTAAACTAGTGTGCTTGATTAATGATTCATTGGAATCAACCAAAGTCTTACATTTTTAAAATTAAAAAAAATATTTCCCCAAAAAACAGGTTCCACAATTATTGGCACCCCTGGTTTAACGCTTTGTGAAAACACCCCTGGCAAAGATGACAGCCATGAGTCTTTTCCTATAATTTGTGATAAGTTTAGAGAACACATTTGGAGGGATTTTTGACCATTGCTCCATGTAGAACTTTTCAGAATCATTGATATCTTTGGGTTTGCGCTTATCGACCCCCCCCCCCCCCTTCAGTTCAGACCACAGGTTTTTGATGGAATTTAAGTCTGGAGGCTGAGAATTTCCTGGTACTTTGTTGAATTCATTGTGTCACTGATCTAAAATAGTGCCCCGGGACCACTGCCAGCAAAACATCTCCAAAATATCAAATACCCACCTCCATATTTGACCGTAGGTATGAAGTGCTTCTCCTGTATGCATTCTTCTTTTGCCGCCAAACATGTCGATGGTGTGTATGGCCAAAACGTTCAATTTTGGTCTCATCTGACAATAGCACTTTCTTCCAGTCATAATTCCAATGAGGTTTGGCAAGCTCCAGATTCTTGGTTTTGTTTATTGTGCTCAGTAAGGGCTGTCTTCGTGCCACCCTTCCAAAGAGTTATTTGGTATGGAGGTGTCATTTTATGTTTTTTTTTAGACTTGTTGACCGCAAGAAACAAACCAATCTCTGCAATTCTTAAACAGTGATCCTTGGGTTATTAATGGCCTCCCTCACCATCTTTTTCACTGTCCGTGGGGACACCATGCACTTGCTTCCTCTTCATGGCAAATTTGCAACCATTCCATATGTTTTACACCTTTTTATTATTGCCCTTACAGTATTGGTATGTTTAACCATGTATGTCTTTTTTTGTACCCATTACCAGACTTGTGACGGTAAATAACTAGAGCCCGACCGATGCCAGATTTTTGGGTCCGATGCCGATCCCAATTTTGGAGAGTCCTAGCCCACCGATTACCGATGTTTTGACTGATATTTTGTCAAAAAGTGCAACATTTTCAAACCAATTTGAAAAACTTATGTTTTATTAAAGTTTCTATATTTAAGAACATTAAACTTATAAGCAAACAAATAAAAATAAAAATAAACACACAAAGAACTTTTTAGATAAAAAAATGTAAAAGATGATATTAAATTAAATATATATATTCACACCATCTTTAAGTGTGTGAAATCAAAATAACTCCACACCTTGCTTTTACTCCTTTCTTTTCCAGCCATCTATAAAAAAAAAATCAGTTTTCCAGTTTCAAACATGTATTTTTATGAATATTATTATTGTTGTTGTTATTAATTTGTTATTATTATTTCTTAGTATCTATTCTCCATAAATTAATTATATTTTTTTATTTTATTCCTACTACATGATCTCAAAGAGTAAGACTTTATCTAGAGAGCTTCCCTGTCCATAAGAATTCAGTGGTGAAAATAACTACAATGCGCTCTGGCGCGTGACTAGATGACACACTCGCTCGCAATAACGCATTAGCTATTGACACAGCCTCATTATTTCTTATTATTTATTCTCAGTAAGTTAAATGAATTATATTTTCTTATTTTATTTCTACTTCATGATCTCAAAGAATAAGACATTATCTAGCGGAGCTAATGAGTGAATCAAGTGTAACGTTAGATGAAATTAAATTGACTGGATGAAATACGTGAAAAAACTACAATGCGCTTTCGTGCAGGTTACCCACGCTAACTGTTGGTTGATTCACTTCTCCAACAGCAATCCTTCTCTCATGTTATCACGACAAATCTAGATAACATGCCTTAAAATGATCCACGTTAGAAGTGTTTTATCTGCGTTTTTACTGTCTGGCTAGCTTGCTACGATGACGTGTGACTAGATGACACACTCGCTTGCAATAACGCTTAGGCTACACAGCATCATATAGTAGCTAATATCATTATCTCAGATAAAAAACAAATGTGTGATGCATTCAATCACATATATATCGGTCGGGCTCTATAAATAACCATCGGTCTCTTCTGAATTGACAGTTATTTGGCTTTTTCCATGCTGATGGATGACAAAGGGATTTTGTATGCTTGTTACCTCATTTTTATTCTCTAGTGAAACTGGAAGTGATGGAATGACACAAAATAGTTCCTTTAGACTGAGATCAACTAAATTAAGTAAAATTGTATTGCCAATTTCATTTTGTTTGATTTTACTTACAATAATTGTTAGGGGTGCCAATAATTATGGCACCTATGGTTTTCAGAAAAAAATAGATTATTTAATAAAAAAACATTGAAGCATGAGAGTAAATGTATTGAAATAAAAGTATATAGTTTTCCCATATGTTTGAACATAACATATTGATTATTATCTGTGTCATTTATTATATGCAGCCTTTTTTCTTCATTTTTATTAAGGGTGCCAATAATTCTGGAGCCCACTGTATATATATATATATATATTGGCCACTTTATTAGGTACATCTTTCTTGTACTGGATTGGTCTTCTGCTGCTGTACCCCATCTGCTTCAAGGTTCGACATGTTGTGCGTTCAGAGATGCTCTTCTGCATACCTCGGTTGTAACGAGTGGTTATTTGAGTTACTGTTGCCTTTCTATCAGCTCAAGCCAGTCTAGCCATTCTCCTCTGACCTCTGCCATGAACAAGGCATTTTTGCCCAGAGAACTGCTGCTCACTGGATATTTTCTCTTTTTCGGACCATTCTCTGTAAACCCTACAGATGGTTGTGCGTGAAAATCCCAGTAGATCAGCAGTTCCTGAAATACTCAAACCAGCTCGTCTGGCACCAACAACCATGCCACGTTCAAAGTCACTTAAATCACCTTTCTTCCCCATTGTGATGCTTGGTGTGAACTTCGGCAGATCGTCTTGACCATGTCTACATGCCTTAATGCATTGAGTTGCTGGCACATGACTGGCTGATTAGATATTTGCGTTAAGTTTTCAGTTGAACCTTTGTACCTAATAAAGTGGCCGGTGAGTGTATGTACAGTGAGCACCATAATTTATTGGACATTGACACATTTTTTGTTATTTTGGTTCTGTACTCTAGCACTTTGAGTTTGAAAGGATACAATGACAATGAGGTTGAAGTGCAGACTGTCAACTTTAATTTGGTATTTTCATACATATCGGATGAACCGTTTAGAAATTATAGAACCTTTTGTACATAGTCCCCCCCCCGATTTTCGGGCATCTAAAAATATTGTACAGTTTAATGTAGAATAAAGTAATCATTTTTTATATTTGGTCGCATATCCTTTGCATGCAATGACTGCTTGAAGTTTGCGACGCATAGACATCACCAGACGCTCAGTATCTGCTCTGCCAGGCCTGTACTGCAGCCATCTTCAGTTCCTGCTTGTTTCGGGGACTTTTTGCCTTCAGTCTCCTCTTCAGCATGTAAAATGCATGTTCCATTGGATTCAGATCCGGTGATTGACTCGGCCAGTCAAGGATTTTCCGCTTTTTGGCCATCAAAAACCCCTTTGTTGCTCTAGCAGTATGTTTCGGGTCATTGTCTTGTTGCATGATGAAGTGCCGTCCAATGAGTTTGGAGGCATTTGGTTTTATCTGAACAGATAAATTAGATACAAAATATTTCTGTAGACTTCAGAATTCATTGTTCTACTTCTGTCTGCAGTCACATCATCGATGAAGAAAAGTGAGCCCGTTCCACTGGCAGCCATACAGACCCAAGTCATAACACCCCCTCCACCATGTTTCACGGATAAGGTGGTCTGCTTTGGATCATGGGCATTTCACTTTTTTTCTACACACTTTCCTCTTTCCATCACTCTGGTACATGTTAATGTTTGTCTCATCTGTCCACAAGACTTTGTTCCAGAACTCTTGGGCTCTTTTAGGTGCTTTTCAGCAAACTGTAATCTCGCCTTTCTGTTCTTCAGGCTTATCAGTGGTTTGCATCTTGTAGTGTACCCTCTGTAGTCCTGCTGGTGTAGTCTTCTACGTATGGTAGACTTTGACACATCTACCCCTGATCTGTTGGGCTGTTGTCAGGGGGGTTTTCTTCACCATAGAGAGTATTCTCCAGTCATCCATCCACATAATTATTATCAAAAATGGCCGCTGTGCTGCGAGTGTGTGTAACAAGCTGAAGTCTGCTTGCTCAACTATTTGTCTACTAAGGTCCTTGTGAGATATACTTGTTACTTTAATCCGTTGGTGACAAACAAAGCTACTTGTGGTGACTCTGAAAATACAATTTGAAGTAATTTTTTTTGTGGACCAAACTCACAAGTTTTCTTGACCAAACTGTTTTCTTCATTGTAAGAGGGAAAAGGCTGCAGACCTCAAACTATCTGGGAGGGGATGCAGCAAATGAAGCTTGAAATGATCTTGCACATGGATTCCAAACTTGAAACTATTAAAGTCAGCCTTAACAAAATAGAGGGCTCACTATCTACACTTGGAGACCAAGTCTCTGAGCTAGAGCAGAGAGTTGGTTCTAATGAGGATGATGTACAGGATTTGATCTGACGCGTCAAAACACTCGAAAAGGATCATTCTTACCTGAAGGAACGAAATGAAGGTGCTGAGAACCGAAGCTTCATTTCTGTAACCGAGAAAGCCGAGGGTAGGGATATTCTGGGCTTCATGAATCGTCTGATCGCGCAGCTTCTTGGTAAAGAGAATTTTCCTACTCCTCCGTTTATCGAGCGTTGTCATCGTTCTCCAACCTTTGTCAGGAAAAACTCCAAAGCCGGACCAAGGCCAACATTTCTTTCGCTCCCCTGATGAGGTTGAGGCATTCCTTGGCGAGTTCTCTGTTGATTCCCCGAAATAAGCTACCTCAAATGTTAGCCTAAAACATTGTCCATTGACAAACTTTTTTTTTTTTTTTTTGCTTTCTCTTGTTCTCTTCCTCTCTTTCATCTCATTAAGGGTCCAAGCAGCGAAGCTGGTGGAACCCTATTGTATTTGTTAGGATTATTATTATTATCATTATTATTATTATTATTATTATTTTTCTCTGCTAAAAGTGTCTGAGGCTCTGCAACCATAGGTCCTAGAGCAACCAAAATTGGCAGGTGGGTTCCTATGGCCCCCCACTACTCAGGCACGAAAAATCACCTATGTTGGCCAGATGGTGGCGCTATAACAAAGGGTCATGCGTAAAAGGCCATAACTCCCACACCATGAGATAGATCAACACAAAACTTCATCGACCTATGCATCTGAACGTGCTCTACAACTTTGCTATTGGCACCACCTATGTCTGCCATATTGTTTGCCCGCCATTTTTACTTTTTCGTTGGGGCGTGGAAGCTTTATCCGCTAAAATGTCTGAGGCTCAGCAACCATAAGTTGTAGACCAACCAAATTTGGTAGGTGGGTTCCTATGGTCCCCCACTACTCAGGCACTACGAATCACCTATGTCGGCCAGATGGTGGCGCTATAACAAAAGGGTCATGTTTAAACGGTCATAACTCCCACACCGTAAGTCAGGGCCCGCCATTTGGACTTTTTTATTAGTTGGGGTGCGGAAGAGCTGGAGCTCCAAATCTAAGTGTTACGACATCTAGTAAACTTCTTTACGGCAAGCGACATCCATGGCGACGCAAGTAATCCGACACCGTAGGGTCTAGTTTGTACCAGTGAGGGGAGGGTCTGAACGTCGGGGAAGCAATGGAAGACAGTGCCAGCCAGAGTGCATGCCAGGCTACTAAAAGTTTGTTAGTAAAAGCTTTTTGAGAGGATGAATCATTACTTTTCTTTGGCATGGATCCATTTGAAGACAGTATCGGGTGAGTTTGTTAAGTCTTTAAATCTGTCATTATGGTGAGAAATAGCTAAACCATTTTATTGGTAGGTTTTGAGTTTCTGTGCAAACGCGCGAAAACACACTGATATAATAAAACAATGATGGCAATACATGTATAGTCCGCTTCGTTCCGTTGCTACCATAACATAAACTATCTTGTGTCTACAGCTGCAGTTTCTCGCTGCAATTTCTAATATTGAATATAAACAAAAGACGCAATTTATGCTGTAAATCGTATTCTCAATTTAATCTCTAAATTGACTGTAAGTTTAGGGTTGTAACTAGGTAGTTGTTTCGTAGGTGACTTAACTCGTCTTAACTATTGCTTGTATTTTTGCATAGACTGCGTTGTTGCTGTTCTTGTTTGTGTTAGTGTTAATCAGTTTAACCTACAGGGTCCAAGTTGAACTATGCGGTTGTTCCCTGCACTTGGAACGGTAGGCTACTGCCCTCTAGGGTTTTCGACACACTTGTTCCTGGTTATGGTTATACACTTTGTTGTACGTCGCTCTGGATAAGAGCGTCAGCCAAATGCCTGTAATGTAATGTAATGTAATGTAATATTTCGTAGCAACAAGATAAACCCAACATTAGCCCTAAAATATGCCAATACAGCAGTGACAACGCTGCTCACTGAATAACGAAATAAATGAGACAATTTTAAAAAAATTATACCATGTCATTCTACAGTCAATATCTGGGACTAAACATTGAATAAATATACAATCTTACCATTGGTTTTACGCGTAGAGATGTCCCTTTTGCGAATGAGTGGTCATATATTGTCTTGGACAATCCGTTTGTGAAATATACGTGCATCTGTGACGCCTGGGTCGGCTATCTTCAATAATAGCTGTGCGTAATACCACACCTGTTGCTTACGGCATTGTCGCCCTTTTTAGTGCAATTTGGCTTGATTGACAATTCATTTATTCCATAGGTGAGAGTATAAGCTTTCTAACGATGTATAACATGTCTGATTTTGCTTTTGGAATAGCGTTTTATAGGTCAGTGTAACCGAAAATGTTCTTATCATCGCATTCACTTAGGCATTCACTCTGTTTGAGTCTGGTAGCAGTATAAAGGCTGCAACTAACGAAACGTTGTCAATTTCTTGGGAAGTACTATTATTATTGAGGACTTCTCGGCATAGCTAAGCCATATCTTTCCCTATCTGACATCGTTTTTTGGAGAAAAACAAGCGGCCATGACTCTTTCATTGATTTACTGTCTCTGTGTCTATCTACTGAACACAGATAAAATAGCATCATTGCTATGTATTACTGTTCAAAATATTTCGGTTATATACATCATTTTTGAAATTGAGTGTCTTTAAATACGTTAGTAGTATTATATAATGTGGATATTTCACACTAATGTAGGCTAAGCGTTAGTTAGTTGTGTAATTGCTTACTTTTTGTGACGCATTCGCAAAACGTGGTGGACGGTTGAAAATTGTTTTCATATAGGGCATCCCCATACAAGAACACATACGAGAGTACAGAAATACATACAAGAGTTAATTATTGCACATGTACTGTACAGCATTTTGTGACAATATTTTGAATTATTTTTAAATCTGATGGCGATGTCCCATGTTAAACCTTCATGGGGGGCTCATTTATAAAAAGTGCTAAAACTCACTGTAATTAACTGTTTATGCAGCTATCTTTGCCCCGTTCGCTAATGTACTCTTTCAGATCATATAAAATAATTGGTTAACGTTAACTTGGCTGCTAGGCCCCGTCCAGACGTATCATTACACTATATTGCGCCCAACAGTGTAATTCACCTCTCAGTACACGGTTCAAAGTGGTGACTTTAGCCGCGTTTCCAGCGCACAAACTTCCCCCGGGAACTAGGAACCTTTTGAGGAACTCAGTGCATTTCCACCACAGGGACCACGGTCTAAATTCAGTTCCGGGGACATTATTTTACCCCACAAAAAGTCCCTGCTCGGCGGGTAGTACTTTCCAAAAGTACAGGAAGGTTGGCGGTGAGCCTTAAAGAGCTGAACATTTCTGATTGGTCGAGTAAAAATCTGCAGCTGCAAACCGATTTATTATTTTCATAATAATAACTTGAATTCAGACTTTTGGTTATAGCCTGCCAACTTCTTGGAACAGATGAGAAATTAAGATAGAGGATTATAACATGTATGCTCTTCTGTTTTTTTCTTGCTTTAAGTCTGTTTTTATAAAATATTAAGCATTTGTGCTCGGACAGCATATTACGTACCAAAACGCTTTAATTCGGTTGCTGAATATTTCCATCCGGATTTTCTTTGTTAGCCCATTATAACTGACTGAAAGCGTTTCAGGTATGCGGTAGTTCTGCGTAATTTACATTGGGGATACAGTAAATGCAAACAGGGAAAAATCGCCTTCCGCACTTTTTGTCAGGGTAAAATAACAGGTTAATTCTAGTAATCGTCCCTTTTGCTTTTTCAAACTACCATAATTTTACTCTGCGATTCTTCAATTCCACAAAAAGGCCGGAAGGACTAGACTCTAATTTATGCTGCATGGTTCGCATCTGTATTTAGCTGCTCCGCTAGCGAGTATTTAGCTGCTCCGCTAGCAGTAACTTTGAAGGAATCTAGAAGATGAAAGCAAACGGTGGCTGCACCGCTGCAATATTAATTAAAAATGTCACGCAAGTCCGAGTTTTCATTGTATTTATTCTTGTCATTTTGTGATTATATGGAAATGACGATGAGTCGAATCACTCAATTCAACAGTAAATTGTTTGACGTGTTCATGTTTTCTGCTATAAATGTTTTTACCAGTTATTTCTGGAATGTGAATGCATTCAGTCGCTTCGGATGTCAAGACGTCAAAGTGAATGTTCGCATAAAAACATAGTGTGTTTGAGGGGATATATAAAACAGTTACAATCTATTGGCCTGTTATATCATGTTTGTTGTTCTTGTCAGGGTAAATCAGTTCAGATACAAGTCTTATCACTTATAACTAGGGTTGGGTACCAAAAACCAGTACCTTAATGGCACCGGATCCTGTATGGTCAGCACTGACCAGACCGAATCACTGCGCAAATTTCGGTGCCTCGTTTCGGTGCCACTTTTAGTCCCTCCTCGAAATCGCGATCTTGCTATGCTATAATTCATGCAAATTCAACCAACGAGACAACATTTTAAGAAATTATACTATGCCATTCTATAGTCAATATCTGTGACTAAATACTGAATGCACATTGGTTTTACGCATAGAGATGTCCCTTTTGAGTCTGAGTGGTCATATATTGTGTTGGACAATCCGTTTGTGAAATATACGAGTATTTGTGATGCCTGGCTACCTTCCAAAATAGCTGTGCATAATGCCACGTGTTCTTTACGGCGTTGTCGCCCTTTTTAGTACAGTTTGGCCGATTGACAAATTGTTTCTTCAGTAGGACAGTATAAGCTTTCTAACGATGTATAACAAGTCTAATTTTGCTTTTGGAATAGCGTTTTATAGGTCAGCGTACCCGACAATTTTCTTATCGCATTCACTTACACATTTACTGTGGTAGCAGTAAATACCCTGCATCTAACGAAACGTTGTCAACGATATTGTGTAATTTCTTGGAAAGTAGGCTACTTATTATTGAGGCATTCGGGTCATAGTTAAGTCATGTGTTTGCTGATACAGCTATCTGACATCGTTTTCTGGAGAAAACCGAACCGGGTAGTCATTGATTTACTGTCTCTGTCTCTATCTACCGAACACATTATTGCTATGTATGTATTACTGCTGAGAATATTTTGGGTATGTACGTTATTTTTGAAATTGAGTGTGTTTAAATAGGTTAGTGGTATTACATAATGTGGATATTTCACACTGTAAGTGTAAGTGTTACTTAGTACTGTAATCGTTTTTGTGAGGCATACAACAGTGATGAGGAGAGTATTGGAACATTGCCAAAACGTGGTGGACGGTTGAAAATGGTTTTCATATCGTCCCATCCCCATACAAGAAAACATACGAGAGTACAGAGTGTAGAAATGCATACAATAGTTAATTATTACACATTTAGGTACTGTGCAGCATTGTGTGACAATATTTGTGCATTATGTTTAAATCTGATATTAATGTTTCATCTTAAACCTTCATAAGGGGCTCATGTATATGCTTTACAATGGAGAAAAAACATTTTTATTCCTTTTTGGAGAGGTTTTGGAAGTTGTTTCTGGACCCTAGCTATTTAGGCCAATTAGAAAGCTTGTAATTACCACTTTAAAATGCACAGTTGCATTTGTGCCACTTTATTTCTTCCAAAATTATGAATATAAAGTAATCTAAGCTAGTATTGTAGATGGTACAAATGTCTTGCTTCATTTAAAGCATTTTTCAAGTGTCTGTGGTGTTCACATCTGGGGTTACAAAGCTTTAAATAGGGTACCCCCTAAATGGCCAAGGATTGGCCAGATTTGGCATGTGCGCTAAGTGGTGAAAGTTGTTGTTTGTTCTTTATTTTAAAGAAGCTATAAAGCAGATTATGAGATGAATGGAAGGATTAGTGGCCTTCATGTTCATGGCAAACACATTATCACAGTGTGAACATGTAACATTGTACCAGGTGTGCATGACTTTGATGTGCAAACAACAAATAGCACCAGTAATGCTATGTTTTTTTTATGTGGCATCAAGTTAATATAGTTTTTCCTGTTAAGCCATGACAGGGTGTGGCTCACGTCATAAAGTCCGTCAATGGCCTGTGTCAGACATCAGTGGGCATCAGCACAAGACTGTGTTTCCTGACAAATGTCATGCCAATGAGAAAGAGGTGATGTATGCAAAAGTGCCTTATGTAGTCTATAGCATCTAATACTGTGTTATGTACTGTATAGCATGTCATACAATATAATTGGATACGTGCAAGGTTGTTACATCGCTTAGTGTTGTAACAACATTCACTAGCGTATTTATTAACATATTTGATTTATCTTTTGCTTTATGTAGTAACATGTTTGATTTGTGTTTTCTTTATGTAGTTTGTGTTCGTTGTTGGCGATTCACATCTCAGATCTTTTGCTGATGGAGTTGTAAACATGCCAGAGGGTCGGCTGTCCTTTGGTTTTATGGCCACACCTGGAGGAGATGCAACAGCGTTGCGTTTGGAGATCTCCCATCTTGGTGATACTCCACGTACTCCGGATGCAGTGTGCCTGCTTGCTCCGGGGAACAACATGACCTCAAGTCGCACTATTGAGGAGGCTGCCAGGGCCTTTGGGACTCTCCTCAGTGTTGCATTGCAACACTGGCCAAACAAGGTATGTGTCAAAGCATAAACACACTCAGACAAAGGCAATAATGTCCTTCAGTAGAATGTTATGTGTTCACAAAGGGAGTAGTAATAGTCACAGAAATTAAGTAGGTTTTATTTTAGTGCTAATAGCAATTTGTTATTTCTAGGTGTTTGTGGTGGATTTCCCCATACGACATGTACATGCAACACTGGAGTACCAGCTTCTGCTAAAGCAGGAATATCACCGAGTTGCAGCAAAGATGGGGGTGCGGTACTTCTCAACAAACAATGTTTTCCAGCCATCCAAAAGGTATATTCCAAGAAGTTGTGGATACATCATCACTGTTCTTATGCATGTTTCTCTGGGACTTAATTATTATTGTCATTACTTTTTGTTTAAGGCATCTGTGGTGTCAGGATTTGGTACACCTAAGTGATGACGAAGGTATGCCTCTCCTTGCGGACTTCATTTGGAACACTTCATACACCATCCTGCACATCCCTGTCAATCCTGTACCACTTAGAGTGCATCCTACACTCAAACGATGCTTTCACAAAAACAAGAAGGAGCATGGTACTTCATCACAGCCACAGTGTATTGATCGATCTCAATGCTCAGCAACATCCTATCGGCCCTTTCCAGGTAATAACTGCTCTGTGTGTTACATAAAACTGTCCATTGTTAGTGGTGTCCAATGTTTGAACAATGTTCTGTCTCTGTTTTTTTCTTCTTCTTTTTTTTGGTTTTTCTAAACCCATATGTCTGTATGTTCTTGTGTGCAGCTGTTAAAATGAAGTATGTTGACCATGACCAATGGACACATCTGGTGCCTACTGTTCCAGGTAATTCTTGCATGCCAATGTGTCTGTGTCCCGATGTGTTACTGTTATGGTGGAGACCCATATTTCATTTAAGTCATGTTGTTTGTGCTTGTTTCTAGATGTGAGGATGCAGGTTCGGGACCGGCGTCATTGTATACGTCAGCATGCTGCCACAGGACTGTTTGTTGACATACAGCAAGTACGTTTCTGTTGATGTATACACTTTGTTGAACTGTTCAATTACGTTTTCTAAAAAGTATTCTGTAAATCCGCGTTTCCACCAAAATTACCCGGAACTTTCAGTCCCAGGAACTACTTTACCAGGAACTAAAAGGTTCCTTCAGCTAATGGTTGTCTGCGTTTCCACCGCGGTCTAAAGTCCCGCGAAGATTAGGCAAATTAGCCCACTGACGTATGAAAAAGCAACGTTGTCGTCGGTCCATCTGTCACATGATTTCTTCTGTAACCCCATACTACCACCGAAGTAGCCTACATTATTTTCTAATAACCGGGACAGCCCGGAGGGGTTTATTCCACTTATATACAACGGGTTACCAACAATGACTATACATGGTTACTTGTGTATTTATTGATTTTTATCGATTTAATCACATGGAATTGAAATATTCTTTCAATAGCATATTTTACCGTTGTCAAGCAAAACTGTCGTTGGTAGTTGAACTTGGACCGTTATGCAACAAATAGGATATAACAGACCAATAGTCAGATTGTAACTGTTTTATATATCCTCTCAAACACATTCATTATGTTTTTATGCGAACATTCACTTTCATGTCTTGAATCCGAAGCGACAGAATGCATTCACATTTCCAATATAACTGGCAACAACAGCAGAAAACATGCACACGTTGTAAACAATTTGCTGTTTGATTACTTTCTCATCGTCAATTCTATATAGGCTAATCGCAAAATGACAAGAATAGAACGAAAACTCGGACTTGCGTGAAAATTTAAATTAGTAGTGGTAGAGCCACCGTTTGTTTTCCTTCGAAGTTAGCCGAGCAGCGAAGTGTGCCCTCCAGATGCGAACCATGCACCATAAATTAGTCCATAGTCTTCCTGGTCTTTTTGTGGAATTGAAGAATGGCAGAGTAAAATTACGGCAGTCTGAAAAAGCTAAAGGTACGATTACTAGAATTAACCTGTTATTTTACCCTGACAAAAAGTGCGGAAGGTGATTTCCAGTTTGCTTTTACTGTATCACCAATGTGAATTACGCAGAACTACCGCATACCTCACATAACTGTATCAAACGTTTTGAGTCAATTACAACGGGCTAACAAAGAAAATCCGGAAGAAAATATTCAGCAACCAAATTAATCCGTTTGAATGTTTTAATACGTAATATGCTGTCCCAGCACGAATGCTTAGCATTTTATAAAACGAATACTAAAGCAAGAAAAGAACAGAAGAGCACACGTTATAGCTAATTCCAAGACGTTGGCAGGCTATAACCAAAAGTAGGCTACTGCGCCGCATAACATACAAGTTTGATTTGAAGTTATTATGAAAATAAATCGTTTTGCGCCTGCATATTTTCAAACATGGCGCCTGAAAATAGACACAAAAAAATGCTGCGAGTACTCGACCAATCAGAAATGTTCAGCGCTGCAAGCTCCACCCAAAAGGTTCCTGTACTTTCGGAAAGTACTACCCCCCGAGCAGGAACCTTTTGGGGGGTAAAACAAAGCCCCCGGAACTAAATTTAGACCCTAGTTCCTGCGGTGGAAACGCAGGAGTTCCTCAAAAGGTTCCTAGTTCCGGGGTATAGTTCCTGCGGTGGAAACGCGGCTTAAGTAATCAACGTAATTAACTCCTAACATCAACTTGTGTTTACAGCGAATTGTCAACGGAGGTAGGATGGAACGCATCTTTGATACATACATCCTATGTTACCCTTCGGCCTACCGCCAGAACACCAAGCCTGTCCATAGCCGCGTTTCCACCGAAATTACCCGGAACTTTCAGTCCCAGGAACTACTTTACCAGGAACTAAAAGGTTCCTTCAGCCAATGGTTGTCTGCGTTTCCACCGGGGTCTAAAGTACCGCGAAGATTAGGCAAATTAGCCCACTGAAAAAGCAACGTTGTCGTCGGTCCGTCTGTCATATGATTTCTTCCGTAACCCCATACTACCACCGAAGTAGCCTACATTATTTTCTAATAACCGGGACAGCCTGGAGGGGTTTATTCCACTTATACAACGGGTTACCAACAATGACTATATATGGTTACTTTTGTATTTATTGATTTTCATATATCCTCTCAAACACATTCATTATGTTTTTATGCGAACATTCGCTTTCATGTCTTGACATCCGAAGCGACAGA
Organism: Anguilla rostrata; assembly: GCF_018555375.3. NCBI lineage: Eukaryota > Metazoa > Chordata > Actinopteri > Anguilliformes > Anguillidae > Anguilla > Anguilla rostrata. The sequence goes on along the minus strand of NC_057939.1, from coordinate 28,439,460 downwards.
ATGCATTCACATTTATATGTATAACTGGCAACAACAGCAGAAAACATGCACACGTTGTAAACAATTTGCTGTTTGATTACTTTCTCGTCGTCATTTCCATATAGGCTAATGGCAAAATGACAAGAATAGAACGAAAACTCGGACTTGCGTGAAAATGTAAATTAGTAGTGGTACAGCCACCGTTTGCTTTCCTTCGAAGTTACTGCTAGCCGAGCAGCGAAGTGTGCCCTCCAGATGCGAACCATGCACCATAAATTAGTCCATAGTCTTCCTGGTCTTTTCGGAGTTGAAAAATGTCAGTAAAATTACGGCAGTCTGAAAAAGCTAAAGGGAAGATTACTAGAATTAACCTGTTAGTTTACCCGGATAAAAAGTGCGGATGGTGATTTCCAGTTTGCTTGTACTGTATCATCAATGTTAATTATGCAGAACTACCGCATACCTCACATAACTGTATCAAACGTTTTGAGTCAATTACAACGGGCTAACAAAGAAAATCCGGAAGAAAATATTCAGCAACCGAATTAATCCGTTTGAATGTTTTGGTAGCCTACGTAATATGCTGTCCCAGCACGAATGCTTAGCATTTTATAAAACGAATACTAAAGCAAGAAAAGAACAGAAGAGCACACGTTATAATTCCAAGGCGTTGACAGGCTATAACCAAAACTAGGCTACTGCGCCGCATAACGTACAAGTTTGATTTGAAGTTATTATGAAAATAAATTGGTTTGCCGCTGCATATTTTCAAACATGGCGGGTAATGGCGGAAAATAAATACAACACAAATACTGCGAGTACTCGACCAATCAGAAATGTTCAGCGCTGCAAGCTCCACCCAAAAGGTTCCTGTACTTTCGGAAAGTACTACCCCCCGAGCAGGAACGTTTTGGGGGGTAAAACAAAGCCCCCAGAACTAAATTTAGACCCTAGTTCCTGCGGTGGAAACGCACCGAGTTCCTCAAAAGGTTCCTAGTTCCGGGGTATAGTTCCTGCGGTGGAAACGCGGCTCATGACCCAGCACCTCAGTCCGTGGCTGAGAAGAAATCCCTGCACATCAAAAAGCTAAGTGCTGCTGGTTCAGGGCATGTGGGTCGTAGGCCTTTGGTAGTAGTTGACAGGGTCAAAGAAGTTTTAGGACAGGAAGATGTTAGGGACAAGGTAGTAAGGAGGAGAAAGATGGGAAACATACACACCAGTGTTACACAGACAGAACAGAAGCAGGAGTTGCCTACTGAGAGAGCACTGAAACAGGAGTTGGGTAGTCAAATAGTACAGAAACAGAAGTTTGGTAGGGATGAAGGAAGTGTTGTTTGTCAGGGGCAAGGGGGTCACATGCCTTCAGAAGTAGGCAAAGGGCTTCAGGATACACAACACATACATGGGGTATATAGCTGGGTGATGGTATCTAATTTCTGTGTTCCCTTCCAGCCCACTTTTGAATGTCCCAAAAAGTTTAGTATTGCAGAAGTGCGTGATGACAACACATTGCCAATAGCTTGTAAGCCAAATGGGGTGAAATCATTCGCAAGTAAGACACCAAATACACTGGACAACAAAGGGGGGATGCCTTCTGTGCATGACACAAGTGGGGGAGATTCAGACCATAACAAGACAGTGTGCTTACAGACAGTAGCTCATGCTGATATTGAAAACAAACAAAAGGAAATAAACAGCAGACCAGCTGCAGTACTTGCCATAAAAAAGAGCAAGAACCACATAAGACGAGGTATAGGTGAAGGCAACTCAATATTTCAGATGGCAATTAGCATAGCAGAGCAGCATGGTATCCAGCTTAGAAGTGGCAATCCAAACAAGGCCAATGGTAATTGCTTGTATGAATCCATTATTGATAACATAAATGCAAGAGAATGTTTTCCAGAACATTTGACAGAAAGGCCTGAGCACTATAGAAAGGTCTGGAATACTGTAGGTGAACAGAAAATTAAGGCATCTCCATACTATCCAAACGTATATACAGAACAGCAGTGGAGAGAAGCATGGCAAACTTTGCAAACAACTAACCAATATGACCTTGACTATTTTGGTGATATGGCTATCCTTAGTTGTGCTCATACTACTAAGAAAGATATCCTTGTTTTCAACACACCTTGGAAAACAACGAATGCTCAACCTCATAGTCCAATATATGTAGGCTAATATCTGCAGATGCAATAGATCCAGCAAATGCAAGAGATACTCATGTTCCATTGGTGTTGGCATACAATGGCCATCATTTTGAAAGCCTCATTCCTGTTTCTAATGTTGATGTTGACAAAACAATTGCTTTGGTGGATGCATACAAGACTGGAACCTATAAGACTCCTAGGTCTTTAGCACAAATGTTTGAGCTCATTGGAAATGATTTACACAACACAGAAAGCAATTGTCCCACAACAAATAAAACCATATGTACACAGGCCACAGAAAACCAGAAAAGAACAGAGCTTACAGCTACCACCAGTAATTGAAAATTACGCTCCTAAATCCCACAGTTTAGATGAAGCCAATTATACCAGTTATACCATAGCAATAACTTTGCCAGATGTATGCAACAGTTGTCAAAAGCCATTTCAAAGGCTGCTGGTACATTTGCGCAGGTCAAAACAATGTCAATTACATTACAACATGCAATCTTCATATCAAGAAGTCATTGTGAAACACGCAGACCAAAAACCTCTATGGCAAGCTGCCAAACGTCAAAAACTGCAAAAACATAAGCAAAGTGAGGTCAATGTAGGCCTAAACCATGTTGACCAACAACCTCTACCATGTCAGAAAGAGAAAGAATCCACTCCAATTGAAGCCAGTGCAATACACATGAAAGTTACAAGGAAAAGACAGTTGCAGGGTAATTCTGTAGATGTCATAGGAAAAAACGTTTCACCATGTAATGTAAATAAAAACACAGAAAGAGATTGTCCCAGAACAAATTACACAATATGTAAGCAGGCCAAAGAAAACCAGAAAAGAACAGATCTTGCAGCTATCACCAATAATCTCCAGATTCAAAATATAGGTCCTAAATCCCACAATTTACATGAAAGCAATAATACCAGTGATACCGTAACAACAACTTCCCTAGATGTATGCAAGGGCTGTCAAAAGGCATTTCAAAGGCTGATGGTACATTTGAGCAGATCAAAACAATGTCAATTACATTACAACATGAAATCTAATAGCAATCCAACAATGCCTAATCCAAGTGCAGATGAAGTTGTTTTTGTCAATGAAATGGAAAGCCCATGTCTCACATTCTCTCCTTTCACTGTGCAGCAAAAAAAAAACACTTTGTTCAAAAATTAACATCATCCACAACTGACCTGAATATGTTGATACACAAGAACCAGTTCCAATGAATGTCCCAATGAATGATCCTTGTGAGACAAAGGCTATTGTAGGTGATGGTAACTGCTTTTTCAGAGCTTTGTCATTTTCTATTAGTGGAAGTGAAGATCATCACAGAAAAATCTGACTAGCTGTGGTTAAACATATGGAAACAAACGCATCACAGTATGCTCCTATTCTCAGAGATGGATATTTTTCTGTTGAAAACTATTTGAAAGCATCACGCATGAAATATCTTCAAACTTGGGCAACTGAGGTGGAAATACAAGCAGCTGCAGATCTCTTTGGAGTTGATGTTTTCACATACAGTCACAACAAGTGGTTCAAGTATTCCACAGCAAATAGAAAGACAATTCACACAGCTATATACCTAAAACACTGCAACGCATCTCATTACGAAGTAGTTACATGCGTGAAGCAACACAATTCTGACCAATGCACTAAACTCTGCAACAAATCCAATGAATGGCCACAGTCACATCAGATAAGGAGTTCTTCAAGTCGACGTGAGCTTGACAGAAAAAACAAGCAATATGAAATAAACAAACAATTCCGAGATGCAAAAAATAAAAGAGGAATTAAAAGATACAATGAAGATGAAAACTACAAGAAAACCGTCAAAGAAGGCAGCATAAACAAATACAGCACTGATGCCCAGCACCGGACAAATGTGAAACAATACAGCGCACACAAATATGCCACTAATGAACAACACCGTGCAAATAAGAAAAAGTACAGCATAGAAAAATATGCCACTGATAAACAACACCATGCAAGTACAAAACAATACAGCATCGACAAATATGCCACTGATGAACAACACCGTGCAAGTACAAAACAATACAGCATAGACAAATATGCCACTGACGAACAACACCGTGCAAGTACAAAACAATACAGCATAGACAAATATGCCACTGATCAACAAAACCGTGCAACTACGAAACAATACAGCATAGACAAATATGCCACTGATCAACAACACAAGGAAAATCTGACAACACAAGGAAAAACAGTACAATATTACCAGAAGGATTGAATCAAAGAAACAAAGACAACTAATGGACTACATTGTTCAGGAAAGACAAGGTTAGCACTGGTCCCCAATATGTATGCTCCGGAGCGTATGCCATCGACAGCTGTTTAAACATCAAGTCATACAATGTAAAAAAGACACATATGGAAAAAGAGGGAATGCTATAGCTTCATTAGCCAGTAAATGCATTACTGAAACGTACCTTCACAAATGCGAAAGCACCTCTGTAAAACACTGTACAGATCCTAATAGTACACTGTGGATTTGTTACACATGTCACAGAAAACTTCTTCATGGCAGAATGCCTCCAGAAAGTGTTGCAAATAATTTGGTTTTGGATCCCATTCCACCACAGCTGAAGTACTTAAATTTGTTGGAACACCATTTGATTGTAATAAACATTCCTTTTATGAAGATGCTTGCTTTACCAAAAGGGGGACAAAATGGTGTTCATGGACCTGTCACATGTGTACCATCTAATGTCCCTCAGATTGCAAGTGTACTTCCAAGACCAGAGCATGATGATTTGATGATCCGTGTGAAATTAAAGAGAAAGTTAACATACAAAGGCCACTATGAATATCAATATGTAAACAGTGCTGCTATTCATAAAGCTTTCTCATATTTGAAACAACATAACTCATGGTATAAAGATATTACTTTCAACAACAAATGGATTAATCCACTGAACAAAATTCAACAACCCAATGAAAATGATGACATACATCAGCACACATGTGAAGCTATGTCTTTTGACAATGAAACCTGTGTTGAGATTAATCCAGAAAACCCTAATGATGAAGCACCCAATGAAGCAACATCAGATGATGAACACATTTATGAATCAATACATGATACACAGCAACATGGAATGTTCAATGATACATGTTTACAACCTGTTGATATTGTCCAAGGATCAGCACTTTGATGGAATTTTGTCTCTGGCCCCAGCACAAGACAACAACCCAGTCAGATTATTAACTAATGAAGGCAATGAAGCAAAATGCTTCCCTGTTCTTTTCCCCAAAGGAACCGGTACTTTTAATATATGGATGAACAGCATCACAGACAAATACAAAGGAAGACCAAAAACAGAAGCATTTCCTGAAATGTGTTTGGCAACCTTTGCATCACAGTACAGAATTATGTCAAAATCAGACAAGTCATCACCTAACAGCATAAAACTGGATAACAACTTAGGATTTGTAATGAAGAGGACACACACAGACACTGCTATTGTGCGTTATGCCCGCTTCTCACGCACAAAAAATCCTGAGAAATATTACCACAGTATTCTACAATTATTCCTTCCTCATTACAACGATTGTGAGCTGAAACCAACAAACTTCAACACATTTGAAGACTTCTATCACACAGGCTTTGTCAAAATCATCAACAGTGAACTTAAGGCTGTGAAATTCCTGGTTGACACAAATCAAAAACTCTTTGAAAAAGAAGCTGACGGCATTGACAAGGCTCAAGAACATCTAAACAGAGATGGACCACCAGAAGATGCATGGGCGCTAACTTGCCCAGAATCAGAATTACAACGTCTACAGTGTCTGGAAGCAATGACCAGTCATGTAACAAACACAGAGGAAACTGATGAAATCCTTCCCGATCTGCAGCCAGATAAAAGCAACACTTTCACTATCGAACCTAGGTTCTGTGGGTTGCAAAAGGACACTGCAATGTGTCTCCTACGGTCACTAAATGAAAAACAGCTGCAATTATTTTACAAGATTCGGCAGTGGTGTTTACAAAAACTCAACAACGAAAACCCAGATCCATTTTATGTATTTATCACTGGAGGAGCTGGCACAGGCAAGTCCCACCTGATAAAAGCAACCAATTACGAAGCATCTCGTATCTTGTCACAGCTATCAGAAAACCCCGATGACACGCATGTGTTACTCACTGCTCCAACTGGTGTTGCTGCTTACAACATTGATGCTGCTACAATACACAATTGTTTTTCAATTGGAATAGATGTCTCATTACCATATCAACCACTTGCAGAAGAAAAAATTAATACTTTGAGAGCCAAACTCAACAAGCTCCAAATGCTGATTATTGATGAAATTTCAATGGTTGATCATAAACTTCTTACATATATCCACGGACGGTTAAGACAGATCAAACAAACAGGTGACTATTCCTCTTTTGGTAAATTACATTACAACATGCAATCTTCATATCAAGAAGTCATTGTGAAACACGCAGACCAAAAACCTCTATGGCAAGCTGCCAAACGTCAAAAACTGCAAAAACATAAGCAAAGTGAGGTCAATGTAGGCCTAAACCATGTTGACCAACAACCTCTACCATGTCAGAAAGAGAAAGAATCCACTCCAATTGAAGCCAGTGCAATACACATGAAAGTTACAAGGAAAAGACAGTTGCAGGGTAATTCTGTAGATGTCACAGGAAAAAATGTTTCACCATGTAATGTAAATAAAAACACAGAAAGAGATTGTCCCAGAACAAATGACACAATATGTAAGCAGGCCAAAGAAAACCAGAAAAGAACAGATCTTGCAGCTATCACCAATAATCTCCAGATTCAAAATATAGGTCCTAAATCCCACAATTTATATGAAAGCAATAATACCAGTGATACCATAACAACAACTTCCCTAGATGTATGCAAGGGCTGTCAAAAGGCATTTCAAAGGCTGATGGTACATTTGAGCAGATCAAAACAATGTCAATTACATTACGGCATGAAATCTAATAGCAATCCAACAATGCCTAATCCAGAAGTGCAGATGAAGTTGTTTTTGTCAATGAAATGGAAAGTCCATGTCTCACATTCTCTCCTTTCACTGTGCAGCAAAAAAAACACTTTGTTCAAAAATTAACATCATCCACAACTCTCCTGAATATGTTGATACACAAGAACCAGTTCCAATGAATGTCCCAATGAATGATCCTTGTGAGACAAAGGCTATTGTAGGTGATGGTAACTGCTTTTTCAGAGCTTTGTCATTTTCTATTAGTGGAAGTGAAGATCATCACAGAAAAATCCAACTAGCTGTGGTTAAACATATGGAAACAAACGCATCACAGTATGTTCCTATTCTGAGAGATGGATATTTCTTCTGTTGAAAACATCACGCATGAAATATCTTCAAACTTGGGCAACTGAGGTGGAAATACAAGCAGCTGCAGATCTCTTTGGAGTTGATGTTTTCACATACAGTCACAACAAGTGGTTCAAGTATTCCACAGCAAATAGAAAGACAATTCACACAGCTATATACCTAAAACACTGCAACGCATCTCATTACGAAGTAGTTACGTGCGTGAAGCAACACAACTCTGACCAATGCACTAAACTCTGCAACAAATCCAATGAATGGCCAGTCACATCAGATAAGGAGTTCTTCAAGTCGACGTGAGCTTGACAGAAAAAACAAGCAATAGGAAATAAACAAACAATTCCAAGATGCAAAAAAATAAAAGAGGAATTAAAAGATACAATGAAGATGAAAACTACAAGAAAACCGTCAAAAAAGGCAGCATAAACAAATACAGCACTGATGCCCAGCACCGGACAAATGTGAAACAATACAGCGCACACAAATATGCCACTAATGAACAACACCGTGCAAATAAGAAAAAGTACAGCATAGAAAAATATGCCACTGATAAACAACACCATGCAAGTACAAAACAATACAGCATCGACAAATATGCCACTGATGAACAACACCGTGCAAGTACAAAACAATACAGCATAGACAAATATGCCACTGACGAACAACACCGTGCAAGTACAAAACAATACAGCATAGACAAATATGCCACTGATCAACAAAACCGTGCAACTACGAAACAATACAGCATAGACAAATATGCCACTGATCAACAACACAAGGAAAATCTGAAACAGTACAATATTACCAGAAGGATTGAATCAAAGAAACAAAGACAACTAATGGACTACATTGTTCAGGAAAGACAAGGTTAGCACTGGTCCCCAATATGTATGCTCCGGAGCGTATGCCATCGACAGCTGTTTAAACATCAAGTCATACAATGTAAAAAAGACACATATGGAAAAAGAGGGAATGCTATAGCTTCATTAGCCAGTAAATGCATTACTGAAACGTACCTTCACAAATGCGAAAGCACCTCTGTAAAACACTGTACAGATCGTAATAGTACACTGTGGATTTGTTACACATGTCACAGAAAATTTCTTCATGGCAGAATGCCTCCAGAAAGTGTTGCAAATAATTTGGTTTTGGATCCCATTCCACCACAGCTGAAGAACTTAAATTCGTTGGAACAACATTTGATTGCAATAAACATTCCTTTTATGAAGATGCTTGCTTTACCAAAAGGGGGACAAAATGGTGTTCATGGACCTGTCACGTGTGTACCATCTAATGTCCCTCAGATTGCAAGTGTACTTCCAAGACCAGAGCATGATGATTTGATGATCCGTGTGAAATTAAAGAGAAAGTTAACATACAAAGGCCACTATGAATATCAATATGTAAACAGTGCTGCTATTCATAAAGCTTTCTCATATTTGAAACAACATAACCCATGGTATAAAGATATTACTTTCAACAACGAATGGATTAATCCACTGAACAAAATTCAACAACCCAATGAAAATGATGACATACATCAGCACACATGTGAAGCTATGTCTTTTGACAATGAAACCTGTGTTGAGATTAATCCAGAAAACCCTAATGATGAAGCACCCAATGAAGCAACATCAGATGATGAACACATTTATGAATCAATACATGATACACAGCAACATGGAATGTTCAATGATACATGTTTACAACCTGTTGATATTGTCCAAGGATCAGCACTTTGATGGAATTTTGTCTCTGGCCCCAGCACAAGACAACAACCCAGTCAGATTATTAACTAATGAAGGCAATGAAGCAAAATGCTTCCCTGTTCTTTTCCCCAAAGGAACCGGTACTTTTAATATATGGATGAACAGCATCACAGACAAATACAAAGGAAGACCAAAAACAGAAGCATTTCCTGAAATGTGTTTGGCAACCTTTGCATCACAGTACAGAATTATGTCAAAATCAGACAAGTCATCACCTAACAGCATAAAACTGGATAACAACTTAGGATTTGTAATGAAGAGGACACACACAGACACTGCTATTGTGCGTTATGCCCGCTTCTCACGCACAAAAAATCCTGAGAAATATTACCACAGTATTCTACAATTATTCCTTCCTCATTACAACGATTGTGAGTTGAAACCAACAAACTTCAACACATTTGAAGACTTCTATCACACAGGCTTTGTCAAAATCATCAACAGTGAACTTAAGGCTGTGAAATTCCTGGTTGACACAAATCAAAAACTCTTTGAAAAAGAAGCTGACGGCATTGACAAGGCTCAAGAACATCTAAACAGAGATGGACCACCAGAAGATGCATGGGCGCTAACTTGCCCAGAATCAGAATTACAACGTCTACAGTGTCTGGAAGCAATGATCAGTCATGTAACAAACACAGAGGAAACTGATGAAATCCTTCCCGATCTGCAGCCAGATAAAAGCAACACTTTCACTATCGAACCTAGGTTCTGTGGGTTGCAAAAGGACACTGCAATGTGTCTCCTACGGTCACTAAATGAAAAACAGCTGCAATTATTTTACAAGATTCGGCAGTGGTGTTTACAAAAACTCAACAACGAAAACCCAGATCCATTTTATGTATTTATCACTGGAGGAGCTGGCACAGGCAAGTCCCACCTGATAAAAGCAACCAATTACGAAGCATCTCGTATCTTGTCACAGCTATCAGAAAACCCCGATGACACGCATGTGTTACTCACTGCTCCAACTGGTGTTGCTGCTTACAACATTGATGCTGCTACAATACACAATTGTTTTTCAATTGGAATAGATGTCTCATTACCATATCAACCACTTGCAGAAGAAAAAATTAATACTTTGAGAGCCAAACTCAACAAGCTCCAAATGCTGATTATTGATGAAATTTCAATGGTTGATCATAAACTTCTTACATATATCCACGGACGGTTAAGACAGATCAAACAAACAGGTGACTATTCCTCTTTTGGTAAAGTGTCTATCATTGCAGTAGGAGACCTATATCAATTGCCACCAGTCAAAGGAAAACCCTTGTATACACAACCAAGTGGTGTTAACTTATGGCAAAACCATTTTGCTGTAACAGAACTCACAGAAATACTCAGACAGAAAGACACACTTTGCACAGTTGCTAAATCGCTTAAGAACACACAAGAAAAAGCAACCACTGCAACAACAAGATATCAACATTCTGAAAAGTCGTGAGACAGGAGAAGGAGAATTCAGTGAAGATCTTCACATTTATGCAACAAACCAACAAGTTGACACTCATAATTTTCAGATGTTGCACAAAATGTGCCCTCATACCACTTCCATTGAAGCTCAAGATTTTGACAGGGATGCTAAAACTGGTCGCTTGAAAAGAAAAATGACACACCATCTCAAAGTTCACAATACTTGTTCGGTAAATACACTGCATCTTGGCATACATGCACGTGTCATGTTACTGAAAAACATTGATGTTTCAGATTGACTTGCAAATTGAGTCTTTGGAACAGTTTCTGACATATGTTACAAGGATGATGACACTTTCCCATCAAGGATATATGTCACCTTTGATAATGAAAAAGTCGGAAAAATGGCTCGAAATAAAAAACCATCTTCCAAACCTGGACTGGAAAAAGCCACACCAATTGAGCCTGACGTCAGTTTGCTCTGAAGTTAGCTTGGGCTTGCACTGTTCACAAAGTACAAGGCTTAACAGTGGAGAAAGCTGTTGTCTCTCTCAAGAAAATGTTTAGCTCTGGACAAGCATATGTAGCACTGAGTCGTGTAACATCTCTTGAAGGACTCGTCATCGAATATTTTAAAGCCACTGCTATATATGCTAACGACACAATTCACACTTCAATACAAAACATGCCTGCATTCATTGAGCCACCACTTCAATCCTTCAATACAACGTACAGAATTTTTCTACACAATGTTCAAGGACTTTCTGCTCATATCAAAGACATTCGATATGATCACAGGTATTTTGCAGCTGATGTCATTTGTGTGACAGAAACATGGCTAAAACAAGAACATTCTACCCAAGACACTCATCTCAACAACTTTTCATTTCACAGCAAACCAAGGTGTCTTGCATATGATGACACTGAACATATCTTCATGGAACTGAAGAAACAGCAGCATGGTGGTGTTGGAGTTTACTTTAAAAATGATGCAGACTGCAACATCACACATTTGCCATGTCTAAACATTGAATGTTTAACATTCAACATAAAGTCACTGGAAGCAAACGTTGCCATCCTCTACAGACCACCATCCTACAGTTTGGTTACTTTCAGAACAAAACTGCTGCATTTGATTGATCATCTTGACACATTCTTGGGAACCAAAATTATAATGGGTGACTTCAATGAAAATCTCTTCATTACACAAACTGTTCAAGATTTCATGCAGCAACATGGATACACCCAACTTGTTAAACAAGCAACTATTGAAAAGGCCACCTTAATCGACCATATCTATGTCAAAGATAACACAGCTTATAAAATTGATATTCAAATAATGCAAACATATTTCAGTTTCCATAACTGTATTGTCATTGATGTTTTCCAGTAAATCAATACAAATTCCAGAAAACTAATGCTGAATCAAATTATTGCCTCTCATGCAGCCTATGACACAAGACCAATGCCATTAGCTAACTGAAGCAAACAATGAACTCTTTCCGATACATTGATTTATTTGTCCCAGCCCATCTGTGAATAGGCCCTCCTCTCCGTGCACACTCAAAACGTGATCATGCACAGGAGGAAGATTTGTTGTTGGCTTTTCCCCACAGACAACACAGCTGGCCAAATTCCTGAATACAATCAATCCAGAGTTCACAAATGGTTAGTCTCATTAACACCTCTGCACACATTTTTCCATAACTTATGCATTCAACTTTACTCTCATAAGTTCCTCTACCTATGTTCTTAACAAAACACTGTCAATCTCCAAGACCCAACTCTTCAAATAAGTTATTAGCAAGCAGGTAAGGACCCTAGCTAGTAAGGATAGATATAACTTAACATTACAATACAGCTGACTTGTCAAGGTTAGCACGCTGTCATACAATTTTCCCCTCCTGTGAAAACTGCCTGACTTGTTTACATTTTGGACAGATGTGGCAAGTGACTACATCTATACCTGTTTCAGTCATAGCACTTTCAACACAAGCAATATCCGAAGCGCTATCCCAAAATAGCTTCTAATCATGAAGAAATTTTGGGATACATTTTGAAAATAGAAAATCGATATGCACCACAATTATATCAACAAATACCATCTTTGGGGAAACAACACTATATTCTGTAAATACATTGCACTACTTATCCCCATTTCCAGTATGAACTGTCAACATGATTTCTTGACGATGAACAGGGTAAGAGCATCACTTTGAAAAGCACAACAAATAATTACGCATTTTCTTTATATTACTGCACTTTCTGGTTTTCCTTTTTTCTTTCCTTTATCCTCAGGTGAAAACAGACCTCCGAAACCAGCTTCAAGGAACAACACCTGGCTGCCTACTTCAGCATCTCCATAAATGGACCCCATCCTGACGCCTTCCCATATGATAGTGCATTGGAATATTTTTCCACAAAGCCCCGTAAAATAAGATCTTGAAACAAACAGTGCACACTTTGCAAGCTGTGCAGCAGTCACTGTATATTTTCCCATTTATTTTACACAAAGTGTTGCCAGTGGAGCACTGTATATTTTCCCGTTATTTCACAAACTCTACCAATTGAGCACTCACTGTATATGTTTTCCAGTTCTTTCACACAAATTAAAGCTATAGACCACTGTATATATTTCCTTATTTGTTTGACACAACTTGAAGCCATGGAACTGTATATATTCTGTTATTTCTTTCTCACAAAGTAGCCTACTTCCCAATTCAAATATTTCCAGTGCCCCACCTTATATGGTATTATTTCATAACTCATTTTAAAAAGCGTGTGCCTCCCCCCCCCCAGTCAGCTACCGCTAAAAATACAATCTCATTCTGTGGAGAGGGGCATACAGGGGATGACCAATAATTGGATGGCCCATGTGCGTTATTTTGTATATTACATTTACATTTATTTTCCCCTAGCCTTTTTCTGCTCTTGCCATTTTGCTTACGATTTTTCTCTGTATTTTTTTCTTTATTTATATTACAATTAAAAAAATGTACTTAATCTTTTTGTTATCTCTTGTCTTTTTTCTTTGTGATTTTCCTTTTCACATGTTTTATTTGCATACATTTTTACTTGGTGTTTTTCTCATCACTTCCCAGTCTTTTCTGTGTCATTTTCCAAAACACTTTCAAATAAACAATTACTTTTCTCCTATTACTGGTTACATTACATTACAATAATACATTTAAATATGCAATTATCCTTAACGACATTAACTGGACTTCTTGGACTAAAAATCACTACATCTTTACCATTCTCACATTGTCTTACAAAAACTTTCTTAACACACTGTCCAGACTTCATTTTATACTTAGCCATATTTGTATTCATTTTTTAAGCTACCCTGACAGTAGTGATCATATGAAACTACAGATCTTGGATACAAGCCATGTCATGCTACCTCATCTGCAAAGGGAATCAATATTACTGCCATCTATACTATCTAGTTCTTATTAGGGCTCCAAGCAGCAAAGCTGCTGAAACCCTATTGTCTCTGTTAGGATTATTCTTATTTTTCTTTGCTAAAAGTTTCTCACACTCAGCAACCGTACGTCCTACACCAACCACATTACATACATGGCTTCCTATGCCCCCCACTACTTAAGCACTATAAATCACCTATGTTGACCAGATGGTGCCACTATAACAAACGGTCATGCTTAAAAAGCCCATAAATCCCACACCATCATCCACATCAACACAAAACTTAATTCACCTATGCATCTCAACGTGCTCTACAACTTTGCCATTCTATCCACCTATGTCCACCATATTCTTTGCCCACCACTTTTACTTTTTTGAAAAACAGGTTTTTCTACAAGGCTTTTCCAATTTTGCCCCACTCAGCACCAAATAACATACACAGCCTCAGCAGAACAACCTACATAAACGGAATATAAATGGGCCCAGTCACATAAACGTTATGCCCGCTGTCAACCAACACACTTCTCTAACATCGACAAAACATCTCTTACCACAAAATTGCCCATAAGTCATCAATATTTCCTACAATCATCATGATATTCACATGTTGGATGAACATATATGATCATGACAACAAAACCATTTTCATATCGCTCCACAGCAGCCACAATACTGCCAAAGAACATGCATGCCCAATGCTTGGACCCCTCCCAACGCCGCTTGCGGCTTTAATTAGGGGTCCAAGCAGCGAAGCTGGTGGAACCCTATTGTATCTGTTCGGATTATTATTAGGGGTCCAAGCAGCGAAGCTGGTGGAACCCTATTGTATCTGTTCGGATTATTAGGGGTCCAAGCAGCGAAGCTGGTGGAACCCTATTGTATCTCTTCGGATTATTATTATTATTAGGGGTCCAAGCAGCGAAGTTGGTGGAACCCTATTGTATCTGTTCGGATTATTATTAGGGGTCCAAGCAGCGAAGCTGGTGGAACACTATTGTATCTGTTCGGATTATTAGGGGTCCAAGCAGCGAAGCTGGTGGAACCCTATTGTATCTCTTCGGATTATTATTATTATTAGGGGTCCAAGCAGCGAAGCTGGTGGAACCCTATTGTATCTGTTAGGATTATTATTAGGGGTCCAAGCAGCGAAGCTGGTGGAACCCTATTGTATTTGTTCGGATTATTATTATTCTTATTATTTTTCTCCACTAAAAGTGTCTGAGGCTCAGCAAGCATAAGTCCTAGAGCAACCAAATTTGGCAGGTGGGTTCCAGGTGGGTTCCAAAGAATCACCTATGTCGGCCAGATGGTGGCGCTATAACAAAGGGTTTTGCGTAAAAGGCCATAACTCCCACACCATACATTAGATCAACACAAAACTTCATCAACCTATGCATCTGAACGTGCTCTACAACTTTGCCATTGGCACCACCTATGTCCGCCATATTGTTTGCCCGCCATTTAGACTTTTTATTTGGAGCGTGACAGTTTTCTCCGCTAAAATGTCTGAGGCTCAGCAACCATAAGTTGTACACCAACCAAATTTGGTGGGTGGGTTCCTATGGGCCCCCACTACTCAGGCACTAAAAACCACCTCTGTCGGCCGAAGGATGGCGCTATAACAAAAGGGTCATGTTTACAAGGTCATAACTCCCACACCGTAAGTCAGATCAACACAAAACTTCATCGACCGATGCATCTGAATGTGCTCTACAACTTTGCTATGTCCGCCATATTGTTTGCCTGCCATTTGGACTTTTTTATTAGTTGGGGTGTGGAAGAGCTTGAGCTCCAAATCTAATTACGACATCTAGTAAACTTCTTTACGGCAAGCAACATCCATGGCGACGCAAGTAATCCGACACCGTAGGGTTCTAGTTTTTATCAGTGAGGGGAGGGTCTGAACGTCGGGGAAGCAATGGAAGACAGTGCCAGCCGGAGTGCATAGCTACTAGGCTATTAAAGGGTCGTTAGTAAAAGCTTTTTGAGGAGATGAATACTTTTCTTTGGCATGGATCCATTTGAAGACAGTATCAGGTGAATTTGTTTAGTATTTAAATCTGTCATTATGCTGAGAAATAGATAAACCATTTCATTGGTAGGTTTCGAGTTTCTGTGCAAACGCGCGAAAACACGCTCGTATAATAAAACAATGACGGTCATACATATATAGTCCGCTTCGTTCCGTTGCTACCATAACATAACACACTATCTTGTGTCTACAGCTGCAGTTTCTCACTGCAATTACTAATATCGAATATAAACAAAAGACGCAATTTCTGCTGTACTCTGCCAATGTCTAAATAAATAATACGGTACGGTAGAGCTTTGAGAGGATGAATTATTACTTTTCTTTGGCATGGATCCATTTGAAGACAATATCGAAATCGTATTCTCAGTTTAATCTCTAAATTGACTGTAAGTTTAGGGTTGTAACTAGGTAGTTGTTTCGTAGGTCACTTAACTAGTCTTAACTATCGCTTGTATTTTTGCATAGACTGCGTTGTTGCTGTTCTTGCTTGTGTTAGTGTTAATCAGTTTAACCTACTGGGTCCAAGTTAAACTATGCGGTTGTTCCCTGCACTTGGAACGGTAGGCTACTGCCCTCTGGGGTTTTCGACACACGTGTTCCTGGTTATGGTTATACACTTCGTTGTACGTCACTCTGGATAAGAGCGTCAGCCAAATGCCTGTAATGTAATGTAATGTAATATTTCATAGCAACAAGATAAACCCAACATTAGCCCTAAAATATGCCAATACAGCAGTGACAACGCTGCTCACTGAATAACGAAATAAATGAGACAATTTTTTAAAAATTATACCATGTCATTCTACAGTCAATATCTGGGACTAAACATTGAATAAATATACAATCTTACCATTGGTTTTACGCGTAGAGATGTCCCTTTTGCGAATGAGTGGTCATATATTGTCTTGGACAATCCGTTTGTGAAATATACGTGCATCTGTAATGCCTGGGTCGGCTATCTTCAATAATAGCTGTGCGTAATACCACACCTGTTGCTTACAGCGTTGTCGCCCTTTTTAGTGCAATTTGGCTTGATTGACAATTCATTTATTCCGTAGGTGAGAGTATAAGCTTTCTAACGATGTATAACATGTCTGATTTTGCTTTTGGAATAACGTTTTATAGGTCAGCGTAACCAACATTTTTCTTATCTGCCAATGTCTAAATAAATAAAACGGTAGGCTACTTTGCGCGCAGCACGCAGATCGCTAGTTGATATTACGTCTTTTATTTCTGTTTTTTCTCAATGTCGTATTTATTATTTGAAATGTGCATTTATGTGTTATTATTCTATCTGTCTCTGTGGCGCTCTGAAATGAGCATTCTCTGCTAAGCTGAGCAATGGATTGGAATATGTGTCTGACGTAGTGTTGCACGGTATACCAAAACTTCAGCACTTTCTCGGTACTTAAAAAAAAAAAAAGAAACGGTTCAGTATTAGAATATTCCGACGTTCGGTAGTTTTGAGTCAAATGTAAAAGCCAGGGAAAATTGTCTCCCGCATTACTTATTGAGAGGATGAAAAGTGTAATTTGTCAGAATCTTCGCTAGAAGGCAGTAGCAACTGTTTGCCAAGTGAGGTGACTTGCGCTTGTGCACTCAGCTCCTTGATACAGCGCAAGCTTTGACTCAGTTCACTTTAGTAGCAATAGGTGTTCCAATGTGGAAATATTTTATTATAGATAGATGCTGTATTGTTATTAAAATATGCTGTTTTTAAATCTATTTAAAGGTGAAAGATGTCATGGTCCTGTGTTCCTGTCTGCGTTTTCCCTGTTGGGCCGCCAGATGGCGGCACTTCTGTTTTGTGTCCTGCTCCCCCTGTATAATTGTTTGATTGTTTCCAATTGTTCCATTAGTGTTTGCTGGTTGTCTCGTTTTCCCTTCCCTCTCTGTGGCCTGATTGTTCATGGTGCCCTCCTGTGTCTCGTCAGTGTCTGTTCTATTTAAGTTTCCCTCTTCCTTGACTCAGGTGCTGGATCCTTGTGGTTATGTCCGGTTGTGTCGTGCGTAAGCCCCTACCCAAGTGCCTGCTCCATGTGTTCCTGCCCATGTCCTGGTTTCCTGGTGTTTTTGGTTTTTCTGCATTTTCTTTGTTCCTGTGTTTTGTAGTTTTCCTTCGGTTGTTGAAAGTCCCCCTGCGAGGCTTTGTGTTCCCTTTTGTTCCCTTGGTTAAGTAAAGTCTTTTTGTTCTTTCATTTGGAGTTTTGTATTTTTCCACCCTCTGCGTTTGGGTCCAAACCCCTCCATGCATCCTGACAGAAAGACCTGTTTTAAAGATTTACTTTACAACTGTTTAATTTTTGAAATATATTTAACATATTTTTCTATTGTTCAGTGTTGTAACACTATAGGCCTATGCATATTAATATGTTGAAGAGGCTTCAACTTAAAGGTTGTTAATAAACCGTGAATTAAAAAATCAGGTCAACCCTTGTGGACATTACGTTTCTGATCTATTAAGGTATTTTCAATATCGTTAGGTACCGATTATTGAATCAGTATTGTTTCAGTATCGAGTATCGTAATACTAAACCTGGTATCGGTATCAAAGTCAAAATTTTGGTATCGTGACAACACTAGTGTGACACCTTTTTTAGTTGCGGCATGGAAGCGCTGCAGCTGTACATACACATCCATGGCGACGTAACTAAGTCATCCACCAGCGTCTCTTAGCACAAAATTGGCCATAAGTCATCAATATTTTATACAATCATCATGATATTCAGTAGATATGTTGGGCGAAGGTATATGATCATGAGGACAAAACCATTTTAAAATTTCTCCATAGGGGGCGCGATAGTGCCAATGCTTGGACCCCTCTCAACGCCGCTTGCGGCTTTAATTATTATTATTATTATTATTATTATTATTCTTTTCCCGGATATGGTCAAATAACTCAAAAAGTCCTTGACCAAAAATGAGATAAATTACCAGGTCGAATCTAGAGACCATGAGTAACTATGCCAGAAATAATGACCATGGTTCGTCCATAGGTGGCGCTATAGTAACCGATTCAAAAAGCAAATTTCAAAATGCTGGCACTTCCACCCAGTTTGATGAAAATTCATTTAACCAGGTGTACTTGTGTCATTCCTCATGAGGTACAAATATGCCTCAAGAATTCATAAAGTCCGCCGTGATGGATTTTTCTGCAGATTGAAAATTTGGCAAAACCTATAAAAAGTTTCTGTAAAAAAAACTGTAAGTCCGATTGATCCGAAATTGCTCATGCATTTGTAGGGTGCATGTCTCCCTATAGGGTGTTAACAGCTAAGAGATCCATTCCAAGATGGTGGAGAAACTCATATTTAAAAAAAACAGAATTTGGCCACAAATTTCAAGTGCTTATAACTTTTTATAACAATAATCTAGGGACTTGAAACGGACTGGGCATGAAGAGGGCAATACCATGTTGTATCTTGTCGAAGCAGTTGCGAATATTAAAAAAAATAAAGAAAATTAAAGGCATTTGAAATTTTGGAGGGAAGCTAATGCTAATGCTAATATTATACAAATTTCAAGTGCTTATAACTTTTTACAACAATAATCTAGGGACTTGAAACGGACTGGGCATGAAGAGGGCACTACCATGTTGTACCTTGTCAAAGCAGTCGCAGATATCTCAAGAAACAAGGAATGAAATTTTGGCAGGCAGCTAATGCTAATATAATGCTTTTACACTAGAACCGCCAGGATTCGTTGTATACCTAAAACCACCAACGGGAAAAATTTACCGGCACAACTCTTTTGCATTGATATTGCTAAAAACTGTATTTTATCACTGTAGTAACTAATTTGTTTCACAAGGGGATGTCTAATATCACGAAATAACTAGGCTTAATCATCCATTGTCTTTTAGTCCTATTGTTTTAGGCTATATTTAAATGCAGCGTTGGTCGGATTGCGTAAGTCAGTAAAGCCTACAAGTTGTCACAAAAAATTCAGAATATTGAAGAAAAATGTGTGTATTTGTGTGGTATGATATTATAACAAAACTGAATCCATCATATACTGAAATAGTCCATGAAGAAACTGGCCTATTTGTATATTTAAATGACCATATAAACAACCGCGTTAACGAATGATTTCACCTTGCAACATTAGATGCATTGATATTATACTCAAACATTTTTACCTAATCAAGCATTAAAATGTGCATATGAACAAAGTCGTATTCTAATACTTCAAGCAGTATTTACATCAAGGTAATACACTTTCATGTCAGTAGATGGTGGTCTGGTGCTGCTGTGGATCCACTAGGAGTCCGTAGCTACAAGCTCAGCTCAGAAATAAACAAGCTCTGATTTGAGCAGGGCGCTAGCTTTGGTCCTCTCTCTGTCAATCCACAGGTACTGCAAAACTTGTTTTTCTACCTTTAGCTTGGTTCAGGATCTAATGTGAATGCAGTATTAATTGTTTTGTAATGTTTTAACATGATTTTGAGATGTGTGTTATGTGTAGGAAGCTTCGTTTTGTAGCTAATTGTTCCGACGAGCGTCGTCAAGCTGAGTAGTTCTTTCCATGAACTTCAGTTTCACACAGTAGTTTTATAAACAGTTTTTATAAAACGGGTAGCTCAATCAATTCGCATCGGGCCGAACAACGCCACTTAGCTGTGACATACTAACCATATACCACGGCTTGTCGTGAGCTACTGCTTAAATATATAGGCTACACAGTGCATCATAGCCTGTGTAACCTAGCCTGCTTCCTAGCCTGTGTGACCCTTGCTGCCAGTCCAGAGTTCCCCTAGGTCTGGTGCCGGTAACACAGACATCAATGCAGTTGAGTTATTGAGATTTACCTTATCGATAACAAGCTACATTGAGAGTGAATGTACCAAGTTTATGCCTACCTTGCGCAAGTACTGTACATATGCCCATAGATGAGTATGTATTGTACATTGTATGAGTATGTAACACAAACCGCGCGAAACTAAATGCATATGGTTATACGCCAGAAATAAATGCTTTCTATAGTCGGTAAATTTTACCCGCTTGCGCTTTTAGGTATAAATGCCTCAAACTTTTTCTGTTTTTATCTAGGCCTATAACTTTCTTACATTAGGACGTACTTAATAACTCAATTTTAGGAAAAGTCAAGGACTGGGAGACATGAGATTTTGTTATTGAAACAGAGTTACATACACTTGAAAAACAGAAACGGGTAAATTTTACCCCGTGGCGGTTCTAGTGTTAAAACTCATCTTCTCATAAACGCTTTACCTGATTTCGTCACCATCGCACGTGTACTCTTGGGTATTCTCTCCATCAAGGGTGATAAAGGAAAGTTGTTTTGTTTAAAAACTGCGTGATTTGTGGCGTGACAAAGTTAGCACTTTATGATAAATGCACATTCATATTTCGAAGTAATGTTTCTCATGAACCGGAAGTTCGATCGTCTCACGCACGGGTATGTAGATTGTCCAAAATCCTGAAATTTACGCCGCTTGGACTCTTTTCTACTTCGCCTTGTATTTACCTGTATTGGACATGTTCGTAGGGCCCCGCATTGCTGCTTGCAGCTATATTTATTATTATTCTTTTCCTGGAAATGGTCAAATAACTCAAAAAGTCCTTGACCAAAAATGATATAAATTACCGGGTTGAAACTAGAGACCATGAGTAACTATGCCAGAAAGAATGACCATGATTCGTCCATAGGTGGTGCTACAGTAACCGATTCAAAACGCAAATTTCAAAATGCTGGCATTTCCACCCCGTTTGATGAAAATTCCTGAAACCAGGTGTACTTGTGTCATTCCTCATGAGGAACAAATATGCCTCAAGAACCCATAAAGTCCGCCGTGATGGATTTTTCTGCAGATTGAAAATTTGGCAAAATCTATAAAAAGTTTCTTCTAATAAACCGTAAGTCTGATTGGTCCGAAATTGACCATGTACGTGTATGGTGCATGCCTCCCTGTAGGGTATTAACCGCTAAGAGATCCATTCCAAGATGGCAGAGAAACTGGTATTTTAAAAAAAACAAAATTTGGCCACAAATTTTAAGTGCTTACAACTTTTTACAACAATAATCTAGGGACTTGAAACGGACTAGGCATGAAGAGGGCCCAATCCATTGCTCAGCTTAGCAGAGAATGCACATTTCAGAGTGCCCCAGAGACAGATAGAATAATAACACATAAATACACATTTCAAATAATAAATACGACATTGAGAAAAAACGAAACAAAAGACGAAATATCAACGCGCGACCTGCGTGCTGCGCGCAGAGTAACCTACCGTATTATTTATTTAGACATTGGCAAATAAGAAAATTTTCGATTACGCTGACCTATAAAACGCTATTCCAAAAATCAGACATGTTATAGCTACATCGTTAGAAAGCTTATACTCTCACCTACTGAATAAATGAATTGTCAATCAAGCTAAATTGTACTAAAAAGGGCGACAACGCCGTAAGCAACAGGTGTGGTATTACGCACAGCTATTTTTGAAGGTAGCCTACCCAGATATCACAAATGCGCGTATATTTCACAAACGGATTGTCCAAGACAATAAACGACCTCTCAGGCTCAAAAGGGACATCTCTACACATAAAACTCGTCGTAAGATAGTATATTTATTCAATGTTTAGTCCCAGATATTGACTGTAGAATAACATGGTATAATTTTTTTAAACTTTGTCTCGTTGATTTCGTTATTCAGTGAGCAGCGTTTTCACTGCTGTATTGGTAGGCTATATTTTAGGGCTAATGTCGGGTTTATCTTGTTGCTACGGAATATTACATTACATTACATTACATTACAGGCATTTGGCAGACGCTCTTATCCAGAGCGACGTACAACAAAGTGTATAATCATAATCAGGAACAAGTGTGTCGAAAACCCTAGAGAGAAGTACTGTTCCAAGTGCAGGGAACAACCGCATAGTTCAACTTGGACCCTGTAGGTTAAACTGATTAACACTAACACAAACAAGAACAGCAACAATGCAGTCTTTGCAAAAACACAAGCAATAGTTAAGACGAGTGCATTAACTAAGTCACCTACGAAACAGCTATCTAGTTACAAACCTAAGTTTACAGTCAATTTAGAGATTAAATTGAGAATACGATTTCTATTAGCATAATGACGGATTAAAAGGCTAAACAAACTCACCCGATATTGTCTTCAAATGGATCCACGCCAAAGAAAAGCAATGATTCATCCTCTCAAAGCTTTTACTAACAAACTTCTAGTAGCAAAAAACGAAATATCAACTCGCCATCCATGCTACCTGCTTCCTACGCTCAGAGTACCTTATTATTTATTTAGACATTGGCAGAGTAAAGCATAAATTGCGTAATTGCATAATTTGTTTATGTTCAATATTAGTAATTGCAGTGAGAAACTGCAGCTGTAGACACAAGATAGTGTGTTATGTTATGGTAGCAACGGAACGAAGCGGACTATATAGGCTATGTATTACCGTCATTGTTTTATTATACCAGCGTGTTTTCGCGCGTTTGCACAGAAATTCAAATAATATCAATAAAATGGTTTAGCTATTTCTCAGCATAATGACAGATTCACAGACTAAACGAACTCACCCGATACTGTCTTCAAATGGATCCATGCTCAAGAAAAGTAATTATTCATCCTCTCAAAAAGCTTTTACTAACAAACTTTTAGTAGCCTAGCATGCACTCTGGCTGGCACTGTCTTCCATTGCTTCCCTGACGTTCAGACCCTCCCCAGCTTCGCTGCTTGGACCCCTAATAATCCTAACAGATACAATAGGGTTCCACCAGCTTCGCTGCTTGGACCCCTAATAATCCTAACAGATACAATAGGGTTCCACCAGCTTCGCTGCTTGGACCCCTAATAATAATAATCCTAACAAATACAATAGGGTTCCACCAGCTTCGCTGCTTGGACCCCTAATAATCCTAACAGATACAATAGGGTTCCACCAGCTTCGCTGCTTGGACCCCTAATAATAATCCTAACAGATACAATAGGGTTCCACCAGCTTCGCTGCTTGGACCCCTAAAAATAATAATAATAATCCTAACAAATACAATAGGGTTCCACCAGCTTCGCTGCTTGGACCCCTAATAATCCTAACAGATACAATAGGGTTCCACCAGCTTCGCTGCTTGGACCCCTAATAATAATAGCTGCATGCATATTACCAACAAAACAATAGGGTTCCTGCATCGTAGGACCCCTAAATATAGCTGCAAGCAGCAATGCAGGGCCCTATGAACATGTCCAAGCTGCGTAAATACTAGGCAAAGGAGAAAAGAGTGCAAGGATATACTCTGATCACCTAGGCGAATATTATATGACCTTACCATAAGATACAAGATGGCCAATGTTAACAGAATGAAACCTTCAGCCTCGGTAGATTCAATATCTATTTAAATAAACAAACAAGATTTAGCAAAAATATGAAATTTATGTATAAAAATGTGTCGTTGGAAACCCCTTAAGGCAAGGATCATCAACTCTGGCCCTCGAATCCAAATCCAGCCCTGGTTTTCTTTCTCCCGGGTAATTAGTGCTACTGATTGGCCAGACTGTCTTCACACCTGACTCCCAGGCAAAGGGAGGGTGGAAAACCAGCAGTTCTCGGCCCTTGAGGACCGTGAGTTGCTGATCCCTGCCTTAAGGTAAATAGTAAAACAAAGGTAAGTGGAAATAAACCACTTGAGCTGAGTATGAAAGAAACACTCTTTAACCCCTAAGGTAAGTATGCAAGATATAAAGTAAACCCTATCTTTCACTCAATGTAAACCTTGATGTTTCACTCAAGGTTGTTGAACGTAATATACCTTTAAGTTCTAGGTACCCTTTAAACTTCAAAGTTTAGTATGTATTCATACAATAATTGAATTCAACAAGTTTAGCTATTAAGCTGTCCAATATTATTTAAAACACTATATTAATATGTATACAATACAGCATATTTCAATAATAATAATGTTCTATTAGCGTCAATACATGGCTACCACAATATAAAACAGCTTAATTTAACAGCAGTGAAATTACAACCGTGTTCACCTTAAATGCAATACAATACAATGCAAACACTTTGTGGGCCCACACACAAGGTAAAACAAATTAGCCAGCAATAATAAAGAATAAAAGAACCCCCACTGCAGGCCTGATCAAAATGTGCTTACTGTGAACAATGCAGATTTCTTCCCTTGCTAGAGGTGCTTGCGTACTTTTCCGGTCACACGGAGCGCTGTCGGGTTTCCCGGTGCCAGAGGTGCCAATATGCTATTCCTGATAGTATAGAGCGCTATCTGGATAAACAGTCAGTGTCCAGGTTCCAGTCCTCAGTGCTGAATGTGCGCTAGCGTTATGTTAGCGCGAGATAAATTGCCATAAAGCTGAATGCAAGCTGAAGCAACACTCTGTAGCAATAGCAAGCTAGCTAGCTCCGATAATACTTAACAGGTGCTCACTGATGCGGATTCCACTCGAATTGCTCTGATAACAGCACTTTACTAGCACTATTACAAGCACTTACGGATGTAGCTAGGCGCTACAAATTGAAAACAAATGCACACGATTGCACTGCGGGCTTCACACTGCTGTGACGATAAAGAGAGAGATTTTCATTGCTCACGCGTCTTTGATACAGTATAGTCCACGAGCCAGACCCCCAGATTTGGGCCACCGGTACCATTTAGAGGGACGATGTCTCATAGTGATTTTTTTTGAAGGGCTATGTCCCTAGTGTTGGATAATGTGTGATAGCAATGGTAGCTTTCTATGTGCTATCACTCCTTTTTTCATCCCACCATCCTTTATTTTTTGTTCATATTTTAAGTCATTTCACACATATAGCGAGTTTAAAACAAGCTAACAGATACAATACCATCAAACCATATATCATTGGAAAGCTGCCAGTCAGATCTATCCACCAGACACATTTCCAAGATTCTAAATCAACTGACCTTTGACCTCTAAATCTGTATTAAGGTACATTTGGAACTACCTTTATAATTTGCTTTATAACAAACACTAGCTTGATCCCACATTGCTTTTGACAGTTTCTTCAGGAAGGCAATCAAAAAGGCTTTAAAGTGGTACATAACATGTTCAACTAAAAATAAAACTTTTAATATGGATATCTTAAAGTTTGTGCCACCTGCTTCCTTTGGAATGTTCAGCATAGCATAGGATTCTACACAGAGGAGCAGCTCGGTCTTGGAATTGTACCTTTGGTATTAGAAACACCAAATTACTTACACTTTTAGACCAGGTCTACAGAATTACATTTTTTAACAGACCCATCCATAATTTTGCATATTTCCCTCTAGACCCATTTTCCAACATGGCTGCCATACAACCGAATGGCGTCCTATTGGCTGGAATTCGCCTAACCATATCTTCATACCTCATTGTTGTAGAATGCCTAATTATGCCTCAAAATGTTTGTAGACATGAAGAAAATGTTGTACAATTTGCAGTGTTTTGGAAAAAAATGTGCAAAAAGCAGGGCAAATGGTGGATTTTTAAGCTGTTCAGAACCCTACCTCAAAAATATTACGTACAAACATATAAACATGCATCTTAAAATATTTGTCTAAATCAGCACGATGTGCAATTTTATACTTATGGGTAATATAATGATCTATCTGTACAGAGCCACTGTATACATTAGACTATAGGGTATGGCATATGCATAAAGCTTTGATTGTTACCATGGAAACAAATAACAATTAAACAGTTAAAAAAGTTAAAATTTGAATTGCTGTTCTGAAGATCAGATCAATTAAACTCTCTAAAACCTAATGGTAAGTTAAAGGGAACCCCGCCTGTTCAGACACTTAGGCCTTAAAATGGTCTAAATGCCTTCAATTATATAAGCATGTCATAAAAACCATATAAAAGATTTTAGTTATTTAAAATAAAATAAAATAAAAATCGACTCATAGGTCGCCATTGTTATTACCATCACAATGCACTCTGGGTAGTGACGTCAAATGGTTGCATGGGTCTCCTGTCCATGGGTTTTGTCCATTGAGCGGCATTGAAAATGTCTACTTTTCAGCCTTTTCGATCCTAGCCAGAGCGGGACACTACTCAGCAGGAAAGCACCGAGGACAGACTCATCAAATAAATAAAAACGATGAAGATCGGGGCCAGAGCAGATGAGAGTAGTGTATAAGAGATGGTGTCTGTGGAGCAACTGCTCGCCTACGCTAACTAAGATGGAAAAGTTTCAAAGCTAGAGCTCCGCTTTCTAGCAGCAGCCGTTCAAAGTCACTTGACCATACGGATCAAACTATCGCTTTTGGTGAAACTGAAACGTATACATGTCCGTCATTAATTTAAATGGCTTTACGTAATTATTGATCCGCATCCTTAAATCTTAAATCGGTGACAACACCTCCTTTAAATGTATCGTATCCGCGTGTATTATCATTAGGGAATATGCATTTAAAGGAGGTTTTATCACCAATATCATATCACCGGTAATAACAATGGCAACCTATGAGTCGATTTTTATTTTATTTTATTTTAAATAACTAAAATCTTTTATACGGTTTTTATGACATGTTTATATAATTGAAGGCATTTAGACCATTTTAAGGCCTAAGTGTCTTAACACGCGGTGTTCCCTTTAATTCAACTTTCATTTGATGTTACCTTGAAATTTCACATCTATCTTTGATACATCTTTGATACAATTCTACAAATTACATCTGTAATCATGTAATCATGTAATCAGTTGTGTTTTTCTTAGATGCAGAGCGAGAGATAAACAAAATGTACTCAAACAGCTAGGCCCCTACAGGGATCACCTATAAGCTATCTCTGGGTAACCAAGAATACATGATCTAGTTACTGTAGTAATAGTAATAGTTAGTAAAGTCTAAATAGGTTACCCAACAATTTTGCTATTTTGCAAAGTCTATCTAAAAATTAGTAGTCACACTGTGTTTTTGCTTCAGGTTCAGAAGGTGACAGAGTATGGGGAGAGGTGTGCCTTTCAGTGGTGCCTCAGAGAGTCAGTGTTTGAGTTTTAGCTCTTCACCTTCAACAAGGAATATGCCCTCCCATGGTAAGCAACCACAACTTAGATCTCCCATACATACTGCTCATGAAAATGACAAGCTTTACTAGCCCAAATGGCAACATTATTTGCCCCTAGTCTAGAAATTGTTCTACAATAACTGGAAACTTATTTAGTGTTTTTGTGCCTCACGTGAAAGAGTAAATGAGAGCCAAGTGGATAACTGTTTAGAAATGGAGAGAGGCAGTCAACTTAAAAAAACTAAGCAAGAATGCATCATTCATCTGTCTTCAACTAAGTGCAATGAAGGAGCTTTGGTCAGTCCACAGACACATGAATCGTGGCTGACTCTGGTTGAGGCTGCACAAGTGAGAGGTCATGAACCAGTTCTAGAGATTGCAAGGCATCTTGGAGAGAGGGAATTACCCAAAATACATATCACAGGAAATATAGGAGCCTATTCACAATGAAAAGGGATGTCATGGCATTAAAACGAAAATGAAAGGACAGAGTATGTGATGGGGTTGAAGAAAGAGGTTCAGATATAAAAAAAGCTTTCAAGAAGATTATCCTCTGAGATGTCAGTCTAGGGTGTATAAACCTGAGTGCATTTTTTGTGGAAAGGCCAAGTACATGAAGCGCACAAAAAAATAAAGAAAGGGCCACACAACTAAGAGTAGATCAGAGATTGAGGGAGTGTGCTCGCAAAAAAGAGGATACAAAGATTCCATCCATTACAAGCAGAGACATAGTGGCTGTGGAGGCCCATTACCATGCAACCTGTTACAAAGACTATACCAGAGTATGGACATCCAGAGAGTGGCCTGATACTAATAGCGCTGATGATGTATACAAAACAGGCTTATGAAGATATCTTACATTATATCAGAAATGATGTCATCCCAAACAAGCAAACTGTCATGATGACAACATTATCAGATAGATTGCAGCAATTCATGCAGGAAAAAGGGGTAGAAATTCTGAGAGTCACAAAAAAACACCTCAACAGGAGGCTGTCAACAGAGTTGGGAGACGCAATCCAGATCATCTCAGACCAGAGAGGGAAACTGATCATTATACCGCACAGCGTGTCAATAGAAGATGTGGTTTTAGAAAACCAAATTCTAAAGAGAGAACTTAACATTTTCAAAACCAAGTCATCAAATGTAAGATCAAACATCGACCAGACAGCCTTACATATCCAAACTGAAATACAAAAACACCAGAAGTCAACTCCCTGGCCTTATCACCCTTCCGATCTGCAAAAAGAGTCATTTGTAATACCAGAGCATCTTTAAAGATTTTTTTGTTGGGCTCTTAACAGGAGATCCTGATAACGAATGTCTCTCGCAAAGGGTGGAGATGCCTATAGAGTCATTCAGTCAAAATATGATATATGCAGTGACATGTGGCAAACAGAAACCTCCAAAACATCTTCTTCTTCCATGTGCATGTAAAACCCTGACAGGCAATGTGGAACTGATTCAAACGCTAAACCGGCTGGGACATGGTGTCTCTTATTCTCAACTGGAGGAAAATGACACAGCCCTGTGTCTCCAAAAGTTAGCAGCTGTTCAAAACAATCAAATGGTCCTTCCAGCTTCTATTCAACCAAACATATTCACAAGTCTGGCCTGGGACAATACTGATCGTTTGGAGGAGACCATTACAGGCAAAGAGACATCGCACAGAGTCAGCGGCATTGCAGTGCAACCAAAGGTTTACGGACCACATCTACCAAAACCCACGTCTCCGACTATCTGTAAACAAAAGCAGAGATCTATCTCTGGTGAGAGACAAGAACTTCCTTTGTATGTCTCCAGTGAGATAATTGGACCCCGGCCTTTAACAACAAATGACAGCAACATACATGAGGGAAAGAGAGCAGCAGACATTGCCAGAGATAAGAACTTAATTTGGATATTTTCAAGACAATCCAAAAACAATAACAACCAAAAGGTTCCAAGCTGGACTGGTTTTAACATCAGCACAAGGGACACAGTAGTCACAGAAGACACAATTAGCTACCTACCAACAATAAATGCACCTGCTACACAGCTTGCTACAGTATTTGAAATTCTGAGTCAGTCTGAACTAATCCGAAAACAGCTGCAATTGCAAACCCTTGTGGTTGTGATAGATCAAGCCCTCTTTGCAAAAGCAACAGAAATTGCTTGGAAACACAAGGACTGTTTCAACAACATCATCCTACGCATGGGAGCCTTTCACACTATCTGCAGTGCCCTCAGTATTATAGGGAAGCGATTTCAAGACGCTGGTCTCCGAGACATCTGTATTGAAGCTGGGATTGTTGCAGAGGGATCAGTCAGTGGCGTTCTTGATGGCAAGATGTTCAATCGCGCAGTCAGAGTGCATAAGTACATTTATGAGGCACTGATGACAGTGGCATGGACAGAGTTTAACATCTGGGTGCATCATCAGCACAAGAGCACAGTGGTAGGACCATGTTTGGATGAAGTGAAAGAGATGGTTGATGATCTATGCCCGACAACATTTCATTCTGTTCTGCAGAGCCAGGCATTAGAAGACGCCAGAGGGCTCTGGAATTAATTCTTACAACATCTCAGGCACAACAACAGAGAGTTATCAGCATTTTGGATGTCATATGTAGACATGGTGGAAAATGTCCTGCTTGGCCTTCTCCGTGCCTCCCGTGAGGGGGATTGGGAACTGCACCTCAATGCAATCCGGTGTTTAATATCTTGGTGCTTTGCATATGACAAAATGAATTATGCCAGGTATCTTCCAACCTACTATGCTAAGATGACAACTCTCCCTTCAGAACATCCAGATGTCTACAAAGCCTTTTGTGAAGGGGCCATTTCAGTACAAATGTCAGGAAACAACCCATTTGGACGCGTTCCTGTTGATCAAGCCATTAAGATGACAGTCAACAGACTCCTGGAGGAACCACTAGATTCAGTCTTAAATCTGGTGCTGTAAGAAGATATTACATCACAGCAGAGCACCGCGGTGCATTCCTAGGACAACTAAGGGACATGGTTCATAGGAACAAAGCAGACCTTCATCATGCAGACCTTCAGAAACCAAGGGTCCAAAAGGATGAAGAAGCTGTCATTGCTGTCACAAGCCTTCTACACAGCTGGATAAATCCATTTGCAGAGAGCAATGAGCTTGTCAGCCTATCCTCCGCCAAAGAAGCACCTCCAGAATTGGAGAACAAAGTTATAGCACCTATAGCAAGAAGAATGCCTTGAGAAAGATCCTCCAAAAGTACCATTCCACAATCCCATCAAAAGACACAAACTTAAAACATTCAGCAACATGTGTGAGAAGAAAGTGGTCAAGACAAAAGGGCAAACCCTCATTCTGAAGGCTGACAGATCCCTATTTGGTCATATCATTGTGATGGCACAGGGGAGAAATTTTAACATGAGAGCGATTCTCTCCCATCCCCTTGGTCCATTACCATGGGCTTTGGCAACTCCAGAGGGTTTCTTATGGAAAACCAACAAGGCAACTCTAGCCTCCTGCCTCCAGAAGAACATCTCTCCAGCCGAGGAAGTAACTATACACAATGCAACAATCATTGATGGAATGCATTTAATTCAAAAAGTAAAAGGTGATCAAACAACATTTGGAGAGATAGCCAAGTCTATACTGTATATGGCACTGAGAGAGGGCAGTAAGAGCCAGAGGATCAATGTTGCCTTTGATACATACAAGGAAATATCTATTAAGAACCCTGAACGATCTGCAAGAGGAGAGGAGCAAGGCCACCAGATGCGGAACATTTCATCTTCACAGCTTGTGAGACAGTGGAGAAACTTTTTGAGTCAAGGGAACAACAAAAGCAGCCTGATCTCGTTTGTAGCATGTGAATGGAGAAAATAAGAGTACACAAAAGTGTTGCATGGAAAAGAACTCTTTGTGACCACAGAAGAAAAATGCTACAAGATCACAGAGGAAAGCAGTGAAGAAGTCAGTGCCCTTCGATGTGTGCAAGAGGAAGCAGACGGCCGTCTGCTTCTACATGCAGCTCATGCAGCAAAAGTAGGCCATAAAGCTGTTGTGATCGGCTCAGAGGACACAGATGTTTTTGTAATGTGTCTGGCATTCCATGCTGACATTGATTCCCCCTTGTTTTTTCAATGTGGGAGCAGATCTCACACCAGATTAATCGATATAGGGAGGATAGGAGCAACCTTGGGGAGCAACGTCTGCAAAGCTCTTATTGGGCTTCATGCATTGACAGGATGCAATTCTGTTTCTGCATTTGCTGGAAAATGGAAAGCTGGTGCCCTTAAGCTACTCAGGAGCCAAACCAATGTCCAGGAAACATTCATGGAGGTGGCACAAACTTTAAGATATCCATATTAAAAGTTTTATTTTTAGTTGAACATGTTACGTTCCATTTAAAGCCTTTTTGATTGCCTTTCTGAAGAAACTGTCAAAAGCAATGTGGGATCAAGCTAGTGTTTGTTATAAAGCAAATTATAAAGGTAGTTCCAAATGTACCCTAATACAGATTTAGAGGTCAAAGGTCAGTTGATTTAGAATCTTGGAAATGTGTCTGGTGGATAGATCTGACTGTCAGCTTTCCAATGATATATGGTTTGATGGTATTGTATCTGTTAGCTTGTTTTATACTGGCTATATGTGTGAAATGACTTAAAATATGAACAAAAAATGAAGGATGGGGGGATGAAAAAAGGAGTGATAGCACATAGAAAGTTACCATTGCTGCAATGCTATCACACATTTTTACATTTTTACAACACTAGGGACATAGACCTTCAAAAAAATCACTGAGACATCATCCCTCCAAATGGTACCGACCGACCCCCCTGGCTCATGGACTTGTAATCCCGCCCCCCTGACCTATCATAATTGTAGAAACGTGTTGTCTTGTTGTATTGACAAATCAGAAGTGCAGAAAAGAAACTTAATCAAATTAAATTGTATTATCATGCATAGTGGGCTGTGTCTTTCAATCTTAACTATTTAAAATGTGAGAACTTTATTTAAACCAACGAAATGAACATAGTGCCTACCATTAAGGCTGAGATATTAAGGCTGGTTAATTAACCAGGGGTTACATCTCTAGGACAAGCGGGACACCGGGCTGAGCCTTAGACTTTCAGTGCTTATTATAGCGCCCACTTTTGGTGTCAAAGATAGGTGTGGCAAAGTTGAAATGGCCGTTATTTTCTTCAAATATCAAGATATCACCACGGCACTTGGTAGACATGTTTACCATCATGTTTCTGGCCGCCCTGACAAATTCCAAGTGGATTTATTACTGTGTCATTGTTTTACAGCAAATTGAATTTCTTTGCAAAATTTTTTTAATTGATTAATTTCACCACTTAGCTCTTAGCTTTTTTCAAACTATGTTCATGCATATCCCGTCGACCTTTTAAATACAGAGTAAGACAGATAGCCATTGATGTGGGGAAAACTTCTTCACAATTGAGTAGAAAAAACAGATAGATATTATAGAAAAGATAAACAATTTGTGCCGCAAACCTGACTTGACTATGGAGGAGAGTACTGAATTACATTTTTTCCAAAACCAGCTAGATGAAATATACACAGAAAAAGCAAAAGGAGCTTTTATTCGCTCTCGAGCTAAATGGCTTGAAGAGGGTGAGAAAAATTCCTCATATTTTTTTGGACTATAAAAATTTAGACAAAAGAAAAAAATCAATAGTCTGTCAATTGATGGTCATGTAACAGATGATCCTGATTTAATACATAAAGATTTTTCGTATTAGCGAGCTGTACAAGTCTAACTATTCTCACTCGGATTGCAAAATCCTAATAGATAATATAGCTGATCAAATACCAGTGATAGATTAGGGATGTAAACAGTGTACAGAGGTTGATATTTCCGTTGAAGAATTGGATACTGCAATTCTGCAAATGAGTAATGGTAAGTCCCTGGACTTGATAGTTTAACTATTGAGTTTTATAAGCATTTCTGGGCAGACATACGACATTTGTTACACAAATCATACCTAGAATGCATTGAGAAAAACAGTCTCTCCCCTACAATGAAACATAAACTTATAACCCTGCTGCCTAAACCTAATAAGGATAAATTACTACTTGATGGCTGGAGACCCATAACTTTATTATGTAACGATTACAAACTCTTAGCCTTAGTATACGCTAATAGACTCAAAACAGGTTTAGAAAAATTGGTTGGTGAATACCAATCGGCTTTCATTAAGGGTAGGCATATTCACAATCATACTCGGTTGATATTGGATATGCTCGACTATGATTCATACACAAAGTGCTTTGCAGTGGAACCCTAATAATAGGAATTCCAGCAATTATAATAGGGTTCCCTGCTTCGCAGTGGAATGCTAATGACGATTTATTTTTTATAACTGCATATTTGTTTTTAGAAACACAAATTGCTTTCTAGAAACAATAATTTCTTTTTAGAAATGAAGGCATATTTTTAGAAATGTGGATTTCTTTGTTTAAATAAGGATGTATTTTAATAAATAAGAATTTCTTTTTAGAAACAAGGATTTATTTTTTATAAACAAGGATTTCTTTTTAGAGATAAGGATTGCACCTCTGGGCCACCGTAGCAAACATATGTGTGGATAGGTTTCTAAGAGTCAAGATTGATTTAATAGGCCTCATATGTCGAAATTCTATCTGTATTTACGTTTTAAAAAATCTATGTTTCCGCCCAGCCTTTCTGTATCCTGAATGATTGTATGTTTCTTGGTATAGGAGGGACCAAGCAGTGAAACCTAGGAGGTTTCGGGAAACAGCCTCTACTGCGCATGTTGAGGGCAAAGGAGTTTTTGGATTTGGATTTAATGTAGAAAACCGAGGTGATTTAACAACCGAAGAAAACCTCATCGGTCAATGTTTTGTGATCATAAATTTCATTGTCTGACAGTTTGTTAAACAATGGTTGCTTTGGTCAAGAACTCGTGAAAAAATGTCTTAAATGTACATATTTGATTACATATTTTTCCAATCTGCTTTCCATAACGTAACGATCGTTAATCTAGTTTCAGAAGAATACCATCGGGGAAGTTTTATTTTGCCTTCAAAAATCTGATATTCTCCATTCATTTCATAAGAGCTCCAATGTTTTGCCCTCAGCATGCGCAGTACAGCCAGTTTACTTCCGGGACTTCACAAGTTTAGGTTAGCTGAAGGCGTGCTTGCCTAGTTAAATGTGCATATCTGGATCAGGGAGGTCCAGGGTACTGTGGTTTGCCGTTGCTACTTAGCGCCAGCAACACAACTAACTGTGGTGCTACTGGATATCGACATAACATTAAAAACCTTGCAACATTTAACCTATCCAGGAACCGCCTGGCAAATAAAAGCCAAGACATCACAGAAAACAGCGAACATATGAAAAACATCTCCGCGTAAATATACCTTACCCGGTAAAGCTAGTTAGCATTTGTAGCGAGACGGATCTAACTAATGAATCTTGGTACGACTAGGCATAAATACGAGATGCAGCAGGTCGATTCCGGGGACTGGGCGGCTAGCTGTGGCTTTATCGTTAAACTGAACGGGTTATGGATGATTTGACTCGCGTTAGTTTTTTCATCGATTAAAAGCCGGTCAGGAATACGTCGACAGAGTGCCAAATGCACCGATGCCAACTAACCATGCATGTTGGATAAGATTTATAGGGTTTACCGCTTCTTGTGCCAAAACCGAAGACGTAAATTAGCTGGCTCTAGATTACTAAAATTGCGTGTGAGCAAAACCAGTTTCCACGCGTTCAGTTACTCGTGTTTTTTTTTTTTTGGGGGGGGGTGTGTAACTCCGATATACCATAACCATAGCAAGCTAGTTGGCTCTGTTTTCCGGTGGAGCTGTGCACCCTCACATTATAATTCCCGATTGTTCCTGAAAGATAATCTGCAGCGGGGGGTGTTTTTAACTGGCGATCCCAGCTGCCTGTGTTTACGGAACCATAGGATTAAGTTGGTCTTAAATCTACGCCCCAGGGCTGGATCCTTCGGCTGGAGCGAACCCAGTTTAACACATTCATCACCGGGATAGAGGACGAAAGTCCGCGGATTCACTTTTGGGCCTAGACTAAACCGAGTGTCGGACTACAACGCTACATCCAAACCACCCCGACTGGGCTCACCTGCAGCACATTAGAGGCAAGGCTTTCCACCCCATGAGCTAACCGGTGAACATTTATTTCAATATGTATTAATGGCATGAACCCAACCCTTGGCCCGTTTTGTGATGTAGGTAACCAGCGCTACACAATTAATTAGACTAACGACGTTAGCAATCTAATCCTGCTGCACGCAAACGGAATGTCGCCGGCGACCTAATGCATCTAAGACCCACTCTTCATCTAGGTGTCAAACTAAATCTTTGAGAATAAAGACAGTACCTATGAGGAAAACGGTTTCTTCGTTGATGATAGTCGGCTAGGTAGTAAATGGGACCGCTGCTGATTGAATACAGGTTATTTTGAAGTTTAAATTCATTTGATTGGCCTTGTACAATGTATTTTTTCAATTGGATTATTGCGTGCAGCTCTTGACTGATTAGAAATGAAACGGTGTCTTTCGTCTAGGCATACGAGAGAGGTTTTGTGATTAATTTCTATCTAAAGGTGACTTGATTCCTGTCAGACGTTGGTTTTTGTTATAATGCATCGTTAATTTTTTAAATAATTAAACCATCTGCTGTTGGTTAGTCATTGAATGCAGTTGACTGGTGATATTACGTATCTGTCTTAAAAAGTTTTTAGGATTGCATTGCTAGAATTAATGTTACTGCATCTTCTACAAGTTCTTGTATCCTGAATATGACTATATTGGTGTAATATTGTGAATCTATAAACTCATATTAACTCATCAAAATGTGTTTGAAAAAACAATAAATAACAACCAAATTGTGGTATGAATGAATCCTGTTTGCTGGCGTTGGTGTGTGAAGGTATTAGCCTGTCATTTGAGTTGAGCTCATTTGCTCTGAGTTTGCTCTGCGTACACTAAGTGGGACTAACCTGGAAGTTTGTTTAGGGGTTTGGGCTGGTATTATTTTTTCTTTGTTACTCTGCAGATGGCACAAAACCGATAACGTTTGCTTAACTGTACTGCCCTGGTTTTTCTTTAGAACTACATCCTCACCTTGGGACCTCACCTGTCCCCCACAGCTTTAATACAGATTAAATGAAACATAAAATACATTTTTGCAGATGAGACCGCTGTTGGCAGATGATCCAATCGTTTTGAAACATAATAACATAAGATTCAAGCCTGATTTTTGCACACACAATGTAAAAACAGAGCTCTGTATAGCTCTGCAGCTGATGTTGTTGACGGCCTGTTAATAAACTGGTACACTATGCCATTACTCTGGAGCTCTGCAAGGTGTGGTGATGTTCTACCAGGTAAAAAGTGACAGTGTTATTTTTCCCTAAGGAGCCACAGTGCTGGAGTATTCAGTTCAATTTGTTGAATGATGCAAGTGCAGTGTGTTAGCTGAAACAAGTATTGTTCATGATGCCAAATCAAAATGACTGCAGATTGCCCATCAACTGCATTTAGGCTACACCAGACCATGACTATCAGCCTCACTGTGATCAGGACCAAATCGTTGAGGTGTGCTCCCCCCAGTTCTCTACCAAATGTGTCAATGAGAACCTTGGTCTAATTGTCAGACTCCAGAAAGTCCTGGCGGGCTGCAGTCTGTGTTGGGTTTTGGTGATTCGCAGCACTTTAGTACTTAATTGAATCCATTGATAAAGAGCCCAGAGTCCACACACCTTGTTTACAAGGCCTAAGATGGCTTCTGATTGAAAAGCTGCATTTCCACCAAAAGTACCCAGAACTTTTAGTCCCAGGAACTACTTTTCACGCAGAACTACCGCATACCTCACATAACTGTATCAAACGTTTTGAGTCAATTACAACGGGCTACCAAAGAAAATCCGGAAGAAAATATTCAGCAACTGAATTAATCCGTTTGAATGTTTTGGTACATAATATGCTGTCCCAGCACGAATGCTTAGCATTTTATAAAACGAATACTAAAGCAAGAAAAGAACAGAAGAGCACACGTTATAATTCCAAGACGTTGGCAGGCTATAACCAAAACTAGGCTACTGCGCCACATAACATACAAGTTTGATTTGAAGTTATTATGAAAATAAATCTGTTTGCGGCTGCAGATTTTTAAACATGGCGGTTAAAAATAAAACACTGCAAGTAGTCGACCAATCAGAAATGTTCAGCGCTTGCGCCCCACCCCAAAGGTTCCGGTACTTTTGGAAAGTACTACCCCCCGAGCAGGAACTTTTTTGGGGGTAAAATAAAGCCCCCGGAACTAAATTTAGACCCTAGTTCCTGCGGTGGAAACGCAGCTAAAGAAAACCACAAAAACCTGTAGGACTGAAGTTAAACCTGCAGGCACGGCGGCTACCCCAGGACTGGAGTTAAACCTGCAGATACTAACTGCCCTAGACTTTCCCTACTTTGTGTTCACTGTAAGACTGCAAAACCTGATGGACCTTTCTTCCTTGATGTGACATACTTGTGTAATCCACGCTTTCATAATTGACACAGATTCAGGACACAGATTGAGTGAAGGCACTCCATGCTTGCAGAGTCATGAGTTCTGATTGGGCGTGTGTGGATTCAGTCAAGTTTTTCAGAGAGCCTTAGAGCTCGTAGCTCTTAACTGAATCTCACATAACAGAGTCTGTGGATGCTGACCCTTTTAATGTCTCTTGTAACAAAATCCACCTTTATCTGATATTTCTCTCTCTCATTCCTGCTCTGTCTCCTCCACATGAGTCACTCCAATCCTCAATCTCCTGTCCTCCTTCCCCATCTCTTTCTCTATCTCTTGTTCCATCTCTTTACTTGCTGCCACATTTTCTCTCTTGCCCCCCACCCCTAGTTCTAATTGCAGTTCCTGTGTGTGTTTGTTTGTCAGGTTCCTCTGGCATGTCAGGGCATCATTTTTTTAAGGATGGTCTCAGCCAAAGCAAATGAACTCTGCTACACCTTACCCAAGTTACCTGTGCACAGACACACTTCCTCTTTGTACAGTTTACCAGTACTGAAGCACAGACTCTACACTGACATCACCAGCCCATTACCATGTTTAATCTGGCCCAGAAATCTGCCGTGGGTTTTTATATGACTGTTTTTATTTCTATAACAACTGTTTCCGTGCAGGAATTTGGTGAATAATGAAATGTTCGGCTTGGCTTTATGGCCCAGAGAATAGCACAGTGTGTGCGTGTGACCCCAGGGCTACAGCACAGCGCTACGCTCCCATCACCTGGGAGCCGTCTGAATGCCATGCGGCTGAATTACTATTTTTCCTCTTTATTTATAGTGGAGTTTTGACAGACTGAGGTTGGTGTTTCATTTTTTTAAAGGTTTGTTGTAAAGCCCATGGAAGAGAGCTGCTTAATTAGTCACCTGCCAAGCATTCTGTGTGCACTGACCTTATTTTACAACTGTAACTCTACTCAAAGCAGAAGTGCTATCTAGTGCTGTTGAAGGTCTGTTTTGCTCTTCGGCTCATAATGGATAAGGTGAGCATATGGACAGTGGAAAACAAATCCTAGATCAGCTGTCCTGTGGTGTTAGGCCAATGTGTTGTAAAAATGAGGAAGTCTTCAAACTGTGTTATCAGGAGGATTGTGTGTTGGAACAGTGTGTTATCAGAAACAGTGTTGTGTAGCATATGAATGTTGTGTTTTCAGAAATGTGTGTCATCGGAACAGTGTTGAATTTGAGGTTGATTTATGTTTAATATGTGTGTATAAACATAGGTGGCTGAGGCTGATTTTACTTTTTGACAGAGTACCGGGGTGAGGCTGATTTTAGTGCTTGACAGAGTATAGGGCTGAGGCTGATTTTACTGTTTGACAGAGTACAGAACTTAGGCTGATGTTAGTGTTTATCACCATGCCAGCAAAGCATTTGGCCTGGCAAATTGGCTTCTAAAGATGTCCCTTAGGCCATTCTCAGGCATTTTTTCCCCCAGAGCCAGTCTTTAGCTGCCTTAAATGGGCTTGTGCATATCTGAAGAAGAGTGAGCAGTGACCATGTTGCTTTCTCTCTTATAACATCAGACTTCATCAGGAAGACATGATTATGTAGCAATAAGTACATAATGCATAATTGCAGACTGTCATATAGCATACGGGGGTCTGTGTGTGTGCATGAGTGCATGCGCGTGTGTGAACGTGTGTGCGTGTGCGTGCATGTGTAAGTAAGTGACAGGATGCTCCAGTCCTACTTTGCGTTTAGTGAGATCATGGAAGGGACTGTTTTCCTAGTGAGTGACAATGCTGCAGAGAACCGGAGTAAAATCAGCCAGACAGCGGTCAGGTTAGAACAGAGCTGCCAAACAGCGGGAGAAGGCCACAACTAGAGGGGGATTCCTGCAGCTGCAGTAGGTCAGCAGGGTTGCTGCTCGTTCTGTTTCTGGAAGTTACGCAACAGAATTTTTTCTGTTTCTTCCTTTGTCTCATTCTCTCTCTCAAACGACGACTGAAGACCCACCTCTTCAGGCTGCACCTCTCCCCATCCCTCCCTTCCCCCCTGTAAATGACTAAACTTAGGGTTGTAACTAGGCAGCTGTTTCATAGGTGACTTAGGCGCATCAACTGTCTTAACGACTACTTGTATTTTTATTTATTTTTATTTTTCCATAGATTGCGTTGTTGCCGTTCTCGTTGTTAGTGTTAATCAGTTTAACCATCAGGGTCCAAGTTGAACTATGCGGTTGTTCCCTGTACTTGGACCGGTACTTCTCTCTAGGGGTTTCGTCATACTTGTTCCTGGTTATGGTTATACACTTTGTTGTAGGTCGCTCTGGATAAGAGCGTCTGCCAAATGCCTGTAATGTAATGTAAATGTTTTGTACACAATGTTTTGTACATTACAGGGAAACTTGAATGACTTCTTGAAGATGACTGGTAGTCCAGTGCTATGCTGTTGTACTCACAATTTTACGTTCTTTCCTTTTTCTGTGTAATTGAGCTGAAAGATGAAATCATCTCAGTGTCTATATCAGGCCATGGCCATCTGGAGTTCTGCAGGTGAGGAGGGTTACCTGTGTAACTGGCTATGTCATTCGATCAGTTCTAAGTAGCTAATGGCAGACCCTGTGGCTCTCCAGCACTGAGATTTGGGGCTCTATTATAAACGGTCCCAATAAAGACAGGGACCTAATTTACATGTATAAATGTGTGCGTAACGGCAGCGATTACACACATGCTAATTAAAAAATGCAACCCTGTGCATTTGGAAGCCCATGTAATGGTGATAAGGATGTGAAATCCCTGTCACTCAGTGAATAGGGTGCATGGGGGTTGGGATGGGCACGATCGATGTCTGGCTCTTTTAGGAGTTCTAAACACAGCCTCTGATTGATTGTTTCTGTGCCCTGCAAAATGGGGAGTGTGGATGAACATTTTGCATTTAACCATGGCATTGCTATAGTCTGTCTGTGTGTGAGATATGATGACCTGCAGCTGGGCAGTGGCACCCTATATTCTGTGTCTAAGCTTTTAGTTATGGGACAGTTTGCTTTGAGTTTTTATGTCTCCGCGACGGCACAGCTGTGGCCGGAGGCGTTATGTTTTCGGGTTGGCCGTCTTTCCATCCCGTCCATCCGTCCCATTCTTGTGAATGCGATATCTCAGGAACGCCTTGAGGGAATTTCTTCAAATTTGGCACAAACGTTCACTTGGACTCAAGGATGAACTGTTTACATTTTGGTGGTCAAAGTCACTGGGACCTCACAAAACACGTTTTTTCCTTGAGAGAATTTCTTCAAATTTGTCACAAACGTCCACTTGGACTCAAGGATGAACTGATTAGATTTTGGTGGTCAAAGGTCAAGGTCACTGTAACCTCATGTCACCATCCCATGTTGAGACTGCTGACCTCCAAGCCTTGATACCACCACCCCAGCACATCATTGCGAA
The DNA here is from genome assembly GCF_018555375.3 of Anguilla rostrata. NCBI lineage: Eukaryota > Metazoa > Chordata > Actinopteri > Anguilliformes > Anguillidae > Anguilla > Anguilla rostrata. Next base: position 28,397,384 of record NC_057939.1, on the reverse strand, counting down.
AAACAGAGCACTGGCTACTGGTTGGTGGAAGCATACAACCCCGAGGCGGTATTTCTAGTTTAGAGTTTTTAGTTTGTTGTTTTATTTTTCGGGAATGTTTTAATTTTGGTCTAGCTGTTTCTATGTTCAGTGAAGCATATTTTGGATGCACTGGACCTTTTGCAAGTTTGCGGATACTAGTTGCTTGGCAGCAGGTTTCAAGTGATGCTGTGTGGGTAGTGTGGCACACAGTAGGGTTTTTGGGCGTTAAACGCAAATTGTTGTTTGCATATTAACCTGCTAGTCCTCTGTTTGCCAGCCGGTGCTATGTGTTTGTACTCCCAGACCAAACACACACCTTATAAAACCAGCCTCGGTGAATGTACTGTGTGACGGGTCTGTACTATAGAGATTATTATTTGCTAGCTTGTGCATTGTATGCAAGTCTAAGACACACTGGACAGCGCCTAATTGCTGAACAGGTGCAAACCCCACATAGAACCTTATGATACTATGAGCCTGATGAGGCTACTCATTTTACCTTACTGTACTATGAGTCTGACCAGGCTGCTAATGACCTTAAACTGCTATGAGTGTGACCAGGCTGCTCATGACCTGACAGAGAGGTATGGAATTTGGTTAATGAAAAATTTAATTGTTGATTGATTGATGTCTAATAGGTCAGTAAGGCCAGTTAATTATACATTATGAAATTATTAATGATTAAGCCCTTAGCGCACATTCCAAATCTGGCCAATCCTTGCCCATTTAGGGGGTACCCTATTTAAAGCTTTAAAATCCCTGATGTGAACACAACAGAGACTTGAAAAATTAAATTCAAGTCTCTGAATGAAGCAAGGCATTTGAACCATTTACAATACAAACTTAGATTAGTTTATATTCATGATTTTGGAAGAAATAAAGTGCCACAAATGCAACTGTCTGGACAAAAAATCAAAAATGAATTTGCAATGAAATACTGCGAGATTGAATTTATGCAGCATGTTAAACTATATAGGCCTATGTCCTGGATCAAGAACTCCTTGACCACAAGTTCATAAAATCTAAGGGTGGAGATGTAGAACCCTATGAAGCAAAAACTAGGCTAAGCAGTGTACCCAGCGTCTCCGAATCTGTCCAAAATGTCTAAATTCTGCATTGCTGTAAATCAAAACACATTCACATATTTCACTACAAATCAACTGTTTTCACTTAAACTCACTGGTGCATCATTTTCAAGTGGTAATTACAAGCTTTCCATCAGTACAGTGGTCTAAAATATCTAGGGGTCCAGAAACATATCCAAAATCTCTCCAAAATTGAATAAAATGCTTTTTGTCCATTATAAAGCATATAAAGGAGCCCCTTATGAGGGTTTAAAATGAAACATTGATATCAGATTAAAAAATAATGCAAAAATATTGTCACACAATGCGGTACAGTACCTAAATGTGTAATAATTAACTCGTGTGTATTTCTATACTCTGTATTTTGGAAGATACCCAGGCGTCACAGATGCGCCTATATTTCCCAAACGGATTGTCCAAGACAATATATGACCACGCAGTCTTAAAAGGGACATCTCTACACGTAAAACCAACAGTAAGGTTTTATATTTATTCAATATTTAGTCCCAGATATTGACTGTAGAATGACATGGTATCATTTTTAAAAACTTTTTCTCGTTTATTTCGTTATTCAGTGAGCAGCGTTTTCACTGCTGTATAGGCATATCTTAGGGCTATTGTCAGGTTTATCTTGTTGCTATGACGGAATACGGTTTTTTAGTGGTGAAAGAATTTTTTTATGAATGCCAAGATAGACAATATTGTCCATTATGTCAAGGGTGGGGGGTGTTTTTTAGATGAGACTGCAGGGAGGGGGTGTGTGTTAAATGAACGACGGGAGCGACAATGGTGGGGCTGCGAAACTCCGTTTTCGGCATAGTTGTCATGTATCGTCTACTAATGAAACTGAAACAACGCGTTTCTGTTTTCATCTCACACTTTGGTTGCAGTAGCACCGAATGTTTGACTTTAGTAATCTAGGCACGCGGGCGTGCCCACCACTAGGGGCTGTGCGCTAAGAGGTTAAATTCCCATTAAATTTTCTGTTATTTTTGGGCACCAGCACAATCATAGATCTTTTCCACAGGTTGGGGACTGCCCCGGTGTCCAGTGACAGCTGGAATAGCCTCTGGAAAGGCCGCGCCAGCTGATCCGCACATGCCCGTAGTGTCCTACAGCTAATGCCGTCTGACCCAAGGGTTTACACGTCTAAAGTATGATCTAACATCATCTTTAGAAATTACAGCATCCACATCCACCATATACCTTACTTTCATAATGGCCTTAGCCTGTTCTAATTAAAAATTACGTGTATCAAACCTACAGTAAAGAGTTTTGGAGATAATCGTATCCTCGCAAAATTGTATGTCCTGAAATAGCGAGCGCATCATCGATGTTATCAGTCCCGTCTGGCACTGTGTCCCAGTCGGTGCACTCCAGGCAGTCTTGGAGGGCTTCAGTCGCAGCAGTGGTCCAGCTTTTAACCTCCACCTTTTTCGCCTGCTCGCACCGTAATCGGGGCTCGTAGGCCGGCGCCAGCTTTACCATGTTATGGTCCGAGCTCCCCAGACCACACAGTGCCTTGGAAAAGGCGTCCCGGATGTTTCCGTAGCAATGGTCAAGACAAGCTTCGTTGCGGGTGGGGAAGGTGACATACTGCTGGTACGTCGGTAAATGTTCACTCAAACTGCAGAGTTTGAAGTCCCCCGTAATAAATTTGGCTGCGTCGGGAGCCTCTGCCTCAGCCTGGGATAATAATAGTTCATGAATGATAGTGGCAGCAGCCTGTGTGTCAGCGGAGGGGGTGATATAAACAACAAAAATTCTGATTTGGTGTATTTCCCGAGGCAGATAGTATGACCTTAGACTGAGCGCCAATAGTTCAATGTCCTTTGAACAAACCTGATGCTTCGTTGTAATATGAGCTGGGTAACAATATTTCTTGTTGATGAGCACACACACTCCTCTGCCCTTTTCCTGGAGTTCAGGTTGTGGCCCATCCTCACGAGAGTGTAGCCCTCTAGGTCGACAGCTGAATCAGGGTCCTTCTCCGTGAGCCAGGTTTTTGTCAGGCAGATAAGACAGAATTGCCGGTAATCTGAGAGGTACTGAGTGCAGGCCTGCAACTCATCCGCCTTATTCCTTATGCTCTGGACATTGCCGAGCATAATAGATGGAAGTGGTTGTCTATAAGGCTGCCTCTTAATCCGCTCCCGGACCCCACCTTTCCTGCCATGTTTCCTTGCTTTGATGGTATTGCCTTTGACACACTCCGGTGGTAACAGCGATGTGTCATTGTAGCGGAGACGCGTTGCAGAAGATCTAAAATTGATCAAAACGTCCCGTGTGTAGGTGAGCCGGGGTTCGGGGCCGCTGTTTGTGGCCATATTTCTCCGTATTCTTTGTGTTTTTTCTGGAATCTCCTGCTAGAACGGCTTAAAAGTTCTAAAACCCATTCAGCTTGCAAACTAAGCTTGCAAATGCTTTAAAGCATTCATACATAGTGGATAAAAATGTTACTCACTCCCTCACTTTCATGTCTTTTGCATTATACATGTCTCAGTATTTCTTGTGAGAGTGGTGGTGAGACTGATGTTTTATTTTTATTTTATTGAAATAAAATGCAAACAAGAAATATTACAATTAGTAAATATTTAATAATAATTAATAATAATGTTTACATCACGCAAATCAGAGAGTGTTCTACCTGTAGGCTATAGTGTTTCTCAGTTGTAGCTGGGCTAACTAGCTAGTGTAAGCCAATTGCTTTTTATCCTATGCTCATTACAGGCAAGTTTAACCTCTTAGCGCAAAGGCCCTAGTGGTCGGCATGCTGGCGCGCCGAGATTGCTGAACTCAGACATTCAGTGCTACTGCAACCATGCAACCAAGTATGATTGAACTAGAAGAGTGCACTCAGTAGAGTGCAGATCTCCGCCAGACGAAGCAGTTGTTTCTCGCTTGCGGCCCCTACCGGCCGGTTAGAGATTAACTGCAGACAGATCCACAAACACACACACACGCGACCAAACGCACAATCCCCTCCAGGCTACTGCCTGGCGGAGATAAAAACAGAAACACTTTGTTTTAGTTTCATTAGTAGACGATACACAACAACTATGCCGAATACAGAGTTTCGCGGCACCACCATTGTCGCTCTGGTCGTTCATTTAACACGCACCCCCTCCCTGCAGTCTCATCTCCAACTACACCCCCCACCCATGAGGTAATGGACAATATTGTCTATCTGGGCATTCATAAAAATATTCTTTCACCACTCAAAAATCGTATTCCGTCAAAGCAACAAGATAAACCCAACAGTAGCCCTAAGATATGCCAATACAGCAGTGAAAACACAGCTCACCGAATAACGAAATAACGAGAAGTTTTCAAAAATGATACCATGTCATTCTACAGTAAATATCTGGTACTAAATATTGAATAAATAGGGTAAACGTCCCTATTAAGCCCATGTACCATGTATATAAGCCCACTTGCAACTTCTGAGTCAAATTAAAAAAACTACATCATCATTTTTTGCTGTGTGATGTTTCTTCCAACGAAGCTGCTTGTTACATACATGACACTTTTTATTGTAAGTCAGTCAGATTTGTCAATATTGAGTTATCAAAGCACATGTGTGACATGTGCCTGCTGATCCCAGAAGAAGTTGCAAAAAAAAACTTGGTGATTTTGGTACCCTTAGAAGATAACATTTTTTGCATATTTCTACTCCTATTCTACTGCATATTTTGGTAAGTACTCATTTGTTATCAAAATTTAAGTGATTAGTGTTTTGAATGAGACATGTTAGAATATTACTTGAATTAGAAATATTGTTTCTTTTGAAATCAAAATATGAGTTTTAGCATGCTAGCAAACCGACCACATGCTGCATCAATACAGTAGCTGCATAGTATGGTTCATTGCAATGACATAAAGCATGATAAGCATGAATTTTTACATTTTTGCATGCAGTTTATATTATACTGTTAAATAGACAATAAATGAGTATGTTTATCTTTATTTTTTAATTAACATTTTTACCTGGTGGGCTTAAAGGGGACGCTAGCAAAAAAATCACACTGTCTGGGGAGGAGATAAGTGAGTATAGCTAATTACTTCTCTGCACAATCAATTTATACTTTTCATGTTATGTTAGTGCACCATATATAGATTTATTTCATATAGTTGTTTTTTTAATGTCATGTGCGTAGAATAAAATATTCTGTCTTTTAACCATAAATTCACTGATGTTCCCTTTAAGCCCACCTGCTCTCATTAAGCCCACCTGACTGTGTTTCAATGGGGATTTTCTCCCTTTTCACCTTTGAACCATTTTCCTCCCAAATTTTGACCTCGCCTGATGAATCAGCTTCATAATTCAGATAATTAATACCCATATTTAAATATCAGTGATATTACATAGGTCAATTCATTCTGGATAGACCTATATTCTATCCTAACATTAGCAATAATTTTTTAATCTTTACTTTTCAGATGAGTTTTAGTTCGGATGACTAAAACACGAAAGAACTACAGTTCATGCCCACGCATGATAGAAGCGCAAGTTCATCCTCTGCAAAGCAGAGCTGGAGGGACCTGGACCATTCTATTTGCGCAATCATGAGGTCATTGAAAATCTGTACAAAAATAAGATGAAAGCCATGAAAGACTTGTTAGCTGGCAAGCAAAGACAACCACAACGTGGGCAAAAGATTGAAACAAACAAACATAATTAAGCTTAGACCACCCTATAACCTATGTTATGTTACACTACTAAGATAGGTTACATGGAGCAAATGATAGCCTTACTAAAACGATACAATCACCTCAAAGAGCATAGGCCTACGTTTAGTCTAGGAGAAAGTAGAAATTGCAGAAATGTTGACATCTTTCTTGTTTATTTTGTTTTAAGTTATAGGCTAATGATACATGAGCTTCAAGATGTCATGACTGATGTCTCCTCACAATGAACTGTATGTTTTAATGTTACTCCACAATGATTGGTTTTAAAATGTGTTTTTACAATGTTTTCAAACTACTAGCCTGAATGTGATTACCATTTGAACATAAATTAAAGTTATTGTTTAATTGTAAATCCTGAAATTGAGTCATTTACTGTCCCAATACTGACATTAGTATTGAACCTGCAAACTGTTTTTCTTTCAGTCAGCCGGTCTTCAGAAATCTTCATAAAAATATCTGCACTTTCAACCAGCTGGCTGGACCAGAAATTTTGGCCAATTTCAAATGCCAACATACGTTAGGTACCCATTAAGCCCATGCCAGACTTTTGACATATTTTAACAAATTAAACAATAAAAACATTAGAAATTGGTATAAATAAATTATTGACACTTCAAATGAGAGATTAGACTTCCATTTTAACTAAAATGTTCTCACTTAAATTGGGGCAGTATATATTAAAAATGTCTGAAAAACGGATTTGGTGGGCTTAATAGGGACCTTAACGTTGGTTTTACGTGTAGAGATGTCCCTTTTGAGACTGAGTGTTCATATATTGTCTTAGACAATCCGTTTGTGAAATATACGCGCATTTGTAACGCCTGGGTAGTGGGTACCTTCCAAAATAGCTGTGCGTGATACCACACGTGTTCTTTATGCTGTTGTCGCCCTTTTTAGTACAGTCTAGCTTGATTGACAATTCATTTATTCAGTAGGTGAGAATATAAGTTTTCTAATGATGCTTTCGAACATGTCTAATTTTGCTCTTGGAATAGCGTATTATAGGTCAGCGTAACCGAAAGGTTTCTCATCATCGCATTCACTTACGCATTTACTCTGTGGTTGCAGTAAAAGATGCTGCACCAGACGAAACATTGTCAACGATTTTTCGTAATTTCTTGGAAAATATTAATTATTGAGGACTTCTGGGCATAGCTAAGCCATATGTTTGCTGATAGACCTAGATGACATCGTTTTCTGGTGCAAAACAGAAGCGGATAGAAATGTATCATTGATTTACTGTCTGTCTCTATCTACTGAACACATAAGAATTCATCATCGCTATGTAAGTATTACTGCTCAAAATATATCAGTTATATACGTAATTTTTGAAATTGAGTGTCTTTAAATAGGTTAGTGGTATTTTATAATGAGGATATTTCACACTGTAATGTAAGCGTTCGTTGGTAGTTGGATATCCTACCAACTTTACCTTTCTAACATCTCCTTCCTGGTCTCATATTATTTATATTTATGTGCAGTGTCATACGTGCTGTGCTGGAAAATAAGCAGCAACCAGAGAAACTTTTTTGTTTAATTGTATATTTGTTATTAATCACTGAGATGTAATTCGTACAAGTACACAAGTACACAGTTGGGGAAAACACTTGTTCAAAATTGAAAAAAACTTTTTTACCATTTCTTGCATGCTTGCTTACTTAGCCACTGATAGCGGTCACGTGACCTATTCCGAATCTGTAGTGTCTGAAATTGTCTCCTTTTCATTACTGAATCCTTCTGGAGTGCTTTATGTTGATTTCCTTGTGTTGTGTAAAGGGATGGAGTGAACCATTCCGAATATAGCCAGGCTGTGGTGTGGTATCTTTCATTAATTACTTTTGTGACTATTACATTACATTACAGGCATTTAGCAGACGCTCTTATTTTAGCCATTTATACTGCTGGATATATACTGGAGCAATGCAGGTTAAGTACGTTGCTCAAGGGTACAACAGCAGTGTCCTACCGGGGAATCAAAGCTGTGACCTTTAGGTTACAAGACCAACTCCTTAGCCATTATACTACACTGCTGACTATAACTTCATGTGTGCAACATTCACATTAAGGTAGTTTAACCTTCATCTTTAGATAAAACATTGAATACTTGTGGTAATTTAATAAGTCTCTTGATTTTAATCTGTTTTAAGTTGTATATTTTAATAAAGGTTGGCCCAACAGGTAGCTCTACCTATCAACAAATTTGTTGATTTAACTGATGATCGAAACTTTGATTAATGATTAACAAATTCAATCAAATGGATTTATTGTACATGTTGGATAAGTGAGGAGGATATCATATAGTGTGCTGAACATTAAATGAGGGTGTTAGCTGTTAAAACTGCTGGATTCAGAAATGAAACATTTTTCTTGATCCTCCTGTCCCTGACAGCATCCTGTTGGACATGAAGTAGAGTAGTTATAATGGCAGTGATATCTATAAAGAAGTAAAGGTAAAGTAAATAACTACAGTAATAATCTGTCTGTCTCTTTCATAGTGGTAGGACAGACGCACAGTCGGACAGACGGACGGGTCCAGCCCTGCTGATTTTCCCCCTTTGTGGATAGGACCGTCCAGAGTGCTCCTGTATCCCGTCCTGTTGCTGACTCAGGAGGCAGGTCCAGGTGCATGGTGCACAGGGCCCTATCCCTGCAGGGGTCCTGGCACTGAAGGGTTGCATGGGTCGCATTTCAGTATGGCTCGGATACAGGACGGAAGCAGCTGCCTCTATGGCTACTGCACAGCTAATGCCCTGAATTTTAATCCCTGTCTTCCACATCACTGATCTTTTTTTGTTACATCTGAATTATTGGTTTAAAGACTCCAGGTGTGTGAACTGAATTTTTATTTGATTGAAAAATAATTTATCAGATAAGAGGGATTTTATAGCACCTCGGACTACCACTCTGCCAGCTGTTTGCCGGTAACGTAAGAAAAAGCATGGAAACACGCCCGCCTCGCAGATAACGGGATTATAGCTCCGGACAACCATTGAGGAATCTGGGGTTTCTAACAGTTTTTGGGGTGCTGCCTGATTGGGTAGCTAAATTCTGGTGTGTGTGTTTAACCTGGACCTTGTGTGCATGTGAGCTAGAGGGAAACATGCCACCTCACCTCTCTTCATGGGGATTTGGTGACTAGCCCCTCCCCCTTGTGCGAGAGCCGCCTGACCAATCTTAGCAGCTGTTTGTTACAAGAGAGCAATGCTCTTTAAGGTACTGGCAGGAAAGAGAACAGCTATCTCCATAACTCTTTCAGAACCATTCTGCATTTCACCAACCCCCTTCTCTCCAACACCAGACAAAAGCACACAACCCCTGCTCCATGCCATTCAACAGCCTGTCAGTCATCACAATAGTGCCTGTGATTGGCCCCTAAATTCAGGAGCTCTCTAGCTCTACCTATCCTATCAGTGTACAGTACCTGGGACATCAGCTGGGCGTCTTCACGTCATTGCTTTTTATTTTTCCACTTTTTGTGTGAGTGGAACTTCCCTAGCTGCCCAGGACACACGTGGACCAACTGCCCAGGAAATGAGTGGACCAGAGAAACACCAACGGGAGAAACATCTTTTGGAACTGCTATTAAAGTCACTCTGAGTGCCATTAAGAGATTGGTTTGTTTGCGCAATGGGTACAGAGGGTTTAACTTGGACAAGTTTCTGCCCATTTATTTTGTACAGTTACACCAAATACACATAAAATATATTGTAAATTTATTTCAGAATTTTTTTTCTAAACGACTGCACTTGTTTTTTTTTATTTTATCACAATATCAATTATAATTTGAATTTGTAAGAGTTTTAAAACAAAATTGAGCTCCTTGATTGTCAAGCAATTGTTGCACAAATGCATAATGCATGTTGCAGTTCATCACGACAAGTAAGATTTTTAAAAATTCATCATTTAAACATTTTTATTCTGAGAATCAGACCATTTTGAGCATTGAGGTTTTATTTTGTGTTCTTACTTAAAGCAGTCAGTCTGTAATAGTACAGCGGAAACAAAAGCAGAATTTCTGCTCAGCCTTATTCATCTGAACGAAGTCATTTCCCTGTCTGCTACTGCAGTGTTAATGTACTGGCTGTACAGAAGTATATCGCTCATATCTAAAAAAAAAAATTTTTAGATCTAATTTGAACGGTGAACCTCACTGCTGCTATTCACACAGACCCCTTCCCATCCTTGTCTCCATCTCCCCACCCCTGCCCCTTCATAAATATGCATACATTTAGTACCCCGTCCACCAAGAAAGTAGACGACAAATCCTCTTCACTCTCTGACTCCCCCTCCCCTCCCTATCCTCCACATCTTTTCTCTTTATCCTTTATTCCCTAATCCATTCATCCCTTCCACCCCCTTAAATCTCAGGTTATCCCCCTTTTCTCCCCCCACCCCCCCCCACCCCGCCCCCTCACTCTCTCTCTCTCTCTGCTGTGCTGGTGATGCCGGGGGGCAGTAAAAGTGGGGGTGTTGGTGGCCTCTCTTCCTCACCACCTTCCTCTCCCTCACGGCCAGTACGCCCCAGTCGCTACATCCCCGTCTCAGCTGCCACCATCTTCCTCATTGGCTGCACTGCACTGTTCTTCTGCTTCACGTGAGTAACATTACCGAATGTACACGCTTACACGCACTACGCTGTTCTTCACGTGAGTAGCATTGCTGCATCTACACGCATCTAACAGCACTATGCTGTTCTTCTACTTTCTGTAAAATTACCGTATTTACACACTTTACCTGTTGTGCTTTACAAGTAACATTACTGTATTTAGACCCATTCATGCACCATGCTCTTCCTGCTGCTGCAGAGCAGAGTAGTCGAGCAGGTGTAGAATTGAATCATGTCCTGTAAGTAGACTGGGGCTGTCCTGATGACTGCAGTGTAGGCGAGAGTCAGGACATTGAACCTGATCCTGGCAGCGACCGGTTGCCAGTGGAGTGACCTCAGCAGAGGAGTGATATGGGAGAACTTTGGAAGGCTGAAAATGAGTCGGGCAGCAGCATTTTGAATCATCTGTAGTGTCTTTATGGCACAAGCTGGCAGGCTTGCAAGGAGGGAGTTGCAGTAATCAAGATGGGAGGTCTCCATAGCCTGGACAAGTAGCTAGGTGGAGTCATGACTGGATTATGGACCGGGCCAGTGGGGTCGGTGCCCCGGGGCCTCGAACTGCCAGGGGGCCTCCAAGCCTCAGGCCGCGCGTGGTGGCCCAAGACTTCCGAAGGAAGCTGAAAGCCAGGGCCCTCAGTGCGCACAGCGCAAGCTGACCACTAGGCCCCTGGGTGCTTATTGCGTGAGCTAACCACTAGGGCCCCCCAGACTTCTCAGCGCTTACAATGTAAGGGTCCCCGGGCCCCTTGGTGTTTAAAATGTGAGCTCACCACTAGGGCCCCCCAGAACCCTCAGTGCTTACAATGTGAGGCCCGCAGATCCCTTGGTGTTTAAAATGTGAGCTGACCACTACTGCCCCCCAGACCCCTCACCGCTTACAATGTGAGGGCCCCCAGACCCCTTGGGGTTTAAAACGTAAGCTGATCACTAGGGCCGCTGGGCCCCTTGGTGCTTACAATGTGAGGGCCCCTGGGCCCTTCAGCGCTTACAGTATGAGGGCCCCCAGGCCCCTTGGTGTTTAAAGAGTGAGCTGAACACTAGGGTCCCTGGGCCCCTCCGCGCTTAAAGCATGAGCTGACCACTAGGGCCCCCGGGCCCCACAGCGCTTACAATGTGAGGCCCCTCGGTGCTTAAAGCGTGAGCTGACCACTAGGGCCCCCAGGCCCCTCGGTGCATACATCGAGCGTAACACCTGGGCCCCTTGGTACATACAGTGCATGCTTAAAACGAGAGCCTCGGAGAGTACAGTGCTATACAACTGAGCCACTGGTTGGCACACTACAATATGCTGTGGCATGATACAATATTCACCAACAAGTCTGTTCATTCTGCATAACAGGACAGTTTGAAGGGCGTCATATTATGGCAAGCCGTTTGTTATTTGACTTACCGTAACTAGCTATCCCTTTATTTTAGCTAGCTGCCCATGTTCCCTAGCTAGCTGCCCATATGATTCAGCTTGTTAACAGAAATTAGTTAGCCCATAGGTGTAGATTTCGGGGGGGGGACAGGCAGGGGTTAAATTGGGGGTGGACGCAGGTGCATGGCGTCCACCCACCTTTGGTAAATAAATAAATAATTTTGACCGGCAGTTTTACAAATAGCTATGACAATCCATTTTTGTAGGCCTAGTCCATGTGTTCCCTCTAGCCAGTTACTCGCTCAACCAATCAAAAATCCGAAGAAAAAAAAAACTCAAGAGGAACGGTCGTTTATATAGACAGGCACAGAAAGAAAAATATCGTTGATTGTTTGAAAGCGGATGCGTTAGGTAATTTCATTAATATGTCATTTGATCTATGCAACATTTTAAAGAGAGATGAATAAACAGCCCCCACGAACGCCAGCTATTATTAACGGCAACTTTGTTTGCTTGAGCAAAATCAGCAGGTTGCTGGTGAGCTGAAAATCGGTGAGGTGCAAAACTTTCTTTTAAACTAATCATTGATCTCAACCTGTTTTCATTAGTAATTTTTCTTTATAATCAAGCGTGCCAACGATCGGATTAATAAAATGGCAAGTAGCCTAACATGCAGCGTCTTCATACCGTGTTAGAGGGATTAAATCATAAATTCAATTTATCTGTTAAAAATCCGTTTTAATCAAGTAGTCTATACTTAACAAACAAGATACACCAGTCTGTTATCTACCGTGTTAGCTTTCAGAATAACCCAGCAAAAACAAAACCTCCACTTCAATTTTGTTTACAGTCTACGCATTGCAAATATTTGACATGAATAGGCCTACGAGTGCGGAGAAAGAAGTGCATTTATCCGCAAACGATGTTGATTAAAAATGTGCACAATTTCGTACTGCAAATGAAAATGTAGGCTATAAGGCCTAGGCTACTTGCTAAAACTACCTATTTGGGGAGAGCTGGCTATATATGATAGTATTGAGTAACCTATTTTGTGGATTAATTGTATTGATACTCAATGAAAATCGGCGGAAGATTCCGCCACTGCTTAGTGATTAAAACGGATTTTTCTAAATCGCATTTATCATTTAATCTCCCTAACACAATGCGAAGAAGCTGTGTCCCTTTCCAATTGATTAGTCAGATGTTTGCATGCTTGTTAATCACTGAAAATTAATTAGAACAGTTTGAGATCAATGATTAGTTTAAAGGAAAGTTTTGCGCCCCACCAGTTTAAGAAAGATGGATTAAGGAGGAAGTAAGTGAGGACAAGAGGCGGATGACCGATTATTTTCGTGGGTAAAAAAAATTCTCAGCATTAATGACACTCAATAAACTTGAAATATATTATGTAAACGCTTGCATCAATAGTATACATTCTTTTAAAAATGTTTTCCTTAATTACAATTATGTGCACAGTACATTAAAGATACAACTATTTTGAGCTGCGACATTCATTGGTTTGTACCTTTTTTCACCCACCTCCCAAATCCCAATTTAATCCCTGGACGCAGGGGATACGTCCCCCTCAATATTTAGAACACGTGCATTTGTCCCGCCCCCAATAAAAACATGAAAGAAGCATTTCCACCATAAATTGATGCAGAAAAGGCACAAATTGGTGTATAAAAATTCACCAGAATGCAGGAAATGAAGTGTTTGACACTCAAAATTCCCTGGGGGAGGACCCCCAGACTGCCCACTTAATGTCCCCCCCCCAGTGTTCACACAAAACCTACACCACTGAGTTAGCTAGCTGCCATTTTTGCCAGCTAGCTGCCCTTACAACCAAATTAGCTGCACTAAAAAGCCAGCTAGTTCACTGACTATCATCCTAAAACTCAGCTGTCTAACTAATTAGGTGGCACACAACTTAACTAGTTAGTTAGGTGGCATTTGTTCGCGGGTCATCTGTGTGAAAGTGGTATAAGATAAAGGGGTAGCTAGCTACAGTGGGTTGAATAAATGTTAAAACAGCATGCCAGTCATGATGCTTAAATCAAAGCTACTAGCTAGCTAACTATTAGTTCAAAACTATTATTTGTTCAAAACATGGGATGCTGTGGCCTTGGGAATAAAAACCTCATTGAGAGCTTATTAGCTAGCCCAATTGGACAAGTATGCTAAATGGACGTTGTGGTGTTGGTACACACTAGCACACTGTTTAGTGGTTATCATTTAATAATGGGGGGGTTGGGGGGCTCTAAAAGACATGTGCCCAGGGGCCTCACGGGACCATGATCCGGCCCTGGGTGGAGTGTGTAGTCAGGTATGATGTACAGGATGAATCTGCAGAACCTTGTTGTGCTCCTTTAGGTTCAGCCGGTTGTCCAAGACCACCCCAGGCTCTTTGCAGAGTGAGAGGCAGTCACTGTAGTGCCCTCAACTGTGATTGACAGCTCACGTATTAGGGAGGTCTTTTTGTGGAAGAACAGCAGCTCAGTCTTGTTGAGGTTGACCAGGTGGTGGCTGACCATCCAGGTTGAAATGTCAGCCAGGCAGGAAGATATTTTATCACTAACCTGTAAGGGGGGGGGGGGCGGACTCTCATAACAAGCAGATGAGAAGCAGAGGCAGACACTTTGTTTTTCCCAGCACTTAATATTGTGAAAATGATATAGGCCAAGCCACTAGGCTATAAATCACACTGTAGACTACGCCAATGTTGACAGTTCCCATCCAAAACTGCCAAAATGTCATGGAATGCAGTAAAAATGGAGCAAACTGCAGAAGTGGTAAAAAAACGTAACTGTCAAAAATGGCTATAATCACAGATTCCACCCCCCCTCCCCCCCATCCGTCCCCCAGAATGTGAGCATCCTGATATTCTGTTGAAATTCCCCCTGGGTACTCGTGGACTAAGGCTCATCCTAATGCCCGTTCCTAGTATATTCATTTCAATTTTGAGGACTTTATTCTGTCTCGCTTTCTCAGTCTTGTGTCCTCTGGCCACTTGGTTCTTTAGTTGTCCAGATTAATAACAGGAAAAGCAAAATGTAGGCCAACATCTGTCATGTTAAATGAAATGGTCCTTCTCTTTGTGCGTAATTCCCTATAAAGTCTCTCTGTATCCCATCCCTCCCTCTCATCCCATATTCTCTTTATTTCTCTTATTCTCCCTCTCGTTACCCCTCATTCTCTCTCCCTCTCTCTATCTTTCCCTGTCGTTCTGCCAGAGCGCTTGTGGGGAGGGGCCACCCAGTGGCCTATAGTGTGGGAAATGTTAAAGGACAGTGGTTAAACTTTATACAACAAAAGAAAAAAAGATTCATCAACTAATGCTTTGATCACTAATTTAAGATGAGAAGTTATGGATCTTTTTAAGATGAAATTACAATGTTTTAAAGCTGAATGAAGTCACAGTTATCTGGGCAAAAGGATGTGACACAAAATCCAGTGTCTGTACTTGGATGAGCCAACGAGTGGGTAAATCAGCATCATGCTGGTCACTGTCCAAGATTGAGGGATACCAAGCCCTTAGACACTCACATGGAGACAGGGAGACACAGAAACAGAGACACTCACCCTGCCTGTTGTTTGGAATGGTCACAATGGTATCAGTATCATGTAATATGTGTGCAGTTGGACTAGCTTTAGTGTTAGGCGCCTTCTGCAGTGAAACAGTGTTTTAACTTTTAAGCCCACCCCCCCCTCCCACAGGTGCCCCTGGCTGTCCGACAGGTTCTCTGTTGCCATTCCCATCTACAATGGAGTCGTCTTCCTTTTTGTCCTCGCCAACTTCTGCATGGCCACATTCATGGACTCCGGCATCTTCCCCAGAGGTACTTGCTCTCCTTTTCTTTTTGTGTTTGCCTCAACCAAAACCACAAATGCCAGAATCGTGCGATAATCCATTATGCATTTGACTGGATTCTACTGTATTAACTTATCCTGTGCAGATTGAACTGAGAAATTAAAATTTGAAAATCCTTTAATGTTGTGTAGGGTACAAGTAACACCAGTGACAAAAAGGATGGTGCAAGCATTCTTTGAGTGACTATATAAAAATTATTTAAATATAGAAAGCTGACATTTGTGTAGATTCAGTAAGTTAAAGGTTAATTATTATTGTACCCTAAATTTTGAGTAACAAAAATGAAACTCATTTCTATACATAATACAATTCCAAATACCACTATTCCTGTAGAATAAACCACCCACAATGTGTAAATCCTTCAGTATGGGCTATATTTTCCCCTCAGTTCTGGTACTTACAATATGTAATCCTTCAATAAATATTTAAATTGTCCCAATTTTTTATCTTGGTCACGCATTTAATTTTTTTACAGCCTACATCTCAATGTATTGTGGTTTCTTGAAGGCCTACATTCTAAACTTTACATTCAGTGCGTTGAGTTGATGGTGGCAGTAATGCTGGACTGACCTCAATTTGTTCCACACAAAGTCACCACCTAAGCCCTATTTTGAGCCTGGAAAATCTCTGCTGTCCTAAAAGCTGCGTATGTGCTAGCAGACGAAGAGGAGACTGTGCTAAGGGCTGTATTTATGTGTTAGAGGACTGAGGGGCGACACGTTAACAGCTGTGTTTCTGTGCTAGCAGACAGGGAGGAGGGCAGGCTGTGTGCTAGTGGACAGAGAGGACACAGTGCTAACAGCTGTGTTTCTGTGCTAGCAGACAGGGAGGAGGCTGTGTGCTAGTGTACAGAGAGGACACAGTGCTAACAGCTGTGTTTCTGTGCTAGCAGACAGGGAGGAGGCTGTGTGCTAGTGTACAGAGAGGACACAGTGCTAACAGCTGTGTTTCTGTGCTAGCAGACAGGGAGGAGGCTGTGTGCTAGTGTGACAGAGAGGACACAGTGCTAACAGCTGTGTTTCTGTGCTAGCTAGACAGGAGGGCTGCTAATGGCTGTCTGGACACAGTGTACAGCTGGATCGTGCTACACTGAGGCAGACAACAGGACACGTGCAACGGCTGTGTTTTGTGTGTAGGGGGGGCTCTAGGGAAGAGGAACGTGCTACAGCTGTGTTTTGTTAGTGGACAGAGAACGAATGCTATGGCCTGCGTGGTGCTAACTAGGACCAGGCAGATGGGAATGCTGTTGTTTGGAGAGGCCTAGAGAGACTGCTTACAGCTGTGTCTTTGTTAGTGGACAAAAGGACTGCTAATTGTGTCTGTGCTAGCAGGAAGAGAAAAAACTACTAAAAGGCGGCTCATGTTTTTGTGGGGTGCAAGTTGGCGGCACAGAAGGAACAAAGGCTTTTGTGTGGCATAACATTCAGTGTTTCTATGTTAGTGGACGGAGAGGAGATTGTGCTAGCAGGGGGAGAGGAGACTGCTAACAGCTGTATTTCTGTGCTTGCAGAGGGAGGTGACACTGCTAACAGCTGTTCCTCTGTGCAATCAGATAGACAGGAGACAGTGCTAATGGCTGTGTGTCTGCCAGCAGATGGAGAGGAAACTGTGCTAACAGCTGTGTCTCTGTTGTGGAGAATGGACAGGAGACTGTTAATGGCTGTGCCATTATGCTAAAGGACGGAAAGGAGACCATGCTAACAACTGTCTGTTCTAGAGAATGGAGAGAAGCCTGCTAAAACCTGTGTCTCTGGAGGAGACTGTGCTAACAGCAGGGTCTCTGCTCACGGAGAGGAGGCTGTGCAAATGGCTGTGTTTGTGTGCTTGGAGACAGAGAGGAGACTACTAAATGCTGTGTTTCAGTGCTTCCGGATAGAGGAGATTGTGATAGCAGCTGTGTCTGTGCTTGGGGATGCAGAGGAAACTCTGCTAATTGGTGTGTCTTCATGCTATCAGAGGGACTGTGCTCTCGGCTGTGTTTGTATGCTTGCAAAGGAGAGTAAACTTGCTAATGGCTGTGTATTTTTGCTAGCGGAGGAAGATGAGGATAAGGAGGATGATTTCCGCGCCCCACTCTATAAGACTGTGGAGATCCGTGGCATCCAGGTGCGGATGAAGTGGTGCTCCACTTGCCGCTTCTACAGACCCCCCCGCTGCTCTCACTGCTCCGTCTGTGACAACTGTGTAGAGGTACCACTATGCAACCCAGATACAAACGCTACACAACCGCTATACAAATGCTGCACAACTGTGATACAAACACTACACAGCTGCCATACAAACGATACACAACCGTCATTGAAATGCTAGACAACCGCCATACAAGCGCTACACAACCATGATTCAAACACTACACAACTGATATAGAAGGGCTACACAAATATTATGGGATGCTGTCACCCCAGCCAACTGAAACCTTCCCTTTCCTGAGTTATGCTGTCGGCAATTGTGCATCGCCCGGCGGGGCTGCTGACCACAGTCATTCCTGTAATGGTCTGGATTTGATACCAGTCTGTAGGGACCATCAGTGCCATAAGATGAACCACCTAGCAACCCCTGTGTTATAACATGAAGTAACATATAAATGTACCCTGCCCTTTTTCCCTTCTCCCCCTCCCTCCTTCTCTCTCCCTCTCTTGCAGGATTTTGACCATCACTGTCCATGGGTGAATAACTGCATCGGCAGGAGAAATTACCGTTACTTCTTCCTGTTCCTGCTGTCGCTGACAGCGCACATCATTGCTGTGTTTGGTTTCGGCCTGCTTTTCATCCTGTTCCACACCCAGCAGCTGGACCGTGTGCACTCTGCCGTCACGTATCCTACACCTTATACCCGTCTGTCTGTCTCTGGCTCACTCTGTCAGTCTGTGATTCCCTCTCAGCCTCCCTGTGGTTCTCTTATTTAACCCCTTAAACATACAGGATATATTTATTCTGAAAAACAACAAAGATATCCAAAAATCGCTTTGTATCTTCTATATTCTGTAATGGTTTTATGCACTTCTGATACTGGACAAATCAAGATTTTTTCCCCCAATCGAACCCTATGATGTATACAACACCAGGAAAAAAGTTTGAAGTGGATTGAACAAAGCAGTCAAATTTAACATGCGTTTTTCCAAAACTGGGCCCAAATTTCCCGAAAACCTCTCCATTTTTTTTTTCCAGTCATATTCCACATCCAGGTGCTAATTCCATTGAGGACAAAACAAATATTCTTTATTTACCCATTCTCTCTGTTTGACTGCACTGTATTTCAGTCAAATGCTGTTTCTGTCCTTTTGGAGAGCTTCTGTGTACAAATTGTGTCCATATTATGTTCATGATTAGTTAACACACAAACTACATTCACGTAGCAAGGTAAAACTAAGTGGTTTGATTGTATCTAAGTGCTGTGACCTGCAATTAGCTGCCAGACTGCTGTAAATCAGGCTTTTTCAGAAGCAAACCTGATCACTACAGAGTGAGAGGTCTCTAGGAAGAAATTGACTCAAATATAAAATCTAATCTTAAACAATTTACAATACAGTGCCTTTTATCAAGTGTCTTTTATGCAAGCATTTACCGGTAAACAAAGCTCCAATAAATTGTGTGCTAAATTTCCTCTCATGCGCTATGTGAAAACGCAAAGTGAAAGTAAGTCGGTACATAGTAGAACATCCAAGCTGTAGTTTCAGCTAGAAGGAAGCTGTAAGTTACGTTTGAAAGCTGTGTAAATGAGCTTGAACAGCACGACAATGTATGATTACTGTAACAGGGTTTCAAGCAGGGGCAAACGTTACGATAGGTAGATCTTAGAGAGGGTAGTAGTAGCTTGCTTTTAGGTAATTTACCCGGCACTAGAATGTCTAATTGAGAATTTGTTTAGGTGTGTAAGGTAAGAAGTTGCTTTTTTTAGAAAATCAGAACTTTTCGTGTTTGACATTCTATTTACATACATAGAAATGCTCATTTTCAAAACGCTTTCAGCTCAATGGAAATAACACATAATGAATAGTGACTTTTGCTAGCTTATATGCAAAGAGCCGATTGATTGCTTAGGGACCAGAGGGGGATTTTAGCGATATCAACACCATCACTGTAGGATTAGCAGTTTTTTGATTTGTTGCAGACAGTTATTGGATTACAAAATACCACAATCATCAGCCTGGGGTGTCAGTTTGGGGAAGAGACTGCCTTGTTATTTCTTTTGTTATCTCTAGTGGTTCTACCGATCGAGTGCGGAGAGTCTGCACTTTGCAGCTGTGTAGGTGTTACAGCAGTGCATTTTGAATCAGAGACCAATGAAAGCAATAATTTAATAGAATGCTATTTTTAGATGCCGGTGTCTGATTGGGGCTATAAGAAATTAACCTGTAGATCTCTGTCTATGGATCTATCTGTGTTTGTTTATCTCTGTATACATTTTGGCTCTCTCTGCTCCTTCACATTCTCAAAATGGCTGTGATGTGTATCTGTCTCTGTGTCCATTTTGGCTCTGCTCCTTCACTCTTTCAGTATGGCTGTGATGTGTGTGGCCGGCCTCTTCTTCATTCCAGTATCAGGGCTGACTGGCTTCCACATTGTGCTAGTGGCTCGTGGCAGGACCACCAATGAACAGGTGTGTGCGTGTGCGTCTCCATGAGTTTGTGTGTGCATGAGCATGTACAGTGCCTTCGGAAATATTCAGACCCCTTCACTTTTTCCACATTTTGTTACGTTACAACCTTATTATAAAATGGATGAAATTAATTTTTATTCTCATCAATCTACACACAATACCCCATAATGAAAAAGGGTTTTTTGAAATTTTGGCAAATTTATTCAAAATAAAAACTGAAATATCACATTAACTTAAGTATTCTGTCCTTTTACTCAGAACTTTGTGGAGGCACCTTTGGCAGCGATTACAGCCTCCAGTCTTCTTGGGTATGACGCTACAAGCTTGGCACAACTGTATTTGGGGTATTTCTCCCATTCTTCTCTGCAGATCCTCTCAAGCTCTGTCAGGTTGGATGGGGAGCGTTGCTGCGCAGCTATTTTCAGGTCTCTCCATATATGTTTGATCAGGTTCAAGTCCGGGCTCTGGCTGGGTCACTCAAGGACATTCACAGACTTGTCCCGAAGCCACTCCTGCATTGTATTGTCTTTGTGCTTAGGGTCGTTGTCCTATTAGAAGGTGAACATTGGCCCCAGTCTGAGGTCCTGAGCGCTCTGGCGCAGGTTTACATCAAGGATCTCTCTGTGCTTTGCTCTGTTCATCTTTCCCTCAATCCTGACTGGTCTTCCAGTTCCTGCTGCTGAAAAACATCCCCACAGCATGATGCTGCCACCACCATGCTTCACCATAGGCATGGTATTGGCCAGATGATGAGCGATGCCTGGTTTCCTCCAGACGTGACGCTTGGCATTGTGGCCAAAGTGTTCAATCTTGGTTTCATAAGACCAGAGAATCTTGTTTCTCATGGTCTGAGAGTCCTTTAGGTGCCTTTTTGGTAAACTCCAAGCGGGCTGTCATGTGCCCTTTACTGAAGAGAGCTTCCGTTTGGCCACTCTATCATAAAGGGCCTGATTGGTGGAGTGCTGCAGAGATGGTTGTCCTTCTGGAAGGTTCTCCTATCTCCACAGAGGAACTCTGTAGCTCAGGTGGGCATTGGGTTCGTGGTCACCTCCCTGACCAAGGCCCTTCTCCCACGATTGATCAGTTTGGCCGGGCGGCCAGCTCTAGGAGAAGAGTCCTGGTGGTTCCAAACTTCTTCCAATGCTGCACAAATTTTTCTGTACCCTTCCTCAGATCTGTACCTCGACAAAATCCTATCTCAGAGGTCTATGGACAATTCCTTTGATTCATGGCTTAGTTTTTGCTCTGACATGCACTGTCAACTGTGGGACCGTATATAGACAGGTGTGTGCCTTTCCAAATCATGTCCAATCAGTTGAATTTAGCACGTGAACTCAAATAAAGCTGTAGAAACATCTAAAGTATGGTCAATTTGAACAGGATGCACCTGAGCTCAATTTTTAGTGTCATAAATGTGATATTTCAGATTTTTATTACATATGCTAAATTTTCTAAAAACCTGTTTTGGCTTTCTCATTTTTAGAATAAGGCTGTAGCATAACAAAATGTGGAAAAAGTGAAGGGGTCTGAATACTTTCCGAAGGCTCTGTGTGCGTGTGCACATGCGCGTGCGTGTGTGTGTGTGTGTGTGTGTCTGAAAGCTCAGAGAATTATGATTGAGGGATTTTGGGGACACCCAAGGAGTCAGTACGTAAAAATGCTTCATAAACCTGCAGATATGACCCATTTAACCCCACCTCTCCGCCCACACTGTAATCTGCAGTATGGAATCTCATCTGAGGGAAATTAACAACACTCTCTTTCCTGCTGTCCTTCCATTGAAATTTACTAAATTTCAGTATTTATTTATCGGTGTGAAAAAATGTGTTGCCAAAGTACAGTAAATTCACAAACACAAAAGTATTCTCTTCCCACCCCCCAGGTGACAGGGAAGTTCAGAGGGGGGGTGAACCCCTTCACTAACGGCTGTTGGAGGAATGTCTGTCATGTGCTGTGCAGCTCTCAGGCTCCCAGGTCTGTCTGTCCATCTGTGTATATGCCACTGCAGTCTTTTTGGTGGTGTGTTAAAGGTGTTTGTGTGTATGTGTATTAGTTAAAGGCGTGTGTGTGTATTTGTTACGAGTGTGTGTATATTAGTTAGAGGTATATGTGCATTGCAGGTACCTGCACCACAGCAGGAAGCCCCAGGCTGTGGTGGTTCAGCCTCCTTTCCTCAGGCCTCAGCACTCGGACACCAAAGTCCAGGACAACGGTATCCAGGCAGACCGTCATAGCTCGCCATCTAAGAGCAGCCTGGACATGATGGAAAGCCAGTCTGCTGATGCAGAGCCCCCTCCTCCAACCAAACCAGAGTTCCGATACCCCGATCTGCCCCGGGGGCAGTTATCCATGGGGAACACTGAGGGTGCGTACAGAGGTGTGCAGTGTGTCCAGTGCAGAATGGGGGGGTGGGGCTTGGTTCCTGTATTAGCCCCTTAGTGCACATGCCCAATCTGGGCAATCCTTGCCCTTTTAGGGGGTACCCTATTTAAAGCTTTATAACATCAGATGTGAACACAACAGAGACTTGAAAAATGGCTTAAATGAAGCAAGACATTTGTACCATTTACAATACTAACTTAGATTAATTTATATTAAAAAATAAATAGCCACAAAGGCAATTTTCAAGACAAAAAATCAAAAATGAATTTGCTCTTTTTTAGTTTGCAATGAAATACTGAGAGATTACAAATATACAGCAGGGTAAGCTATATATGTCCTGGATCAAAAACTCCTTGACCACAAGTTCATAAAATCTAAGGGTGGATATGTAGAACAACTAAAGATCTATGAAGCAAAAACTAAACAGTGTCCCCAGGGTCTCCAAATCTATCCAAAATGTCTAAATTATGCATTGCTGTAAATCACAATATAATTAAGTAATTCACTACAAATCAACTGTTTTGACTAAAGAAACTCACTGTTGCATCATTCTCAAGTGGGAATTACTGTTTTCTGTTAGTACAGTGAATTTCTAGGGGTCCAGATACATATCCAAATCTCTCCAAAAATGGATAAAATACTTTTAGTCCATTATAAAGCATATAAATAAGCCTCTTATGAAGGTTTAAGATGAAATATTGATATTGGATAAAAATAATGCAAAAACATTGTCACACAATGCGGTACAGTACCTAAACCTAAATGTGTAATAATGAGCTCTCGTATGTATTTCTGTACTCTACAGTATGTAATGTTTTCTTGAATGGGGATGAGACAACAACCGTCCACCACGTTTTGGCAATGTTCCAAATTTCCCGTCATATCAGGTGCATGAAACACAAAAACTATGAAGCTGCTAACAAACACTTACATTGCATTGTGAAATATCCTCATTATAAAATACCACTAACCTATTGAAAGACACTCACTTTAAAAAATAACGTATAAATATTTTGAGCAGTAATACTTATATAGCGATGCTGAAATGTTATCTGTGTTCAGGAGATGGAGACAGTAAATCAATCATGTCGTTCTCTCCTGTTCTGTCTTACTCCAGAAAACCATGTCTGCTAGGTCAATCAGCAAACATGGCTTAGCTATGCTCAGAAGTCCTCAATAATAATAATAATATTTCCCACTAAATTACGAAAATCATTGATAATGTTTTGTTGTTTCTTTTACTGCTACCACAGAGTGAATGCTATTATGAGAAAACCTTTGGGTACGCCGAGCTATAAAACGCTATTAAAATTAGACGTTATACATCGTTAGAAAGCTTATTCTGTCACCTATTGGATTGATTCATTGTCGATCAAGCCAGACTGTACTAAAAAGGGTGACAACATGGTAAACGTGTGGTATTACGCATAGATATTTTGGAAGGTACCCAGTCATCACAAATGCACATGCATTTCACAAACAATTATCCAAAACAATATATGACCACTCATTTTCAAAACAGACATCTCTATGCGTAAAACCAATGGTAAGTTTGTATATTCAGTCAATATTTAGTCCCAGATATTGACTGTAGAATGACATGGTATCATTTTTAAAACTTTGTTTTGTTTATTTCGTTATTCAGTGAGCAGCATTTTCACTACTGTATTGTCATACCTTAGGGCTATTGTTGGGTTTATCTTGTTGCTGTGATGGAATACAATTTTTGAGTGGTGAAAGAATATTTTTATGAATGCCCAGATAGACAATATTGTCCATTATGTCAAGGGTGGGGGGTGTAGTTGCAAATGAGACTGGAGGGAGGGGGTGCTTGTTAAATGAACGACCAGAGCGACAATGGTGGCGCTGCGGAACTCCATATTCGGCATAGTTGTTGTGTATTGCCTACTAATGAAACTAAAACAAAGCGTTTCTGTTTTCAACTCATACTTTGGTTGCAGGAGCAATGAATGAGTTGAACAATCTAGGCACACCGGCATGACGACCATTAGAGGGTGTGCGCTAAGTGATTAAACTGTTTTTTTCTCACAGAGAGCTGCCTGCTGAATGAAAACCCTGCCACCCCAACTATGTACAAGTACAGACCCACCCACAGAAGCCCAGGGAAAAACCACACTGCCCTCACACACTCTAACAAGGTAACACACGCACAGCCTTCACATACCCACAAGCACACGCACACACACAGCCGTCACATACTCTAACAAGGTAACACACACACACACAGCCCTCACACACTCTGAGGTAACACAAACAGCCTTCACATACAGTTGAGGACAAAATTTACATACACCTGGGCTAAAGACATTCAAACTCCACACATTTCATGTTACCATACATTTCTTTTGGCAAGTCAATTAGGGCATTCTGATTGGCCAATTGTCATGATCAGGAGTTAATTGGCACCTGTGGCTGTATTTAAGGGCCTACCTTTAAAGCCACTGCCTTCTTGCCCTTGATACGATGGGGAAATCCAAGCAACTCAGCCAAAAAATTGTGGACCTCCACAAGTCCAGTTCCTCCTTAGGAGCAATTTCCAAGCAAATGAAGGTACCACGAGCATCTGTACAAACAATTGTATGCAAATATAAAAGTCTTGGGACCACACAGACACTGCATTGTTCAGGAAGGAGGCACAAATTAACTCCCAGGGCTGAATGAACTTTGGTCCGAAAGGTTCAGCTGAACCCGAAGTCAACAACAATGGAACTGGTGAAGGAGTTGGAGGCATCAGGTACCAAAGTATCTACATCCACTATTAAGAGAATCCTACATTGCCATGGCCTGAAAGGCTGTTGTGCAAGGAAGAAGCCCCTACTCCAAGACAGGCATAAAAAAGCCAGAATGAAGTTTGCAGGTGATCACCAGGATGAAGACCTAGCCTTTTGGTGTGTTCGCTGGTCAGATGAAACCAAAATTGAGCTGTTTGGTCATAATGATCAGCGCTATGTATGGAGGAAAAAGGATGAGGCTTTTAATTCAAAGATCACCATCCCAACTCTGAAGCATTGGGGTGGCAGCATCATGTTGTGGGGGTGTTTTGCTGGAAAGGGGACTGGTGCACTTCAGAAAATAGATGGCATCATGCGGAAGGAGGATTATCTAGAAATACTGAAGCAACACCTCAAGACATCAGTTAGAAAGTTGAAACTTGGTCGCAACTGGGTCTTCCAGCAGGACAGTGATCCTAAGCATACCTCCAAAGTTGTAACAATATGGCTTAAAGACAACAAAGTGAAAGTATTGGAGTGGCCATCACAAAGCCCTGACCTGAATCCCACAGAAGATTTGTGGACTGAACTGAAAAGGCGTGTCCGAGAAGGCCCACAAACCTGACTGAGTTACACCAGGTCTGTCAGGAGGGATGAGCAAAAATTCCGGCGAAGTATTGTGAGAAGCTTGTGGAAGGCTACCCATTACATTACATTACAGGCATTTGGCAGACGCTCTTATTCACAGTGACTTACACAGATTTTTACATAGCATTTACATTTCATCCATTTATACAGCTGGATATATACTGAAGCACTGCAGGTTAAGTACCTTGCTCAAGGGTATGACGGCAGCGACCTAGCGACGCATGGGGTAAGGAGTTACAAGACCAACTCCTTACCCTATGCGTTTGATTCAATTTAAGCAATAAAAAGGCAGTGCCACCAAATACTAAAACTTGTATGTACTATATCAGATTTTTTGACCCACTGAATATATCTGATATAGTACATAAAAGCTGAAATAAATCTGTCTCACCTATTATTTTGAAATGACCTCTTATGGAAATAAAGTAGATACTGTGGAGTTTTGCAGAGAAAAACGACTGACTTGGGTTTCAAGTATGCAAAAATCACTTTATTTGAGCAGATCGCTCTGGCAAACATGCACTCAGACTGCCACGTCAGGAAGCTCTGCTCTCCCTCGCTAAACCCCCGGCTTATCTCTCCCTCCCGGCTGACGCGTCACCTGTCAGGTGAGTCTGGGAACGTGGGCGTGTTGCCACAGGGGATTCTGCCTCTCTCTGCCCCCAGTGCTCACTACAATACCCTAATTGACTTAACACAGGAAATGTATGGTAACATGAAATGTGTGTAGTTGAGTTGAGTTGAGTCTGAATGTCTTTAGCCTAGGTGTATGTAAACTTTTGGCCTCAACTGTACACACAGCTGTCACATGCTCTAACAAGGTCACACACACACACACACACACACAGCCATTAAAGTTTTGTGAAATTAACATCTGCATTTTTACATTGTCTGAAAGAAGAACAGCTTGTCTCAGCAGCTGTGTGTTATCTGTGCTAATTATGTGTGTACAGTGCGTGTGGATATTAGTGGCTTGAATTTGTCGGCAAGGTTTTTTTAATTTTACAGTCCTGGAAGAGTGAAAATTCTACTACCTTTTGTGGTTTCCTTTACATCAGTGGAGTTAAACCTGCCGGCATTGTTACCCTCCAGGACTGGAGTTAAACCTGCAGTCACTGCGGCCCTCCATAATTGGAGTTAAACATGCAGACACTGCGGCCCTCCAGGACTGGAATTAAATCTGCTGACACTGTGGGCCTCCAAGATTGGAGTTAAACTTGCAGATGCTGTGGCCCTCCAGAACTGTACATTGAATTTAGTTATTCTTATTTTTCTAGCTGTAACTGGCAGTATCTCTATGTCCTCTTTCTCTCTGGATTTGAACGGACTGTATTTCTTCTTAATGTTTTAATTGAGTTAAAAGACTATTCTTGACTGAGTGTTTCTTTTTGGTTTTGTCCTTCAGTGTTTTTCCTTTTTAAGCTTGTTCACTTTTTGTCTTTATTTTCTTGGTCAGTCATTGGCACTCAGTTGAGCAACAAGTGTAATTATGTATTGTGCATGTGTGTGAATGTGTACGTGTACATGTACATGATATTTAAATTTTTTTTTAACCACAATGCTATGTACAACTTGGGAGACAGGAGAAAAATAAAAATTGGCTAGAATCTCAGCTGACCTTATCAGCACCCACCGGCCACCGGCAGTTTAGGGCTTTCTCTGAAAGGCCTGTGGATTATCGCACGCTTAGACTTCAGCAATTTTGCAAAAGCTCAG
This sequence comes from Anguilla rostrata, assembly GCF_018555375.3. Classification (NCBI taxonomy): domain Eukaryota; kingdom Metazoa; phylum Chordata; class Actinopteri; order Anguilliformes; family Anguillidae; genus Anguilla; species Anguilla rostrata. The sequence continues at coordinate 28,369,674 of NC_057939.1, read as the reverse complement.
TTAAACCCATATGGTTCTAAGGACTATCTGTTTTCGTATATTTGACAGTGGAGCATCCAGCACAGTGTTCAGGCCTGTGTGAGTCTCAGAGCGCTTTCATGACATGTTGATATTGTTAGACAGAGGTAGATCTTTGTGTGTGTGTTACAGGTGTGTGTACGTGTCTGTATTAGTTAGAGGTATGTATGAGCGTGTGTGCGCATGTGTGCATGAGTGTGTGTGCGTGTTAGTTACAGTTGGGTGCATGTATGGGCGCAAGTATGTGCGTGTGTGCATGCATGCTAGTTACTGGTATGTGTGTGTGCACGCATGTGTGTCTATGTGTGTGCATATGTGAATGGTGCTCGCAGCCTGTTTTTATTGGCGTACAGCTGATGTGAACGATGGCAGGTGTAGGCAGGATGCTAGTGGAGTGTCTCGTTGTGAGATTATGTGATTGTAATTGTGTTTTTACCCTGACCAGGATTAAGCCTAACTAGAATCCCCCCCCCCCCCTCAAATCTGGATTACTTCCCTCTATTCCCCTTCATTGTCCTGCTGCGTGTGTGTGTGGGCAGGTGCATGTATAAATGTGTCTGTGTCATTGTTGCATCCCCATATCGCCTCTGCTTGTTGACCTTGTAGGGTATTGTAACATCAGCTTTGTCTCATTCCTTCTCTCTCCTCTCTCCCCCTTTTTCTCTCCTCCCCCTCTCCCTCTCTCCCTCTCTCTCTCCCTGTCTCTCGCTGCTCAGATGAGTCAGGGGGACAGTCTGAACGAGACTACCTCTATCCTGCAGTCCAGTCAGAAGCCCAGCTATCGCTCTGAGCCCAGTTTGGAAGGGTGCCAACGGAGGGATAGGGAGAAAGGTGGTGCAGGGGGGCCCAGCTCCGCCCTCTCAGGTTACTCCCTGGGGGGGCAGTCCTACCCCTCATTCACTGATCCCCTGATGGGTGACGCCTCACTGTCCTCCAGCATGCGCTCCACACACACAGCCCACAACACACTGGGCACACTCCTTTCCGAAGGCACCACCTCTACCAGCTACAAGAGCCTAGCCAATCAGACACCTCAAAATGGCAGCCTATCGTACGACAGCCTGCTGACCCCCTCGGAAAGTCCGGAGTTTGAGTCTGCGGCACCCGAGCTGCGCCCGCCCAACACCCACCCACACCCCTCTGGCACGCCCTCCCAGGTGCTGGGGTACAGCTCACCATACCTCTCCGCCCAGATCGCCCACCAGCGTGACCCAGAGCTGCACCAGGCTTCCGCTGTCCTCCTATCCTCTCCCCCCAAGTCTTTCCTGCGCTCCTCCAGCCCACCACCAACCCCTCCAGAGAAAGAGTGCCTGCTGCAGGATCCACGACCCCCTCCTCAGCCCGCTTGCCAATCCAGACCTCCCCGTCACTCCCGAGCTCCGCTCCTGTCTGAACCCCAACCTTACCTCCATCCACATCGCACCCACTCCCTGGGCTCCCCTGATGCCCCCACCCAAACCCCCTCTTCCCCTGGCAGCATGCCCCACCCCCCTCTGGTAAAGTCTCAGTCCTATAGCGAGGGCCCGCCCCCTAGCCGGGGCAGGAAGTGCCCGGCCGCTGGTGGCAGCAGTGGGACCCAGGCTCCAAAGTGAGTAGAGCTGTGTGCAGCGTCAGGCGATGTTCCCTCTCCCTGCCTTCTGTGAGTGTTTCTGTCTTTCTTACTCCGTTACTCTCAGCATCGCTCAGTTATTCTCAGTATCACTCTGACTGCCTGCATCTGCTCCAGCTGCCTGTGTCTTCCTCTGTCTCTATCTCTCTCTGTATCAATCTCTCTATCTGTACCTCTCTCATTCTCTTTTCTGTGCTTTCATTCCTCCCATACTGGTTGCGCTTTGTGTGTCTGTCAGTTTGTCTGTCTGTGTTTATCTGGGAAGGTTCCATCTCACATTAAGCCAGGCTGTTTTTCCATTTATAATTGCTTTTACTTTACATTAGAGAACAACCTCCTTTTGTAATATTTTGAAGTCAGTTACAGTTAAATGGTACTGCAGTCGATGACCTCACTGTGGCCTCTCACTGCAAAAGAAATTCTGTTTTGCTGATTGATAATTTTGCAGCTTGTCTTTTAGCTTTAGGTTTTATTGGTTCTAACTTCTGGGTGTACTGACGAAGCAGTCAAGACTGTAATAATTGAGCCAACTGGGCTAATGAAGATGTCTATGTTGGATGTTTCAGTGAAGTTAAAAGCAAATGGCAGGGAGTTGTAGTGCAATGGTTAGGGAACTGGCCTGGTAACATAGAGGTTGCAGGTTTGATTCTCAGATGGGGCACTGCTGCCTCACACTTGAGCTGAAAATATTTAACCTTCTGTGAATATCCAGTTGTATAAATTGATAGCATGTAAATGTAAGTATATTGTGTGGATAAGAATTTATTATGTAAATCCCTAAACGGGGGCTGCTGTGTGGTGCATCCTGTTTAAAGAGCAATTGCACTCACTGTTTCAGCCTGGCTCTGCCTACTACACAATTCTGAAAAATGCATCCTGGGGTGGGTGGAGTAGGTGTGTCCATCTCATTTGCATAAAGTATTCTATGTGCTAATAATTTGTACAGCGTAGTGGTACCTGGCTCATGAAACTCAGATCAAACTGTTAAACTAGACTTTGCACATCAAATGTGAACCAAGATTAACCAATTACCTATACCTAATGTATTCAGAAACATATTTTAGTGGACTGTTTAGGTGGAATATTATAGTTTACGAACAGGCCGTCATGTTTCTCCAGTTTGAAAAGCGTTGGGCTGAAACCAATCTCACCAATCAGGTGTCGGCAGTGTTTCCTCATATTAAAAAGTAAACGGATGAATTTGTGGGCGGCAATAATTTTCCAGCTGGATATCTTGATTGACATCTACATGACGTAATAGTATAATATTATTTTATAAATGTTGAAATAATGGCATGGATTAAAATGTTTCAATTTAAAGTAGGCATACAAACATGTTTACAGCTTAAAAAAGTGATGGGTGTAATTACCCTTTAAGGCACTGTTGCAGTGTGTGGATGAGCCCTATCTGTTCTAGATTAAGTAAATGGAAAAAAACTTGAATGTAAACCTGTCCCATACTAACAGCAATACCCCCAAGTTTTTCTGGGTGTGTCTTGGCAGGAGTAATATACCCCATAAAAACCAGGTTTGTTTTGTTTTTCCCTCCCTTCCCCATTCCCTATTTCTCTTCCAATCCCTCATCCCTCTCTCCTGCCTGTCTGTGTTCTGAAGGGCTGAGATTCAGATGAAGCCATATAGCCAGACAAACGGGCAGCCAAAATCCGCCCACCCCTCCCTCCCTCCTCCTTCCCAGCCAATAAGCTGCTCTGCCTGCCCGGGCCTGGCCAATCACAGTTCTTCCCAGCTGAGCCCCACCCATAAGCAGGGGGGTGGGGTGAAAAAGGTGACAGGCGTCGGGGGAACCACCTATGAGATCTCGGTCTGATTGACAGGCAGCTGTTTGCACCAATGAGGGAGTGGGGAATTCACAGCTCACCACCCTCTCACAAAGGAGAAGGATGTGAGACGAATGAAAAGTTCCGTTGCTACTTTCACCTCCAAGCATGAGTGACAGTTTATACTTTCTGTGATTGACTGACAAGCCCACGGATGGGAACTTTGCCTCACACCTCTGCACTTTCATTCATTTAAACAAACGTTTTGGGCCCAGGAAACCAATAACAACTGAAAAGAAGCATTGCTCAGCCAGCCAGTCAGACATCAGCGAAACTTTGTGGGTGTGGCAAATGGGTCTAAAAGAACATATATTCAGAAATTATTTTATAACATAAATTTATAATTGATTCATACTAAGAAATAATCTGCACAGGAGTAAAAATATTTTTGGCTTGGCTGTTCAACAGACCGCAGTGTCCAAGGAAGGGGACTTCTAAGGCCTCTGCTGCTGTGATAACCAACCATCAATCACCATCCTCTGTTATAAATGCACAAGCATGTCAGGGAGACTTTGGATGGGGAGAGATGCAGAAAAGGTGGAACTCTTGGGTAGAGAGAGACGATGGATTGGTTCGTAATTTGATTGTAACCAACTGAGGAAACAACTTGTAATGGATGAGTTGTATTTTTACAGAGATTGCCTTTTCCAGGGGAAAAATGATTTTTATTTTTTAATGTTATTTTATATGAATATATATATAGACCTGTTGGTAAAATCTCCCATTAGTATTATAAGATAGCCAGTCATGTTTTCACACAGGTATAAGGGTTTGGAACTATTAAAAAGATCTGGATCTAACGATTCTAATCTAATCTTTTTATCGCTGCATCAGCCATCGCTGATGCAGCTGCATGCCGCTGCATCTCATGACTCAGAAGGACAACAAAAATGTCCCCACAAAATGTAAGCCACAAAAATATAAATATACATTAAATGCAGCATTATGTAAAATCCCATATTTTTGACTCAGATTCACATAATGTAATGTATTTATTATGGAGGATATTATATGCAAGTTGTCTGTTGCTTTAAATTACTGTTCTTTTGATATTTGCAAAGTTTAAATCAAAAAGCCAGAAGCCCTGTTCTTGTTTTGGACAAGGATAGCTGGCCAATAGGAGGAAAAGCCAGTACTGAGTGGGTGTGGCTACGCAGAGAGAGAATCATATCACCCCGTACTGATTGGACAATGCCTACAGCCAATCAGATATGGGTTGTCCAGACGTTGAGGCTAGATTGTGGTATCCTCTCCTTGCTCTCAATCTAATAAACCAAAATGTAAAAAAATAAGTTAAAAACTTCAACTGAAAGACAAAGGCCAGAATGGGACATTTTTTGTGTAGCACAAACCGTCTGGGATTTATGCAAAGCAGCATTTTGCCTCGATTGGCCTGCTGGAAGAAGTCTGAAACCGCTAGGGAGGAGTCTGCGATACAGGTATTTCAAACCATAGACTGTAGAAAAACATGGGCAAAGTCACCCGTTGACTCTCCATGGGCTTGGTGAACAGCGTTTTGAAGCCCAGGAGGTGTAGTTCATGATTGCTGCCATGTTGTACAAATTGAAGCCAGAGAGTCTGGTCGTCCACTAAGCGCATGAGAAACTGTGATTCGTCTACAAAATATTACCATAGTGTCCAAATAGCACAGTAACTAGCATCGCTATATGGGGAGATGAAGATTATAGAAAAAACATCTATTGCGACTACTTTTTCTTGTGGAAAAAAATGATTGACTTTGTATTTTTACCGTATTGTTACCATTGACTTGCATTAAAATGCATGGCTGAAACACCTATACTGGAGCCAACCGCACTGGCGCTAGTGAGCAATGTCTCTTAACAAGACAAGGAAGTGAGCTTCAAAAATGCAGCCCAGTTTCGGCCACAGACCAATCGGTGATGTTGCTACCCTTGGAGTTTACCATGGTTAGAGCACAAGAACAAAGAGTAATGGATAGAGCTCCATATGGTTGGTGTTGCACAACAACCTTTTTTTATTAGTTCCCTACACATTGAAATTTCTCATCCAGGCCTGTGTGCTGTAAATTGGGAGTAATGATTTACAAATTCTGGGGCCAATATCAATAACTGATATTTGTATGGACATACTACATATCGATGCCGCTACCGTCCTGTTTACATTATAGCATAATGTAACACATAGTGAAGGAAAACTACAGAATATTTTATTTAAAATGTTTCAACTAGTTAACTTTTTTCACCAGTGAGACGACAGCACTACTGAGACTGTATTTAAAATTTAAATTTAAAATTGGGTTCAGATGATTGCTACTTTTAGCATGATATTTTCCACTCACTTTCCAGCATCAGCACTACATTGAATGTGTCACCCCTCTTGCACATTTGTGATATCATCGGCCTACTTGATCAGATATTATCTTCGCATTGGAGAAATACCAATGAGATTGCGTTAAGCTACTATTGGCCCATACTGATTACAACCCCTTTTTTGTCCTGAATCTCTACTGTAAATGACTCCTAACTACTAATAGCTAAAGATTGGTTCAAACCCCTGTGTCTAAACCATAATGTGTAGGTGAATCGTTATTTTTTTGTTGTTTTCTCATACATGTTGAGGTTTTTGTGCAATGCCACATACAGTGAGCTATTGGTATGTTTTGTGTTGTGTATGGAAGGTGTCTTTTCAACAATGGCACAAGTTTAGTATTTGCACAAAAGTTCAAGGGCAATCGCAACTTTCTGTGTCTGTTTACCATGGATTCAGATATCAGGAAACTGGAGGATAAACATGTTTTAAAAATGTGTGAAAGGTCTGGGAGTTCTGGTGAAGAACGTGACTAACACTTTTACAAATACCCCTATAATGTCCCTAAAATGTGGGTTTTTAAAACAATACAATAAAAATGAATTCCACAAAGTGTTTTAACTGAATAACCAACAAAAATGACCTTATCTAGGGCAGGGATGTATCCAGGAACTGTATGTTCATATCGACCTGTCCACTGATCTGTAGAGTATATATGGACACTGGGGCAGAAACCCCACCACGTTGATCAGTAATCCTTTCAGATCCGTGAAATGTTTAAGGGAGAGAGGGAGGATGTTCCTTTTGATTGTTTGTCTCAGTGGGTAGAAAATGGTCCTCACAAGTCTGGGTACCTAAAAAATGTGTGTGTGATTAGAATGCAGCCACCTTTTTATTTCCTAAGTGTGCAAGAGCAATCTAATGCTGTTACACACAGTTAAAGGATGGGGAAGGGTTGGTGTGAGAAATCAAGGGTGTTGCTGGACTTCCTTTTATAAAATCAATCATAGATTTATTTGAATGATAAAATCTAGCAAAATACTAGGATACTAAAATACTAATATTTAATTATTTAACCCCCCCTTAAAAAAATCCTTCCATATTTGTGTTGTGTGTAACTGATCAGGTGCTAATAATGGGGGCATGGACATAGATCCTGTGGGACACAAGGGGGACCTGTCCACAGGTATGACAGGATTGTGACTCGCTCAAAAAGTGACATCAGAAAACTCTAAGAATCTTGTGATGATCTTACAAGGCAAAGAGGGCTGAACCTCCATCTTTCAGCTTAACTTGATGTTTTTTTTTTTTATATTTGCATTCATAGAAAACCTAGTCCAAATAATCAAGTCTCATTATTTTTCCATTGAGTCCTGATGGGTTTTGTTCCAGTTGTGAGATTAGCTGATGGTACCGGTCTCCCTTCTTTTCAAACTATGCCTCCACTGTTGGCAGAGTTTAAAAATAAGGGTTTTTTTCCTTCTGAGTCTGCGAGTCCCTCAGTTCTTGCATTACAGACTAATACTTCCCTTGACTTTCTGCATGATGGACATGGTGTAATCATCATGCACACCTCCTTACATGTTCCACAAACAGCCAAACCCATTAAAGTGTTCTGCTGATCCAAACCGGATTCACTGCCAGCACCAATGCAATTTGCTCTTTGAGCAACTGCTATTCATCTAATAAAAACCTACAGAGATTACTTATGCACAATAATGATTTAAAATTTTCCAATTGTTTTTATTTAACTGAAATAAACAGATCTGTAATTGCCCTTCAGACAGACAAATGGAGAAAACTCTCCATTGATAATGTCATAAATGCTACAGTATAATCAAATAACAACATATAAATCGCTAACTTGCCAGAATATAACAGTTGTTTGCTATAATATGATTTTTTAAATGTAATCACTGTGATTGGAAGGAAACAAATCACCTGTGCGACTTTTAGGGTGGGGTTATCGGTTTTCTTTCAACAACATGAACCAGTATTCTGAGGTATTCGTACTGTAGAACTAATACACCATTTTCATTTACGGGTTTGTATTGTTATGGGATGCGTCACTTAATGACAGGTGTACTCTCACAATGCAATACAAGCCAAAATGTCTGTTTCAGTCTGCCTGTGGCTTCAAAATTCCATTGCAGTTGGGGACTGGAATCAACCAGGCTCATGTCTACCTTTTCACCTTAATAAAAAAAAACACCCATTCGTAAAAATAAAATCCTTTATACCAAACTGTAGACATGATCTTGGCAAAAAAAAAAAAAAAAAGTAAAAATAGTCTTGTTCAAACAAGCGTCCTGGTGATCTAGCCAGCAGAAATAATACACTAGCAGCAGGTTATAGCTGGCTATGGAATACTATTCGAGCTGATGGGGATTCAGAATCCAGAGGGGGTGCATGTCTCCTTTTCATTGTCATTACAAGAAAGACCGATTCTCAAAGAAATACATGCAAGGATCTTGTTCAAACAAGTTTTCCCGGTGACTTCGCGATGCCACCAGAAAACATGTACACGGGCAGCAGGTCATAGCTAGCTGTAGCTCTTCTATATGCTGGGGATTCAGATTCCAGAAGGTGGCGCATGTCTCCTTTTCACCGTAATTACAAAAACACCCATTCGTAAAACTAAAATGCTTTATACCACACTGTAGATAAGATCTTGATGAAGAAATACATGCAAGTATCTTGATGTTTAAACAAGTTTTCCTGGTGAATTAGCCACCAGAAAACATATACACTGGCAGCAGGTCATAGCTAGCTGTGGCATATTATTCTAGCTGCTGGGGATCCAGATTCCAGAAGGTGGCGCATGTCTCCTTTTCACTGTAATTACAAAAAACACCCATTTGTAAAACTAAAATGCTTTATACCACACTGTAGATAAGACCATGCCAAAGATATACATGTAAAAATATTGTTGTTCAAGCGAGGTTTAGCTGTCTAGAAATGTCAGAAAACATTTTATGGGGCCTCTTCCTTGGCATAACTTGGACGAATTGGAATTGAACAATCGATATGTTAGGGATCAACATAATACATTCATTAGCATTTCTTGGTTATTGAGTAAGATAGCGCTTCAGTTTTTGGGCATATCACATTGAATGGCTTAGAGTTCTCAGGATGCTAGCATGTAACTTTAGACACAATATACGACATCAATATACGATTACATTTGAAACATTACGTATTGTTGAATTAGTATAGCCTTAATGTGTTAGATTTTTATAATGACCCCACTGATTTTGGTGAGGCTTTAAGTGCTGGCACAAATGTTCATGAACAGAGTCAGGTTTGCATAATCATTTCTGACTTCAAAAGTAAAAAAGTAACATCGCTGAATTGTCTGTGCACTTTTGAAATGATTTAATATCTCGGTGTACTCCAATTTTGTATATTTCCTTGTTTAATGACCTGTTAAATTGAGCCCAGATGCAAATTTTGTTTCATGTTTGTGTGTGGAACTCCCATTGTGATTACATTGCAGGCAGAACGTTCAACCTCCCTTCCATAAGAGATTGATCTAGTACCATTATTGCAAGATACTTTTATTCTGTTACCTTTAAAGACATTTGAAAAATGGTATGAATCATGTGTTACATGGAATTTACTTACAGATTCAAATTACTCATATAAAATAATGAATAGCCAAGATTCCGCTTAATCTGAATCTTAAATGTATATAAACATTTTTTTTTTTGGTAAAACTGGTAAAAATTAAAATTTAATAAATAAAAAAATACATCACCCATTCCCATGGTGATGTCATGACCATTAAGCTTGAGTTCTTTCTGATCACTCTGACTGTTATTTATCCTTCTTGCTCTGTGGCTCCTCCTCCTGGTGCTCTGGCTGCTCTTCCAGCTCCTCTGTCCTCAGGCATGGCTGGGACCCCTGCCTGCTCTCCCCTGCCCTTGAACATCTTTTTGGACTTCTGGTACAGGTCATTCAGGTTTAACTCCCAAATTATGTTCTCCTGTGAGTGGACGTGCAGAGGGTGGCCATATCAGTGCAGATAATCTGACCTACTTTTGGCACTCTGACTAGGGAACACTGCCTAAAAATCTTCAAATAACTCCTGGCATCTTTTTCAATATATTTTAAAATCATATTTCCAAACAACATAAATGCAAGAGCTTTTGAGGAGAGCAACCAAGGTTTTGAGTAACCTACATTACATTTTATTTATTTGGCTGGCTCTTTTACTCAAAGCAATGTACAATAAGTGGATACTGAAGGTGATTTCACCAACTGCAAAACCCAGGTCCAATAAGGGACAATACTCATTATGTAATCGTTATCCATAGCCATGAACACATTAAGTCTAGTTCACACAGTAAGCATAGGCTAGGTCCACCTACTTTGATTCTGCTGTAGGGGCTTCAATCAGTACTTCTCCGAGTATATTGGGGAAGTCCAGGGGGTCAGACATTGCTTAAGGGTCCTTACCCCAGCCTTCCCTACAGTGCTGTAGGGCCCTTACCCCAGCCTTCCCTACAGTGCTGTAGGGCCCTTACCCCAGCCTTCTCTACAGTGATGTAAATGGACTGCATTTATATAGCGCTTTTATCCAAAGCACTTACTTTATGTAGGGCCCTTACCCCAGCCTTCCCTACAGTGCTGTAGGGCTCTTACCCCAGCCTTCCCTACAGTGCTGTAGGGCCCTTGCCCCAGCCTTCCCCACAGTGCTGTAGGGCTCTTACTCCAGCCTTCCCTACAGTGCTGTAGGGCCCTTACCCCAGCCTTCCCTACAGTGCTGTAGGGCTCTTACCCCAGCCTTCCCTACAGTGCTGTAGGGCCCTTGCCCCAGCCTTCCCCACAGTGCTGTAGGGCTCTTACCCCAGCCTTCCCTACAGTGTTGTAGGGCTCTTACCCCATCCTTCCCTACAGTGTTGTAGGGCTCTTACCCCATCCTTCTCTACAGTGATGTAGGGCCCTTACCCCAGCCTTCCCTACAGTGCTGTAGGGCCCTACCCCAGCCTTCTCCACAGTGCTGTAGTGCCCTTACCCCAGCCTTCTCCACAGTGCTGTAGGGCCCTTACTCCAGCCTTCTCCACAGTGCTGTAGGGCCCTTACTCCAGCCTTCTCCACAGTGCTGTAGGGCCCTTACCCCTGCCTTCTCCACAGTGCTGTAGGGCCCTTACCCCAGCCTTCTCCACAGTGCTGTAGGGCCCTTACCCCAGCCTTCCCTACAGTGCTGTAGGGCCCTTACCCCAGCCTTCCCTTTAGTGCTGTCGGGCCGTCACCCCAACTTTCTCTACAGTGCTGTAGGGCCCGTACCTAAGTCTACACTACAGTGCTGTAGGGCCCTTACCCAATCTGTCTCTACACTTCTGTAGGGCCCTTACCCAGCCTTCCCTACTGTGTTGAAGGGCCCTTACCCCAGTCGTCCCTGTCTTTGACAATATACAAAGTCGGCTAGAACGACTTTCACATTTAACCAAATGTCTAGATCAGAGGTGGGCAATGAGGGCCATGTCTGTTTCTAGTTTTCATGCCAACTTCTAGGCTCATTTGCTTAATTTGCTCTAACGTATGCCACCTGACATTTTAGCTACATTTCTACCTCACAAACACATTAATGGCAGCTGAAGACTGTTCTGTGTCTCTGTATCAAATGTTTTACTGTGATCTCATTTACGAGTGAATCAGTGTTGGTGTATTCAGCCAATTGGCTCATTCAGTCAGGGTAATTGGTGGAAACAAAAACCTGCATACAGACCGGCCCTCTCGGACTGGAATTTCCCACCCCTGGTCTAGAAGGTATGACATAATGCAGTCAATATTTTCAGTGAAAAACCAGCTAGATTTGGTTGAAATGTGATAGTTTTCTGACCGGCTAGGACATAGGCAGGCTATATCACGGTAAAACATGAGTGAATTAGTGGTAAATACAGCTAAACTAATGACTGTCAAAATATCTGTCAACCAATTTACATCCCTTCAGACTTCTGTATTCGGTCTTGTACTCACTGGGAGACAAACAATACTATGTGGAGTTCGCATGTGAAATGATGAATGGATTTCAGGAATATAAATGAGTTCCCAAAATAATTGTAGTCGCAAAAGCAATAGTTTTTAAAGTAATAGGCAACTATTAGTAAACAAATAAGCTTGCATAACGAATTTGAGATTTGCCTGAGACTTAGGTGGGATTCGATCCAAAGACTTGATATTCACATAGGCAAGTGTGTTACCATCAAGCCCCCAGTGAAGTAGCTGCAGCAACAGCAACTTTTTTTGGCTAAAAATATGTATGTAATGTTTTGTTTGGCTGGTGTAGCTAAATGTCCAATTGGGAGATGTTTGTAGGCCTGGAGCATTTGTTATGATGTAATGGGTGGGAAGAAGAAGGGAAAAGCACACAAAATCATCTTAGTTTGGGGCTTTATTGTGTGGACATGTGAAGTTGTTTGTGAATTCTGTCTGTTGAAATTAGGTCAGAAGGTACAGAAATTAATGTTTAAAGGGCTGAGTCTGTGGTCATTGTGGTTACTTCAGTAGAGATGAAAAGTGCCAAACTCTCTGTGCTGTATGGGGCATGCCGCCCCACAAGCCTTAACTCGGCGGGATGGCATACCTGCCATCCCAATGAAGTATCAGTAATCCAAAGCCATGAACATAGCTGGTTCCAACAGTATGCATAAAGACCAATTTCCATTGCGAAGCCTTGCATCAGTCACCTCAGGCACAGCAGATTTGACTAGGAATAATTATAATTAAAATATCTGAAAATATAATTTTGCCTGGTCAAAACTGAATTACAGATATCTTTAATTATCATTTGATATGTCTGACGAGTTGAATGACGATGTCTGTGACATCTTAAAAGGTATTTTGACTAGTGAAAATATATTGGAGATATCTTGAATAGGTTCTTTGCATATGACGTCACAAACTGGCGCGCTTTCCAGATGGAGGGCAGGCAACTGGAGGCAACGACCACCAACACTGCAGCAATGCCTATGGCTTGCGCTGTTTACGGCTGTGTTCCAACTTCCAACCGATCAAATCGGGAAAAAACAAGGGCTACTTTCGAGTCCTGAAAATAGTGGTACACAAAGGGGAGTTTAAAAAGCTCACAGAGAAACGGCGGCCGACATGGATCAAAAACCTCCGTCGTAAGTCTGGAGGAGCGACTTTAGCTAGCTACATCTGCGATATTATCACCCTGTGGTGTTTGTTCTGCAGCTAGTGTTTTGCAGTTTTAGTTAGCTACCGGGAGATAGCTAGCTAGGTAAAACTGTGAAACACTAGCTGCAGAACAAACACCACAGGGTGATAATATTGCAGATGTAGCTAGCTATGTTTCCTGCGATATCACCATCCTGGTCTGTATTTTTTGTCAGTGTTTTTGTCTTTAGCTAGCTAGCTAGCTACCGGAAGATTTGTTTTTAGTGATGCTAGCTAGCTATCACCATACACTACTAAACAACGTGAAGCTACTGTTAACCCTCTTTGTATGTCACCTGTCATCTGGCTAGCTGTGTAGTAGGAGGTCTGGAGGACAAGGTAATTTGTAATGTCGATCGCCTCCACACCGGGCAAATTTAGATTTTATTTTATTTAGCACAATTAAAATAATAAAACAGAAACAGAAGAGATTTAAAAACAGTGAAATAATGCAGGGAGACGCAAGAAACCCAAGGGGCTTATACATGGCCTCACCCTAAATAAATGGTAAATGGAATAATAAAACAGAAACAGAAGAGATTTAAAAACAGTGAAATAATGCAGGGAGACGCAAGAAACCCAAGGGGCTTATACATGGCCTCACCCTAAATAAAACGACAACTCAACAAAAACATACAAAAATAGATTAATCGGTCAAGTTGTGAGAAAAATCGCTTTTCTTCATTTTGTATGGATCACATCCATAATGCATTTCAATTTTCTGACGATACCTGCTGCGTGCACGTTCATCCAACCCTTTTATGTACTCACTTTCCCCAATTTCCAATTTGCGCAGTATAGATTCTTCACTTCCTGCCCTCCATCTGAATTTTGCTCATCATAATAGTCACGTGATTGCACACAAGCTACTATTGTTTATAATTGCAAATATCTTGAATTATAATTCTAACTAGTCACACCGTAATTATGACTAGTCAAAATGCATTTGAAGATATCTAAAATGTAATTATGGATAGTCAAGTGAAGCTATTAAATGTTAAATGGGCTGCGCATAGTCACCTGAAATTCTTAATGCAACACAAGCACAAGCTGCAGTTTCAAGCATCGCAGCGAGGGGCATTATAGCAGGTAACGACCATAGACATGCACATTTAACTAGACGGGCACGCCCTCAACAAACCTTAAACTGTGAATCCCTGGAGGTAAGCTTGTACTGCACATGTCTTTGCTGTTGAGGACGAAAAATATAGCTCCCCATTAAAGTGAATGGGGAATATCAGACTTTTGAAGGCAAAATAAAACTTCCCTGGTGATAATTTGAAACTTGATTGACGACCATCACGTTTCATATGAAAAGCAGGTTGACAAATATGCATTATGTAATAAGATATGCACATATTAATAAATATTTTCCTAAGACTTCTGGACCATTGTTTCAGAAACTGCTGCACATAGTGAAATTTATGATCACGAAAAAATAGCCCGATGTGGTTTTCTTCGGTTGTTAAATCACCTTCTACATTGAATACAATGGGCAGCAAGCTCTTTTGCCCTCAACAGTTGTGAACATGCGCAGTAGAGGCCGTTTTTCCCAATACTTCCTAGGCTTCACTGACTGGCCACTCCTACCCTCTCCAGTTCCTACGTACACGCTATGGTAACGACAGGATGAAGCATAGGGCGTACATACTGTAGGAACTGGAGAGGCAGGAGGAATCAGAAGTTGCAGAAACCAATATGGCATCTAGTGCACCACAGCTCTCGATTTCCAGGCCTGCAGCACACTGGACAACCTCCACCAGGAGGACTTCCATGCTGGGACCGGATGCACATGACCTCCAAATCAAGGACCGAAACTCACGTAACCTCCACTCCAGGAACGGAAGTCACCTGACCTCTTTTATTTGGGAAACAAGTTAGATTGAAAGTGAAGATGCCAGTGGTTAACCACTTTGGCAAGCTGGTGTGTGTTTTTAAGTAAACAAAGGACTGATGCAATTACCACTGATTAGTAAGATGTTGCCACTTGTATACAGAGTCATTTATAATGGCATACCAGTTTGAATTAACAGTCGATATTTCTCTGGTTACAACGTAGCACTTAGTTAGGTTAAGATAACACTCTTAGTCCTCCGGCAGATTGCAGATGCTATCAGCTTCATGAGCTTGACAGTCAAAAGATTTACCAAATATACATATTTAATTTGACATAACTTAGTTTGTATTGCACTATTCAAATGCTCGGTTACAAGTGCTTTACATTTAGGTAATACTAAAGAGAATTGTTAAGCTTTACAAGAACAAATTAAAACAAATGTCAGAACAATTTACCTGGTTCTCATCAAAATGAAGCATATTTGGATTCAATCTCTGTTTCAGATTCAGGGATGCCGTGGGATTCTCCCACAGGTACATCCTGTTGGACCTCTTGGTGCCTGTTTTTAATTGCTCATGCAAGCCCTGGAATTGAAGTGAGAATTAGATTTATATTCATCAGAATTAAAACACAATATACAAGGAACTTCATTTGATACAAAACAGTGGCATGCCATATAGTATAGGGGACACAAGGCATGCATTGGACAATTGAGACTATACAGACTTGACACTACAGAAAGAAATAGTCAAAAATTGGTTAGCATGGTCCATGACACAGTTGTAAGTGTAAGTGTATAATTCTTATAATTCGTCCAGGTGTGTAGAACTGCCGAAATCCGTCCTTCTAGAGTGGATAAGTATCTGCGTTCATTTACTAATTACATACCGTGTTAGATTTTAAACTTTTCCCTGTGTGTAAACTGGTCTTTGTTTTTAGGTTGTGTTAGGTTTCTTTGTTTTTTAGGTTGTTGGGCTTCACTTTGATTCTTAGAATTGATAGATTGCGATTATTGCACTATTACAGACTGTGAACCTCTGTAATCAGCGCGTTATTCGACTCAGGTTTTCAGTTGCTAATTAGGTACACTCGGAGCGACGCTTTATTAGTCCTGCTAACTCGCAGTTTAGGTAGTAAGTGTATAATTCGTCCAGGTGCGTAGAACTGCCGAAATCCGTCCTGCTAGAGTGGATAAGTATCTGCGTTCATTTACTAATTACATACCGCGTTAGATTTTAAACTTTTCCGTGTGGAAACTGGTCTTTGTTTTTAGGTTGTGTTAGGTTTCTTTGTTTTTTAGGTTGTTGGGCTTCACTTTGATTCTTAGAATTGATAGATTGCGATTATTGCACTATTACAGACTGTGAACCTCTGTAATCAGCGCGTTATTCGACTCAGGTTTTCAGTTGCTAATTAGGTACACTCGGAGCGACGCTTTATTAGTCCTGCTAACTCGCAGTTTAGGTAGTAAGTGTATAATTCGTCCAGGTGCGTAGAACTGCCGAAATCCGTCCTGCTAGAGTGGATAAGTATCTGCGTTCATTTACTAATTACATACCGCGTTAGATTTTAAACTTTTCCGTGTGGAAACTGGTCTTTGTTTTTAGGTTGTGTTGGGTTTCTTTGTTTTTAGGTTGTTGGGCTTCACTTTGATTCTTAGAATTGATAGATTGCGATTATTGCACTATTACAGACTGTGAACCTCTGTAATCAGCGCGTTATTCGACTCAGGTTTTCAGTTGCTAATTAGGTACACTCGGAGCGACGCTTTATTAGTCCTGCTAACTCGCAGTTTAGGTAGTAAGTGTATAATTCGTCCAGGTGTGTAGAACTGCCAAAATCCGTCCTGCTAGAGTTGGATAAGTATCTGCATTCATTTACTAATTACATACCGCGTTAGATTTTAAACTTTTCCCTGTGTGGCAACTGTTCTTTGTTTTTAGGTTGTGTTCGGCTTTTATCTACCACTTTGATTCTTACAATTGATAGATTGCGATTATTGCACTATTACAGACTGTGAACCTGTGTAATCAGCGCGTTATTCGACTCAGGTTTTCAGTTGCTAATTAGGTACACTCGGAGCAACGCTTTATTAGTCCTGCTAACTCGCAGTTTAGGTAGTAAGTGTATAATTCGTCCAGGTGCGTAGAACTGCCAAAATCCGTCCTGCTAGAGTTGGATAAGTATCTGCATTCATTTACTAATTACATACCGCGTTAGATTTTAAACTTTTCCCTGTGTGGCAACTGTTCTTTGTTTTTAGGTTGTGTTCGGCTTCTATCTACCACTTTGATTCTTACAATTGATAGATTGCGATTATTGCACTATTACAGACTGTGAACCTGTGTAATCAGCGCGTTATTCGACTCAGGTTTTCAGTTGCTAATTAGGTACACTCGGAGCGACGCTTTATTAGTCCTGCTAACTCGCAGTTTAGGTAGTAAGTGTATAATTCGTCCAGGTGCGTAGAACTGCCAAAATCCGTCCTGCTAGAGTTGGATAAGTATCTGCATTCATTTACTAATTACATACCGCGTTAGATTTTAAACTTTTCCCTGTGTGGCAACTGTTCTTTGTTTTTAGGTTGTGTTCGGCTTCTATCTACCACTTTGATTCTTACAATTGATAGATTGCGATTATTGCACTATTACAGACTTTGAACCTGTGTAATCAGCGCGTTATTCAACTCAGGTTTTCAGTTGCTAATTAGGTACACTCGGAGCGACGCTTTCGTCGCTCCCTCCTAGTTTATGAGCCAGCTCCCCATTCCAGTCTGTGCTCTCCCCCTCAGATGGCGCTTCCAGCGACGTGGCCCCCCTCGACAACGGAACCCCTTTAACCTCTGCTACCCCCCGCTGACCCCCTGTGAGAACTTCACGGTCACAGGGGGGCTATGGAACCGCCAGTCTGCTATGCGCAAGGCAGACTTCATCTCTGCCTATGCCTCCCTCCCATCCCTGCAGTTCCTTGCCCTCACAGAGACCTGGATCACACCAGACAACTCTGCCACTCCTGCTGCCCTCTCATCCTCCTACTCCTTCTCCCACACCCCCCGGCGATCTGGCCGTGGTAGTGGTACTGGTCTACTAATCTCCCCCACCTGGAAATTCTCTGTTCTCCCCCTCCCTGACCTGTCTATATCCACTTTTGAATTCCATCCTGTCTCTATCACCTACCCTGCTAACCTCTATATTATTGTTATTTATCGTCCCCCGGGGCCCCTGGGAAGCTTCCTGGATGAGCTAGACACCTTGCTCAGCTCCTTCCCTGAGGACGGCACCCCGCTGATCCTCCTGGGAGATTTTAACATCCAACTAGAGGCCTCCCAGTCTGCTGCACTTCCTACCACTACTCCACTCCTTCGACCTCTCCCTACAACACTCTCCCCCAACCCACAAGGCAGGCAACCTCCTAGACCTGATCTTCCTGAGGATCTGCTCCAGCTCCAATCTTACGGTTACCCCCCTGCATACGTCTGACCATCACTTCATCTCCTTCTCCCTCCCCCTCTCTCCACATCCTCCCTCTCCTCCTCCCATCCCCACTGTCACTGTCCGCCGTAACCTCCGCTCCCTATCCCCCTCTTCTCTTGCTCCCAGAGTGACTGCTTCCCTCCCCACTCTTCAACCATTTTCCAAGCTGTCCACTAACTCTGCATCCTCCACCCTAACTTCATCTCTCTCCTCAGCACTCGACTCCCTATGCCCCTTCGTCCCTAGGCCAGCACGTTCATCCCCTCCCAGTCCATGGATGTCTGACATCCTACGCACCTCCAGGGCCAGCCTCCGTGCTGCTGAGAGGAAGTGGGCCAAATCCAGGGACCCATCTGACCTCTCAGCCTATCATTCTCTCCTGACAGAGTTTTCTTCTGCTGTCGCTGCCGCTAAGGCAAAATTATACCAAACTAAAATTCATAACTCCATTTCTAACCCTCGTCAACTTTTCTCTATTTTCTCCTCTCTCCTCAGCGTGCCACCTCCTCCACCCCAGTCTTCCTTCACTGCAGATGACTTTGCAGCATTCTTTGACGAAAAGATTGCAGACATCCGCAGCTCCTCTGCGCCCTCCTTCCCCTCTGCCCCCTCCGCCCCCTCCTCCCCCTCCGCGCCCTCCGCCCCCTGTTTCTCCACATTTTCTCTCCTCTCAGACTCTGAAGTTTCCCAGCTTCTGCTCACCCACCGCCCTACCACCTGCGCCCTCGACCCTATCCCCTCATCTCTCCTCCAGGCAATCACACCTGACATCCTCCCTCCCTCCCTCGTGAACTCCTCCCTATCTTCTGGATGTTTCCCCTCATCCTTCAAGAGGGCCCACATCACCCCGCTGCTGAAGAAACCCACACTAGATCCTTCAGTCATTCAGAACTACCGCCCGGTATCTCTCCTCCCTTTCCTATCCAAAACACTTGAACGTGCTGCATCTAACCAACTCTCTGCTTTCTTCTCTCACAACAACCTGCTTGATCCCCACCAGTCTGGCTTCAGGCCTGGCCACTCGACCGAGACTGCACTCCTCTCGGTCAGTGAGTCACTCCATGCCGCACGAGCAGCCTCCCTCTTCCTCCTGATTCTTCTAGACCTCTTCGCTGCATTTGACACTGTGGAGCACTCTATCCTCCTGTCCTCCCTGGCAGCAACAGGGATCTGCGGCACAGTCCTTGACTGGATTGAGTCTTACCTCTCTGACCGTTCCTTCCAGGTTGCCTGGGCGGGTAAGGTATCACCACCCCGTCCCCTCGCCACCGGAGTTCCCCAGGGCTCAGTCCTCGGTCCCCTTCTCTTCTCCTTGTACACCAGATCCCTTGGCCCTGTAATATCTGCCCATGGCTTGTCCTATGCCGACGACACGCAACTCTCTCTCTCCTTCTCCCCATCGGACACACAGGTCCCTGCCCGCATCTCCGCTTGCCTGAGGGACATACAGAGCTGGATGGACAATCACCACCTGAAGCTCAACCCAGGATAGACGGAGCTAATCTTTATTCCTGCTCTATCCTCTCCCCTCCTCGACTTTTCCATTTCCCTAGGGGACACCTTAGTGACATCATCACCCTGTGCCAAGAATCTCGGAGTGGTGATGGACAACAGGCTGTCCCTCTCCAAGAACATCGCAGCAGTAAGCCGGGCATGCAGATTTTTCCTGTATAACATCAGCAGAATCCGCCCCTTTCTCACCACCTACTCAACCCAGCTCCTGGTCCAAGCAATGGTTCTATCCCGCCTGGACTACTGCAACTCTCTTCTGGCTGGACTACCGGCATCTGCCACCAGACTCCTGCAACTCATTCAGAATGCTGCGGCTCGTCTGGTCTTCAACCTCCCCAGACACTCCCACGTCACTCCCCTGCTCACTACCCTCCACTGGCTGCCTGTTATAGCTCGCATCAAATTTAAAACATTGGTCCTAGCATACCAGGCAGTCAAGGGATCAGCCCCAGCATACCTCCACAAGATATTCAAACCCTACATGCCAGCCAGATCCCTCCGTTCTGCTACCTCAGGATGCCTAGCACCTCCCCCTCTTCGCACCTGCACTTCCAGAACACGTCTCCTGTCTGTTCTGGCCCCACAATGGTGGAATGACCTCCCTGTGGAGGTCAGAACAGCTGAGACACTGACCCATTTCAAACGACGACTGAAGACTCACCGATTCAGGCTGCACCTCTCCCCATCCCTCCCTACCCCCATGTAAATGACTGTAAGCTTAGGGTTGTAACTAGGCAGCTGTTTCATAGGTGACTTAGGTGCATTAACTGTCTTAACTACTACTTGTATTTTTTCCATAGACTGCGTTGTTGCCGTTCTCGTTGTTTAGTGTTAATCAGTTTAACCTTCAGGGTCCAAGTTGAACTATGCGGTTGTTCCCTGCACTTGGACCGGTACTTCTCTCTAGGGGTTTCGTCATACTTGTTCCTGGTTATGGTTATACACTTTGTTGTACGTCGCTCTGGATAAGAGCGTCTGCCAAATGCCTGTAATGTAATGTAATCTAATTTAGTCGATATACCAATTCCCTGTGTGAATCACGGTCCAGGTCGATGCACTATCCTCTGTTGGTCAGGGGAGGGTGTAGATTACCACATGCCTCCTCCGATACATGTGGAGTCGCCAGCCACTTCTTTTACCTGACAGCGAGGAGTTTCACTGGGAGAGCATAATGCGTGCAGAGGTTCACGACCAGTGATTATTAAGAGCTCATTTTTAGTACAATTACAAAACTTTTAATATTTTGTACATCTATGGTGGTATTTCCTGGGCAGTTTGGTTGGATTTAGCAAGTCTTAATGATATATTAACTGTGCTTTGTATGTATGAGCATTTTGTACATTGAAAACGTGTTTCTATGCTGTAACAATTACAGCAGGGAGGGCATAACAGTCGGTCATGACGTGTAACATAATTACAGGAGAAAAAATAGCTAAAGCATAGAAAAGATCTCAATAAAAATCTCTGCCATGGCCTAACAATCTCCAGGAGATATAAAAATTGAAAGTTTGGCCTGATGGTGGTGCTAGAGGAAAGGTCATGGGGTGACCAAAATCAACGTTTCTTCCTCTTGGGAGCATGCATGTACATAGGGTTTTCTCCCGACTGGGAGTTATTACCTTATGCACTTGCTATTTGAGGGTTTAGGTCTGGTGCTTGCTCTGTTTCCTTTATCTCCGCCAGGCGTGAGCCTGGAGGGGATTATGCGTTTGGTCGCGTGTGTGTGTGCGTACAGTGTGTGTGTTTGTGTAACTGTCTGCAGCTAATCTCGCATACTACTGGGCCGATCAGCCTAATACTTGTTGTTCATGTTGACAGCAGGCCAAGGACATGAATTCTCGAATATTATGCAAATCGGTCAACGACAAGTATTTTATTTGAATTAATTTCCATCCATCATTGTCCATTGAAATACATTAAGTGCTAACTCCTCACTCTTCCTAACCGGCCGGTAGGGGCTGCAAGTGATCAACAACTGCTTCCGTTTGGAATGAAACACCAGAGATGTAAAATGTCAATTTCAACGTTAAAATGCCAACAAAATAATCCGCCAAATAACGGGGTACGTTAATGTTTGAATCTGTGGCAATTATTTTGTTGCCATTTTCATGTTGAAATCGATATTTTACATTGCTGGTCTTTTGGAATTGTTCCTGTCCAGATTTTAAACAAAAGTGGCAGACTATTACGTCAATATTAGCTCTGTCTAACACATCGTGGCTGATATGAATTAAATTAGCTAACATTGTCACCACTTTTAGCGTTACTTCACTGAATAGGCGTTTTTGGGATTTTCAGTGGCACATGGTAAAAACTTGTAATATTGTATTTGTCTGGTTGCATTGATTGTGTAGCCTCTGTTGTTGCATCAGCAAAGCTAACACGCCTGGCGGAGATCTACACTCTACTGAGTGCACTCTTCTAGTTTTGCTCTGTTTCTTGCCCTGCTACTCTGTAAAGCATCTTTGTGACAGTTCTCTGTAAAAAGTGCTATACAAATAAAATTGAATTGAATACCAAATTTCATGCCAATCTGACCTTTATATTTCAATATATGTTGGTGACACAGACAGACAGATGTCATTACAAAACTTCCTTGGCGGGGACAATTAACAACTACTATAAACACAGAAGCACTGAATGGTTAAAAACAGGCCTCTAATAGGTGCACAAATATAAAATTCACATGTTAATTCCCTCTTTTTCATTACATAGAAAATAAGGCTACTTGAGATGGAGCTAAAAAAAAAACAGAAAGAGAAATACCAAAGATGGAACAATGAGTGGATCCAGAGCAGAAGACGACTTGGCACTAAAGTAATGGCATTTCAATCCAAGTATGTATATAAGCATAAACTTTCACATAAAGAGAAATTTATATGGAGGAATTCATAAAAGGCAGCAAGGGGGTTATAGCGTGAAGTTAGGAGCTGAGACTTGGTAGAGTGCTTCCTAATTAATATACATGGATTACTGAGTAAGTTTTACCATAGACTTGCTAATGGCAATTAGTATTTGTACAAGTATTTGAAAAAGAAGAGGTGAACTATGAACTACTGGGGGGAGATCGTTCCATTACATCGCCAGGTAGATTGCCTGGCACTTTGGCACAGACATAAAGACTAAATGAATATAGCAAAATGAGACTAACAGAAACACTGAAAGGGTAATGGTGCCAACATCCTCTAGCTATGGTTGAGCAAATTGAAATATTATGAAATACATTAGTGAAGTACAAGCATACACTTTTTGTTTATGAATTGATAATGGGTTTCCATCTGTAAAGCATTGAAGGTAAGTGGTAAGGTATTTTAACAGTCATATTCCATAATGCAATTTAGTAGTATCTATCACAAGTTTGTAGCTTTATCAAAACGTCTCC
Source organism: Anguilla rostrata (assembly GCF_018555375.3). Classification (NCBI taxonomy): domain Eukaryota; kingdom Metazoa; phylum Chordata; class Actinopteri; order Anguilliformes; family Anguillidae; genus Anguilla; species Anguilla rostrata. The sequence goes on along the minus strand of NC_057939.1, from coordinate 28,346,534 downwards.
TTTGCAGAGTGAATGTGCTGAGCGAGCAGAGGATTATGGCCAAAGACTGATAGATTTCCCCACGACTGCAAAAACTTTTTGGCCTTTCAAATAGCTGTCCATAGTAGGCTTGGGCCATATCGAAATTTTCTTCTTGACATTATTATTATAGTGTTATACAACGGCTTGGCTGAATACTCAATTCTGATTGGTCCAAGGGTGGGCATTAATTCTCAGTAAAGGGACACTTTAAACAGTTCTAAAATCAATGCACTACAAAGGCCAGCATTCTAAAGCAGTTAAAACAGCAACATTATTCTTTCGATTTTGAATTGTTGTTACTCCCCCTCCCCTTTTCAATGTCCAATTTTGCAATTGATGGCAATGATGAATCACAGTTCTAGTTACTGGCTTCATTTAGGGTTGCCAACATCCCGCAAAATACTGAATCGTCCCTTATTTGGATAGTAGCATAGGCCGAGGTGGTGGTTAAGTGACCTCGGCTTCGCCTCGGCCGCCTCACCACCCCTGTCGTACATTATTTTCCAATAACGGGACAGCCCATTGTGGTTTAGTCCTTACATATTGACTATATACAAAATTAATGAAGTTATTTGGCTTAACCCCTTAGCGCACATTCCAAATCTGGCCAATCCTTTCCCATTTAGGGGGTACCCTATTTAAAGCTTTATAACTCCAGATGTGAACACCACAGAGACTTGAAAAATGGCTTAAATGAACCAAGACATTTGTACCATTTACAATACTAGCTTAGATGACACTATATTCATAATTTTGGAACAAATAAAGTGCCACAAATGCAATTGTCTAGGCAAAAAATCTAAAATGAATTTGCTCTTTTTTAGTTTGCAATGAAATACTGGGAGATTGCATATATACAGCAGGTTACAGTATACATGTCCTGGATCAAAAACTTCTTGACCACAAGTTCAAAAAATCTAAGGGTGGATATGTAGAACTACTAAAGATCTATGAAGCAAAAACTAAGCACTGTACCCAGCGGTTCCAAATCTACCCAAAATGCCTAAATTATACATTGCTGTAAATTAAGACAAATTCACGTATTTCACTACAAATCAACTGTTTTTACTCAAGAAACTCACTGTTACATCATTTTCAAGTGGGAATTACAAGCTGTCAGTACAGTGGTCTAAAATAGCTAGGGGTCCAGAAACTTATCCAAAATCTCTCCAAAAAGGAATATAATACCTTTTTTTTGTCCATTGTAAAGCATATAAATGAGCCCTTTATGAAGGTTTAAGATGAAACATTGATATCAGATTTAAACATAATTTAAAAATATTGTCACACAATGCTGTACAGTAGCTAAATGTGTAATAATAAACTCTTATATGTATTTCTATACTCTGTACTCTCGTACGTTTTCTTGTATGGAGATGGGACGATATGAAAACAATTTTCAATCGTCCACCATGTTTTGGCAATGTTCCAACTCTCACGTCATTACTGTTGCATGCATCACAAAAACTATTACACTACTAACTAACGCTTACACTACAGTGTGACATATCCACATTGTATAATACCACTAACCTATTTAAAGACACTTAATTTCAAAAATAACGTATATAATCGTAATATTTTGAGCAGTAATACTTACATAGCAATGATGAAATTTTATCTGTGTTCAGTAGATTGAGACAGAGACATGGCCGGCCCCACCGGGGGGGCGTGAGGGGGCGACGCCCCTTCACCTGGACTGTCCCGCCCCCTCAGTCAAGATGAATGTGAAAAAGGATTTTAATTAAATTTAAAAATATATATTTTTAAAATAAATTTTTAAAAATCACAACACCCAAGTCAAGTGTGTCGGCTTTCTAGTGATAATATTACAATAGCAATATTTTAGTTAAGGACAGTCTGTTACGCAAAGCTACTTTTTGATTGGTTGTTGCTGAGGAGGTTCCACTTATCGAATAGAAGACTGCAGCTCTATTGAGTAAAGGTAAGGTGAAATATTTTCCCATGCTTTTGAGGGCTAGATAATTTGTCTTAGTTAGTTGGTTATTTCTTTATTTGTATTGTTATTGTTTGTGTCACCAGTATAGGCTGTTCTAACCTAGCATATTATTATGCATCTGTTAATCAACAGGTCGCAATGAGCGTTATGAGCATTATATTAGTAGGCTAAAGCAGGCACAATGAATTACTTGGTGTCATTGTAACTTGTCTGTAATCACGGTAAAACTGCTGAATTGGTGTATCTAAGACGTATCATTTATATTTGTGGTGGTGGCTACTCCAGCCATTAAAAGACAGGCTACATAGCCTATCGATGAGCGAAGTGTTTGAAGATGTATTTTGCTTTTTATTTTATGTAGCCTAGTAATATATTTTCATATTAAGATTATTTAATACTCTGCCATCTGTAAGTAGCTCACAAATGGTCTTAGTTGGTTGTAGTAGCAACATCGGGCTGCATATGTTTTTCTAGCTGGGAATACTTTGCGTTACATCATCGCCCCCCTTTCGGTATTTCAAACGCCCCCTCTTCAGTACTCGGCTGGCGCCTGGCCTGGACATAAACAGTAAATCAACGACAATTCTATTCGTTTCTTTTTTGCTCCAGAAAACGATGTCAGATCTAGGTCTATCAGCAAACGTTTGGCTTAGCTATCCCCAGTAGTCCTCAGTAATAATAGTATTTTCCAAGAAATTACGAAAAATTGTTGATAACGTTTTGCAGCATCTTTTACTGCTACCACAGAGTGAATGCGTAAGTGAATGCGATGATAAGAAAATTTTCGGTTACACTGACCTATAATGAAATGGAGGTGAAGGACTGTATGACTATTGCTGGTTAGGTGTAGTAGTGTCACAGAGGGGTGCCGGTCAGGACAGAAGGAAGGAAATGGACAGCTGAATCTTCTTTGCGATATTTATTTAGTTAACAGTGCACACCTGGCCTTTGTTTTATTGTCCATAGGAATTAATCATATGAATCATATCAATCTTGGTATTAAGGCTTGCATATATAATAGTTGCATACCTGTGTGGTCTAAACAAGAAAGGACAAAATAATAACAGAAATATTACAAATAAGTTCCCTCAAAGGGTTCATTTGTCACATTAGTGCAGTATCACTTTGTTCCACAGGATGGCGATCTAACCATAAAGAAAGCTATAGGCCACTATCAGCATAGCCGAATTACAGGAGGCGAGCATAGACACACCATCGTAAGGAGCTAGCATACACACAAATGGCGATAACTGAATTACTACCGGTGCACACAAAGTACAGCATTTAAGGGATAAACAGGAATTATTAATCTGAATCATTAAATAATGAAATACGCTCCACTGATATAAAGGAACTAGCGTGAGGCATATACATAGCCAATATAGACTGCACTGGCTTACATCGTTACGTCACCTGTTAACACATAACAACTATGGTATAACAACAGAATAAAGTAACTCACTGTAGTGTTGTCTGTACACTATTGTAGCATTAGTAGTTGAGGTACAAGCCTTCTGTTGAGGCACATGGGTAGAAGAAAGACAACACAACGACGTAGAACGAACTTAGGTTTTTATCTAGCCATATGCATTCCACACCAGTCATCAGCCACTTTCGCATCTACTACGCATGTCTTTATACTGACTTTTCTACTAGCGACACCATTAGGACATTCAGCATTATTATTGATTATGAAGGGTAGTTTGTGACAACGAAATCTCAAGGGAAAGGCAAACTTCAGAACGTTCTCCACTTGTGACAGTGCTGGAAAACATTGCTACTCTGAAAAACGAGCTAGTTGCACTCCAGAAACCTTTGTGGTCAGAATGGTTAACGGGACTGTCATAAATCAACTGCAAATACATCGATACACTACGAATATACTGAACATATTCCAATACAATAACGAATAATACTGATAATATTCAGCATGAATAACAATGCCTTTCTTACATATAAAACGCTATTCCAAAAGCTAAATTAGACATGTTATACATCGTTAGAAAGCTTATACTCTCTCCTACTGAATAAATGAATTCTCAATCAAGCCAGATTCTCAATCACCCTAACTAAAAAGGGTGACAACGCCGTAAACAACACGTGGTATTACGCACAGCTATTTTGGAAGGTATCCAAGTATCACAAATGCGCGTATATTTCACAAACGGATTGTCCCAGACAATACACTCATCGGCCACTTTATTAGGTACACCTGTTCAACTGCTCGTTAACGCAAATATCTAATCAGCCAATCACATGGCAGCAACTCAATGCATTTAGGCATGTAGACATGATCAAGACGATCTGCTGAAGTTCAAACCAAGCATCAGAATGGGGAAGAAAGGTTATTTAAGTGACTTTGAACATGGCATGGTTGTTGGTGCCAGACGGGTTGATTTGAGTATTTCAGAAACTGCTGGGATTTTCACGCACAACCATCTCTAGGGTTTACAGAGAATGGTCCGAAAAAGAGAAAATATCCAGTGAGCGGCAGTTCTCTGGGCGAAAATGCCTTGTTAAATGGCAGAGGTCAGAGGAGAATGGCCAGACTGGTTTAAGCTGATAGAAAGGCAACAGTAACTCAAATAACCACTCATTACAACCAAGGTATGCAGAAGAGCATCTCTGAACGCACAACATGTCAAACCTTGAAGCAGATGGGCTACAGCAGCCAGGGCCGCAGACGTTATGGGCCCAGGGGCTTCAACATTTTCCAAGGCCCCCCTCCCCCTACCGCCACCTAGGGCCTGTTCAGTCGTGCATACTGTGCACTGTTCAGTGCACTGGAAGTGACGTCATCCAGGTACACTCGATACAGAGTAGTGTATGCCATTTCAGTGCCCTGAACAGTGCACAGTGTGCATGACTGAACAGCTCTTTAAAGTCACTGCATGACTGGCATCAAAACAAATCCCACAGTGCTCCTTAAAGTAGCAAGGCACACTTTTTTAACATTTATTCCTTCATTCAACCTTTATTTAATGGCTGTGCATCCCTCCTACTGCGTAATGGATGGGAGATGGGAGTAGTACTCCCTAGTGGACAAACAGTGCAACTGTAGGACCATAGCTAAATACAAACCACAACATAACTTTTAATGAAAAATAAACTATTGTAGATCCATTCCTTCCTCTACTCCCAGAGTAGAGGATAAGGAATGGATCTACAATAACTACAATAGTAGAGTGAAATTAGGTTGAGTGTGAAGAAGACTGAGAATGCTGCATGTCAGATGTTGGAATAAAGATCCAGGTTATTTTAAATATTATTTTAAGCTAAGTAATGATTATTGAAGTCCCTGTGCAGCCTCCGTTTTCACAATTTACATTTAAATTGTTCCTTTATTTACTAAATTACAATATATATGTATTTTTTCTACTTATTAGGCTTTGAAAAGATAAAAAACCTACTTTGATGTAAAACCTGAATTTCTTAATATAGCAGACTCAAGACTGGCTCGGCGTGTCAGTTCTGTCCTAATTATTTATGCATTCACTTTTGATTGACAGCCCGGGCCGCTCACTCCCACTGACCTGGATCAGCGCTAACTCCACGTAACGTCAGTTGTTAGCTAGTTATCATATGACTAATAATGGATAATGAGTACAGCAATAACAGCATTAGAAATATTGAGCCGTATATATGAGCCCACCGTTTACAGCCTACAATATAGGACCCTAACATTATAGGACAACCTATGCACATAACATTATCGATAGTTTTTTGCAGCAGTAACGTTACAACAGTCTGGAGAATAAAGTAACGTTACACTCGCCAGCTAATGTTAGCTATATTTACACAAGATAAGTACAGCTCATTGCTACATTAGCAAAATTATCGACAGCCGGACAGCAAGTAAATAGCCAGACAGCAAGTAAATTGGGGAGACAAGGTTAACGGTAACATTATAGTTTGTAGGCTTGATTCGATTAATAGCGGAACGTCATCTAGCCCGAACGGATGCTTACCGGAACTGGTCCGTTCAATTGGCTTTGAACTTGGGAGCACACACTACATAAATGTTCATACTGGGTGAGTGTTTTGGCCACCGCACATTGGTCATTGCAAATTAGAAACATTTGCGACGTCACACATTTGGTCTCAAAACCACCAATACCAAATACTCTGCCAGGCAGCAATGTCGAGCATTGTATAGTTTTTAGGAAAAAAAATCTAATTCATTACATACATGTATGAAATACTTTTGAAATCAATGTGTAAGTAACCTTATAGTCTTTGGTTACAATATAAGCATTTTAAAATCATGATTTTGACTGCACAGGGTCTTTAAATACTGTAAGCTGGAAGATAACATAAAACTTTCCCTTTTATTACATACACGAAAAAGTTTTAAAATGTTGTTACAAATTTACATTAGGTACATTTAATTTCCTTTTAGCAGTGTAAAAGGAAATTAAACGCAGCCACAAAGTTCACAAAAAAAAACAAATAACAATTTTAAACATTTACATTTTACATTACACACAACTCACAGATTTAAAGGTAAATTTAGGTGGAATTGCCTAAAAATGGCTTAGAGTTTAGCAAGTTAAAATGGTTTTATTCATGCTTTGCGCATGGCAAAATCCTTAATGACAGTAGTAAAGTCAAGTGCTCTTGCTATGTCACTTGAAAGTGACATTACGGCCAAGGAATTTAGTCTATTTTGCCCCATAGTAGTGCGGAGACGGTTCTTTATTAATGCAAGTTTAGAAAAGGATCTTTCTGCTGAGGCATTTGTGATGGGAAACGTTAAATAGATCCTGTCACGATTGTGCCTCCTCTGTTCCCACCTCCCCATAGTTTTTGTCCTGTCTCGCGCTCCTTAGTTTGGTCTACCTACGTCTCGTTATTCTGTTCATTTATTCAATCATTGTTTTCACCTGTGTCTCGTCTTGTTTCATTCTGCACCCGCCTGCTCCTTGTCTGTGATTGTCTCCAAGTGTGACCCAGCCTATTTAAGTTCTTTGTTTCCCTGACTTGGGTGCTGGATCCTCCTGTGTTCTGCCCTGACTGTGTTCTGGCTGTACTGTTTCTGTTCCCCGTGTCTGCTAAGTTTCTGAGTTTTCTAGTGTTTCAAGTTCTCTGCTTGTTTTGAGTTCCATTATTTGTTTTCTTGTGTTTTTTTTAGTTTTCTTTTGGAATTGCCCCTCGTGGCCTTTGTTTGTTCTGTTTTGTTTTTGAAAGTAAAGTCTTTATTTGAATTTACTTTTTTGCATCTGGTTTTACTCTGCACTTGGTTCCTACCCCGCATCACCCTGACAGAAGGATCCAGCCAGCGTTGGACCCAACACAGTTTTTTTTTTTTTTTTTCTCTCTCTCTCCCGTGTTTTTTTTTTTTTTTTCCAGCATGCCAACGGTTTGGAGTAAACTGGTAGTCTCTGGCAGGCCCTCCGGGACCAGCCCTGCCTTGGGACAGGAGGCAGGGCGAAGGCTTGTGAGAATACGCCAATACGCCAGGGGTCTATGGAGTTACTTTTGTCTTTATTATGCAATCAAACAGAATATATTTGAGAGCAAAATATCGGCACTGCAATCAAAAAAATGTTTTATAAGTAAAATAAATTTGATTAAAAATGTATTAATGCGAATCCAAAAGTTTTGCTCGCTGTTGAGCTGAATCTCGTGGGCAGGACCTATGCTGAAATATGTAAGACACGTCTCTATTGGCCACTGTATAGTTCCAACGTTGAATTCAGAGACTGTAAAGGTTGAACCCCATTCATTTTCAGGCACGCTTGCTGGTAAGTTGATGAAATGACTGCATTTTTTGACATTTTAACGCATTAGTGGACTGTGGCAATGTGAGTGCTACCGCTCAGTATAAGAGCTAGAGATAGAGACCAGACTTTGTTTGAGCGAAAGTTCGTTCATTTATTTTTCCAGCCGACACACGGCTTTCGGTTTACATACACAAAATTACTAAATCAAACGGAGTTCGCAGTGCAGCAGTTCCCCGTCTCCAGCCAGCTCCCGTCTGCCTCCGGAGACCGCCTTTTGAGCACCCAGGCTCACTGTCAAGGTAATCAGCATTGTTACTCAATCATATAATTAAACAGCGGTGCTGATTAGCAATTCCCAACAGCTGTGGCGCAGAGTCCGAGAGCCGCCCCGCCCACTCTCTCTCTGCAGCCAACGCAAAACCACGCCCACTCCACACACAGACCTCTCATCAGTTTAGCCAATAGTGGTATTTTATGTAGTCAGCTTTAGTTATTGTTTATCGTAAGATAATAGCTCGTTAGATTCTAAATGCAGTTAGCTAACGTAAGCAACACTTACCTCAAATTAATTGCTGTTATTGGTGTTCATTGGCATACAAATTTTATCAGGTTATTAGATGTATTAGCAACACTTAGTTTCGACCATATTAGTACATCTGATTACAATGAATGGTAGCTAGCTGAACTAGATAACATGGCTAGTTTGTATCTAGCAAGGTTGTTCCTTGGTTAATTCAGTCATTACACACATCGTTTGTTAGGCAGTTAGCTCAATGAAAGGTGATAAGATCAGCAGCATAAATGTGGATGATCACAGTAAAAAGAAAGTATAACTGCAGGTAGCTAATTACTTCACATATTTTTCTGTTGAAGGGCTGACATGTGAAAGCATGGGAGACTAGCTTTGATGACCTAGCAAGCCAGCTATCTATAAAGGATCCAAAAAGCAACAAGGTATGTAATTGTCAGTTATATATGTAGCATCCAAAACTTAATGCCAATGGCATTTAAATAGTTGAAGATGTTTGAAGATACAGTTAGACACTGAAACGATTTCTGCTTATATAATCCCTGTAAGATATGTGATATTTATACTAAAATACAAAGTTTCCCACAAATTTCTGAAACTGTGGTGGGTGAACTCTAAACCCTCTAAAATATTCAAATCAAATCAAAATCAAATCAAGTTTTATTGTCACATACACAATCATACACAATACAATGTATAGTGAAATGCTTAGGTGCCTAGCTCCAGAACGAAGCTAACAATTAGATAAATACAATATAATAAAGGTGAATCTAACAATAGAATATAAAATGAATCTAGCAATTAGATAAAATAAAATAGAATAAAATAAAATGGAAAACTGGGGTGGTAAAAGTCCAAATCCGAATCCTGAGGCACCTATGAAAGCTCTTGGAGCAGGATGCTTGCATGCTGTGGAATGGAAATGTTAGAGATGGAGAAGAGATACAAGATGTGTGCTGTTGTAGACAGCATGATCAACTCCATAACTCGCTATCTCCCTGTTTTGTTTTCTAGGATAAAATGATTAAGTGCAGGAGCTGAATAATTTGGATATTTTATATTTCAACCACTATAATGACGTGTGTGTGTGTGTGTGTGTCCAGTCTGAGGTTTGTGAGCGGCAGTCGTGACAGCAGAGCCCAGATCAGGCACTACCAACAACAGGAGTGGAAGTCCATGGTTCGGGGAACAGACTGGACCTTTATCCTCTCCCTGGACATATTATATAATAAAATGTTTTGTTGAATGCAATTGGTTACCTTGTATATTCTGTACTATTGACCGAACTTCTTTGTTGGCTTAAATTGAGCAGTTGCTGGCATGATTGATATTTAGATTAGATTCAACTTTATTGTCATTGCACAAAGTACAAGCACTGAGACAACGAAATGCAGTTTAGCATCTAACCAGAAGTGCAAAAGAAGCAGTGAAGTGCTGTGCAGTGTAATGTACATATGTATAATATAAACTCCTCAAAAAAAGTTTGGAAATTTGTGTTTGGTTGATCATATCTCTGTTGTCACTGTATTATTAGCATTGTATGTTATATAATTGGAAAGCCTGTTCATTTCCCTTTACAATGATGTCCCATTTGTAAGGATCATGCATTTGTGGGATGAGCAACACAGCTGATTATGTGGGTGGAGTCCCAAGTGAAATGTGCCAAATTTCCCTGCCAATGTCAAACAGTGTATTCTCCTGTTGGTATTGACTCTATTGTTTTGAGTTGTTTGGGGGATTGGATGACTGAGCTTTCTATCAGTAACAAGGAACGAACAAGACATATTGGTAATTTTAGGCTTTATTCATTGAACAAACAGTCAGAAGCCTCAGTAGCGGGTGGAAGAACCATACGCAGCCACAACAGCTTGGCACCTCCTCATGCTGGTCACCAGCCTGTCACTCCGATCGAGACTGGCTAATAGAGACGTGTCTTATATTTTTCAGCGTAGGTCCTGCCCACGAGATTCAGCTCAACACCGAGCAAAACTTTTGGATTCGCAAAACACAGCGAGCAAAACTTTTGGATTCGCAAAGAAAACTTGTGGATTTGCAAAGAAAACTTTTTGATTCGCATTAATACATTTTTAATCACAAATTTATTTTACTTGCAATAAAACATTTTTTGATTGCAGTGTCAATAGTTTTGCTCTCAAATCAATTTTTTGATTGCAGTGTGGAAAGTTTTGCTCTCAAATCTATTCTGTTTGATTGCATAATAAAGACACAAAAGTAACTCCATAGGGGTCGCATACAGTGGAGGAGTACACGACCGAGGTTTGCGTTCTCGCCTCATGGAGTGGATGGTCTCAAGAAGCTCTGTGCGAGTTTTTTCGGGACAGTCTGACGGACGCCCTCCAGGGTGGGATATATCACTCGGGGCTGGGCAGATCTTTAGACCTCGAGGCTCTCATGGCTTCGGCCCTCTGGTGGGAGGAGTATATTCAGGAGCATAAGGAGCTGCCTGCCCTGTCCCGTGTCCAGCAGGAGCTGCCTGCCCTGTCCCGTGCCCAGCAGGAACAGCCTGCCCTGCCCGGTGTTCAGCAGGAGCTGCCTGCCCGGCCCAGTGTCCAGCAGGAGCTGCCTGCCCGGCCCAGTGTCCAGCAGGAGCTGCCTGCCCTGCCCAGTGTCCAGCCGGACGCTGCCTGCCCTGCCCAGTGTCCAGCAGGTGCCGCCTGCCCTGCTCAGTGTCCAGCAGGTGCCGCCTGCCCTGCTCAGTGTCCAGCAGGTGCCGCCTGCCCTGCTCAGTGTCCAGCAGGGGCTGCCTGTCCTGCCCAGTGTTCCAGAGCTTCCCCGGCCCAGGGTCCAGAAACCCCGGCCATCCAGTTACCCGGAGTCTGCCACCCTAGCGCCTGGGTGTGCCTCCCTCGGCGACTCCATTCGTGGCCGCTGCAAATCAGCACAACTGCCCTCCTGTATTCCAGCTCCCTGGAGCATCTCCGCAGCCACGCCCTGGAGGGCATTCCCCCTTGGGGATGGGGCCGATCCGTACCCCGGACTGTTTAACAGCCGGTCCACCTGCCGCATTGTCTGTTTGTCTGCCTGCCTGCCTGTCTGTCTGTCTGCCTGCTTGACTGTCGGCCAGTTTGTTTGCCTGCCTGGCAGCCCCCCAGGCCATGGGCCCGTCGGCCAGTCTGTATACCCGCATGTCTGCCTGTATGTCAGTTCGCCTGCCTGTTGTCCTGTCTGCCCTTCTGTCAATCACTTTGTCAGTCTTTGTATTCACTCCTCTCTTTCCCTATCTGTCTCTTGGCGTGTCTGTCCGTCTTGCTGTGTGTCTCCCTGTCTGCTTGTCTGTCTGTCTGCCCATTTGTTAGGTCTCCCTGTTTAATTACATTACATTACATTACAGGCATTTGGCAGACCCTCTTATCAAGAGCGACGTACAACAAAGTGTATAACCATAACAAGGAACAAGTATGACGAAAATCCTAGAGAGAAGTACCAGTCCAAGTGCAGGGAACAACCGCATAGTTCAACTTGGACCCTGAAGTTTAAACTGATTACGGGGCGACATAGCTCAGGAGGTAAGACCGATTGTCTGGCAGTCGGAGGGTTGCCGGTTCAAACCCCGCCCTGGGCATGTCGAAGTGTCCTTGAGCAAGACACCTAACCCCTAACCCCTAACTGCTCTGGCGAATGAGAGGCATCAATTGTAAAGCGCTTTGGATAAAAGCGCTATATAAATGCAGTCCATTTACCATTTGATTAACACTAACACAAACGAGAACAGCAACAACGCAGTCTATGGAAAAATACAAGCAATAGTTAAGACAGGTGCATTAACTAAGTCACCTACGAAACAGCTACCTAGTTACAACCCTAAGCTTACAGTCATTTAAGAGATTACAGGGAGGTAGGGAGGGATGGGGAGAGGTGCAGCCTGAAGAGGTGAGTCTTCAGTCGTCGCTTGAAGTGGGTCAGTGTCTCAGCTGTTCTGACCTCCACAGGGAGGTCATTCCACCATCGTGGGGCCAGAACAGACAGGAGACGTGTTCTGGAAGTGCAGGTGCGAAGAGGGGGAGGTGCCAGGCGTCCTGAGGTAGCAGAACGGAGGGGTCTGGCTGGCATGTAGCGTTTGAATGTCTTGTGGAGGTATGCTGGGGCTGATCCCTTGACTGCCCGGTATGCTAGGACCAATGTTTTAAATTTGATCCGAGCTATAACAGGCAGCCAGTGGAGGGTAGTGAGCAGGGGAGTGACGTGGGAGTGTCTGGGGAGGTTGAAGACCAGATGAGCTGCAGCATTCTGAATGAGTTGCAGGGGTCTGATGGCAGATGCCGGTAGTCCAGCAGGGGTCTGATGGCAGATGCCGGTAGTCCAGCCAGAAGAGAGTTCTATGTATGTCTCGTTCCATGTCTGTGTTGAGTCCATTCCGGTGTAGTGTCTGTCTGAGTCCAGTCCCGTGTCTGTTAGGGGCGACATAGCTCAGGAGGTAAGACCGGTTGTCTGGCAGTCGGAGGGTTGCCGGTTCAAACCCCGCCCTAGGCGTGTCGAAGTGTCCTTGAGCAAGACACCTAACCCCTAACTGCTCTGGCGAATGAGAGGCATCAATTGTAAAGCGCTTTGGATAAAAGCGCTATATAAATGCAGTCCATTTACCATTTACCATTTGTTTGAGTCCAGTTCCGTGTGTGTCCAAGTCCATTTCTGTGTGCGTCTTTGAGTCTTGTTCCGTGTGTGTCTTTGATTCTTGTTCAGTGTGTGTCTGAGTCCAGCTCCGAGTGCTCCTGAGTCCCGATGCGAGTCCTGTCCCTGAGTCTAGTCTGGATCCCCGTCCGGATCCCGTTTCTGTTTCTGAGTCCGGATCCCGTCCGAGTCCCGTTCCTGAGTCCTGAGTCCTGAGTCCGGATCCCGTCCGTTTCTGTCCAGTCCAGCCCCGAGTCCTGTCTCCGTCCTGCTCCTGTTCCTGTTTCCATCCAGCCCCAGTTCCGAGTCCGGTCCTGTTTCTGTCCAGTCCAGTCTTGAGTCTTGTTCCTCCAGTTCCGTCTCAAGTCCTGTCCGGTTCCTGAGTCCAGTCCCTCTTTCTGAGTCCAGTCCCTCTTTCTGAGTCCAGTCCTGTTGAGTCCTGTTCCGTCCCATCTGAGTCCTATTCTGTCTAGTCCAGTCCAGTCCAGTGTTCCGGTCTTGTTCTGGTCTGTATTTTCCACCCTCTGTTTTAGGCTGCAGGCCCCCCCACGACCCTGCTCAGGATAAGCAGGGGTATTGATAATGGATGGATGGATGGATGTATTGATGGCCACAAGTCATCTCCACTGTTAATCTCCTGTGGAGTCCCTCAGGGTTCCATCCTGGACCCTATACTATACCATTTATATGAATAATATAAAGCAAAAATGGCCAGAATCAATCAAAAATGGCAACATCCACCTTTAACTCTCTGGGGTCTAAGGGTAAAATGAGGCACACTGGTGATTGTTCGATGCTCTGACATTTGTGTAAATTTCATCAACTTTATATACAGTGATTCCAAAGTGTTTCATATCTTTGTTTTCAACACAAACTCAGCTACAACAATATGGCAGCAGTAAGTAGGTCATAATAATGTGTGGATTGTAAACTGCTCTAAAAACACACAAACTGTAAACAGTAGTTTTGAACATGCACAATAATGTTGTAATAAAACACACTAAACAATTGTGAATAAGACTTTTGGTCACTGAAATGTGTTCTTCATGGTCTTGGGTATCAAAAGATGACAAAATATTTTAGCAAATCCAATGAGAAATATAAAATAAATTGCTAAAAGTTAGTGTTGTGACTACTATTTTTCAACACCAGGTGAGAATGGGAGGGCAAATGGCCTTTCTGTAATGAATATGCATTGGGTAGGAATACCTGCCAGCTAAGTAGGCTATTCACACCTGGCTGCATGCCTCCCCACCACTAAGACAAAGACTCAGTGAGCCATTTAGAAGACAGAAACAAAGACAACTTTTGATTTTAGAACATTTATTGAAGTAAACTGCATGGAAGATGAGATGAGACTGGTGTACTCTTGCAACGTCTGCCTGGCCTCTTAGCTAGTGGTGAACTAGGCCGTGTTTCCTGATCAACATCTCTGCAAATATAATAAAAACAAAATTGTTAGGAAATGTGAAATCAAATCAAACTTTATTTATATAGCACATTTCCTTCAACAGGTGAAAATTAAATGTGCTTTACAAAAAAGGGGCAAACCACTAACTAATGAAAACAAAATTTATGAAATGTGGCATCATATGCAAACAAAGAACCAAACAAACACAACCAGACGCAGAGAGGTAGCCTATAATTTTGAGAAGCAATGGTTAGAATCATTCGTAGTGTGGGAATTTACAAGCGCGCATATTAGTGAATATTCCTACAAACACACAGAGAATGTAATACAGCACACATTTACAAATAATGCAAGCTATCAACGAAAAAACATTAGCTTAACTAAATAAACACTGATATTCCAACTAAACTACACGCAACTCATCAATAACAATGCCTCAATCTGAACTAGGCTAGGTCTGTTTAGCTAAGTGGTTATTTTATTGCTATTTCCCGAACTTACTTAGAGTATGCTAATATCGATTGTGCAAGGACATCAGTTTTAGAATCCTAGCCACGCCACTACACGCCAGGCATGAGCTATTTATTACGAATATGATCGAAAAACATACAGTCTACCTGATACTTCTAACACAACCAGACGCAGAGAGCCTAGCCTATAATTTTGAGATGCAATAGTTCAAATCGTTCGTAGTGTGGGAATTCACAAACGCGCACATTGCTGGATATTCCTACAAACACACAGATACGTTGCAATACAGTACACATATTTACCAATATGATCATAAGAAATATACTTACGCATGAAGTTGATCCTCAGCTCGATCAGTTCGCTGTTTGAAATGACACCGCTCTCCATCAGTGTCGGCTTCCGGACGGACCATTTTCCAAAATTAAACGAAATGTTCACCTCAAAAGAAGTGAATTAGGCGACACTCTGTGACATTCTATCCCGCTTTCGCAGACTTGGCATTTCTCTCCTTCTATGGAGAGTAATTATAATGTTGTTAACATGTGAATGCGATTTGGGCGGACTTCCTGCTGAGCGAAATTCACATAGTAATGAGTAAAGTTTAGCGAAGCATACATGATCTAATTAATCAAATTTGGAACATTTAAAACAATTTATATTATTTGCCAATGGGCGCATTGGAAAGTCGCGATTCTAAGGTTTCTGTCAATGTTTTTGTTGCGTCTGTATGATAACAGCACGTGAAGTTAATCATCCAAATAGAAACGAAAGTTAATTTCATCTTGTCGAGCTCCGCCGGCGGAGCTCTCGACCCCAGAGGGTTAAGTGGATGACACTATTCTTTATACCTGTGCTGACTCAGAATCAATTAAGAACCTGCAAGAATAATGAAACTCTTTCCAGTCTAAACTGTGTAACCTCAAACTGATTTTGAACTCTGATAAGACTAAGATGGTGTATTTTTTCAAAACTGTGTCTCCAAATGTGTAACCCAGAGCCTATTAACACTATGGATGGATGCTCTGATTGAGAAATCCTATAAAAATCTAGGAATATGGTTGGACCACAAACTTTATAAAAAAAAAAATAAAAAATAAAAAAAAAACTCATGTCAAGTAGAAAACCTTGTTTAAAAGCTGGGTAAAATAATCTGGATTTTTATTTGACAAAAAAAATTATGTTTTACATATACATTAAGAAGGAGACTGCTGGTTGCGACCTTCCTGCCTATAATTGACTATGGCCATACACTATTTTATGTTTGTGTAACCAGGTTTGTTTCATTTTCACTCTGCGTTGTGTTGTTTTAAATGAAAAGATGAGGACCGACCACGAAGTAGCTGCAACAGGGATTATTGGATGCAATCTTGCTCCTTAGAGTGCCAAGGAAAAAGGGGTCAGCAGCAGTGATACAGAGTGGCTAACACAAAAAGCGCACCTATGTGGACCAGATAAATAGCAGTGATACACATAGTGATTAAAAAATGCTTTTACAAAATTCCACAATCGCCATATCTGAGCACATAAAAAATAAGTAAATCCACATAAATTAAGAAAAAGAATGTATACCTGCATAAGAGTATATTTGAAAAAAGGGAAAATGCAATGTTCTTAAAAGCAGAAGCAACTTCTCCACCTGTCAATAAACCATGCAACAATTCACTCTTAATGCATTCAATGTAGCTTTAGTAGTGCATTTTCATAATGGAATATTAATGATGCAAAACTCTTATTTAACCTTGCAGGAGTTATAAAAACTTAGCAAGCTAGCCATTTATCATTTCATATAAAACTTAAATCAAAAACATCAAGAAAAAGATATTTACGTCAAATTGTCAGGAGTAGGTGCGGGAATGGACCCAAACGCAGAGTAAAAACAGAAGTCCAAAAATGGGAAAACAAAGACTTTAATAAACAAAAACCGGGAACAAAGGAACTCGCAGGGCAAAACTTACAAACAACAAAATACTTCAAAAATTCACAAGAAAAAACTAAAGAATAGAAAAATCCAAAAACGAGGGAAACAGGGCAGGTAGGGCACAGGTAGGCAAACAACAGGTAACCAGGAAACAGGCAGGTACAGGAACAAACAGACAGGCAGGTAGCAAACCAAACTAACCTAACCAAACCAAAGCAAGCAAAGCAAAGCAAAACATTCCAGCGCCTGAGTCGGGGAGAGGGAGACTTAAATAGGAAGACGCAGACGAGACACAGGAGGGCACGATGAACAATCAAGCCACAGAGAGGGAGGGGAACACGAGACAAAACGCAACTAATGATTAGATAATAGAAAACAATAAAACAATTAACTGAACACAAAACCGAGGTGCCACCATCTGGCGGCCCAACAGAGAACAACGAGGGGGGGAAGACACAGAACCCTGACACAAATAGACTGATTAAAAAAACATGTATAACTTGTGTGAGGCAGGGGATTAAAATTTTCAATGGTACATTGATATTATCAGTTTTTATGAATACACTTACATAGAGCACGTCACACCAACCTTGCTCTTCAGAGTGCCGAGGAAAAAGGGAAGAAATATGGATGCACAGCTTGCTAAATCCTTTGCTAGTCACCCCCCCTCCCCTTTCCCAACTAAAATCCAAAAATACCTCAAAACAGGAAGACTATTAAAACAAACCAACAAATTAAACCAGATAGGCGATCACAGAGAAATAGAGCAAAATAGAATAGAAAATCTAGTGAAATAATTATACCAGTATTAATCCTGCTACACTTGTACACTTCCACAAGTACATGCCCTGGATACAGTTTATCATGGTGCTTTGCATTTTATATCCAATGCTAACTATCTCACTCACCACTTCCACCATTGTAAAGCAAAAGTCGTAGCTCCCTAGCTCACCACAGATGGATAAATTGGCACCTTTTTATTTATAAAGTTATTTATAAAATTTATTTATATATATATTATTGGAAAACTTCCATTATTTCATTATTATATTTATCAGGACTTCTTCTTAACCATTGTTCTTCTGCATTCATGTAGCAAGTTGCTTCATACTGTGCCTCAAACTTTCACAGAGTTTGGTAAAATGGCTTTTAGCCATTACACCCCATGGAGTTGCAATCACTTACAGTACAAAAAAGCTAAATTACAGTCAACCCCTTAACCAAATTCGAATCAATAATCTATGCTTTCAAAACAAAAATCTGCACTTGTTTTGTATAAATGTTAACCACAACTACATGTTCATGTCATCTTTGTATTTTTATTTAAATCCTCCCCCCTCCCTCTCAGGCTGTCTCTCTTTCTCTCCTGCTCTATATTCCTGTCTCTTTTTTCCAACCCCTCCCTCTCTCTTTTTACCCTCTCACTCTTCCACTGTCTGTCATTTACAGAGTCCTGCTTCGGCCCCACATTAACAATGGTGAGTCTGGATGAAAGATAAAAAAAGTTCTTAAATTTTTCATGGAACAAGTGATATGAGTGTATGTGTGTGTGTGCATGCAAATGACTGCATACATTTACACTGTTGGTGTTTAGCAAATGCTCTTAAATGGAGTGACTTATTCAGTTATGTTAACATAACGCGTCTCTGTGTGGGTTTGTGTGTGTGTCTGAATGTATGTGGGAGAGTTTGTGTGTGTGTGTGTGTCTGAGTGCGTATATGCTACTTGTTGACTGGGAGGACCAGTGTCCAAGCACCATATCCAAGTATTTGATTTGTGTCCATTTGTGTTGGTTTTAATACTGGATGAATTTTCACTTTATATACTGGATAGTTTATTTTAGGGTACAGCCCAATCCTTTTCCTCCTCACACACTGATCTCTGCTCCTTTGGAGCTGAAGAGTGTCTGTTTAAAGCTGCTCTTTCCTTCAGATTATCATATATGGGAAATATGTCTATCCCTGTGTTAAAATGATCTGAACTGGCATTTTCAGAGAGTAATGACTGGATAAGAGTAACTGTTTCATTGAGAGAGTGTGTATGAGAGAGCGAGGAGTGACCGCATTTTAATTGTTGGAAATTCTGCTTTAGTGACTGATTTATTAGTTTTACCTGAAACAATAATAATTTGATTTTTAAAAAGATGCTCTTAGAATATGCATCTATGACTTATAAGTAATGCTAGCCTCTCTGGGTAGAGTGTAGTGGTGGGTGTTCCAGTTCCTTTCAGGGACATGAATCCTTTGACTCAGTTCCCTAAAAGGATTTGTTCCTAGATTCGTTCACTGGTTCCTTCACAGCTGTCGCCCTGACTCCTGCGAATGAGAACGAGTCATGCAGTGACTGATTCCGACTTCAGACTCTATTTCCTAGCGAAAGAAAATGTCACGTAGGCCTAACTGTGCTTTTTATACGTATTCCTACAGGAACCCAGCACAGGCCGACAATGTTATTATGTGATTCACAGATAGTTTCTAAACATTTAGCCAATTTAAAAAACGAATAGCCTATATTGGCACATTTTTGTGCAATTAACTCAAGTAGCATTTACTGTTACTTGACAAATGAGTGGCATGAGTTAGTCTACTGAATAATTTGCAAACAACAGAAGGGTTGATGATAACAATATAATCTGACTATAGGCTGTTTTATTTTATTAAAAAGAGCACATTAATTAGCAGTGTGTGACAATTTCTTATAACTTTGTTGCTTTAGCGGTGCAGATGTTATATAGTGGATCAAACAGGTTGTAAATTAACTAGCCAAAAACGTGTCTGTATAGTGTAAAACTGAAACGATTTGACGTTTCAGTTTTACACTCTTTATCTTCATAGTCGGTGCCTGTCCTAATTTTATAATCAATAATTTATATGAAATCTACTGAATGCCGTGCCGTGCATAACTGCAGTGGGATTGTCGGCTATGATCTAATTGCCTCGGCTGCACCAATGTTAAAACAATGTTTACTTCTCAAATTATCAAGTTGTGAAGAGTTCATACAGCCTATTATGTTTGAATAAAGGAAATAACTGTGCTTTCATTGCTTGAGTTGAAACTAGACCTAATTTGTGAGTACCTCAATGTTGCCATATGCGTGAATTAATTCATCCTAAAAAAAAACACCTCAAATCTTCAATTGACTCCCATACAAATTCCTCACAAATTTTCCCCATATTATTTTAAATTCCCATATCTATCATGGACTCCCATACATTTTCCCCCTATGAATCACTGAACATCACTCCCCCTATGAATTTTTAAATACCCTACCTACATTTAGGGGAACTACCCCACTCTGGCAACCCTGCTCTCTCTCAAAATGCGATGTTCCTGTTGAGAAATAACATACTACTTGCCTGTGTGAGAACTTGTTTTTTTCATGTAGGGCTAGGGGCTAGTTATCGGGAAAGTTTGACGGGGCAAAGGAAAAATTGTGAGGTTGGGGCCGGGGGCCGGGGGCGTTTGGGGGATGGGGCCTGCCCCCCTCCTTAGATCCGGCCCTGGGACCTTGGAAGAATTGTAGATTCTTTGGTGCATAAAGCTGGCAAAAGATACAAAAGCATTTCTAAAGACCTGGATGTTTATCAATCCACAATAAGACAAGGTGTCTATAAATTGAGAAAATTCTGTACTGTTGCTACTCTCCCTAGGAGTGGGCATCCTGCAAAGATCATGGCAAGAGTGCAATGCTGAAGCAGATTTCAGATTTCTAGATTTCCACTGTTATACAAAAAAAAAAAAAACATTGCTGCATGTCTCAAGTTTGCAAGTCCACCTGGATGTTCCACAACACTTCTGGGACAATGTTCTATGGACAGATGAGACAAAAGTTGCACACTTTGGCAGAAATGCACAATGCTATGTTTGGAGGGAAAAGGCACTGCTCACCAACACCAAAACCTTGTCCCAACTGTGAAGCATGGTGGAGGGAGTATCATAGTTTGGGGCTGCTTTGCTGCCTCAGGGCTTGAACGGCTTGTAATCTTTGAGGGAACAATGAATTCAAAATTGTATCAAGAATTATTATTTAAATATTTATTCAGCTTCATTAGACAGGATAGTGTAGAGAGACAGGAAGAGACATGTGACAAAGGTCGGCGGTCGGATGTCGCGGCTCGCAATGAGCATGTGGAAAGGGCTCTATGGGCTACGCCACTGAAGGCCCCCTGTATCAAGAATCAGGAGAATGTCAGGGTAGCAGTCACCTGAATCTTGATAGAAGTTGGGTGATGCCACAAGACAATGACCCTAAACACCTAAGTAGATTAACAAAAGAATGGTTTAAACAGAAGAAAATTCATGTTTTGGAATGGCCACGTCAGAGTCCAGACCTTAACCCAATTGAGATGTTGTGACATGACCTGAGCAGGCAGTTCATGCAAGAAATCCAAGAAAGATCATGAAGCAATTTTGTAAGGAGGAATGTATTAAAATTCTTCCTAACCATTGTGCAAGTCTGATTAGCAGTTATAGGAAACATTTGTTGGAGATTATTGCTGCTAAAGAGGTTCTACCAGTTACTAGATACAGGGGTTCACATACTTGTTTCAGCTTGAACTGTGAATGTTTAGACAATGTGTTAAAGACATGAAAAGTGCCATTGATTGTTTGTTCTTAATTTAAGCAGAATGTGTTTGCATATTATTGTGACTTAGATGAAGATCAGACCACATTTAATGAGTAACTAATGCAGAAATCCAGGTAATTTGAAAGGGTTCACAAACTTTCTTGCAACTAATTTTTTTTTCCGTTGTTCCAACTCAACAAAGTTTGGACAGATAGCTATAACACATTAACAAAGATGGACAACAAAGCTGCTGTCAATTATAATAATTGCCTGTTTGAAATTGAGTGTAACTCTTGTTAATGGTAACACTTGGCTATGGAGTCTACATAGTTAGCCTGTCTATTGGCTACTTAACACACAAACTGTATATGAAGCAGCTGAAGATAATTGTTTCAGAACATTGTCTGTGTGAAATGCTGTGGTGATAACATAATGCTTAAAGCTGAACATTAATCATGGAGTGAACTTGAAAAGGCAGAAGGCATCAGCATTTGTTGAGAGTGGATGGAGGTTTGAACCTCTGAGTTCAGATGGACATAATTATTTTAATTTCATCTAAAGTCTTCCATGCCTAGATTTCTAGGCAGGTGTTCTGTTGAATTCAGTGCTTTTTTTCACTGCTTAAAATGAACAGTCAGGTTAATTGTATGGTGCAGTAGCCATCTGGTTAAATGTTCATATTCTTTATTAGATATCTCAACTATCTTAAAGTCACAAAACCATGAATATCAGTAAGACATAGAAAACGTTAATTTGAAATCTGTTGCCTACATGCCACATACCAGGGAATTATTCAGGGAACTGAATTCAGCAGGACACCAGGACCAGGGTAAGTCAAAAATGATTGTTTTTTATTGCTACCTGCAATCATAAATTCCCCCCTCCCCCAGCCCCAGCATTCGCTAATCTCTTCTTTTTGGCAGCCCCATGACAGGCAGATTTTTTAGATCTCTCTGCACGCCCCAGTGGGCTAGTTATCAAAAGATTGCAGGTTTGATTCCTGGGTAGGAAATAAGATGCCTAGATGCCTGACCATAGTGCAGTTATATTTTTTGATTGTGTAAGAACATATTTTGTTGTCATCCTGAATTTACATGCATTTTTTTTTACATGCTTCGATTGGGTAAAACTTCACCTGTGTCATCGCTCTGAACGTGTGTCTTTATTCCTAAATCAAACACAAAGTGAAACTGAGCCATTGCCCGACTACTGCGCTGTTGGGTGTTTTGCTGTCTCCCCCGTCAGATACCCACTCCTTCCCCCACATTTGGTTTAGGATTCTGCAGGGAGAATCTTGGCAAGCAGGTTCCATAAGCTTCCTTCTCTCCTAAATGCACTGTGACAGTGACTGGTGTGTCATCGTCTTTATATCAGGCTTAACACTGACTAGCCACAGGACAGAGAGTGTGTGTGTGTGTGTGTGTGTGTGTGCGTGCACGTGCAAGAGAGCGAGAAAGAAAATCTGTGTGTGAGTGTATGTGTGTCTTTGTGTGTGTCTGTCTGTATGTATGTACGTGTATGAGAGAGTCGGTGTATGTCTGTGCGTGTGTATGCATACATGGGGGTGTGTATGCATGTGCGTGTGTGTGTATGTGAAGTGTACATGCATGTGTGTGTGAAAGAGAGTGTGTGTGTGTTTGTGTGTGAGTTCATGTGAGAGAAAAAGTGTGTGTGTGTGTGTGTGTGTGTGTGAGAGAGAGAGAGAGAGAGAGAGAGAGAGTGTGTGCATGTTTGTTTCTATTACTGAGACTGCAGCTGTCATTGCTGCCAGTGAAGTGTGGCTGGCTGCAGTCACCCTTGTAGTTATGGTTACACTGTCAGTCAGAGAGGGGGTCACAGCCTAGGATCACAGAGTCCCAAAATCAGACCGTGTTCCTAAATTAACAACCACTTCTCCACCTCCTTTTCTCTCTCTCCCACTCCTTCCCATCTCAGTTACAGGTCGACTGGGTAAAATCAAAACCTCAGAGCCAAAAGGGCAGATTCCTCCTGGGGCTGCAGCACTTGCTGTGTTTGGAAATCTAAGCCTCTTGAATGAAGGGCACATGGGATACCATGGTCCTCCTAAAGCTAATATCAGAATGTGTGACATTAAGATGAACATGCCAGTCACACAGTTCACTGAGCCAGCGCTGTGCATCTAACAGGATATAAAAGTACATCCACATTTGCAATCACCCACACAAGTACCAAGCACCCTACCTGGGAACAAAATCTGCAACCTGTAGCATGCAAACCCAGTTCCCTAATCAACGTATTGCTGCTGTATTGTATTGTTATCTGTGAGGTCCATCCTTTAGTGCTCTCTCTCTCTCTCTCTCTCTCTAAAAAAATGGTTTATTGGCAAGAAATACACAATATTGCCAAAATATTTATAGAAATATAGAAATACAGAAATACATCAGAACATGAATGTCAATTAAGCACAATAATTGCTATATCTGTGATAACTACAACAGCCACTATATCAGAGTAATAATAATAATAATAATAATATGTAATAAATGTTCAAAACTATAAAAAATAAAGTGAAAATAAATTCAGTTATAATAAATTTATCAATTTAATATATTTTTGGTCGTCAACCAGTGTCCTTCAGATTATGACTGGCAAAGATATACTGCGCTGCTGTTGGAGCTGTTGTCCCTTCTCCAAGTAGGATTTATAGTTTGTTGAACTAATGTGTCCTAATTGCTGAATATTTTCCACAATGTAGGAGAAAGTGCTTCTCTGTTTCCACCTCTCCTGTCTTATAGTGACAGTGTTCTTCTCTATGTATTCCAGAGTTGGCCTTTTTCAATTGCATGTGTGTGGTCACCCAGCCTGTATGTGGTCAGGATCTGCTTTGTATCTCTGACAGAGAAGAGACACTCAGCTAATGTGCAGTCTCTTTTTATGGTTCGATAGCAATGTAGTTTTTGTGTTTTGGTAACATCATCCCAAAACTGCAATTATGAGATTTTGGCCTGTTTCATAACTTGGTTTACTCTGGTTTGTTGGTAAACAGTGCTGGTATGAAGCCGTTCTGTGTTTTGTGTTAGTTGGGCTAATGGCCTAATTCTGCCCTCCATGCATTATTTGGTGTTTTCATTTGTTGTTGTAGGACGTTTCAACAAAATTCTACATGCTTGTCCCATTTAGAATAGGTCTCCTGGCTGAGTGAACCCCATAACCTCACTTCCATAAAGCGCAATGGGCTGGATAACCCTATCAAAGATTTTTTACAAGATTTTAATTGGTATAACAAAGTTTTCTTTTTCTAGTATAGAGTACTCTTTGAGCTTTTTCTTTCTTTTTTACTCTCTCTGTTTTTCCTCCTCTCTCTCTCCCCAGCTCTCTGTCAGTTCCCTCCCTGGTAGCGTGCTTCTCAGTTATCCAGGCATGCATCAGAAGAGCAGCTGTCCTATCATGCATCAGGAGAGCAGCTGTGCAATGTCAGATCCAGACCGTGTGGAGAAAGGTCTGTATCAGATGCTACAGGAAGCACTGAGAGAGATTGGGCTTCCTGAAACCCAGGACAGGACACGTGGTGGACACGTACCAGGTAAGAGCATACACAAAACAACACCACTACCCCCCCCCCCTTCAGTTTAATGAACTGGCTTATTAATTTCTTTTGATAACTGAAACAGAATCACACATATTGTTGACAATATACGTTGTAGTGATTGTGCTTTTTCAATTTAATTGAGGTCCTTCTCCTGGCAGGGTGTGTGTGATGCCAAATATTAAATTTCTCTCATAGTTGTGGTGGTTAAGTGGATTAAGTGGTTGTTCAGAGATGTTCTTTTTATCTGTGAGCAGGTGAATACTACTCAGAGCTGTGTTTCTGTGTGCTGGGTTCCCCACTCCCCCACCTCTCCTTCCTGTTAGAGGCAGGTCAGGTAAGCCCAGGTAAGAATCCTTAAAAATACTCAAAATAACCCCACCAATCAAAACCCGCCTTGCACACACACACATACACACACACTTCTGTGAAATAGTCCAGAGCAATGTTAGGATGTTCCTCAGGATCGTCATTAAACACCCTGATTTCTCAGACAGGCTAAAACAGGGCTGCTGGGAAATCAATGCTTTCACGACACTGGTTTCAAGTGTCCTGACCCGCCCCCAATCCGGTATCTATTCCAGACCCTGCCAGCACTGACTGTGACCGCCAACCATCACGTAAACTAGCCATAAGTTCGTTATAAAGGATCTTGGTTGGCGGGATTGCCCTTGTCCATCGATCCATTATCTATACCTGCTTATTCCTGGTCAGGGTCACAAGAGGTGCTGGAGCCTATCACAGCATGCATTGACAAGAGGCAGTAATACACCCTGGACAGTTCGCCACTCCATCGCAGGGCACACACAGCATTCACTCACACACTCATACCTGGGGGCAATTTAGACTGGGAGAAAACCGAAGTACCCAGAGGAAACCCATGTGGACACGGGCAGAGCATGCAAACTCCACACAGAAAGGCCCCGGCCGGGGTTCGAACCCGTGAGGTAGTACCCACTGCACAACCATTCCGCCTGGATAGCCCTGGCAAGACAATGAGTTCTGTGGTCGAATCGGTAGAGTGCGGCCTGCCTGAAGTTAATTAAATTTGCTCCTCCTCGGACACAATCACTGTGCTGGTGGCCTGAGGAGTAAAAAGAAGGTAGCTGTTGCTTCTCTGCATTGTCGCAAATCGACTGTGGAGGCTTCAGCTATGGGGCGGGGCCTGTAAATGCAAGGTGAGATTCAAAATTTCAGAGCATAACGTAAAATAACCTCAGCTGGTTACCCGCTGGGCAGATCTGCTTTAAGTTTAGTGCTAGCAAAGGAGCTTGATGTTCCAACAATACATTCGTTCACAGTATAATGGGTTACAAAAAGGTCTTTGCCACCTACTTGACCTCCGAAAGGGTGAACTAGTTTTTACCTGGTCAGTAAATACTGAGCCAGTCATTTTTAAAAATAGGAACAGGACCACCTCAATCCTACAATACCCTGCACATATACCAAGCCATCTGCATGAAAAGTGCATCTATATTTAGTGATCTCAGAGTACGGATGCAATGACATTTATCAGGTCATTAAATGTGATTTGACATTTAGATCTAAATGTCAGGGATGTCATGGCCCAAGGAAATGTACTTATACATGAATATGTATTTTGCCTTCATTTCTCAAACACAGGATAGACCAGAAGTTCCCTAAAGCCTCAATTCATTAATTCATTAGGAAACCCACTGTTAGGAACTGAAGCTTCTTTCCATCGAGTCAAAGTCGAGACAGTGTAGGAACGCACCACCCAACACTTTACAAAAGGAACTAAAAGCTCTATTGTAATCACACTGGCCTGCGGAAGTTCACAGAGACAGAAATTTGTGCAGCAATAACCTTCAATGCACGGGTCTTCTATTCTGGTTCAAGGGTAATCACAAGCTAGATAACTTTTTGCTGTAAATATGTGTGTATGCATACTTTATAATGAAGCCTTTTAATCCATGCTGTTATTTCAAAATTTCTGAAATAATATCATTTGGCCAAAAAAAAAAACTGGTGGAAAACATTTTAGTGCTGCCCTCTAATGTTTGAAAAATGCTTTCTGTGTTCCACTCTGGCCCCCACCTCCATCGTGATACCAGCATCCCTTTTTGGAGGTCCTACTAAGTCATGTAGATGTCAATCAAGATATACAGCCAAAAATGTGTTGCCACCCACAAATTTGTCTGTTTAGTTTTTAATACAATGGAACAGTGCCAGCACCTGATTGGCTAGATTGGTTTTAGCCCAACGTTTTTCAAATTGGAGAAACATGGCAGCCTGTTCCTAAACTCTCATATTAAACCTAAACAGTCCACTAAATTTGTTTCTGAAAACATTTGAGGTGAGAAACAGACCATGTAATTGCTGAATCTTGATTCATATTTGGACTTCAAAGCCTAGTTTGGCAGTATGTTCTGAGTTTCATGAGCCAGGCGCAGCTACGCTGCACAAATTCATTTGTATATAGAATACTTTATGCAAATGAGACCTATTTTTCAAAACTGTGTAGTAGGCAGAGACAGGCTGAAACAGTGGGTGAAATTACTCTTTAAAGAGTAGTTTTTTTGTTTTTGTAATTTATGTGTAATGTTCGAGTCAAGTCAAAGTCAAACTCCATTGCTTTCAATTACCAGCAGAGATCGTTACATCAATATTAGAATGTTCAGTTAAGACATATTTGTGATCTTACGCCTTTGAAGGGTTAAACGATATTTCATATTCCACTGTATTTGCATAGCGTGAATACTAGCAACATCAGATGCTCCTGTTGACCATTGTCAGCATCACCATTCCTCCTGGTTCTCATTCTCCAAATTCACTCCAATTCATTTTTGGGACCTTGCCGAAAATGCACAAAGCACAAACAAAATACTGGTTTATATACCCTCTAAAGGACCCGACATTATGCTCATGCCCCACTTTGAGTGCCTATCTCTGTGTTTAGGAATCTGACAAATGCTTTGATTACAAACAACACATGCTCTAATGTCTTGGGCCTTACCCAACCAAAACACAGTGGCCAAAGTCCTACCCTGTGTAAGCCCTAAACCTGTAGCCATACAGTATACAACCCCAGCCCCTGAGGCATTACCACACGTGTTCTGCCTAATTATATATCAAACACACGAACGAACACACACACACACACACACACAAACTACTCTTATTGCAATGCAAAAATATGAACCCAGCACCACTAATCCCATAAAAATAAAAATAAATTATAATAGTTATAATTATTATAGTTTTAGTGGCTGCTCTGACTGGAATGCTGACCTTTTCTCTGACCTCAGTGGATCTGCCAAGAATGTCTCTCACCCAGTTTGACTTTTCACCTTCTCTTCAAGAATGTCAGACTCTCTTTCCCCCCCTCCTCTTCATCCCTTTCTTTTCTTCTTTTCCTGATCACACAAGCTTCTGCGGCTCACAGAACATGCAACAATCAAATGTTGAGTGTAACACCTCTGACTCTCTGTCTCACTCACTCTCTCACACTTGCTCTGTCTCTCTCTCTCTCTTTCTCTCTCTCTCCAGGCGATTCCCTCCTATGTCTCTCCCCTTCCTGGGTCACTCGGGCCTCCACATCACTTGTGGTCCACAAAGCCGTGACCTTTGACCTTGGGGGCCGTACCACCCTTCTCACCTTTTGTCCCCCCCGCCGGGTCACTTACCTACTGACCTGCAACCCCTGGGCTGGGCAGGAGGTGACGCAGGGGGTTGACTGTCCGATGGGTGGGTCATTGGAGTTGGAACGATTCTGGAGCGACAGGCTGACCGCGAGGGTCCTGCTGCAGAAGGCCAAAATCAATTGCCCTCCAACCCTGGCACTCCTCCTGCCCCCGGGGCAGAACATCGTGGGGGAGGGGCGCACGGGGGTCGTTGAGGTTGTCCTGCTGGAGACGGAGGGGGCGCAGAGGGGTACAGACTCCATCCGAAACAAGCTGACGACATTCCTGGAGTCTGAAGCATTGAGGCAGGCTGACAGGGTGTGTGATAGTAACCAGATTGGAGTAATTTGCCATCCTAAAGTCAGTTAAACAGGGGGTTCCCAGCCTTTCACTATTTGAAGTCCCAATGACCAACCTGGGACCCCAATCTCATTTTAGCACCGTAACAGCTCTTAACAGGCTACAATAGTGACTAATTAACACACATGTATAAAGAAACACAGTTAAATCCTGATGCATTGGGTTTCATTATTTATGCAAGACCACACCAGTACAGTATAATGCTTAGGAGATGGGGTTTCTAACTCAGAGGTTTCATATTTGATTCCCAGTTGGGGTGTTGCCATTGTACCCTGGGCCAGGGAAACTGAATGGCTTTGATGAATGTAGTTTATAGAAATGGAGAGTATGTACAAGTATAAGAGTGTGCTAAATGTGTTAAGCTAAGTAATGGAAAATATTTTTCTGTCTTGCTGAGGACCTTTTTGGGACTTCTGTATGGGTCTCACAGCCTCATTGTGACTTGTTTTTTGGGATTTTTTTGCAGGTGGTAGTGAGGCGCAGTAGAGGTGGGTCAGATGACAGCCTTCTTCACCTGCCCCGGGATAACAGGGAGGAGGTGTGGGCAAAGGTGAGCCAAACGCTGCCCCTCCTAATGCCTGGAGAGGCCATCCTGGTTGAGGAATACTGCTCTCCACTGAAGCCTGGGCCTAGAGTAGAAGACCACACCTGGGAGCAGTACTCTGGTAATCCAAGGGAAATGGGTAGGGAGGTGCTGTTTCAATTCTCTGTTACAAACTTTAAGTCATTCATTTAGTATAAGGCGGTTCCAGTAGCATTTCCAGTAGTTAACTCTGCAAAACAGCAGATGAATTTGCAGGACATATTTACTGGAAGTAAGCAGCAGTAGGAGAGTACCTAGCCATAACAATGGCAGTAGCTGCACTAGTTTGAACAATAGCAATAGCAGAAACTGTCATGATTATAGTAGCAGTAGCAGAGTAGCCAAAGCAATAGTGGTAGTAGTAGCAGTAGCAATAGCGGTAGCTGTAGCTGTATTCACAACAGAAAGAGCAATAGCCAGTTACCATTGCAACGGCCATTGTGTAGCAGTAGCAACTAGAAGAGTGCACTCAGTAGAGTGCAGATCTCCGCCAGGCGTGTTAGCTTTGCTGATGCAACAATAGAGGCTACACAATCAGTGCAACCAGACAAATACAAAATATTACAAGTTTTTACCAAGTGCCACTGAAAAACCCAAAAACACAGTGAAGTAACTCTAGGTGACACGTTAGCTAATGTCATTCATATCAGCCAGGATGTGTTAGACAGTAACATTGACGTTATAGTCTGGCACTTTTGTTTAAAATCTGGACAGGAACAATTCCAAAAGACCAGCGATGTAAAATGTCAATTTCAACGTGAAAATGCCAACAAAATAATTGCCACAGATTGAAACATTAATGTACCCTGTTAGTTTGTGGATTGTTTTGCTGGTATTTTCACATAATTGACATTTTACATCACTGGTGTTTCATTTCAAGAAGCAGTTGTTGATCACTTGCGGCCCCTAGCGGCCGGTTAGTTGGAGTGAGGAGTTAGCACTCAATGTATTTCAATGGACAATGATGGAAATTAATTCAAATGAAATACTTGTCGTTGACCGATTTGCAAAATATTTGAGAATTCAGGTCCTTGGCCTGCTGTCAGCATGCATAACAAGTATTAGGCTGATTGGCCCAGTAGTATGCGAGATTAGCTGTGGACAGATACACAAACACACACACTGTACGCACGCACGCACGCACACACACACGCGCGACCAAATGCATAATCCCCTCCAGGCTCACGCCTGGCGGAGATAATAATGTTAGCACTATCACTAGCCATAGTGTATTAGTAATATTAGCTTAAGAAGCAGCAATAGTGTTAGTAGCAGTCGTAGTTGTACCACCATTAGGGTGTGCTTACCAGTGCTCTCTGGCATTATTCCATTATTTAGTGGCATCCACTCATGTTTTTTTTCTCCCATATCATTTGGGAGTGTAGCGCATGTTTGTACACCATTTCTCTTGTCCCTGCCCTGCCTCCCCCTGCTCCCTGTCAGACTGCAGGCCCCAGATTCCTGATCTGTCATTCAGGGTGTGTGCCACCGTCACCCGCTCCCCCCAAAATGTCCCCCTGCTGTACAAGGTGAGTGGGGAAATGAAAGATCATATTGGTCCCATACTTCATGCTTATCACGACAAAGCCAATAGAAATCTGTCATCGTTGCAATGTTAGCAAGCACCAGAATGCATTTGAATGAGTTTCAGACCCCAGGGAGTGTAGATGATGTGAGAAAGCTATTATAATGTCTACATATCACTTCATTTCCCTCTGCTGAATATTACCGCCATTTACTGGCATTCAGACTATAATAGTGGTGGTGCATGCTAATCTCAGTTGCAACTAAGTCCAGGCCTGCAGTAGTGAGACTGAGACTGATATATCAGTTTACACAATCTATCTCTCTCTACTTTTCTCTTCACTTTCCCTCCCTCCTCCTACAGTTGGAGTGTAAAGTTGGACCAGTTGGCACCCCTCCATCTGGATATCACTCCATCTCCCAGTCCCTGGAAACCACCTTGTCTGACCTTGGCTACTCTGACCCGTCCATGACTGCCTCCCTTCGGCAGCTGGCAACTGACACTGCCCTGGCCTGCCTCCAAGTTGTCATGGACACCGAGTCTGGGATGTCACCAGGACAACGGGGCGGGATGTGTGCTCAGAGCGATGTGATAGGTGGGCAAGTCACTCCCATGGTTTTCTCCCATCCTGTAGAGTTCTCCTACTCTCCTTGTTAAATGTCATCTTGGTCATTTATAGCTGTGTTTCTAATCTTAGCGCGTACTCCTCCCCCCCCCCCCCGCCACACACCTGCCCACTGGCTGCTCCCCGACTTCATCAGGTGTCACTGACATTTCTTTCATGCGTGCATTCAATCAAGCAGGGAATACTAATACCAGTGTGACAGAGACATATGGACTAAATGACGCACCAGAAAGGAGGGTATTTTTTTAACTTTTATAAATTTAGTTTCATCTGACACCTGCAAGCAGGACCTATGTGTCAGCTTTTCTGTTTGTGAGGGATATGCTGGGGACCCCAAACCTGATTCTGAAGGTCTGCTGGTTTCTGTTGTTACTCAACACTTACTGGTGTAAGCCAGTGGTGTAATTGGCAATGAAGGATTGTAGGTTAACACACCACACTTGGTTTCCGGGGTCAGAATTAATTGATTTTATGGTGAAAACAAAAACACAGCAGAACCCACAATGCAGCTCTCCATGACCAGTGCAACTCATTGTTTAATCTCATCTGTGTGTTATGTCAGCCCTGGAGAGGCAATAAGACTGATTGTGCCTTACCTGGGCACCTTGGTCTTTATCTCCGTGGCTGTGTCTCTTGTTGGGAAACCGTGGTTTGTCTGTAACAAGACCCCTGGTTACCTTCATAATTTCATAATAGTAATATTTCACTTTTTATTTTTCAAGTTAAAATATCTTTTTTTTCTTTCCTTTTTCCCGCATCTCTCATATGTTTCTTCACTCCGTCTTGCTCCCTTGCTTCACTTTCTCCTCATCCTTTGCTTTATCCTCTCTGTCACTTTATTTCTCTCTTCAGGTGTGGACCTCCTCATCACTCTCTCTGGTTCGATCATCTCCCCAGTGGTTCTGGGGCTGCGCCCGTCTCCCCAGCTGAGCCCTCACTTCCTGGAGGGTGGCATGGGTGGCTGGGACGAGCGTGGTAGAGGTATGTGGTGGGACAAGGAGGGGTGTCTGGGTAGCCTACTGCATTCCCCCTTGGCCCGCTCACAGTGCTACCTCATGAAGGGGAAGACCGTGTTAGTCATCGGGGCAGGAGGGTACAGCAAGAAGTTTGTGTGGGAAGCAGCCAATCAGTATGGTCTAAAGGTAAGAGGACCCTAACCCATATCCTGCCCAAACAGAAAATCACTCCAAACCTCAAACTATCACCTCTGGCATAGGCTATGGTATCACCCTGAGTTATCAAACACCCTCCTATACTCTCCTCCTTAACCACTCCTTGTCTTTCTCTCTCCTGATCTCCTCTCTCTCCCCTTGCTCTCTGTATCCTCCTTCTCCTCCCCCCCCTCTCTCTCTCAGATTCTACTGGTTGACTCTGACCCCTCCCACTTTGCCTCCCGCCTGGTGGAACACTTCCTCCCCTTACCGGACCTCCCTGATCATGGCCGAGATGACCAGCACTGTGTGCGCATCTGTGAATGGGTGGAATCGGCGGGGCTCCGCCCGGACGGGTGTCTGTGTTTCTGGGATGACTGTGTGGTGCTGGCCTCCTTGATCTGCCGGAGCCTGGGTCTCAGGGGTGCCCCACCTGAGGCAATCCACATTGCCAAAGAAAAGAGTCGTACCCACCTGCACCTACTGGGGCTACAGGGACCCCCGTCCAAGAGATCTGGTCCCCATGAGGGCGGCCGGCTGGCGGGTACCATAGAGACAGTCTTGGAGATGGAGGGAGAAAGCCTGAGGGCCATAATGGACTTTGACAGGAGGGAGCAGGTGGGTCTGAAGGGGGAGGCAGCGGAAAACCATGGCAACAGCATCTCAGATGACTCCGTCCCCTCGCCAGGTTCCTTCTGCTCCTGGGTGCCACACCTTTCGCCCCCACCCGCCAGCTATGGTGTGCCTTGTGCCCACATGGAGAATGCCCAGGACCTGAAGGACGCGGTGCAGCAGAATAGGGTGCGTTTTCCCGCTGTCATGAAGCTGGAATATGGCGCCGGGGCAGTGGGTGTGAAGCGGGTGGGCTCGCTGGAGGAAGCCCTAACCCACCTGGAGAAGATTGCAGGTGACCTGCGGGAGGAGACTGACTACCCAGGCATTGGGCTGGGTTGGGGGAATGCCATGACCCTGATGGAGTTTGTCGGTGGAACAGAGCATGACGTGGATGTGCTGCTCTTCGATGGCCGGCTGGAGGGCGCCTTCGTATCAGACAATGGCCCCACCCGATTGCCTGCCTTCACTGAGACGGCTGCGCGGATGCCCACAGGCTTGGCACCAGATAAGAGAGTGCAGCTGATCCATGCAGCCTACCACAGCTGCCTGGCCTGCGGGTTACGTGATGGCGTCTTCAATGTGGAGCTGAAGATGACGCCGCTGGGGCCTCGCCTCCTTGAGATCAATGCCCGCATGGGCGGCTTTTACTTGCGCGACTGGATCCTCCAGCTCTACGGCGTGGACATCCTGCTGGCTGCCTTCATGGTGGCCTGTGGCCTGCCGCCCCGCCTGCCCTCAGCCACCTGCCTCCCACCACAGGGCCACTACGCCGGCATAATGTGTGTTGTGTCACAGCACCGCCAGGCGCTGAATACCACAGCACACCCCAGGCGGCTGCGCCAGCTCCACCAGGAGGGAGTGCTGCGCCTCAACGAGCTGGAGGAGGAGCTTATCTCTGGCGAGTATGAGGAGCCCTACTGCAACGTAAGCGTGAGGGACGACCGGCCAGATGACGCCCGCCAACGCCTGCTGGCACTGTGCCAGGGACTTGGGCTGCACTGCCCGCCCCGCTATGACCTGGACTATTTCCTGTCCCAGTTTAAATAGAGAGCCTACTTCCTGTCCCACTTTAAGGGCCTACTTCTTGTTACACATTATGTAGAGAGCCCACTTCCTGTTCCACTTCAAGCAAAGGGTAGTGCTAAGTGATTCATGTTTTTTTTTTTTAGTTCAGTGTGATTTCAATTTGGTTTCTGAAATGAATCACGGTTTTTGATTTCGTTTTTTTTTTTTTTAAATATGAATGTACCATGAAATAATGACATTTGAAATTCTTTTTGAATATTTTTTTTATTGAAATGTTAAACACAAACTTAAAAAACTTCAAAACTCTATTTTAAAATTCTCCAATGTGGTGACTGCATATTACAGTAAATCACTTGCATAAATTATCAGTTTGGTTTTTAAAAATATATGAAAATTTCAGGTGTGTATATTTAATTATTTTATAAT
Source organism: Anguilla rostrata (assembly GCF_018555375.3). Classification (NCBI taxonomy): domain Eukaryota; kingdom Metazoa; phylum Chordata; class Actinopteri; order Anguilliformes; family Anguillidae; genus Anguilla; species Anguilla rostrata. The sequence continues at coordinate 28,311,803 of NC_057939.1, read as the reverse complement.
CTATGTTGGCTTCATAATTTATCTCCCTTTTCATACACTATTCGCTGCAGAAGTAAAGAGATTTTATCTTTGACAGGTGAACACTACCAGCCTACTGTTTTCAGTGTTCCTCTCGAGAAACGTTAACAAAATCATTAGACCAGTTTTGAGGCACATATAACATTCTGCAAAATGAAAACTACCAGTTTTTTAGAAGCGCTGTTATGGAATATGTGTTGTTAGTTACAGTCGGACAGTAGGCTACATGAACCTCTTCGGTCCAGCTCGTTGGTGTCCTGCTAGTACTAGATTCTGTTATTCGAAACACACTTTGCTCACGTGTCTGTAGGCGAAATGGATTATGGTCATTGTAGTTATTGCAACACTTATTTCTGTGCAAACTGTGTTGAGTAGCTGCCTTTTAAAGACTACAGCTTAAAAAAACTACAACACCAAGCTTGGATAAAAACACTGTTTATCCACCCAATTAAGACAAGATGTCGAATGATTAATTATCTAAACACTGAAAAAACACTGAAATGTCCTCAGCACTAACAAAGGGCCTTCCCCTCCCAATTTAAGTAGAGAGCCTACTTCCTGTGCCAAATTAAGTAGAGAGCCCACTACCTGTCCCACTTTAAGTAAAGGGCATACTTCCTGTTTCACTTTAAGCAAATGGCCTACTTCATTTTAAGGGCTTACTTCCTGTCCCAAGTGGAGAGCCTATTTCTTGTCCCAGTTTAAGTGACTACTCCCTGTCCCTCTTTAACCCCTTAAACCCCACTTAAAACCCAGGGTTTGTAAACCCTATTATCTCCAAAATTATATACATTATATATATTATTTATTCGTATCAAAATGAGCAAACACTGGGATCCCATGGGAGTCTCACTCCGTAAACATACAGGAAATATTTTTTCAGAATTATTTTCTTTATTCTGTAGTAATTATATATACTTCTGATACTGGACAAAACCAGGTTTCTTTTTCCAATTATACCCTAGGCATACCCTAGGATATATACAATTCCAGGGTGAAGGTTTACAATGGACTGAAAACAGCAGTAAAATATGACATGCATTTTCCCAAAGGTGGGCCCAAGTGTCCCAAAAACCTCTCCAGAGGGCACCAAACGTCTTCAAATTGGAATATTGTTTATATCTTTTTTCTAAGACATATTCCACTTCCAGAAGCTAATTCCATTGAGAGTGGTACCCTCTGGAATCTCACAAAACAAATATTTATTATTTACCCATTCTTCCTTTTTGACTAAGCCCTGTATTTCAGTTAAATTGTAATCATTTGAAGAGCTTCTAAGTAGAAAATGTTCATAATGTTTACTTATCACACACACTAAATTCACTCAGAAACAGTCAAACCACTTGGTTTTACCTTGCTGTGTGCTCTGACCTGCGCTCAGCTGACAGGCTTTGTTAATCAGGCTTGTTCGCAGAAGGCAGCTGTAATTTGCAAATGCAGATTGAGGCTGTAGAAATATGCAAACAGCCTCACAGCACCCCTTTTATTAGTTATCATAGCTTACGAAGGAATTTTACAAGGAAGTGTGAAGTGAAGGAACAGGCAGACCCACACACACAAACACAGACACACACACACACACACACACATGTATGGGGCCTACTTCATTTTAAGGGCCTACTTCCTGTCTCACTTTAAGTAAAGGGCCCACTTCCTGTCCCACTTTAAGCAGAGAGACTACTTCCTGTCACACTAAGTAATGGGCATGATATTGCTCAACTCGGGTGTTTAGTGCTCCTGCAATCAAACTCTGAAAAACAACAAACTCTGTGTTCTAGCTTCATTAGTAGATGATACATGACAATTATGCAAAATACAGAGTTTCTAAGTGCCACCATTGTCGCGTATTCATTTAGGTCATCCATTTAACAAGCACCTCCTCCCTGCAGTGTCATCGGCAACTATACCCCCCAAAACATGACACAATCGACAATAGAAAAATATTCTTTCACCACCAAAAATTCATATTTCATTATAGCTACAAAATAAAGTCAACAATAGCCCAAAGGTATGCCAATACAGTGGTGAAAAATGATGAAAAATGATGTGTTATGTTATGCACCGATTTACCGTGAAGCTAGAACAATGCCAAAAGTTTTGTGATGGAGGAATGTTATTATTATTATAATTATAATAATAATAATAATAATTATTATTATTATTATTATTATCGTATTGCACACAATGTGGGGTATTAGTATCTCTATGGGCTATACTTGTAACTTAGGAAATGGAAAATACTCAGTCAAATTTACTGTGTGCTAATATGAGCAAGATGAATGTAAAATTTTCCTTTGGACTTATCAAAAATAGTAACATTAGTAAAATGTCATCTTTTTTTCTAGAGTACAGAAAAAAGACTTGTGCAATCCAGAGCCTGCGGGCAGCCAGTGCTTTCCCCTCTTTGGTTTCTGTACCAAGACCCTGTCTGTCTGTATTCACACATGTCTTTAACAACAGTCATGTTCAAAGTTTTGTGCTTGTAAAGTCACACTGGTACGATTGACTGTGTTTAGCACTGTGATCCAGACAGCTAAGCTTACAATAATGTCAAAGATTTCAAACACAGAAAACAACAATATCTTGGTAAAGGAGCATGAGCCTTGACAGATGGATGTTCATGATTTCAGATTCACTTTAGTTTAATTAGCGCTGCAAAATAAAATAAATTAGGCTTGTCGCAGTGTTCGGTTTAACCCTGTGGCATTTGATGCATGAGCCTACACAGGTGTAGTTATTTTCTCACCTCCAATGGTATTTTAGAATTGCAATTAAAAACTAGAAGAATGCACTCGGTAGAGTGTAGATCTCCGCCAGGTGTGTATGTCCTTTCGGAAGCAGTTGTTGATCACTTGTGGCCCCTAGTGGCCGGTTAGGAGGAGTGAGGAGTTAGCACTCAATGTATTTCAATGGACAATGATGGAAATTAATTCAAATAAAATACTTGTCGTTGACCGATTTGCGAAATATTCAATAATTCAGGTCCTTGGCCTGCTGTCAGCATGCACAACAAATATTAGGCTGATCGCCCCAGTAGTATGCGAGATTAGCTGTGGACAGATACACAAACACACACACGCGCAAACACACACACACATGCGACCAACCTGCCTGGCGGAAATAACTAAAGTAAAAGTAAAAAAGAAATAAAAGTGCAATTGTCGAGCTTCAAAGTTCAAGTAATTAAATTAATACGAAACTCATGAAAATGCTGAATGGCTAGTGACTTTTCAAAAACCACTAGCCACAGTGGCTAATGAGTCAAAAAGTTAGTGTCAAGCCCTGCAGAGAGTGTTTCCCTTTCCTAAGCATTCCACAGTGTTTCTGAGTAAACGTCAATTTCAAAGGAAAGTTCTTTAAAAAACATTTGTTGATTTCAACAAGATTGTGTGCAGCCTATTCAATACACTAAAGAAATTATTGGCTTCAACAGAGCATTTGGTCTCATGCTGTGTAGCCAGGTTCCAATTATGAGGGCAGCAGGGTAGGAGAGACTGGAGCACAAACTAATGCATGTTGTACGTGGTTATACCTGAGCAAGAATTATGTATTTGTTTTCATGTATTATGGCAACACACTTCTCATGTGTGAGTGGCGGGATGATTTGAAAACTTCTCCAGAAGTTATTAACAAAAGTTTTATTAAAAGTGTTTTTTAGCAGCATGCATGTAAATGTTCTTGCCAAAGTGTTTTTTTGATTAATTAATAATGCGTTTATGCCACAGACTCCAGGTACAGTATACTGTATGTCATTTAAAACACTGTCTTGTGGGTTATAAGTCTAGTTTTTACAAATGACACTAGCAAGCAGAAACTGACCCATACAGGAGTACAACTAGCATAACGATGGCATGATTATAACTGTTATAACATGACCCCGTGAATATTAAACGCAGCCACAGTAACTTTTATAAACTTTTCATGAAAGGTATATTCCATGTATACCATGCACTTATTCTGTTCTATACAGTATATATAGTTGGGGATAGCGGGGGCTCAATTCTGAAACTATTACTTGAGATAGATGAATCAATTTTTTGATACAAACAACCTTTTTTTGATAAAATGTCCTTTGGCTATGATTACACACCACAATTAAATTTCTGGGACATACCATTAACTAGCAATCAAAAAGTACCAATAGTAACGAAAGTACCAAGAGTGAAATGTTACATTTAACCTTGAGGTAGGGGTAAAAACTAACGCTCCACTTGGTACACCGAACAGTCTTAATAGCTTTAAAAGTTAACACAAAGTAAGGCAATTGAATTTTATTGAATTGCCTTACTTTGTGTTAACTTTTAAAGCTATTAAGACTGTTAGGTGTACCAAGTGGAGCACACTCATATTTATATGTTATTCGTGGCCTACCTATATCAGTGAAAATCTACCACAAGCATGTATTTGGAACAAGTTCTCCAGTCCTTATCCCCACAAACTACACAATCCATTGTTCTTAGACGCACTACGACTTATATTGTGCGCTCACACAAAACATGGAAACACAAACAAAACCAAACAAACCACGCACAATAAGGACAGGGATTAGATGACATGTTGCTCCCGCGTGCATCTCTCATTCCAGCGCCCCGGTCTCACTGCAGGCAGAGCATATAAACAATTAGCAATTAATTGTGATTGCACACACCTGGGGTTGCAGTGCCGGCTAAATCGCTCCCTCTCCGCCCGCAGATGGCACCCTAACGACACCACCCCTCCACAGTATATTACTCCTGGTTTTCATTTAATGTCTGTTCAATCCAAACAGCTGTATCAGCCGATGTCACCACGTTTGCCTAAAGTTAAAGTTGAATTAAATAAATGTATGACTATCCAGTCTGAGTTGAACAAATCCAATCAATTGGTTAATTAATAATTGACTGACAACAGGCTAACAACCCTGTTCGATTTAACTCTGGGGTGTCTGCACTTTTACCTTGCTAGCAATTCGAGCAAGCTAGTATGCTATATCAAAACTATACAATCTGTTAATCACTAAACGACAGTTTATGATCACATACATTTGGATTCTTTGACATACATACACCATACAGTAGCTGAACACTACTGGTAAAAAAAAAAAAACCTTTTTGGCAATATCTCCCGAAATATTTATTGAACTCTCCCGCTGTTTGTTGGAAACAAAGAGATGGTTATTCTGCATGTATAACCTTTAATATCTTGTTCAAGCTAAATGCATCAACCAAAAAAGTGTGTGTTATATGTTGCCCTGCTCTCCCCTATAGGAGCACTTACTCTTATCCATATCTTTGGAGACATTCATCTCACACTAATGATAGGTGTCAAATATGGCTTGTTTGACAAAATAGAGGCCATTTCTCCTCAACAAGTATCAAAGATGAGTATTTTTTTCATTTGAGTTTGTCATTTGAGTTGCATCTGCCATGGATGGCTTGTCTGGGTTAATGTTAGCCTCCGGTTCAGCTGCCTTCATGGACGGTGAAGACTCCGTTTGGGGTGCATCTTCTGATAGCGATGGAGGCATTGTCTCTCAAAGCTCAGTAAAATCATTGTTCTGTGTTGAATCCATGAAGGACGTGGACGATAAATTGCCTGCTGTGAACCTGGATGAATAAACTTTCTTACTGTATTTTCTTGTTTTCTTTTAATAGTTTTTTTCATAGTCTGATTTAGACTTATGTATTGTTGCAAGGAAAAATAACTGACAAATGCAGCTGTATGTGCGCAGCCACAATCAAAAACATTTTAATAATTTATTTTTATTTTATTTATTACTTGTATTTAACCAGGAAAAACCTCATTGAGATTAAATATCTCTTATTCAAGAATGTCCAGGCCAAGACAGGCAGCAACACATATAACATGGTCGCAGACAGACAATGTAAAAAAAAAACTTATAGACAAATTTTACAGAAGACAAGGTTATATTAAAAAAAGAAAATTAAAAATCACAGTAGTACAAACTGAAAACCCATCATTCGAATGCAAAACCACACAGAGGCAAGTAGCTTACACAAAACAATGACAGCCTGTTGTACCTGCCTCCAAATCCCTCACCCTGGACTTAAAAGCTCCTAATGAGATCAACTAGTGAGATTTAAAACCTTCTTCAACGAATTCCAAGCGAACAAAGCAGCATACACATAAACCCAATTCTGTGTGGGCTTTGATGAAAAAAAGAGTAGTTGCTGGGAGAATAAACAGTAATGTTCAACACTTTTCTTTTGTATATGAATACATAAGTAAGGAGGAAGCAGACCAAGAATTGCCTTATAAACAAAAAGTATATGAATGATTAAGTCTACAGTTGGACAATGCAGTCCACCCCACCCGAGCATACAAGGAACAATGGGGAGTAAGGGCTTTATAATTTGTTATAAACCTCAATGCGCCATGATAGACTGTATCTAATGTATGATGGCACTGCGACGATGCATGCATGTGTTAGCAAGGTGAGCATTAATTGAAATATGTTTAATTTTCCAAACCCAGAAATTTTAACTGTTAACCCAGCGGTTTTTAATCGTTTGATGGCGCTCTGAATACCCAACACATGTGCATCAACCATTATAACACCTCACTAACCAGCATGTAAAATATATTTATTTTATTTATTTAGGTAATTATTATCAAAGATATCAATTATAAATTAAACTATTGGTTCAACCTTTATCAAAATGTGTAACTGACAACCAGATGAAAATTAAGAAATGTATTAAGTTACAACAAATATTCACGTTTAATCTAATGGTTACAGACATGGGCAGTCACACAAGAAATTAATGAAAGAAGGTACCAAACCACAGCTTATTTGTCCCAAAGTAATCCAAAATTCAAAAACAAAAAGACAGCAGAATATTCCAAAAGAACCAGAGATTAAATGTAGAATTCCAGACCTAGATGCAGGACTCAGATGCCCACCTCCAACTAACTGTTACAAACTTCTTCTCAGGTTGCCTCAAACTGACTTCTAACTAAAAGAAAGCAGCATAATTTATCTAGTGAAAGAGAAGGGGGGTGTGGGGGTGGATACCCCCTCTGACACAAACAGGCAGACCCAAACTCATACACAGACACATTCACCCCTCCTCCCCAGTTCCTGTTCAGTGACTTCTCTCCTGGCTATGCTAGCCGAGTACTTTGAAGATTCCTTTGGCTGAGGATGGACAAATGGTGAATTACATATCTGACACACGCATACTACATCTCTGTAATTGAGTACAAAAGTAGTAGCAATTCTCTTTAGCCTCAAAAGAAAAAAAGACTTATCACTGAATTACTTTTTTCACAAATTGTTGAATGTAAGGCTTAAAAGTGAGAGAGTCATCAATTAAGATTCCTAGATATTTATACAAATAAACAGACTCAGTCTCATTGCCCTGGAGGGCAATAATAGATGTAGGGTTTGGTGATTTTTTCTTTGAATCTGTGATCAACATGAGTTGTGCTTTGTCTGCATTCAAAACAAGTTTCAAATCACAAATGCGTTGAACAGTATTAAAAGCAAGTTGTAGCCGACGAGCCTGATTCTTTTTAGGAGCAGAACAATGCATAACAACATCAGCATAAAAATGATTGAAAATGTTTTCATTGGATACATTATGAACATGTCTGTTAATATAAATAGTGAAAGGAGTGGCCCCCAGGGCCAATTCCTGTGGCTCACCTTTGGATATGCTTAGGGAGCTAGAGGGTATACCTTGAGCCTGCACACACTGCAAACTGCCTGATAAATAATTTTCAAACCAACAGAGCCAAGATCCATAAGAGTTAGCGCACCAGACAAGCACCTGGGCTAGCACTGCTCAACTCTGACACACAGTCAGCAAATCGGGAGAGTGGAGAGCTCCCCACTGAACTGGCTGAGCAGAGGGACAAGCAGGTAGCTAGGTGGGAGAAGACCTTTCAGCAGCTTAGGTGAAGAGCAGGCAGGCAAGCAAGCCGCAAGACCAAGTTGCCTACTGTGGCTGGAGGAGTCGGTGCAGCTGGAGCTGGCAGGCACTGGAGGAGCGCAAACTGGACAAAGGCAGACACATCCAGGAGGCAGGAGAATAGCAACAGCAGCGCAATTCAGCAACCAGGCAGGTATGGTTGATAAATTCTAGTTGCTTGGGGCATAATGTGACCATGTCCAGGTCACACATTCATTTAAAACATTAAGGGCCACCATTGCAGATTTATTGAACCAGAATCCAAAGTTGGAGAGGACACCCAGTAAAATCGGGAAACACATTTGCGTAATTTGAAACAACCTAAAACTTTAGGTTACTAACGTAACCCTGGTTCTCTGAAACATCGAGTGGAGAGATCCACCTATGGGGAATGACATCTGGTCATGACTCCTCAGAAGCATCAAATTGCACCAAGTCTGGCTCTGACAGACAGTAGTGCATCCAATGCTACAGCAGGCACCGCCCTCCTGTAAGAGCATATAGGACACTGCAGCACTACTACTCATCAGTGAACATATTCGCTTCTCGTGCGCGGCGAGTAGGGCAGTCTTGGTGGATCTCTCCACTCGATGTTTCAGAGAACCGGTGTTACGTTACTAACCTAAAGTTCTCTTTCATGATCTCGTTTCGAGATCCACCTATGGGGAGATATGGACAACACCCAGATAGCCCTATGCTCACAGCTGTGAAACTGTCAGGCCAGCAAGGGCAGCCTCTCCCCTTGAGGGGAGGGCATGTCTGGCACATCCCATGTAAGGAAGTACTAAACACAAAGCAGGTGAGGGCAGATGCATGAGCTTCACACAGAGCTCACCCCCAGACCTGCATGGGCTACTGAAGTCCTGGTGACGTCTAGGCGGTAGAACCTAGCAAAGGTATGTGGAGAAGCCCAGCCTGCAGCTGAACAAATCTCCTGCAAGGAGACCCCACGGAATAGGGCCCACGATGCAGCCATGCCCCTCGTAGAATGAGCCCTCAGGCCCGAGGGGGGTGTTATCCCCTTTGAGTCATATGCCACAGCAATAGCTTCCATAAGCCAATGAGACAGCTGCTTAGAGATGGCTTTTCCTTTGCAGGGTGGGCTCCAGGCGACAAAGAGCCGGTTGCTCTTTCTGAAAGCCTTAGTCCTTGTCACATACGTGTGGAGAGCACGCACAGGACATAGCATATGCAGCCTTTGATCCTCTTGAGAGGGGTAAGGCAGTGGGTGGAAAGCAGCAAGCTCCAACACCGCACACATGAAAGCTGGGAAGCTTTTAGGCATGAAAGCTGGATTGGAATTAAGAGAAAGCCTATCCATATTAGGGGAGAACATTGTGCACGAGAAATGCACTGAGAGCACATGGAGGTCACTGACTCGCTTAGCCGAAGCTAGAGCGAGCAGCAATGCTGTCTTGAGAGACAGCAATTTTAACTCTATCTCATTTATAAGCTTGAATAGCTGTAGAGACAGAGCCTCCAGCACCAGTGATAAGTCCCAAGGAGGGATGTGCTTTTTAGCAACAGGCAGAGAATGGCAAGCCCCCTTCATAAACCTGCGAATGAGGGGGTGTTGCCCCACTGCATAAGGGGGTGTTGCCCCACTGCATAGTCTTTGAAACCAACATGACAAGCAGTGATAGCTACCAGGTAGACCTTAATGGTTGAAAAGGATTTCCCTTTATCCATAAGGTCCTGTAAAAAGCACAGCACGTCAGTAACAGAGCACTGGTAAGGTACTAACTGACGAGAGGCAAACCATCTTTCAAATACCTGCCATTTATTTTCATAAAGTGACCTGGTAGAGGGCGCTCTCGCACATTGAATGGTAGCAGCAACGCGAGAAGGGACCCCTAATGCAATTGGGATGGCAGGTATGCCATCCCGCCAAGTTACGCCTTGGCGGGGGCATGCCCCATACCTATACAGCACCGAGAGTTTGGCACTTTTCAGGGTTCCCCACAGAAATAACCACAACAGCCACAGACACTCAGCCCTTAAAAACATTAAATTCTGTACATTCTGACCCCATTTCAACAAACAGATTTCATAAACAACTTCACATGTCCACACAATAAAGTCCCAAACTAAGGGGATTTTGCGTTTTCTCCTTCTTCTTCTTCTCATTCTTATTTTTCCTGCCGCCTATCCCACTAATAACATGTCTCCCCATTGGACATTTTACCGACACCCGCCAAATCTTCACCTACACGACCCAATGAAAAACTTGCATACACACACAAAATACCCATACCTTTTTACTCTGAAACATTTTCAGTACAAACAGCTAGTCCGTCTGTGGCCTAGTGGGTAAGGTTACAGTTTTGGGAACACAGGGTCCGAGGTTCAAGCCCAGCTAGGAACGTGTTTCTTTAAAGGAGTATGATGGTGATTTTCACACTTTCTCGGTTTTATTAGCACAAGAGGCATTGAAGAAACACAATGAGTAAAGTATTAAATATGTCCGTTCTGCATTTTTGGAGAAATACGCGTTTTAAATTTATCGTCCTATTTTCAACCGGTTGAGAAAGTTGTCAACTTGGTGCGTCACGAACACAGTAACCACTCCCCTTTCCACGCCCCGTAAACCCATAGATAACTCCAGACCCATAGTTTGCGCCGCTGGCTTACAGGCAAGACAATGCAAATATTTGACTAACGTTAGGTTCACTTAAATTAGAGTGCCTTTTAAGGACTATTAGATTATTTCTGGTTATATTCATTTAGCTAGCTAGCTACCGTTAGCTAGCTAGGTAGTTTGCTTTCATAAGGCAATGTTATCGATAACGTTAGCTGGCTAGTTTGCTTTTATGAGGACGTTATAGTTGCGCTTTTATCTTAACTTGGCTAGCTAGATAGCAAAAATTATAATTGGATACAAGTCAACGTCCTTACCTTAGCTATCTATCGATACTTCATATACTACTAAGCTAGCTAGCTTGTGAAAAGTCTCCCAAAAACAGCACGTATCATGGGGGTAGCTATGGTAACGGGGCACGGTCTGTCAATCATAGCTAACTGACAGTTCTCATTACCACGCCCAGATGGTTCGGGTGAACTTTCATAATGGGAAATTTAGGCTTAGAAAAATACGTTTTAAAGTACATAGAAATGACTGAATAATAAAAAAAATTATGCACATGTTTTGTTGTTGCCTAAAGACAACTGGGAAGTGTCACGTTCAACCACCATGTTACTCCTTTAACCTGCTTTTACCCTCACTAATAATTGTCTACTACTTCTCAATTATTGCTTTTGCACCATATCTACCAGCCGTTCCCCGAACGTATACACTGTATTATGACGTACCGTCTGCACGTTCAATTGTTAACCGGCTACAATATTGCAAAGCCATATGGATTCAACGGGAGCTCTTCTGCGCTTACTCGCCTGTGTTCTTCTTTAAAACCACGGACAGGTTTGCTAATGATATTTCACGCATTGCATAGCTATGTCATGGTGCTGCCCTAACAAAGTGACAGACTGGTAAACCTCCGGTTGAACGATTGAATCCCGCCTCGTCCTCAGGCAGATAATTTCCTCTTTTACACTAACGTTCTTACGCTTATATTTGCTTTACCAAAACTCACTCATGGCCACCCATATGCATTTCATGACGGCAAATGTATTCCTTTTATTAAAAAGTTACACCAGTTCACCGCTGTGCCATTTCTACTAACTACATTTCTTCACTTGGCTACCGTACAAAACCTTCTTATCAGCAAACGCCACGTTTATACATTCATGTTACCTCGCCCTGTACTCTATCTAGCCACATACAAACAATTACTACGTATGTACGTTCTGCAACTCCCCATTAAAACATTACATTTAAAATCATGATTCACTCATAATTATAACTACTAGCACTGAACATGAGAAAAGCACATTGGTGCAATAGACTTCACACATTACTTAACCCTCCACTTTAACAACTAATACTTTATACAGACTGTTATATATACCGTTCGATAAGGAAACTAAGCTCGCTCATGGTCACTTCATTTGCTTCGCACTATAGTCTGTGATCATGTCAACCTTCACCTACATGCCCATTCTGTTAAAAACATATTGTTTCAACTGCGCAATTTCATCATTTCGCCTAATTTATCTCACACTGTTGTTATTTTCTCATATGCAAAGCCTGCTGGGACATATGCGTCTGCTCCTATTCTCCACTATCAACTTTTCCGGTTCTAGCTTAACAAAACAGCAAATAGGATTCCTACCTGCAGATAAGCCTATCAAAATGCCTTATAAACCTTACAAACACTAAAAGTGCATCTTCACGAAATAACAGACAACGGAGCAGGACAGAAGGGTACACAAGTTGCGACCTAGGCAGCTCTAATTCTACTGACTTGCTGATTCTTTTGTCAATCAAGGCTCGTTGGATGCCCGTCAAATCTGTGAGTAGCCTACATACACTGGCCATATTTCACCTTTTCTGATGCGTTTACATTTATGCCACCGCACCCTTTGTCACAGCCACTGTTATACATATATAGCAAACCGAAACTGCTAAACGGTACACGCTCATCAGACTGTACAAATTCACACAAGGATAGCCATAATCCACAACCGTTTCTTACAGGGTCACTTCGCATTTCTCACTCTCGTAATAAAACGCTTTGCAAAAAGAAATGATATCTCATAAAAAACACGTTTTCAACGTACAAAAATGCCAAGTTACTCAAAAGTATTGATATCAAAATGACGCCAAGTTACGGTACTACAAACAATATAGGCTATCTTGCCTCACCCAAATGACATAAGATGTATTTCAAAGCAATGCTACCCAATATTTCCTCAGTTCTTTCAAGTCACTTGGTCCTGTGTTTTGTAATCTTACCATTTTACAATGTCATGCAAACTTTGTGTTAGATCAAAGAGTCAAATATTTCGAATTGCCTCATGGAACACATTGAAATTAAAGTACAAAACTTCTGCTGAGTAACTACAGGAAGCATATTTCTCCAGAAAACATGTTTATACTTGCTTCTGAACTGAATTTGAGTACATGTGCAAGTTATTGTATATTTGCTACGTACAATAAATACTGCATGTAAAATACATATTGTACATACATACATAGAGAACTTCTTTATCCCCATGGGGACATTTCCCTCGCAGCATGTTACATTCACATTTACGAACACACACTTATACCAAGAAACATACTATCATTCACGCAACAGAAAGGCTGGGCAGCGAAATACATACATACCAATACAAATTGGACATATACACACCTATTCAATCAATCTTGACTGTGAGAGAGCCATCCACACATATGTTTGGCCTGTCCATGTAGTGCATGCTTATACACAGGGCCAAGTGACTTGAAAGAACTGAGGAAATATTGGGTAGCATTGCTTTGAAATACATCTTATGTCATTTGGGTGAGGCAAGATAGCCTATATTGTTTGTAGTACCGTAACTTGGCGTCATTTTGATATCAATACTTTTGAGTAACTTGGCATTTTTGTACGTTGAAAACGTGTTTTTTATGAGATAAGATTATACCTCTCACGGGCCAAGCCCAAAGAGCTATTCGTTCCGGGCGAGGGTGGTGTATTTCCCCGTTCGCCTGAGACAGTAGGTCCGTGCGTAACAGGAGTATGCATGGCTGTGCATAAAGGAGAGGGATAATCTCTGCCAGCCACTGCAATTTTGGCCACCTGGGTGCTATCAGGATCAGTGTCAAGCTCTGTTCTCTCACTCTGGCTAGAGTGGGAGAGATGATAGCGAGGGGAGGAAAGGCATAAAGGAGCACATCGGGCCACGGATGGGCCAGTGCGTCCACGCCAAGAGGCGCGTCCTCCCCCCATAGCCAGAAATACATAGGACAGTGGGCGTTTTCGTGCGAAGTGAAGAGATCTACGGCCACACGGCCGAATCTTTGCCACAGCATTTCCACAATCTGGGGATACAGCCGCTATTCCCCGTAAAGTGGGTTTCCCCTTGACAACAGATCCACGCCCGTGCTCAGAATGCCTGGAGCATGGGTCGCGCGTATCGACAGAAAGTGACGGCTGCTCCAGACCAGCAGTCTGTGGGCTAGACAGTGGAGCTGGAGAGAGCGCATGCCACCTTGCCGATTTACATATGCAACCGCTGTCGTGTTGTCGCAGCGGATTAGCACATAATGTCCCCTTAGACGGGGGAGAAAATATCTGAGAGCTATCCAAATGCTTAGTAGCTTCAGACAATTGATGAGAGCTGAGCGTACCTGGATCGGTCACGTCCCATCCACAATACGTCCCTCCTGAGTGGCACCCCACCCAGAGAGGGATGCGTCTGTTGTCACGACTTTCCTCATGAGAACGATCCCGAGAGGGGTTCCCTGAGTGTAAAAGTCTGTGTTTTCCCAGTGATGCAGAGTTTGGTAGCACTCGCGTGTCACAGAGAGGTGGCGATGGAGATCTCCCATGGGGCTGAGGTGGAGGGATGAAATCCACCTCATAAAGCCCCTCATTCTTAATAGCCCCAGTGAAAGGACCTGAGAGGCTGAAGCCATCAGCCCTTGCAGCCTGAGGCATGTGCGGTACTGTACTCTCAAGCCTGGTTTGAACTGAGAGAGACAGACTCTGAGTGATAAAATGCGGTCTGCTGATAGCCAAGCTCGCATCGTCACAGAGTTTAGGTCCAATCCCAAGAACATTACATTCTGGGATGGAGAGAGATTGCTCTTGGGGAGGTTCACTCTGAAACCAAGAGACGACAGATGTGTCAGGACTAGCTGTGTGTCCTGCACAACTCTGACTTTCAAATTGGCGATGATGAGCCAATCGTCAATATAAGTCAGAATTCTGACTCCCGTTACTCTCAACGGAGCCAGACAGAACACCCGTGGGCTTAGGGAGAGGCCGAAGAGTAGAACTGTGTATTTGTAGCAAACACCGCGGTGGGCGAAGCGGAGAAATTTTGTGTGAGGGGGATAGATGCCTACGTGGAAAAAGGTATCTTTCAGATCGATTGATGTGAACCAATCATTCTGACGTATTGAGCGTAGAAGAGTGCTGTATGTTAACATTTTGAAGTTGTATTGCCTCAAATGTTTGTTTAGCACCCTGAGATCCAAGATCGGACGTAGGGGGCCGTCCTTCTTTGGAACCAGGAAGTAGCGAGAATAAAATTTGTGTTGAGCTTGATCTCGCGGAACCACATGGATCGCCCCTTTGTGTAAGAGAGAAGAGATTTCCTCCTCTAAAACATGGGCCGTACTCTCTTTGGTTCGAGAGTAAATGACTCAGTTGAAACGTGGTGGTTTCACTCCGAACTGGAGTCTGTAGCCTTTGGCTATTGTGCTCAGCACCCGTTCTGGGGCTGACGCAGCCTGCCAAGCTACGATGGGGCTCGTGAGGACCGCAGGGAAATTTGGCTGGGTGAGGCCAAATTGAATAATGGTGTCGGCGCTCCACCTAGTGGCGAAGCCAGGGGAGGCCTTGTGTGTTTAAAAGAGAATCTTTACACAAAGTTTTTTATTTTTTGGCCTTTCAGGGCGGAAGCCTTTATTAGAAATGGCCTAGTGTTGTTCTGCACACTGAATGTGGGTAACACTGCCTGTGTGGCTTGAACAGAGTCTCCCTCTTGGGGCATTGAGAGGGGGGACTGAGGCTGGGGGACATGGGAACTGGTGCCCTGACCACAGCGAACATAGGGGTGGGGACCCCTGGGGGGAGAGGGGCCGTCCACCTGAACTTGAAGTCTTCTCTTCTTGGAGAGGGGAGACGAACATGTGTCCACGGGGCTGGTCGCCCCAGAACATGGACTTAGCCCGCCCGCGGGGAAGCCGGGAAGGCAGGCTGCTTCCACTTGGGGTCAGCGGATGTGAGTGATGGTTTCTTCGCTGTGGCCGCAGCAAAGGTCATGTTACCTCAAGGCCTGGGAGGGGGGTCACCCTGCTGGCCTAGGGTTTTTCCCTGGGGCTTGGCTCTGCCCTGGTCTGGTTAGGCACAGCGGTTCACAGCCGGAGGCTGTGGGGGCCGCGTGGGAGGTGGCGGCTGAGGTGTAGCTCTGCAGGGGAGGCAGAGTTTGAAGGCCTTGTCCTCTTTCTTTTTATCATCACACCGCTGCTGCATGAGAGTCAGCGCAGGGCTGAAAAGAGGCTGGCCTGGCTCAACTGGGGCACCTGCGATGCACCTCTTCTCACTGTCGGGCAGACCAGAGAGATTAAGCCAAAGGGCCCACTCACCAGCTACAGCCAGGGCCATGGAGCGACCACAGGCCTGGACACACTGGCGAGCATTGCACAGAACCAGGTCGTTAATAGTGACAATCTCTTGCCACAGTAAGAGGGAAGGGCTCCCCTTCACAAGCTGTTTCCCCATCTCCTCAATCAGCTTGGCTTGGTACACTGAGAGTAGAGAGGAGACATTGATGGCTCGAATAGCGAGGGCTGACGACCGGTAGGAAGCCTGGTGAATAGAGGCTGTGAAACGGTCCATCTTATTCGGTAGGGTGGGCTTTGGTGGCGCCAAAAGCCCTCCCTGCATGGGGTTCAGGTGTCAAGCTATAGAGGGTTCGACAACCGGGGGTTCCCCCATGGCGTGGGCGGAAGTCAAGGGGGTCCTTCCAGTGGTGCCTCATGTGTTTAGCACAGGCAGGAAGGATGGGGAAAAGCTGTTTCTGAGGGCCTGGGAGAGGGTCCCATCAAGACAATTCTCATTTTTGGTCATCAAATTTGAATCAACGCTGTGGCTCCATTGTGTTCCTAAGCTGACCACGCACAGCCACAAGCATCTGTAAATCAAAAAAATCTTTTTGGTTTATGAAACCTCAACAGTTTTTGAAATTCTGTGCCTTTGTTACAGTAACATTCAGAGTAATTCTGACTGGAAAACAAACTCCCAAGGGTTACCTTTCAGAAGAGACCATGATTATGCCTGTAGTTCAAATGGTTCAAGAATAGTAACCATTTTATTTTGGGTATGTCATTTTCAGGCTTGTGTAAAAAAGACGGCGCTACAGAAGGGGTTAAACACCTGATGCAGAATGTGCAGAAATTTGAACACACAACTTTCTTGCTGTGCGGCGACAGTGCTACCCACTTCACCACCGTGCCGCACAATCGTTACCTAGACTATGCAAAACTAACAGACATTTTTCCTCACGCTGTAGTTTCAATGGGGTTAGAAAGGGAATTAATTCAACAAACTGCCATTGTTGCAATTTTGCACCAGCTAACAAGTTTCGGTACCTACTTGATCGAGAGCTGCTATTCATTGGTCAAGATTGCACCTGCTGAAGGGAGTTTGACCATTATGTGACATGGGAAGCCACAAGGCTTCCCTCTCCAGCAATCAGCGCTAATATTTGCTGCACACCTTGCCTGGGATTTCTCTCTACTAAGTTCCTACACTGGCGTCTTTCGAAATGATAAGCTTCTTACATGATCACAGAATACTGGAAGTATGTCTTTCCAAAGATTAATTGCAATAGTGAATGTCATGTTAGACTGACTTTACTGTACACATGTCAATAGTTACATATTGCAACTTATGCAATCACGTATATTCTTCATCTAGGTCAGGGGCGCCTAAAGCCACTTTTCCACTGCATGGTACCGGCTCAACTCGACTCGACTCTACTCAATTTTGGTACCAGGTACTTCATTTTCCACTGCAGATAATAGCACCCCCGTCAATGTAGCTGGTCGTCATAGTGATGCCGCATGAAACTGCCGTGACATCATCTTCAACGCGACACACACAATGGAACAATGGAGGATATCGAAGGGATAGTGTTCTTGGTATGTGGCTGTTTTTCACAGCAAGGAGGCAAATTTTGTTTCAGAAGAGGCTGAAGGCAGCAAGACAAAAGACTGCTGAAAAAAACAGAAGAGTTTGGGAAATCCTACATCAGAGCTCAGACGATGAGACGACTCTGGTTGCTAGTTTCTAGTGACAATTCTCTCTGACCAATCAGTGGTCTGCAGTGTTTTCATTCACGCCACCTTTTGGTATCACCTCAGCTCGCTTGGAACCTCGACGGAGGTGATACCAAAAAAAGTACCAGGTACTAGGTACTATCCACAACTTTTGCCCGATGGAAAACCAAAAAAGTCGAGTTGAACCGGTACCATGCGGTGGAAAAGCGACTTATTACGTTGATCATGATCGACCAGTCAATTGTGGAGGTCATGTTGGTAGCCATTAAAAAAATATATATATTTTAATTATCTCCATTTTCATCACTCTTCCCTACTGCTTCAACCTGACAGACAGGTAAACTATATTGACATGAAATGAGACCTATCTGCTGCTGATGAGAGCTTTGTAACATTATACATTCCCATTCATGATATAGACACAATTAAGCACTCAAAATCTTATGGTATGTTCATGTAAATATCCAATATCACATGATAGTAACACAAGACCTTTGCCAGGGAGCAGAGCAGTCATGGTGATGACACTATAAATCTGGTCCATTTTTGGCAGGGAATTACACTTTCAATATCTGATCAATAATGGTGTAAATAAAGCTAAGGTTTTGTTCAGATATGATACTGATCAACCCCGGCTGGGTCACCTGTCAACCAGGGCCCTGCCAGCCTGCAGGTCCTGGGGCTTAAGCCCCCCTTAGCCCCGTTGTTAATCCGGCCCTGATGAAGAGTAGTTAAGTAAACGTTGGATCAAAATAACTGCACTGACATGTGCTAAGTAGCTAGTTAAAACTAGCTTTCTAGTTTCTGTCAGCATTCCAAGAGACAGTAATAAAGGACACAGCCCTTCTGGCCGGGAACTGTGATTGGGGTGGCTAGTGGCAGTAGCCCTGCTAGCTACCAAACAGTAGGTTCTTAATCAGCGATGTTCCTAGCTAGTGTTATCTAGTTAACATGCTAATGATAATAGTTATGAAAAAAGGATCAAGCAAACCTTTGAGTGTTCGATCTAAATAAAGGAACTTTCATTTGCTAGTCACTAGTTAAAACTAGCTTCTGTTTGTGTTCTGGGACACAGCCATGAAGACACTTCACCAACCCGGCAAGGCAGGAACTGCAAGTGGGACGGCTAGCTGCATTAGCCCTGCTAGCTACCTAGCAAGCAAGCAATGTTCTTAATTACGGGAGTGTTAGAATTGATTAAAATGAGGCGGCGTTATCCTTCATGAAGTTTAACCTGTGCATTTTGTGTTTTTGCGAATTGCTTTCATTCCAATAAAGGATTTGCACTCATTCAATAACTGTGTGGATGCATTGCTTATTGATTTGCACCCTATCTTAGGAATGGACGTGCGTGAAGCGACTTATTGCTTTTCCCATACAGCCCAATGCTGCTCAGGCTGTATGGCAAGCCTGGCCATCTGCAGAGATAGCTGCTCACCTTGCGCTCAAAGCCTTCCACTACAGTCACGGGGACTTCATAGATGAGCAGGGGCCAGAGGAATCTTGGGAGGATCCCGTGCTGGTAGACCCAGGCCTTAAATCTTCCAGGGAGCCCAGACTTGTCCACACCTCTCAACCAGCCCTCCAGGTCGGCACTAGTAGCCTTGATGGAGTCTGTGTCCTTCAGGCTGCAGTTGAAGACCTTCCCGAGACTCTTCACTGGTTTCTCCGTGACAGACGGGATCTGATCTTCTCCCAACCTGAAGCGGAACTTGTCAGTGACCTTCCCTCTCTTCAGAACCAAAGACCGGGACTTTGTGGGTTTGAAACTCATGTGCGCCCACGACACGAGCTTCTCTAACCCCTGGAGGATCCACCTGGCTCCTGGCACTGCTGTTGTTGTCACTGTGAGGTCGTCCATGAAGGCTCTGATGGGTGGTTGCCTCACTCCAGACTTTCTGTGGGGGCCTCTGTTTCTGCTGACTTGACCAGCATGTTCATTGCCAGCGTGAAGAGGGCCACCGAGATGGTACACCCGGTAATTATTCCCATTTCCAGCTGGTGCCAGTCAGATGTCAGCAGACCAGAGGAGACCCTCAAGCTGAACTTGCTGTAATAGTCCAGGATGAGGTCTTTCACCTTCTGGGGTATGTGGTGTCTCTCCAGTGCAACCTCGACCAGCTTGTGGCGTATTGAGCCACAGGTCACCACGCCTGTATGTTCAGGGCAACCAGAGACCCCCGGTATGCATCCCTTCTGTACCGACGCGTCAATGTATTTGTTACTCAGCAGGGAGTTGGAGAGTCTTTTGGCCACAACGCTGAAGATCTTACTCTCCACGCTGAGCAAGGAGATGATCCGAAATTGGTCGACGTTCTCGGATCTCTCCTCTTTCGGTAAGTATACCCCTTCAGCGTATTAAATAGCCATGAGGTGGGAATTATTTAATTATTTCGAAATAAAATGTATTTATTTAATGATTTATTTAATGATTTATTTATTTATGTATTTAATTCCACATTTATTTATTTAATTATTTATTTAATTTTGGCATATTTCATCCTTCATACCTGTGAGGACTTGAGTTTATTGTCTGCACTGGCACCCCGAGGAAGCTGTGGTTCTCTGTAATTCTTGGTAGTCAAATCCAATCAAATCCCTGCCTGCTACCAAGAATCTACCAATATTTGAAGACACTAGCCAATCAGGTCGCGCAACACTACGAAGAATTGAAAGACACGGCCAATCAGAATTTACCAAGAATTAACCAATCGCTCTCTCTACTGCCTCGGGCTGAGAGACGTGCAAATCTTGAATGAGGTAAATTGCTATTTTCTTTTCCTACATCGGTAGGTAAAGATAACCGCAAATTTCACTGAATGATAATTTCACTTAGGGAAAAAGCTATGACTAGCGAATTTACCTTGCCAGCTAGCTGGCTAGCTATGGATAAGTATATACTTGCCATATGGCAACGTTACCAAATGTAATGAGAAATTAATTTTAGCTAGCTAGTTACCTTAATACCGGTCAGCTTCAAACAAGGTGGCCAACTAATGTTCACCGGTTTACGGTAGACGATCTAATCTGAGGAACCATTCTTAATTTACATCAGGCACAAGGTAAATATATCTATAACCTTTAAGTGTATTTTCTTTGGCATTATAAATATCTTGTTTTATATGAGTATTTTTCAGTTATATATAGTTAGGCAAATAACCTAGCTCACACTGTAAGAAAATAAAATGTCCCAGAAAAAACCTATTATACACCTGATCGGTCATTTTCATCTGTATCACCTGTCACTGTGTCAACTATGTTTTTTAAGGCTACTATAACGCCCATTTCTTTTAATATGCCAAAAAATTCAACATAAAACCATCTTAGCATAAAAGAAACCTATCATAGTTTTCATTGTTTCACAATACTGTGCAGTGGCAGTACATAATATGATTGCAACTATCAGCGTGTTCACAGTATGCTCAGTAACATTTGCTGAAATTTTGCAGGACTTGTGGGAATTTGGTCCTTTGTAAAGTTCAATTTGTAGTTCCAAATTTTAAGTCAATAACAGTTCATTAAAGCCAAAATAGTCTCCTTTACAGCATGAAACATAGCAGATTAAAGCAGGACAGTTATAATTATAATAGTGTTATTCAAGAACCTGCTTTGTACCCATATTCCAGAAAACAATGTACCAATAAGGTGCCAGCTAACCAAATGGCCATTTTTATTTTTGTGTACATGTCTGATCCACTCTAATAGATAAGAGCACCCATATTTGTGCTTCCAATTCTATGGCAAGTCGATCCCAAATCAAAATTCTTGATGATTTCATTAAATAGTCATTGCCATCTGTGTGTGTGTGTTAGCTCTAGTAGGCTGGGGCCCAGCAGCATGACATTTATGATGTCATATTAATATCACAGGCTGTATTATAACTTTAAAAAATAGCAATGAGCAAAACTAAATAAATCAAAGCATTTTTTAAACCTGGAATGAAGGGTTTTAGACTGCTATAGCACTGTATACACATGTATGACATCCATTTAATCTATAGTCTTGTATGTATTACTACACTGTTAAATTAAATTATTATTAGTAGTAGTAGTAGTAGTAGTAGTACTAGTAGTAGAATTTTTTTTTCATTTGCAAATTTTAGACTGCTGTAGCACTGTATAAAAGATACCATTCAGATGTTGACAATTTAATCTAGTCTTTCATTTATTACTGTTTTGTTAATGTATTTTGTATTGTTGTTGTCATTATGATCATTTGTAAAGCATTTTAGACTGCTATGGCACTGTTTAAATTATGCCATAACAGATGCTATCTGTTGTATTTAATTCTTAAGAAAAATTGTTTCCATGATGAACATGTTTCAAAATAGAAAATGTTCATAAGTGGATAAAAAGCTGGAAACCAGATTTGTGGTTTGCTGTTTAACAATGTTCTGAGTCAGTACTATTGTAAACACTGTAAATAAACAGTATTGATTGATTAGCCTAATATTTATATGTCATTAGAATGTAGAAGCTGAACATGCATGTATCAATCGCTACTGGTAATTGAAAGCCATGAAGTTCTTGAACACTGAAAAAACATTCTGAAGGATTAAAGAAACAAACAAGACTGCACAATAAAACTTATATATTATATGCAAATCGGCACTTTTAATATATGACGGTCTTACTCGTACCAGAGTGTTGTATTAATAGTTTTATGCCTCTGACATCGTTAGTCATCCTTTTAACCGCGTTTCGTTTCGTGTTTTTAAAAAAATGCGCGATTTGCGGTGTCCTCGTTTGTAACTCACGTCGTCGCGGGGTAATTCTCGGTTACTCGTTTCAATTTTTGGTAACCCAACAGAGACCAATGCGCTATTTTCTTGGCGCTACCCTCGTGGCAACAGCAGTGGCCAAGCACTATTAAAAATCACATCTGGCTACGAGGCCTCAAGGTCTCAAGCGGTGACTGACAGGAGAATCGGAGAAACAGTGGCATTTATTGGATTGCAGTGTGTATGTGGCAAATTTGGCGATTCAAAATTTCATACAAAATTGTTCTGGACTATATAATGGGGTCTTTATACCTTAGAATAGCAGTAATAAAATTGGATAGCACTAGTACCGCCTTACCGAGAGCAAAAAGGCTTGCCTCCTTTCCTCCTGATCCCACCAGCCGCTACTGATGACACCGACTTTCGCCTCAACCAAATACGGTTTTTATTTGGATATTAAATGACAACATTTTTGTCAAATTTCCAAATTAGCTCAGTTTTACTGGTCTTACGTGGAATCACATCAGAGGAGATAAGATAACGTTTGACATCGGTTTTTTTTTTTTTTTTACTAACAACTATCTTGCACGCAAGCACTTTTAAATAATTCAATACTTGCTAGGTAGGGGGTTTAACTGATTGATTATTCGTTTAGCAGCTGGCTCTGGGATTCGCGACAGGCTGCTTCCACCTGGCGTGCTGACAAGGTAATAAAATCTCTCCAGGGAACTCCCAGCGATCTGAGCACAGCGGTGTACAGTTACAGCTCGACCTCTTCATTACCATGGGCCGTAGCTATGGTCAAGTGGCTGGTAGACGACATGGAAAGGAATGTTTGGGAAGATAACACCATAGGTTGTAGCCATTGCAGACTGCACGCACTCAGCAATGTGAGTATGTGCTCTTTTTAAGTGCACCAGTTGCCATGTCTCTCACCTTGTTAGTTACACACTCAGCCAAGGGACCGTTTGATTGGGATACAGAGATCAACGCTCAAGCCTTGTGAGGGGAGAGTTACATGTCACGCACAGCGCCATCGCATGGGCAAGTTAGCTGCCAGTGGAAAAATTTGGAAAAACAAGCAGACTAGTATAAAATGTAAATAAATAAATAAATAAAAAATCCGAAGAGGGGGCTACAGCAGAAATATTTTTTTTTTAATTATGCCCATAATATAATTTAGTCCATAATGCTCAAAATAGCAATCAAATAGCAAGCATTACAGTCTTTCTCAGCTTCTGAATGTACAATGAAGATTCAAGGTTAAAAACCATGCAATGCCCAACTTGGCTTTGGAGTGCTTCTACTGTTTTTGGACTTACGTTTTTGAGATAAATTAGGCCTATAAGAATTACTCACGATGGCTCAGATTTAATAAATCACCAAAATCATTGGGATTTGATTTGTGTGATTACCCATGTGATATATATATATATATATATATATATGTTTAATTTGTTACTGCATCTTTTAAAATGCTTAGTTTGTATCTTATGTTTTGGATGTGATCAGATCTTTAAAGTCAGTAATGTATAATTTGCATAACCTATTAACACTCACAATTACACAAAACACATAATTCAAAACAAGCCATACACAGCCCAAATAATATTATTTTCTTCAAAAACACATTGGCAGTGGTGGATGCAGTTACATTCTTTTGCATTTCAAGTCTGTATAAGAGTCTGCTAAATGAATATATATTTAGCAGACTCTTATACAGACTTGAAATGCAAAAGAATGTAACTGCATCCACCACTGCCAATGTGTTTTCTTACTATCATATCCTGACTGAACTATGTTTATGATTTGCCACAAAAAATGTTCTACAAGTTTATCATCAAATTATACAGAGTATTGTATAATTCTCTTATATTCTCCAATATTCAGGCACTGGAGGGAGGGAGAGCATAAAGATTGGTTTCTGGGGCACAAAGGAGACAACGTGGTAGTGGAGGAAAGGAGGACACATTTTTTGAGTATTGGATGCACCCCCATGTGGTTTTCCATTGCCATACCGTGCTGTGAAACTATGCTTACTGGTTCTAGATACGTTCCATCAGCCACAGAAGCATACCGCATATAGTTCTTAGAACTTAGTTGACAAATTTGAAAAAAATTAATTTAGGACAGCCTTACAAATGAAACTGCAAATTTGACTTCACTTGATCACCAATAAGTAAGCATTTAGCCTGCTTGCAGCAGAGTATAGGGGTGAGTTGCTATAAATGTAGGTTTTTGGATTTTTACTTCAGACAGCTTTGACATATCACTTGTCATTAGCCGTATCAATTACATTCATTACGTAATCGAGTCAGATACAATTACAACAAAAGTACACACACAACAAAAGTACACACATTCTAAACAGAGAAGATTCTCCTTGTAATAACAGGGCACAAGGAGGTATATCCTGGAGAAGATGTCACTATTTGTATTTGTATCTGTATTTGTTCAACCAACACAATTATTTGTATTTGCTTTTGTATTTGGATAAAACCGTAAATGGGTGTGACCTGAACCGAAGTGGGTGGAGTTCAACATGGAAGCTGTTTTAAATGCCAAAAATCCCAGATTTTTACAATGATAAATACTGGCATTGCTATTATTGAGATATTAAAGCATTAAAGTCATGGCTGCACAATGACATGAATAATAATTGGTTAGTATTATTCTAACCAGTTTATTATAACCAGTTTAACAATGGGTAATTTACTAATTTACCAAATGACCCATATGTTATATAGCCATAACAGGCTTTTATAAGACTGGAAGTAAACAGTCAAATCAAGTTTCAGACACGCCAATTGTTTTTATTAATTAACACATAGTTGCTCATTCTTACTCTGAACTTCATAGTACGAACTGCATTAACCCGACCACCACCCTGACCTGAGGGACACTGAAGTCAATTATAAAATGAAAAAATGTTATAATAAAAATATTAATAAAAAAATAGTTTTTTTGCCTTCGTTTTGAACAACTGTACGCAGTGAACCCCTAATGAGAAAAAACTTACAGAATGTAAGGGTAAAATGTTGTTTTTTGTTTGCTAATGTTTTTTCTTCCCTCTTCATTGAAGCCACACATTACCTGTATGTTTGATTTGCATAACATTAGGTAAATTAAAGAAGAAACTGAAAAGCTTCCATGGGTGGAATACTTCTTCAGCTATTGTCCTTTACTCAAACTTCCCCAAGTTGTATTTTATAAAGACAAGCTCCTGCACATGAGCTCGGAGCAGTCTGTGATGGGGAGACACAGCATCCCTTGCTATGCTGAAAACTTGCTTGGAACACTCGTTGGGGGGGCAGGTCAGATATTTTAGAGTCACACAGCCTAGTGCTGGGTGTGTCATTAGTGAAGAACCTGTGTCTAATATTTTAACTCTAGAAAAGCTGTCACAATAAATTTCATTCCCCCTACAAATTTAATCCCCCCTTTTCCCTTCCGGGTCACGTTGTGCTGGTTGGTCAGATCTCTCTGTCAGAACATCAGTGTTAGCTATGTATTAGCCACAGACTGTTGAAAAAAATATTTTATTAGCTAGCATTGTATTAGCTAGCAAAGGATTAATTTAGCTAGCTAGCCATTGCCTCTGTGACTCTCAAATTCAAATTCAAATTCAAATAAACTTTATTAGCATGACACACAGGCAAAAAGAAATGGGTCAAGCCCAAAATGGCAAAAAAAAAAAATTATGGTTTTAATGGTCTCAACAACAAATCATTGGTCAGAAAATTAGCAAGAATTAAACAAATGCACTCCTGAGACCTCCTGTGCCACCATTTGCTTGTTTACTTTTGCTGCAGTGAACTGTTTGGGGAAAAGCTAGAAACAGAGAAATTAACTTATACAGTAGACAAATGAATATAATGTCAAATAAAAGAGTCATGTTTTGTATTTGGTTGCATATCATTTGCATGCAATGACTTCCTGATGTCCGTGACCTATCAGCATCATCAGAGTCTGGATATTATTTTCAGGTTGTCCTACAAGCGATACAAAAACTCTGTGCATTTGAATGGATCTCCATGGGAATTTGGGGGTGTGACTAGATTCAGCTGTAAATTATGCTGATACAGTGGCTAAATGGCTTTAAGTCAAAGGTGCAAGGTATCAAATGAGCCTCAAACCACCGTGCTGCTGCCAGATATGCAGTAGATACTACAAGCATTGCTTTTCCTGATTAATTTTCCTGTTAAACTCAATGGAAAAAATATTCAGGAGAAACAATGCTTGTAATGCTCTCTCTCGCTTTTGTGTACTTGTAGCGGTCATTTTATTTTGTGTTTATATAGGTGCACTCTCTCTCTCCATACGACAGAAACGGTGTTCCCCGGTACTGGCGCATCTCCCCCCCAGGTGTGTCACACTGGCGTTTGACAGTACTATATCAGATTTTCAGCGTGTCAAAAGTTTACATACACTTTGGTGTTGGGGACATGCCGCTACTTCTCATAGTGGGGCACGAAACTGTAGAAGATACACCGATATCATCACAGATAGTGCCAGCATTTTATAATCAGTCTCATTAATTAAAGTTACAATCTCGAAGATTTCCATTTCGTTCTCTTTGACGGTACCAATGGCGAGAAGCAGTAATTGCAGGTGTCAACCAGTGTCGCCTGTGTGACGTCAGTCAGTTGGCACGCCAACTATAACACTTACTATTTACTGAATAAAAAACGGTTGTTATAAAAGTAACGTTATGTACATACTCATTCGTTGTCTAACATTAGGCTAACTGAAGGTGTCTTTACACTGCCGAGCCGGGTTAAAATGTCGTAGCAAACCTGGGGTAGAATTAAGCCGCGTTTCCACCGCAGGAACTTTACCCCGGAACTAGGAACCTTTTCCTTTTCCGGAACTAGGGTCTAAATTTAGTTCCTGGGGCTTTATTTTACCCCCCAAAAAGTTCCTGCTCGGGGGGTAGTACTTTCCAAAAGTACAGGAACCTTTTGGGTGGAGCTTGCAGCGCTGAACATTTCTGATTGGTCGAGTACTCGCAGCATTTGTTTGTATTTATTTTCAACCGCCATGTTTGAAAATATGCAGTCGCAAACCAATTTATTTTCATAATAACTTCAAATCAAACTTGTATGTTATGCGGCACAGTAGCCTACTTTTGGTTATAGCCTGCCAACGTCTTGGAATTATAACGTGTGCTCTTCTGTTCTTTTCTTGCTTTAGTATTCGTTTTATAAAATGCTAAGCATTCGTGCTGGGACAGCATATTACGTAGGCTACCAAAACATTCAAACGGATTAATTCGGTTGCTGAATATTTTCTTCCGGATTTTCTTTGTTAGCCCGTTGTAATTGACTCAAAACGTTTGATACAGTTATGTGAGGTATGCGGTAGTTCTGCGTAATTAACATTGGTGATACAGTAAAAGCAAACTGGAAATCACCTTCCGCACTTTTTGTCTGGGTAAAATAACAGGTTAATTCTAGTAATCGTCCCTTTAGCTTTTTCAGACTGCCGTAATTTTACTCCATTTTACTGCCATTCTTCAATTCCACAAAAAGACCAGGAAGACTATGGACTAATTTATGGTGCATGGTTCGCATCTGGAGGGCACACTTCGCTGCTCGGCTAGCAGTAACTTTTTTAACGAAGGAAAGCAAACGGTGGCTGTACCACTACTAATTAAAATTTTTTTAAAGTCCGAGTTTTCGTTCTATTCTTGTCATTTTGCGATTAGTCTAGGCCAGGCATGTCAAACATACGGCCCGCGGGCCGGACCCGGCCCGTTGGATGATTTAATCCGGCCCGGCATAAATTTCTGAGTATGTCAAAAAAAGAAGCGAGTCTCTATCTTATTTCTATCAAAAGTTATGATTTTTAAAAATAAATACAAACCAAATGCTCCCTCCGGCCGCGGGAGGGCAGTAAATGTGTAAAAGAGCTCACGTCCAGCATGCGGCATTGACACGAGTTAGTACTAATTGCTTCACAATTCACCACTACTAAACAAGTTATCGGTCAACACACCCTTCCCAAAATGGCACTGTCAAAAAAAAGAAAAGTGGACACGGAGTGCTTCTTTGAGCTACGAGGGGAAATTAGACAGTTCATGGAGAAGAAGGGACGCCCAGTAAAGGAACTTAAATGCAAGGAATGGGTGCAGGATCTTGCGTTTATGGTTGATATTACACAACACTTGAATACACTTAACACTACATTGCAGGGCCGTAACAGAGTTGTCACTCAATATTACGACAGCATAAGTGCGTTCAAGATGAAACTGTCACTGTGGGAGACGCAGCTATCCAACGGTGACACCGCGCATTTCTCTTGTCTCACAGCTGTGCGTCCGGAGGCACCAGACCGTCCCGATAATGATTTGGAAAAATATAAAGACAACATAACAGATTTGCTGCGAGAGTTTGAGCAGAGGTTTCAGGTATTCAGTGAACTTGAGAACAAATTTGGCTTTTTTCGCTCGCCATTTACAGTGAAGCCTTCTGATATGCCAGCTGACATTCAACTCGAGCTTATTGACTTGCAGTGCGATTCCGCTATGAAGGATAAATTTGGGTCCGTGGGATTGGATACGTTTTATCAATATCTCGTGCCAGGTTACCCCAAAATAACAGCCATGGCTGCAAAGGTTCTATCCATGTTTGGGACTACTTATCTTTGTGAACAGGTGTTCTCCGTAATGAACAATAATAAAACAAAGCAGCGCTCAAGGTTAACAAATAAACACTTGAATGACATTGTTAAATGTGCTGCTACTCAGGATTTGACACCTAATATCGATACACTTGTGAAGGCAAAAAGATCCCAAGTTTCAGGAGCCAGCAGCAGCAAGTAGACTGCAGGAGTGCAGTAAGAGAGAAAAAAAGTGTGATGACACGAAATTTGTTTGCACTCATGAATACAGATCATTAAAAATAAGATTAATCTGGTTTCATATTAAAGACAATTAATATTGTGCAGTATATTCTCAGCTTCAGTAGGCCCAGCCTAGTAGTTTGATCTGATGTAGTCTAATCTTATTGCCCATGCACGGCTATAACTTTTATTTTGTATTTCTTTTTTTATTTATTTCAAAGCAGTATGACAATTAAGGCGAAAATATTTTTTTCATAGCTCCCACTTGAGTTTGTTTAGTGTGGTGAGTTGGTTCAGGTGTAAAACTGCATTCACTTAACTGTTAAAATAAACCAGTTGTTAACACATTCACCGCCTAACATGAAATCATTTTTTTTTTCCATTGTTGGTGAATAAATGTGTTGTGCTTAGAAAAGATCCCTTGTCATCCGTGATTATAATATGTAGGGTAGGCTACAAATGTAGGCTGAATGATAAAGCATAGTACTGAAAAACAAAGCTAAATATTTGGAGTTGACATTCTTTTACTGATCCGGCCCACCCGAGAACAGAAAGTCTGGATCCGGCCCCAGAGCCAAACTGAGTTTGACATGCCTGGTCTAGGCTATATGGAATTGACGATGAGAAAGTAATCAAACAGCAAATTGTTTACAATGTGTGCATGTTTTCTGCTGTTGTTGCCAGTTATATTGGAAATGTGAATGCATTCTGTCGCTTCGGATGTCAAGACATGAAAGCGAATGTTCGCATAAAAACATAATGAATGTGTTTGAGAGGATATATAAAACAGTTACAATCTGACTATTGGCCTGTTATATACTATTTGTTGCATAACAACGGTCCAAGTTCAACTACCAACAACATTTTTGCTTGACAACGGTAAAATATGCCCAAACGGCTGCAGAAGAATATTTCAATTCCACGTGATTAAATCGATACAAAAAAATGAATACAAAAATAACCATATACAGTCATTGTTGGTAGCCCGTTGTATATAAGTGGAATAAACCCCTCCGGGCTGTCCCGGTTATTAGAAAATAATGGAGGCTACTTCGGTGGTAGTATGGGGTTACAGAAGAAATCATAGGACAGATGGACGGACGACAACGTCGCTTTTTCATACGTCAGTGGGCTAATTTGCCTAATCTTCGCGGGACTTTAGACCGCGGTGGAAACGCAGACAACCATGGGCTGAAGGAACCTTTTAGTTCCTTGAAAAGTAGTTCCTGGGACTAAAAGTTCCGGGTAATTTTGGTGGAAACGCGGCTTTAGTGATGATCAATTTCTGCAAACGTTCTTTATCCACCTTTTTCCCGGTATTAACATATTTACACCGCAGAGAAAAATTCGCGGGATTCGCTCCTGCAATTATGTATCACGTGCACAATAAGCAGTCTTTTTCGTGAATGATTGTTGTGCGGTATTTTTGAAACAACTGCCTTGCAAAATGTTACCCCTGGTGTTTCTGGTTTTGCTAGCTAAACTGTTCGAGAATAAAGCTGAGCTGGGTGTTAAATTAGTAAGCAGAACAAGAAGAATAAAACAAAAACAAAGGGGATTTCATCAAAAAGGGCATAAAGGCTGAACGAACATATGGGGAAGCGTGATAAAATAATAACAATGCTAATCCATACTGCCGTATGCTTTTATTTCATTTTCTCGTGACGTCTTCAGAAATCAGACCCGGCTCTGCTCCCCATACCTCGGCTTTATTCCGATCATTATAATATATTGATGAACTCGATGGCAATGTAAATAACGGTAGCGCCAGTTCAGATCAATGATTCGCAACGAGGCGAAACGGTTTTAGAATGTTGCAGAGACAATTGCAGCGGTATGAACTGGCTAGTAGCAGAGACGTTGCCTGCCCTGAGGTTTTAAAAGACTGACCTTGTCAAATCGCCAAGTGTAGTTTTAGAACGTTTACGATCAGACGTCTTGGAATTTTGCAAGTTGCATCCAGTCTCGTTGCGAATCATTGATCTGAACTGGCCTTAAGTTAGCTACACTGCAACGTTGCAACAAGGTAGCATTGCATTCGAGAGACGGTTTGCGAGGTCGGCTAGCGTTAGCTAGCGTTTTTTCTAATTGTTAGCTGACATTAGATTGTGTTAATTACATTAGCTAGCTAGCTAACACAATGTTACCTGATATGAGAGATGGATACTGTGCGCAACGTTGTCTAAACTAATGTTGTCTTTCTTGACATGGTCCGGTAGCTAGCGTTAGCTGTGCAAATAGCTATGTAATTTAGTAAAGTTACATTGTCATTAAATGTAATACTAAATCTACATCAACAAATAATATGATCTCTCATGTTACACAAAAACTTTTTAGGGTTCCATAACTGCCCCCCCCCCCCCCCTTCTCTGTTATTGTAACACATGCAGACACCGGAAAAAACAGTACGCCGCTCACACACAAGTGAGTTGAAGAGCGAGCCTGTTGCGTTAGTTCCGCCTACCCTCTCAGGCGGACCAACCACTGATGGGTGATGGAAAACGCGTCACTAACTATGCGCCGCTTGTGTTTTTTTCCCGGGAATGTCGCCACAGACACCCAGTTCTTTAATCATGAATTATTATAATAATAATAATAATATTAATTTATATAATAATAGGCTCAATCACCATTGTGTTACCTAATTCGGCGATAGATAGTGACTTAACAGACATTTGTTTTAATGAAAATCTTCAAGATTATTACTTTAAATATACAAACTACAAATGGGCAACTTAAATTAATAATAAAATTAGTTATTATTAAAATTACAAATTAATAGTCAATTTTAACCAAATCATAATATCATGCATTCAGCTAATACTAAATTAATATAAATGATTTTGCTAAGACGTGAAGGTATTCTAACTTTTGATTAGCAGCAGCTGACTCAATTCAACACAAGAGTAATATCAATAGACAACCGTGTAAATATAATAAAGTTTATTAAACACAAAGTACCGAAAAGGACAAAGCAATTCTCTACAATGATGTATAACAAACTATGTGAGTACACGTGTGTCTGGGTGTTGTGTGTGCATGTGTGTGTGCACATGAGTATGTGTGTGAGGAGTGTTGGATGTTCTCCTACGTGGAAGTTGTGTACCGCGGACACGTGTTCACGAAGAACAGAGGAACAAGATGGAGTGTGAATGGAGGGGTTTTTGAAACTAGACGAGCTAGTGAAAAAAACATGAGTCCTTGGTTTCGTTGTTGGAAATGATTCCTGGTTTCCAGTGCGAAGTCTGTGGGAGTTGTAGTGGAAAAGGGGAAGCTGGCCGCCCTTTTCTGGTTCCAAAACACA
Source organism: Anguilla rostrata (assembly GCF_018555375.3). Lineage (NCBI taxonomy): Eukaryota > Metazoa > Chordata > Actinopteri > Anguilliformes > Anguillidae > Anguilla > Anguilla rostrata. The sequence continues at coordinate 28,279,113 of NC_057939.1, read as the reverse complement.
CAGCCTGATGCTTGTCGCAGGTTGCTTGCTTCATGGGACTATCTCTGCAGGATGCATCGGTCGTGTCTGGCTCTCCTGGTTCTTCGACCACCACTAATCATAGGAGCGCTTTGGAGCGCCTCGTTCCTCCCGCAGCCAGTAGTCGAGGGAAGCCGGAAAGGAAAGCTGTGTTAGGGGCTGTGGTTAAATGAGTCACTCTGAGGTGGACAATATGGGCTTTGTAGTTTAGTGTCTTTTGTAGGCTATGGTACCTACAGTGGAATTGCCTTTAAATCCCTCTGATTTTAAGATGGCTCGTGTTACCCCACTTCTCAAAAAACCCACCTCAGACCCCTCCGATGTAACAAATTATCGACCCGTATCGCTTCTACCCTTTCTGTCCAAAACCCTTGAACGAGCAGTTCTTAAACAACTAACCTCTTTTCTCCATCAGAACAAGACCCTCACCAGTCTGGCTTCCGATCCGGGCACTCCGAGACTGCACTCCTAGCTGTGACGGAGGCACTTGCCACTGCAAGAGCCTCACGCCTCTCCTCTGTCCTGATCCTTCTTGACCTGTCTGCAGCTTTCGACACGGTCAACCATAAAATACTCCTCTCCACCTTGGCTGGGATGGGAATTGCCGGGACTGCCCTGTCTTGGTTCGCTTCCTATCTTGCAGATAGGACCTACCAGGTCACCTGGAAGGGGTCTGTCTCTGCTTCTCATCCACTTGTTACGGGAGTGCCGCAGGGATCTGTACTGGGTCCTCTGCTGTTCTCCTTATACACCAGATCTCTTGGTTCAGTCATTAATTCACATGGCTTCTCCTATCATTGTTATGCAGATGACACACAACTCTTCTTTTCTTTCCCCCACTCGGCCACACAGGTCAATGATAAGATCTCTTCCTGCCTGGCTGACATCTCCACCTGGATGGCCAGCCACCATCTGAAGCTCAACCTCAACAAAACTGAGCTGCTCTTCTTCCCGTGCAAGACCTCCTTACTTCGTGAGCTCTCAATCATGGTTGATGGCACCACAGTGACTGCCTCTCACTCTGCCAAGAGCTTGGGGGTGGTCCTGGATGACCAACTGGACCTCAAGGAGCACATCAAGGCAACATCACGGTCCTGCAGATTCCTTCTGTACAACATCAGAAGGATTCGACCATACCTGACGACACACTCCACCCAGCTGCTCGTCCAGGCTACGGTGACCTCTCGCCTTGATTACTTCAACTCTCTCCTTGCAAGCCTGCCAGCTGGTGTGACATACAGCCACTACAGATGATTCAGAATGCCGCTGCCCAACTCATATACAACCTCCCCAAATTCTGTAATAGCAGATATAGCTGTACAAAATAAGTATTGTACCTTACTGAACCCGTGTTTAGCAGTTGTCTACGACCATGAAATGCACTTTTTTGTACGTCGCTTTGGATAAAAGCGTCTGCCAAATGAATGTAATGTAATGAATGTAATTGCTTAACTTGAATCAAACGCTTGGGGTAGCCTTCCACAAGCTTCTCACAATAATGGAATTTTTGCCCATTCCTCCTTGTGTAACTCAGGTTTGTGGGCCTCCTTGCTCAGACATGCTTTTTCAGTTCAGTCCACAAATTTTCTATGGGATTCAGGTCAGGGCTTTGTGATGGCCACTCCAATACTTTCACTTTGTTGTCTTTAAGCTATTTTGTTACAACTTTGGAGGTATGCTTTGGATCATTGTCCTGCTGGAGGACCCAGTTGCGACCAAGTTTTAATTTTCTAACTGATGTCTTCAGGTGTAGCTTCAGTATTTCTAGATAATCCTCCTTCCTCATGATGCCATCTATTTTCTGAAGGGCACCAGTCCCTTTTCCAGCAAAACACCCCCACAACATGATGCTGCAACCCGCATGCTTCACAGTTGAGATGGTGTTCTTCGGATTAAAAGCCTCACCCTTTTTCCTCCATATATAGCGCTGATCATTATGGCCGGACAATTCCATTTTTGTTTCATCTGACCAGAGAACACTCCTCCAAAAGGCTAGGTCTTTGTCCTGGTGATCTTCTTCCTTGCGTAACAGCCTTTCAGGCCATAGTGATGTAAGATTCTCTTAATGGTGGATGTAGATACTTTGGTACCTGGTGCCTCCAACTCCTTCACCAGTTCCTTTGTTGTTGTCTTGGGGTTCAGTTGAACCTTTCAGACCAAAGTTCATTCAGCCCTGGGAGTTAATTTGTGTCTCCTTCCTAAAAGATGCAGTGTCTGTGTGGTCCCAAGATTTTAATATTTGCATACAATTGTTTGTACAGATGCTCGTGGTACCTTCATTTGCTTGGAAATTGCTCCTAAGGAGGAACTGGACTTGTGGAGGTCCACAATTTTTTTTCTGAGGTCTTGGCTGAGTTGCTTGGATTTTCCCATCGTATCAAGGGCAAGAAGGCAGTGGCTCTAAAGGTAGGCCCTTAAATACAGCCACAGGTGCCACTTAACTCCTATTTATGACAATTGGCCAATCAGAAGCTTTTAAAAAGTAATTATATCAATGTCTCAAATCTTCCAGACCATTTAAAGAGACAGTCAACTTGATGTAGCTAAGAGGACTATTCAACAATTAGCTAGCTTCTAGCACTAGCCAGCACTACGCTACCACCATCAACACAACGCACACAGCACTCATACGCCGGTATACACTTGTTATAGCTAGCCGCCTCTACAGCATTTTCAGTAATACGGGAGTATGCAGCTTAAATCCTCTATGGAAAGCAAGCTCACAGCGATCTTATCTACGATCAGTAGGTAAGGTTGTGCTTCACTTCGGGGTGTTTATTCTGATGGAAAAGAGAGAGAGCCAACTTTTGTATTTTTATTTTTTAGTCAGTGACATTTCCTGCTGACGTTTACGACGGCGATCGCGACCACAACATTTATTTTGCCTTTTTTGTATAGCTATTTCCGTGGATAAAATTGCAATTATTATTATTATTATTATTATTATTTATTGGTAAAAACATTTACTTCATATCCAGGGAGATAGCCAACTACTTGAAAGTTAGATTACACGTGTAGCCATTTACCAATACAATTGCATTTCAGGCTGGAAAATAACCCGTTAAAAACCGGAGAAATTGCTTACATCAATTTATGGAATTTTCTAGACTGTTAAAAGAGACAGTCAAGTTGGTGTATGTAAACATTTGACCCACGGGAATTATGATATAGTTAATTAAAGCTGAAATAAATATGTCTCTAATCAATTGTTTGAAAATTACCTCTGAAGTGAACAAAGTAGATGCCCTAATTGACTTGCCAAAAGAAATGTATGGTAACATTAAATGTGCGGAGTTGTGAAAAACTTGTCTGAATATCTTTAGCCTAGGTGTATGTAAACATTTGGCCTCAACTGTGGATAGCCAGCGAGACAGCCAGATATACAGACTGCTAGCTAGCTGGAAGATCTTCTCTTAATCTTATATAATAATAGCTTCTCTTCCTAGCTAGCAATATCTCACTGTCATTAGCAACCAGCAGGCAAGGTCAACTTGACGTAAGGTCGTCAAGGGAGTGTAACCGAAAAAGTAACCCCTAAAGGGAATAGGGGGGATGACATTTGTTGGGGGGATGGAATTTGTTGTGACATGGTCTTGTTTTTTACTACGTACTTCCGCTATGCTGATGGCCAGTGTCATCAGACAAAATGATTTCCTGTGAAATAAAGGAGACAGCTGAATCAATTTCAATGCTTGTATTTCTAAATTATAGCAGATTTGTTCTATAGGCTAAGGGAAAACGTATTGAAGCATATTACAGGAATTCTGAAAGTGCTAAAATGTGCATGACAAAACAAAAAGTAGTTAAAGACATGCAAAGTGCAATATTTTCCAAAGTAATTTATTTGGTCAAATACGCAAATACTTCCAAAGTTGTTGGAGGATATAACATTTACAATGTTGGAGTAATTCTAATGATAAACTACCCAGTGCGCGATGGTCTCGCTTTGGCCTATCTAGTGTTAAAGGAAATTCTCTCTGCAGGTGTGTGTCTAATTGAGAAACGTGTTGCTGACTTCTGAGTGAATCACTTCAAAAAGATGGTAAAATATATCCGAATCTGAATAATATTGGCAAAATTCGGGAGGAGTAAATATTTGTGGAGAATGCATTATTTGAGTGTTGCCGAATGTGGTATTTGTATTTGGCTCCATCTCTAGTATATCCATTTAAGAAATAGGATTTATTTCCGCAGAACGAGTCCGGCACTTACACCCAACAAGGTAGACAAGCCCGAAATAAAGAAAACTGGAGCGGTCTCTACTTTTTAAAATAATAACATACATAATTTTATATGATTGGTCCTTGGTTAATACATAAGCATGTTATGACCCCTGTTGTAAGTTTATGTTTATATTTGTCTCTGCATGTGTGTTTTGTGTTTCCGTTTTGTCTGATTGGCCATATCCGTCTCCGGTTACTCAGAATGAAAAAGCCAGAATTTTCCACTTACCAGGGGAGACTAGCACTTCTAACTCGTGTTTGGTGTGTTGTGTATAGAGACTGCTTCCTTTGACTTTGCGTATTTTACCCTATTTTTGTTTGATTCCAATTCCCGTCTGGCCCTTCTGGTTTGTTTTCTGATTAGTACTTGTGTATAAACACTAACTCATTCCCTTCAACTCCGCTTCTTGCCTTAGCCCTTCTAATTTGTTTGCCCCATGATTTTGTGTTTCTGACCATTCACTCTTGTATTCTATTCCAATTCTCGCCTAGCCCTCTTGTTTGCTGATTGGATTTCGTGTTCGACAATTCATTCTTGACCTTGACTTTTGTTTTGCCCTCTGCTCGGCTGATAGTGCTCCGGTTAGTTAGTGTGTTCCCCGCTGCAAAACAAATCCTTTAAAGTGTGTTATTTTGGTTTGGTTTTTTTTTCCTTTATTATTCTTGAAGGTACTCCGGGCGGAGATGTAACACTCCATGGGGGGTATGCTTTTCAAACTTTTGGTTTCAGACTATTGGCTAATTGTCTGAAGTTAGTGTTCAAAGCCACCCCGTGCCCTTCAAAGACTAGAAAATTTTCAGTTAGATTTGGATAGCTAAATAGGGACTGGAGTTACTGGTCAGTTTGCAGTTTCCTTTTCCCCAATCATTTTCCTCATCATCCACCCTGTTACGATCTGCCTTAGATCGGGTAGTAACAAGCATGCAGTAAAATGTAACAAAGAAAATGATTCCCAGGTTGCAAGCCAACATCCAATATCAGTTTGTTTGGCAATCTCATGACAATATTGGGTCAACATTGGCATACATTGGCAAGGCTGACAAATGTCAAACAACTTTTCCAAAATCGATAGTTTGTGTGTGAATTATTCTGGTCCTTTCTTTTATCAATTTGCTTTTTTTCTTAAATGCATTTTCTTTTCACAGGTACAAAAGGTAAGTATTTCAATATTCTGTACAACCAAAATGTTCTTTTCATAGCCCTGAATTTTTAGATTCAGATAATAAAAATCAATGGAACCTATGTATGGAAATGAACGATGCTCCAGAAATATGTCCCTCATTTTTCTGGGAGGCAGGTAAAGCCTTTCTTAGGGGAGCCATTATTTCATACAATATGTTGCAGCAAATAAAATACTAACTGTGATCTTGAAGGAGACCTAAAAAGAACCCCATCTAAACAGCTGACAAAAGAATTACAAGCGACTAGGTCAGCTTTAGATCGGCTACTCTCAGAGGAGGCAAAGGCCTCAATTTTTTTTAGCCAGGCATAGATTATACGAATTGGGTAATAAGCCAGGCTGCCTACTTGCAAAATTGTTGAAAGATAGATCCACCTTTAATTCAATTACCTTATTAAGGGGTGGATCAGGTAAAACTGCAAAAGACATTAATAAAACTATGAGAGATTATTATTGTTCTTTTTACAGTTGTTACTCCCTAAAAAGCGGTAATTATATACAATATTTTCTCTACCTAAAGTGTCAGATGTAGATAAAGACATACTATTGTAAGGGAATTACAAAGGAGGAAGTTTCAGAAGTGATCATAACTCTTAAAAATGAGAGGGCTCCTGGTCCCAATGGATTTGACCTGGAATTTTATTTAAAATGTGGTCATTTTCTGATTGAAACATTACTGCACATGTACTTGGATTCTTTTCAGCGAGGTCAACTTCCTGCATGTCTTAATCAGGCTAACATTTCCCTTATTTTAAAGAAAAATAAGCCTGCAGAGGAATGAACTTCTTATTGACTTCTTTCTCTTATTAATGTGGACAGCAAGATTCTCTCCAAGACACCAGCAAAAAGGCTTGAGCAATTCCTGCACAAGCTGATGAAGATGGATCAGATTGGATTCATTCATCATAGAAACTCCCTTGAAAATATCAGATGTCTTGGCATAATGCAATAATGCAAACAGTCAAAGCACAGAGTGGTAGTTATTTCTCTGGATGCCAAGAAGGTGCTTAATCAAGTGAAGTTTGATTATTTGTTTAATTTGTGTGAGGTTAGCTAGCCAATATTGTTTCTTATAACTTGATATTGATATTAATACTTTTAATGGCAGGCCTTGTTTTTGCCAGTTTGAATTAATGACAGTGCTTTGTACATGTGAGTAACTTGGCATTGTTGTATGTTGAAAACATGTTTTGCATCAGATATACATTACATGGCCAAAAGTATGTGGACGCCTGACATCCAACATCTCATCCAAAATTGTGGGCATTAATATTGTTGAGGAATTAACCCACTCTGATTTTAGAAGGACCACTGTAATAAGGCACCCTCTATTACATGCTGTATGTAGTGAATTCACAATACATCAAAGCGGTGTGTTACAACCCCTGGCTCTCAGGTTGCAACAAAGAATGGGGGACACATGAAACTATTAAATAATCAAATAATTTATTAACAAAAGTAATGAAATGAACTACATAAAATAAGTTATGTATATGAGTGTCAGTAGAATCAGTGGTGTAGGTGAGTGTGTGTGTGTAGAATATGTCATGCGTGTTGCAAGGTGTGAACCAAACAATAACCAAACTAATGAAGTGCGCAGCAGAGTGGAGAGAGCCCGCACTGGGAACTGGCAGCAGCCTTTATGCTGGAGGACATGCCCAGGGCCAGGGTTACGCCCTCAGCTCTGACGAGCCACCTCCCAACCTAGAATGATACAAAGTAGAACAGAAATGAACAGAAACAACCCAAAAGGGGGCAGGTCGTCACAGGTGCTTTCTCTGAAACACAACAACAAGCTTTCTGGTAGATATACTCTCCATTTACAGTACGTCTAAACTATATACTTTGCACATTCTACATTGTTCCAACCATGTACATATTCTTCTTATTCCAGTTGAATCAGCTCTTAAGCAAAACATCATAATCTTACATTAGGGCAAAACAACTCTATCTAACTGTTGAAGAAGAAACAGATCCACAAAAAAACTTTAAAAAAACGTGATTACTTAAAAATGATCACTTCAGTGTATGTACTCTTCCACAATATGGAGTTGGTCCACTCTATTCTGCTATGACAACCTCCACTCTTCTGGGAAGGCTTTATACTAGATGTTGAAGCATTGCTGCAGGGATTTGCTTCCATTCAGCCAGAAGAGCATTAGTGAGGTCGGGCACTGATTGGGCAATTAGGTCTGGCTCGCAGTTTCCCATTGATTGAGGTTAGGGCTCTGCGCAGGACAGTCAAGTTCTTCCACATTCTCGACAAAACCATGTCTATATGGAGGTCGCTGTGTGCTGGAGGGCATTGTTACATTACTTTACATTACAGGCATTTAGCAGACGCTCTTATCCAGAGCGACTTACACAACTTTTTACATATCACTTTACATTGTATCCATTTATACAGCTGGATATATACTGAAGCAATGCAGGTTAAGTACCTTGCTCAAGGGTACAACGGCAGTGTCCTTTCGGTTACAAGCGCAGTTCCTTACCCACTGTGCCACACTCCGTCCTGTCATGCTGAAACAGGAAAGGGCTTTCCCCAAACTGTTGGGGAAGTACAGAATCGTCTAGAATGTGATTGTATGCTGTAGCACTAAGAATTGCCTTCACTGGAACTAATGGGCCTAACACAGAACATGAAAAACAGCCCCAGACCAAGGGGTACCCAGATACTTTTGGTCATATTGTGTGTACTGTATGTGTTTTCGGAAAAGCTCACCATGTCTCAGTAGGGGCTCCGTAGAAACGCGACCTGCTCGACTTGTAACTTTAATTAAATAAACTATGTGGGTCTGAGAAATCAATTGGCAGTATTACTACTTCTACTGCCTGTTAAAAATTAAGCTTTTTCAATGTGGGGAGGTAAAGCAGAAGCTTCAGGAACGATACTTCCGATATACTCCTCCCTATGAAATAGAGCGGTGAAAGCTATATATAAGCAAACTACGTACTGTTTAAGCCTGCGTTCAAAATATGTGTTTCAGGGTAGAAATGTATTGCTATATGTTGAATATGAGAGAATTTCAATGACTAATCTGCCCCATTTTATGTTTTTATATTACAGAGATACAATTTAACTGCAATTTTAAAATGGCACTAAACTCCTTCTTTGACAGAAAGTCTGTCAACAGTAGCATATCGAAGACAACCTGCAACCGATGACATGCTTGATGAGGAAAACCCCATGGTCTTGTTTGTTTTGGTACATCCTAGAGACAGGCCATGCAGAGGATGGATAACAATGGCATCCTTGTTATTGTATTTGGTAGACAAATCTGACTCGTAAAACAAAAAGTTTTAAAAAGTAATGAGAAGCTGCATATTGATCATTTGATGATGATGTGGGGCCTTGTAATTTTGGGGTTGTAGAGTAATTCAATGCTTCATTTGCTAATAAGAAGTTCTCGCTGTTACCGCAGAATCCAAACAACAGAGTTGAAGTTGTTAGAACACCATACTTTGATCACAATATAGGCTAGATTATACCAAATCTGTTAAATGATTAGGTGATTTTTTCCACACCAAAATCACCAACATTCCACACCAAAATCACCAACTTACACCAAACTCTCACCTCATCCACACCCCCTTTAGATGAACCACTCCCTACTACTGCTGCCACCGCAACTTCTCCCTCCCTGGTTTTACCTTCACCCATATTGACAGTGCTTCACTCACCAAACTCATTTCCTCTGCCAGATCCACCACCTGCTCATTAGATCCCGCCCCCACTGCCCTAATTAAAGCCTGCCTCCCTACCTTCTGCCCTTACTTCACCAAGCTCATTAACCTGTCCGTGACCCACTGTGCTGTCCCCACCATCTTCAAGACTGCTGCCGTGTGACGCAATCCTTAAAAAACCTGGCCTGGACCCAAACACCCTCTCCAACTACCGCCCCATCTCCAAGCTCCCATTCATGTCCAAACTCCTGGAAAAAAGTTATTGCTTCCCAACTCCGTTCATACATGTCCGACAATAACCTCTTTGAGCCCCTTCGGTCCGGCTTCCAACCTCATCACAGCACAGAAACAGCCCTCACCAAAGTGGTAAATGACCTCCTCCTATCCTCTGACTCTGGTGCATATAGCATACTCACTTTTGACACAGTAAACCACAACATCCTCCTCACCCGTCTGTCTCACCTAGGCATCACTGGCCCATCTCTCAACTGGTTTCACTCATACCTCACAAATAGGTCAGAATTCATATCTATCCATGGTCACACCTCAGATCTTGTTACTGTCACAAAGGGTGTCCCACAAGGTTCTGTTCTTGGTCCCCTCCTCTTCATCATCTATATGCTTCCCCTTGGCCCCATCCTCCGCAGCTAAGGTCTCAATTTCCACTTCTATGCAGATGACACCCAAATTTATATCAGCTCTACATCCACAAATCAGCCACCCACTGCCATCATTGAAAACTGTCTGACACACATCAAATCCTGGATGCAACACAATTTTCTTAAACCCCCCTGACATCTGTACCTCAGACTCACTCATCTCCTTCAAATCTAGTCTTAAAACCCACCTCTTTTCCCTAGGCTTCCCTTGATGTTTGTCTCCCCCCTCTCACACCCCCATTTTTTTCTCTGAAATGTATGTTTCATTGTATGTATGTATGTGTATGTACCATTTATTGTAAAGCGTCTTTGAGACCATGAAAAGCGCTACATAAAATAAATGTATTATTATTATTATTATTATTATTATTATTATTATTAAGTACATCGCTGGCAAATCTCTGAAGTAGGCTACTAATGTCATCACTATTAAAGTCTGTGTGGGGTCCCAGTGCCGCTGCACCCCCAGCATCTGCCCCCTGCCCCAAACTTCACTTATGCCTGTAGTCCTTGGTCAATTAAGACGACACCAGTTCACAAACAGGTTTTTATTATTATGAGCAAGTATCTTCATTCCAGATCATAGTATTCTTCACATCAGTAGAAATATTTGATTATTATGATGAATTACTCATTGAAATGAATGTTAACTTTATAATATAATTATTTTACCAACTGTGGTTTTTCATGGAGACAAGATACAAAAAACATTATTGAAAATAAGCACAAAATAAGTCATACTAGTACAGATCACACTAGGTTTGATATATACTTACATGGCTTTTAAAAAGGAAGGTTTCTTTGACTTTATGCATTAAAATGTGAACCCCTCATAAATTTGAACTTAAATGTCCCATCTGACGATTTTGTCATGGTTCTGTGTTTTCCTGTCTGTGTTTCCCTTGTTGGGCCGCCAGGTGGCGGCACTTCTGTTTTGTGTCCTGCTCCCCCCTGTTAATTGTTGTCTCGTTATTCTATCATTGTTCCCACCTGTGTCTTGTTATCCCCTCCTTTTCTGGTTTGATTGTTTTTTGAGTTCACCTGTTTCTTGTTACCCCCTGTCTATTTAAGTTCTTTGTTCCCTTGACTCGGGTGCTGGTTCCTTGTGTTTGTTTCCTACCTGTGTTTGCTTCTGACTTGTGCTTGTTCCTGACCTGTATGTATCTTCTGGTGTTTCTTTTATGTGTTTGCCTGTGTGTTCCACCTGCCTGCCTGTGTTCTGTTCTGTGTTTTTTTGTTCTTAAGAATGTTTTGAGTTTGTTGTTTTGCCCTTTGTGGCCTTACCTGTTCCCTGTTTGTGTTTGCCTTTTTTGTTGTTGTAGTAAAGTCCTTGTTCGTATCTATCCTTTTGAGTTTAGTGTTTTTTTTTTTCCCTCTGCTTTTGGGTCCGTACCCCCCACGAGTCCTGACAGATTTAGCAAATAGACACTGACTGGCTTCTTTATTTTTAAATTAACCTAAAATGCAAAGTAACAGTTATCCCGATCAGATGTGCAATACATCAAAACACATGGTTTTACCACTAAAAAATTATTACGTCTTCCAGTCTGTAACAAATATCTTCTTTTCATTTGCCTTAGTTTCCTGGATTCTGCCTTACAGGTAGAAACATACAGCTGGATTACTAAAGCTTGGATATGCATAAAAATGCCAGTCCTTACAGAGACACAGGTAAACCAGCAAATATCTTTCTGAGTAGGAGATGGAACAATTTGCATTTAGCTGGTTTCCACAGTGACAGGAATGCAGTCTACACGCCATCTGACTGGACTGGATAATGCTTGGCAGTCTCCCTGCTGAAGCACAGGCATTTTGATGAGTGAACTGCTGGGTGGATTGGTGGCCAGTCACAGTGTCAAGCGCAGTGTGTCATGTTGATGTTGTTGCTGAGTTTCTGTATCAGGTCAGACAGCTCCTCTGTGGCCTGAGACTTGTCCTCCAGGAGCTCATAGCGAAGGCTGGAGATGTCCTGTTTGATCTCTTTCAGCTCTCCTGTAATGGACCAGAGAACAGTGAGTGTCAGCCTATTGGTGGAACCCTCAGACAATTGGAAGCCTGAGTCTATTGGAACCCTCAGTGTATTGGAACACTCAGCCAATTAGAATACTCAGACAATCGCCCTATGGCTAGGATCCTCCCTAAACAGAAATCATACTATGCACGTTGACCTCAGACAAGCAGCTCAGTCAAGGTGCATTGAAACCACAGAAGAATAGAATGTAAAGTTTATGACCAAACTTTAGTGCGGTTGCTTCAGCAGTTGTTTAGCTGCTACCTGATGAATAACTTATAGAGCTGTAGCATCATAAAATGTTACCAGTCTAACCATATGACCATTATTGTAAGGGTTAATTTATTTGGCAAGCTATAGCATGAATCTGATGAAGAACAGATTTTGAACAAAAATGCCATGTTACTCACACATACAAAGCACTATCTACTATAATTAATTCCTTCAAATCTAGGCCTGCCACTAAAAGTATTCATATCAAAATTGTTCCAAGTTACATTAAATAATATTGGCTATCTTAGCTCACACAAATGAAACAAGCTCTATTCCACAGCAATGCTGCCCAATATTTCCTAAATTCTTTCAAGTAATTTGAAATTTGGCATGCAATTGGAAAATCATGTTTTCTACATTTTTTATGCCTGTCTGTTGTGATATTGTTACATTGCCACTATTATAAGTATTTACTTGTTAGGAATACTTGGTGGGACAAAATGGCATCCTTTCAATTTACTCTACGTGTTCTACTGGCTGAAATAGCATCAAATTCTATTTCTATATGTCCTATGTGCTGAAATAGCATCACATATACCATGGCTCAACATTTGCCATTGTTACAATTTACTTTTTATTCCCCATTCATTCTCTATGGGAATCTTTTCCAAAAAACTTTAAATATTTGTAAAACTATTTGGAATTTCAAAAATATTTGAACAAGCACACTGCTCTGAATCAAGCTGAATATTATGAAGTTGAATGGCATGTCTAGCTTAAAAACTGTAGGAGGAGTAGTGTGCAGAAATGTAGGTGGAAGAAAATAAGAATAAGAAATATAGCTGCAAAGCAGCAATTCCGAGGTCCAAGCAGCTAATGAAATATGACGCTGGAATCAGCTATGTCCACAGTCATTGAAAAAAGAGTTCATGTTCAAAAAATGTCGTGATCAGACTTAAGCCTGTAACATACTCTACGCAAGTAATAGCAATGCAAGGCACGTTTCTAGCGTTCCACAGAAGAAAAATGTGTAATCTATATTTTGTAACACATTTCCATTTGGGCTAAATGTAAACTCCATTCAACAAACAATTACAAATAAAGAAGTAATCATTTCTGCGCCAAGGTTACTCACTCCAACTAGATTAGCATAGGCTGCCACCTTGTGGATTAGCAGTACATGACCTCAGACAGGGCTAAAAGAAGCCAGTAAACGCACGTATGGTATGTACGCAAACAGCTTGTGTATGTCCAGAATGTGCATTTGCATTTCTGTTTGTGGCATTGAGTATATACCGGGCCGTATGGTTCATGAGAGGAAGATCTTTAAGTATTGTTTTTTTCAGTTGGAAAAATAGTCAACAATGCTGAATATTCCTTTTTTAATGCGCCCATATTTTTCAAGCAATCAACACCATAATTGACTTGCTGAAAGTCAGCCCAGGTCCATCTAACAACAACAGGCATTGCCAGGGATTTATACTTTAAAGACATGCAAGCCACAAAACAGAATCACCCACCACACAAATAAATGTGAAATATTAAACCCCTACTGGCAGCCATATTGTTCATGCCATTGACACTATTAAAGTTTTGGCTAGTTCAGAAAAATTCAGAACATTTTTCAAGGCCAAAGACTAAGCCCGAAATTAATTAGACCAAGAATTAGTGCTGTGACTTATACAGTCCCCTCCAAAAGTATTGGAACAGCAAGGTCAATTCCTTTGTTTTTGCTATACACTGAAGACAATTGAGTTTGAGGTCAAATGATGTACATGAGATGACAGATCCGAATTTCAGCTTTTATTTCCTGGTATTTTTATCTAGATTTATTAAACAACTTAGAACATATCACCTTTTGTATCAGACAACCCAATTTTTAGGTGAGTACAATTATTGGAACATGTGACTGACAGGTGTTTCTTGTTGCCCAGATGTGACCTGTTAGATTGATTGGTTAAACAATAAATAGTTCTGAATGTCAACTCTTGGTTTTAGCCTTGGGTTTTGCCTCTGAAGACTGCATTTGTGTTATAAAAGATAAACTAACATGAAGACCAGAGAACTGTCTTTGGGAGAAAAGCAAGCCATTTTGAAGCTTAGAAAAGAGAGGAAATCGACCAGAGCCATTGCACAAGCATTGGGGATAGCTTGTACAACAACTTGGAATGTCCTGAAAAAGAAAGAAACCGCTGGCGTACTGAGCAACAGACATCGAACAGGTTGACCAAGGAAAACAACAGCAGTTGATGACAGAAACATTGTGAGAGCTGTGAAGAAAAACCCCAAAACATCAGTCAGTGACATCACAAACAATCTCCACAGGGCAGGGGTGAAGGTATCTCAATCAACCGTTCGAAGAAGACTTAGAGAGCAGCAATATAGAGGCTATACCACAAGATGCAAACCACTCATCAGTAGTGAGAATCGGAAGGCTAGATTACAATTTACAAAGAAGTACAGAGATGAGCCACAAAAGTTCTGGAACAAAGTTTTATGGACTGATGAGACCAAGATTAACCTCTACCAAAGTGACGGAAAGGCCAAAGTGTGGAGAAAGAAGGGATCTGCTCATGATCCAAAACATACGAGCTCATCTGTGAAGCACGGTGGAGGAAGTGTCATGGCTTGGGCTTGCATGGCTGCTTCTGGAGTGGGCTCACTAATCTTTATTGATGATGTAACTCATGATGGTAGCAGCAGGATGAATTCAGAAGTCTACAAAAACATTCTGTCTGCCAACTTACGGAGAAATGCGTCCAAACTAATTGGGAAGAACTTCATCATGCAGCAAGACAATGACCCAAAACACACTGCCAACACAACATTAGTGAGAAAAAGTGGAAGGTTTTAGACTGGCCAAGTCAATCACCAGACCTTAACCCAATTGAGCATGCACTTCACCTCCTGAAGAGGAGATTGAAAGGAAGAACCCCCAAAAACAAACATCAACTAAAAGAGGCTGCAGTAAAAGCCTGGAAAAGCATCACAAAAGAAGAATGCAACAGTTTGGTGATGTCAATGGGTCGCAGGCTTGATGCAGTTATTGCAAGCAAGGGATATGCTACCAAATACTAAGTGTTATTTACTTTCATTTATTTAAATACTCTGTTCCAATACTTTTGCTCACCTAAGAATTGGGTGGTCTGATACCAAAAGGTGCTATGTTCTAAGTACTTTAACACATCTAGGTGTAAATACCAGGAAATAAAAGCTGAAATTCTGAACTCTTGTCTCTGTCGGGGTGGGGCGCGGGAATGGACCCAAGCGCAGAGTGCAGGGAAAAACTCAAAACTCCAAACGTAGGGAGAACAAAGACTTTACTGAAATTAACGGAACAGAAAGACTTGCAGGGCGGTTATAACAAACACAAAGAAAAACCTCAAAAAACACGGGAAAACAAAAACCAAAAGTCCCAAAAACGTAGAGAAACAAAACAGGCAAGGAACAGGCAACAAGCAACGAGCAGGCAAGGAACATAAGGCAAGCAAGGATCCAGCACCTGAGGCAGGGAGAAAGGAGACTTAAATAGACCTGACGCAGACGAGACACAGGAGGGCACAATGAACAATCAGGCCACAGAGAGGGAAGGGAACACGAGACAATAAGCAACTAATAATGGGATAATTGAAAACAATTAAACAAGACACAAAGCAGAGGTGCCACCATCTGGCAGCCCAACCAGGAATAACAGGGGGAAGACACAGAACCCTGACAGTCTCATGTTCATCTTTTTTTCTCAACCCCAAATGTATTGAATGTATTGCAAAAACAAAGGAATTGGCCTTGCTGTTCCAATACTTTTGGAGGGGACTGTATATGCTAATGTGCTAGGTCATATACAGTAGCTGCCATGTTCTAATAGATTGCAATTTAACAAATCCCTAACATGCCTACCATGTTTCAAGAGTTTTGACCATACCGTCTGGGAGATATAAGCATTTTCCCTGGAGAAAGAAAATAAAATAAATAAATCGATATAGCTGCGATGTGGTGGGGGGGGGGGGGGGCAAGCACCATGGATGAACTGCATAGGAGCGCAATTAGTATCTTTCTGAAATATAAACAAAGTAATAAGCGAAAAAATAAAAACAAAGTTTAGCAACAATTTAGTTGTCTGCATACCACAGGTGTGCAGTGGGGGACACTACATGCTTCAATGAGAGAGGGAGAAATGCAGAGTGTGCAACGTCCAGTCCTTTCCCCTCTCAGCCTGCCATATGCACACATGTGGTCCTAATTGTGTTGGAGCACCAGCCAATTTGCCACTCTGGAGCAAAAGCACCCCTTTGAGTTGCTAACAATAGCCCACTTTAGCAATCTATAGCTAGCTGCTGTTTACGTTAGCTAGCTTGACCCAACATCCTTTTTCCCTGGACATTTCCTCTTTTGGAACCAAAAATATACATCCATCCATTTCTAAATTATTGAAAATGTCCAGTTAAGTTTTGCTTGTTCCAGAGACCGTATATAAACCAACAAATAGCCTAATATTATGTTCATACCCACCTGCCACTGTCCCCCTTTGTTTCAAAATCCAATATATAGTCAATCAACTTTAGTTAGCTAGCAAACAGTAATTAAGTTTCTTCTTACCATGAAGAGTCACTGACTTGCTTACCTTTTTCTCTAAATTCTGGAAAGATGTTACTCAGCCCTCAATCCTTCCCCTCGCACCAATTATAACAAAAGGTTTTAGATACAGCATATGAACAGATGATTATACATGGTGTTTGGTGATCATCAGACTTAGCATTTTTACATTAGGAAGGGAATCAGAATTTGCCAGTTTCAAAATGGCATCTACCAAAATGGGACTCCCCTGTCATTCCCTCTCTTAGCTGTCAATATTAGTAATAAAAGGTTGTAAATAATGACAGCATATTGTCACGACAGGGATCTGGTGAGGCTTGAACTTTATTGTTCTGACGAGGTGTCCGGGGAGAGGCTAATGCACTAACCACTACACCAAATACAAATGGCAAATATAGCCGCAAGTAGCGATTCCGGAGGGGGGGGGGAGGGGTTCAAGCCAACATGGACTGTTAGAAGGTGAAAGCTGCGAAGTGCAATAAGAACTAGTCAGAATCAGAGTAATTGTAATAGTCAATTCCATTTATACATACAAAGAATTTGACTTGACACAATATGTTCATTCTCAATGAATGAATGAAAAGGTTTAATTGCACAACAAACGAACAGTAGCATAGGACCATCATCATCATATCATACAAGAACTAAATAAATAAATGACGGTTTGATTGTGTCTGGATGAAAACTATTTAATGATAGGTATTGGGTTTTGGAAAAGGGAGCCTTCAACACAATTATAATTAATGGCTATATTTCTGTTTGTAATTGTTATTTATTGTACTGGTACACTCGAGGTTATACCCATATATACTCATTCGAGCTAAATCCAGTTCCAATTTACATTCTTGAATGGTCATTTTTAGATGTGAAGCACCCTTATGACCGGCAATGTCAGTGGGCAGAATTTCATGTCTCTACCATTTATCATCTCACGGGAATTTGCGCAAACATTTCTGAAGAAGATTAATAATAAAAAACCAGCACAAATGCAAAAACAATGGGGTTTCAGCCCTTCTGGCTTGAACCCCTAATTATTGAGGCCCGCCACAATCAATCTACAGTTCAGTCTGTATGCTCCACTGTATTTTCGTTTAAATTTTAATTGGAGAAATTAAGCAAAAGAAAAGCAAGTATCGTTCATAGCACAGTTTGTAGCTTCACATGCAGATTCATATTAAGGGGAATCGAAAAATGGCAAAACACTAGCTTTGTTTGTGTTTAAAGAGCTGCAAGGGTAACGCATGATTTCCTTTTGGTAACATCTGTCTAGAATGTAAACAAAAACATAAGCAAGTCAGGGACTCTTCATGGTTAGAAGACATTTTATGACAACTGTCAGCTACCTTGCTCAAGCTGTTGTCTTAATATGACAGCTTCGGGGATTTATGTTCATAATATAATAGTTAATTATAACTACATTAGTTCTTAAATCTTACCCTGTCGTTATCAGCAACACCAATAATCAGATGGTGAGGTTTCTCGCTTTTACATTGGACGCGGTAGATAGACGTGGCCTCAAAATGTGATCATGTATTCATTTCTACATGCTTTTACTTCTTGCACATATCGCTCCTTTGCTAATGGCAAATCTTCCTGTCTGGTTCCTCTGCTGAAAATTCCAGCTTAAAACTGGTTTAAGATGTGTTTTTAACACTTTTAGCTGGCCGACCAGCTGTTCACTAGCTGACCAGCCTATGTCAGCAAGTCCACCAGTTTGACCACCAGCTTACCAGCTTTGACCAGGTTGTCCAGCTAGAGACCAGCTTTGACCAGTCACAGACCAGCTATAACCAGCTAGAAAACACAGCTAAGCCATCTTAAACCGGCGTAGAATCCCAGCTGGTCTTAGCTGTTATTTTTCAGCCGGGTCTTGAGGAAATTGCTTTCTCATTTTTCCAAAATGTTAATTACCTGTTGGGTTATTTCGAAAATTGTATAGTTTTGACCTGAAATCTATTGTTTGTTTGAGTTTGCAAGAGTAACCAAAGGGAGCCAGACTTGGCAATAGGTTAATTGGAACCCTCAGACTACTGAAATGCACAGTCTAACATAACAATGAGTGGATAGAACTGATATAGTGACATTAAACAGGGCCAGCAGTTATCACATAAATATGAATCATTTCATGATTAAATACAGTAAGGTTTGCTGATAAATAGTAGCGATAAAGCAGTTTAGTAAAGGGTTGTAACACCCAGGTTTGTGAATCATGTTCCTTTTTTACAAAGAAAACAAAGAAAACAGAAAACACCAAACCTTCATTGACTTCGTCGTTTTCCTTGTCAACTTGTGCTTTCAACACGTAGCGTTTTATTAGCCGTTTCATTATTTGCTGTAAAAACATGAATAGTAAATTATGAAAAATGAAAATTTGTGATTGGAAACTGTTTAAAAGGCTCTTCAAAGGGCAGACATGTTCTTGCCTGATATCGAGTGGGCTGGTTCAGTATACTGTTGAAGCTGTGCGACTCCGCTATCCGCAGGTTCAACTGGGTGAAAAGGTTCAGCTGAAATTATAAAAGTGCAAAAAATACCATCTGTTATATGTACATGAAAAACAAGCAGGCCAATGACCAGCTTTATCCTGAGGGTTGCAATACTTCCAAACTACTGTTCTCCCTTTTTATTGTTTAACTTTCTCTTTTTAGCATTGAGTATTTTATCTTACAGTTAGTTATCTGTCTGTATATCACATCTTTATTGTACATTTGTATATATTCCAGTTGTACCTGCAGCTCCATTTTTGGAAATGTATTTGAATGTACTGTATGGAAAGTACTGAGTAATTAAAATTATTATTCAGCCTTGTGTGGTTTAATATTGAGGACAGTTTGGTGTTCGGAAAAAGCGTGCGCATTATGGTTTTTAAAACGCAAAGTTGGAGCAGCAGACTGCAGGCATCTCATCCACTAGAGGACTCCCTCTTGAGCAATGAGACTAAGGCGGCCGACCCGTTGGCTGTCCTGGCTCATACCCTGGATTTGGAGCTGCCCATGCACAGCTCCACGTCCCTCTTCAGTGGGTCGTGCTTACAACAGAGCAGGGAGCAGGCCCGGCGAAGGCACTGGAAGAAAGACTTGGGACTGGGGACGATGCTGAAGGGGGGGGGCAGCGTCTTGCCAGTGTCGAAGTAGGACAGCCACAGCTTGGAGCGTGCATACTTCCACTCCACATCTGCATCACCCTGTGGGGGCAGAGCCAAGGGACAGCTGACTCATGCGCACCGACTCCAAGAACACTACACCCACACACACAGACACAGAGCACCAACAATTGAGGACACTGCAGTGTTATATCATGTCACTTTGCAAGGGCAAGGCCACAGATGGACAGTAGCCTTGAAGACACATGTTGCTGGAGGTCACCTCTCCACATCACACTGTCTATATTAAAGCCATTTCTACCAAGTGTTAACAGCTGGATCTTCCATCTGTTGCCTACTGTGTGGTTAATGGTACTGGGGAAGTGAAACTCTACTACCCGCCTACAGATAGGCTGTGCTTTTAATAATCAATTATGATGCATATATGTGTGTGTGTTTGTGTGCTTGCGTTTGTGTGTGTGTCTGAGTGTGTTCTGTCACATAAGAGATCAGTACAGCTTCCATTAAAAAACATTATTTTTTTTCTGAGAAGCAGGACAGATGTTGTCACCTCGATCTCCTGGTACGAGTTGTTGATCATGGCGATTAGCATATTGAGCAGCACCACCACCATGGTGACGTTATAAATCCCATACAGCACGTAGCCGATGTTCTCTATAAACTTGTGGTCATATTTCAGGACCACTGACGACACCTCAGAAAGTCCAAATATGGACCAGAACAGCGTCTTAAAACTCTCCTCCACTCTAAAAGAGAGAGAGAGAATAACATGCAACATTAATGTCAGTTAATCAATCAATCAATTTTATTTATATATAACATTTCAACACATTAGTGCTACACACAGTGCAAAGAATAACAAAAGAGCAGATAAATATGTAACTTTCTGTGAACTGCAGAAGTTGGGGGATGAGACCAGTACATACTTCCTCTGTCCAGAACAGTATTCGATGTGAATCAGAAAACAGAAAACAGAAAACAGCGGAATTCTACTGGTGACATAAAGGTTAAGGTATTTCAAATAGATAACTATTAGACCATTGCTGGATGTGGGAACTGAAGCCTGATTTCACACTCTGAAACACAGTGACACAGTGTTCTTTGTAATGTCACCCTGTCTATACCACCATAAATACAAGCTTGGCTCTTAACAAAATGGAATGTCTAGTAATTTGTCTCTTCATGTCTTTAACCCATTTTCAAGGTCAAGAGTCCTCATTAATTCATTCAATTTGAGAGGGGAGATTAAAGGTCACTTTTTAAACCAGGCATGTCAAACATACGGCCCGCGGGCCGGACCCGGCCCGTTGGATGATTTAATCCGGCCCGGCATAAATTTCTGAGTATGTCAAAAAAAGAAGCGAGTCTCTATCTTATTTCTATCAAAAGTTATGATTTTTTAAAATAAATACAAACCAAATGCTCCCTCCGGCCGCGGGAGGGCAGTAAATGTGTAAAAGAGCTCACGTCCAGCATGCGGCATTGACACGAGTTAGTACTAATTGCTTCACAATTCACCACTACTAAACAAGTTATCGGTCAACACACCCTTCCCAAAATGGCACTGTCAAAAAAAGAAAAGTGGACACGGAGTGCTTCTTTGAGCTACGAGGGGAAATTAGACAGTTCATGGAGAAGAAGGGACGCCCAGTAAAGGAACTTAAATGCAAGGAATGGGTGCAGGATCTTGCGTTTATGGTTGATATTACACAACACTTGAATACACTTAACACTACATTGCAGGGCCGTAACAGAGTTGTCACTCAATATTACGACAGCATAAGTGCGTTCAAGATGAAACTGTCACTGTGGGAGACGCAGCTATCCAACGGTGACACCGCGCATTTCTCTTGTCTCACAGCTGTGCGTCCGGAGGCACCAGACCGTCCCGATAATGATTTGGAAAAATATAAAGACAACATAACAGATTTGCTGCGAGAGTTTGAGCAGAGGTTTCAGGTATTCAGTGAACTTGAGAACAAATTTGGCTTTTTTCGCTCGCCATTTACAGTGAAGCCTTCTGATATGCCAGCTGACATTCAACTCGAGCTTATTGACTTGCAGTGCGATTCCGCTATGAAGGATAAATTTGGGTCCGTGGGATTGGATACGTTTTATCAATATCTCGTGCCAGGTTACCCCAAAATAACAGCCATGGCTGCAAAGGTTCTATCCATGTTTGGGACTACTTATCTTTGTGAACAGGTGTTCTCCGTAATGAACAATAATAAAACAAAGCAGCGCTCAAGGTTAACAAATAAACACTTGAATGACATTGTTAAATGTGCTGCTACTCAGGATTTGACACCTAATATCGATACACTTGTGAAGGCAAAAAGATCCCAAGTTTCAGGAGCCAGCAGCAGCAAGTAGACTGCAGGAGTGCAGTAAGAGAGAAAAAAGTGTGATGACACGAAATTTGTTTGCACTCATGAATACAGATCATTAAAAATAAGATTAATCTGGTTTCATATTAAAGACAATTAATATTGTGCAGTATATTCTCAGCTTCAGTAGGCCCAGCCTAGTAGTTTGATCTGATGTAGTCTAATCTTATTGCCCATGCACGGCTATAACTTTTATTTTGTATTTCTTTTTTTATTTATTTCAAAGCAGTATGACAATTAAGGCGAAAATATTTTTTTCATAGCTCCCACTTGAGTTTGTTTAGTGTGGTGAGTTGGTTCAGGTGTAAAACTGCATTCACTTAACTGTTAAAATAAACCAGTTGTTAACACATTCACCGCCTAACATGAAATCATTTTTTTTTTCCATTGTTGGTGAATAAATGTGTTGTGCTTAGAAAAGATCCCTTGTCATCCGTGATTATAATATGTAGGGTAGGCTACAAATGTAGGCTGAATGATAAAGCATAGTACTGAAAAACAAAGCTAAATATTTGGAGTTGACATTCTTTTACTGATCCGGCCCACCCGAGAACAGAAAGTCTGGATCCGGCCCCAGAGCCAAACTGAGTTTGACATGCCTGTTTTAAACACTATGCAAATTAATGGCCAGGAAATGTCCGCCATCTGTGAGGACAAAAATCAGGAGAAAGATTTCAGGAGAAAGTGCAGTGTTCCTGTCTTCTGTTTGGTATTCGAGAGACACTTAATAAAAAAGCATTACTCAAGTCCACCTGTTACAAGGGACTTCAAATTAATATCTCACTGGCTGTTAAATAGGTTTATTTTCACCTGAAGAACTCCTTCACAAAGTGGCTAGAGACCACCTTTACATCCAATTTACACATTACAGGTGTTATTTTCTGAGAGCTGAACAGAATCAAGGTGATCATTTGATTCTTAGGATATTACTACAGAGATACTCAGCAGTTGCTCAACCAGTGTCAATTTCTCAGTGGTTTTACAGAGAGAAGGAACACTCAAAACAGGCAGTGATTACAAAATGGATGGCTTGCCTATCAATTCCCTTTGAGGGAATTGAATTATTTAATATTACATTACATTATACTAGTAGATATCATACTAAAGTTATTCAGGTATTGTGCCCTTATTCACTTATTTGGGTATTATCTGCATACACACTTTTGACTTACAGCTTACATTTTAAGTAACATAAAAATGTACAGAATTGTATATGTATAATTGTATATTGTATATATATTAAAGTTAAATAATGCCTGTATAGCAATTGAACATTTTTACAAAAGAAACTGCAATCTCTGAGATACAAGCCTGTTTCCCTGGGGTCTGGCCTTTAAGTTTTATTCAATATCTTACTTTTGAACAGGACAGGAGATTTTATTGGTAAAAAAAAAAAAAAAACATACATAATTGTTGTGGGGTATTGTCCAGCAGGAGGTGCACTCACGTGGTGAATGCGGGGTTCACCTTGGCTCCCAGGTAGTATGAGTACAATATGAACATGCCGATCATGAAGGCAAGGAACACCATGATGAAGAGCACCATGAACTTGAAGATGTCCTTGACAGTTCGGCCCAGAGAGATCTGCAGGGGACCGAAGCTCTCATTGGCTGGCAGGATGTAGGCAATACGTGCGAAGCTCAGTACCACAGCGATGGCGTACAGACCCTCCGAGATCAGCTGTGGGTCTGAGGGCAGCCATTTATCCCTCGCTAGAGGACACAGAAAGAGAAGAAAGTGCCAGCAGGTCAGGTTCAAGTAATTTAGAAAACCTGGAAGTTACAGGTGTATTTCCTTTACCATTATACAGTGCTATACTACTAGGGCTGCACGATATATCGATTTGCAATATTTTTAAGCCTGATAAGAATAACCACCTCTATGGACCATACAGGCGATCTTCTGGCTTTTTTTCTTTAACCCCTTGAACCCCATTTAAAATCCAGGGCTTTTTGTAAAAATCCCCCTGTCCTAAATAAACCACATTATCTCCAAGATGATATATGGTACAGACATGGTTAAAAGCTTTAAATAAAGAGCACATTTGTACCAAAATCCCCTGATCACATGGGAGTATCATTCTGTAAGCATACAAGACAAATTTATTCTGAAAAACAAGAAATCCAAAAATTGTTTCGTATTTTCTTTATTCAGTAGTGATTACGTGTACTTCTGATACTGCATGAAACCAGATTTCTTTTTCAAATCTTACCCCAGGATGTATGCAACACTAGGACAAAAGTCTGGAGTGGATTGAACAATGCAGTGAAATTTGACACACTTTTTTCCCAGTCATATTCCACTTCCAGATGCTAATTCCATTGAAGGTAGTACCCTCTGGAACCCCACAAAACAAGTATTCTTTATTTATCCATTCTCACTCTTGACTAAGCCCAGCATTTCAGTCAAATGGTGTCCTTTTGAAGAGCATCTGTACAAAATGTATTCAAAATGGTTACTTATCGCACAAACTAAATTCACTTAGAAACAATCAAACCACTTGGTTTTACCTTGCGTCCTCTAACCCAATGTTTTTCAACCACTGTGCCACGGCACACTACTGTGACGTGAGAGATCGTCAGATCAAATTGTCCAATTTCACTTAATTGGTCCAGAAAAATGTTGTTTTATTTATTTTTTTAATTATTACTACAGCCAAAAAAAAACTACACATAACACTACACACAACACACATGACTTGTCATGTGAAAAATGAATCATAATTTGCGCCAAAGAATTGATTTCAAACAGCGCTTGTTGAGCGTCTATGGTTGAGCTATACTCTTAAATGCCTGTGGGTAGCGGTAGCGTGATTATTAGCCTATTAATGACCTTGTTGATTTCAAACAATAAGAGAAAGAGATGCAGGTTGCAGCGGTTAGAACAAGTGACAACGCTAACAACAAAGATGGAAAAATATTTCAAGAGGAAAAATACAGATTCTGGACTTGATCCTCCTGATCAAAGTCCTTCCAGACCTGACCCAGATGAAGAGCCCACTACGAGCGGGGGTCAAAACAAAGCAAAAACGGTGAGCTTGCGGCAATACAGTGACAGTTATTTGTTGTTTGGATTTACGTTCACCGGGGATCCTGCTGCACCGACTCCGTTGTGCTTAGTATGTGGGGAAAAGCTATCCAACAGTATCCAACAGCAAGCTTAAACGCCACCTGCAAAGGAAACACCCATCACTCCAAAACAAGAACACAGACTATTTCGTTCGTCTGCGTGGTCAAACTGAGAAACAGGCAACTTTGATGAGAAAGGCCACAAAGGTGTCTGATAGAGCTCTTGAAGCTAGCTACCTAGTAGCTGAACTCATGGCCAAATCTAAAAAGCCACACACCGTGGCAGAGCCCTTTTCAAGCCTAACTGCCATAAAAACTAAGAACAGAGAGAGATTGAGAGCAGTTGAGGAAGAGCTCCGTGTGTGCCTTTCGTCATCTTTGTGTTCATCTAAACAGGGCCAGGTTTCGCACTGAGTGAGTATTGTTAGAGGCGAAATAAATAAATAAAAAGAAAGAAAGAAAAATGTAAATGCACACAAATATTATATATTTTTGTTATTTTATTTATTGTTTTACGATGATTATTATTATTTAGTGACATAGCCCTGTGTAGCACTTGATGGCTGCTAAAGAGAGTCCTTTTAATTCAGGTGCGGCTGCCTTTGTCTGATTCTGTAGCAAGCGGGAGAGACCACAGCAATGTGTGTTTTTTTTTTTTTTTTTTTTGAACGGGTAAACGCCAACCGATTAGTTTGAATTTGAGTATTTCGTTTGATAATAAGATGGTTTGAATATTGTAAATGCTTTCATCTATCTTTTGTCATTAAATGTAGATTTTTTTGGAACTGTAAACCTCTCCGCCAGTTATTGGAAATGTTTGGGATCGCGCAAGTCGGAACACCAGCAGCCACCAGTAGAATCTGATTCTACAAGTATAACTATATAAGTCCTTATAATAATTACATACTGATGCTACTAAGTTTATTTTTGTAACAGTTGGGATGGGGGTGTGCCGTGGGATTTTTTCAATGTCAAAAATGTGCCGTGGCACAAAAAAGGTTGAAAAACATTGCTCTAACCCACACTCAGCTGTCCGGCTTACTGTAATTCAGGCTTGTAAGCAGTGAGTAGGCTGCTGTAATTTGCATATGGAGGAAACAAGGCACAGCGTCCCAGCACTGCCTTTATTCATTATCAAAGCTAACAAACTTCATAGGGAAGTGTGAATTGAGTGAACTTTCATGAAAATGTCTTTCACCAACAGCCTCATGCGCAGACACAAATACATTTCTCATGCAGATCACAACAGGGTGAGAGCCCACAAGGTCCTTGCAGAAATATAAAATCAAATCAGAATCAGAATCAGAATCAGAATCGGGTTTATTGCCAAGTAGGTTTACACATACAAGGAATTTGTTTTGGTCAGGTGGTGCGTAACAGTGAACATAAAATAAGATAAGATAAATAGAGTAAGGTGAACATAGTGCAGTAAAAAACATAACAGACATAACATAACATAACATAAACATAGTGCAAAACAATAACAATAGTGCAAGGGGATAAAGTGATTTTAAGTACAGGTGCTGTCTGTTGGTGTCCGTGGGGGTCAGGATAACAGTACAGTGTCAGTGGTATCAGTGGGGGTCCCGGGCCTTGTTGATGAGGCCAGCCGCAGTCGGGAAAAATGACGTGAGGTTTTGGTCCTGATGGACCGCAGCCTCCTGCCGGAGGGGAGTGTTTGCAAGAGTTTGCGTCCAGGGTGGGAGGGGTCGGCCACAATCTTTCCTGCCCACCTCAGGGCCCTGGAGGTGTGCAGGTCCTGGAGGGATGGCAGATTGCAGCCAATCACCCTCTCAGCGGCGCGAATGATACGCTGCAGTCTGCCCTTGTCCTTGGCAGTGGCAGCAGCGTACCAGATGGTGATGGAGGAGGTGAGGATGGACTCAATGATGGCAGTGTAGAAGTGCACCATCATTGTCATTGGCAGGTTGAACTTCTTCAGCTGCCGCAGGAAGTACATCCTCTGCTGAGCCTTCTTGGTGAGGGAGGTGATGTTCAGCTCCCACTTGAGGTCCTGGGTGATGATGGTGCCCAGGAAGCAGAAGGACTCCACAGTGTCGACTGGGGAGTCATGCAGGGTGATGGGGGCGGGTGGGGCTGCGTTCCTTCTGAAGTCCACAACCATCTCTACTGTCTTTAGGGCGTTGAGCTCCAGGTTGTTATGGCTGCACCAGGACACCAGATGTTCAATCTCTCTCCTGTAGGCGGACTCATCCCCACCAGAGATGAGTCCAATGAGAGTGGTGTCGTCTGCAAACTTCAGGAGCTTGACTGACTGATGACTGGAGGTGCAGCTATTGGTATACAGGGAGAAGAGTAGAGGAGAAAGGACGCAGCCTTGAGGGGAGCCGGTGCTGATGGTCCGGGAGTCGGAGACGTGTTTCCCCAGCTTCACGTGCTGCTTCCTGTCAGACAGGAAGTCGGTGATCCACCTGCAGGTGCAGTCAGGCACGTGCAGCTGGGAGAGCTTGTCCTGTAGTAGAGCCGGGATGATGGTATTGAAGGCGGAGCTGAAGTCCACAAACAGGATCCTGACATAGGTTCCTGCAGTGTCCAGGTGCTGGAGGATGAAGTGGAGGGCCATGTTTACAGCATCGTCCACAGACCTGTTGGCTCTGTATGCGAACTGCAGGGGGTCCAGGAGTGGGTCTGTGATGGTTTTGAGGTGGGACAGTACAAGGCGCTCAAAAGACTTCATTACCACAGAGGTCAGGGCGACGGGCCTGTAGTCATTGAGTCCTGCGGTCCTTGTTTTTTTGGGGACGGGGATAATGGTAGAGGTCTTGAAGCAGGCTGGTACGTGGCATGTCTCCAGTGAGGTGTTAAAAATGTCTGTGAACACCGGAGACAGCTGATCGGCACAGTGCTTCAGGGTGGAGGGAGAGACAGAGTCTGGTCCAGCTGCTTTGCGGGGGTTCTGTCTCTTGAATAGTCGGTTAACGTCCCTCTTCAGGAGGGAGAGAGTCGTCATTGTGATAGGGGAGGGGGAGGGGGCCTCTGAGGTGGGTGATTGTAGAGAGGCCCGGACTCCTGCTGAGATGGGGGAGGAGGAGCTGGTGGTCTGGAGCTGGTGAATGGGGTCACGGGGGATGGTGTCAGGACTGTCCCATTGTCTTTCAAATCGGCAGTAGAACTCATTCAGGTCGTTGGCCAGGCGCAAGTCATTAGTGGAGTGGGGGGCTTTCACTTTGTAGTTGGTGATCTGTCTGAGGCCCTTCCAGACAGAGGCCGAGTTGTTTTCTGAGAACTGCTGTTGGAGTTTCTCAGAGTACAGTCATTTAGCATCTCTCACCGCCTTGCTAAACCTGTATTTAGACTCTTTAAACCGGTCCTTGTCCCCACTCCTAAATGCTTCCTCCTTTGCCAGCCTTAGCTGTCTGAGTTTAGCTATAAACCAGGGTTTGTCGTTGTTGTAGATAACCCTGGTGCGTGATGGTACACAGCTGTCCTCACAGAAGCTATTTAGGCAGTTCGTGGCTGAGATTCCCTTTGTTAAAGTCGCCGAGGACGATAACGAAAGAGTCCGGGTTTGTCCGCTCCACACACAGTATCTGGTCGGCGAGCATACGCTGTGCCTCCTGCACGAGGGCTTGCGGTGGAATGTAAACACCGACCAGAATGAATGAAGCGAACTCGCGGGGGGAGTAGAAGGGTTTGCAGTTGATGAAAAAAGTTTCCAGAACAGGAGAACAGTGCTGCATAATCACTGTAACATCTTTACACCAGCCACTGTTTGTATAAAAACAAATACCTCCACCTTTCATTTTGCCGGAGCGCTCTGTGTCGCGATCCGCTCTGAATAGCTGAAAGCCTGCCAGCTGCAGCGCAGAGTCCGGTATCGATCCACACAGCCAAGTTTCCGTGAAGCACAAAACGGAAGATGTTGAAAAGTCTCTGTTTTTCTCCACCAGTAGCTGGAGTTCGTCCAGTTTATTGCACAGTGATCGCACGTTAGATAGAAATATTCCCGGTAACGGAGTGCGTAGACCGCGTCTGCGGAGACGCACGAGCGCACCGGCACGTTTCCCTCTCCTCCGGCGTTTCACTGCGTGAACAAGGGTGAGCGTACCTTTGACAAAAGTGACCAGTAATTCCGCAGATGTGATGAGAAAGTTGGGAAATAAATCCACAGGAGTTGTTACCCTGATATTCATGAGCTCTTCCCTGGTGAAAGAGTTCCGGATGCTATCGCAAAACACTGAATTTACAAACAAAACAAGGCAAAACAATGCGCACCAACACACCGAGGCAGCCATCCGCGGCACCATCATGATCTATCAAATCATGTCACGTACGGGAGGGTAGGACCCAGACGCGGAGTGGAAAAAACACAGGAACTCAAAAGGAAAGTTTAAACAAAGACTTTACTATTAACAATAAACAAAACAGGGAACCAAAAAGAGGGCACGATGGGCAAAACAAAAAACTCAAACACTATAAAAAACTTGACACAAAAAAACAAATGACAAGGACAGAAACAGTGAACAGAAACAGGCAGGCAGAATACAGGCAGGGCAGAAAACAAGCAGGCAGAAACACAAGCAGGTAAAAAACACAGGCAGGCAGAAACACACATGAAACGCAGTCAGAAACACACACAAGGAACCAGCACCCAAGTTAGGAAACAAAGAACTTAAATAGACAAGAGTAACAAGACACAGGTGAACTCAAAGAACAATCAAACCAGAAAAGGAGGGGATAACAAGACACAGGTGGGAACAATGAGAGAATAATTAAAAGCAATAATACAATTAACACAGGGAGGGAGAACGAACTGAAACACAAAAGTGAAGTGCCAAAAGGGGAAAAACAGAAACAGAAAATACAGAACCATGACATCATAAACTATTGACAATAGTAGTTGCATTGTTTTTATGCAAGCATTTGCCGATAAACAAACAAAGCTCTGGTAAATAACTGATAAAGCATGCGCTAAGGTTCCACTCCTGTACAATGCAAAAATGCGAAGTGAAATTAACTGAGTATGCAGCAGGATGGCTAAGACATCATTTCAACTGGAAGAAAGAAATTAACTACGTGTAAATGACCTTGAAAAAGATAACACTGTAAGGTTACTGTAAAGTATACATGGTTTCCAAGCAGGGTTAAAAGTCATGATGGGTAGATCATAGAGACGGTCCATTATTTCAGGTAGTAGCTTGCTCTTAGGTCATTTACTCTGCACTGAAATGTCTGATTGAGATAATTTTTTTGCTGTTAATAAGGTAAATTGCTTTTTTTAAAAACTGGCACTTCACGTTTGAAATTCTATTTACGTACATAGAAATGCTCATTTTCAAATGGCCCTGAAAACACTTTCAGCTTAATGGAAATAACACATAATGAATAATGACTTTTGCTAGCCTGTCTACAAAGACCAGATTGATTGCTTAGGGATTACAGGAGGATTCTAGTGATATTAATACCATCACTATAGTATTAGCAGTTGTTTCACTTTTCGCAGACAGTTATTGGATTATAAAATACAATAATCACCAGCCTGGGGTTTCAATTTCAGCCCTCCTTTGGGGAAGTGGACTGCCTTGTTATTTCTTGTTATCTCTAGTGGTTTTCCCAGTCAAGACCGGTTTTTTGCATCAAAGTGTGAGTTTTACATTGGTATTGGTGTCACAGAAGTGCAGTGACTGATAAAAGCAATAATTTCAGAGAATGCTATTTTTAGATGCCCACATCTAATTGGGGCTATATGAGATTTAAATTTTTTTTAAAACTTAATCACTGATAACTATTGGGTGTAAATAAGACCAGCAGCAAGTTCATAGAGCTTATATGCGATCATGTGATTTGCTTTGGAAGCTGCAGGGCCTTGCTGCTGATTGGTTGTCTATTCAGCACCCAGTCATTATCAGTGATGTTTTTTTCCCCCGGAAGCATTTCACATGGCCTCTGAAGCTTAGATGTTGCATCATTGTATGATCAAAGACAAAAAAAGACAAAAGATTGCCTATATGCCCCATGACGGTATTTATTCCTATTAAGCTTAAAAATATCACAGTGCAGCCCCACATAATATTACCCTCTAATGTGTATGTGTGATCATAAAACATTTCAAATATTTGCATGGCTGTATTATCTTTCATGAAAAGAGCATCTACTGAAAATGTCTTTAAATTATATATACTATTAAGAGTTTAAACCAGCCTGGCCTCCTGGTCTTCTTACCGTAGGTGAAGTACTCAATGTCAGGGGGTAGAGCCACTAAGGAGAGGTCGCTGGCATGGATCTTCTCATCCACATATTGCTGGGCTTTGGTGGCTTGGAGGAAGGCCAGGAAGCGGGCAGTAAAGGCGGCGATGAATATGGAGAGCATGCCAAAGTCCAGAACATTCCACAGCTGCAGGATGTACTCCCTGGGGCCCTCTGTCCACAGCTCCTTACACTCTGACCACATCATCCCTACACAAAGTCACACCATACCCAAACCACATCATCCACAAGCCACACCATTCACAAGCCACATCATCTTTGTACAGTTATACCATACCCAAACCACATCGTCCACAGCCCCCATCATACCCAAATGACATCATCCACAAACCACATCAACCCTGCACAGAACCACACCATACCCGACCCACATTATCTACAAACTACATCATCCCCAAAGATACATCATCCACATGAAAAAAATCACTGCAAGAAATTGAAAACTAACTTTTTAACCTGTGAATGACAGAAAGCAAAGTTGGAAACATTTTCCAATCCTTGCTTGCCTCATCTGCATTTAAATAAAGAAATCCAGTCTGAAGTGAAGAAAAACAACCTCATAATTTAAACAAATGAGCTATAAATAACATTAAGCCCTTCCTACCAAGGGCAAAATAGGCAAATTCT
Organism: Anguilla rostrata; assembly: GCF_018555375.3. Taxonomy (NCBI): domain Eukaryota; kingdom Metazoa; phylum Chordata; class Actinopteri; order Anguilliformes; family Anguillidae; genus Anguilla; species Anguilla rostrata. The sequence goes on along the minus strand of NC_057939.1, from coordinate 28,247,115 downwards.
TGCCTGTTTTAACTAGTGCTAGTACTAATACAAAGCTCTATATCTCAAAAACTATACAGGGTACAAATACGGTTCACAGTGTTTATTGAAGCAGAGTATGGGATGCCATTTGTAAACTCGAATGGAACATGTTCACAGGCCTTTTTTTCTCACATTTAGAAATCTGGTAATATAAATAAACCTTTCTTTAGGAAGATTTCATTTATAAATCTAACCAATGAAAGAAGGTATTTATTTATTTGTATCATATATTAAATTAGTGTAACAAAATAAATATTTAACAAAGATTAAATATTTAAATGATATCAACTATGCAATAAAAATAAATATTTAGTGACAAATTAAATATATAGCTATATATGTATAATGTACTGCTAAATAAATATTTAAAAACCAAGGCACTCTTGTTGTGAAAAAGTAAAAAGCCTTTATTGTATGCTATGCATTAGCCATACAATAAAGGCTTTTTACTTTTTCACAACAAGAGTGCCTTGGTCGCTATCTTATTTCATCAACTTCATCACCCTTGTACCAAAGAGCAAAATGTTGCATTTTACTCACTTCCAAAAGACGTGCTCCTCTCTGTTTTTCGAAATATTTAAATAATTAAATGAAATATTTCCATTAAATCTTAAACCTCAATGATAAAATGCATATTTAGTTCAAAAACAAATATTTATATTAAATCTTAAATCTTGGATTTTTGATTAAATATTTTAGTTAAATCTAATCTAATGTTGGTTTTACGCTTTGCCACATTTAACAATTTGCTATGGGAATCTACATTCAAATGAAATAAATTAACAAAGTACACATCTAAGATTTAAATATAAGTTAAATATTTCTTTCTGAACAAAGATTTATTGTATAAGTTAAATATTTAACTGCAAGCTAAAGATTTGTTTCATTAATACAGACACAACATTTAACTCAAATGTATAATGTGTCACTAAATCTTTATTTAGAAGAACAGATATAAGAAATACACTAAATAAATATGTTTTCTTCAAATATTCATTTATGTGTCTTACATTTAGATATAAGTCATATATTTAGTAAGTTGTTATATATTTATTTATGGTCAGATTTAATATTTAAACTATATAATTAAAAGCAACACTTTCTGCCTTTGATTTATAAATTAAATCTGATGAATTATTTATTTATTTAAGATATATTTATCCCTTGCATAAATAAATGGATAACTTTTTTTTAATCACATTTAAATTAAACATCTATTGAAATAAATGATGTTTATAAATATATAACTTATATGTTAAATCTCTGATTTTAAATAAATATATAATGTCATACTAAATATATAATATATCTAAATCTGAGAAAAATTATTAGATTAAAAATTGAATAAATATTTTGTAAACCATTATATATTTAAATGAAATGCCATTTCTGAATTTATGACACAAATATAACACTCTATTAAATATTTCTCTTATATCTTTGATATATAATTTTAATGTTAAATGTTGGACATTTGGCAGGATTTAACAAATCTGCGAAATATATGCTACTTGAACCCACCCATCTCTGACTCATTGGGACAGCTAGGCCGTCAGAAAGTGTGGTCTTCAAGAGGTGCCTGAGAGAAATGTTTAGAGGCAGATACTGATTGCGATTTGTATTTATATGCAAAACCATGCGTATGCCTCTTTGACTGGTCGGCGTGGAAGTAGTTACATTGGTGTGGATCAATCGCTTAGGACAAACTTATTTTATTTCACATTATAAACGTTTAAACCGCTTTCACGGACCCTTATTTATTTTTTTAGTTACACTGCTGCCAATACATTTTGAGGAGTGTTAGACTACGTCTAACTACGTCTGTACTGCGAGCTCTTGAATGAGGAGCTGCGAGCTGAGAGCTGCGAGGTGGGAGCTAGCTCCCACCACTCAGAGAGAGCTCGCATCTCGCAGCTGAGGACTGTACCTGCTCTCACGAATTAGCTATCTCCATTGCTATAATTCAGCCTAATGTTTGCTGTGTGTGGGTCATACAAATGTAACAGTAGGCTACAGCCTATTTTGTATCTGTAGTAAGCAATTTTCAAGATCACTGAACACACCCTACTTCGTTTTGGAGTTTGAAAATCATCAGATGCTTTCACTTTTATAAACCACATGTGGATTGCCACACAAACAACAATAATCAACAACAATCTCTTTCCTGTCATGCATAAAATTGCTTATTTGTTTACCTGCACACCCTTTTGCACTGCATACAGAAACACTTTCTTGTATGGAACACTGACAACTGAACAAAAACGTCCACACGCTAATTCATACATTCAAAAATGTTCGGTATATCACAGTAAAATAATCATTCATTTCCATGTGGCTAGCTTGTCATCCCAGCTCACGACTTGACCTGAGCGAAACAAAGATTAACCGATTTTATGAGGAGCTTGTACAGTAGTTTCTTACAGTAGACAGAAAGGTACTCTTAAATGGTATGTAATTTTTTAATTCAGAGGGATTGGTTTTACCTCAAAACACAAGGGTTCAGGCATTTCTGCTAACTAGAACATTCACTAGTTTTCTTGTACAATTTATCAGGTAGGGTTACACCAAGTACACCCAGAAACTTCTCAGCATGTATTGTTCACTGGGTCACATAACATTTTTTTACTAAATGGTTTCATTTCAAAATAGACAATTCACCTTAAGATTTTGTTGCCTATTCTTAATCATACTGTTACAATATGCAAATGTGTATACTATAAAAACAACATATTATAAAACCAATAAGATACAAGCCAAATTGCATGTACCTTGGCTTTGCATGATGCAGAGAGCAATAAGGTAAACCTATCATCGAACCCTTTACCTGCTAGTGTAAAATGTAATTAATTTATCGTATAACACTGTTAGTACTGTGAAATAACATGTCAACAAAGGCATTACTAGCTATAGTCTCCCTCATTTGTAGTTTCGCCATACTCCCTTGACAGGCTTATCAAGCCAGGCCTGGACTTTCTAGAGAAACGCCTCAAAAACCTATACATGACTAAACAAAATTCCCTAACTTGGTATTAGGGCCTAAAAAGAAAGAAGTTAACTGTGATTATTACCAAATTAATAAGCCACGCTAACCGGATGGTTAAATAACCGAAAAGTTAACATGTTCTCCATGCGCACATCTTGACAAACTTCCAGAGTGCACAGCCTAGCACCCATTATGCACTTGTGTTTTACAGTGCAAGCAGAAGGGGGAGTGATGGAAAAGAGGTTCTTTGAAAGATTAGTCTTAGCTACTGGCTCGATAAATTGACAGACAGATGTAAGACTCATTTGGAGCAAACCAGGCCGGAATTCATAATTAAAACATAGCCTGAAATTCAGACATTCGATAGGCCTACTGTACTGTCTTTTCAAAAAAAATGCACAATTGAGCAAGAATTTGCATACAACTGTGCAAAGATTTTAAAATCCCTAAGAAAAAAGAAAAAAAACCCTTCCAGGTCTGAAAAATACAAAAGAGCTGCTGTGCCTTCATTTGGGTGAACTGCACAGCGTTACAACTAGTGTTGGGAAGTTTGCTTCATTAAAATGAATCAGTATGTTTGAGTCAGTTTGTCTAAATGAATCATACTTTCGAGTCAATTTTTGTTCAATTTATTTTCCCAGAATGCAGTGCGCCTCCGGCTCCTACGTGATGCTTCGGTTTGGTTCTGCTGATAATAAATCACTTTTGCCGAACATAGGGGAGGGTAGGGAAATAACTATTGGCTTTCGTGTTTTGCATAATTATGAAAATATAACTAGCGATAGATGAATCATTTTTACATACAAACAACCTTGGCTATGATTACACCACAATGAAATTTGATGTCACATGTTACCACGTTGCCTAAAGTTAAGTGAATGCAGATTCAACTCAGATTGGGAGTTGAACAAAGCCAATCAGTTGGTTTAAGAATAGTCGACTGACTGACATCAGACAGGGGAGGGGGGGGGGGGGGGGTTACGATTGTTTCCATCACACTTCCGATAAAAAATAGTTTACTTGCAAATAGCCAAAACAGACTTCTGGCAATATCTCCCGAAATATTTATTGAACTCTCCCGTCGTTCGTTGGAGACAAAGAGATGATAATTATGCGTTATACGTAATAATTATACGTTGTTAAGGCAAGCTTGATGCATCTATCTGAAAAGTCTGTGTTGCATTTTACCCTGCGTTAGGTTTTGCCTTGGTCTGCTTCTTGGTTTTTGCCATGCCTGAGCTGGGTTCATGTCAAAGGTTATACCTACTATTGAAATAATATTGCTAGAGTAATATTCAGTACTTTAATAATAATAATAACGTTATTATTATTATTGCATTTAGATGGGTCCACTTGGAACATATTTTCCTTGGTGTGATATTGAAAGTTTACATAAAGTTGCTTTACACAATGATGTGATTTGATTGATTCAGAATTTTATTCTATGTTTACAAAGTTATGATACTAAAATGCATCTGTGACAAGCATATTTGGACACAAAATGTGATGTACAGTGATAGGAATATTCTCTCTGGAGCCTGTCAGTCCTTTTCCCCATTATGTTAAAAGAAATTAAATGCAACTCAAATAAAGAAGCACGCTCTCGGTGTGAGCTCCCGGTCTCAGCCCCGAACTGTGGCACACCTTTAAGCACCTGGGCTGAATAGCTAACGCAACCCAGGTGCGTGTGCTCTCCACCAGCCGGCTCAGCCGAGACCAATCCGGTTCACCGCCGGACTGAATGCCACAGATATGTAGCCAACATTAGTTGGTTTATCCAACTGAAGCCCCAGAGGGGTTTAGTTATTTTATTTTATTTATTTTCCTATTTATTTATTTTTTATATAATTAAAAAAAATTGTTCTCATTCTTTATTACAGTTCTTATTTGTTTTTAATATTATTCTTAATTCCTTATTATTCTTTTTTCTTGGCTGTTATTTTTTGTTTGTTGATCTTGCCATGGGCTGCCTGTACTGTCTGTACTGTATAATTACGGGCAACACCATTTCTCAGCCCAAGCATACTAATATAATGCTATACAGATACATCGGGTTTTGTATAGAGAAATGGTCCATGTGCTAATTTTATTTTTTACAAAATGCAGCGAGTATGCCCTTACAAAAAGTTCTAATTATCATCAACATTGCCATTAACGTCATTATAAATATCCCAGTGACACTATTTTTCAAAAACTTCTTTCGCAAAGCATTGCATTTCCTGTTTGCGTTTATGTCGCAGCTGCTGGCTGTTTTTGTTCCAGAGTTTTTGTACTAGTTAAATCTTTCTGTTAGTTTCAATTGTTTTAATATTTCAGTAGGCTACATTCAGAACAATCAGTTCATTTTGGTCATGTGAGTCTTTCAGAACATTTAGTTAATTTGAGTCTTTCAGTACATTTTCTTCATTTGAGTCAGTACATTCAGCAAAATCAGTTCATTTGAGTCATCAGTACATTCATTTCATCCCGTTCATTTGAGTCTTTCAAATGAACTGAAAGAAACAAACGAAAGATCAGTCAGACGGGCTTCAGCTCTATCGCAGTAGTACACAAGCGATTTCTTACAATTTATTTAATGACATAAATTGGGATGGCAGGTATGCCATCCCGCCAAGTTACACCTTGGCGGGGTGGCATGCCCCATACCTATACAGCCACGAGAATTTGGCACTTTTAAGGGTTCCCCACAGAAATAACCACAACAGCCACAGACACTCAGCCCTTAAGAGGTTGGACACCTCTTGCATTGCATGTCATTTAAGGTGTTTTTATAGTTGAAAAAAGATCATTCTATAGGCTATAGTCTGCCTGATGTACAACAGTATTGAATGAAGCTCTGAAATCATGGTCAAGTTAAAAATGTGAATTAAATCATTGTCAGCTAAAAATAGGATGAAAAAAATTCTATGCAGATGATTTAAAAATTTGTTGAAATCTGATGGAATGCAACGGCTATTATGCAATGAATGGGAACACAGCTAATGGATGTTGTATAAGGCAGTTGCTCTCAACCACAGTCCAGGGGGACCATTGTGTGCACGTTTGTTCCAACCTTAATTCCAAGAATTTAACAAGCTGTTAATTAATCAGAACAGTCTGCTGTATAATATGCAACAGCAATGTTTGTCTTCTGAGGTTACTGGATTATAAGCCAAACAGTTTCAGGAGAAACTAACTAAATTGAGCTTTGGATAGTATATAACAGTTTTAGATAGCCATATGGATGAGCCTGTGTAAAGCAACATTTAACAACAAAGGCCCAACTTTCTTGATGCACTATATTAGTTTCATTCCTCTCTTCTCAAACAGCCAACTATTAATTGTTTTATGTGTGCGACTTAAATAACTGTGCACAAAAGCTAAAGCTTCAGCCAACATAACCAAAGAAATCCACGGCTGAAGTAACCGATACCAGCATTGCTTTGCTATTTATTTTCCTATGCCAGGTAAACACACATGGCTACCGGACAGTGGCAAGCTAGCAAGCAAAATTACAGAGGCAGCACAATGTCATAGCAGCCAGCTAGCTATTTATATCTGAGATTTTTTTGCAAACAAATCAAATAGATAACATTGGCTACATTAGCTAATGGGATATCATGTTTTTGTGACTGTCCACTCATTCCTGATGGTTCATATCAAGTATTTCCATCTGGCCTGCACTCATGAACACTAAGAAGTGCTAGCTCGATACATTTCTGCGATCCATACGCAGTTCAGTAATCCATATGCAGTTCAGCAAACATGGAAGTTTAAACTACTTCACGGTCATGCTCCTTGTAGTCTGTTCATGAACTGTATGTGTTGCAGTAATCAGAGTCATATGTTGAGTCTTATGCTGGCCAACTAGAGTCAAGCGCTGATGCACAATGAGTAAAACAACTCAACTAGCTCTACAACATGATAATTCATGATATTTTGTCAGTCCATTACGGAGAAACACATTTTTGGCATTTGTCGCACCAATTTATATCCTATTTTCATATATCATATCATTTGAGCTATATAATATAATCAAATCATATTTTGCAATCTATTTTAGTGTGTGAACAAAACATGTCTGCCAAGCCTTGTGAAGATCTGATGAAAACTGAGATACAGCCATTTTTGTCTGAAGCCATGTCCAGTCTCAAATTCATTGGTCCATTGTTGCTACACTGTTTATGCCAACAAGCTGGTTTACAGTTGGCAAGTGTATTTAGGTAACCTGAACATATTCTAAAAGTATCATACAAATTGGCGCAGAAACAAAAAAGCCTTAGGGAAGAAACTGTTTCACATAATATGCAAATTAGCAAAAAGTCCAATATGGCAGACTTAAAATTGAAAGGTGGAGCATTGCATAGGTTACTCCAGAAATTATGTGCAAAATGTTCTGCATGAATTGGACAAAGGGTGTGGGAGCTAGAGCTGTGTAACGATGGTTTGATATTGAAATACTATTCGAATTGCAAAAACAAAAACAAAAACAAACCAAAAAAAAAAAAAAAAAAAAAAGACATTCGAGCATAAAAATTAATGTGAAAAAAAATTGCAGCAGTTTTAGTGCAGCTGTCTTACTTTCAACCTCGGTTGTGTTCAAACAAAAATAAATCTCGCATTCTCGGTTGAAAGCGGAAGTCGCTGGGTCAGGTTGACGATCAGGGCACTTCATCCTTGGTGTCTTCTCCACCGCTGGGAGCATAGTGAATGAAAAGTATATCAGCACTGGCCTCGCAAATGGACCATCTGGTGTTTTTGGCAAATAACCTGCAGGCCTGACATAAAATTCTTGAGTAGTTAACTTAAGCCGCGTTTCCACCGCAGGAACTAGGGTCTAAATTTAGTTCTGGGGGCTTTGTTTTACCCCCCAAAACGTTCCTGCTCGGGGGGTAGTACTTTCCGAAAGTACAGGAACCTTTTGGGTGGAGCTTGCAGCGCTGAACATTTCTGATTGGTCGAGTACTCGTAGCATTTGTGTTGTATTTATTTTCCGCCATTACCCGCCATGTTTGAAAATATGCAGCGGCAAACCAATTTATTTTCATAATAACTTCAAATCAAACTTGTATGTTATGCGGCGCAGTAGCCTACTTTTGGTTATAGCCTGTCAACGTCTTGGAATTATAACGTGTGCTCTTCTGTTCTTTTCTTGCTTTAGTATTCGTTTTATAAAATGCTAAGCATTCGTGCTGGGACAGCATATTACGGAGGCTACCAAAACATTCAAACGGATTAATTCGGTTGCTGAATATTTTCTTCCGGATTTTCTTTGTTAGCTCGTTGTAATTGACTCAAAACGTTTGATACAGTTATGTGAGGTATGCGGTAGTTCTGCATAATTAACATTGGTGATACAGTACAAGCAAACTGGAAATCACCTTCCGCACTTTTTATCCGGGTAAAATAACAGGTTAATTCTAGTAATCTTCCCTTTAGCTTTTTCAGACTGCCGTAATTTTACTCAATTTCACTGCCATTTTTCAATTCCACGAAAAGACCAGGAAGACTATGGACTCATTTATGGTGCATGGTTCGCATCTGGAGGGCACACTTCGCTGCTCGGCTAGCAGTAACTTCGAAGGAAAGCAAACGGTGGCTGTACCACTACTAATTTACATTTTCACGCAAGTCCGAGTTTTCGTTCTATTCTTGCCATTTTGCGATTAGCCTATATGGAATTGAGGACGAGAAAGTAATAAAACAGCAAATTGTTTACAACGTGTGCATGTTTTCTGCTGTTAATGAATGTGTTTGAGAGGATATATGAAAATCAATAAATACAAAAGTAACCATATATAGTCATTGTTGGTAACCCGTTGTATATAAGTGGAATAAACCCCTCCGGGCTGTCATGGTTATTAGAAAATAATGTAGGCTACTTCGGTGGTAGTATGGCGTTACAGAAGAAATCATATGACAGATGGACCGACGACAACGTCAGTGGGCTAATTTGCCTAATCTTCGCGGTACTTTAGACCCCGGTGGAAACGCAGACAACCATTGGCTGAAGGAACCTTTTAGTTCCTGGTAAAGTAGTTCCTGGGACTGAAAGTTCCGGGTAATTTTGGTGGAAACGCGGCTTTAGTCTTACCTATTTCTTTTTCCATGCTAGCGTCTTGGAAGGATAATGTTAAAAATAGGCTGATCTTAGCTCCCTCTCAAAAAGGTCCAATAAAGTATACCTTTCACTTTTCATAGAACTTTATTGGGATGGCAGGTATGCCATCCAACCAAGTTACACCTTGGCGGGGCATGTCTCGTACCTATACAGCTCTGAGAGTTTGGCACTTTTCAGGGTTCCCCACAGAAAGAACCGCATCAACTACAGACTCTCAGCCCTTAAAAACATTCATTTCTGTACATTCTGACCCCATTTCAACTCGTAAATCCATAAACAACCTCACACCTCCACACAATAAAGCACCAAACTAAGGGAATTTAGCATTTTCTTTCTGCCATAAATGCACCTAGCCCACAAAGAATATGTCTCCCCATTGGTCACTTTACGTACATTAACCAATAAAAACATTGGATACAAAAACAAAATGAACATATATACAAGTGTGCATATTTAAAATAGTACAGCTTTGCAGCTCTGACATGTACTTCCTTTGTAGCTAACTGGGTAGTGCCTTTTTGGAACTGTTTACAGGACTGATAGGAGACATTGGCTGGCATTGCTTTAGAATACAGCTTTTTTAATTTAGGTGAGGCAAGATAGCCTATATTGTTTGTAGTACAGTAACTTGGCGTCATTTTGATATCAATACATTTTGACAGTTTGAATGAATGACTTATAGACAGTGCTTTGTAAGTGTGAGTAACTTGGCATTTTTGTACGTTTAAAACATGTTTTTCATGAGATTGTAAATTACCCATCGGAATCAAAACATTTTTTGTCACATTTCTCAGAATTGGGTGCCTTAATGCTGCCTAAGCAAAACGCATTATAAACAGGGATTCACATAAGTAGTACAAACAAGTAGCTTACACATGCATGGCAAAAAGATTAAAATGCGCAACAGTTACATTGTATAATTTTATTTAGGTAGGGGAGTTTCATTATAGATGCATCATAAATGTATCACGGTCAGTACATTTTGGTAAACACCGCTGCTACAGTAGCTATTTCAGGTTTGTACATGTGCAATTCAGTATTGTACTGAGTGCCAAAAGAACAGAGCAATTTGAACAACATTCGCAATTTTCAGAGAAAGACATTCTTTTTATTTGCAATAAATCGAATCAAACAACATTTTAAGCATTAATTTGTCCTTTAAAAGTTTTTATAGTTTTCTGATTCATTCTTTACTGTACTTTTGGTTACCAAAAAACATGATATCCCTGTCTATATAAATGTACAACAGCTATTGCAGTTATGCCACCTCTGAGTTGCTACAAGAAACAACAAGCTTTTAAAAGATATCTAAAGAGAAAACGAGATGGTTGATACCCAGGGAGACCATGGCGAGGGCTTCAGATTTGGAGATTAGGGACACTAGATGGTGTAGAATGCTCTGGATGCTCTAAATGATTAATGGAAAAGAAACAGCCACTTGGTCACAGGCATTTATAATAAGCACCCACCGGACTGATCTGTATAGTAGCCTGCTTGCTTTGAAAAGGCTTACCTGAGTGTTAAGTAACAAAGAAAAGCATATTTCCTCATCGATTCGGACGTTATCACAACTCACTTTACGATAAGTTATGAAGCTGCTTGTGCATCTATGTTTGCACAGTCATAAATAAAGCCCCATGCTTAATGATCTGAGGATGTGGCTGGTCTCACATTACCATTAATGTGTATCCTTAATTAAGATTAGTATGGGCTGAAAAACCTCTATACACATTTTCATTTGCTGTTATAATATGTAGATATTAAAAGCCTTCTTTAATTTTCTTTCAACTTGACTGTGTTCATGTTTATGTTAAAATGAAATTTACCTTTGGTAGTTACAGTATGTCTCTCGTTGTATTAGTTTGCCGTCTTGTGGACATAAGGTGTTGGATGGGGTTGAGGTCAGGGCTCGGTGCAGGCCAGTCAAGTTCTTCCACACCATTCTCGACAAAACCATTTCTATATGGATCTCCCTGTGTGCCTGGGGGCATTGTCATGCTGAAACAGGAAATGGCCTTCCCCAAACTACTGGGGAGCACAGAATTGTTTAGAATTTCATTGTTTGTTGTAGCATTAAGATTTGTCTGCACTGGAACTAAGGGACCTAGTTCAAACCATAATAACAGCCCTAGACCAAGGGGTGTCCAGATACGTTTGGTCACATAGTGTATTTGAATATATTCAAACGTGTGTTCTTTGTTTTTCAGGAATATACGAACGTCATTTTTTGCCAATATTGACAGGCTGTTGGGGAAATATTACATATGTGGGTACCCTCCGTAATTATGAACCTTGCTGCCAAGTTTTAAGTCTCCTCTGTGTAGTCTTGGCTAAGAAAACTAATGGCAAACAGAATGATCTGTGCATACCCGAGTTGGGAGAGCATGAGCCCCCAAATTATGATCTAATTTGTGATGAGTAGCTCAGTGGACCTAGGTAAAAAAATGCGAACTTTTGAGTAACGCATGAGGATTACGGTTATCCTTATCTGAAGTTTTACAGTATGATCAAGGTTTACAATTGCTGAGACAAATGGCACAATGGCATTATTCAAACTATAACAGGCTGGCACCATCAGAAATCCAACAGAAATCACCCTGAAAAACACTTTATGTACTCACTTATTTGACAGGCATCCCATGAGTAGGCTATTCATTAAAAAAAATATCAGCAATCTCCTTCAATTTCAGCTGCTGAGCTCTGACGCTCTTGACAGAAAGTAGCCTATAGCCAGTCCATTCAGTCTCTCCTGTCCAATGCAGCTCATCAGGTAGTTCTTGATAAATTTTAATTTTCAAAATGATTCATTCATTTAAACAATGCTCTGCCGTCGCTACTCTGACAGGCAATGTCATAACTGCAGTAGCCTACACCGCTCACCAAAGGTTACTGGAGAATGCATAATAAGCATTTTCGCAAGTTAGGACAGGGGTATGTTGACAATCTCAGTTTTAAAACATGGCCTGAATGACAGCAGTTGAGCAAGGCTGTTGTTATGCCTGTGATCAGCAAATACTTTTTGACACGGTTGAGTTTTGGGTTTGGCGATTGCTTTTTTAAAAAGCCGTTCAACTCTGGCAACTTGTCTACCTTTCTCTCCTGGTCCGTTTTATCTTTTATCTTCTGAGATCCACTTTTTGTGTTTATAAGGCATTCAGCTGTAGCTAGGACTCCACTTTAGTTGACCATGTTTTCTGCAGAATGGGCATATAGGTTAAGTCTGACATGATTACAGGCTATTAATACAAACAGGGCTTATTAACCATGACAAAGATGAGTTTGCTTATAGAATGATATATAAAACAGATGGTACCATGGCAGTGAACATGTATCCTCTGATGTTTAATGAATGTGTCAAATCCAAGGGCCCGTGTGTAAATGTTTTTTTTTTTTTAATGTACTGCAAGTTATGAAAGAGTTTGTCCTATTTTTAAATGGGAGTGATTTAAGCTAACATTAATTTAGAAGCATTGCATTTGCAGGTAAAGTATAGCAGTAGTAGTAGCCTAGTAAAAATTAAACAGTATAAACGCCGCAGTGGTTAGCCATTGCCCCTTTTAAAAAACATCAATATATCTGCCATCATGAAATGCATATGGCTCCCTGTTGGTGACTTTTGCTAAACATATGCGTTGAAAATTCCAATTTAATTTGAATGCCAATATTACATAAGGGAATAAAGTTAAAAACACTCCTTGGCCATGAACGGCTTTGAAATAAAAAAAGCCGTCACAAGGCCGAATATAGACAAAATCTAGACGTCTAAAGGGGTGGAAATTTAGGTTGACAAATGTGTTTACATAAACAGACTAGGTTAGCTCCACTTAACCCTAATTCGGCCAAGGCTTCACTTCCATAGCCTGGCTATAACATAGCTGGCAAGGAAACTTTCACATTTCAACCAAATCTAGTTTTTCACCAAACTTGCAGATAGTAGGCTAAATATACAATCTAAATGTTTGGTGAAAGACCGGCTGGATCTGGTTGAAATATGATAGTTCTCTAGCCAGCTAAAACATAGCCAGGCTACATCAGGGTAAAACATGAAAAATTAGTGGTAAATAGAGCTAACCTAGTCTGTTTATGTCAAAACATCTGTCAACCTAGATTTCAGACGTTTGAATACCGTGGGTATTCGTTCTTGTGCTCACTGTGAGACAAACGATACTATGTGAAGTTTGCATGTGAAATGATAGCGAATGGATTTCAGGAATATAAATGAGTTCCCACAAAGATAATACAGTTGCAAAAGCAATAGTTTTAAAGTAACAGGCAATTATTAGTTAGCTTAAATAAGCTTGTGTAAAGAGTTAGAGATTTGCCTGAGCCTGGGATTCGGAGGAGCCTCTCAGCTTTTCAAAGATCCTATAGGCAAGTGTGTTACCAGTGAGCCATCCACAAAACACATGCAGCAGGTGCCAATTTTTTTGGTTAAAAATATATGCAGATTTTGTGTGTGTATTCAATGTATTGACTGATGTAACCAAATATCCAATGGGGAGACGTATTTGTGGGCCTGGAGCATTTGTATTAATGTAATTGGCAGGAAAGAGAAGGAAAAAAGACACAAAATCCCCTAAGTTTGGGTTTATTGTGTGTACATGAAGCTGTTTTTTTAATTCTTCCTGTTTAGACAAGGTCTGAAGGTACAGAACTTAATGTTACGCCAAGGCGTAATGTGCCATCCCAATGATTCATTTCTGAAAAAAATATAATTCATATTAATTATAATTAATGCCTTCTACTGCAAAACAGAGGAAAGCCACCAGTGTGTATAAAACTGTCTATTTCAATGATACAACCTTGCATTACATAGAAAAACTGACGACTGATACAGCAGTGAATTTCTGAATATTTGTTCATATTTGGATCTTTATTGCGTGACAAAGGGGTTGAATTGGGCTAAACCTTCAGGGCTGGAGTCTTGATCCTACTGTCACTGCCCATACAATTGTGCACTGCAAATTCACTGGATGGTCAGTCAGCCATATTTTTACATAACCACAAGAAGATAATACCTGTATAAAGTTAAAAGTAATAATCTCGAAGATTATTTTTTTTCATTAAAATAAATGTCTTTTAAGTCACTATCTATCACTGCATTGGGTAACACAATGGTGATTGAGCCTATTTTTATATTAATTTATACTATTATTATTATCATAATTAATGATTAAAAAACTTGGGGTCTGTGGCGACATTCCCGGGAAAAAATCACAAGTGGCGCACAGTTAGTGACGCATTTTTCATCACCCATCAGTGGTTGGTCCGCCAGAGAGGGTAGGCGGAACTAATGCAACAGGCTCGCTCTTGACTCATGTGTAGCGGCACTTTTTCGTGTCTGATGCGTCATAGCGCAAAACAGACTTCGTTTTGAAGCTCATTTCCTGGTGTTGTAGTCCTGGTTGCAGTAGCGCACACGGATGCCAATGAGGGTTTCATATCCAGTTCCATGTAGTCTACGACAAATGCGATCAAAATACAAAGTCAATAATTTTTTCTCACAAGAACAAATAGTCATAATAGGTGTATTTTATTCGTCTTGATGTCCAGTCGATTCTGTTATTCGTCATTTGGGCACAGCCAATTTTCTCGACCATGAGGTACAGCTTGCACTTCCGGATACTGAGACTATCAGTGGGTACACTGGTTACTGTGAGGGGGCCTTGACTGCGGCACAGTCCTTGCGGTCAGAAAATGCAGGCATCCCATTTTGTAGTGGTTTCATTATAGCGTGTGCTATTTACAGCTGCACAGACGACCATAAAATAATCCTCCTCTGAAGTTTTGCGGTAGCCGAGTCGTTTTTACTATTTCCTTTAGCCCACTTAACCAAATAATTAGTTGGCAGAAAGCGTAATCAGCTAACGCTTATTTGCTATATGTGGTAGTCCAGTAGCCTATGCTAAAACAGTTCGCAACTTCGGCTACCAAGCCATTTGACTGGCTAGCTAACCCTAACCGGCAAATATTCCATCTGTCAAACGTGTTTGACGGCTTGTCAGTCGTGTACATTCCGTAAATGTCTACCTGGGCTATGCTGCACGAATGTGACAAAGCTAGAAGCTAGCAAGAAAATAATAATAATTAGAAATTCAATGTACATTATTTTTGTCTTTATGCAACAGGTGGAAAACTTGCTCTTCAAAGTGCGTTGTCATATTTACACGCCTGTAAATCAGTTATTAAAATACTTGGTAGATTTGTTAATCACTGCTGACAGTGTTAATTTTTATTCGGTAAAAAGTGACTTGCTGGGTGACGCTAGCTGACCGATCATTCGCAAGTAAACACCACAAACGGCGATGGAGTAGTAGCAGTTAATGGCTGACTGTGGCGAAAACCTACGACGATAACTTGCTTGGTTAACAGCAGGTCTACCAGACAGTTATATGAAAATTAGCCTAGTCAAATCACCAGTAGTCTACACATCTCTGATTGATTGACCATCAGTGCAGTCGATGTTCTTCCCCTGTAGTTCATATTGCTAATGCATGAGCTAACCACGGATAGCTTACCTAGCTCACTGGCAAGCTGATATGCTAGCTAAGCATATTCGTTTTGCCGAGAAACATAAATTGAAGATAACTGAACATAATTGTATTATTAATGTCATACATATAACGTGATTACATGACACAGTAGGCCCTACAGTCACGGATGGAAATTAAACTCCGTAAACATTTGATAATATATTTTAAAACATAACGGCAGACAGTCAGCTAGCCTCAAGTTCGTTCTGCAATCGTTTGTTCAGGTTGATGGGCTTTTCCGCACCGGACTGTCAATCACATTGTAAAAATCACAAGACCGCTTAACTCTATGGTTTTGGCTCCAAATCGAGAACATGGCCGCGCCCGCCATTGAGCTTCAAAACGTGTTTTACAGACCCACGGAGAGGCAATGGGTGATGTCACAGTAGCTTTGTCCATATTTTTTACAGTCTCTGGTTACAATAACAGAGAAAGGGGGGGTTGGGGGAGTTATGCAACCCTAAAAAGTTTTTGTGTAACGTGAGCGATCATATTATTTGTTGATGTAGATTTTGTATTACATTTAATGACAATGTAACTTTACTAAATTACATAGCTATTTGCACAGCTAACGCTAGCTACCGGACCATGTCAAGAAAGACAACATTAGTTTAGACAACGTTGCGCACAGTTTCCATCTCTCATATCAGGTAACGTTGCGTTAGCTAGCTAGCTAATGTAATTAACACAATCTAATGTCGGCTAACAATTAGAAAAAAACTCTAGCTAACGCTACCGACCGGTACCGACCTCGTAAACTGTCTCTCGAATGCAATGCTACCTTGTTGCAACGTTGCAGTGTAGCTAACTTAAGGCCAGTTCAGATCAATGATTCGCAACGAGACTGGGTTCAACTTGCAAAATTCCAAGACGTCTGAAACATTCTAAAACTGCACTTGGCGATTTGACAAGGACGGTCTTTTAAAACCTCAGGGCAGGCTACTAGCCAGTTCACACCGCTGAAATTTTCTCTGCAACATTGTAAAACCGTTTTGCCTCATTGCGAATCATTGATCTGAACTGGCCTTAACGTTACCGTTATTTACATTGCCATCGAGTTCATCAATATATTATAATGATCGGAATAAAGCCGGGGTATGTGGAGCAGAGCCGGGGTCTGATTTCTGAAGACGTCATGCAGGAGCAAACTAAATAAAAGAATACGGCAGTATGGATTAGCATTGTTATTATTTTATTACGCTTCCTCATATATTCCTTCAGCCTTTATGCCCTTTTTGATGAAATCTCCTTTGTTTTATTCTTCTTGTTCTGATTGCTAATTTAACACCCAGCTCAGCTTTATTCTCGAACAGTTTAGCTAGCAAAACCCAGGGGTAACATGTTGCAAGGCAGTTGTTTCAAAAATACCACACAACAATCATTCACGAAAAAGACTGCTTATTGTGCACGAGATACATAATTGCACGAGCCACAGTGAATCCTGCAAATTCTTCTCTGCAGTGTAAAGATGTTCATACCGGGCAAAAGGTGGATAAAGAACGTTTGCAGAAATTGATCATCACTAATTCTACCTCAGGTTTGCTACGGCATTTTAACCCGGCTCGGCAGTGTAAAGACATCTTGAGTTAGCCTAATGTTAGACAACGAATGAGTATGTACATAACATTACTTTTATAACAACCGTTTTTTATTCAGTAAATAGTAAGTGTTATAGTTGGCGTGCCAACTGACTGACGTCACACAGGCGACACTGGTTGGATCTGGTTGGATCTATGGGAAGTGAGGTCCAAAAACACACCTGCAATTACCGCTTCTCGCCATTGGCACCGCCATAGAGAATGAAACTGAAATCTTCGAGATTGTCACTTTAAAAACAGAAATGCTTTGTTTTAGTTTAATTACTAGACCATACGCGACAACTATGCCGAATACGGAGTTTTGCAGCGCCACCATTGTCGCACTGGTCGTTGATTTAAAAAGCACCCCCTCCCTGCAGTCTCATCTGCAACTACACCCCCCACCCATGACATAATGGATAATATTATCTATCTGGGCATTCATAAAAATATTATTTCACCACTCAAAAATCGTATTCTGTCATAGCAACAATATAAACCCGACAATAGCCCTAAGATATGCCAATACAGCAGTGAAAACGCTGCTCATTGAATAACAAAATAAACGAGACAAAGTTTTTAAAAATGTCATTCTACAGTCAATATCTGGGAATAAATACACAACCTTAGCATTGATTTTACGCATAGAGATGTCCCTTTTGAAACTGAGTGGTCATATATTGTCTTGGACAATCCGTTTGTGAAATATACGCGCATTTGTGATGCTTGGGTACCTTCCAAAATAGCCGTGCGTAATACCACACGTGTTGTTTACGGCATTGTCACCCTTTTTAGTGCAGTCTGGACTAAAAAGAAAACAAACGAGAGTACAGAGCATAGAAATACATGCAAGAGTTAATTACACATTTAGGTACTGTACTGCATTGTGTGACAATATTTTTGCATTACCTTTTAATCTGACATCAATGTTTCATCTTAAACCTTCATAAGGGGCTCATTTATATGCTTTATAATGAATAAAAAGCATTTTATTCATTTTTGGAGAGATTTTGGATATGTTTCTGGACACCTAGCTATTTTAGACCACTATACTGACGGAGAGCTTGTAATTCCCACTTGAAAATGATGCAACAGTGAGTTTCTTGAGTCAAAACAGTTGATTTGTAGTGAAATACATGATTATGTTGTGATTTACTGCAATGCATAATTTAGACATTTTGGGTAGATTTGTAGACACTGGGTACACTACTTAGTTTTTGCTTCATAGATCTTTAGTTGTTCTACATATCCACCCTTAGATTTTATGAACTTGTGGTCAAGATGTTTTTGATCCAGGACATGTAGTTTAACCTGCTGTATATATGCAATTTCTCAGTATTTCATTGTAAACTAAAAAAGAGCAAATTAATTTGTGATTTCTTGCCTAGACAATTGCATTTGTGACACTTTATTTCTTCCAAAATTCTGAATATAAACTAACCTAAGTATTGTAAATGGTACGAATGTCTTGCTTCATTCAAAATATTTTTCAAGTCTCTGTGGCGTTCACATCTGAAGTTATAAAGCTTTAAATAGGGTACCCCCTAAATGGGCAAGGATTGACAGGTACTCTAGTGGGGGAGTGGTTTGGGGTGGAGTTAACCAGCTATTGTTCCCACCCATTATCTCCCTGTGAGAAGTGTGAAAATTCAAAATCTTTCAAGGGGATTTTCTCTGCTACTTGATTTTAGGAGTACCAACATTCAAATAAGCATATATTCTAACTATTTTCAGAATTCAATGTATGACACATCCTTTGAAATCTTACAATCTGCACTTTCATAATCTGTAAAAAAAACTGAAAAATGACCTTGCTCTACTTGAGGACCAAAACACCAGCACCTGTCACATATTAGCTAGGTTACTGACATAACATTCATATATTTACGAGTGTTTACGTAACATTTTTCACCTGAAATTACTGCTTGTTATTCAGGTGTGTTAATAATAGACTGGAAGGCATATTCAGTACTCAGAAAGTCTCATCAGATATTGAAATAGAGCAGTGGTTCTCAAACTTTTTACACTGCGTACCACCTCAGAAAATATTTGGCTGTCCAAGTACCACCATTATGACCGACGTTAAAATATAGTAGCAGTAGTGTAGGCCTACCCTATTCAACTACGCACAGTTCACGGAGGAGGCTAATTTATTCCTAATAAGAAAATGATTTATTGTTGACTGTCGTCAGCCACAGCCACACTGTACACAGGGGTAGCACTAGAACTGGCACTTAAACTCTTACACACAACTCTCATACAACGCAAGGGGCAGCCCCTTACACACACACACGCACACACACACACACACACACACACACACAGCAAGTGAGAACATTAAGAATAACAACTGTACTTCATTCAAACACACACACACACACACACAGAGCAAGTGAAAACATTAAGAATAACAACTGTATACCAACAACCTGTTTGAAATTTTTTAGGCTAAATACAAATAATGTTAAAAATTGGCCAGCATGTTGGTGACTATTGACAACTTACATAAGCCTAATGAGAAGGGTGCGCCTGCCTCTGTGAACACAGTCCTGTGATGTGTGGGTCAATCGAGGTCAGCTTCAGTAACAGGTTTGGCTCAGCATCCATCCTGCTTCTGTATTTCGTTTTTATGACGGCAAGTGAAGACAAGCCTTTCTCGCACAGATACGTGGTCGCAAAAGGAAGGAGAAAGTGAACGGCAAAAGTCCAACAACGACTGACTTCTGAAAGCAGACTTCAATGTTTCGTCGCAAGACAATTCTATTAAACTCTCCTGCTCACCGACAGTGAAGTCCTTGGGCATTTCAGAGGTTTCGAGCCTGAACGGGTTTCTCATCCAGTTGTTCGCTTTGGCAGTCACTGGGAAATATTTGCGGAACTGTTGTCTGAGCAAGACGAGGTGCGCAACAATGTTGTCCCTGACTCCATCATCAAGGGTCAGGCCGTTGTCAGACAGAAAACTCTCCAAAGCGGGGAAAGCTGAAACATCACCTACCTTGACTTTGATTTCGAACAACTCCATCTTTTTCAGCATTGCATTGATTTTGTCCTGCACATCAAAAACGTTGATGGTGAGTCCCTGTAGTCCCAAATTCCGTTTGTTTAAACAAGAGAAAATGTCCGACAAGTATGCCAGTTGACTGAGCCACACAGTATCTTTGAAAACATCTGATAAGGGGAAGCTTTTGTCCTGTAAGAACATTTGGACCTCTCTGTGCAATTTGAAAAGCCTCGAAAGCACCCTCTTGATAGCCACCTTACTTCTGTATGAAGCAAGAGTTGGACATGCTCGCTGCCCATCTCATCGCAGAGCACATGGAAGAGGCGAGAATGCTTCGGTCGGGCCTTAATGAAGTTCACAGCTTTCATGGCCGAGTCCAGCACAGACTTCAATTCTTTGGGCATCTTCTTCACCACCAGGGCCTCGCGATGAATGCTGCAGTGAGTCCATCGCATCTCGGGTGCCAACTCGCGAATTCGAGCTGCTACCCTGCTGTGGCAACCTGTCACAGCCCTGGCGCCGTCCGTGCAGACTCCAACACACTTTTTCCAATCGAGCCCATTCTCTTGGACAAATGAGTTCAGGAGCTGGAATATGTGCTCAGCTGTAGTTCTGGTCTGCATTGATTGACAGAACAGAATGTCCTCCTGCACCATCATATTCATATCTGATGTAAACAAGCAAATTGGCCAAATCTGCAACATCAGTAGTCTCGTCTAGCTGGATGGAATAATAGGGACTACTTTTAATGCGCTCAATCAGTGTGTTTTTAATGTCATCTGCCATGGCTCCTATTCTCCGCGACACAGTGTCGTTTGAAAGTGGCACCAAGTTCAACTGCTTGGCAGCCTTCTCCCCACACATGATGCGTGTCATCTCTTTGGCTAATGGTAGACTCAGTTGTTCACCAATTGCGTGTGGCTTACCGGATTTCGCTATGCGGAGGCTGGCACGATACGAAGCTTCCTGTGCTTTGGCTACGGATGTAACGCAGGACTGAATCGTGGACTTGGACTGCTTCAGTTCGTCACATTTTCTTAGAAACAAATCAACTGGTTTGTCTTTCAGCACTGCTTGTTTGGTTGGTTGATGCCGTTTGAGATGCGATGGTTTCATGCATTCATTGCTAAGAACATCACCACATACCACACACTGCGGCCTGGGTTCTTCCTCCGTCCTGCTCCAGCTGAATCCAAATTTGATGTAACTCGAGTCATATTTCCTTACTGTTTTGCGCCGTTTGCTACTAGCAGGTGCTGTGGAGACTTCACTGGCACTGCTGAAGTAGCCACTAGCACTTGTGCTCGGTTCACTGTCGTCCACTTCAGTTTCTACAGGGCTGCTCGAAATATTCTCCTCCTGATCCGCACTTCTCTTTCTAATAGTTCCCGTTTGGAGCCACGATTACAGTGTTTTTGAACCATTCATCATAGTTTAGCTTGTAACAGTTAGGCCTACTAATTGTGGATGTTTGCGCACGCTACTACCCGACTACAGGCTGATATCAAAAAAAAAATATTACAGGAAAGGCAAAACTTATTTTTAATCCCATTTCAATGATCTCATGGTTAAGGTATTTTCATTTGTAGTAGTATTTTGATAGCATTATTTGTTTTTAAATTAATTTTATTTAATTTTTTAAAAACATTTCGGATTCCTCCCCGTACCACTAGAGGGAGCATGCGTACCACCAGTGGTATGCGTACCATAGTTTGAGAACCAGTGAAATACAGGATAAAGAAGTACTGCATGAATTACTTAAACTAAAGACAAACACGGCAGCAGGTCCTGATGGCATGTACCCAAGAGTACTCAAAGAGTTAGCTGAGATCATTTTTAAACCATTGGCAGGTATTTTTAGACAGTCCTTAGAAACTGGAGAAATACCTGAGGACGGGAAGTGTGGTAATATAATAGCAATATATAAAAAAGGGGACCATACTGATCCAGGAAACGACAGGCCTGCAAGTTTAACTTGCATAATATGTAAAATACTGGAATCTATCAGTAGAGACAAGTTGGAAGTATTTCTTGAAAATAGCAACATCCTAAGGGATAGCCAGCATGGTTTTAGTAAGGGAAAGTCATGTCTGACAAACCTTCTGGTATTCTTTTAAGAAGCTACCAAGTGTTTTGATTATAGCAAAGCGTATGATATTATCTACTTAGATTTTCAAAAGGCATTTGATAAGGTACCACATGAGAGACGTGTTAGTAAAATGAAGACAGTAGGAATTAGAGGATGTATTTCAGACTGGATTCAGAACTGGCTACAGGGTAGAAAACAAAGAGTAGTAGAGGAGGGATATTATCGGAGCAGGGAGCTGTTAAAAGTGGAGTGCCACAAGGATCAGTGCTGGGACCACTGCTCTTCCTCATTTATATCAATTACTTCAACAGGGACATAGAAAGTACATTAGTCAAATATGCAGGTGATACAAAACCGGGAGGCCCAGCTAATAGTTTGGAAGCTACTAAAGTAATCCAAGAAGATTTAAATAAAATCCAGAAGTAACCTGGCAAATGGAATTTAATGTAGCCAAATCTAAAGTTCTGCATGTGGGAAATAAGAACATTAAGCAGGATTACTTTATGGGAGGAACAAAATTGGAATGTGCTCAGTTTGAAAAAGACTTAGTAATGGTTGATCAAAGCCTTTCTGGTTCTAGGCACTGTGCTGTCGCAGTAAAAAAAAAAAGGCCAACAGGATGCTGGGATATATAGCCAAAAGTATTGAGTATAAATCCAAGGAAGTTATACTTATCTTATACAATACATTTGTTAGACCACACTTGGAGTACTGTGTGCCGTTCTGGGGACCGTACTACAAGAAAGATATAGAGGCTGTGGAAAAAGTTCAAAGAAGAGCAACAAAATTGATTCCTGGTATGAAAGATAAAAGATATGAGGGAAGACTTAAGATGCTTAAACTCTTCGAGGTTAGTAAAAGGAGACTCAGGGGTGATTTGATTGAGGCTTTTAAATTCATAAAGGGGATCAACAAAGTGAACTACAAGAGGCTCTTCAGATTGAGTTCTGTTAGTAGAACAAGGGGAAATGGAAATGAACAAAAGGTAGATTCCACACAGGGGTCAAAGACATATAAGGTTTTCAAAGTAGCAAAAAACAAAAAAATAAAACAGCAATTACAATTCCCTAAAAGGCTTTTTAACGTTGATTGGAGTGTCACCTATGCCCTTATATTAGTTATATTCAAGAATAAAGCCAATAATTCATTTTTATTGTGATTCAAATGAATGTACCCTAGTAAAATGTCATTCAGTATAACACTAAGTGTTTTTTCAAAAAATTAAATTTTATTTTTTTGCTTAACAGACAAGCAAACAGACATTAACATAAATATGAACATTACAGACATTATTAGAACCATACACTGAAGATATTATGACAAACAGACATTACAGATATTTTGCTGTTGACACAAATATGATGACAAACAGTACTGTTCATATTGGGGTTAAGTGATTGGAGTTAGAGAAGAACTAAGAAGGATTATAGGGAAGAGTGCGTGAAGAGAAGAAAAAATAATGAAGGATATAGGTAAGTGTGTGTGTGTTGATAGGAAAAGAGAATATAATGAAAGAAATAAAGAAAAAGAAAAATAAAATGCCCATTTTTCATAATCACAAGGTTATATATCCATGCTTAGACTGACAGAAATATAACTACCCAGAAAAAATGGCATTATTTTATTTTGAATACCACATATTTGATGTGTCACAGGTACAACTCAAAATTTGCTAAAGGTATTTCACAAAAACTTCCTGCCATACACTGTAAAAAATTCAAAAATCTGAAAATATCTTTCACTTCATCCTTTGAGATTTGTTTTTGTCTCTCTGAGTCAACAAAACAAAGTTACTGTATTTTAATATAAAATACTGGTGTTACACTGTATGGCAATATTTTGTTACCCTGAATGACACATATCACTACGGCTCACAAATATTGATTAAATGTGATTCCTTCAGCAATAACAATAATGATCCTATAAACTATTATTAGTAGCAGCAATAGTATTTTTCTTTTAGCTATTTTTTCTTTATCTTTAAAACATGGGTTTCTTTTTAGATTGCTTGTGTATGTCGTTTTCTTGTGTAGGCCTATGCAGTATTCTGTAGCCTAACTGGGGTGTAACTTGGAATTTGGACTAATAAAGCTGTGTAAACTTTTCCCAGCCAGATTTGCAGAGTTTTGAATTCCTTCATTTTGTAGTAAACGGTTCTGGTTCAGAGATTACTGCTTGGACATCCGACTTGAAGTAGTATGTGATGTCCTTAACTTGGGGCCACGCAAATTAATTCTTTCTTTCAGCTGCTTGTTGCATGCAACTGATTTCCATCTCCTCTCCCACAACCTTCAGAACTTGGCCGACAAATGGCTGGTAATCGTAATTGACCATTACAAACTTTCCTTGTAAGTCCTCTGGTGGTTTCACCGTCGTGGACAGGCTGTCTTCTGTTTCTGCTTCTGCATTTTGGTTCTGAAAGTCCACCTCTGTTGGAGCATTGCACTCACAGGAGATGCCTGCTCGTGAGCAGAAGCAGGACACCTCCCGATGGTAGAACTTTCCAGGTTCCTTTGCGATGATCTGGTGGATTTTTAAGGTTACTTTGACAGCTGGCAACTCATTTGGAACTGCTTCATCAAATCGGTTATTCTCATCCTCAGCAATCCAGAAGTACTTTACGCTTGACTGCATTTTCTCCAGCATGGTGTAGAGCTCCTTTGGGTTCAGAACATCACCGCCATTTTTGACAAACTCCTCTGCAGAACGTTTCACGGAACCACCAACCCCATCAGGTGCACCTTTTCCGTGGGACTTTTCTGAAAAATTCCACGTTTCCTCTTTGAAACCCATGAGAAATGGCACCGTGCTCAGGAAGTAGAAATTATTTTTATTTCTATATTGCGTGACGGGGCCATCGCTCATGCAATGTAGTGTGGTCAGGGATAGGTTTTTTTCCTTCATGTCATCCAAGACTGGCTTCAGATGAGCCCACACGGCACAGTCGTCATGTCGGAGGGACTCTGAAATGGAGGCATAGGATTGGCATTCCTGTGATGTGTACACAACACTTGTGTGTATAGTTGCCTGCTTACGGCTGCCCCCAAAATGAAAAGCCGACGCGTAATTTTCAGAAATGTCCATGTGGATTACAACCACATGTTCTTAAAGTATGTCTTTTAAGTTTCGGCACTGCTCAACTTGGTGCAGCCAGTTAAACTGATGCCGCGCAAGAGCATCCAGTTTCTCGTTGAAGTTTTTAACCAAATCAAGGTGCCCGTCTCTGTTTTTTTTTTCACAAAATTTGTAAATGACCTTTCTCCGTTGCTTAATTTCTCCCTTTGCCACTGTTGCCATGAAATCGGTGCATTCTCTTCAGGTAGGGCCAGCTCTATTTCACCATAGCAACACTTTGCACAAACACGGTACATGCATTGCTTGTTCTTGAGATTACAGACAATGGAAGACAGTGACTTGGAAACACTTTTTTTCAGCAACCCGCTTTGGCTCAACCTTTCAACTAGAAGTTTCACATGTGACACGCACAGGTGTTGCGGTCATGTGCCTTCGGCTCTGTAATGTAAAATGGCCGCAGTCGTAAAAACTGTCTGCATGACTTCTTCTTTTGCGTGACCATGTCTTTCTTCCCTGAGAGAAGGCGAGTATTTTCATCTCTACTGAGAAATGCAATGACCTGTGTTTTCCTCACTAAAGACATTTTCTTTAGCCCTTGTGGCCTGTATTTTTCACTTAGATTGCGTTTTAATATATTTGACATTCGCATGCCCTTTTGTAATTTGTCGCTTTTTTGTTCTGATTGTTTCAGTTGCATTTCTTTAGTTCTCGTTTTTCGTTTTGAACACTTTGATAACTTTTTTACTTTTTCTGGAGTGGAGGAAGCAAGTGGTTGCTCCAGTGTTTGAGATTGACGCTCAAGGGATTGCTCTAGTTCTGGAGTCAAGGACTCAGATGGTTGCTCCAGCTCGGGAGGTGCAGGTTCATGTTGTACTTGTACAAGTTGTTCAGAGGCCTGCTCAAAAGAGTTTCCTTCAGTGGATACTGGAGTTAAGTTCATCACCACATTTGTTTGATTTTTTCACAGTGCCTCTGATTTAATCTCCATTTTCCCCTCTTTTTTCAGCATCAGGTTGTGTCATTGTATGGATCGGTGGATGATCAGGATTGACATGCTTCTTTCTTCTCTGATAGCTAAAAAATGAAAATTTAATAGTTATGACACTGGCGCAGGATTTGCACCCGCTAAATGTTATTAGTAGTATATTAATAGTAGGCTACACAATGATAACACTTAATCAAAGTTTAAAAGTTAAATCAACTCCCTCTCCCTTTCTCTCTCAAACATGTTTTGTTACTATTTCATTGCTAATGTTAATAATAATCACTTTACTATAATTTGAGCCTGCAGCAACACTTTACGTTGCATTATTACATGATTATTACATAATAGTTAATGTTGTAATTATGCATTTTTACACTGTAACTGATAAATTTATATTCAATGCAGGTACACAAATGCAACTTCAAGACACCTACACAAAATAGCTACATAAAATGCCCATCAAACTACTTCAATTCAAACTTGTACAGTCTCGATTTTTCATGAAGTGCCCCAAATGTGAAGCAGCTATTAACTAACATAATTCATAATCCATTTTTAATCAATAATTGTGTGTGTGTGTGTGTGATATTATATTAACTAATATAATCCATTAGTTATACCTTAACTGCAGTGCAATAAAACATTAACTACAGTGTAATTTGCATTAACTGCAACTTAATGTTAAGTGTTATCCACCCAGCTTTATATCCTATTCTGTTGCTGACAGTAGCATGAAACCATGAAAACAATACTCTGCTTTTCTTCTGGCTAGTCTTTCCTCCCTAGCAACTGGATCTGTGTTAATCTTTTGTCTATGCCGTGCAGCCCTCTCCTTATTAGAAAATGGCATCTACAGTATAAAGATAATGTGCCTTGAAATACCTTAAAATGCCATAAAATAGTTTTAAATGATAATACCTTAAAATGCCATAAAATAGTTTAAAATGATTATATTCAGAATTCATACAACAAGCAAATATGAATTGCATGATTAAACTAGTGAAAACATGGGATAACAAAGCTTCTGTCATTCAGCATAACGGGTGATATTGTGGTATAACATGAAACTTTTGTTGTGCTGAAGGACAAAAGCATGATACTTAAGGACGGATTTCATACATAAACATATTTAACAGGCAGTTCCTTGGCCACCTATATAAAGTAATGACCTTGACCTATAAAGATTATCCTTACTTTTCATATTTAATATAGCTTTTTATAAAATAATAACATTAAAAGTATGTTTTCTGTGTTGTACTGAAGGACATACGTTTTTGTCACCAAATATTATTTCAGAGATTTACTCACCTCATCACATTGATAGAGGGTCTTCAATGGGTCTTCTTTGTGATGTCACACACTGTCACA
Organism: Anguilla rostrata; assembly: GCF_018555375.3. Taxonomy (NCBI): domain Eukaryota; kingdom Metazoa; phylum Chordata; class Actinopteri; order Anguilliformes; family Anguillidae; genus Anguilla; species Anguilla rostrata. The sequence continues at coordinate 28,219,383 of NC_057939.1, read as the reverse complement.
CGATATGCTTTAAAATGTCTTTTTACCTTTGTTACACTGAATGACATTGATGAAGCGCAAAAGTCTGGACAACAGTTATTCAAGTTTAAAAAAAAATTTTTGATACAGTATGTAGCCCATTATTCTTATATATTGTTGAAAATACTAACACAATTATGCCATGGGTGTTCATTTATATTTTTAGGATGAATTTCTACATTTTAAAAACACTTTTGTCATTATAATTTTAACCCGGACAGTTACACTGAAGGACATTTTGACACTTCAATAACTCCCTTAATTTAATAGTTTGCAACGCAAATATTTATGGGTCAAAAGAAGGGTAAGGGTTGAGTGATTTAATATTATGTTTATACATATTTATCTTTTTATGTTAAATGAATGGCCTTCAGACCAAAATTACGCACCACGTCTTTGACCCACATATATTAGGAAGACTTTTTTCACACAGAGAGTAGTCAATGTGTGGAATAGCCTGCCAGGTCATGTAGTAGAGGCAGAAACTCTGGGGATTTAATCTAGCGATAAAATGGCGAGCATCATCGGGCTGAACGGCCTGTTCTCGTCATTATATTATGTTATGTTATGTTATGAGATCTGGCTAAATATCAGTGTTTCAGCATGGTTGTACTGGGAGGGTCCTCTCGCTACGAGCTGTTGACTATGGTTCTGTGGTTGCACAAACACGCTAGTTGTCCAGACGTGTGCATGTCTAATTACCATGTAGGCAGTAGGGGTGGAATTTCCTGCTCAACTGCACTTGAGTTCGTTGCAAACGGTAAAAAATAACAAAGGTGGCACCCTAGTTTGGGCTTCATGCACTAGTGAGCACTAACCATAGAAAATGAGTGGGTGACGTATCATCACTTCGTCCATATTTTTATACGGTCTGTGGGTGACACCTTCTAGTAAAACGTAAAACGACACCTTCTAGTAAAACGTCTAGTAAAAGTTTCATAAGCATTAGCCAGTTGGTTTAGAAAGAACTCAAAAGTAATAGATGAGCACATTTACAAAATGGTGGCCAATTCAAGATGACACCAACACATAAAGCACATATATATTCCTTATGATGTCTTTTGTCATTGTCGCAAGTTTGACATCTCTGCAAAGGAACTGTAATTTATAGTGGATTTTCTAAATTTTTTAATATTTGAAGCTATTTAGCACCACCAGATTGGGATCAAACTTTTTGAATTGGGATAAAACTCCTGATCATACTATTAATACACATACCAAGTTTCATAACTTTATATCAAATAGAATTATTAATAGATTATTTTTATGATAAGCCCATTAAAAATTAATCACATTCCATATATCGACATACATATATCTACATGCAAAATAATATAAAATACATACACAGGTTAAAGGGGAATTTCACTTTATAACACTTCTGCTTCTCATGACTGATATTGTCCTTCTAATGAATGTGTCACCCTTCATTTTTTGTTATCTCATTATGTTAATATTTTACGCTGTTTTGATGTTTTCCTTTACAAATGCAGGAAGAAGACCCAGGTAGTTTAGTGTCGAACTCGAGGATGCATATCATTGCGCGACTTCTGACGTGGCGTACCTGTAGACAATAACATTAGGTTGGTCATAGAAATAGTGTTGTATGACTACTAGCTAGCGAAACCGAAAATGTCTGAGGACGAAGGAGATTTTGTTTTTGATCATGGGATTGTTGTGCCCTATTGATTGGAGCCAGAATACACAGAAGAAGAGCTTGCTAATTTGCAGGCTGATCATGCGAGAGCGAGTCAGGAGCGGGCCAAGATCAAGGAACCACAGGCTATTCCCAGGAAAAACGGCAACTGGTGGTAAACATTTTATGTATCACAGACGCGATAGCGTTAGCCAGCCCGCTTAGTACCTACCTCGAGCGATTCGACCAACGATGGGAAAATGGTGGGTACAGCTCCAGGCTTCAGACGGTTGCCTTGGTAGTCAGTAGCTTCAAAGTGGTCACTGCATATCCGTACTCCTCGTTTGCGAACTTCTTCAGCTGTTATGTTGGGGTGTCTGATTACATCCAGCCATGTCTGGCACAAAGTTGCATCGCGTGAAAAACTATGAAAATGTGCTTTCAAGCCAAGTTTAACGAGGGCATTATAACAACCGGGTACAACGCACCTCATTATTACACCGATATTGCATCAAAAAGCTAGCAGATGTTAGTTTGTTCGATTTCAACGCTAAGTTAACAGAATGTTTTGCTTCGCTTCTTCTCAATTTTGCAGCGAAACGAAATCGAAGAAGAAGAAAAAACCAGAAACCGTGCTACTATGTGGACTTGCGCTAAAAAAACGTTAAGACATTTAAAATGAAATAACTAATCGAAAAATGAAGGGCAACACATTCATTAGAAGGACAATATCAATCATATGAAGCAGAAGTGTTATAAAGTGAAATTCCCCTTTTAAATAGTGAGCATGGAGTGTGGTTCAAAATGGTAGCTGGTAGTACTATTTGCAGTGCACATATGAACTTTCATGGTAATGAAGACCCAATTTCCCCGTAGGAGTACTTTGTAATTAATGGCATACTGGTTCGTACCTATCACTAAAAAGTGTCAAATTTTCATTTTATTTTTAGAAAAAATATTTCTAATTAAAAACAACCAGATTTCAATATCAAAACTTGATGCAGTTTCTTAATATTTGTACTTCTGCTTGTTCTTCTCCCTGCCAGTTGCTTGCTGCCAGCTATTGCAGTCAATAGCACCAAGCATCCTTATTTGATATGTTGTGCTTCACTTTGGGGGCTTATTCCGCTCCTACAGCTTGTTTCCAGCCCAAACCACTGCAAAGAAAGACAACTTTTTTTTTTTTTTTTTCAGTGACATGTCCTTCTGATGTCTACGATGGCGATCGTGACCACAACATTAATTTTGCCTTTTTGTTTAGCTATTTCCGTGGATAAAATCACATTTATTATTATTATTTTCTGTTAAAAACATTTAATTCATATTCAAGGAGATAGCCAACTACTACAAGTTAGATGACATGTGTAGCCGTTTACTAATACGATCGCATTTCAGCCTGGAAAATAACCCATTAAACCAGAGAAATTGCTGAGTTGACTTAGAATCTTTATCGCCACAGATTGTAGCAAGGCTGGCAGCGTCGGCATAGCAACGGACGCTGTAACAAAAAGTATGTCACAAATAACAGCTGTTTTGGAATGTCATTACATCACCCGGATCATTTTTGCAGCCCAGATTAAATTTGTGGTGACAGCACTACAATCTTTGCTATCCGATTGTATTTGATAAATAAGGATCTGCTGAGAGAAGAGAAACGACTCATGGGCAAAATTAAAAACAATATTACTGGACACTTATTACAAACAAATATTCTAAGTGAAGCTAACACTAGATGATATTATAGACTGTGCTCAAACCTATCTGGGCTGCGTTTCCCAGTCTCCTTACCGCTACGTGCGTCGTAAGGTATCCCTTAAGCTCTTCCTTTAGCTCTCGAGCTGTTTCCCAGCGTCTCCTTAGCTAAGGTATACCTTAATTAAGGTATACCTTTAAAAGGGTGGCCTGAGGCACTCGTAAGCTGTCCCTTAGCGATGCGCTCCGCGGTTTCAGCCTTATTATGCCAACATTTTGCTTTTCAAATCGACAGTTGTACTACAGTGCGCATCTAGTAGCACATCGGCATGCGAAAATGAGTTTAATATTTACTTTACGAAAAGTAATTATCCAATCAACGTGTCTGTGCATAGCACGTCGTGAGAATGTTGTCGTTTTACCTGTCTATCCCCATCATGATGGTAATTAAGTATAGGGCCTATCCATGATAATAATCCAATTTGTGAAAAGAAAAAAAAAAGTTTTTTTAAATTTATACGTAGTGGCGCTAACTTAGGATATGGCTTTTCTGACTGCATACCCTGTAGAAATTAGTTCGTTTGTGTGTGAGTCAATGATCACACTGACTTGGAACAAACCGCCGGTTTATTAAGAATATAAAACCTGTGTGTGCAAAAACAATGTTGAGTGAGTCTACTTGCATGACCGAACTAGAGCACGTTGATTGGCCTAGCCATAAACACACATACAGGTACAGTGGCTCATAATGGACAAACATAGCCAAATGATCTACATCCCCTTCCTTTAGCTCACACCTCCTATATAAAACAAAATAGCACTGGGTAAATATCAACATTTCGGAACATTTTTCTTACCATGTTGTTTTACAATTTTCGGTAAACAACCCAATAATGATATTCTTGGTTAAATTTAAGATTATCCAACAGCAAATTAAAGTGGACGAACAAATCACTTTAACAGGTAGACCTATTCATAAGGCACCCTGTATATAATTCATCATGATCATTTTCCACAGACGCGCTTTTGCCTTTCATCTACGATCATTTTTGCATTGCAGAGAAAAGTTTGCAGGAATCAGTGCAGTGCAGTGATATGCTGCTACAGTTGCCTATATATTGTGTGACAAAAACAAATTAACATTAGACCTTTGTTTCAATAAGAACAAAATAATTCACCCATATGTAGCCTATATCCTTTCCCCTGGGCTTCCACGAAGTCCCAGACTATGGCTTATATGTCCCGATTGACGCTTTTTATTTTATCCATTGTAGCCTATATGTACGTATTTATTGAAACTATCACAAGATCTCGTCTTAACGGACTCTTAAAGAGATTAGCAGATAATCTCTAGTAGGCATAGCTTCCTCTTCTGCAATATTAGATTGATGTAAAATGATTATGACAACACGTGTAATATTAAAACGTCATTCACAAGCCTTTACAAGTGAGACAATCGATTCGCTTGGCATCGATTGATAAACTTTTCAGCACCACAGTGAAGGCCAGCTCCAACTTACGATGTACCTTTAAGTTGTCCCTTAAGAGTTGCCTTAAGGTATAGTCTGGGAAACACTCGTAAAAAAGCGGTTTCCCTTAAGAAGGTATACCTTAAGAACCTTTGTAAAACGTTAAGGTACATCGAAACTCGGAAACGCAGCCCTGAGTATTGTAAGTTTCACAGTCAAACCACGAAGTTCCATGAATAACCATTTATAAACGTAAATCTGACTCACAAAATACACACAGAAATGTTATGGGTAGCCTTGTCCTTAAAATAAGAGCAGCGGTCCTTTGACTGCAAGTCGCTGTTCTAGGTCCACAAGTCCCATGGTCGAAGTGTGAACAGTCAGCTATAGATTTGACTGCACACATCTACTATCAAATTTGCCTCTGCTGGGACTCTGAGATCCCTTCTCTCAATCACAGGGGCAAGTATTAGTCGCAACCTATTTCAAGGTTCCATAAATAGTTTAGGAAATATTTTCAACTGTAAATAAGATTGAACTTTTTAAAAGATCATTTGGAAATGTACACTCGTGAAGTGCACTTTTTTGCGTTAGACCACAAACCCCTGAATACTCATATGTTTAGGGTTTATACTGGAGTCAAATATGTATCTAAATGTATTTTTGATTTTTGAGTACTGGTGAGACTTGAAAATACCTGAGAAAGAAACAAGTTACTAGCCAAAATGTATAGACCACAAGAAAGAAACTGTATTTGGAATGCTGGTGGAAAAACAAATCACACACACACGAACGCACACACACACACACACACAAGAAGATCTGGAGGCATAAGAATCTGTTAACATTTTTTTTAACCTAAATATTAAAACATACCTTTCGGCCTAGATTTTAAGTAAGGGCGCATTCATTATAGTTCTATTATACATTTAGTTTTACTCAGATTTTATTGATTTGTCTACGTGTTAAGGCTGTCAAAAGTACCATGAAATTGAGTTTGAATATTAGCTTTTGTAATTAGTTAGCATTAAAATATATTCGAATATCATTTGCTTATAATTCACAAAAATAAGCTGCTTATTGTCGGGCGCAATATGCACGTGACGCTCCCTCTAAACTGGCCTGCGCGTTATTTTCCACAAGCGGGCAGTAGAATAGAGGACATCGGTGAAGTTTCATACTAGGTTACTACATCTGGGCCTCATTTATAAAACATATTTTAGATCAACTGTGTGGCGCGTATGTAGAAAATCACGTCAAAGTAGTGTTTATAAAATTTCAACCATGACTCGATTTGACGGCGCTGAAGTTGGCTCCCGATTCGCAGCTCCCGATTCTAAATTTCCGGTCCACCTTAAATCGGTTGCGTTATATGATTGGATGGTTTCGCGGTTTGCAAAGGCTATAATTTGCTTCTAAAAGTGAGATATGGGGTCCTGGTCTACATCCTACCCCATTTCTGTGAAATTTTAACGTACCATTTTGGGGAGAAATTCCAATCCAAAATTTCACTTTTATATTAGCCTGCGTTGGATTACATTGGATGTTTGAAGTGGGATTATTAAAAAATGCTACAGTAAAATTTCATAGTAATTGGGTAGGATGTAGACCACGACCCCTTCTGCCAGGAACAAGTGTCAGAATTTTCTGAACTTGTAATTTTGGAGAGATATTTCAATCCAAATGTTCACTTTTTTCAATTGCCATCTATTGGATTACATGGAAAGTTTGAAGTGGGATTATTAAAAAATACTACAGTAAAATTTCACAGAAATGGGGTAGGATGTAGACCAGGACCCCTTCTGCCAGGAACAAGTGTCAGAATTTTCTGATCTTTTACATTTGGAGAGAAATTCTTATCCACACTTTCATATTTATCTAATGTCCATTTTTCAATAGGATTGTATTACTGTATTTGTTTATATTGACCGTTTGGAGTTTTATTTGCATATGGTGCAGTGATATTTCATCCACACCATTTCAAATGTACATTATTTCCTGTTATGTCATACACACGTAATGTTGAGACGATTAGATTTTGAGGAGAAAACAAAATGCGTGACACTTGGGTATCTGATATTTCAGTATTACAGAAAGCGTTGTCTTAGTGAAGTGAACGTAACAAAATTTAAAAAATTAAAAATAATAATAATAATAATAATAAAACTAATTTCAAATCACCACCTTTGTTCCATTTCTCACTTGAGCCGTATCTCACTTATAAGCCGCGTTTCCACCAAAATTACCCGGAACTTTCAGTCCCAGGAACTACTTTACCAGGAACTAAAAGGTTCCTTCAGCCAATGGTTGTCTGCGTTTCCACCGGGGTCTAAAGTACCGCGAAGATTAGACAAATTAGCCCACTGACGTTGTCGTCGGTCCATCTGTCATATGATTTCTTCTGTAACCCCATACTACCACCGAAGTAGCCTACATTATTTTCTAATAACCGGGACAGCCCGGAGGGGTTTATTCCACTTATATACAATGGGTTACCAACAATGACTATATATGGTTACTTTTGTATTTATTGATTTTCATATATCCTCTCAAACACATTCATTAACAGCAGAAAACATGCACACGTTGTAAACAATTTGCTGTTTTATTACTTTCTCGTCGTCAATTCCATATAGGCTAATCGCAAAATGACAAGAATAGAACGAAAACTCGGACTTGCGTGAAAATGTACATTAGTAGTGGTACAGCCACCGTTTGCTTTCCTTCGAAGTTACTGCTAGCCGAGCAGCGAAGTATGCCCTCCAGATGCGAACCATGCTCCATAAATGAGTCCATAGTCTTCCTGGTCTTTTCGTGGAATTGAAAAATGGCAGTAAAATTGAGTAAAATTACGGCAGTCTGAAAAAGCTAAAGGGAAGATTACTAGAATTAACCAGTTATTTTACCCGGATAAAAAGTGCGGAAGGTGATTTCCAGTTTGCTTGTACTGTATCACCAATGTTAATTATGCAGAACTACCGCATACCTCACATAACTGTATCAAACGTTTTGAGTCAATTACAACGGGCTAACAAAGAAAATCCGGAAGAAAATATTCAGCACCCGAATTAATCCGTTTGAATGTTTTGGTAGCCTACGTAATATGCTGTCCCAGCACGAATGCTTAGCATTTTATAAAACGAATACTAAAGCAAGAAAAGAACAGAAGAGCACACGTTATAATTCCAAGACGTTGACAGGCTATAACCAAAAGTAGGCTACTGCGCCGCATAACATACAAGTTTGATTTGTTATTATGAAAATAAATTGGTTTGCCGCTGCATATTTTCAAACATGGCGGGTAATGGCGGAAAATAAATACAACACAAATGCTACGAGTACTCGACCAATCAGAAATGTTCAGCGCTGCAAGCTCCACCCAAAAGGTTCCTGTACTTTCGGAAAGTACTACCCCCCGAGCAGGAACGTTTTGGGGGTAAAACAAAGCCCCCAGAACTAAATTTAGACCCTAGTTCCTGCGGTGGAAACGCACTGAGTTCCTCAAAAGGTTCCTAGTTCCGGGGTATAGTTCCTGCGGTGGAAACGCGGCTTTAGAAGCAAATTATAGCCTTTGCAAACCGCAAAACCATCCGATCATATAACGCAACCGATTTAAGGTGGACCGGAAATTTCGAATCGGGAGCTGCGAATCGGGAGCCAACTTCAGCGTCGTCTCGATTTGACCGTGGAAAGGGTTGTGGCTCTATAGCCGCGTTTCCACCGCAGGAACTATACCCCGGAACTAGGAACCTTTTGAGGAACTCAGTGCGTTTCCACCGCAGGAACTAGGGTCTAAATTTAGTTCTGGGGGCTTTGTTTTACCCCCCAAAACGTTCCTGCTCCGGGGGTAGTACTTTCCGAAAGTACAGGAACCTTTTGGGTGGAGCTTGCAGCGCTGAACATTTCTGATTGGTCGAGTACTCGTAGCATTTGTGTTGTATTTATTTTCCGCCATTACCCGCCATGTTTGAAAATATGCAGCGGCAAACCAATTTATTTTCATAATAACTTCAAATCAAACTTGTATGTTATGCGGCGCAGTAGCCTACTTTTGGTTATAGCCTGTCAACGTCTTGGAATTATAACGTGTGCTCTTCTGTTCTTTTCTTGCTTTAGTATTCGTTTTATAAAATGCTAAGCATTCGTGCTGGGACAGCATATTACGTAGGCTACCAAAACATTCAAACGGATTAATTCGGTTGCTGAATATTTTCTTCTGGATTTTCTTTGTTAGCCCGTTGTAATTGACTTAAAACGTTTGATACAGTTATGTGAGGTATGCGGTAGTTCTGCATAATTAACATTGGTGATACAGTACAAGCAAACTGGAAATCACCTTCCGCACTTTTTATCCGGGTAAAATAACAGGTTAATTCTAGTAATCTTCCCTTTAGCTTTTTCAGACTGCCGTAATTTTACTCAATTTTACTGCCATTTTTCAATTCCACGAAAAGACCAGGAAGACTATGGACTCATTTATGGTGCATGGTTCGCATCTGGAGGGCACACTTCGCTGCTCGGCTAGCAGTAACTTCGAAGGAAAGCAAACGGTGGCTGTACCACTACTAATTTACATTTTCACGCAAGTCCGAGTTTTCGTTCTATTCTTGTCATTTTGCGATTAGCCTGATATGGAATTGACGACGAGAAAGTAATAAAACAGCAAATTGTTTACAACGTGTGCATGTTTTCTGCTGTTAATGAATGTGTTTGAGAGGATATATGAAAATCAATAAATACAAAAGTAACCATATATAGTCATTGTTGGTAACCCGTTGTATATAAGTGGAATAAACCCCTCCGGGCTGTCCCGGTTATTAGAAAATAATGTAGGCTACTTCGGTGGTAGTATGGGGTTACAGAAGAAATCATATGACAGATGGACCGACGACGTCAGTGAGCTAATTTGCCTAATCTTCGCGGTACTTTAGACCCCGGTGGAAACGCAGACAACCATTGGCTGAAGGAACCTTTTAGTTCCTGGTAAAGTAGTTCCTGGGACTGAAAGTTCCGGGTAATTTTGGTGGAAACGCGGCTTATGTCAGGTCTTCACTTGACGTATGCACGCAAGTTTATTTGATAAATGAGCCCCCTGCAGTTTCTATAGCCTAATGTGCAAATGAATAAAGCACTTCTCGGGGATGTAATTTGCCACAACTCGGCATTTATTAATCACAATAATAGGGAAATTATTGTTTATAGGAAATCCTTGTTTATTTCATAACACAAAAACTATTCAAACAGCTAATATCTGTAGCCTAAAACAAAATAGATTACTTACTCTGTTTAGTTTGTTTAAACTTCTTTCATCATCCAATTTTATCAATATCTTCAGAACAGAAAGCTGCCATGGGAACATTATTTAGCCTAAATTGTTAGCTGACCAGTAGCGTTAGCACAGGAAATGAACTTTGCGTGCATGAACATGATTCGCCGCATGAAATTAAAGCCTGTATATTTATGTTAATTACAAAACACGAGATCCAAAACTAATATTCAAATGCTCAAATTTGGGTTTGAACTTAAAAAAAAAAAAAGTTTTTGAATAGTTTTCGAACTTCGAATATTTTTTGACAGCCCTACTACTTGTTCTCATCATATTTACTGTGAAGCACTATTTATTGAAAACTTGGACTATATACATAAAGCTTACATTGAACACCCCCACCAAGGAAAAGAGAACAAATTTTGAAACACCATCATTATAAAAAGTTTGTGTCCCCAAACTGCCAGTCCTTGGTTTTCAGGAGCTGGTATTAAAACGGCAGGACAGTGCTGTAATTTTTCAGATGAATTCAGAGCCATCTCTACACTGTCTCTGTATCTTTATGTAGAAATACAGCAAATAAAATAGCATAAACAGGACAAAGCAATATTAACACAACTGGAGACAGAAAACAAATTAATTGTAAATATTAAAAATAATGGATTGTAGGTTACACACAGTTCAATGACAGAATGTTTTAAGGAGGCATTCTGAAGAGGACACAGGCTGGGCAGTCCTGCTGTCTTCAGGTGAACCATTCTACCTGGAAATTCTATCTATTAATTTAAATTATTGTCAGAAGGTAAAACCTGAGCATAACCCTGCTAGCATTACAGCCTGGATCACGAGGGACCTTGGAATCTCATACCCAGGATACGCTCAGTGATCCCAGCATTTTGGAGTGGACCTGAATCCTAGAAGCCTCCACCCCCATCGCCGTGCAGTGTCATAAATTACCCAGAAGGCCAGAGTGGAATGGCGACTGACACGGCACTCTTGAGTAGCTATGGTACGGTACAATACCTGTGACCCACACCATGATGAGCATCTCAGTACAGCTGAAGCGTGTGGTCTTGACCCGAAAGATCTGGGTGGGGTAGTCTGTGACGGTCATGTTGGGCAGGGTGTTGATCCCCTCAAAGCGGTCCGAGGCATTGAACACCAGGAGGCAGAGGAAGATGATGAAGGATGCGGCGTGGGCTACAAACTTCATGAAGGGGCTCCGCAGGACCTTCCCCAACTTGGGGGGGGGGGGGGGATGGCAGGACAGATGGAGGGGGGGGGACATGAAGGGACAGCAGGTTTAGTCATCTTCACATAAATCATTGTTTCATCTCATATGCAAAAAATTTGTTAGAACTCTTCCCTTTTATGAAATGCAATAATGTATTTTAATCCATGAACCTGATATTCTAACTCATAAATGCACATGCTGTATGAGTATAATAACTACTAAGATCGACTGGGGTCAAAGGCAGATTTCACTTGGAAAACCTGCAGGAATGGTATTCAGAGAACAGGACAGTGTTTTTCTGTAAGAACTGTCTTCCTGTTTCTAAAGGGGGCAAAGTATTTCTAGTCATAAAAAGCTCTTGCACCAGTACCTGTCCCCAAGCACAAATGTGAAAAAGGCTTTTAGTGTTAAACCAAAATAATAGACCTGAAACTACAAAAGGCTACCAGCAATGTCACTTATACTAGACCACATCAATACATACACCCAATACCCAGGACAGACTGACCTAAGGCTCATTTGGGGCCTGTGAATGAAGAGTGAACAACAAAATCAATTTACTTCCAATTGAAGCATTTAGCAGAGGGTCCGAGACACCTTTCTTTTCTGAAATCCTGTCATTACATTACATTACATTATAGGCATTTAGCAGACGCTCTTATCCAGAGCGACGTACAACAAGTGCATAGGTTTCAAGATGTAGAGGCGCAAAAGAAACACTAGAGTGAAGTAAGGATCGTAGTGCCAGAAGTGACCACATCGATCAGGACTCCAACCCTGTAGAGTAAGCTTGTTCAGCAGCAAGAATCCTACCAAGTACAAAGTACAAACTAGCACTGGAATCACACCTAATCATACAAAAACAATCCTACCAGATACACTAACATAATCAAATTATCCTAGCTAGGTACAATGAGCTGAACTATAGGCTAGGGAGGGTTGGGGAGAGGTGCAGCCTGAAGAGATGAGTCTTCAGTCTGCGTTTGAAAGTGGTGAGATTCTCTGCTGTTCTGACCATCACGGGGAGGTCATTCCACCAGCGAGGGGCCAGGACAGACAGCAGACGGGAGCGGGAAGTGCAGACGCGAAGAGGGGGAGGTGCCAAGCGTCCAGAGGTGGCAGAACGGAGAGGTCTGGCTGGTGTGTAGGGTCTGATGATCCTCTGAATGTACCCTGGTGCTGACCCTTAGCTGCCTGGTATGCAAGCACCAAGGACTTAAATTTGATGCGAGCCATAACAGGCAGCCAGTGGAGGTCAGTGAGCAGGGGGGTGACATGGGAATGTCTGGGGAGGTTGTAGACCAGACGCGCTGCAGCATTCTGGATGAGCTGCAGGGGTCTGATGGCGGATGCTGGCAGACCAGCCAGTAGCGAGTTGCAGTAGTCCAAGCGGGACAGGACCATCGCTTGAACCAGGAGCTGGGTTGCGTAGGTGGTGAGGAAGGGGCGGATTCTCCGGATGTTGTACAGGAAGAACCTGCACGTTCGACTCACCGCCGTGATGTTCTGGGAGAGGGACAGTCTGTTGTCCATCACCACTCCAAGGTTTTTGCGGTGGGTGATGATGACACCACAGTGTCCCCAGGGAAATAGAAAAGTCAAGAAGGTTAGAGGATGGAGCAGGGATGAAGATCATCTCCGTCTTGCCTGGGTTCAGCTTAAGATGGTGGTTATCCATCCAGCTCTGGATGTCCCTCAGGCAGGCAGAGATGCGAGCAGAGACCTGAGTGTCAGAGGGCGGGAAGGAGAGAAAGAGTTGGGTGTCATCGGCATAACAATGATAGGACAACCCATGGGCAGAGATTACAGGACCAAGAGATTGGGTGTACAGGGAGAATAGGAGGGGACCAAGGACAGAGCCCTGGGGAACTCCTGTGACAAGGGGGCGAGGTGCTGATACTGCACCAGCCCAGGCGACTTGGAAGGAGCGACCGGAGAGGTAGGACTCAATCCAGTCAAGTGCTGTGCCACAGATCCCCATAGCTGCCAGGGAGGACAGGAGGATGGGATGGTTGACGGTGTCAAAGGCGGCAGAAAGGTCTAGGAGGATCAGGACAGATGAATGGGAGGCTGCTTGTGCGGCGTGAAGCGACTCATTGACTGAGAGGAGTGCGGTCTCTGTCGAGTGGCCAGGTCTGAAGCCAGACTGGTAGGGGTCTAGGAGGTTGTTCAGGGAGAGAAAAGAGGAGAGTTGATTAGAAGCAGCTCGTTCAATTGTTTTGGATAGGAAAGGGAGAAGGGAGACAGGACGGTAGTTCTGGATGACAGAGGGGTCCAGAGTGGGCTTTTTCAGCAGTGGGGTGACGTGGGCCAGCTTGAAAGAGGAGGGAAACGTCCAGAAGACAAGGAGGAGTTCACGAGGGAGGTGACATATGGGAGGATGTCAGGTGTGATGGTCTGGAGGAGAGAGGAAGGGATGGGGTCAAGAGCACAGGTGGTAGGGTGGTGGGAGAGTAGGAGCTGGGAAACATCAGAGTCAGTGAGGGGAGAGAAAGTGGAGAAACAAGGGGAGGGAACAGAGCTGGGGGAGTGGGGAAGGGTGGTGGTGGACGTGAAGGAGCTGCGGATGTCTGCAATTTTCTCATCGAAGAAAACTGCAAAGTCATCTGCAGCGAGGGAGGACTGAGGTGGGGAAGGAGTGCTGAGGAGAGAGGAGAAAATGGAGAACAGCTGATGAGGGTTAGAGGCAGATTTATGGATTTTTGTTTGATAATAATTAATTTTGGCAGAGGTTACAGCGGTAGAAAATGTAGCTAGTAGAGACTGGTAGGCAGACAGGTCGGATTGAGCCATGGATTTCCTCCACTTCCTCTCCGCTGCACGTAGGCTGGCCCGGTTGGTTCGGAGGGGGTCAGACATCCACGGACTGGGAGGGGACGAGCGTGCCTGCCTGGAGACTAGAGGACAGAGAGAGTCAAGTGCTGAGGAGAGCGAGGAAGACAGAGTGGAGGATGCAGAGTCAGTGGGAAGGTTGGAGAAGGATTCAAGAGTGGGGAGTGAAGCAGTGACACTGGAAGCGAGAGAGGAGGGAGAGAGGGAGCGGAGATTCCGGCGGACCATGACAGTAGGAGTGGATGGAGGGGAGGGAGGGAGGGAGTAAGAGGGAGGGAGAAGGAAATGAAGTGGTGGTCAGACTGGTGCAGAGGGGTCACTGTGGGATTGGAAGAGGAGCAATTCCTCAGGATAACCAGGTCTAGGAGATTGCCAGCTTTGTGTGTTGGTGGGGAGTGCATTAGGGAGAGATCGAATGAGTGAAGTAGAGGCAGGAAGGCTGCGGAGTGGGAGGCATCAAGGTGGATGTTGAAGTCTCCCAGGAGGATCAGTGGGGTGCCATCCTCTGGGAAGGAGCTCAGCAGGGTGTCGAGCTCATCAAGGAAGTTTCCCAGGGGCCCTGGAGGGCGATAGATAACTACAATATACAAGTTAACAGGATAGGTGATTGAGACAGAGTGGTATTCAAAGGTAGAGATGGAGAGGTGAGAGAGGGGTCATGGTTCTGTATTTTCTGTTTCTGTTTTTCCATGTTGGGCCGCCAGATGGCGGCACTTCTGTTTTGTGTCCTGCTCGTTCCCCTGTTAATTGTATTATTGTTTTCCATTATTGTCTCGTTATTCTATCATTGTTCCCACCTGTGTCTTTTTATCCCCTCCTATTCTGGTTTGATTGTTCTTTGAGTTCACCTGTGTCTTGTTACCCCTGTCTATTTAAGTTCTTTGTCCCCTTGACTCAGGTGCTGGTTCCTTGTGTTTGTTTCCAACTTGTGCTTGTTCCTGACCTGTATGTATTGTCTTGCGTTTCTTTTATGTGTATGCCTGTGTGTTCCACATGCCTGTACCCTGCCTGCCTGTGTTCTGTTCTGTGTTTTTTTGTTCTTAAGAATTTTTTGAGTTTGTTGTTTTGCCTTTCGTGGCCTTATCTGTTCCCTGTTTGTGTTTGCCTTTTTTGTTGTTGTAGTAAAGTCCTTATTTGTATCTATCCTTTTGAGTTTCGTGTGTTTTTCATTCTGCACCTGGGTCCTAACCCCCTGAACCACGACAAATCCATGTATACACCTGGGTAATTTACTGAAGTAATTCAGGTTACACAGCTCTGCTCAAGGGTACAACAGCAGTGCCTCACCTGGGAATTGAACCTGTACACATGGTCCCTTTCAGAAACTGAATATACTGAAAATATATTGAAATAGAACATATTAAGATGTTGAAATGCAAACACATAATCTGTTTAGTCCTACTTTTGGATGTTGCAATAATAAACTGCTTTGAAATATATATAAATTGTATTTACAAATGAACAAATAAACAGACTTCAACTGATACAAAATGCTGCTGCCAGAGTTTTAACCAGATTAAAGAAACATGATCATATCACCCCTGTACTACAAACCCTGCACTGGCTCCCGGTATCTTTTAGAATAGATTTTAAAATTCTCTTATCGGTTTTTAAATCACTTAATGGTATTGCACCTCCCTATTTAGCAGATATGCTTTTAAATTATGTGCCCGGCAGATCCCTGAGGTCCTCTGGTACTGGCCTTCTGACTGTTTCAAGGGTTGGGGCCAAGAGAAGTGAGGGGGCATTCAGTTTCTGTGGCCCTAGCCTTTGGAACAGATTGCTGGAGGGACTGCGGGGTTCTGCATCTGTGGACACTTTCAAAAAGAATCTCAAGACTTACCTTTTTAGCATTGCTTTTAGTTAGGGCATCCATATTCTTTTGTAATCATTTTAATCTTAAATCATTTTATTAATTTTTTTATCTTATATTTTATGAACTTTTATGTATAACCTGATTTTTAAGTTCTTCATTTTCATTTTTTTGTTCAGCACATTGTGTTGCAAATTTGTATGAAATGTTCTCTATAAATAAAGGCTGATTGATATTTATTAATATGTCTATGTATTTACAGTATATTGCAGTATATTCCTTTGTGTATGGGGAGAAAGACTAGAGCCTATATTCATAATGTATCTCAGTCTACGAGGTGCTGATATAGGATGAGTTTTCCCTGGTCCAAATCTTAAGTTTGTTTATTATGAGCTAAAAGGCAAAAAAGGTGATTTATGTTTTTGAGAGAGGTTTTCTCACAAGAAATCCTCACAAAAGGTGCTGCAAACACTGGAGAGTGTTTTATAAGCTGGTTGTAAGACCAAAGTTTTATTATCACTCAAAATAAGCTAGGGTAAGGTAGCTATGAATTATTCATGAACCTTACAAAGCCATCCTACAAAAACATACTCGTGCAAGGTGCAGAGGTTGTGATGGTGTAGCACTTCCTATACAGGTTGCAAGGGTCATTCCAGTTCCATATTGGTTTGTTCTTCATCTATCCTCTCTTGCAAAACAACAGTTCCCTTGTTACATGTCATAAATTTCATCACAAAATATCTCACTTGAGGGAAGAAAGCAAAAGAAGAGAATGTGTTAATCCCTTAAACCCCATTTAAAACTTTAGGGCTTTTTGTAAGAATCCCCTTCTCTTAAATAAACCCCATTATCTCCAAAACTATATACAGTGCAGATATGGTTCAAATCTTCAAAGGGCACATCTGTACCAAAATGACCAAATCCTATCATTCTATGGGAGTGTCACTCAGTAAACATAGGGGACATATTTATTCTGAAAACCATCAAAGGAATCCAGAAATCTTAGTGATAAAATATAAAATTGAATCATAAACGATTTACAGTAATATAGTGCCCCTTATTACTACTGCAATGTCTTTTATGCAAAGCATTTGCTGATAAACAAACAAACCTCCAAGAAAGCATGCACTAAGCTTCCATTCTTGCAATGCGAAAACGCAAAGTGAAAGTAAGTCAGTACGCAGTAGAATAGCTTAGCCATAGTTTCAGCTAGAAGGAAGCCGTAAGCTATGTTCGAAAGCTATATAAATACTTGAAAAACTCGACACTGTATGATTATTGCAACTAGTATGGGGTTTCCAAGCAGGGGCAAAAGTCATGATGGATAGATCTTAGAGGGAATTTAGTAGTAGTAGCTTGCTTTTAGGTAATTTACTCGGAACTGGAATGTCCAGTTGAGATCATTTTTTCACTGTTTGTAAGGTAAGATATTGCTTTTTTAGGAAAACTGCACTTTCGATGTCTGACATTCAATTTATGTTCATAGAAATACTTGTTTTCAAATGCTCAAGAAAACGCTTTCAGTTCACTGGAAATCACGCATAATGAATAATGAATAATGCTAGCCTGTATACAAAGAGCAGGTTGATTGCTTAGAGGATCAGAGGGGGATTTAGCAATATCAGTGTCATCACTGTAGTATTAGCAGTTATTTGACTTGTTGCAGGCAGTTATTACATTATAAAATACCATAGTAATCAACCTAGTGTGTCAATTTCAGCCCTCCTAAAGGCTATTATTAGACACCTGAGTCTAATTGGGGTTAAAAACAATTAAGGTGGAACCGAATAAAGCCTGGGACTCACCCTGCTGCAGGGAGCGAACCAATAGCCAACAGCCAGCAGGGGCAGCCCAAGGGCCACAACCAGCACCACTAGGCACTTCACTGCTATGAACTGTTCCCTCAGCCCCGATAGATTCTCATACCAGATTGTGAGGAGCTGCTGCTGGCAGTTTGGATGGGCCACAAACTGTAGAAAGAAAGAACAACAACAACAACAACAACAACAACAACAGCAATAATAACTAGAAAGA
The DNA here is from genome assembly GCF_018555375.3 of Anguilla rostrata. Lineage (NCBI taxonomy): Eukaryota > Metazoa > Chordata > Actinopteri > Anguilliformes > Anguillidae > Anguilla > Anguilla rostrata. The sequence continues at coordinate 28,201,389 of NC_057939.1, read as the reverse complement.
TTACAATTCCTGAAGGAATTGTGTGGGCTTGCTTCAAATTCCAACTGGCACTGTCCTCAAGCCTCAATGCATTTCAATGAGGGCGCATAGCTCAGAAGAAGCACAAAACCGTCCAGACCCACGGCGCACCATAGCGTTACATATACAGCCAGGGATCAGCAAGTAGCGATTATGTTCCAGGGATGAGTCATATCCTAAAAGTGTCATGAGTAAAACCTGGCTAACTATATAGCTAGCTAGCTATGGCATGTCCTCACCTCTGTAACGTTATTTGTTGTCCTCCGTGTGTCTAAGCATCTGTATCGGTGGTTGTACCGTCCGTGTGTCCATACATCTGTATCGGTGGTTGTAGCTGTGTGTCATTAGCTCCTACTCATGCGTGCAGGATAGTATCCATATGCGGGTTGTAGCTGTGTGTCCGTAGCTCCTACTCCTGCGTGCAGGATAGCATCCGTACGCGCTAACTAGGTTAACTAAAGTAGGCAAAACGCTAACATGTTAGGGTTACGGATAGCTAAAGTAACGTTAGGCGATAAAGCTGTGCATAAAAATCTTGTGCCGTTGGATGTGCGTCCTACTAAACGTCCGTGAGTGAGTGACCACCTGCGCATGCGTCCTACTAAAGCGTTGCACTAAACGTCCATGTGCGACCCTCTATGGACCACAAAAAAGTTGAATATTTCAAAAAGTTTTGAATATTTCAAAAATCTGAATACAAGCAAAAATGTTTGGAACTAGCCGGTCATTTTGGTGAAAAAAGTTTGAATGTACTGCAAAAACTGTAGGACTAGTTAGAGCTAGAAAGATCCGCAGAAAGTGCAGATAATACATATGAAAGAAAACAAGAGTGGGCTTGCTGGAAGCAAGCATAGCCCACTAATAATAATAATAATAATAATAATAATAACAAAAACTTTCATTTATTAAAGCACTTTTCTCAATGGTCAAAAGTGCTTTAATCAAGGGGAAACAGAGAAGAGAAAGGAAGAGCAGGAGGAGGAGGAGGACCGCACACATTAAACAGTAGCAGCACACCCGGCGTTTCAGCTATCGCCATGCTTTCTGCCATCTCTGATCTCTGACTGGCCTTGGCATTGAGGTTCATGGTGACCATTTGCATTTTAATAGGGTCCTGTGTGCACAACACAGGGCGGAGCAAGGTGTACGCACGTTAAAGGGCCTGATCAAAGGCGGGACATCACATGCTTGCCACCTGCCCCTGTAACAGGAAACCACTCCCTCACTCGTGAGACAGAAGCGTCCAATCAAACCATGCAGACCTGACCCTGACAGAGCATTCTGGGACCTGTGAGGAGTGGGTGGGGTTGGTGGGGCAGGTTTGTGTAAGTAGTGTATGGATTGAAAACCATGGCTATATTTCTGCTCTCACAACCAGGCACCTTGTTGATTGTCATTACTGAGTCAGGGTCAAACTGGTTGGTGGGGTGGGGGTGGGGTTTGGCATCCTCAAGTGTGCACAGTGAACTGGATCAAACTGACAGGTTTGAAAAAAAACTCCATTGAGCATAAGGGATGTGGCAGTTACAGCTGACCCACAACAGTAATGGCTTATCTTCCATGTAAGGAAAATGGGAATAAAATAAAAAAACATAACCAAACTAATTAGGTCTCCTGTAGCAGCTAAGCACAATCCTCTAGCAGGGAGGCCGCTGGATAAATAGATATTCAAATTTTTTATGTTGTGTGTCAGAGTTAATAGATGACAACTGTTTTGAGACCCAAACAAGTTGGACCTGAACCACTGTGCAGTGGGTGAATACTTCCAAGTTGCAGCAATGGGAAGTAGTCCAACTGTTCTGATTTCTCCAATATGACATGAACGGCATTATTCCTGCGCCATATTAACACAAATATTATACATATTCATAGAGGAACATGACCAAGCACACTGGGGCATTGGAAATATTCCTGTCATAAGAAAGTAGAGAAGACAGACAGCAAAAGGTGACCATCTGGTAAGTCCATAGAATGTTGCGACTCCTGGGAGAACAGGCAGCTGGAATAAAGGGGAAAGGCAGCACCGCAGGGGAGAGGAGTAACTGACCTTCTTGACCTCGTACTTAATGGCCAGTTTGACACGACTGAGGAGGGTGCGGTGGCATTGCCCTTCCTCCAGCTCCTTGCTGATGTCACCATTCAAAATAGCGTCCACCTCCTCTGTATCCCGGCACAGGTCCAGCACGCCCACCACAAAGTCCTTGCACTGCATAGACAGCTTGCGATATTCATTCTGGATGGGGTGATATTGGGGGGGGCGGGGGGGATTTGTGGTTACAAACTAAATTGTTTACAACTGGTGAAACCCAAAAGCCTCTTCTTAAATATGTATGCTGCTTACACAGCAGAAATAAGAGTATGTACACACACACACACACACACACACACACAGTACATGCCAAAAGTATTAGGCCACCACTGGTTTAAAAAAAAAAAAAAACTTCTGGTAGAGTAGAATTCAGTTAATTTATCAGTATTTATTGAATAACAAACCAAAGTACAAACATTTTTTTAACATTACTGCCCATCAGCAGGACCCTTGTAAGTGTGGAAATCTTAAGGTTCTTTACAATTTCTAGTTTCTAGCCACAATGGCTTCTATGGCTCCAATCTCTAGCATTAGGGATGAGCGAGTACACCATTATCTGTATCTGTATCTGTATCTGTTCAACCAACAAAATTATCTGTATCCATATCCATACTCGGAATGGGCGGGGCTTAAACCGGAAGTGGACGGGGCATAACCGGAAGTTGGTATTTTAACCTCTTAGCGCAAAGCCCCTAGTGGTCGGCACACCGGCGTGCCGAGATTACTGAACTCAGACATTCAGTGCTACTTCAACCAAAGTATGAGTTAAAAACAGAAACGCTTTGTTTTAGTTTCATTAGTAGACCATACATGACAACTATGCCGAATACGGAGTTTCGCCGCTCCACCATTGTCACTCTGGTCATTCATTTAACACGCACCCCCTTCCTGCAGTCTCATCTGCAACTAACCCCCCCACCCATGACATAATGGACAATATCTGTCTGAGCATTCATAAAAATATTCTTTCACCACGCAAAAATCGTATTCCATCATTGCAACAAGATAAACCCGACAATAGCCCTAAGATATGCCAATACAGCAGTGAAAACGCTGCTCACTGAATAACGAAATAAACGAGACAAAGTTTTAAAAAATGATACCATGTCATTCTACAGTCAATATCGGGGAATAAATACAAAACCTTACCATTGGTTTTACGCATACCGCATGTGATGCTTGGGTACCTTCCAAAATAGCCGGCGTGCCGACCACTAGGGGCTTTGCGCTAAGAGGTTAAAATACCAACTTCCGGTTATGCCCCGTCCACTTCCGGTTTAAGCCCCGCCCATTCCGAGTACGGATACGGATACAGATAATTTTGTTGGTTGAACAGATACAGATACAGATAATGGTGTACTCGCTCATCCCTAGTAAATAGAATGCTACATGCAAAAAGTGCAGTTTTTCTATAAAAAAAGCAACTTCTTACCTTACAAGCAGCAAAAAAAATATCTCAATTAGCCATTCCAGTGCTGAGTAAATGACCAAAAAACCAAGCGACTACTACCCTCTCTAAGATCTACCTATTGTGACGTTTGCCCCTGCTTAGAAACCCCATACACGTTACATTATTCACACAGAGTCAAGTTCTACAAGCTCAGTTACATAGTTTTCGAACATAGCTCACAGCTTCCCTCTAGCCGAAACTACAGTTTAGCTATTCAACTGTGTACTGACTTACTTTCACATAGCACAAAAGTGGAAGCTTAGCACACACTTTCTTGGAGCTTTGTTTGTTTTATGCAAATGATTTGCATGAAAGACACTGCAGTACTGATAAAGGGCACTATATTATTGTAAATCGTTTATGATTTGATTTTATATTTTTGTCATTTTCCTCCTTGTGAGCTCTCACTCTGTTGTGATCAGGAGGTTTACTGCTGACAACAGTCTGGCAGCTGATTGCAGGTCTGAGCACTCAGCAAGGTAAAACTAAGTGGTTTGATTGTTTCTATGGGAATTTAGTTTGTGTATTAATTAACCATTATGAACACAGCTCTTCAGACCATACCTTGGACTAACTATCACTCCCAATCTGGGATCATTTTTTAAATCCCCCTCTTTCAAGCTACACATGTACCTTATTGTACTTTGCATCATTATCTTGATATTGTAGCTTGCTGTGCCTCCTAGTTTGACCTAGCATAGGTTAGGTCAGAGTAATGTTTACTGTGTAAACTTGACTTAATGTGTTCATGGCTATGGATAACTGTTACAAAATGAGTATTGTACCTTATCAGACCTGTGTTTTGTAGTTGTTCCAATGACCTTTGGTATGCACTTATTGTATGTTGCTTTGGATAAAAGCATCTGGCAAATGAATGTAATGTTAAGTAGCATAGAAGCTCTCCAAAAGGACAGCATTTGACTGAAATACTTAGGCTTAGTCAAAAAGAGAAAATGGGTAAATAAAGAATATTTTTTTGTGGGGTTTCAGAGGGTACCACCCTCAATGGAAATGGCATCTGGAAGTGGAATATAGCTGGAAAAAAATTTTACACAATATTCGAATTTAGAGATGTTTGGGACATTTGGGCCCACCTTTGGGAAAACTCATGTAAAATTTTACTGCTTTGTTCAACCCACTTCAAACTTTTTTCCTGGTGTAGTAGTATACATCCTGAGATATGATTGGAAAAATACATCTGGTTTCATCCAGGATCAGAAGTACATATATTCACTACAGAATAAAGAAAATACAAAATTATTTTTTAATTTGTTTGTTGTTATTCAGAATAAATATTCCCTGTATATTTACAGCATGAGACTCCCATAGGATCAGGGGATTTGATCATTTTGGGACAAATGTCCTCTCTATTTCAATGTCTGTACTGTATTGTATATAATTTGAGATAATGGGGTTTATTTCAGACAGGGGGATCCTTACAATAAGCCCTGGATTTTAAGTGACGTTTAAGGGGTTAAAGCTCTTGAAAGTTGAAAACATTAACAATAAAGCTGCACAGAAAATTGCACAATAACATTTAAAAGTGTATAAATCAAACACATTAAAGGCACTGCATTAAGGCATACAGCTACTCCAATGTTAACTTAAAATATCAGGTGAAGCAGGGGAGTACTTGCTTGAGGAGTGGATCTTCTGTAGCAGATTCCTGTTTCTCAGAAGCTCTTCGTGGAATTATGCACAGGTGTGATCAACGTTAACTCTTGTGATGACCAGTGTTTTAAGAGTTGCCAGTCCTATGTAGTTTCTCTTCTCCATCAAGGTATTGTTCATTATAGAGAAGATCTGTTCCACAAGGGCATTTGTGGCAGGTAGACTGACAGATGCAACCAATGTTTTGGAATGGAGTTCCATTTTTCTGGAAATGGGTTAACATCTCCATCCAGCGTCCATCTGCTGGTGTGCATTGCACAACCTTCTCGCCCGTGTACTTCTTCACAGTGGTTGTTTCATGCAATAGATACGCTTTGTTGATATCACTTTGTCAGTGCCTCGATGTCACATACTGAACTGTGCCTTCAATGTCATCGCACAGAGGCACACTGGTCAGCAGTGTCCACGAAAAGACCTGTAGTTCAGTGAATGTTGCTCCCCATTCACTCAGGTAGGAGATGGAACAATCATGAAAGGCAATGCAGTCGTTGAAGGCTGTCATCTGATTGTGCTGGAACCACATCCATACTTCACACAACGTCCTGCAGAAACTGCATAATTGCAGTGGGGACATTCTCCTGGGATGTGAAATAAGATTGCAGTGCTGGGTATATCTTCAGTACCCACTTGACTGCAGGTATCAGGGAGAGCCATCAGGTGTTGCTGTTTGCCAGAAGACTGACATACTGAAGTTTGACAAAGTCACAGAATCCCTTCAGCAGTGAACATATGAGAAAGCATGCAGACATTGATGACAAAGCTCTCAATGTTGCAGGGGAGTATGTCAGCTGCTATAGCATTGTGCGTAGTGTGTTCTGCACACATGAGCATGATGTATGCACACTTTTACCCCCTCGGTGGCCTTGAAGTACTAAATCACTATGGGGATGAGTTTCACCACTTTGTGGTTAGAGGCATCAACTGCAACCGAAACACAATTGACATCCATAGTTTCAGCTTTAAGCATATCCATAGCGTGAGGTGCTATCACGTTGCTAATAAGCGCCTCGGTTTTTTAAGGGCCCACGAGAAAAATTCATCATAGAGGTTATTAATTAAACCAGTTGGATTGAAAGCTCTGGTTATGTTTCACAGTATGGTGAGCAAATGTCCTTTCCTTTGCAGCTCATCTTAGATCATTATCTCTGGGGTTTCCAGCATTGAAGAAGCTAGCAGCTGAACTACTTTCTGTCTCTAGCTGCCATTTGTGATTGCCATCTTCAGATGGTCATTAATGTCCGATTTTCCACCGCGAGCTAACAAAAACTTAGATTTACAACGATTGCAGAACACCTCACTTGTATTACCATTGACATTGTGGATAAATTAGTTGGTTTTTTGGAGCTCTTTATTTAAGGGGCTCTTTCTCTTCAGCATGGCTAGTATTTGGAGGGGGAGTAGCTAACTAGCATCTAAATTATTACGACAATGACGCAGCTCAACGTGGTAGCTATAATTTATTGATTGGCACTCCTACAAACAAATCAATATTTAATTCCCATGTGTGGTTGAAATTGTTTGTTTTCTGATTGGATTGTAGGGCCCTGTTTCACAAAATGTGATTACTGAATTAGCAGGATAACTGCACTGAGTAAAGAGCTGTTGGGTTTTACTCAGCAGTTATCTAGCTAACTCAGTAATCCTGATTTGTGAAATACCCCTAGAACCACAGAGACAGAACGTAGGGACCAAATGTAGGAAATGTCTTAAGCTCAGAACACCATAAAACATATTTTCTACTAGCATCCAAACTGGGACACTTTGTGGACATTTGTTGAAAACCTTGACATCTAGATAATTTGCAGATATTTGTCAGGACAGGGGACACCCTGGCTTGAATCCTGGACTGTCTCAGTCAACTGTGAACCTTCACCAATAATGCTCAGCACATTTGTATTGGTGGCTAACAAACAGCCCTGGCTCTCAGTATGGAATGGAAATGGCATGGAAAATAGTTATTCTAATTTCCTGTGTGCTGATATGTGCTAGATTAACATAAAATTTACCTTCCTGGAGATCCTGGAGTGATCATAAATAGTAACATATGTAAAAATGTTGTCCCTTCCCCATGCAACACAATGTTACATAATCTAGAGTACAGAAAAACATACAAGTATGAATGATTACATGTTTAGGTAGGTGTGCAACAATGTTTTTGGATTATTTTTTAATGTGATCAATCAATATTTCATCTTAAACCCTTCTCGAACATGCCAAATCTGCCCAATCCTTGCCCATTTAGGGGGTACCTTATTTAAAGCTTTATAACTCCAGATATGAGCATCTTAGATTTGTTTATATTCATAATTTAGGAAGAAATAATGTGCCATAAAGGCAATTGTCTAGGCACAAAAGCAAAAATGAATTTGCTCTTTTTAGTTTACAATGAAATACTGAGAGATCCCACAACAGGTTAAACTATACATGTCCTGGATCAAAAACTCCTTGATGACAATTCCATAAATTCTAAGGGTAGATATGTAGAACTACTAAAGATTTATGAAGCAAAAACTAAGCAGTGTACCCAGTGTCTCCTACTCTATCCAAAATGTCTAAATTATGCATTGCTGTAACTCACAACATAATCATGTATTCCACAACAAATAAACTGTTTTGACTCAAGAAACTCACTGTTGTATCATTTTCATGTGGGAATTACAAGCTTTCCATCAGTACAGGGGTCTAAAACATAGAGGGGCCTGAAACAAATCCAAAATCTCTCCAAAAATGAACAAAGTTATTTTTGTCAATTATAAAGCATATAAATGAGCCCCTTATGAAGGTTGAAGATGAAACATTGATATCAGATTAAAAAATAATGCAAAATCATCGTCACACAATGTGGTACAGTACCTAATTGAGTAATCATTAACTTTAGTGTGTTTTTTTGTACTTGACAGTAGGCCTATGTAATATTTTCTTGTATGGGGATGCAACGACATTAAAACAATATTCAACTGTCTACCACGTTTTGGCGATGTTCCAGCTTTCACATCATATCAGGTGCATGAAAACACAAACACTAATGTACTACCAGTGAACGCTTACCTTACATTGTGAAATATCCTCATTATAAAATACTACTAACCTATTTAAAGACATTCAATTTCAAAAATAATGTATATAACCAAAATATTTTTAGCAGTAATACTTACATAGCGATGAAGAAATTATATCTGTGTTCAGTAGATAGAGACAGATAATCAATGCTGTCGTACTCCTGTTCTGACTTAGCCTAATCCAGAAAATGTCAGCTAGGTCTATCAGCAAACATATGGCTTAGCTATGCTCAGAAGTCCTCAATTATAATAATAATGTTTTACAACAAAAGACAAAACTGATCGATAACGTTTTGCCGGGTGCTGTGTCTTTTACTGCTACTACAGAGTGAATGCATAAGGTGGCGATGATGATTCACAACTCTCCCCAACTTTCGGTTACGCAGGTTTATAAAACAGTATTCCAAAAGTAAAATTAGTCATGTTATACATCGTTAGAAAGCTTATACTGTCACCTATTGGATAGATGAATTGTCAATCAAGCCAGATTGTACTACAAAGGGCGACAACACCGTAAACAGCAGTATTACACGCATTTCACAAACGGACTGTCTAAGACAATATATTCCATATTTAGTCACAGATATTGACAGTAGAATGACATGGTATAATTTTAGAAAAAATTGTCTTGTTTATTCAGCGAGCAGCGTTTTCACTGCTGTATTTGCATATCTTAAGGATATTGTTGGGTTTATCTTGTTGCTATGACGGAATATGATTTTTTAGTGGTGAAAGAATATTTTTATGAATGCCCAGATACACTATTGTCCAGTGTGTCATGGGTGGGGGGTGTAGTTGCAGATGAGACTGCATGGAGGGGTTGCTTGTTAAATGAACAACCGGCATGACAATGGTGGAGCAGCGAAGCTCCACATTTGGCATAGTTTTCGTATATCGTCTACTAATGAAAGTACAACACGGAGTTTCTGTTTTCTGGTTGCAGAAGCAATGAATGTCTGAGTTGAGCAATCTAGGCATGCTGGCGTGCCGACCACTACTGGGATCGCGCAAAGTGTTTAAACCATGAACACCTATGTCTTTCTGCAGCTCTCTGATGCACATGTATCGCATCCATGCAATAATTCCAAATATGACCCAGCGCCTAAACTTCACTATCAGGTTAACAATAACTGCTATTATTAATTTGTCAGGCAAGGTATGTTTTCTTGCTTTTAGTTCAAGAAGGGTGGTTTGGAGACCTGACTGGTCAAGGTTAGACTTGATAATCTTATCCCCTTCTGATTGAATTTGATCTGTGTGTGTCATCCAGTTCAAACTCATGTTCTGTAAAGGCATCAACTATTTCAATTTCTGTTTCATATGTCCCAGAGATGAGATTGTACAGTGCAACATCAGAATCAAAACCCTTAGTGTCTCAAACAGAAGGCAGCTGCCACACTGTCTACATCCTTATAAGTGAGCTCCCTCTGAAGATGGCATTCTAATGTTAAAGGAACCTCAAACGGCAATGAGTTTGGGATGCACATTTAAGGCAAGAAGACATCACAGAAAAGTAACGTGATTACTGGCTAGTTCATGGAAAGCTCAGTCTTAAACATTGCATACATTATTCCAGTGTATTAAATAATTTAAACATATTTCTAAATATGACCACAACAAATCATCAAGTTTGATGTATGTTCACACTTGTAAATGAGCTCCTCCATTGCAACTGCAACTGTCACTTTGCTGTTTTCAGCCAGCATTATTTCAATGGAAGTGAGAAGCCTGAGGTAATCTCAAAGACCCATGAGATATCCTACCTAGCAAAGGACACATCTGTTAATGCCTTCAAAATTGTCCGATTGAAGGCATGCTTTTTTGCTAACTTTATAATGAGACTCAATGTCTTCCTGCCTTCAAATGCTGCCTGCAAAAGATGCAGCCTGGATGTAGTTTGACATCTGGGTATTTTCTGAATACTACTTGATTCAGACTATACCTTCACATACTAAAAACATTAATATACTAGTTTGATGTCCTAAATTTTGGATGCAGAAAAAGTCACCCCCGTCCTCAAGTCCACCCACTCACCTATTTTATTTGTTTTTATTTTTGTATCTCCCTTTTTTGATAGCTGTCGCTGTTGAGGAAAAGTCGTTTCACGGTTGACTCCAGTTTTTGAACGAGCCCAGGCAGCTAGTCGTTCTCTCTCTGGGAGGGTATTTAGTACCAGTGGCAACACTGTGTCATGCCGGCAAGCATCACTCAAGCCAGAAACTAGATAGACTTGAGATCCTGGCTTAAAACTTGTAAGAGCAGCTGAGCATCCAGAGAACAAGTTTGCCTTACACAAGAGTCTGAACACATGCACACCAACATAAAAGGGAATACAATTAGTTTGTGCTTAAAGAAGCCTTTTTATGTTAATATGCCCTTTGTTTTGTGTGTGACTTGTGCTTATACAGTGTGCACTATTTCTGTCTGTGTATTCTACAAACCTAACTCAATATATTGGGTTTATTGAAAAAAAAAAATTGTGTACCAGGGAGAATTTTTGTTGACTTTTTAATGCTATGTCATCAACAGGGTTTTTCCTGGCTCAAAATGAGGCAGAGGCACATTAAGCATGGGGTGTGGGGGTCCTCCCGCAGGAAATTTTGAGTGTCAAACATTTAATTTCCTGCATTCTTGTGAATTTTTATGCACCAATTTGTGCCTTTTCAGCATCAATTTATGGTAGAAATGTCTTTATGTAAAGGAATACACAAAATAGGGGGATTCATTTTATGTTCTAAATATTGAGGGGGACGCATCCCCTACGTCTCCCCAAAATCTACGCTTATGTGTGCACACATGTGCATGTGTACCATGCCTTCAACTGTCTCAAGCAAACACTTTTTACAAGCAACATATTTTAGGAGTTCTAATAATTATAATTGAAGAAAATGACTATTATCACGTTAAAGCATATTTTATTAAAATAAATAAAGGTGCCCTGCTCAACATTAAATACAACATAAAAGCTCATGTGTTAATTTACAGTTAACAAACAACAAAGTTGTTTAGAATCAAATCAAATATAACAAGTTATCGTTTTGTTTTCATTTACAGTTCACAGGGGCCTTTTTGTGGTTGTGCACTAATTTCAGACCAGACGAATTTACCGCATCTCGTCAGTAACATGAATTTTTACTTTTTATACAATGGCTTGGCTGAATACTCGATTCTGATTGGTCCAAAGGATGGGTATTATTTCTCAGTAAAGGGACACCTCGGGCCTTTTAACAGATCTAAAATCAATGCGCTACAAAATCCAGCATTCAGCAGTTAAAACTACAACATTATTCTTTCGCTTTTGAATTGTTGTTACATCGCCTTTTCAATGTCCAATTTCACAATTGATGGCAACATTGTATCACATTTCTAGTTACTGGGTTAATTTAGGAATGCCAACCATCCAGCAAAATACATAACCGTCCCTTATTTTGACAGTAGAATAGGCGTTCCATATTTAAGTCATGGCTACGGGACGCATTTTTGTAAACGATTGCGTTTGTCGTAACCGCTGTTTTGTATAGAATTCAATAGTTAGTTAGCTAGCTAGCTAGCTAGCCGGGATAGCAAGCATGCCGTGAGACCATTCTGACCTAAAACCCAGAATTTTAATATTGGTGACAATAACAAGTGACAAGGTGACAAGTGACAGTGAACTTATCATAAAGCTAGCTGGCATTAAAACCCGGTTTCAGAGGGTCTTGGAGAAACGCTATGTCTACACTGCGAGACCGCAACATTTTAAAAAGTAAGACAGAGCTAGGGAGATTATTTGATTGAGTTATGGTTTCATGCAGTTTTCTTAAATAATGTAATGACAAAAATGACCAAAATTGGTGCTAATTGTATTGTATAAAACGAGAAAGAACTAGTTTTCTCGATGGAATCGTTGTTTTCATATAATAAACGTGTTTTTCATGAAGACACCCGTCAGAGTTTTGTCGAAATTTGGCACGAAATTTGACGGAGACGGCCGCCTCGTAATTCTCTATGCAGAAAAAACCCTGATCAAGCCAATGTGCGACCATTTATTTTCATTTGACAGTCATGCATTAGTTTTCTATATTGCATTTGGTGTGACTTGTTTTCAAAGTATTTTTGAAATTTGGAACAATATTTAGCGCAAGCATACTGTAGGTTTGTCTGAGCACTGTTATTGTTTTATTGAGTCAGCTTTTATTGACTTTTGAAAATCTGATTGCGCTAAATATAGGCGGCTTTCATTAAGTATATGATTCTAATTGAAAATCACTCTGTTACGCTATTTCAGAGAATGCATTAATATCAAGATATATGTTGTATATCAGCAAAAAGCTTAAAAATATAGAGACATTATTTTTTAGCCATATTACCTAGCCCTACATGTAGCAGAGCAGTCAGAAAGCAATTTACAAAGATGTAACAAGAACTAATTTTCTACAGCAATATAGAGCAGATAAACATAGCAGAACGATGTACATAGAACCTTCACAGTTTGCTGAAGGCAAGTAAATGGGGGAAAAAATACACATTCGAGGGGGAAATTGATCTTTCTGTAGTGTATTTCCTTATCAGGTAGCGTTCTGTTGTATAAACATGACAATACTGCCAGGGTCTAACGGTATCCTGTACTAATCCTGCTGAAAAATATCCTCTTGTCTGTGAGGTGTGGAGAGGGGACAAAATGTAATTTAACACATAGACAGGGGGTCAAGCAAACAAATATTCCCACCACCTCAGCCATGCTCATAATCTCATTATTAAATCCACAGTATGAAGTGTTCAAATGCTGTTCAAACCTCACACCTGATCTGATTAAATACCCCCCCACACACTGTGTCGCCCATCTGCAGAAATAAAAAAAAATTTAAAGTATAAATACAATAATTATATTTTATACAAGATACTTGAAAACTACAAGTTCCAAGTGATTCCTGTGGTGACAAATATCAAAAACAACCAGAAACAGTACACAAAACCACACAACCCCGTGCATTTACATAAGCGCAAAGATACACATCCACACACACACACACAAAGACACAGAAAAACATGAACAAGGACAAAAAAGCATACAGACACGACACACACATACACACAAAACAAATTGAATTTTCCATGTTATACAATCAATCAAAAAGTCATGCTCTCTACAGAAAAACAAAAATGTGTGACAAAAATACTCAAACTCAAGAACAAAAGCAGTAAAAAACATTAACCTGATGTTCCAAGATGAGGGATAGAGGTGGACAGAGAGAAACAAAGAGAGCGATGGGGTTGAAGTATGTGTTTTCCTTACCTTGAACTCCTTCTCGATGTTGGCCAGCTTAGCGAGTTCGTTACTGAGCTCCAGGGCAGTGAGGACAGGGTCTTCACTAGACAGGGAGAGATAAGCGGGGCTGGCCAGGCCACGGTATGCGTTGATGCGAGAGCGTGAGTGGCTGAAGGAGTCGTCGTGCTGTTTTTCAGTGCAGTCGGTGCACTTGCAAAAGTAGTCATGTGGCCGCTCGATGCGCGCTCCCTTGGTCAGTAGCATGTGCACCACCTCGTACTTCTGGCAGTGGGCGGCCAGGATGATGGGCGTGATGTCGGACGAGAAGCGTGTCCCGTCCTCGTCGTAGGAGTAGAAGTCGTCATCCTGCAGTTGGCCAGGGCTCTGGGTCAGGCGCTCACTGGCGGTGAAGGACGGGTGGTTGAGGATGGCCTCCACGATGCGCACATACCCTTTGCTGATGCCCAGCAGGAGAGCGTCACCAATGCGCGCCAGGTTGTCCTTCTTCAGGAGCAGCATTGTCACCTCCAGGTGCTCATTGCCCACCGCCAGCTGCAGTGCATTCTGGCCCATGTAGTCCACACAGTTGACATTGAGGGTGGGTGATTCTTCAAGCATCTTGCGCACTACAGGGATGTTTCCGTACTCTGCTGCGTCCAGAAAGCGCTCCTCCTCCGCCGTCAGGCTGGCAGCACGGTCATTGAACATGAATGCCGGGCCTCGCACTGCCTGCCGACGCCCTTTTTCCCGCAGCATGGTCAGCCTTCGCTGTGCCATATCTGGCGGTAACCTGGGAGACAGAGAGAGAAACATAGACAGAGACAAAGAGTGATTGCAGGGCTTTTTATGCCTTAAAATTGCTATCAAATTACAAATTTACATTGAAATTCCTATTAGAATTTGGCTTAAACTATATGAATCAGTAATTCAACCAATGTCCCTATATGGCAAAGTGTAGGGCCACTTTCAAATAAAGATGTAGCAAAATGAGACAAACACCCAAGTGAAAACCTCCATGCACTGTAAGAACATTTTCACCCAAAATTAACAACCCACCCCATCAGGAGCAGCACATTGATATAAAATCAATTAGAGTCAACCAAATGATAACCTCCCTAGTGCTACCTGGCCCTAAAAAAACTGTACATCCTGGCAGACTACCTGACCTGGCTGAGAATCATCTTGAAGTACCGACTCTGTGAGCACAGCCTGAACAGCCTCTGAGATTAATGCAAACCAAAAATGATTTATTCACAGAGGTACAAGTTTATAAGAAACAAAACAAACTGCTACATTAGAACCAAACATGCTTACCATTACACAAGGATAACAAGCGCAGGCGAATTAAAGGGGTCATGCAGTCTTAATAACACGTCGGTCTAGACAGAACATAACGTTCAATAACTGATCCATATTTGTAGCGCTCTCACATACTATCGGTAACGTTAACCATTTTGATAGTTAGCTACCTAGCTTCATGAACCTAGCTAGTCTAGTCCAGAAAGGCTAAGAAAAACATAATAAAAATTAGTTTAAAAAAGAAAACGAATTATAAACTAAATTTTATAACCATAGCGATACAACTATATCCTACTTTATATTATAAAATTATTAGGCTACATTTAAAATGCTTTGTAAATTAGCATACATCAGTTATTTTCAGATAACAATGCCCAACTGTCACAGCGCAATGATGGCTGTCGAAGCGGAAAACTTTGAGACATTGGTAGCGAAGTAGATCAAAAAGTTTTTGACAAAAACATATACGATATGGTAGAGGAGGCTTTCCTCCCTAGTTTTTTTTTTTAAATAACCGTCGTTGCGTTAAGTTTATGAAATGGGGACTGCTAATTTAAAACTACAACAGTGAACAGTAAATTAATGCTCTACCTCATTTAAAAAGGTGGATACATGGCGTTTAGGTGCGTTAAGCTCCACTACAGCCTTGATTACTGCTCTTTCTTGTTATCTCTTGATAAGATCATTTCGATTATTGAGATTATTTTTATAAATTTGGACAACCTAGTTTGAGCTTAAATAAGCAAAAAGATAAATATTAAAATGTCAATTTATGAATAGAATCATTTGTAGAATAGAACCCTTTCTGGGCATATATCTGTTTCAAGCCCCTTATACCTGAAATATGCTGCTTACCTGTGTCAAAGGCAGGCCTAGATCTTTACAATGGGTTGGGGTAGAAGGTCTCCGCTTCTGTGATTAAAGTTTTTTTCCTCCCCCATCCCCATCTGGAGCGATCCAGATTCGTGACACTCGCGAATTTGGGAAGGCAGGTCTAATATGCTTTCCCGAATTTAGAGCCACTCCACGGTGATTGCAGCCAGAGGTGTGATGGCATGGTGCGACGCTGAGAACTCCCACAGAAGGTGCAAATATACTCGCGCCTTTAATCGCATTTTAATGAAACGCAACAGATGACACTTCCGAACCACGCGGTTTGGTGTTTTAAGAGCCATTGATTTCTCTGCCAATCCTCCTCTTCCAACAGCTTTTCCAGCAAAAAACAGGTCAGAAATTTCGGAAATAGCCTACGCTGCCCGCGCTGCCAAACGGAAATATCAAATAAAATTATCGCTGATCTGACTCCTGTTTATATTTTTTCACTTGTAAAAATATAGGCTAAAAAAAAAAAAAAAGATTTAAATGAAAGAATCACAATCGTACCGTTAAGGGCCAGACAAATTAACACATTTGGGGTCAATATTGCTGTGTTTAGGCTAGGGAGTCGGGACGGTGGAGATACGATGGTATATTTTTAAATTTATTGGGTTATATTATTTTGAATTTTTTACTTTTAGTAGCCTAGGCTAGGCTACTAAAAGTAAGCCTATGCTTACTTAATGCGGACTTGTTCTCTCAATGCACCTTCTCAGAAAAGGTTGGATGATTGATTGAAATCATTGGGATTGGGATGGCAGGTATGCCATCCCGCCAAGTTACGCCTTGTTGGGATGGCAGGTATGCCATCCCGCCAAGTTACGCCTTGGCGGGGGCATGCCCCATATATATTATATATATATTTATTTTTATTATATATATATATATATATTATTATATTATATATATTGGGATGGCAGGTATGCCATCCCGCCAAGTTACGCCTTTTGTATATACATACATACATACATATACATACATACATACATACATATACATATATACATACCTATACAGCACCGAGAGTTTGGCACTTTTCAGGGTTCCCCACAGAAATAACCACAACAGCCACAGACACTCAGCCCTTAAAAACATTAAATTCTGTACATTCTGACCCCATTTCAACAGACAGATTTCATAAACAACTTCACATGTCCACACAATAAAGCCCCAAACTAAGGGGATTTTGCGTTTTCTCCTTCTTCTTCTCTTTCTTCGTCTTCTTCTTCTTCTTCTTCTTCTCATTCTTATTTTTCCTGCCACCTATCCCACTAATAACATGTCTCCCCATTGGACATTTTACCGACACCCGCCAAATCTTCACCTACACGACCCAATGAAAAACTCGCATACACACGCAAAATACCCATACCGTCTTGGGAACAGAGGGTCTGAGGTTCAAGCCCAGCTAAGAATGCGTTTTTTAAACCTGCTTTTACCCTCACTAATAATTGTCTACTACTTCTCAATTATTGCTTTTGCACCATATCTACCCGCCGTTCACCAAACGTATACACTGAATTATGACGTACCGTCTGCACGTCCAGTTATTAACCGGCTACAATATTGCACAGCCATATGGATTCAACGGGAGCTCTTCTGTGCTTACTGGCCTGTGTTCTTTAAAACCACGGACAGGTTTGCTAATGCTATTTCACGCATTGCATAGCTATGTCATGGTGCTGCACTAACAAAGTCACAGACTGGTAAACCTCCGGTTGAAGGATTGAATACCGCCTCGCCCTCAGGCAGATAATTCCCTCTTTTACACTAACGTTTTCTTACGCTTTTATATTTTCTTTACCAAAACTCACTCACGGCCACCCATATGCATTTCATCACGGCAAATGTATTCATTTTATTAAAAAGTTACACCATTTCAGCACCCAATCAAAAACTCGCATACACAGGCAAAATACCCATACCTTCTTACTCTGAAACATTTCCAACTTAAGTAACTAATCTGCTTGTGGCCGGCGGGGGCCAGCCGTGTATAGGTGTAACGCGCGCCCACGGAAATGATGGTTCGAATCCACGTGCGGGCAAATAAATAATCGTTCATAATTGATTTGTTCTTCACAGAAGTGTCTCAGATATCGCTTCTTCTTTTTTAGGTTTGATACTAACATGATATTTGTTCTCCACCTCCATTTTATTATGGAGAGGATCAGGAAATTTTTTCTGCCAAATCAATACATATTAAGTTTTCAAAGTATTTACATCAGATCAATTATTGCAACAGTACAAATAGGATTGCAATATTACATATTACAATTCTTAATAAACACATAAACACAACAACAGCCAAGTATAAATGTAAAGCTATATTTGTATTTTCCTTCATAACAGTATTAGCAGGGTTGATATGCATAAGCATGAAATGGGATTGGGGCTGGGACTGGAGCAGGTGGATTTACCGAGGCTGCAAGGTGACAACTGGCACACATGTCGGACTCCTTGCAGTCGCATGCTGCCGCGGCTCTGGGTCTCCTGAAGCTCCTCGGAGCTTGGGTGTTAAGAGGAGCACTGGCATTGGTCTGCTTTTGCCAAGTACTTCATGGGCCACTTCTGAAGCAGAAATTATATTTTTATATACAGTGAGCTCCATAACGTTAGGGACAAAGCCGTATTTTCTTTACTTGGTTCTGTACTTCATAATTTTAGATTTGTAATCAAACAATTCACATGTGGTTAAAGTGCAGCCATCAGGTCTCAGCTCTTATGAAAGGTTATTTTAATACATTTTGATTTCACCCTGTAGAAATGACAGCACTCTCTATACATACATACAACCCCAATTCCAAAAAAGCTGAGACGGTATGGAAAATGCTAATAAAAACACAAAGGAGTGATAATGTTAAATATTGTACATTTTATTTACCCTGTACTATATTTAAAACAGCACATTATTTGATGTTTTACCTTGTGAATTTAATTGTTTTTTTAAAATATACACTCATTTCAAATCTGTTGACTGCAACCCACTCCAAAAAAGTGCAATTATAAGGTATGCCAATGGAAGGAAGCCATTATGAGGCTGGGATATATGAAAAAACAGTCAGAGACATAGGCCAAACCTTAAGCTTACCAAAGTCAACCGCTTGGAACATCATTAAGAACGAGAGCACTGGTGAGCTCAGTAATCACAGAGGGCCTGGTAGGCCAAGGTGGACCTATACAGTTGATGACCAAAGAATTCTCACTATAATGAAATAACATTAACTCTAAAACAGAGACCTGGACAGTAAAATTTGGGGAGGGTTTATATTTTCATGGGAACTGTACATCATGATGCTGTATAAATGGTAGGTTCTTTATGCCCTTGACCTTATGTTTTGCCATTTTGATACACAACCTTGTGTAGCTTTATCACCCAGTATTATCAAATTCTCAACATGAAAATTATTATTGTTATTATAATGATTTTCCACTGATCTCCCTTTTTTGTGTGCTGTCAATCCAGGGGATAGGGTGGGAGGGGTAGTTAATATGAATTGCATTACACAAATTCTGTATTGTCTGAAGGTGGAGGCAGCAATATTTGTACTGTGTCCTGTTCTATATTGAATAGTTAAACTGACTAATAATAATAATAATAATATAAATAATAATAATGGTAAGTATAGAAACATATAAATAGGAAAGCGTTTGTTAAGATGGCTGAATGACAGTACTGACAATGAACAATAGCGTAATAAGTAATAATATATTTTTTTAATGTATGTCTAGACCGTGACGTGTCACACAAGGCACATGTAAAGGGGGCAATACCAATAATGATGATGATACCAGCAATAATATAGTGAGGGGGAAATGAAACATCGTAAACTAAACCCTAATATGATTGCAGGGCCACGGTAATAATAGCTGATATATTGAGACACAAACGTACACATACACACATGTCCCATTTACCTGCGATATTCTCACTTATTATTATGTACGGAGAAGCCAACGAACGGGACGTGAAAACCAATAATGAAGTCAAATAGGAATAATGAAACTACTGATCTGTTAGCTGAAATAATGACAGAATACCTCGATGACATCAATATAAAACAGGAACCTGTTTGTAATAAAATTATTAAGACTTACCGAAGCGTAGGTACCACAAAATAACCGCAAAACGCCTTATTTAATATTCGAATTTATTTGTTTAATACGCTGTCATTCATTCATTCGGGACGGAACAGCGCCGCGAAAAAATACGTGCGGCCGAAAATATATTACATCCGTAGTGTTAAGAACTACTGTTGAGAACGAACGGTAAAAGTTAAGGGAAGTTAAGCCGCCGCAGCAGGCGGGCAGTCTTGGGAACACGGGGTCGGAGGTTCAAGCCCAGCTAGGGACACGTTTCTTTAACCTGCTTTTACTCTCACTAATAATTGTCTACTATTTCTCAATTCTTGCTTTTGCACCGTATCTACCCGCCGTTCACCGAACGTATACACTGAATTATGACATACCGTCTGCACGTTCAGTTATTAACCGGCTACAATATTGCAAAGCCATATTGATTCAACGGGAGATCTTCTGTGCTTACTGGCCTCTGTTCTTTAAAACCACGGACAGGTTTGCTAATGACATTTCACGCATTGCATAGCTATGTCATTGTGCTGCACTAAAAAGTCACAGACTGGTAAACCTCCGGTTGAAGGATTGAATCCCGCCTCGTCCTCAGGCAGATAATTTCCTCTTTTACACTAACGTTCTCTTACGCTTATATTCGCTTTACCAAAACTCACTCATGGCCACCCATATGCATTTCATGACGGCAAATGTATTCCTTTTATTAAAAAGTTACACCAGTTCACAGCTGCGCCATTTCTACTAACTACATTTCTTCACTTGGCTACTGTACAAAACCTTCTTATCAGCAAACGCCACGTTTCTACATTCATGTTACCTCGCCCTGTTCTCTATCTAGCCACGTACAAACAATTACTACGTATGTACGTTCTGCAACTCCCCATTAAAACATTACATTTAAAAACATGATTCACTCATAATTATAACTACTAGTACTGAACATGAAAAAACACAGCAGTGCAATAGATTTCACACGTTACTTAACCCTCCACTTCAACAGCAAACCCGTCATGGCGACTGTTATATATACCGTTCGATAAGGAATATAAGCTCGCTCATGGTCACTCCATTTACTTCGCACTATACTCCGTGATCATGTCAACCTTCACCTACATGCCCATTCTGCTAAAAACATATTGTTCAACTACGCAATTTCATAATTTCATCCTAATTTCTCTCACACTGTTGTTATTTTCTCATACGCAAAGCCTGCTGGGACATATGCGTCTGCTCCTATTCTCCACTGTTTTCCGGTTCTAGTTTAGCAAAACAGCGAAGAGGATTCCTACCTGCAGGTAAGCCTATCAAAATGCCTTACACACCTTACAAACACTAAAAGTGCATCTCCACGAAATAACAGACAACGGAGCAGGACAGAAGGCTACACAAGTTGCCACCTAGGGAGTTATAATTCTACAGGCTTGCTGATTCTTTTGTCAGTCAAGGCTCGTTGGATGGACGTCAAATCCGTGAGTATACACTGGCCATATTTCATATGCGTTTCTGATGCGTTTCATATGCGTTCTTTCGTTTTACACTTATACGCCACCGCACCCTTTGTCACAGCCACTGTTTTACATATATAGCAAACCGAAACTGCTAAACAGTACACGCTCATCAGACTACAAATTCACACAAGGATACCCATAATCCACAACCGTTTCTTACAGGGTCACTTCGCATTTCTCACTCTCATAATAAAACGCTTTGCAAAAAGAAATGATCTCATAAAAAACATGTTTTCAACGTACAAAAATGCCAAGTTACTCAAAAGTATTGATATCAAAATGACGCCAAGTTATCTTGTCTCACCGAAATGACATAAGATGTATTTCAAAGCAATGCTACCCAATATTTCCTCAATTCTTTCAAGTCACTTGGCCCTGTGTGTATAAGCATGCACTACATGGACAGGCCAAACATATGTGTGGATGGCTCTCTCACAGTCAAGATTGATTGAATAGGCGTGTATATGTACAATTTGTATTGGTATGTATGTATTTCGCTGCCCAGCCTTTCTGTTGCGTGAATGATTGTATGTTTCTTGGTATAAGTGTGTGTTCGTAAATGTGAATGTAACATGCAGCGAGGGAAATGTCCCCATGGGGATAAAGAAGTTTTCTATGTATGTATGTACAATATGTATTTTACATGCAGTATTTATTGTACGTAGCAAATATACAATAACTTGCACATGTACTCAAATTCAGTTCAGAAGCAAGTACAAACATGTTTTCTGGAGAAATATGCTTCCTGTAGTTACTCAGCAGCAGTTTTGTCCATTAATTTCAATGTGTTCCATGAGGCAATTCGAAATATTTGACTCTTTCATCTGACACAAAGTTTGCATGGTATTGTTAAATGGTAAGGTTACAAAACACAGGGCCAAGTGACTTGAAAGAATTGAGGAAATATTGGGTAGCATTGCTTTGAAATACATCTTATGTCATTTCGGTGAGGCAAGA
This sequence comes from Anguilla rostrata, assembly GCF_018555375.3. Taxonomy (NCBI): domain Eukaryota; kingdom Metazoa; phylum Chordata; class Actinopteri; order Anguilliformes; family Anguillidae; genus Anguilla; species Anguilla rostrata. The sequence goes on along the minus strand of NC_057939.1, from coordinate 28,179,125 downwards.
TAGCCTATATTGTTTGTAGTAACGTAACTTGGCGTCATTTTGATATCAGTACTTTTGAGTAACTTGGCATTTTTGTACGTTGAAAACGTGTTTTTTATGAGATCGAGATATACAAGAACTGTCAAACCTTCAACAACATTACATTCATGTAATTTAGCCTAATCTTCATTAAATCCCTGGAACATTTTCAAATCATTTTAATTTCTTGTCGAACAAGCACTTTGTTTCTGGGGTGCTCTGAATAAAGATTCGCAATAGCCTTAAAGTCGTTACATTTAAAACGGTAGCTTATATTTTATTGAAAACATGTCTATAGCTAGCCTACTTTGCACGACATAGGCTACCTACAATACATATTTCAGTTGGAAATGTTGCTTTAATTGCGCCTGAAATTATTGGTTATATTTTATTTCTAATAAATATTTCTTTTTTATTCTTTTTTAATATAAGCATTTACAATTATTTTTTTTTAACATATGATTGCGTTCGACGGTTCGTAGGCTAATATACGTTTTACCTTCACTTAGGCTAGTTATCGCTACACTAGATGGGGCTATTTCGCTACAGGACCGCTAAGCAACAATTCCCAGCTAGTTCTAGTTTAATTGAAAGTACGTTTTTGATCATTTTTATGAATTTATTTAGGCTACTCTCTTTTTTCTTCTTCTTTTTTTTACAGTATTACACCCTCATACGAGCCGGACCTATTATTAGACTGGCAGTTACTCTGTGCACTGCAGACTACAGAGTGGATAGTGACCAGAGACTGTGACAGTATGATCTGTGTTTCCGAGCCAGAAATGTGCAGGAGCTGATATCCTGTTCAGTTCGGACTGGAGTTAACGGCTAGGATATTTTGTAGTGCAGCTGGAACGGCGGGGGAGGCCAAGTCTCTCTGTCTCAACCAGAGAAGAGGATGGGTATTGTTAGGTAAGTAGCCTAACTTATACATTTGATTAGTTAAATTTCTTCTAAATCTTAGCTAAATAAATGTATAAAGTCCCATTTTAACCTTCTTGCTATACTAGGCTAAACGATAATTAACCTATACTTTGTGTTTTCGGTCGGGTCGATGCTGTAATTATTAGCTTATGTGCTGTTCTAATTTAGCAGCCACGGTGACGGTGATTAATTCATGTTGCCAGTAGAACATGTGGTGAAAATAACAAGGTGTTTTTGAATGTAACGTTAGCTAACCAGATTAACTACAGAAATAATAGAAAATGCATCTGCCATTACATCAGTTGTTAGGGTTGATGCACTAACCCTCCCATTTCATCCCTTTATCTAGACGAGAAATGTTGTATTTTCCTCTGAGTCTCATCCTTTTTTGTGCCAGAAGTAAATGACAAATGCCTAGAAAATACACTTTTGGAAGAGTGGATGAAGTCATTGTGACTTTGGTAAATGTCACTAAATTAATTTTTTTTGTGTCTTCAATTTAAATCATTCTAAATTCATGTAAAATATACACCCGTTCAAATTTCAAGTGGCTCTTTATGTGTGAGTATGCTTCAAGGATAATAAAAACATAAGGACATGCATGTTAAACAGTTTTATTTCAGTGATTTTGCCACGTTCCAAGGACTGCTCAATTCTTATTTTCTTACATTGTATCTCACTCATAATGTTTATATAAAATGGTCTATTGTATTTTTAATAAGAATATTGACTATTTTCTGAATGTCCTCAAAATCACTGTCCACCCTGTTATATTGCAGTTAGTACCACTTAATAAAGGAACCTTTTTCCAGAATGGCATCACAAAAGGAAGTTGTGTCACTCTATTTGTGGGTAAAACAACTGTGGTTAACAATTCAATCCAATTCAGTTCAATTCAGTTCAATTCAATTCAATTTATTGTCATTATACCATTCCAGTATAACAAAAAGTCTTGTTCGCCAGTCTCTCTGGTGCAACATAAAAGCATAGTGCAGACACTGACACAGTTGAAGAAAGCACATTTCCAAGACAGTTTTAGACATAAAAACACAAAAACAAAACAAAATAAGTTAATAAAAATAAGAATAGAAAAAGCTTTTAAAATTAAAAGTTATGTATAAAAAGTGCAAGTCATACATGCTCATCATCGAAAGTATTGCACAGTGCCATTAAAAAATTGCCGTCATTGCACAACCCGTGTCCATAGTCAAGCTTAGTAATCAGTGTGTGGGGTGGGTGGGGGTTGGGGTCACTAGCTTTACAGCTCTTGGAAAGAAACTGTTCTTGAGTCTGCTGGTCCATGAATGTATGGTCCGGTATCTCCTACCAGATGGCAGGGGGTCAAACAGGTGGTGGCTGGGGTGTGATGGGTCCCTGGTGATGCAGCGGGCTCTCCTCAGACATATTTTGTCAAAGATGTCCTGTATGGATGGTAGTGCAGTTCTAGTGATAGGCTGGGCTGTTTTCACCACTCGCTGGAGAGCCTTGTGGTCAGCCACAGTGGAGCTGCTATGCCAGACTGTGATGCAGCTGGTCAGTATGCTCTCCACTGTGCATCTGTAAAAGTTAGTGAGGATCTGAGGATGCAGCTTGATCTTCCGCAGCCTCCTCAGAAAGTGGAGGCGTTGGTGAGCCTTTTTGATGAGAGAAGAGATGTGGAGGGACCATGATTGGTCTTGAGTTATGTGGACTCCCACAAATTTAAAACTCTCGACTCTCTCAACAGCAGATCCATCAATGTAGATAGGCGTGTGGTTTGTGTTGTGTCTCCTAAAATCCACAATCAACTCCTTTGTTTTTTTGATGTTGAGGCAGAGGTTGTTCTTAGTACACCAGTCTGCTTGGAGCTCCACCTCCTCCCTGTATGCTGCCTCGTTGTTATGGATCAAACCCACCACTGCAGTGTCGTCTGCAAATTTAAAGGGGAATTGCACTTTATAACACTTCTGCTTCTCATGACTGATATTGTCCTTCTAATGAATATGTCACCCTTCATTTTTCAATTAGTTATTTCATTTTACATGTCTAACGTTAGAAACAGAAAAGAAACAGAAAGACTTATTTGTTTTTAGCGCAAGTCCACATAGTAGTACGGTTTCCGGTTTTTTCTTCTTCGATTTTGTTTCACGACAAAATCGAGAAGAAGCAAAGCAAAACATTCAAACTAATGTCTGCTAGCTTTTGTTTGATGCGATATTGGTGTAATAATGAGGTGCATTGTACCCGGTTGTTATAATGCCCCCGTTAAACTTGACTTGAAAGCACATTTTCATAGTTTTCCACGCGATGCAACTTTGTGCCAGACATGGCTGGATGTAGTCAGACACCCCAACATAACAGCCAAAGAAGTTCGCAAACGAGGACTGAGGATATGCAGCGACCACTTTGAAGCCACCGACTACCAAGGCAACCGTCTGAAGCCTGGAGCTGTACCCACCGTTTTCCCATCGTTATTCGAATCGCTCGAGGTAGGTACTAAGCGGGCTGGCTAACACTATCGCGTCTGTCTGTGATACATAGGATGTCTACCACCAGTTGCCGTTTGTCCTGGGAATAGCCTGTGGTTCCTCAATCTCGACCCGCTCCTGAGTCGTTCTCGCTCTCGCACGACCAGCCTGCAAATTAGCCAGCTCTTCTTCTGTGTATTCCGGCTCCAATCGATAGGGCACAACAATCCCATGATCAAAAATGAAATCTCCTTCATCCTCAGACATTTTCAGTTTCGCTAGCTAGTAGTCATACAACACTATTTCTACGACCAACCTAATGTTACTGTCTACAGGTACGCCCACGTCAGAAGTTGCGCAATGATATGCATCCTCGAGTTCGACACTAAACTGCCTGGGTCTACTTCCTGCATTTGTAAAGGAAAACAACAAAACTGCGTAAAATATTAACATAATGAAATAACTAATCGAAAAATGAAGGGCAACACATTCATTAGAAGGACAATATCAGTCATGAGAAGCAGAAGTGTTATAAAGTGCAATTCCCCTTTAATGATGGAATTTGTGTTATGCCTGGCGACACAGTCGTGGGTAAACAGGGAGTATTATAGTGGGCTGAGGACACAGCCCTGCGGAGCTCCTGTGTTCAGGATGAGTGTAGTGGAGGTGTGGTCTCCCATCCTGACAGACTGAGGTCTGCCGGTGGGGAAATCCAGGATCCAGTTGCATGTGGAGTTGAGAAGGCCAAGGGCTTGTAGTATGCCGACCAGCTTTGTAGGAATGATGGTGTTAAACGCCGAGCTGAAGTCAATGAACAGCATCCTCACATACGCATATCTGTTGTCAAGGTAGGTGAGTGCAAGGTGGGTGGCTGTGGAGATTGCATCTTCAGTGGAGTGGTTAGTCCAGTAGGCAAACTGGAGCGGATCTATGGTGTCTGGGATGCTGGCTTTGATGTGTGCCATGACCAGCCTCTCGAAGCACTTCATAATGATGGAGGTCAGTGCGACGGGGCGGTAGTCATTCAGACATGTGATGACAGCTGACTTTGGGACAGGAATGATTGTGGTGGTCTTGAAGCAGGTGGGTACTCTAGCTTGTGCCAGGGACATGAGTATCTAGCCTTCATACTATCAAATGTTCATCATTTTTTTGTTGTTAATGTGTAGGGGGAAAGCATAACACCCTGTTACATGAAAAGGCGGAAGAAATTGATATAATTTTCACAATTTCAAAAAATTTGTATTAAACAATATAAACTCCTTTTCAAGTGTCAGCCATTATGCAAACTTGACCTCAATCCTTTGGAGCACAATGAGTAATTTTAGTTCAAATGTCAAACCTGTTGTTGTCCACCCTGTTGTATTTGTATACATAACAGGGTAGACTTTCCATTAACTGGGTGGACATATTAATGCTGGACGCCAATGTTTTGATGTTTTTATGTTCACAGTATTCATGTATTATTATCCAACTACAGTATGTATAGCATGTACAGTTCCTTATTATATTAGAAATATATATTGACTCAGGTTTTTTTAAAGGAGTGGCACTATCTTTTAGTGTCGCAATATACAGAACACCATGATGCAAATCGTCAGAGAAGGATCTTGAGATAGAGAGGGTGTAATGGGAAAGACAGGCAAGAATAAGGCAATTAGTGAGAGTGAGCAGCATGCAAAAAGGAAGAAGTGGAGAGAGTCAAAAAGGAAATGAAGAGCCAAGGCTAAGGCTAGTGACTTGCTAGTCCAGTCCCAATCCTCACCCTACCTGCTGAGAGGCAGCTTGTGGTAGGGTGTTCCAGGTTAGAATATGTATTAGGTAAGATTGTGAGTTGTACAATGTTATAAAATCCCTGGTGTGGCGTGGATCGGGGCACGGCCCCTCCCAGCCTAAAAGGTGTCAGCTGAAACCTGCCACCAGACCAGCTGTTCAGTACCCTGAACAGCGCCATAATAGGAAGCCCAGCCGCAGGACCCTGGAGAGCGGTAACCTGGAAATTCCACAACCCCCTCACTTGCAATCAACACACCTGAAAGCAATGAGGAGACACAGCTGACACCACTCCAGGGAAATGAGCTGGGAGCATAAAAGGAGGCCCTAGCCTCCCTTGAAAGGAGTTTTTTTTGTGCTTGCAGCAAAGCTTTTAACCCCTATCTCTGATTTTGGTTTATATTTCAGAATCTGGTTGAGACGCAGGACCGCATCCCTCTTCCAGCTTGAAGAGGGACTTTCTAAGCCGTCTCTCTGACAACAGTACCAACTGTTGGTCAATTTTGGTTTTTGAGAACAGGATTTTTGTTTGTCTTCAACTTTTGTTAAATAAAAGGCTCTGTTGGGCTATTTTTCCCCAAACCTCCGGTCTGTGTATTTCTGTGCCGCCCCGCCTGCACCGTCACGCCCAGTGTGATGCCACAATGGAGTACTCTTTACAAAATGAAAAGTGCCAAATTCTCAGTTCGGTATAGGTACGAGGCATGCTCCGCCAAGCTGTAACTTGGCAGACTGTATACCTGACATCCCAGAAGACACCACCCGTCACAGATCTTGGAGCCCTTAAACCAGATGATAATGGTGTCAAAAATGGGATGTTGACAGAAACTGAAAAAAGATGGCTGACAACAAGAATTATTTACATGTTTTATTGGCAATCAAATACCATTTTACACAAAAATTCCTGAATCCTATCTTTAACAGTTTTATCTTTTTTTAATTAGCATCTCAATCCCACCAGAATTTGGAATGGCTAATTTGCAAACTATGTACAAGTATGGTCATATATGGCCCCTGCTTAACATTTAATTAAGCCAAGAACTGTTGTTTCCATTTGACTCTATGATCCAGTGGGCTACTATTACATTCTTGAGGTGCTGCACTATAAAAAGGTGCTGTCCATCAGATGATGTGCTAAACTAAGGTCCCAAATTTAGCTGGTCATGAAAGATCCCACAGCACTTACTGAAAAGTGTAGAGCCGGGGACTCCAACCTTTTTTAGGATAAGAGCTACTTACAAGAAAACAAAACTAGTCACAAGCTACTTCCCCCCCCCCCCCCTTGTTTTTTTGTTTAGTTTTAGTTTTTGTTGTTAGTTTTTTTTTTTTTTTTGCAGAGTGCATTTAGTACTATGAATTAATATACCATCGCACAATTTTAACATTATTATGTTTACCTTCAATGAGAGGCTTGACACTGGATACCGTCGACCAGGGCCTTGAAATTTGGAGTGTAACCTGAGAGGTTGACTCGGATGGAGTCATCCAGGTGCACGTCCGTCAGGCGAGTTCTGAACTTCGACTTGATAAAGTTCATGTCAGAAAAGGCAGATTCGCAAAGATATGTTGAGCCAAATAGAGCAGCAAATTTCATGGCTCCTGTGCTAATGTTGGGGTACTTCTTTGCATCGACAAGCCTCCAAAAATCAGCGGATGACTGATATGACTTCAACTGGATGTCATTTTGTAGACTGACCATTTCCATCTCCAAATCAACTGCACTGAGATTGAACACCTCACCCATCTGTTCAGAAATGTCAGATATGTCCACCTCTACGAATGGGTTTGAAAGGAATGTGGCACAGGGTTGCAGTCGCACAAAGTCTGTCAATCTGTCCTCAAACTTCTGACCAAGCCTGGTCAAGAGATCTGTGTATTTCTGGATGTCCAGGGCCCCAGATGCAGCATCATTTTCTTCCACCATTTTTTGCACAGAGGGGAAATGCTGCCTTTTCCTTTTCATCACTTGTTGGAGAAGACTTGTTGCCTTGAAAGCCTTGATCGCACTAATCATATCACTGATTGTCTTCCCCTTGCCTTGAAATTCACAGTTCAAGTTGTTTAATTTTTCCGTCACATCTGTCAAAAATGCCAGGTCCAGTAGCCATTCAGTGTCAGACAGCAGGGTTGTATCCTCATTTCTTTCTTCCATGAAAGCTTTGATTTCAGTCAGAAGTGCTAGAAAATGATGCAGGATCTTTCCTCGCTAAGCCATCCCATTTCTGTGTGCAGCAAAAGATCACCATATTCTGATGACAGCTCTTCTAAAAATAACTTGAAACTTCTGTGTTGTTTGGCCTTTGCTCGAATGGAATTTATTATCTTAATGACAGGTGTCATGACATCAAATCCAATGACTTTTGCACAAATGGCCTGCTGGTGAATGATAGTTCAAAAAATGAGGAAAATCAGGGTCTGCTTTGCAGTTTGCAATGAAGCCATTATGCCTCCCTGTCATGGCTGGACATCCATCTGTTGTTATTGACACCAATTTTTCTAATGGCACATTCTTTTCAGAAAAGTAGTTCTTCACTACATATCAATGCCTCTGGTTGTTGTTTTCAAAGGTAACAATGCCAGAAATTCCTCTTTAACAGAGAAGTCTTCAAAGACCATTCTAATAAAAACAGCCAACTGAGCAGTATCACTTGAGTCCACTGATTCATCACACTGAATTGAAAACCATTTGCATGTACCCATGTCCTGCTCCATCTGCCCCATCACATATTCTGAGAGTGCAGAAGCTCTCCTTGCCATGGTATTTGCGCTTAATTGCACATCTGATATAGCAGACAGGATTTCAGGACTCGGCCAGGAGAGTCATTGCATCCTTAACAAAACCCCCACCTGTAAAAGGTTTTTTATGCTTTGCTAAATGATGGGCCACTTTGAATGATGCTTCGGTTCCAGCCTCGGATTTCTTCACTGGTTTCGTGAACAGCGATTGCTGCCGTTGCAATCCCACTTTCAACTCGCTCACCTTTTCAGACCGCAGGCTGCTACCAGAAGGAAAACACATTCGAACTTCTTGTGAATTGTGGTGAAGTGCCACTCAACATTACATCTCTTCCTGGCTGCAACACTAGCTCCACAAATTAAGCACACGCACTTCCTCAAAATAGCCTCATTAGGCTTTAATTATAATTAAACAAATTATTGGAAGTTAATCATTTTGCAAATTAGGATGTGGGGGTGGGATGGAGGTGGAGGGGTAGTTTAATTGACTGAAAATCTAAGTTTTTAAAACCACAGGTAGCCTAATACCATTGGCCTGTAGTGCAAGTAAAATAGGCTCTAAAGTTGCAAGAAATATGGCAAAGATTTGGGCTTATTTTAATTGTACTACAGGGCAAAGCGTTATTAACTAAAGTGTTTTTTAGCACCACACAATTCTTTTTTCACTAAAGTGTTTTTTGATCAATGATGTCTGTACACTGCAGACTCTAAACATGTCATTTTAATCACTGTCTGGTGTCGGGGAAAATGACAATATAGCCTTACACAGGCACCACTTATGTCGGGATTATATTTCTATTTTCTCACATTGGGCGCCACTTATGTAGGTGAAGTGGTATAACCGCACAATAAAAAATCAATCTCATAAAATTACAGACTATTCGACCATAAATTTGGAACTTCAGTTTATAATCAAAATTACAAATATTAAGGATCCAATAATTAAATCAAAGATTTACGATAACCTGAAGGATATAGTTCTGGATAGGCTATTTCGATTGATTTTGATTCTTACGTTCCAGCAACATCAAAACAGACACGGGTTTAATACAATGATTTATTAAACAAACGTACAAACAGAACATACACAAACTAACCTAAATGGGGAAACTGCTAAATACGGGTAGGTAGGGGTGCATATGCGTGGGTGCGGTTGCGTGTGTGCATGTGCCCCTTTGTCTGTGGACGAAAGGGGGAAGGGTAAACGGCAAGTGGTCAAGTATGTGTGGGGTACAGTATAACCGACGTGGCTGAATAACTTAGCTCAGCTACGAAGGAGTATTGCTCTCGGTAGTGCCAGAGAGTGAAGTGCAACTTCAGCAGTTAAGCAGTACATGCAAGTGTGGTGTACGAGTGTGGTGTTGTTAGGGTTACAAAATTAGTTGGGGAGAGAGAGCGAGAGCGAGAAAGAGCATACATATGATTGTTTTCTAAGATTACATCAACAGTGAAAATGATTGCAAAAGACAACATGGAAATACACAATGTCACATTAAACTCACTACAGACTAAGCTAAACTTGTATTGCCTGGAAAGTTTGCTCAGTCTCACTGTCCACCCATTCACGCAGGTATCGGCCTCCGGTGTGTGGTTTTGGAGAGAACAGTCTTGGGGTTGTAAAATTGTGGAGGTTTCCAGATGTGGGGCGCGCAAACTGAGTCCTTGTTCCGTATGCACCGGCGATGTAGTTCTCCCCCCGGTCGGTCGTCAGCAAGGTTCTTCTCCTGGAGCTTGTTGTGGTTAGCCGGCGCAGCGTCGGACGTGTGCTGGTTTACACAAACGATGGATCAGGCTAAGTTGCCGCAGGCGAGCTAAATCGGCAGAGCCCGGTTGCTGCGTACAGCGACTTTTTTCTGTGCGTTAGATAAATCGGTGACTGCAGCGATCTTAGGCATTCTGCAAACCCCTCTGAATTGGAATTCTACAGGGTTGTGAGAAATCGAGTTAGGCCCATAGGTGTTCTACAGTATCTGGGAACTCAAAGGACAGTGGTAGGAAGAGACCGTGCAGTTAGAGGGTAAAAAGAGAGAGCGGGCGATTACTGTCCTTAACTTTTATACCTGGGGGGGGGGGGGGGGTGTCTTCACACTGTAAACACCTCACAGCTAGACCAATGAGGGCACCGCGTGTTTTCCCTTGGCTGGTGTGATTCAAAACCGGAGATGTTATTTATTTTTCCTCTGTTCGTAAAAACAGGGCACAATTATACTTAAGAATGCACTGGTTCTGTCGCCACGGGTCAGATATGAATGCGCTGCTTCATATCCCGCTTAAGATGGGCCTGAAACGGACCAGTAACATTCTTGTTACTCTCCGTTCGCAAACGGGGCTATGTTGTCATCAGAGATATATCTGACTTGTCGCCGAACTGTCAATATTCCAATGGGAGCATCAGAATATTCACAAATGAGCGGAACAACACATCAAATATATCCGTGACCACAGCAAGTAAACGTAACAGTTACTAGGGTTTACTCTTGTACTGATCTGACTCCAAATGAAATTATAATTTAAAATTTGGTTTTAACTTGTGAACTCTCTCAGCCCACAGGGGGTTGGGTGACGGAAGTCCAGAAGAACCAGAGCAGGGAGACTGAGGTAGTGATTAACAAAAAGTTCTTTAATGATGGTAACGAGTGGGGGCAATGGTAGGGGGAGCCAAAAACAACTAAAACGTCTTCCCGGTCGGGGTATCGGGGCTCCACTCCAGGTATTCACGCGGTCCCCTTCTGGAGAGAAACAAGAAGCACATCGGTTAGGGGGGCGGGGCTTGGTCAGTCCGGTCCGGGTCCGGCTCCTTCCTCCAGGTGCCGACTGGTGCTCCTCCCGTCTGAGAGGGGGTGTAGGGGTGAAGGTCTCCCTCCCCTGTGTGGTCGCGCTCCAATCTTCTCCCAGCTCCAGCCCTGAGCGGTCCCTGTTGTCGCCCCCGGTCACACGGTCCCCTGGACTCACGGTTGCTCGTTACACAAAACAGTTTACAAGTTGTCACACCTATTCCTCTACGCGAGGAGAGAGTGGCCCACGGCCGCTTACGGTCTCTGATCCAGGTGCAGAAAGTCGCCTGGTGTAGCTCCGCCGAAAGCCCCAGCAGCTCTCTCTTCCTGTGGTTGTGCTGGTCTATAAAAGCCTGCCTGCTCGTCAGCGCAAGCAGCTTCAGGTGGGCGCCGGCAGCCAATCTATCAAGCAGCTGCAGGTGTGCAGCAGAGTGGAAAATTCCCCTTACCTTCCCTCTGCTGCAGCCCTGTCCATGGTGCTGCCTGGTGTCACCTTAGGTGTTCTGTCTGGTACTGTCCAGGGTCCTGAACGTCTCCAGGCTGTGGTTTGGTAAGTACCGCCCACTCACGACTTTTCCCAGCAGCCGCCGGTGTCGATGGGCTCGGCCGTCTTGGTGGTCTCGTGGGGAGCACCGATCAGGGATCGGGGCGCCACAAACTATACGTGGAACTTGGAGTGGTTACACTCGACTCTATCTTGTGCCATCATTCCTCAATATATGCTCCCGGGATTAGCACTATTGTTAAATCTCAGTTCGGTGAAGCCTACAGAGGGTAGGAGGCTGACCACCATAATACATGCCTTCCTTTGTGCATAGATAGTTATGAGCCAGTGTGGACAGTGTGCATTTATCGGGCTTCTTAAGGTGAATTTGACAAGAACCGGTGTATAACGCCCATGGGTCCTCTTAAGCCAAAACTCCAGAACCAATACAACACCAATCCCGTCAGCGGGCAGATCGTGGTCGCCTATCTAACTTGAGGACCTCACTAAAGACTTTTGCTGTACTAGACCCCTGATCAGTAGGTCCTAGTCATAATTGTCCCCCTGAGTATTTAATCGGAATTTCGACTGAAAAGAATATAAAATGGATTAGAGTCTTGTTGTACGTCGCTCTGGATAAGAGCGTCTGCTAAATGCCTGTAATGTAATGTAATGTAGAGTCATGAAGACCACGCAAGTTAAAACTAAGAAGAATTTATTAACAGGCAGGTAGGTCATTAGCTTCAAATTCACAATCAATTTAAAATACGGAAGGTTTTAAAACATAAATACAGAGTAAAAAGTTCTTACCCAGCCTGTTTAGCTACACACAAAATCACAGAGTATGCGCAGTGTGGGAAGTCGATTGCGATCTTCCCTGTTTAGCTACGCACAGAACACAGAGTATGTGCAGTGTGGGAAGTCGATTACGATCTTCCCTGTTCAGCTACGCACAGAACACAGAGTATGTGCAGTGTGGGAAGTCGATTACGATCTTCCCAGATTGCTTTGTCTCCCTTCCTTTTAAGCCAAATCCCGCATTTGATCTAGGCGGCATTGCCATAAATTAACCTGGACGAATGATAAAATCTGGAATTTAGGCCCCCACTGTTTGGAGGCTGTTGTCAAAACAATTAGTGGGGAAATTGGAAAAAGGAGATGATTACCAGAGAGGACATTCCATTGGGATAGTTTTTTCCTGAGTTTCTGAAACTATGTTTTATCAAATTCTAATTGGTATGAAACATATTTCATTCAATTTCTTGAATTTCCCTGAATACGTCCATACATGTCAAGGGGATGTAATATTATGGTGCAGTTGTCATGAAAATACCCTTTTGTTGAACCATTTTACATGCAATCCATGTTATTACTACATAAGGCATAATACAGCAATATAACGAAAACATGTGCTTGGTTTGTAAGGTTTTACAGGGTTTGTGAATGTGATAAACAGACGGTTTAGAGTCCAGATCCAGAAAAGAAATAAAAAGTGTAATGGCAGAGGGGCCCACATAAGGGCACTGTGGTACTGTCAAGAGTAGTTGCCCCACCATTTTGCCAGAGGCCTGATGATCTTTTCACCCTTAATGGCCCTAACACACACACACACCCACAACCATAGACAAAGAGACTAGTTCCCCTTATCTTAGTCTTGTCCAGATGGCAACATTCCAGAGAGCCAACGGCTTGCTCACATAACCATAAACAACCAGTCCAGTTCCCCTTATCTCAGTCTTGTCCAGAGGGTAACAGTCCAGAGAGCCAATGGCCTGCTCATCCAGAGGAAGTCTGAGTAACCTATTGTTTTATCACAAGGCTCTCGGGTCCTTTGAAGTACAGGATGAGTCCCAGCCCCCAGGCTCGTTCAAATGCCAGCCTTTTCTGGGTCCCAGTTTGACTCCCTTCTATAACACCGGTGGAGTGTGACAAGGATCTAGAACGCAGCGTGCACTGATGATGTCATCAGATGCACGTCAGATGCCACATCATAAACCCTATAAAACTGACTGACATGTTGGTCACCAGTTGACCTTCCAAGGTTCCTTCCAAGGTTTCTTCCCATCTGCCACAGGGAGTTTTTCCTTGCCACTTTTGCCTTAGGCTTGCTCCTGTGGGGGTTTAGGCCAGGGTTGTCTGTAAAGCGTATTGTGACAACTGCTGTAAAATACGCTATACAAATAAAATTTGATTGATTGATTGAGATGCGCTGCATGTCCTTAAAGAAAGTAATTGGGCATGACAGTAATTTCCATTTGGATGGCACAGACTGACCTTGTGTACCTACACTGGTGTGGGTTACAAGATTGGGTTATAAGATAGGTATAGTTTTGACACATGACACTATCAAGCAGAAATTGTGAGGCTAATTGAACAATATGTTGTCCTACAACAATCCCACCCAAAAATACACTACATGGCCAAAAGTATGTGGACATCTAACATCCAACAACTCCAAAATTACGGACATTAATATGGAGTTGGTCCACCCTTTGCTGCCACTGTATAACAACTTCCACTCTTCTGGGAAGGAGTTTATACTAGATGTTGGAGTATTGCTGCAGGGATTTGCTTCCATTCTACCAAAAGAGCATTAGCGAGGTAGGGCACTGATTGGGCGCTTAAGCCTGGCTCGCAGTTGGCTTTCCAATTGATCCCAAATGTGTTGGATAGGGTTGAGGTCAGGGCTCTGTGCAGGCCATTCAAGTTCTTCAACACCATTCTCGACAAAACCATTGCGATTAGGGCTGGGCGATATGGACAAATCAAATATCACAATATTTTTGACCAAATACCTCGATTTCGATATTGTGATGATATTGTGGGGATGACTATTGGTACTTTCACAAAATTACACAATGAGATTTTTGATAAATAATCATCAGTAATGCCTATGTAATAACTAAGTGGGTAAAGGCAAATGATAGAACAGCTAGAACAGTCAGGTAAGTTCAGAAAAATACATCACTTTACTGTAATGCTGCCTTTAAAACCAGGAAAAGACAACACTTATACCATATCACCAGGGGTTAAATTGGGGGTGGACGCGGGTGGATGGCGTCCACCCACCTTTGGTAATTAAATAAATAATTTTGACCGGTAGTTTTACAAATAACTATGACAATCCAGACCATTTTTTGTATGCTCCAGTCCATGTGTTCCCTCCAGCCAGTTACTCGCTCAACCAATCAAAAATCCAAAGAAAAAAACTCAGGAGGAACGGTCGTTTATATAGACAGGCACATTGTAATGAAGGAAAACATTGTTTTCCTTCATTACAATTTTGTGCACAATACATTAAAGATACAACTACAGTCCCCTCCAAAAGTATTGGAACAGCAAGGTCAATTCCTTTGTTTTTGCTATACACTGTTATACAAGTGTCATGTTCCGGTGTTCCTGTCTGCGTTTTCCCTGTTGGGCCGCCAGATGGCGGCACTTCTGTTTTGTGTCCTGTTCCCCCCTGTTAATTGTATTATTGTTTGTCTCGTTATTCCATCATTGTTCCCACCTGTGTCTTGTTATCCTTTCCTTTTTTGGTTTGATTGTTTTTTGAGTTCACCTGTGTCTTGTTACCCCTTGTCTATTTAAGTTCTCTGTTCCCTTGACTCGGGTGCTGGTTGCTTGTGTTTGTTTCCGATGTTTCAGACCGTATGTACCTGCCTGTATTTTGTTCCTGACTGTGTTTTGTTTGACCTTCCCTTGTGCTCTGCCTTCCCGTGTTCTGCCCTGCTTGTGTTTGTTTCCGATGTTTCAGACCGTATGTACCTGCCTGTATTTTGTTCCTGACTGTGTTTTGTTTGACCTTCCCTTGTGCTCTGCCTTCCCGTGTTCTGCCCTGCTTGTGTTTGTTTCCGATGTTCAGACCGATGTACCTGCTGTATTTGTTCCTGACTGTGTTTTGTTTGACCTTCCTTGTGCTCTGCCTTCCCGTGTTCTGCCTGCTGTGTTTGTTTCCGACTTCTGCCCGTTATCTCTGTCCTGCCTGTGTTTTGTTTGACCTTCCCTTGTGCTCTGCCTTCCCGTGTTCTGTCCTGCCCGTGTTTGTGAGTGTAACGGTACGGGTGCTGGGACCCAGGCGCAGAGTGGAAAAAAACACGAAACTCAAAAGGGAGAAAATTAACAGACTTTAATTACAGACAAACAAACAGGGAACAAACAAGGCCACAATGGGCAAAACCACAAACTCAAAAAATATCTAAAAGCAGAAAACAAGGGGGACTCAAATACAGGCAGGGCAGAACACGGTCAGGGCAGAACACAGGCAGGCAGAACACAAGGGTAATTCAAACAAACACAAACAGGTCACAAACACAGGCAGGTACATACGGTCGGCGCAAACATACGTAGGAAACAAACACAGGAACAAAGGAAATGCAGAAACTCAAAAAAACACTAGAAAACCAAGACATGGGCAGGAACACATGGGACAGAGGCTTACGCACAAACAATCTGACATAACCACAAGGAACCAGCACCTGAGTCAAGGGAGGGGGAAACTTAAATAGAACAGACACTGACGAGACACAGGAGGGCACCATGAACAATCAGGCCACAGAGAGGGAAGGGAAAACGAGACAATCAACAACCAATAATGAGACAATTGAAAACAATCATACAATTAACAGGGGGGGGACACAAAACAGAAGTGCCGCCATCTGGCGGCCCAACAAGGGAAACACAGACAGGAACACAGGATCATGACAGTGAGTTCCTTTTGTTTTCTGTTTTATTTCTATTTTTTTTTTTTTGAGTTTGTGTTTTTGCCCATTGTGGCCTTGTCCTTTGCCTGTTTGTTTCTAAAATCTTTGTTAATTTTCCCTTCTTGAGTTTGTCTTTTGTTCCTCTGCGTTTGGGTCCCCCCTACCCGTACCGTGACATGAAGACAATTGAGTTTGAGGTCAAAAGATGTACATGAGATGACCGATCCGAATTTCAGCTTTTATTTCCTGGTATTTTTTTATCTAGATGTATTAAACAATTTAGAACATATCACCTTTTGTATCAGACAACCTAATTTTTAGGTGAGCAAAATTATTGGAACATGTGACTGACAGGTGTTTCTTGTTGCCCAGATGTGTCCTGTTAGATTGATTGGTTAAACAATAAATAGTTCTGAATGTCTCCTTTTGGTTTTAGCCTTGGGTTTTGCCTGTGAAGACTGCATTTGTGTTATGAAAGATAAACTAACATGAAGACCAGAGAGCTGTCTTTGGGAGAAAAGCAAGCCATTTTGAAACTTAGAAAAGAGAGGAAATCCACCAGAGCCATTGCACAAGCATTGGGGATAGCTTGTACAACAACTTGGAATGTCCTGAAAAAGAAAGAAACCGCTGGTGTACTGAGCAACAGACATTGAACAGGTTGATCAAGGAAAACAACAGCAGTTGATGACAGAAACATTGTGAGAGCTGTGAAGAAAAACCGCAAAACATCAGTCAGTGACATCACAAACAATCTCCACAGGGCAGGGGTGAAGGTATCTCAATCAACCGTTCGAAGAAGACTTGGAGAGCAGCAATATAGAGGCTATACCACAAGATGCAAACCACTCATCAGTAGTAAGAATCGGAAGGCTAGATTACAGTTTGCAAAGAAGTACAGAGATGAGCCACAAAAGTTCTGGAACAAAGTTTTATGGACTGATGAGACCAAGATTAACCAAAGTGATGGAAAGGCCAAAGTGGAGAAAGAAGGGATCTGCTCATGATCCAAAACATACAAGCTCATCTGTGAAGCACGGTGGAGGAAGTGGCATAGCTTGGGCTTGCATGGCTGCTTCTGGAGTGGGCTCACTAATCTTTATTGATGATGTAACTCATGATGGTAGCAGCAGGATGAATTCAGAAGTCTACAAAAACATTCTGTCTGCCAACTTACGGAGAAATGCGTCCAAACTAATTGGGAGGAACTTCATCATGCAGCAAGACAATGACCCAAAACATACTGCCAACACAACAAAGGATTTCATTAGTGAGAAAAAGTGGAAGGTTTTAGACTGGCCAAGTCAATCACCAGACCTTAACCCAATTGAGCATGCATTTCACCTCCTGAAGAGGAGATTGAAGGGAAAAACCCCCCAAAACAAACAACAACTGAAAGAAGCTGCATTAAAAGCCTGGAAAAGCATCACAAAAGAAGAATGCAACAGTTTGGTGATGTCAATGGGTCGCAGGCTTGATGCAGTTATTGCAAGCAAGGGATATGCTACCAAATACTAAGTGTTATTTACTTTCATTTACTTAAATACTCTCTGTTCCAATACTTTTGCTCACCTAAAAATTGGGTGGTCTGATACCAAAAGGTGCTATGTTCTAAGTACTTTAACACATCTAGGTGTAAATACCAGGAAATAAAAGCTGAAATTCTGAACTCACATGTTCATCTTTTTATCTCAACCCCAAATGTATTGAATGTATTGCAAAAACAAAGGAATTGGCCTTGCTGTTCCAATACTTTTGGAGGGGACTGTATTTTGAGCTGAGACATTCATTGTACTTTTTTCACTCACCTCCCACGGGATCTCAGGGTCCACCCACCTCCCAAATCCCAATTTAACCCCTGCATATCACAATATTACGATATACAAAATCCCAGACGATATGTAGTCTCACATGATATCGATATAATATTGATATATTGCCCAGCCCTAATTGCTATATGGACCTCGCAGTGTGTTCAGGGGCATTGTCATACTAAAACAGGAAAGGGCCTTCCCCAAACTGCTGGGGAATGTCATTATATGCTGCCACATTAAGATTTGCCTTAACTGGAGTTAAGGGGCCAAGTCAAAACCATGAAAAACAGCCCCAGACCAAAATGTGTTCAGACACTTTTGGTCATTTACCATTTTTGAATATGCTTGTCATACCAGCTATAAATTTTCCACCATCCTTGCTCTGTGTTACCATCTACCCTCCATCTATGAGCCACCATCCAACTGCTGGCAACCCACCATCTATGAGCCGCTGTCCAACTGCTGGCAACCCTTCTAGCTCCTCCAAGGAACTATACAATTATATTACTTTGTAAACTAGTTTGACTACCACATATTTACAATATGTTTTGTATATGATACTTTTGTAGATCATACTTATTACAGTCCCTGTCCACTAATATTGGCACCTTTAGTAAAAAATGAGCAAAAAAGATGATAAAACAGCTTGATCTTACACAGAAAAAAATTGAGATAATTGAAGTAAAATGTTTTGAAGAAAAAAGTTAAATAAATATTTTTCTCAAAAACAATTATTAGCACCCTTAACAATCATGATCCCCTACTATGTATTTTGGCAATCAAATTAATTGAATGTTTTCTCATTCATCATTCATCTGTATACTGCTTTATCTGAAGATGTAAACCATTTTGTAGAAATTTTTTAATGTTTGTAAAAACATATTCACCTTAAGCCTAAATTAGGCTACAGATTTAGTTTAAAATTTCTTATATGGTAAATGGACTGCATTTATATAGCGCTTTTATCCAAAGCGCTTTACAATTGATGCCTCTCATTCGCCAGAGCAGTTAGAGGTTAGGGGTTAGGTGTCTTGCTCAAGGACACTTCGACATGCCCAGGCCGGGGTTTGAACCGGCAATCCTCCGACTGCCAGACAACCGGTCTTACCGACTGAGCTATATCGCCCCCATAAATATTATATATTTGTCAATACATTTAATCAAATTTCTGGTGACACTGGCAAACTCTTTTCTTCATGCCGATGACAACCATATCATTAATATGATGAAGCCATCAATCAATCAATCAAATTTTATTTGTATAGAGTATTTTACAGCAGTTGTCACAATACTCTTTACAGATAACCCTGGCCTAAACCCCCACAGGAGCAAGCCTAAGGCAACAGTGGCAAGGAAAAACTCCCTGTGGCAGATGGGAAGAAACCTTGGAAGGAACCAGGCTCAAGGGGGAAACCCATCCTCCTCTGGTTGGCTCAGGGTGCCGACTGGTGACCAGCATGTCAGCCAGTTTTATAAGATATGTGATGTGGCTCAGATGATGGGTGGGGCCAGGTGGTGGTGATGGGGAACAGCAGGTGGCGACAGATGTGGGCAGGGTGGAGGCAGTGGAGGCGGGGCTGGACCGCAGAGGTGGGGGAGACCAGACGACTCTCGAAGTACTCTCGAGGGTTGGGGCAAGAGCCCCGCCGGCAGCGTGGGGAAGAGGGTAGAAACGGCAATTAGGGAATTTGCAATATAGCAGACAGTGGCAGTGGTATGTATTGGGGGGACCCCGCGAGGAGTAGAATATGGCTGCATATCTACTAGGACAGGGATGGAGAGCCCATGCAGTCATGAGGGGTAGACAACCATCCTTTATAAATTTTGGAAGCTGGTTCCACAGTAGTGGGGCCCTGTAGGAGAAAGCCCTACTACCTTTAAGGTTTTTGGAAATTCTTGGGACTACCAAGTAGCCTGCGTCTTGGGATCGGAGTGACCTTGTGGGCTTATAAGGTAGGAGCAGGTTAGATATGTACACAGGTGCACGTCCATGCAGAGCTTTAAAAGTCAGGAGCAAAACCTTGAAGTCTATCCTATGCTTAATGGGTAGCCAGTGAAGCGACGCTAGTACTGGTGTAATGTGCTCATACTTCTTAGTTCTGGTCAAGATACGAGCAGCTGCATTCTGCACAAGCTGGAGACTCTTTAATGAGTTATTAGGGCAGCCAGAAAGTAGGGCGTTACAGTAATCTAACCTAGACGTAACAAATGCATGGATCAATTTTTCAGCATCCCCGACTGACAGGAAATGTCTAATTTTAGCTATGTTGTGCAGCTGAAAGAAGGCAATTCTGGATATGTTTTTTATTTGGGTGTCAAAAGATAGATCAGGATCAATGGTGACACCAAGGTCTTTAACGACCATATTAGGTTCAGCCAAACAACCATCACAGTTTAAGGTGAGAGTAGACAATTTCTCCCTTAATATTTTGGGACCTAAAACCAACATTTCAGTCTTGTCTGAATTTAGGAGCAGAAAATTTGAAAGCATCCAAACCTTGATATCTACAATACAGGCCTCTAACCGTGAAAGCGGCAGTGCTTCGCCAGGTTTCATTGAAATATAAATCTGGGTATCGTCCGCATAACAGTGGAACTCTACGCATGTGCCCGGATAATATTGCCAAGTGGTAGCATATATAGCGAGAAGAGTACTGGTCCTAGTACTGATCCTTGTGGAATACCGTATTTCATTATTGAGGAGCTGGACTCTTCTTCTTTTAATTTGACAAACTGTTTCCTGTCACATAGGTATGACCTAAACCATGCGAGTGCCTGTCCATGAAGTCCAACACAGGCCTGGAGTCTGTCCAGTAGAATTCCATGGTCAATTGTGTCAAAAGCTGCACTCAGGTCAAGGAGCACAAGAACCGACACAGAGTTACGGTCGGCTAACAGTAGCAAATCATTTGTAACCTTGATAAGTGCAGTTTCTGTGCTGTGGTGGGGTCTAAACCCAGATTGGAATACTTCATGGATACCGTTAGAGCTAAGGTATGCACTTAGTTGCTTAGCAACAGTTTTCTCCAATAATTTTGATAGAAATGGAAGTCTATAATGAAATAGGTCTGTAATTTTCCAATTTATTAGGTTCTAGGTTTGGTTTCTTCAATAATGGCTTTTAGTGACTCAGGTACGTATCCTGTGACTAGGGATGTGTTAATGATTTTTAGTATATGCTGGCCTAGTACTGGAAATAGTTCTTTAATCCAGTTTGAAGGAATAGGATCGAGTAGACAGGTCGTCGGTTTTGAAGACATAACTAATTCGGATAACTCGACCATGCTAAAACAGTTTAGTACCGCTGTCTGTAAATCTTCCTGTTTCACCCAGGTGCGGGGCTGTTTATTAACATGAACAGAAATAGTGGGTGATGGAGACAGTTTGGAAATCTGGTCTCTAATAGCCTCAATTTTCTGATCGAAAAAGTTCATGAAGTCAATGCTGCTAAGATTGGAGGGATAAGTTGAAAACTCTGATGGTTTTTTAGGTAATTTATCCACAGTACTAAATAGAAATTTTGGGTTATGTCTGTTTTGTTCAATTAGGTTTGAGAAAAAGGCAGATCTAGCAGAAGCAAGAGCTTGCTTATACTGAAGAAAGCTGTTTTTCCATGCAAGATGAAATACTTCTAGCTTTGTTTGCATATTTAAAAACTCTGGAATAACCTCAGGGTTTACTGATCGGCTGTAGTAATGTCTAGGCTCTGATACAGGAGGATTTGATGCCTTAATATTAAACGTAATGAGGAAATGATCTGATAGTATAGGGTTATGAGGTGCGATGGTAAGATTTACCACACTAATACCATGGGACAGAACTAAGTCTAAGGTATGGCCACGGTAGTGAGTAGGCTCACAAACATTCTGCACAAAACCAATGGAATCAATAATAGAGGCAAAAGCTGTTCCTAGGGGGTCACCATTTTTATCCACATGTATGTTGAAATCACCAATAATTATGACCTTATCTGCTGAAATTGCAAGGTGTGATAAAAACTCAGCAAATTCCCTTAAGAAATCAGAATAAGGCCCAGGTGGCCGGTAAACAGAAGCCATCACCATACCTGAAGATAAATATAGGTCTAAATTTGTTTGGGATACCTTGTCTCCAGGGCCAGATCATGGTCCTGTGAGGCCTCTGGGCACATGTCTTTTGGAGGCCCCCCGGCAGCTAGCTAACTCAGCAGCGTAGGTTTTGTTTGAACATTGGGGGGACACATTAAGTGGGGGTCTGGGGGTTCCCCCCCCCTCACTAAATTGTGAACGTCAAATACTTCATTTCCTGCATTCTGGTGAATTTTTATGCACTAATTTGCGCCTTTTCTGTATCAATTTATGGTGGAAATGCTTCTTTCATGTTTTTATTGGGGGGGGACAAATGCACGTGTTCAAAATATTGAGGGGGACGTATCCCCTGTGTCCCCCCCAAAATCTACGCCTATGAGCTAACTAATTTCTGTTAACAAGCTGAATCATATGGGCAGCTAGCTAGGGAAAATGGGCAGCTAGCTAAAATAAAGGGATAGCTAGTTACGGTAAGTCAAATAAAGAACGGCTTGCCATAATATGACGCCCTTCAAACTGTCCTGTTATTCAGAATGAACTGACTTGTTGATGAATATTGTATCATGTCACAGCATATTGTAGCGTGCCAACCAGTGGTTTAGTTGTACAGCACTGTACTCTCTGAGAGGCTCTCGTTTTAAGCATGCACTGTATGTACCAAGGGGCCCAGGTTTTACGCTCGATGTATGCACCGAGGGGCCTGGAGCCCTAGTGGTCAGCTCACACTTTAAGCACTGAGGGGCCTCACATTGTAAGCGCTGCGGGGCCCGGGGGCCCTAGTGGTCAGCTCATGCTTTAAGCGCGGAGGGGCCCAGGGACCCTCATACTTTAGATGCCAAGGGGCCCAGGGGCCCTAGTGGTCAGATCACTCTTTAAGCCCCAGGGGTCTAGGGGCCCTAGTGGTCAGCTCACTCTTTAAATGCCAAGGGGCCTGGGGGCCCTCACACTGTAAGTGCTGAGGGGCCCAGGAGCCCTCACACTGTAAGTGCTGAGGGGCCCAGGTGCCCTCACATTGTAAGCGCAGAGGGGCCCAGGGGCCCTAGTGGTCAGTTTACGTTTTAAACACCAAGGGGTCTGGAGGCCCTCACAAAATCAATACTGGGTCCAGTAAGGGAAGACCACACAACATCTTGGATTCAGTGGGCAGCCCACACTCTGTTAGGGCTGGGCCCTGCATGGGCAACCAGTTGTAGGCTCTTAGTAGAGCCCTAACTGGGCCCCCACAGGTTCGGAGCAGGCTTGCTTGCTGGATTGCTACTGCACCACTTCTCCACTTCCACTTTATTTCCTACTTCTATCAACTCTTCGTTGTCATGGTATTGTATGGTTGACAACGCTTTGGACATAGAACCATGTGAGCTCTCTGCTTCATGCTTTCATTTTAAAGCCACGTCATGACTAGCATCATTTGCGTGTTTGATCCCATGGAGACCTTGGACATTTTGAAACACTGACTCAAACTTCACAGTGGCATGTACATGACATAGTATACTTGGTGGTAACAAGCGAATGATGTATCAAACTGAGTTGCTATTCACTTAGCTACCAGCATGGCTATTTGTTTGGCTACTTGCTTAGCTAGAGATTGGGCTAATGGCCCTGATATTCACTTAGCTACTTGTTTAGCAACTTAGCCACTAACATGGCTATTTTTTGGCTACTCACATTACATTACATATCCAAAGCGACACACAAAAGAGCATATCATTCAAGGTCAAGGTCATTGGAACAACTACAAAACACAGGTTCAATAAGGTACAATACTCATTTTGCACAGTTATTCATATCCAAGAACACAGGCCAGTTCACACAGTGAACATAATTCTGACCTAACCTAAACTAAGTCAAACTAGAGGGAAGTACAAGCTACAACATTAGGATGATAATAAGTGCTGAGGTACAATGAAATGGAGGTACATGTAACATGAGTGATATGAAAGAGGGGAATTTAAGTGAAATGATCCGCAGAGTGGTGGTAGTCAGTCCAAGTATAGTCTGAAGAGATGCGTCTTCAGACCACGGTGGAAGATGGGTAGTGAGGGAGTGGTTTCGAAGAGGGACAGGGACTTTTTCACCACTGGGGAGCTTGGGTGGAGAAACTCTGTGATAAGGATGAGTAAGAACCCTTTACCCGGATAGGAGGGGGTGCAAGGCGCCCTGCTGCTGAAGAGTGGAGTGGTTGAGCAGGCACAAAGATTTGAATCATGTCCTGTAAGTAGATGGGGGCCGTCCTGTTGGCTGCAGTGTAGGCGAGGGTGAGGACTTTGAAACCTGATCCTGGTAGCGACCGGTAGCCAGTGGAGTGACCTCAGCAAAGGAGTGACGTGGGAGAACTTGGGAAGGTTGAAGACAAGTCGGGCAGCAGCATTTTGAATCATCTGTACTGGCTCAACTGTATGGCACAAGATGGCAGGCTTGCAAGGAGGGAGTTGCAGTAATCAAGATGGGAGGTCACCATAGCCTGGACAAGCAGCTGGATGGAGTGCGTAGTCAGGTATGGTCTAATCCTCCTGATGTTGTATAGGAGGAATCTGCAGGACCGTGATGTTGCCTTGATGTGCTCGTTGAGGTCTAGCTGGTCGTCCAGGACCACCCCCAGGCTCTTTTCATAGTGAGAGGTAGTCAATGTGGTGCCATCAACCGTGATTGACAGCTCACGTAGCAGGGAGGTCTTGTATGGGAGGAACAGCAGCTCAGTTTTGTTGAGGTTGAGCTTCAGGCGGTGTTGGCCATCCAGGTTGAGATGTATGCCAGACAGGAAGATATTTTATCATTAACCTGTAAGGCAGAGGGGGGAAAGAGAAGAAGAGTTGTGTGTCCTCTGCATAACAATCATAGGAGAAGCCATGTGAATTAATAACAGAACCAAGAGATTTGGAGTATATGGAGAACAGCAGAGGACCCAGTACAGATTTGGTGGTCCTCCTGCAACAAGGAGATAAGGAGCGGAGGCAGACCCCATTCAGTCCCTATCTCAGTCAAGGTGGAGCAGAGTAGTTTGTGGTTGACGTGTCCAATGCTGCAGACAGGTTCGGACTAGGAGGATCAGGACAGAGGAGAGGTGTGAGGCTCTTGCAGTGGAGAGTGCCTCCATCACAGCCAGGAGGGCAATCTCCGTTGAGTGCCTGGATCGGAAGGCAGACTGGTGAGGGTCCAGCAAGTTGTTCTGATGGAGAAAAGGTTACTTGTTTAATTACTGCTCACTTTTTTGGGGGGTTTTGGATAAAAAAGGTGATATGTGATATGGGTCAATAGTTCATTACATTAGAGGGGTCTGAGGTGGGTTTCTTAAGGAGTGGGGTAACGCAACCCATCTTAAAATCAGAGGGAACATAGGCAGATGCAAGGGAGGTATTAAAGAGCATCTTGCGGGTAAAACTTTTTACGAAATGTATACTTAACCTTGTCTGAAAATGACCATTTGAAAAGTTAATGCAGGATTTAATAATTTTTACAAGACATAAGGGCACAATTTAGAGGAAATAGTGGCCGTTTTGAGCAAAGCTCCTAAAAACGCTTTTTTTCAACATCGCGTCATATTAGGTAACAGAAGGGAGTCTGTCTGCCTTAGCCCAATGTGCAGTAGTAGGTGGTAGTGAGTCTGAACGGTCGTGATATAGTGAGTTGGTCTTTTTTCAGTAGTTTTATATTGCATCTCACCGTGTATCATCATGGTAAATTATTGTGTTTGTGCAGGTTGCATAGACTCCAGCCTGTCAGGACATCAGCACACAATTTTCCTAACAGGAAAAGGAACTGTGCTAGCTTCGGGACTTCATTGCTGCATTTGTTACAAAATACTCCTGCCGGTATTAGATGACCAATACTAGTTTTTTTATAGCCTGATACATATAGCAAACTTTACAATGTTGTGACGTGAACACAGCATTAGATATCGTTAGCTAACGCCCATAGATATATACGTGTTCACTCTACAGTCAATATCTGTGACTAAATATTGAATAAATATAAAAAACTTACCATTGGTTTTACGCATAGAGATGTCGCTTTTGAGACTGAGTCATCATATATTGTCTTGGACAATCCGTTTGTGAAATATACACGCATTTGTGACGCCTAGGTACCTTCCAAAATATCTGTGCGTAATACCACACGTGTTGGTTACGCCGTTGTTGCCCTTTTTAGTACGGTCAGCCTTGATTGACAATTAATTTATTCAGTAGGTGAGAGCATAAGCTTTCTAACAATGTATAACGTCTATTTTTTGCTCTTGGAATAGCGTTTTATAGGTCAGCATAACCAAAATTTTTCTCATCATCGCATTCACTTACACACACTCAGTGGTAGCAGTAAAAGACGCCGCACCTAACGAAACGTTGTCAATGATTTTTCGTAATTTCTTGGAAAATACTATTATTATTGAGGACTTCTGGGCATAGCTAAGCTATTTGTTTGCTGATAGACCAAGCTGACATTATTTTCTGGAGGAAGACAGAAACAGATAGAACTATATCATTAATTTACTGTCTCTGTCTCTATCTACCGAAAACATAAGATTTCATCATTGCTATGTAAATATTACTGCTCAAAATATTTCGGTTATATATGTTATTTTTGAAATTGGCTAGGCCAGTGGTATTATATAATGTGGATATATCTATAAGCTAATGCTGGTCACTCACCAGACGCCTACCCTGTTCTCCACTGGTTCTCCTCACACCACAACTCAATTTCTCTCCTATGACCGTTATTCCTTCTAACCCTGGTCTGTTCCTGGTCTCTTGGACGCCTAGCAGGCTCATAATTGTAAGGCTGTGGTCCATCATATGTGTTTGCATAAACATTTACAACCTCTTCAGTGTCAAAACTAGCGTTGAGATCCATTCTTCTTATTGTTCAACTTGACCGCTCTCTCCTGTTACGTCACTTCCAGTTTGGCGTTTTTACATTACATTGCATTTATTTGGCAGACGCTTTTATCCAAAGCGACGTACAAAAAGTGCATTTCATGGTCATAGACAACTGCTAAACACAGGTTCAGTAAGGTACAATACTTATTTTGTACAGCTATTTCTAGCCAAGAACACAGTTTAGTTCACACAGTGAACACTTTTTAGATACGGAAGTAAAATTCTCTCTCAAAAAACGACTCCAGAAGTCACTGTAGTGTATATATAAGTATATTTTTATGAAAATCTAGTTCCTACATCATTTTCCTACACATTGATTCATTGGGGTTTCCAACCTGCAATATGCTCTTTAGCAATAGAGGACAGATGGGGAAGGATCTCGCCGGATATGGACTGAAGGATGGGATGGGGTCAAGTGGACAGGTGGTTGCGTGATGAGAAATGATGAGCTTGAGTACATCAGACTCCTCCAGCCTCTTGTAGGAGGTCAGTGTGGCTGTGGGATTGTCCCGGGGAGTAGGGGGACTCACTGGATGGGCAAAGGAGTTCTAGCAACCTAGAAGAGGGAAATGGAGTGGAGGCAGAATGAGGAGGGAAGAGAAGGTGAATAGTTAGCGTGGGTTAGAGATGCATGCACTGATCTTCGACTAAAAAAATTAGGTCTTAGCTAATGTGAGGGCCGATGTGAAAGTTGCCAGCAAGGTGTGATATGCGGTCAGGTCATCAGAGGATCTGGATTTCCTCCACTTCCTCTCTGCAGCCCGCTGTGATGTTCTGCTGGAGCATAGTGATTCAGTCAGCTATAGGCAGGGGGTGATGATCGTGCTGGTTTGGAGACAAGAGGACAAAGTGAGTCAAGGGATTGGGAGACGTATGAGTTGAGGGTGAAGGTTGCAAGGTCAACAGGTAGGTTAAAGAAAGAAGCAGGAGGAGGAAGTGTAGAGAGAGCAGTGGAGATGAGGGAGGAGTGTGACAGAGTGGAGACATTTCTCCTGAAAGTTGGGTGGGGTGTTAAAGGAGTTGTGGGGGAGTAAGTAGGAGAGCAAGAAGGAAAGAAAGAAGTGGTCTGATACATGGTAGGACGTCACCATGAGTTGGGAAGTGGAGCAGCTTCTGGTGAATACAAGGTCTAGTTGGTTTCCAGCCTTGTATGTGGGGCGAGAAGAAAACTGGTTGAGGGCAAAGGACTGGAGGAGTGAGGCAACCCTGGATAGTTGGGAGGGTGAGCAGTTGAAGTCTCCCAGTTGAATAGCAGGAATGCCATCCTCAGGGAGGGAGCTCAGGAAGGTGTCCAGCTCATCCAGGAAGTAGCCAATTGGACCTACCGACAGGTTGGGCTAATGGTACTGTGAATAGTTTAGCTGTTGGCTTGGCTCTTTAAGATTGGTTCTAAATGCTTAGATAAGGGTTTAATGATCTGATGTTAAGTTTGGTCCTTTTTTATTTCCACCATTTTTTCCAGGTGCTTTGCAACTTGGTAGCGTAATGCAATTCTAAATAAAGTCTGTGTTTGCATTTGAAGATCATCTGGTTTATGAACTTGCCAATATTCTAAGAAGCCATTTCTTTCCATTCCCATAAGTACACTGACTACACTGTAATTTAGGAATAATGCTGATTTTAAAAAGTTTTATCTATGGTATCACAATGGGGTGATGTGTGTACACATTGTTTTATGTCATTTGTGATTTTGTACCATGTACAATCAAGTGGCGGTTTTATACAAATGCTGCCTATAGCCCACCAAAGCTACAATGAAGTGGAAAAGTCTGATGTTTCATAGGGTGCATACCGCCTCATCATATGGAAATCTAACAAACTACTGTTGTAACATTTCACCTGAGTCACATATCATTAACAATGGATGACACATTTAAAGGGGCTGAACTATATTTAATATTTAAACCAAACTACTGTACTGTGTTTAATTAATTCCCTTCCAGCTATTGTGTGTTCCTCAAAGTTGTTCTATATAAGAGTGTCTGAAATTTAATGTACTGGCTTGGTGTAGGTATGGATGGAGAGTTCAACCACTGTAGCAAATCATATCTATCATGATGACTGGTGTCACAGGGAAGAATATACTCTAATGCAGGGCTGCACATCCCTATTCCTGAAGATCTACTGTCCTGTTGGCTTCCACTCCAGCCCTAACAAATCACATCTCACTCAACAGCTTGAGATTTAGTGAGCTGCTAATTAGTAGAATCAGGTGTGCCAAATTTGTTCCAAGCTTTCTTCCATCAGAATTAAAATAAAACATTGCCTAAATTTTTGTTATAGGGCAATTCCAATTTTCCATGAAAACTCTGTAGCTACATAGCTTGAACATGCAATGTTATAACTAAAGAACTAATGACAAAAGTATCTTGAGGTTTTATTAAACAAAATAAAACCTGTAAAGATCATACAATGCCAGTGATCCCATTCAGTGCAGTAAAATGACTTGTGTTGCTCAAATGAAAGAAAAATTATAACATAGTCCATTGTTAATTCACAACAAAAGCATGACTGAAGCTTAACTGAAAACTGAGCTTAACAAAAGTTTAACTGAACTGTGCAGGATTGGTCGAGTTATGGTTTTGTCATGTTTTAAATGAACATATTTTGATTATTTATCTCCTGGTTCCAAATCAGCATAGGCTTGCTTCACTTGTATTGCTCAGTTCATGTACATTGCTGAACAATGAAACAGCAAGTCTATCCCCTTGGGGCCTTCTATATGTATCTACTTAGAGAATGTAAATACAACATACACATACACCCATCAGCCACAACAAAACCACCTGAATTTTTCTGATTTAATATTTTATTTTCTCTGTTTGTAATCAAACAATTCACACGTGGTCAAAGCGCAGACTCAGAGCTTTATTAAAGGGTATTCTTATACTTTTTGGTTTCACCATGTAGTAATTACAGCACTTTTTAAACATAGTCCTGTCACGTAACGGGTAGGGGGGACCCAAACGCAGAGGGAAAAAAAACACAAACTCAAAAAGGGAAAATTAACAAAGACTTTACTTACATGACAGGGGACAAAAAATAACAGGAAACCAAAAGGCCACGCAGGGCACTACCAAAAAACACAAAACAGAAAACTCAAAATTCAAAACACACACAGAGCAGAACACAGGTAGGACAGAAACCAGGCAGGAACTAACAGGCGGAAACACAGTCACACACAAGCAGGTCAAAAACACAGGCAGGCAGATACATGTAAGTCAAACAAACACCAGTCGAGAACAAACACAAGGAACCAGCACCCGAGTCAAGGGGACAAAGAACTTAAATAGACAGGGGGTAACAAGACACAGGTGAACTCAAAAAACAATCAACCCAGAAAAGGAGGGGATAACAAGACACAGGTGGGAACAATGATAGAATAACAAGACAACAATAATACAATTAACAGGGGGGAGCAGGACACAAAACAGAAGTGCCGCCATCTGGCGGCCCAACAAGGAAAACACAGACAGGAAAACACAAGTCCCCCATTTCAGTGTTTTTAGACAAATTAACAATGTCAAATAAAAGAGTCATGTTTTGTATTTGGTTGCACATCATTTTCATGCCATGACTTCCTGATGTCTGTGGCCTATCAACATCATCAGAGTCTGGATATCTTATTGTAAGGTTGTCCTACAAGCGATACAAAAACTCTTTGCATTTGAATGGATCTCTATGGGAATTGGGGGGTGGAACTAGATTCAGCTGTAAATTATGCTGATACAGTACGGAACACAATTGTTGTCTAGATGGCTTTAAGTCATCAATGGTCCAAGGTATCAAATGAGCCTCAAACCACCGTGCTGCTGCCAGATAGTAGATACTACAAGCATTGTTTCTCCTGAATATTTTTCCATTGAGTTCAACAGGAAAATTAATCAGGAGAAACAATGCGTCCAAATATTATGATTTTATGTAGAAAGAAGTATGCAGAGCAATATAGTAAATTTTCAAGCTGATTATAAAATTTCAACCAGTAAGGTACATTAGACTGCTGAACTAATACATATAGGAATTTGGAATGATTATTACTTCTTTAACTCAAATGCTAATTACTTCCACATTTTTGTTTCATGTTGATATTACTTTTATTACATGTTACATGTATCATGCCAAAAATAGATAGTTGCAAAATATTGCATTACCGTCAAACTGTTTGTAAATGCATTCTATCCATAATTTGTGCCAGTACTGTAGCTCTCATTTTAACTACATTAAATAAAAATGAAAAGATTGTTCAAGTATAAGAAAGAGATCGAAATACAGTACTGAACAGCATTTTTAGGTAGACCAAACGAGAGCACTGCAATAGTCAAGCCTAGAGGTTATAAAAGCATGCATTAGTTTTTCTGTGTCAGCCTGAGAGAGAAATGGTTTAACCTTAGTAATGTTTCTAGATGATAAAAAGACACTTTGGTGACTTTCCTAATTTGGGCTTCAAAGCTGAGGTCAGAATCAAGGATAACCCCAAGGTTTTTGACCTGGTCCTTGGTATGAAGGGCTAATGACTGAAGGTACACAGACAGTTGCTCTCTATGGGCTTTCACCCCAAATATTATGATCTCTGTCTTGTCTTGATTCAGCTGTAGGAAGTTGTATGACATCCATACATTTATGTCATATATAGATTGCACTAACCTATCAATGGGGCTAAAATCATCCGTGGATACAGAAATGTATAGCTGGGTGTCATCTGCGTAGCTATGAAACTCAATTTTATGCTTTCTGATGACATCGCCAAGTGGTAGCATATAGAGGCTAAAAAGGACTGGACCTAAAATAGAACCTTGTGGGACCCCACAGGTTATGTCTGTTTTCTCTGAGTAGTAGTCACCCAGGGAGACAAAAAACTCCCGGCCAGTCAAATATGATCTAAACCAACTTGGAACCATTCCTGAGAGACCAACCCAGTTTTCAAGTCTGTGCAGTAGGATTTCCTGGTGGACGGTATCAAAGGCCGCACTAAGGTCCAGGAGAACCAGGACTGAAAGCTTATTTGAATCAGTGTTAATTCTTATATCGTTCACCACTTTAACTAATGCAGTTTCTGTGCTGTGGTGGGCTCTGAAACCTGACAAAAATGTCTCAAAGATATTGTTGTTTTTAATGAAGGTATTCACCTGTTCAAAAAATTGTTTTTCTAAAATCTTACCTAAGAAAGGGAAATTTGATGTGGGTCGGTAGTTACTAAAAACTGAGGAATCTATATTACTTTTTTTGATAAGTGGTCTAACCATGGCAGTCTTTAATGCATGAGGGAAGGTGCCTGTGAACAGAGAATGGTTTACAATACATAATAATTCCTCTGACAGGCAGTTAAAAACAGTTTTAAAAAACGGGGTAGGTATGGTGTCAAGCGAGCATGTAGAGGGTTTTAACTCAGAGCCCACCTTTCTAATCACCTCTGTATCCACCAGAGTAAAAGAGTGCAAAGTATATTGACAGTGCTTATTGCTTTCGAAAACATTATCCGACCTTGTCTGATTAATATTTGTTCTAATTTTTGTTATCATGTCTCTGAAGTAGGCTGAAAATTTGCTGCACTTAGTATTTTATAAAAAATCACTGGGGCATGTAGAAGTGGGATTTATCAGGCTGTCAATGGTTGTAAAAAGGACCCTAGGATTGTTTTGGTTCTTATTTATGAGTTCAGAGAAGTGAGCCTGGCATTTCTCAGCGCCTTATTATATTCTGAAAGATGATCACGTAGAATATTATAGTAGAGTTTACTTTTCCTCCATCTACGCTCAGCTTTTCGACAGTTTCTTTCAAGTTTGTTAGCAGTCTAATTTTTCCACAATGGCTTACATTTTAAAACAGGTTTTTTGAGTTTTAGTGGCACAACAAGGTCAATTTTTGTCCGTAATTTAGTATTAAACTCATTTACTAAGGAATCAACAGATGAAGGGAGAGTTTGTAAGGGCAACGTGTTCATATGCATCATGAAACTTTCAGCCACTTCAGGTGTAAGATGTCTTTTCTTTACAGTGAGTTCAGTATTAACCTGAGGCATGGGCACTGACACACTAAATTCAATGCAATAATGATCAGATAGAGCGACATCCCTAATTGATGACATTTCAATATGTAGCCCCTTACTAACTACCAGGTCTAACGTATGGCCACGATTGTGGGTTGGTCCATAGACGTGTTGTGTGAAACCAAGATCTTCTAATAGATTAATAAAATCGATGGCCCTTTTGTCATTTGTGTTGTCTATATGTAAGTTAAAATCACCAACAATAAGAATTTTATCATAATTTGTGTTAACAATAGATAAAAGCTCTGAGAAATCTGTTAAAAACTTGGAACAGTAATTTGGTATATACAGTAATTGTTAGTATGGGTGACTGGCATTTGAAAACAGTAGCAAGATATTCAAAAGAGCTAAAAACATCAAAGGAGACATGTCTACACTCAAAGGCCTTAGAAGCAATAGTAGCTAACCCCCCTCCCCTTTTTTCGTCTAAAAGAATCGGAGAAATCATAGTTTAAGGGGACCGTTTCGATGAGGACAGCAGGTGCATCAGAGTTCAGCCAAGTTTCAGTTAAAAACACACAATCTAGGTGGTGCTCTACAATAAGGTCATTGACCAGGATAGTTTTGTTTGACAGGGACCTAATATTTAAAAGTGCCATTTGCAGTTTCTGTGGGTTATGCTGCTGTGCACAGTGTTTTAATGGAATAAGAGTGTTATTTGTCATGACTGGTCTAGGTACTATGACATTTTTATTTTTAGCTTTGCTATAGGATATAGATCTGTCAGTGATTCTGACTGGAATGTCCATAGGTGTGGGAGTGGGAGGTTTACGCCTAATAATAGAAACAGAGAGATGAGTGTGATCAGATAGGGGTTTAAATGACAGGAGGGTCCGGTGGGGGGAGCTCTCATGGGAAACAGTATGCTGAGGTTGTATCGTAGAGGACTCCTGATGGGTTGTGTCATTTGTCCCCACATGAACTATTATTTTTTTAATAGAGATTGGGAGTGAGGGCAGTAGATCCTGGAGTTTACCCAGGATGCCAGGGACTGTGGCTCCAGGGAAACTGTGTGATTACGTTTAAGAAGCGGATGTTCCTGGTTATGGACTCTCCAATAATTAATGTAGTGGGGGGGAAGAGGGGACGAGGAGATGGTGTGTGTGGGCTGCCTGTCTGCATTGAGTTTGGCGTACTAGGCTGGAGGGTCTGCGCAGGCAGACGGGGGTGAGGAAACCGCTTATTTTTCTTTCCCGTGGTGGAGTGACGAGCCGCCCGATCAGTGCTGGCCACAGGTGGGGAAGACACAGTGGTGACGGGAGGTGCCATAGCCAGAGAGGGGTCTGGGTCAGGTAGAGTCGAGACTGACTGATAGACTGAGGGGTGACGTGAAATCTGCGACGGGGATTCACAGCAGCAGCTAAAACCAAGCTGCTCGGACTCCATGCCGGCACGGCCGGCACCACAGGTGGAGATGACGGGACGGCCATAGTGGAAGCCCCCGTCTCATCCAGAACAAGAAACATATTGCTCAGCTGGATATAGTTTGGTGGAGGAGAAATGGAGGAGCGCTTGTGACCACCTTTTGACCCACAGGCTACAGTCCAGGGTTCAGATGCTTGCGGCTTGGAACACGTCATGGACTTGGGCCTTGCACCTTGATGCAGCTAGGACTCTGCTGTTTGAGATGGGGCAGTGCATGGCCCAGGATCCAGTGTAGTGATTTCTAATCCTCCGGTGATCGTGGGAGCAGCAGCCGCTACCCAGGAGTCAAGCAGCTGTTTGTCATCATTTATCTGATGGAGGACAGATACTCTACCCTCGAGCTCAGCGATCCTTTGGCTCAGTTTGGAACAGTTAGCACATTCCAGAGAAGAGGTGAGTGTTGGCATGGCAGAAATGCTTCTTTCTGGTTGAAAAAAAGAGTGTTTTACCTGATTCGATCCAGTCTCTGCGCTCACCTCTCTCATCGCGTTAGAGCTTGAATCCTTAAAAGTATGAGAAAAAGACTAAAAAGGCTGATAAAATAAAAAAGAATAAAAAGGCTGATAAAATAAAATGAAATAAAATGATAATAAAATAGATAGAACAGATAAAATAGATAAAACGGCAGCAGCTTACAGAGATACGTCTGCTCTCTCCAACATCCACAAACTGTCTATATAGCCATTCAGTTGCTGGTACCAGTACATTCACTGGTGCGCTTAACTTTTTCATTTAGGTGCACCAGCACATAATTTAGGTGCACCCAAAATTTTTCACCGCGCCTTTTGGCGCTGCAATAATACATTTTAAGCCTTACCAGTTCCCATACACATTGGTAATTTCTTAACACATTATGTAAATGATTGTAAACAGGAATAAAGGTGCAGATAAATGTTTTTTCTTTATTTAAATCACAGCACAAACAAGAAATCGCAATAACCTCAATTGTTTAAAAAATATACTTAAAAAGTGCTGATGTTTAAAGTCCTTGACAAACTTTGTTGTACATGCACCAGTGGGGGCTGGTGACTCAAAAAATTGGGGAGGACAGGAAGAAAACCAACCCACGGCGTCATGTTATTTTACACTAGTTGGCTACTTATCTCTACTTCCTTATGTTCAAGTTATGTTATGTTATTATGTTCAAATGTAGCAATAATCCAACTAGCAACCTAATGCAAACTTACTATACAACTAAGGTAAGTAATGCACCTGATGTTTATCCCCATCTTCCATAAGGAACAAATATCATATTATCATTTATACAACGGCTTGGCTGAATACTCGATTCTGATTGGTCCAAGGGTGGGCATTATTTCTCAGTAAAGGGACACTGTGGTGTGGGGATGGCTGATTTAAGCAGCCACACCTGCCCTGGGTCAAGCTAATTAGACCTGGCTAGTTAGATAATTGGTTATGAATTGGATAATTGGCCAGGCTAATTGGGCCCAGAAACAGGGGTGGCTGCACCTGTGCGTAGTGAGGTAATCAGTGCGCACCTGCTGACCATCAATGGACATCACGTGGTCAAAGGCAAAGCGTAGGGTGTCATCACGAGACTGCTCGAGTGGGAAATCCTCCATGGGGCGAAACACCGGTACCTGCGGAGTCTCCCCCGGAGGCTCCACTGGTGCCGGCTCCCCCTCTGCCGCGTCGGACGACCCCGCGTCACCACTGACAGCAGAACACACATCACACAGCCCTACCCGTCGTGAATGCACCCCCCCTACCTTACCAGCTGCCTGGCGGAACCCCGGCCAATCAGTGCCTAAAATCAGAGGGTGCGAGAGGCGGGAGCTAACCGCAGCCTTTATTTTATGTTTTTTTCCTTAACACCGAATTTCCACTGAGACTATAGGGTACTCGTGTAAATCCCCATGCACACACCTTATAGATACCCTTGATGCTTCTAACAACGCCTCAGGTCGAACCAGGCTCTGTTGAATCATGGTCTGCATAGCCCCTGAGTCCAACAGCGCCTGGTGTTCACTCCCTTGAATCCTTACCGGAATACAGTACGCTCCGTCTGGGTCGGGAGCGGAGGTGGGCGGGCCGACAACACGAACCACCTGCCCCACCTCCATGAGCGGGCACTCGTGGCGCAGGTGACCCGGTTGTCCGCACCGCCAACACCCCGGTCCGGGTGTCTGAGGAGCTCTCTGTGGGTCGAACCCCGCCGCCACTGAGCCTGGGGCTGGGGAAACAGAAAAAAAGGGTTGTTGCGGGAAAATGAGGGGGTTTGGGCACAGGGAAGGGAGGAAGGAAGGGGGGGAGGAAGAGAACGAGGAGGGGCTCTCCTGCGCGGAGCCGTTTCTGCCCGTCCTTGCTGCTGCTGCTGCTGCTGCTGTGACTGGCTGTGGGGGTAGAGCGCCAGGTGGTCCTCCGCCAGGGTGACGGCGGCCGCCAACCCGGTCGGTCGATGGCACCTCACCCAGTTCGCCGTCTCCCCCGGGAGGCCATCAATGAACCACTCAAGGGTCACCAGCTCCACCACCCCGTCGGCTGACCAGAGTTCCGGTCGCAGCCACCGACGCACCATGTCCAGCAGTCTCTGGGCGTACGCGAACGGCCGGTCCTCTCCTGCCAGGGCCGTCTCCCGGAACCGCCTCCGGTGTTCTTCCGGGCTGTACCCCAGGCGGTCCAGGACCGCCTTCCTCAGGTTCGCGTACTCAGCCCGCGCTGTGGGGGGTAGGCTGTGTGCCGCTTGTTGAGCTTCCCCTGTTAAGAGGGGCAGGAGGCGGACGACCCACTCCTCCTCCGGCCATCGGCACGCCCTCGCTGCCACCTCAAACCCCTCGAGGAATGCCTCCGCGTCATCATCCGGGGTCATTTTGGGTATATGGAGAGCTACGGGGGACCCGGTCTGTCGCTCTCGGGAGCTGGTTTCTCCCGCAGCAGCCAGCTGCAGCAGAGCCTCTAGCTGTTCGGCGTGTAACGCCGCCTGTCTTTCCTGCATCGCTGCCATCCCCTCCAGCATTCTTGCCAGCGCCACCACCGGTTGTGGTTTCCCCCTGTTCTGGGTTGTGCTCCATGATTGTCTCTTGTGAAACTGTTGGTCGTCTTTTTCTATGCTCCCCGCACGCCTGCCACAGGCCACCGAAGTGGCTTTCCACGGGGCCCTCCAGCACAGAGACACAGGGCGATGATGTTCCAACAGTCCACATTTATTTACAAGGGTTTGGCAAGATGTTACTGCCAAGGAGCAGATGTTAAAACACTGTCATGACAGAGAGGCTCTCCTTGTGTGGGTGGGGATGGCAGATTTAACCTGTGCGCACTGATTACCTCACTACGCACAGGTGCAGCCACCCCTGTTCCTGGGCCCAATTAGCCTGGCCAATTATCCAATTCATAACCAATTACCTAACTAGCCAGGTCTAATTAGCTTGACCCAGGGCAGGTGTGGCTGCTTAAACCAGCCATCCCCACACCACAGACACCTCAGCCTTTTAACAGTTCTAAAATCAATGCGCTACAAAATCTAGCATTCTAAAGCAGTTTAAACAGCAACATTATTCTTTCGCTTTTGAATTGTTGTTACATCCCCTCACCTTTTCAATGTCAAATTTCACAATTGATGGCAACATTGTATCACATTTCTAGTTACTGTTGCTAGCTTTATTTACAGTTGTCAGCCATCACGCAAATCGGAATCGTCCCTTATTTGGACAGTAGAATAGGCGTTCCGCATTTAACTCATGGCTACGGGACGCATTTTCATCTGTATATTTGTGAACGATTGCATTTATAGTAACCGCTGTTTTGAATGCAATTCAATAGTTAGCTAGCTAGCTAGCTAGCCGGGATAACAAGTATGCCGTGAGACCATTCTGACCTAAAACCAAGAATTTTAATATTGGCTAGGTGACAAGTGACGGCGAACCTGTCATAAAGCTAGCTGACATTCAAAACCCGTTTCAGAGGGTCTTAGAAAAACGTTATGTCCACATTGTGCGACCACACCATTTAAAAAGTAAGACTAGGGAGATGAATTTGATTGACTTATGGTTTCATGCAGTTTTATTAAATAATGTAATGATAAAAATAACCAAGATTGGTGCTAACTGTATGGTATAAAACAAGAAGGAACTATATTTTCTTGATTGAATCATTGTTTTCATAGAATTAACGACCAGAGGTTTGCTTAACAACGGTGCAAATACCAACCAGAGTTTTGCTTGACAACGGTAAAATAATATGCCCAAACGGCCACGGAAAAATATTTTACTTTCAGCTGATTAAATCGATATTTTTAGTGACGTGTTTTAAAAGTAGTTTGCAATTTGCACTTTATAATACAATACAGTGGTAGAGAATTGAAGATGACATTTGGAAATTATCATTGGACTAACGCGATGTCAATATTGTATTCTGGTTTTTGATTGGTTAGGGAGGACGTCCTCCCTTGGAGCATCATTTTACGTGTTTTAGCCAATAATAGATTAGCATGAAAAAAAAAGAAGTACATTAAATTGATATAAGAGATCCCGCCCTAAGGAGGACAGCAGGAGCCCGTCCTCCTCTGCCCCCCACCACCACTTCACACAGACTGCCTGCCCTGCAGGTGTCGCTGTTGAAGCATATTAATCAGATTTTCAATAATAGATTTTTTCCAAAGAAGAGATAAAAAATATTTTATAAATGATACTGAGATTTGGTAATGGTTTATTTCAACCAATTACTCTTTTATATTTTGATCTCTCTCTTGCTTCTCAAAAATAGAGGAGTAACCTCCTCTGCCTCTATGGACCAGCCTCCTCTGACATGCACCTTGTGCATCCGCATGCTTCACCTCGATGTGGCCAATTAATATGTTGGCCGGTCTCCCTTTGCACAAGATGCGGCTGTAGACGTTCTCACACTCCTTCGTGGAAATGTCTGTATCTCCATCAATCATGAATGACATGTACGTTGAATCCACGATTTGAACAGACGTCTTTTTTTTCAGTGTCTGCGATCACCCCAATGAACTGGGCACAGGCAATGTCCTTGCTGTAGGTCGGGTTTACATTTAACCCGTTCTTTTTCATAAGGATGATCTGGGACTTAAATTTAGTAAAAGGTAGTTCTTCTTTGGCTATATTATAAGCAGTGTTAAATTTTATTATCATTTCTGACTCCTCACTGGTTTGGTTTGCCGCTGCCTGGCGCTGAAACGCTGCGGGGAGGGGGGCTGCTCTGCCGGCCACGCACCTGTCATGGCACAGGACATGCTTCTTGGAGACATTGTGCTTTTTTAACATTTCAATACGGAACGTCGATGCTCCGACAGCAAAAGCACTGTTCCCAGCCATGCTTTGGCCGCACTCTTGCAATAAATGCAATGCATAATGTTGGCCGTTTTATCATATCTGAGCCTCAGAAATTGGACAAGCCATTCTTTGTGAAAGGCATATATTTTGGCCTTTTTGTATGTAGGTAGGCTCTGGCTCTGGCTCGGAGTCAGATGAGGCCATCTCCGCCAAACATGTTGGGTCAGGATTAGGCATCTTACCGGGGACAGGGGAGACAGGTGGTGGAGTGGTTACCTCCGCTGATGATGTCAGGTCTGGGCTGGGCCTTTTAGGGCCAGGGACAGGTGTAACGGGCACCGCAGCATTTTTCTTGATGCAAAAACAAAAACAACAATAGCTCTCTTCATTTTGTATTACCGGTATGTTTTAAGGTTGTGATGTTGTTTGAGGAGGAGTACAGGTCTCGGTTTCACACATACACGCATGCCTTATTTTTTTTCCCCACCGGCATTCAGCGAAGAAGAATATCAGGGTCAGAGCCAATCAGAGGCAGAGTAGGGGCGGGTCTTCGCAGAATGGGGGTGGGAAACAAAATAATGCTACACACATACACACACAGAGACAGACCTGCAAAATGTCAGGCGCACCACACTCAAAAAAATGAATCATGGCATAGTTTATTATTAAGTATTTGCATCTATTTGATTTTATTTAAATAATTATATTTTCTAAATGTATTTATTCAAATTCTTTAGAATCAGCATAAATTTGTTAATTGTGAAAACAATTAAATTTAATCAGTTAAAAAACATGAACATGGTTTAAATATGACTAGCTTGGAACAAGCAAGATTGAATTAGTTAAAAAGTATGACATTGGTTTACATATAAATTTCGGGAAATGGGATCGTTTAGAAGAGGAAATGACGTCAGAGTTCTCGCTACCTGTCCGCCATCTCACCTCAGAGCAATGCCTCAGGGCAACCCGCGACCTGGATTGTGACTGGTTACATTTGCACTCATCCTATATAATCTGCCAAATGATTCAGTGTATGTACATATGTTTTATTAGTGCAGTTGATACAATAAGTCCATCCTTGCAAACATTTTCGTCTAGCCTACTAGCTAACTTGCACATAGTGCACGTCTAGCAACAGCTGCGAGACACACCCGCAGACTACAGGTTAGCTTCTGCCACAGACAGCTCAAGACAGCCAGGTAAGACCGGGGGCAGAGCCTTTAACTTAGTTATAGTGTGTAGCTTCACTCGCTAGCACCACACGACGTAATGTGAGTTGGTGCTAATCGTAGTTATTTAGTTGCAATTTGAAGAACTGACGATGGCCTTTTGTAGCATGCGCGCGCGCACACACAGCAGAGCTGCTTTTTGGCGGAGCAGAAAAGGCAGAGCATGGAGGACAGATTGAAAACTGTTAATGGGGTTGGGGAGGGGGGTAAAATGCTGCTTCCCGCACTTTTCCTAGATTACGCCCAGTGAACAACAGTCGTCCATTGACGGCTAAATTGTGTTGGAATCGCGTCAGCCCAAACAGTTCTTTTTAGTGTACTGAATCAGTTCACTAAAAAGATTCGTTCAAAAGATTTGTTCCCCGAATCAGTGGCGTCACTATGGTTGGTGTCGGTTGCACATGGGGGGGCGGGGGTGGGGTGGGAGCACAGGGGAGCATTTATAGAGAGAGTATTTTCCTACAGAATGCTTAAAAGCCAAAAAAAAAACCAAACACTTTCTATCCCTATTTTTTATAAAATGTTTTAGTTTCGATTTTACTCCACACAATTTAGTGTTTCATGCGGCCATTTCATTTTGCTACATTTCATAAAATGGGTTGTTTTAGCCCTAGATGCGGAATTGTTCTAACGGCTGCTTGAAATTTAAAGCGTTCATATACGTTGGCTAAGTAGATCACGTTTTCTCATAAAATGTAGTCGATAAAATAGTAGCCTTGGCTAGCCTACTTTGAGACATGTTAAAAAAAAGTCTTGTTATTTCATTGAAAATAAACAGCACACTTGACAGTGATGTTCGATTATTATCCATTTATTATCCATTAGGGGTGTGCAGAGGCGTCATTATCTGTATCTGTATCTGTTCAACCAACAAAATTATCTGTATCTGTATTCGGATGGAAGACAGGAAGTGGGCGTGGTTTATACAGGAAGTCGCGTTAAATCAGGCAAATGTTGTATTTTATCACCTAATATTCATTGATAATGCAATGGTATATAATTAATTATGAAATATATTTCCACATCCTCATACTGTAGTTTTCATCTCGCTCTCTTTTTTATTTTTAACTAAATTATGTTTTATGAACTATCTGAACCCCAGCACCCCCCCCCCCCCCCCTTTAACTGGGGTACATTGAACAATCAAAAACAGAAAAAAAATGTTTTAGAAATCAAAAGATTCTGTTTTGCATTGAAATAGAAACTATTTACAGTAAATATATACAGAGACATATCCTTCAGATGAAGGGAATAATCTTAAATTTCAATGATGCTGTGTTCGCGTTTCTTGATGTGTTAACGTTACTGCAGTTCACTAGGGAAACGTGAATTACTACTACAACAATAATTACATAACAGTAATAGCCTACATTAACTTTTTTTGCCTGTTTCATTTTTATTTATTTATTTATTTATTTTTTCCCCTACTGAACTAAGTTTGGATAGACTACAAACCATCTGATGTCCTCATATTTTCCCTTGGTGGCAAGTGTTACCATGAATGGATTTCGTGTTCATTATAGCCAAGACCTATGACTGATACATAAAGCATGTTACATCTTAAACGGATGAATATTGACAGAAATACAAGGTAAAACGTCGTTTTTTTCCCTAGATAATGGGTTTTGACTGCTTTAGAGTCCAATGGCAGTGTGCTTTACACCACTCCAGCTGATGCTTGCCCTTGCCATCTTAGGCCTGCGTACAGCTGCTTGGCCATGGAAACCGATTTCATGAAGCTTCTTAGGAACAGTTCTTGTGCCAACGTTGTTTCCAGAGGTAGTTTGGAACTCTGTAGTGAGTGTTGC
This sequence comes from Anguilla rostrata, assembly GCF_018555375.3. Taxonomy (NCBI): domain Eukaryota; kingdom Metazoa; phylum Chordata; class Actinopteri; order Anguilliformes; family Anguillidae; genus Anguilla; species Anguilla rostrata. The sequence continues at coordinate 28,136,754 of NC_057939.1, read as the reverse complement.
AACTGAGCAGTGAGGACAGATGATTTTATGCGCTACATGCTTCAGCACTTGATCTAGGTCTCCTACTATTAGCTTATGTGGCCCACTGCTTCGTTGCTGAGATGTTGTTGCTCATATTTGTTTATTTAGTTATTTATTTAATCTTTATTTGATAGGGACAGATACATTTAAACACAGATTATTGTCAAACAATATCCAATGCAGTGTATCACAGCATTTACAGTATACGCTAATTTCCGATGCTTGTCCCTAGATGGGCTTTTCAAACACACACACATACAGCACAAAATCATATAATCATAAAATACAGGCAATAAACTACTAGAGCATTATTATATACATTAAAATTGAGTAAAGATATTATAAAATTTGATGAAAACCTAGCAATTCATAATCACATATGAATACATTTCCACTTCACAATAACAGCACTTACATTTGACTGGGCAGCTCTAGCAGGGAGGAAATTTGACGAACTGACTTATTGGAAAGGTGGCATCCTATGACAGTGCCACGTTATCTTCAATTATCATTCTGACTAGTCGGAATACATTTATAGATATCTTCTCTTATCATTTTGACTAGTCAAAATGCAGTTACAGATATCAAAAACTGCTTCCTTGTACGAATTTCCTTGTTCTACTAATGCAGTGACCACCATGTCAGACCAACTTGAAACCATAGTCAAGCGTCTTTGACAGGGTTTTCAATGCGGGCCCGTGCGAGAAATTAGCTGTTAACTTTACTTTTTTAAAACAAGTTGACTGTTTCGCCCCATCTCTTTCTACTCCGTGGCATTTTCTTACTTTTTTTAGAGAATAGCAACCGCCATTTCTTAAACCATGATTGATCACACCAGGTTGACAAAACATTATATTTACAAAATATTTTATTTGGCAGACGCTTGCTTTTTATCCAAAGCGAGTGCAAGCATGGCCGTACCCATCATTGAGGTCACCGAGGTCAGGACCTCGGTATTTTTTCCGAGGTGTATATAATAAAAGTCGTGAAATTGTCTAAAAATAACAAATATATTGTACAACGCCAAGATAACCGACTTGCTCATCTGATAACCGTCATTGCTTGTGTGTGTGCGTGGGTGGGTGGTGAAGTGGATGATCTTGTCGTTCGTTACCAGGGTTTTCCCTACTGTTGTAATGTGAGCATTATAAAATGAGTTAATGCTAATTTCGGGATGATGGTAATAGAGCCATGCTCCCGCTAGGGGTAGCTGTTTGATAAGGGATGCTGTTTTCGGGAATTTCGGGGGTTGTAGGGTTGTACTTCCGGTCTACCAGGCTGGGTAGAGCTAGCTCCTCCGGTTACAGCATGTACAGCGTTCGCCTACTTAAGCCGCGTTTCCACCAAAACTTTCAGTCCCAGGAACTACTTTATCAGGAACTAAAAGGTTCCTTCAGCCAATGGTTGTCTGCGTTTCCACCGGGGTCTAAAGTACCGCGAAGATGAGGCAAATTAGCCCACTGACGTTGTCGTCGGTCCATCTGTCATATGATTTCTTCTGTAACCCCATACTACCACCGAAGTAGCCTACATTATTTTCTAATAACCGGGACAGCCCGGAGGGTTTTATTCCACTTATATACAACGGGTTACCAACAATGACTATATATGGTTACTTTTGTATTTATTGATTTTCATATATCCTCTCAAACACATTCATTAACAGCAGAAAACATGCACACGTTGTAAACAATTTGCTGTTTTATTACTTTCTCGTCGTCAATTCCATATAGGCTAATCGCAAAATGACAAGAATAGAACGAAAACTCGGACTTGCGTGAAAATGTAAATTAGTAGTGGTACAGCCACCGTTTGCTTTCCTTCGAAGTTACTGCTAGCCGAGCAGCGAAGTGTGCCCTCCAGATGCGAACCATGCACCATAAATGAGTCCATAGTCTTCCTGGTCTTTTCGTGGAATTGAAAAATGGCAGTAAAATTGAGTAAAATTACGGCAGTTTGAAAAAGCTAAAGGGAAGACTACTAGAATTAACCTGTTATTTTACCCGGATAAAAAGTGCGGAAGGTGATTTCCAGTTTGCTTGTACTGTATCACCAATGTTAATTATGCAGAACTACCGCATACCTCACATAACTGTATCAAACGTTTTGAGTCAATTACAACGGGCTAACAAAGAAAATCCGGAAGAAAATATTCAGCAACTGAATTAATCCGTTTGAATGTTTTGGTAGCCTACGTAATATGCTGTCCCAGCACGAATGCTTAGCATTTTATTAAACGAATACTAAAGCAAGAAAAGAACAGAAGAGCACACGTTATAATTCCAAGACCTTAACAGACTATAACCAAAAGTAGGCTACTGCGCCGCATAACATACAAGTTTGATTTGAAGTTATTATGAAAATAAATTGGTTTGCCGCTGCATATTTTCAAACATGGCGGGTAATGGCGGAAAATAAATACAACACAAATGCTACGAGTAGCCTACTCGACCAATCAGAAATGTTCAGCGCTGCAAGCTCCACCCAAAAGGTTCCTGTACTTTCGGAAAGTACTACCCCCCGAGCAGGAACGTTTTGGGGGTAAAACAAAGCCCCCAGAACTAAATTTAGACCCTAGTTCCTGCGGTGGAAACGCGGCTTTATATTGTTTTCCGTTTTTCGAGATAAAGTTGATTCACGAACATAAAGTTGTTGAGTGGTCTTTTCCAGAATAGAAATCACCACACCTACCATAGAAAGGCTTAGGCGCAGCGCTTAAGAGCGCCTTAAGCGGAATGAACGTAAAAAGGCATTTAGGCGACATATCAGAATGAATGTTAAAAACAACGGTGAGAGTTCTATGCGCTGACAAAATAAAAAAACAGAGAGGTGGCTTGATCTCAACGGGAAAGGTAAGCTGGCAACAGGAATGACCTGCCAATCAACAATCAGTGTTTGGACGAACGTTTGTGTGATTGGTGTGTGACTCATCGCCAAGCTAATCAAACAGCTGAGTGGATATTTCTCTGTATCGTCAACTCGGGATGGTAGTTACAACCATCGACTCGGATGAGCAAATTGGAAGCCATCGATAAAGTAAGCCTCAACAAAGAATAAATGAAGTATAAACTTTTTTTGTTAGGAGGTAATTTTTGTGGATGTTAACAATAGCGATAGCAGATAGAGAGAAGATATAAATAATGTAGCTTATTTTACAACCAAAGAAATTGTTAACCTAGCTAACTTACATAAGCCGCGTTTCCACCAAAATTACCCGGAACTTTCAGTCCCAGGAACTACTTTACCAGGAACTAAAAGGTTCCTTCAGCCAATGGTTGTCTGCGTTTCCACCGGGGTCTAAAGTACCGCGAAGATTAGGCAAATTAGCCCACTGACGTTGTCGTCAGTCCATCTGTCATATGATTTCTTCTGTAACCCCATACTACCACCGAAGTAGCCTACATTATTTTCTAATAACCGGGACAGCCCGGAGGGGTTTATTCCACTTATATACAACGGGTTACCAACAATGACTATATATGGTTACTTTTGTATTTATTGATTTTCATATATCCTCTCAAACACATTCATTAACAGCAGAAAACATGCACACGTTGTAAACAATTTGCTGTTTTATTACTTTCTCGTCGTCAATTCCATATAGGCTAATCGCAAAATGACAAGAATAGAACGAAAACTCAGACTTGCGTGAAAATGTAAATTAGTAGTGGTACAGCCACCGTTTGCTTTCCTTCGAAGTTACTGCTAGCCGAGCAGCGAAGTGTGCCCTCCAGATGCGAACCATGCACCATAAATGAGTCCATAGTCTTCCTGGTCTTTTCGTGGAATTGAAAAATGGCAGTAAAATTGAGTAAAATTACGGCAGTCTGAAAAAGCTAAAGGGAAGATTACTAGAATTAACCTGTTATTTTACCCGGATAAAAGTGCGGAAGGTGATTTCCAGTTTGCTTGTACTGTATCACCAATGTTAATTATGCAGAACTACCGCATACCTCACATAACTGTATCAAACGTTTTGAGTCAATTACAACGGGCTAACAAAGAAAATCCGGAAGAAAATATTCAGCAACCGAATTAATCCGTTTGAATGTTTTGGTAGCCTGCGTAATATGCTGTCCCAGCACGAATGCTTAGCATTTTATAAAACGAATACTAAAGCAAGAAAAGAACAGAAGAGCACACGTTATAATTCCAAGACGTTGACAGGCTATAACCAAAAGTAGGCTACTGCGCCGCATAACATACAAGTTTGATTTGAAGTTATTATGAAAATAAATTGGTTTGCCGCAGCATATTTTCAAACATGGCGGGTAATGGCGGAAAATAAATACAACACAAATGCTACCAGTACTCGACCAATCAGAAATGTTCAGCGCTGCAAGCTCCACCCAAAAGGTTCCTGTACTTTCGGAAAGTACTACCCCCCGAGCAGGAACGTTTTGGGGGTAAAACAAAGCCCCCAGAACTAAATTTAGACCCTAGTTCCTGCGGTGGAAACGCACTGAGTTCCTCAAAAGGTTCCTAGTTCCGGGGTATAGTTCCTGCGGTGGAAACGCGGCTATAGATATTCATGTACTGAATTAAAATACGTTAGCCAGCGAATCTAGTTACTTGACGTTACATAAAGATACCTCGACTGAACTAACATGGCTTGGTAGCTAAACAAGTTAGGCTGTGTTCACACGTAACGTCTTTTTCTGATGAAAACCGCTGGTCAAAGTGTTTTTTCATTTATAAAAAAACGCTGTTCCAAAACGCAGTTGAGAGCGTCCTTTGTTACCTTAACTTATACTAACCTAGAGTTAACGTTAGGTAACAGGCTAGTTTTGCTAGCGACTGAAATAAACACAAACACCAACCAGAAACTCTTAGGACCCGTCCAGTTTTACTCCACAAATTAATATTGGTGATACAGTTTAACTGTCATGTCATATATTTCACTGTGCTCTGATTAGAACATATTAAGTTTCTCCACCGCTGCCTCCTCCAATTTTGACGTTGCTATGGGACATTACAGGTCTCGCTGCTCCTCTTGTGATTGGTCAGCTGTCAAAAAACTGCTTGACGTAGGGCGTTTTTGGCTGGAACGCAACAGCGGGGCCAGCCCTACAAACGCGAACGTCTGTGACTGAGTGATGAAGTTACACCATTGGTCGGTCGGTCCAGCCATATACTAGGTTTTGACCTGGTCTTGTTTCCTGAGAAGTTGAAGTTCTTTCAACCGAGAAAAACGCCCAGAGCTGCAGAAAAAAAAGCGCAGATCTATAGTCTCTAAACTTAAAGTTAGACGTTTGATAGGCTAGCTCACGAAATTTAATATAATGTTAAATTGTTTAGCTAACTAGCTGCAGTTGTCACAAATAGGATATTTCCAACGTACATTTACTGTAGCTATATCAGCATCATCATCCTCACTGTCCACAATTTCTTGCACCAGAGGGGCTACATTGTTTTCAATCATAAATATTGATAATCTTTTTATTTCGTCCATTTTTATCAGCCAGTTTAGGTCAACTGACAGTTTTCCCGTTCGTAAATGCGTATAGGAATAGAACGCTCTATTCCTTGGAAACATAGCCCGCTCATTTTTGAGTACAGCGTCAGATTGCATTGGACTGCTTGTAGTTCAATGTCATTCATCTAGACATCATCTGATGAATAGCTCCTGTGCAGTCGCGCTACGTTAAACAGTGGCCATCTATTATGATGCCGGCTAGTTTCACTTGAGTGAATTAAGTTAATTCCATCCATCCAATGGTAGACTGATAAACTTTCAACGAAATTATTTTCTTTAAATTCAGTGTTTCTGTAAAAGGTTGGAATTCGTGTTATAAAGAGGTACCCCTATATATATATTTTTTTTTTGTATTGCAAATATTTCATTTAGAATATGTAACGTCAGCTCATTTGATTTCACGGTAGGATTATAACCTTATACATCTGGGCCGCTAGATGGCGATTTCTGCCTGTGATCAATGGTAATTATGTTTCATGACTGGATTTCAGAATAAATCCAGCATCGAATTGTAATGCACACTAATAACTTGTCGTGCTTTTTGTCGTATATTTTTCTATCATACTACAGGTTGGTAAATCCTAGTGTGCACAATATAATCATTAGATTTTCAAAGGTAAAGATATATAGTGTCTTGTCGTTGTTAAGGTTGAGATTAAGTATCATTTTACATGAAAATGTGTTAACGTGCCAGCCAAATCCAATTGTTTATGGTGCTATTCAAATTCAAACCCTGTGTTTACTTTCTTCACTGAGAGAAGAAAATGAAAAGACTCAAACAATCAAAGCTCAGCTCTGGGAAGGGAAGAGATACAGGACAAGATGAGGGGACTGAGAGAAAAAGAAAGAGAGAAGGTGATGGAGATGAGAGAGGAAGGTACTGCCCACTGTGCCCAGGATAGGATTATGGCGCTTAAATATTTTTTGTTTATATTGTTTTATATGTGGTTTATTTCGCTTTTGTGAATTTCTATGTATTGCCAGTGTTACTTATTATTGTGTTTTTTGTGCAGCCCTTTGGGACATGCTTTGTGATATTGGGCTATAATAAACTTTGACTTGACTTTGACACAAACAAAAACTGACCTGATCCAATTCAAACAATTTAATTACCACAGAGATATATACAGTATGTTCTTTGGTAATTACAGTGGAACCTATAGGCTCAATTTAACAACACAAACACCTAGTGTAATTATAATGTAATAATATAGTATTATTGTATAAATATATTATTGTATAACACACATTTTGCGTATGTTTATGTAGCCTACTCTTTGAGATGCATTTCTATAATTCAAATCCAAAATTATGCAAACTCAAACACAAAGATGAAATAAAGGTGTATATAGTTTGACTTAATTATTTTTTAATAAACTTTGGCAGGACAGACAAGTGAGGAGTCACAGCGAAAGGGACATGCAGTGAATACAGAGAGTGAGAGAAAAGGAGAGGACGGTGAGAGAAATTAACAGAAAGAATGTAATGTTGAATGCAGAGAGATAAGAGGATATGAGAGAGAGGGAGCAGGTTATGGAAAGCAGAGAGAATCAGAAAAGGAGGCTGAGAGAAAGAGCACAGGAGACACCAAGGGAAAAGAGAGAGAGAGACCAGACAATCAGAGTGTTACTGGAGGAGACGAGGCTGTAAGAGAGGTAACAGGAGAGACAAAAGGAAAAGAGAGAGAGACCAGACAAGAAGAGGGTTACTGGAGGAGACGAGGCTGTAAGAGAGGTAACAGGAGAGACAAAAGGAAAAGAGAGAGAGACCAGACACAAAGAGTGTTACTGGAGGTGACGAGGCTGGAAGAGAGGTGACAGGAGAGACAAAAGGGAGAGAGAGAGAGAGAGACCAGACAAGAAGAGTGTTACTGGAGGAGATGAGGCTGGAAGAGAGGTAACAGGGAAGACAAAAGGAAGAGAGAGAGAGAGAGAGAGACCAGACAAGAAGAGTGTTACTGGAGGAGACGAGGCTGGAAGAGAGGTGACAGGAGAGACAAAAGGAAGAGAGAGAGAGAGACCAGACAAGAAGAGTGTTACTGGAGGAGACGAGGCTGGAAGAGAGGTGACAGGAGAGACAAAAGGGAGAGAGAGAGAGACCAGAAGAACAGCGTGTTACTGGAGGAGACGAGGCTGGAAGGGAGGTAACGGGAGGAGAGGTGAGAGAGCTGATGTCAGTCAAATAGACACATTTCTACACAAATTTGATCCAGCCAAGTTTAAAAATAAACCACTAACAGATGAGGATAAGTACTGCCTTCTCAAGAATAAGTGGGTCAAACATAACCATAATTACCCTAAAACAAAGTTTGGTGAAAAGCAATTATGCTATAATGTAAAGTGGGAGGAGAAATATCCTTGGCTTAGATATTCCGTTTCAGAAGATTCCACCTACTGTGTTATTTGTATGTCATTCAGCAAAAAAACAACAAACACCATTTTCATAAAGGAAGGATTTTGAGACTGGAAAAATGCAATTGGAGAGAAGCGGGGAATCATTTTGAACCACAGTTGCAGTCCAGGGCACCTAAAGGCCTCTGAGCTTGCTGAGAATTTTCTGTCAGTTGCACAAGCGCAACAGAAAAGCATTAATTCTGTTCTAAGCAGTGCATATGCCGTGAAGGTTAGTGTGAATCGCAAAGCTCTCCTTTCCATCCTAGATGTTATAATCAATCTGTCAAAGAGGAACATAGCACTGCGTGGTAACTGGACAGGAGAAAGTGAAGATGGCAACTTTAATCATTTCCTCACACTGAAATCTTCATTCGATGCCACACTGAAACATCATCTCGAGACAGAACCAAAAAATGCCACAAACATAGGACCAAGGATTCAAAATGAACTAATAGCATGCTGTGAAGCTGAGATTCAGGAGGACATAGTTAAGGAAATCAAAAAAGCCAGGTTTTTCACAGTTCTTGCAGATGAATCAATGGATACGAGTGGGACAGAACAACTGTCTATCTGTATTCGCTACATAAACCATGACAATGGAGCTGAAATATGTGAAGCGTTCTTGGGTTTCTGTCCTCTTGCCAAACAAGATGCTGCATCTATTACAGAAGCCATCCTGTCAAAGTTGGAGAAGTTGGGTCTGGAGATTGAATATCTCAGGGGGCAGGGCTATGTTGGAGCCAGCACAATGAGTGGGCATGTGAGTGGAGTACAACAACGCATTAGAGAGCTTCAACCGCGGGAACTATTCACACATTGCCGAAGCCACGCACTCAACCTTGTGGAAGTCCATGGATGTTCTGACATCCCTATCATTAGGAATACCATGGCTACCATTGAGAATGTTGCAGTGTTTTTCTCTGCCTGCTGTTAGGAAGAACATGTTACAAGAACACCCACAAGGAAGCAAGGAAACACAGGCAAGTGACAAAAGAAAAACAGGAGGCATCCCACTCATGTCGGACACACGCTGGGGCTCCAGAGGAAAGACAGTGGGTGCTTTTCTGGATCACTTCAATGCAGCCCACTCTGCACTCATAGAAATAGAATCAGGAACATCATCAAACTGCAACAAGGCTAGCAACCTACGACACAGTATAGAGTCATTTGACACAATTGTCACTGCTGTCACAACAAACAAAATTCTAGGCTATATCCAGCCATTGACTAAAGCATTACAGTCACCCAATATCGACCTTGTGACTGCCTACAAAGAGGCCAGAGAGGTGGCTCAGGTCATTTCTACGTTGAGGAATGAGGAGGGCCTCAGCGAAATTTATGAAAAGTCAACAGAACTTGCCAGCACCATTGACGTGGTTCCGTCAAAAAAGCGTGTGACCAATAGGCAGCAAAACAGAGAGAACACACCATCGCAGTCCATAGAAGAACATTACAGAATCAATCTGTTATAACTTTTATTGACCACGTGACAAGCCAACTAAACACCAGGTTTGTGGAAAACTCAGAGCCAGCTATGCTTGCTATGTACCTTATACCTTCAGCTCTGTCCAAACTCACAAAAGAAAAGCAAGAAATGATGGTGTCATGGTACAGAGAAGACCTCCCTCAGCCAGACTCCATCGACCAGGAGATTCACAAATGGAAGGTAAAGAACCAACCTCAAAAAGCGCTGGCATCGACAGCAAAAGAAACATTGGATCACATTATGGAATACTACCCCAACATCCGATGTATCCTCTCCATCTACCTCACACTACCAGTGACCACCTGTTCCTGTGAGAGGTCGTTCTCTGCATTGAGGCGACTGAAGACCTGGCTACGATCGAGAATGGGCAATGAGAGGCTATCAGAACCTGCAATGATGCACATGCATAGAAACAGAGCACTGGATCCTGAAAAAGTTCTCAGGTGCTGGGATGCCTCCGGACACAGAAGGATCGCATTGGCGTTTGATAAAAAGGTAACATCTATGCTAGATAATCTTTGAAACATTTCTTATATAAGGCCATTCAAGTCTTATTCCCACCCACCCAAAGGGATCACAGAGCTTCTCCACCCTAGCTCCCCAGTGGTGGAACGAACTCCCCGTCCCTCTCCGAACCTCCCCCTCACTATCCATCTTCCGCCGTGGCCTGAAGACTCATCTCTTCAGACTATACCTAGACTAACCACCACCACGCTGTATATTTCACTCTTTTTTTTTTTTTTTTTTTAATTATTATTTAAAAAAATTTTTAAAAACCCTTTTTCCTGTCACTTGTTACATGCTGCCCCATCCCTGCACTTCTTGGTAATTTGTATTTGTCCTAATACTGTAGCTTATTCTTCTGCCTAGTTGGCTTTGCAGATGTTAGGCCAGAATAGTGTTCATTGTTCTCAGCTAGAAATAGCTGTACAAAATAAGTATTGTACCTTACTGAACCCGTGTTCAGCAGTTGTCTACGACCATGATATGCACTTTTTTTGTACGTCACTTTGGATAAAAGCGTCTGCCAAATGAATGTAATGTAATATGTGGTTTTCTTTTGTGTTTTGTTCTTCATATACATTGCCACACACTCAACATGCTTTTCATTACTGATGTACTGATTTTTACACATTTTATTGGTTGACTTATGTTTTTTGGACCAATAAATTACTTTTCTTAGCAGGCCGCTCGTGTCGTCTCATCGCAGCCTTTGAGCTGGGTAGTGAATAGTTTATGGAGTAGCCAGCCAGGCTACTCAGGGAACTCAAAAAAATGTCCCCTAGCGGACTCGGATTTTGGACCTCGGTATTTCTAAAACCCTGGGTACGACCATGAGTGCAAGTGTATACCGAAGGTCGTTGGAAAAACTACAGAACATAGGTCCGACAAGGTCCAATTCTCATAAAGTATCAGCTACCCCGAGCCATGAACATAGCTCATTCAAACAGTAAGCATAAAGACCAATATCCATTGCGATGCCTTGCATCACAGTCACGTCAGGCACAGAAGATTTGACTAGGAATAATTCAAATTCAGATATCTGAAAATGCCATTTTCACTAGTCAAAACGAAATTCCAGATATCTTTAATTACTATTTGGAATGTGTGACGAGTCGAATGGCGATGCTTGTGACATCATTGTAGATATCTTTAAAGGTATTTTGACTCGTCAAATATATATTTGCAGATATCTTAAATTATCGTTCTTACTATTCAGTTTATAACTGCAGATATCTATCATTCTGACTAGTCACATTGTAATTATTTTAGAGATATCTAAAATGTAATTATGGATAGTCAAGCGAGGCCATTAAATGTTAAGAGGGCTTGCCATAATCATCTGTACTAATTAGTATCAGCTAAACGGTTAATCTTAGAATTAACCATTTAGTTACGCCTTGGCGGGGGCATGCCCCATACCTATACAGCACCGAGAGTTTGGCACTTTTCAGGGTTCCCCAGAGAAATAAACAGCCTCAGCCCTTAAAAACATTAAATTCTGTACATTCTGACCCCATTTCAACAGACAGATTTCATAAACAACTTCACATGTCCACACAATAAAGCCCCAAACTAAGGGGATTTTGTGTTTTCTCCTCCTTATTTCTTATTTTTCCTGCCGCCTATCCCACTAACAACATGTCTCCCCTTTGGACATTTTACCGACACCAGCCAAATCTTCACCTACACAACCCAATCAAAAACTTGCATACACACGCAAAATACCCATATACCTTTTTACTCATTTCCAATTTAAACAGCTAGTCTGCCTGTGGCCTAGTGGGAAAGGTTACAGTCTTGGGAACATGGGGTCCTAGGTTCAAGCCCAGCTAGGAACACGTTTCTTTAACCTGCTTTTACCCTCACTAATAATTGTCTACTACTTCTCAATTATTGCTTTTGCACCATATCTACCAGCTGTTCACCGAAGGTATACACTGCATTATGACGTACCGCCTGCACGTTCAGTTATTAACCGGCTACAATATTGCAAAGCCATATGGGTTCAAGGGGAGCTCTTCTGTGCTTACTGGCCTCTGTTCTTCTTTAAAACCACGGACAGGTTTGCTAATGACATTTCACGCATTGCATAGCTATATCATGGTGCTGCACTAACAAAGTCACAGACTGGTAAACCTCCGGTTGAAGGATTGAATTAACGTTTTCTTACGCTTATATTTGCTTTACCAAAACTCACTCACGGCCACCCATATGCATTTCATGGCGGCAAATGTATTCCTTTTATTTAAAAGTTACACCAGTTCACCACTGTGCCATTTCTACTAACTATATTTCTTCACTTGGCTACGATACAAAACCTTATCAGCAAACGCCACGTTTCTACATTCATGTTACCTCGCCCTCGTCTCTATCTAGCCACATATAAACAATTACTATGCATGTACGTTCTGCAACTCCCCATTAAAACATTACATTTAAAATCATGACTCACTCATAATTATAACCACTACTACTCGACATGAGAAAATCACCTGAGTGCAATGGATTTCACACGTTACTTAACCCTCCACTTCAATGACTATGGCTTTATACAGACTGTTATATATACCGTTCAGTAAGGAAACTAAGCTCGCTCATGGTCACTTCATTTACTTCGCACTATAGTCTGTGATCATGTCAACCTTCACCTACATGCCCATTGTTTCAACTACGCAATTTCATCATTTCTCCTAATTTCTCTCACACTGTTGTTAGTTTCTCATATGCAAAGCCTGCTGGGACATATGCGTCCGCTCCTATTCTCCACTATCAAGTTTTCCGGTTCTAGCTTAGCAAAACAGCGAAGAGGATTCCTACCTGCAAATAAGCCTATCAAAATGCCTTATAAACCTTACAAACACTAAAAGTGCATCTGCACGAATTAACAGACAACGGAGCAGGACAGAGTACACAATTTGCGACCTAGGGAGCTCTAATTCTACGGGCTTGCTCATTCTTTTATCAATCAAGGCTCGTTGGATGGCCCTCAGATCCGTGAGTACATACACTAGCTATTTCTCAACTGCGCTTCTGTTGTGTTTACACTTACGCCACCGCACCCTTTGTCACAGCCACTGTTTAACATATATAGCAAACCGAAACTGCTAAACGGTACAGGCTCATCAGACTGTACAAATTCACACAAGGATAGCCATAATCCACAACCGTTTCCTACAGGAACATGCTGTCTGCACTCTGTTTTCAAAAAATAGCAAGGTCAATATTTGCTCAATAGCAATTTATTTGCAGAATCACACGAGGGAAAATCTGTGAAAAGTTGTAAGCTGAAACGTTTGAAGCTCATTTTTAATGCATGAAGCATTCTTTTTCCCCTATGTGAGTCTGCAAATAAATTTTTCCATTTTTTGAAAATGGTTTGCGGAGAGCATGTTCCTCTATTTTGAATTTTTTCTCACTCACTTTTTTTCAACACGTACCTGTTGCTCAAGATAGTTTCATTATGTTTGTATAGCGTGACAAATTCTCTCCTCTTTAGAAAAGTTTTTCAAACCATTTCAAAAAAGACTACACTGCTGACTTCAGTCTGAAATGCAGTTGAAATTAAGAAAATAAGTAAATAAATAAAAGACAAGTAAATGGTAAACATGTTGTCATGCACCTCCAACTTCCTTTGGCTGGGAGACAATTACTTTATGCCTAACGCTGGTTTAACTGAAATGAGTGAATTCTACGCTGATGTGTTGGTTTTTATACTTTTTTGCATTCGCAAATGGACCAAAAATATTTCTCTATGATTTTTGACAAAAATAAATTAATTAAATGTAGAAATTGTTGTGCTGACATTGACTTGCTTTCCCCGTTGGTCAGGTTTTCAGTGGGTGGGCTAGCTGGTGTCCAAAGGACCCTAAGAACAATAAAAATTATTCCTATGTGTAATGATGCTCTTTCCACTTGCACATTGTTTTTAATGTCATGGACTGGACTTAATTATTTATTTTTTTAATATGCAGATTGACTGCTGGGTCGCATGTATACCTAAGTCCCTACTACTTAAATTGCTTGCATTTCGCTTAATTGTGCTATTTATACATTTCAGATTATTGTTCATTGTTAAGCTTTATAAATGCCTGCGCTGACAAACAGCATTGATGTTAACTGTCTGCACATTAAGCGTACTAATGTGCTTATGCTAATTCAGTAACGTCAACACTAAATAGGCAATGTTGAAGTGCTGCAAATTATTTTTAAATTGTAATGACAAAACACAGGTATTGACAATGTCGAGATAACTACACTAACCCCTGGTTAAACCGCACGTCTAGCTTGTAACAAGTAAAATTGTGCCACATTAGCTAAGGTGACTTAAAGTAATAATCTTGAAGATTTTCATTAAAACAAATGTCTGTTAAGTCACTATCTATCGCCGAATTAGGTAACACAATGGTGATTGAGCCTATTATTATTAATAATTAATAAAATTATTAATATAATATTAATTATTATAATATTAATAATTCATGATTAAAGAACTGGGTGTCTGTGGCGACATTCCCGGGAAAAAATCACAAGCGGCGCATAGTTAGTGACGCGTTTTCCACCACCCATCAGTGGTTGGTCCGCCTGAGAGGGTAGGCGGAAACAGGCTCGCTCTTCAACTCACTTGTGTGTGAGCGGAGTACCGTTTTTTCCGGTATCTGCATGCGTTACAATAACAGAGAAAGCGGTGGTTGGGGGAGTTATGGAACCCTAAAAAGTTTTTGTGTAACATGAGAGATCATATTATTTGTTGATGTAGATTTCGTATTACATTTAATGACAATGTAACTTTACTAAATTACAGCTACTAAATTAGCTAGTTGCACAGCTAACACTAGCTACCGGACCATGTCAAGAAAGACAACATTAGTTTAGACAATGTTGCGCACAGTATCCATCTCTCATATCAGGTAAAGTTGTGTTAGCTAGCTAGCTAATTGTGTAATTAACACAATCTAATGTCAGCTAACAATTAGAAAAAACGCTAGCTAACGCTAGCCGACCTCGCAAACCGTCTCTCGAATGCAATGCTACCTTGTTGCAACGTTGCAGTGTAGCTAACTTAAGGCCAGTTCATATCAATGATTCGCAACGAGACTGGATGCAACTTGCAAAATTCCAAGTCGTCTGATTGTAAAGGTTCTAAAACTGCACTTGGTGATTTGACAAGGTCGGTCTTTTAAAACCTCAGGGCAGGCAACGGCTCTGCTACCAGCCAGTTCACACCGCTGCAATTTTCTCTGCAACATTCTAAAACCGTTTCGCCTCGTTGCGAATCATTGATCTGAACTGGCCTTAACGTTACCGTTATTTACATTGCCATCGAGTTCATCAATGTATTATAATGATCGGAATAAAGCCGAGGTATGGGGAGCAGAGCCGGGTCTGATTTGTGAAGACTTCACGAGAAAACGAAATAAAAACATACGGCAGTATGGATTAGCATTGTTATTATTTTATCACGCTTCCCCGTATGTTCCTTCAGCCTTTATGCCCTTTTTGATGAAATCTCCTTTGTTTTTGTTTTATTCTTCTTGTTCTGATTGCTAATTTAACACCCAGCTCAGCTTTATTCTCGAACAGTTTAGTTAGCAAAACCAGAAACACCAGGGGTAACATTTTGCAAGGCAGTTGTTTCAAAAATACCGCACAACAATCATTCACGAGAAAGAAAATGTTTATTGTGCACAAGATACATAATTGCACACGCCACAGTGAATCCCGTGGATTCTTCTCTGCAGTGCTAAGATTTTTGTTGTAGCCAGGAACTCACACACATTGATTCAACTAATCAACAGCCTGTTGATTAGTTCAGTAGTTGAATCAGGTGTGTGAATTCCTGGCTACAACAGAAAGCTTCTGTTAGGTGGGTCCTGAGGCCTGGAGCTCATCATTATTTATCTTCATTTGGAATACTCAAAATACGGTGTTTACATGACCCAATTGAAGTTAACTTCAGTTTTGATTACAACCAATGTGATTCACATTACTCTTTATTGGTTTGAAGTAATAAACAGGCTAGGAATTAACCAATAATAATAATAAAAATAACAATGCATTAACAATTAATGAACACAGCATATGAATAGATATTTGATATAGTGCAATAAGGTGCAATAGACTTAGACTTTTTATTGCTTTGAAGTAATAAACGGGCTAGGATCAACTGTAGACAATAGACAATAACAATAATAATGGATGAACACAGCATATGAATGGATAATTGATTTAGTGCAAACAGGTAGTAGGATCAATTCTAAACAATAACCATAATAATGAATGAACACAGCATACGAATGGATAGTGCAATAAGGTGCAATACAGTTTGGGGGGGGGGGGGGGCAATTCATGTTGATTTAACAACACTGAGATATTTAGAACACAACTCTACAGGGTTCATACACTTTTTCACCAATGATTTTCAATGACTTTACCATGACTTCTCCACAACCTTTAACTGAATTTCCATGACCAAAACAAATGACTTTCTCAGTGGGACGATTTAAAATTATTTATTGTAACACTAAGTAAAATTAGGTCTGCATCTGAAACATATGGCGCCTCTCTAAAACAAATAAACACCAGACAGACACACTTGGATACATTCTCTCATATTTTAATTCGAATAGTTTAACATTTTTGTCAAGGTCTCAAACAGAGCTTGAAATTGCGACCATTTCGGTCGCATATGCTCCCGATATTTAATCTGTGCGACCTCAAAATATAATTGGGAGCATTTGTGCGAGTGCAAATAATTGTTCTGGTGCGACCTTTTTTTTCTTTCTTTTTCCAGTCGAACGGCTCTTTCTCTGTACATTCACTAGTTAGTACACTCAGTATGTGCCTTGTGAGCTGACAGTGACCCTTCTAACCAGTCGTGAGCTTGACATTCTTACCTTTAATCCTGATTTTAAATTGGTTAATATTAGCCTTCAATCATTCCCTTTCGCTGCACTCCACTGTCACGCGACACAGAGAGCTAACGCATTAACTAATGTTACCTGAAGACAAAAGTTCATTCAATTTATTAGCGTTATCGAAAGCTGAAAAGTTGAAGCGAACGATTACGGCATTTTTTTTGAAACGTTAGTGTTTTGTGTAGTGACAAAATCGTCAACAATTTTCGGGACCATGTGGGCAAAGTAGAAGGTGCGCAGCCTTGTGATATGCTGCTGAACAAAGGCTTGGTTGAAGGGTACTTGGAGTTGTAGGTGTTCCAGATCACCAACATGGAGTGGTTAAGCCCCGTGCAGTGCATGTCCAGTCATAGGCAACCTGGTACTCTCCGTTGGCCATTTGTGTTTCGCTGTTCCTTGCAGCCAGTGCTTCGGTGAGCGACTTGTTCTTTCCCATCACTGGTGATTTGATCTCCAGCAGCGTGTCGGCGTTAATGACTCCATCAGGACTTGCTGCAAGCCATGGCTCCCCTGGGCACACTACCAAACATTTGGTTTCAATGCTGTAGCCCTGGTCCTGCAAGAACTGCATGGCAAGTTCCTCACCCTCCGCTCCATGAGGTGTTGCAGCATTACCATGGAAGGTTGGGTGTAGTTGCTCTGACAGAAACTTGTCAGGTGTTGTGGTGGGGTGAATTGGCACCTTTTTAACTGTGCTTGCTGTAATGTGTACCGTCCGCATATCACACCAGAGCTGTTCTTGGCTCTGTGCTTTGGTACGCTGCTCAGTCTCCGTCAGCTGGGTTGTAGGCATGTGGATGTATTCATTGTAAAATGTTCTGCATTTTAAACAAGCCAGTGGTGTGTGATGCTCATCATGGGGTAGGAGCAATGGAGATGGTGTTTTTTCCACAGATTGAGCAGAGGGATCAGCATTGAAGCAGAACTGCAGGAGGCCATTGCCCGGGAAGGTAAAAAATGCTCCCATAGGTGAGACAAGTGCACTCTTCCTCCAGCCTTCATGCGTATTGAAGAGTGTGACTTCATGAGCAGGTTTGGTAATGGCAAAAGATGATGATAATGATGATGATGTTGAGGGCCGGTAGAATTTATTTCTGTTGTGTTGTTTGAAGCACATGTCCTTAATTTTGCGCTGACCAGCATTTCTTTTGGCCCCAGTGTTCCACTGATTCTGTCCATCTGTACAGGCAAGCCCTGTTTTCCCGTCTCACAGCATTTTCTACCTAGAGAAAGAGAAAGACACTAAGCATACTGCAAAAAAGCACAACATCCAATTCTAGAAACGTATTGATACGTATTGAAACACTTCTGATTCATAATAGCTTATTTCATATCTTTCAACACAAATGTTACAGTGGCCATCACACTTTTAAAGAAAAACAAAACAAAAAAACAAAACAAATTGATGGCTAGTTACATGGGCAGAGGAGGGGTTTCAAGGAAGGCTATTTTGTTTCTGCAAAAAACATCTTTGGATGAGAGGCAAATTAAATTTGAAAACCGTAACATAGAGCTCCATCAACACTAACGTTAGACTGGCCACCACACTATTAAATTAAAAAGAGAATTAAAACAACTCATACAGCTAGAAAGCTAATGTCAGTAGGCAAAGCTCCTGGTCAAGATGATTTAACCTCAAACTTTTATACATTTTTTTGGGAAGTGTGGCATGGATCGGGGCATGCCCCCACAGTGCCCCTCTCATCCTTATAGGCCTCAGCTAAAACCTGCCACCAGGCCAGCTCTTCGGGACCCGGGACAGCGCCACACTATGAAGCCCAGCCACAGGACCCTGGAGAGCGGCAGACTGGAAATTCCCCAACTCCCTCCTTTGCACTCAACACACTTGGAATCAATGAGGCAACACAGCTGCCGCCACTCCAGGGAAATGGCTGGGGGCTTAAAAGGAGGCCTTTTGTCTCCCTTGAGGAGAGGGGTTTTGGGCTGCAGGAGAACTGTTGAAAACTGTTTGTAACTTTCTCCCTACTTTTCAGAATCCGGTGGAGACGCAGGACCTTCCTGCTTTGGAGAGGGATCCCCCCAGCGCTCTCCCGGACGCGTTACTCCTAATTTTGGTTGCTTTACTTTAATTTAATTCTGACAAGAGACTTTAGTGGTTGAGTTTGGTTTTGGGTTTTTGTATATAGTTTTTGTTAAATAAAAGGCCCTGTTGGGCTATTTTTCCCCAAACCTCCGGTCTGTGTATTTCTGTGCCGCCCCGCCTGCACTGTCACGCCCAGTGCGGTGCCACAGAAGATATAAAAGAATTGTTATTTAATGCCCTAAAAGAATGTAATAAAAACAAGTTAATGTCGACCATGAAACAAGGTATTATTACTTTACCTAAACCTGGTAAGGATAAAAGATATATTGATAACCTGAGACCAATAACTTTATTGAATGTGGATTACAAACTACTTACGCATATTATGGCCAATCGGTTGAAAGAGTTTCACTTATTATCTGTCCTATACTCACTATCAGGGTTTCTTAAAGAAAGGTCTATTGGGATGGCAGGTATGCCATCCCGCCAAGTTACGCCTTGGCGGGGGCATGCCCCATATATACCTAATACAGCACCGAGAGTTTGGCACTTTCCAGGGTTCCCCACAGAAATAACCACAACAGCCACAGACACTCAGCCCTTAAAAACATTAAATTCTGTACATTCTGACCCCATTTCAATAGACAGATTTCATAAACAACTTCACACAATAAAGCCCCAAACTAAGGGGATTTTGCGTTTTCTCCTTCTTCTTCTCTTTCTTCTTCTTCTTCTTCTCATTCTTATTTTTCCTGCCGCCTATCCCACTAATAACATGTCTCCCTATTGGACATTTTACCGACACCCGCCAAATCTTCACCTACACGACCCAATGAAAAACTCGCATACACGCGCAAAATACCCATATCTTTTTACTCTGAAACATTCTCAGGCCAAACAGCTAGTCAGCCTGTGGCTTAGTAGGTAAGGTTACAGTCTTGGGATCACAGGGTCTGAGGTTCAAGCCCAGCTAAGAACGCGTTTCTTTAACCTGCTTTTACCCTCTATAATAATTGTCTACTACTTCTCAATTATTGCTTTTGCACCATATCTACCAGCCATTCCCCGAACGTATACACTGTATTATGACGTACCGTCTGCACGTTCAATTGTTAACCGGCTACAATATTGCAAAGCCATATGGATTCAACGGGAGCTCTTCTGTGCTTACTCGCCTGTGTTCTTCTTTAAAACCACGGACAGGTTTGCTAATGATATTTCACGCATTGCATAGCTATGTCATGGTGCTGCCCTAACAAAGTGACAGACTGGTAAACCTCCGGTTGACCGACTGAATCCCGCCTCGTCCTCAGGCAGATAATTTCCTCTTTTACACTAACGTTCTCTTACGCTTATATTTGCTTTACCAAAACTCACTCACGGCCACCCATATGCATTTCATGACGGCAAATGTATTCCTTTTATTAAAAAGTTACACCAGTTCACCACCCAATCAAAAACTCGCATACACAGGCAAAATACCCATACCTTCTTACTCTGAAACATTTCCAGTTTAAATAGCTAATCTGTTTGTGGCCTAGTGGGTAAGGTTACAGTCTTGGGATCACAGAGTCTTAGGTTCAAGCCCAGCTAGAAACACATTTTTTTAACCTGCTTTTACCCTCACTAATAATTGTCTACTGCTTCTCAATTATTGCTTTTGCACCATATCTACCCGCCGTTCACCGAAAGTATACACTGAATTATGACATACCGTCTGCACGTTCAGTTATTAACCGGCTACAATATTGCAAAGCCATATGGATTCAACGGGAGCTCTTCTGTGCTTACTGGCCTGTGTTCTTTAAAACCACGGACAGGTTTGCTAATGATATTTCACCCATTGCATAGCTATGTCATGGTGCTGCATTAACAAAGTCACAGACTGGTAAACCTCCGGTTGAAGGATTGAATCCCGCCTCGCTCTCAGGCAGATAATTTCCTCTTTTACACTAATGTTTTCTTACGCTTTTACATTTTCTTTACCAAAACTCACTCACAGCCACCCATATGCATTTCATGACGGCAAATGTATTCCTTTTATTAAAAAGTTACACCAGTTCACCGCTGTGCCATTTCTACTAACTATATTTCTTCACTTGGCTACCGTACAAAACCTTCTTATCAGCAAACGCCACGTTTCTACATTCATGTTACCTCGCCCTGTTCTCTATCTAGCCACATACAAACAATTACTACGTATGTACGTTCTGCAACTCCCCATTAAAACATTACATTTAAAATCATGACTCACCAATAAGTATAACTACTAGTGCTGAACATGAGAAAAGCACAACAGTGCAATTGATTTCACTCGTTACTTAACCCTCCACTTTAACGATTAATGCTTTAATAATGCTTTAATAGCGTTCCATAAGGAAACTAAGCTCGCTCATGGTCACTTCATTTACTTCGCACTATAGTCTGTGATCATGTCAACCTTCACCTACATGCCCATTGTTTCAACTACGCAATTTCATCATTTCGTCCTAATTTCTCTCAAACTGTTGTTATTTTCTCATATGCAAAGCCTGCTGGGACATATGCGTCTGCTCCTATTCTCCACTATCAACTTTTCCGGTTCTAGTTTAGCAAAACAGCGAAGAGGATTCCTACCTGCAGATAAGCCTATCGAAATGCCTTATAAACCTTACAAACACTAAAAGTGCATCTCCACGAAATAACAGACAACGGAGCAGGACAGAAGGGTATACAAGTTGCGATCTAGGGAGCTCTAATTCTACGCGCTTGCTCATTCTTTTATCAATCAAGGCTCGTTGGATGGCCCTCAGATCCGTGAGTACATACACTAGCTATTTCTCAACTGCGCTTCTGTTGTGTTTACGCTTACGCCACCGCACGCTTTGTCACAGCCACTGTTTTACATATATAGCAAACCGACACTGCTATAAACCGTATACGCTCATCAGACTGTACAAATTCACACAAGGATAGCCATAATCCACAACCGTTTCTTACAGGGTCACTTCGCATTTCTCACTCTCATAATAAAACGCTTTGCAAAAAGAAATGATATCGCATAAAAAACACGTTTTCAACGTACAAAAATGCCAAGTTACTCAAAAGTATTGATACCAAAATGACGCCAAGTTACTGTACTACAAACAATATAGGCTATCTTGCCTCACCGAATTTACATAAGATGTATTTCAAAGCAGTGCTACCCAATATTTCCTCAATTCTTTCAAGTCACTTGGCCCTGTGTGTATAAGCAATGAGTAAATGTGTAAGGCAAACCCCCAGACGTAAATAAATAACTGAAGAGACATCATCCTATAATTGTCAGGCGAGGGTGCGGGAGTGGACCCAAACGCAGAGTAAAAATCGAAAATCCAAAAAATGGGGAAAACAAGACTTTAATAAACAGAGAACAGGGAACAAAGGTACTTGCAGGGCGAAACTTACAAACAACGAAAAACTTCAAAAATTCACAAGAAAAAACAAAAAATACAAAAACCCAAAAACAAGGGAAAACAGGGCAGGCAGGGCACAGGCAGACAAGCAACAGGTGAACAGGAATCAGGCAGGAACAGGTACAAACAGGTCGCAAGGCAAACAAACCAAAGCAAACCAAAGCAAAGCAAAAGATTCCAGCGCCTGAGTCGGGGAGAGGGAGACTTAAATAGAAAGACGCAGACGAGACACAGGAGGGCACGATGAACAATCAAGCCACAGAGAGGGAGGGGAACACGAGACAGAACGCAACTAATAATTGGATAATGGGAACCAATAAAACAATTAACAGAACACAAAACCGAGGTGCCGCCATCTGGCGGCCCAACAGAGAAACAACACAGGGGGAAGACACAGAACCCTGACAGTACCCCCCCCCCCCAAGGGACGGCTCCTGACGTCCCAGGAGGCCGACCCTGGGAGGGGGTGAACTGGAGGGCGGGGACAGGGAAACAGAACACAGGAAAACTTGGGACAAAACTCAGGAACTGGGAAACAGGAGACACAGGGCTGGGCAGGACCCGGGCGACGAAGACACAGGGCTGGACAGGACCTGGGCGACACGGGGAGACTCAGGGCCCGCACTCGGGCGACACGGGGAGACTCAGGGCTGGGCAGGACCCGGGCGACACGGGGAGACTCAGGGCTGGGCAGGACCCGGGCGAAACTCAGGGTCCGCACTCGGGCGACTCGGGGGAAACTCAGGGCCCGCACATCGGGCGACTCGGGGGAAACTCAGGGCCCGCACATCGGGCGACTCGGGGGAAACTCAGGGCCCGCACATCGGGCGACACGGGGAAATTGAGGGCCCGCACTCGGGCGACACGGGGAGATTCAGGGCCCGCACTCGGGCGACACTGGGAGATTCAGGGCCCGCACTCGGGCGACACGGGGAAATTCAGGGCCCGCACATCGGGCGACACGGGGAAATTCAGGGCCCGCACATCGGGCGACACGGGGAAATTCAGGGCCCGCACATCGGGCAACTCGGGGAAACTCAGGGCCCGCACATCGGGCGACTCGGGGACTCAGGAAACCAGGGGGACTCAGGAAACCAGGGGGACTCAGACAGGGGCAAGGCAGACATACAGGACTGGACTGGGGCGAGGTAGACACAGGACTGGACTGGGGCCAGGTAGACACAGGACAGCAACGAGACGGGGCACGACAACACTGGACTGGGTAGGGCAAGACTGAGAGGGAAACAACGGACTGACAGACACCGGCACAATAGGGAGACCTACAAAGACAGACACAGGGACAAGCAGGCGGGGAGGCACACGGCGACACCGACGGACACACAAAGGGACAGGCAGACAGGGAAGGCGAGGGGGGAGCCCAAAAACTGACACAGGGACAGACACACAAGCAAACAAGACAAAACACACGCGGAACGGCACACAGGCAGACAGGCGGGCAACCACGTTTGCCGATGGGCTGACGGCCTGGGGGGCAGACAAACAGGCCAACAAACTGGCTGACACACATGCGGGTAGACTAACAGACAAACAGGCGGGCAGACAATTAGACAGGGGGGCCGGGGAACACACGGACGCACGGTTGGGAGGACGGACACCAAGGGGGCGCCGGAGCTACAGGGGGCGCAGGAGAACCGGGCAGGGCAGGAGACAGGGTCACAGACCCCAGCTGCAGGGAACCCGGCTGGGCCGGAGACAGGGACACAGACCCCAGCCGTAGGGAACCCAGCTGGGCAGGAGAACTCTCCTGGGCGCGGGGCGAAGCGGGAGGCTTCTCCACGGCGCGGGGCAAAGCGGGAGGCTTCTCCGGGGCACGGGGCGAAGCGGGAGGCTTCTCCAGGGCGCGGGGCGAAGCTGGAAACTGCTCCCGGGGAGCGGCGGACCGAACAGGCGGCGATGGCCCCTGCTGAAAGACAGGCAGGGCAGGGGGCCCGGGCAGAGCAGAAGACAGGGACACAGACCCCAGCTGCAGGGAACCCGGCTGGGCAGGAGACAGGAACATGGACCCCAGCCGTAGGGAACCCAGCTGGGCAGGAGAACTCTCCTGGGCGCGGGGAGAAGCGTGAGGCTTCTCCGGGACGCGGGGCTGAGCAGACAACTCCTGCGGAGGGACAACTGGCAGGGCGGGCGGCTCCGGCGGGACGGCGGGCTCCGGTTCGCTAGGCGACGAGTTCCTCTCTACCAGAGGGGGCATTTCTGCAACCCCCCGGAGGTACTCGTCCCAGTGCAGGGCCGTAGCGAACAGAAGTTCGAAGTCCCCGCACTTGTCCACGCCAGAGTACATGAGCCCACCGTGGAGGGGGTCCCTCATGTTGTCCTTGAATAGCTGGCACACGATAGACTGGGGCAGGTTGGCCTTAGTGGCCACGGCGCGGAACTCACCCACGTAGTCCAGGAAGGGGCGCGACCCCTGGCATGTATTGTGCAGTTTGTCCGCCCACTGGCTACTGGACAGGGGAGCCTGCCCAATGGCAGGACCCGGGCCGGAGGCCTCCCCAGCCACCACCGGCTTGCTCAACACCGGTGGCATGACCAGCACAAAACAAAAAACCCCGAGGAGAGAAAAAAAAAGGGGGGAAGAAAAAAAAAAAACTCTGCTGGGTCCAGATCTGGCTGGAATCTTCTGTCAGGCGAGGGTGCGGGAGTGGACCCAAACGCAGAGTAAAAATCGAAAATCCAAAAAATGTGGAAAACAAGACTTTAATAAACAGGGAACAAAGGGACTTGCAGGGCGAAACTTGCAAACAACGAAAAACTTCAAAAATTCACAAGAAAAAACAAAAAATACAAAAACCCAAAAACGAGGGAAAACAGGGCAGGCAGGGCACAGGCAGACAAGCAACAGGTGAACAGGAATCAGGCGGGAACAGGTACAAACAGGTCGCAAGGCAAACAAACCAAACCAAACCAAACCAAACCAAAGCAAAAGATTCCAGCGCCTGAGTCGGGGAGAGGGAGACTTAAATAGAAAGACGCAGAAGAGACACAGGAGGGCACGATGAACAATCAAGCCACAGAGAAGGAGGGGAACACGAGACAGAACGCAACTAATAATTGGATAATGGGAACCAATAAAACAATTAACAGAACACAAAACCGAGGTGCCGCCATCTGGCGGCCCAACAGAGAAACAACACAGGGGGAAGACACAGAACCCTGACAATAATCTCACTGAGAAAGACTAAGAAGGACCAGTTTGTGATGCGGCTTTAAAAAAATGAAAGAAGTGAAAAATATTGTTCCTTTCTCACAAAGCAACATGAAGTACAGACTACTACAAAGCCTTTTTTATATATGCTAAAAAAGACAAGTCATGTGTCCTTCAGAGGTGATGTAGCGGGTTGCCTCTGCATTGTGTTTTCTTATAGAGATGACACAACAACTGCTGCACTGGATCTGCATTTATTACGCTGTACAGAGCGATAAAAAGATTTTTGGAAACAGGTTCACTACTTTGCTCTCAATGGCGCGATAAATGGATATTGTTGGAAACAGGCTCGCTCTCAACGACGCCTTGCTCTCATGGGTCATCAGTCAAAGAGAGAGATCGCATGGTGCACACGTGCACCGATATACAGAACATACTGTATAACAAGATTTTTAAAAACAAAATACAGCACAAATATTATATAGGAAAATAAAATGACATGGAAAATGTACATGCATTATGCACAAAACATACCTGTACAGAGCGATAAAAAGATTGTTGGAAACAGGTTCACTACTTCGCTCTCAATGGCGTAATAAATGGATATTGTTGGAAACAGGCTCGCTGTCAATGGCACCTGTTAAAATATCCAAAATGTCTTTCAATGTACGTATATTTTCCTATGCGGTACAAAATTAAATAAAATATACATTCTTCCGAGAATGGCATGGTATTATCACTTTGGCCAAGGCTGTAGTTGGCTAGCACCATATAGCAACATTTTAGCAAATAGCTATCATAAAAACAAGCACGAAACCGTCCAGACCCACGGCGCACCTGTACTAACTAGTGTTGTGTCATTTGCGAACAATTCGTTCAAAAGAACACATTTTTTGGGTGAAGGAACTGAACTGAATCACTTCCTGAAACGATCTGTTCATTTCTCGTTCAGTTGAGCTCTCAGTCAGTTGCGAGTGAACGTGAACTGGTCATTCACTGACTGACTATCGTTCACAGACGGATCAGTTCAGTAATTCGTTCACTGAACGTACTAGGGATGTGACGGTACACTGAACTGACGGTACGGTTTGTATCACGATACAGAGCTCACGGTATAGTACAATCTCGTCCCCAGAGGGCGTGGCTTCGTTCCTCTTGCTGGTAGCGAATGCAAGGAGCGAGGAGTCTCTGGGGAGGAGAATGGGTACGGTATGGAATAATGGATAATAAATGGATAATAATCGAACATCACTTTTAAGTGTGCTGTTTATTTTTTAAGACTTTTTTTTAATGTCTCAAAGAAGTACCATTTTATCGACTACATTTTATGAGAAAACGATGTAGCCTGTCTACTAGCCAACGTATATCAGATAGCACTTACTCTTTCAAGCAGCCATTAGAACAAGTCACGGTAAAGAAATCAGCATCCAGGGCTAAAACAACCCATTTTGGGAAATTTAGTAAAATAAAATGGCCTTATCAAACACATTCTTTCAAACTAAATTGTTTAGAATAAACAATTAATATAAAAAATAAAGAATAAACAAACGAAAACATTTTATTAAAAACAGGGAAAGAAAGTGCTTGTTTCTTTGGCTATAAAAATATTCTGTGGGAAAATGCTCTATCTATACTTTTTAAATGGGAAAACTAAATTTAATTAAAATAATATAATGTGCTAATATAGGAACCGCGGTTTGCCTGTTTTCATTTTCGGTACTAACCGTCAGCTGTTTTTGGTACACTGGATTTCTTCACACCCCTAATCTTTATCCAACTAAATTCTCAGCTCACTGGCTTATCCTTCACGAACGACCGTTCTCAGTTCAGTAGTTAGCGAGCTGAACTGAACGTTCGTCTATGTTTCAGTTCACTGAGTGGGACTACACAGTCGGAGCTCTGGTCAAGCACTGAACGATTCGCTGAATGAATCTTTTTAATGAACTGATTCTAATGATTCAGTACACTGAAAAGAACTGCTTTGCCCATCACTAGTACTAACTATATAGCTAGCTAGAGTGAGAGCACCTATTATCGACCACCTGAGGCGAGAGACAGGTATCGACCACCTTAACCGGTAGTGTATTTACTTCATATTTATTAGAGAGAACTGGACATTGTTACCTATTAAAATGTAAGTCCTGTAAAAATACACATAATAAACTGTCTAAATATAAAAAACCATCTTCATACATGTAGTTATATTAATACAGTCTTATGTACAATATCAACTTTAAGACAAGCAACACACTCTGAATTATCTCATCGCAACCCATTAAAAGCAATGGCGCATACGTTGCTTAATAAATTCAAACTGCTTTCCTAACGACTATTTTGCGTA
The DNA here is from genome assembly GCF_018555375.3 of Anguilla rostrata. Lineage (NCBI taxonomy): Eukaryota > Metazoa > Chordata > Actinopteri > Anguilliformes > Anguillidae > Anguilla > Anguilla rostrata. The sequence goes on along the minus strand of NC_057939.1, from coordinate 28,108,975 downwards.
CTGCAACTTGGCTTACAACTGTGAATATGTACGGATTCCTAGATGTGCTGATAGCGACCACCCTTTCTCATATTAATTTCAAATACGCAAGATATGACACTTATACAGTATGGTAGCAAATGTATGTCAAGTTCCATTCATTTATATGGGGTGATCGATACACATCCCCTTAGCAACCAAAAGCTAGCGCTGGACCACCTCTGACTTATTTGCCGGCACAGAAAAAAATCGCGAAAGTACTGAAAAAATAACCACTGGAGGATAACAAGACATTTTTTTCTACGTAACTAGGTACAGATTGTTACCGATATTTGCCTATTTGCAAATTTGTTTACGTTTTCCTGTCTGTCGAATGAAGGTGGTCGATAATAGGTGCTCTCACTCTAGCTATGGCATGTCCTCACATCTGTAACGTTATTTGTTGTCCTCCGTGTGTCCATACATCTGTATCGGTGGTTGTAGCTGTGTGTCCTTAGCTCCTACTCATGCGTGCAGGATAGCATCCGTACGTGCTAACTAGGTTAACTAAAGTAGGCAATCTGTATGCGTTAACTAGGTTAACTAAAGTAGGCGAAACGCTAACATGTTAGGGTTAGCTAAAGTAACATTAGGCGATAAAGCTGTGCTTAAAAATCTCATGCTGTACCACCTGCACATGCGTCCTACTAAACGAAGCACCACCTGCGCATGCGTCCCACAAAACGGCCCTCATCAGGTCGCCCATGAATGAGTGAGTGACCACAATTTTCCATGCATAGCCCACAGTGGCAGTTCCTGCGCGCCGTGGGAAAAACGCATGACAGAATGCAACTTAAAAATACATGGACGGACTATGGGAGGGCTAAACACACTGTCATTGCAAGATGAACTAGAATTGCATGCTTATGTACGAGTTTTAATAAAAATATTTCGGAGGACAAAATGGCGTTACCTTGCTCTCATGGGTCATCAGTCAAAGAGACTGCATTGTGCCAGAGGAATTCTATTTGACCCGGTTCCGGAGCATACCATTATTAACTTAGAATTCTTCACTCATAATTAATACACAAATAATTTACATCACTTGACAATTAATAAAGAAAATACATAATGACGTTGTTGTGGTCTCGTAAGCAATTATAGTGATTATTAAACAGAATGTTAATAATATTTGAGCCCCTTTTAGTAAACGTTCACTTGGTGTATTACAATCCCAGAACACCTTACCCATCAGGAAGCAACCAAGGGAAGTGTGTCTTAATCAAAGACTATATGACGACAAGGCTTTTGGAGTTAAATCTAGTGAAACACAATCAACTCTACACTAGACTCAGTACAACAGGTTAAAATACAGCCTGAAGTCATTTGGCTCAGACCTGGCTCACACTTATCTGACAAACCAAGGAATACAAATTGAAATTATTCATTTGAATAATAACCAACATTTAAAGATCAATGACAAATAAAGCTTTTAAAAAGGTATTTTTAAAAAGTCTTTTCAAAATGGATGTAATTTTTTAAATTATAACATTTTTTGAGTCACATTTTTTGGAACAATGTGTTTAAATAAGTCTCATTTGTTAAATAACATTTCAAAGTGTTTAAATTCATTTTTTGACTGTATTTTTAACTTCACCGCCCAAAAAATATCAGGTGGCGCAACCAAATATTTGTAAAAATATATATATTTTCCTACTATTTATTCTAAGTGAAATATTTGGCAAGTATCCCTTAGAGTGTCTACAGTGCCTAACACATTATTATTTTGTGGTTGTGTTTTGAATTTACAATAATTTCAGATTATTGCATTCTAGTGGCCAGGTATTTAGTATTTTTAGCATCTTACATTTAAAGACAGAAAAGTAATTATACAAATATACAAATGAATGCATTCAATACAATAGCTATTCACATCATAGTTATCAACCATTTGTTCACTTTAACCTATTATTTATTGCATTAAATTAATATTTTACCTGGTCGCACCACCTGACAATTATCAGTTGTGCCACCTGACAACATTAGTAATGACTAGAGCCCGACCGATGCCAGATTTTTGGGTCCGATGCCGATCCCGATTTTGGAGAGTCCTAGCCCACCGATTACCGATGTTTTGACCGATATTTTGTCAAAAAATGCAACATTTTCAAATCAATTTGAAAAACTTATATTTTATCAAAGTTTCTATATTTGAGAACATTTAACTTATAAGCAAACAAATAAATAAAAATAAACACACAAAGAACTTTTTGATAGATAAAAAAATGTAAAAGATGATATTAAATTAAATATATATATTAACACCATCTTGAAGTGGTGTGAATTAAAAATAATTCCACACGTTGCTTTTACTACTTTCTTTTCCAGCCATCTATAAAAAATTTTTTTTCTGTTTTCCAGTTTCAAACATGTATTTTTATGAATATTATTATTATTGTTGTTGTTGTTATTAATTTGTTATTATTATTTCTTAGTATCTATTCTCAGTAAATGAATTATATTTTCTTATTTTATTCCTACTACATGATCTCAAAGAGTAAGACTTTATCTAGCGAGCTTCCCTGTCCATAAGAATTTGGTGGTGAAAAAAACTACAATGCGCTCTGATGCGTGACTAGGTGACACACACTCACTTACTAACTTAACTCACGCATTAGCTGTTGACATAGCCTCATTATTTCTTATTATTTATTTTCAGTGAGTTAAATGAATTATATTTTCTTATTTTATTCCTACTACATGATCTCAAAGAGTAAGACTTTATCTAGCGGAGCTAATGAGTGAATCAAGTGTAACGTTAGATGAAACTAAATTGACTGGATGAAATACGTAACGTGAGGCTTGTCCATAAGAATTTGGTGGTGAAAAAACTACAATGCGCTTTTGTGCAGGTTACGCGCGCTAAGTGTTGGTTGATTCACTTCTCCAACAACAATCCTTCTCTCATGTTATCACGACAAAGCTACATAACATGGCTTAAAATGATCCACGTTAGAAGTGTTTTATCGGCGTTTTTACTGTCTGGTTAGCTTGCTACGATGACGCGTGACTAGATGACACCCTCGCTTGCAATAACGCGCTGGGTAGTTGACACAGCATCATATAGTAGCTAATATCGTTATCTCAGATAAAAAAACAAATGTGTGATGCATTCAATCACCATTAGTGACAAACGGCTTATTACAGAAGTAGCGCGTCAACTGCTGCAGTTCACACTTGTATTAGAGCTCCCTCTACTGCATAATTCTAGTAAATAGCAATTACAACGTTAGAACAGACAAGTACAGTTAAATAATCAATGTTTTTTTTGTCTATTATACTTATTTAAAAATCGGGACACATCGGCTGCATAACTGCCGATCCCGATGTCGTCAAAAAAAGTCAAATAATGGCCGATATATCGGCCAAACCGATATATCGGCCAAACCGATATATCGGTCGGGCTCTAGTAATGACAGGAAATATGCTGAATAATTGCATTTTTATTTCAAATACAAAAAAGTGTTTTAGTCAACAGTCTCTATTGAAGTAAAAGTAGTAAACTGATCAAAAACAGGATACATCACGAGATCACATTCGGTACATAGCAACTGGAAGAGGCTACAGTGCAATAGATTTATTAGATACACTGTACTGGATTGTGACTGAACAACAACAACAAAGTCATGTTTTAGTTTGATACATTTAAAAAGAAACATCAGCTTAAGTCCATTGAAAAAAATAATTTCAAATATCCAAATGCAATTCATCAAAAGTATTCCAAGATTTTAAAACATTAAATGCATAGCAACTGGAATGCAACACTATATAATAACTACATACTAAATAAAAATGGATTGTGATTTAACAACAATGAAGTCATGTTTGACAAAATATTTCAAAACATTTTGAAATGTTAGTTCAACACTGGTAGAGGGCTAATATCCCATTTCAGGTGTGCGTACTAAAGCAGTCCCAGTCTGCATGAGTTAGCTGTGTGTGCCGTGAATTAAGAGGCTCTGGCTTTGAGATCCCTTTGAGCACATCAGTTGTATAGTAAAAAATGATGTCAGCGGGATGGGGCCAAGTGAACTTATTTTTTCTTCCAACTGCTGCTTGCAGCTCACCTCAATCTCATCACCAATTACCTGAAGAACCTGTCCCACTATAACTGTTAAATAAACTGTTATCCAGACTTGCATTATAGTTTATCAAGATGTATTACCTCTCTTTTCTTTTTGCAAGATATTCTTCTCTCGCAGCCAGATCATTTTTAATGTGCTCCCTGTGTCATGCTGATTTTTCTTTACTTGATAGTGGCATCTAAAATTATTAAAATCTATAATCATGAAAAAGGTTTGAAAATGTATAACATCTTTAACATCTTAAACATTTTATAAATGTAATAGATAATCTTAGAGCTTTAAATAACATTATTTATTTCACATTGTGACATTCCTTGCAGTTGCGCCACCTGACTTACTGGTTGCGCCACCTGACTTTTGCAACTAATTTCAAATTAAACAGGCTTCTACTTAGACGCCTATATTTTGTCTTTGCTATCAAGTTCATACATCAGGGCTCCAGACAAAAAATTTACCCAAGGAGCCACTTAGGAGCCAAATCATTTTTTTAGGAGCCAAAATTTAATTTCCATGTTAAACACAAAATAAATACAAAATAATTATAAACACATCGCATACTTACTTTTTGTCTGCTTCACTCTTCTCCTAAGGCTCCCTCACGCTGTCTGCTCTGTTTTATACAGTCTGTTCTGTGTTCCACATTGTCTGCTCTGTGTGTCCACACTGTCTGCTGTGTTCAGTGCAGTCTGTTCTATTCCACACTGTCTACTCAGTCTTCCACATGTTAACTATGTACAGTGAGTGATTAGTGCTTGATATTTATTCATCAGACTCAGCATCAGTGTCACCAACCATTAAAATGTCGGTGTTTCCGATGACGGGTATCCGAAATACTCCGAAATCTTTCGTTTTGCCATAGCTAGCTGCCTATCTCGTTAGCTAATCGACTAGATAACTAAGCATGAATGACCTTGTGCTAGATAGCACAAGACGTTGGGAGATAACGTATGCTACGACCGTTGTCCAAATTAAAACAAAAAAGAACAGCTGGTAGGCTATTACTGTTAGAATATTTGGTTAACAACACTTTAAATTGTAGCGCTGTGTTCAGTTCAGTTAACCGTTTCAATCGAAACGTTGGCTCGTCCATTTCTCTCAGTACCAGAGTTTTTTTTATTTTCGTGCACGCAGTGCACTTCAATTTCACAGACAGGCTTATAAAGGCATGTCACATAAATCTTGTTCTGTTGAATGGTAGAGGTGAGATGAGTACAGAGCGAGCTGAACAAGCACCTGCTGCGCAATTGCCTATGTCGTCGCTAACGTTTACAAACAAACATAAGATTCTGTTATTACAATTTTTATTTTTTTATTTTATTTTTTAAGACGTGGTCGCCACTGGCGACTGATATTCAGTCGCCAAATATATTTAGCAGTGTGAAGCTAGCGATAGTAAGGACTTTCGCGCGGGTCTGAAAATTTCAAAATAAAAGTCCAACGATTAAAAACCACTATTACGTTCTGCAAAATGAAATTAATTCAAGAAAAATCGGACTGCAGTTGTTCTAAAATATGAACTATTCGTTTTCTATTTGTACAATATTAAAACAACTTCGATTTTGAACACAGACATTATAAAACTATTCACAACACTGATATGAATTACAAACAAATATGTCTTACTTTTTTCTATTTTTTCCCCTACATTTTTAACAATGACAATGCAAAATTTTAAATGGAGAATTAAAGACGAAATACACCCATTACTTTTAATTATTATTGTAATATCCAATACAACATTACATCAGTGCATGAGTTTAACTGAATGGTAAGGGAAGAATTAGAGTAATTTAAAATGCATTACTTCAACATTCTGTGCTACCTTGTAACATCAACTATGCAACTTAAAACAAATAAATATGAAAATGTGGCTGGATATTGCACTAGTATGGGAAGGAGAATAGGACAGTATTAAACACCCCGTTTGTTAAAGGTGAAAACATTCACGAAGCACAGAATGTATACATGGTCTGATGGGTTAAAGCATTCAGTCACATATCGTGTCGAATTTCATGGTCAAATTAAATTCCTAATTGCTTTCTGATAGCATACCAGATAACATGCTCTGCTGCCTCCCCTGGACATGTTGTCTCAATGATATGGGGGTGATTTGAAAACCTTGGACCCTCCACTCTTCAGATATGGTGTCAATTATATCAAATAAGCGTCACAGAAAATGTGCCTGGGGTTTGAACATGCAGCACATAGGGCAAATTTCATTCAATTAAGTCCCAATTGCTTTATGATACCATAACAGATATCATGCTCTGCTGCCTCCCCTGAACATGTTGTCTCAATGATATGGGGGTTTCTGCTACCTCCAGGGGAGGTAGTTTAGTTGAACCACAACATTTTCTATCAATTTTTTCTGTCATGTTTATTTGATATCTTTGTCATCATATCAATTTAGTGAAGGGCTGTATGCAGTAAATGTTCATTGATAATTCAAGTCTGAACAGATAACTTTTGGTCTGACTCTGGAATGTGGGTCCAAATGTTATCTATTTAGAGTTGAATTAGCACTGGACATTTTATTGTGTACTAACAAACCCATGCCACATAGCTTATCTAATTGTATAGCATAACTATCATCTAGAGTTGTTAGAACACCTCAGTGGTAACATGACCTATTAATTATGACAAATATGCTGGAATCAGTTTTATATTCTCCTAAAAAAGCAAGATCATGGTGTTTCATATTTAGACTTACTGCACTTCCAAGAATCAACATGGCAGAAATATAAAAAAAAGCTTTATAAAAATACACTGCCTTTTTAATCGCTAGTTTAGAAAATAAACTTTGAGATACGCGTTTCTTGCTTTCGCGCAGGCAGACTTTTATTTTGGACGATTTCCGACGAATCTGCCGTATTACTGTCGCTCACTGTCGCTCATTTCACGGTACTAATATATTTTCTGGTCGCATTGGCGACCATTTTAGTGGCCATCTGGAGCCCTGTACATATCATTTTTAAACAGAACAAAGAGTTTTATGATAAAATAACATTTTCTTTGTTTTACATTGGTTGTACCACCTGACATGGAAAGTGTACCAGCCTACCTACGATTTGAAAGTAGCTACTTTTATCAATATTTGAGAGAGATCTACAGACCTTTTCACTCAGCCATAAAGGTCACATGGGGTTCTCTTGATCATGCAATATCCTGTATACTGTTATTACCTCTTCACTTCATAATAAAAGTCCCATGTTTACAGCTGTGCCACTCTGACATTTGTGAACATACAAATTGCTGGACAGAAGTTTTTTTAATTATCTCAACAGCTTTAAAACTATTGGTATTTGTAAAATTTGGTTTATTAGAAAGGTTTCAAACATAAAATCATGCCATAGTATTTTATTTTGAATTTATTATCATTAAAATACAATTTTTAATAGTTTTCTTAGTCTGTTCATTTTCACGAACGGTTGCGCCACCTGACATTTTGGAAGTCGACTAGCTAGTTATAGCAAGCAATCTTTGGCTATTTCAGGGGGTTAAGAATGCAAATACCACAGTGAATTGAATGCTGCAGTAGTATAGTTATCAAAAAATGTCTGTGTTTTACATATTTAGCAGTGGTTCACTTTTGGCTGTATTGTGTTAAATTTCTTACAGTTCATGCCGGATTTCCTCGACTTGATCATCTGAAATAATAAGATGTCCATGTGGACCTTCCTGGAGTTTACACTGCATGTTCATTTCTTTGAGCCATTGCTCTCATTTATTATCTGCCTTGTCTGTCCCTCGCTGAAATAACTACAATATAAATTGGTTGCTTACTTGTCATTCAACTCGAGCCACAAATGACATTAAGCTGAATAGCCCGCATTCAGGATCTGAACTATTCGGTTTATAATTGGGCCATTGTTTGGTAATTTGTTTGGTAATTTGTGTGCGTTGTGTGTGCGTAAGCAGAAGGCTAGATCAGAATATTTTGTCCACTGATTCCTGCCTAGAAATTGAGAAAATAAGATGTTGGCATGAAACATAGCCAGCCAGGTCATCCTACAGTAGAGTGCACAGGCAATAGCATGTTCCATAGAATTTGAAGTAGGGGGATTCATGGGCAGTTTCCCCCTGAGATATTTTTTAATCTGGGCCTTAGACTAAAGTATGCATGTGATTATTGTAGTGGAATTTATGAGACAAGCACAGTATGCTGTGACCCAGACATAAGACAACCATGACAGAAATAATGTGATCTATCAGGATTGCATCTAGCCTCCAGCAACCTGTGTAGATACCATTGGGGGTAATTATTAAGAACCAGTACCTTAATGGTAGCAGCTCCTGTATAGCTAGAACCAGTAAGTAGCAGCAGAATGCTGTCCTGCTGCCAGTTTAGATATTGCCAACTAAAATAGAGCTTGTTCACGCAAGGAACAAAAATGTCAGCTATAACTGTACATTCAAATGATACCAGAAATGAGATGCAGAAAAACTACTTACATTCTCTTTGTCAGATGGTAAAAGATCAGGAAAAGAAAATGGTCATATCTGGTCTTTAGCCTGTGTTTAGAAAAGGATGGGAAACTTGAAGCAGACTCTTTAGTCGAAAGAAGTGGCTTTCATGTTGCTGTAAAACACAAGGGATTGGTTGTATAGATAACTGGGATAGTCTCTGAGATAGGCCATGATTTTTCATGAAGGACGGGTTACACATAAATAGAAGGAGCTCAGCTATCCTATCAGAAACTACATGGAAAGCATGAAACATTCCCTGACCATGCTGTCCAGTGCCTTGTAATAAATTAGTTTATACTAATAAACTCCACAATTCTGGTCATCCCAAAGTCCCTAGCATAGGGAGGAAGAAATGTATTAATAATACTCTTAAGATTACTGTATGCCAAATATGGCGAATCCTCACCCACTCAGGGGTATTCTATTTTAGTCTTTATAACTCCAGATGTGACCATCACAGAGACTTGGAAAATGGATTAAATAAAGCAAGACACTTTTTAAAATACCATTTACAATACTAACTTAGATTAGTTAAGTTAATATTCATAATTTAAGTAAAATAATGTGGCACAAATGCAATTACATTGGCAAATATGCTAAAATGTAGTTGTTCTCCTGTAATTTGAAATGAAATACCAAGAGATCACATGTAAAACTGGTGAAATTATGCAGTACATATCCTGACCACAAGTGTGCAAAATCTGAGGGTAATATGCAGAACTAAAGATCAAAAAGTAAGCAGTGTACCCTAGTGTCCCAAAATGGCAAAATTGTGCAGTGCTATAAATCTTAACATAATCATATATTTCAGGGCTGTATTGGCATAACTTTGTGCTATTGTTGGTTTAATCTTGTTGCTATGACCCACTACAAATTTTGGTGGTAAATAAATATAGTTATGAATTCCCAGGTGGACACTATTGTTCAGTGTGTGTAATGCTTGCAACAATGGTGGCACTTAAAAACTCTATTTATTGTTGTTGTAGTCTATGATGTACTAATAAGCGAAAGGCAGGGTTTGTTGTTTCCACTCATACTGTAGTTTGGTTGCAGGAGCAATGACTGTCTGAGTTGAGGAATCTCTTATGTAAGTTAGTTCAAAGTTGCTCTAGAAGCATCAAACATTGGCAAGCACTTCATGGGCTGATGTTACTTTTTTTCAGTAGTAATATTATTCCAACAACTATTTGGTAGCTAAAGGCATTACATTACATTACATTACATTCATTTAGCAGACGCTTTTATCCAAAGCGACGTACAAAAAGGGCATTTTCATGATCGTAGACAACTGCTGGACACGGGCAGATAATCTTTTTCAGTAGTTACTTCATCAATGGAAAACCAAAAGGTAGCCTACCTTTTTGATGTTATTTCCTGAAACTGTGTTTCAAACTAGCAGACCAATGCTGTAAAAAAAGAAAGTTGTACAGCAGGCTAGAATGAATCTGTTTTAATTATAAATAATAATGCAAAAAAGATTTGTTGCTTACTTCAAACATCCTCAGTTAACTTTGGCTATTTAAGAACATAGAAATCAGTTTTTTGTATAGACGTCCATTTTTCTTTGTACACCAGACAGTGTCTTGTTTTAATAGACAACAGCCTAATTCAGTATTTTGAATAAAGGCATTTTCATGCTTGAAAAACATTTCGTTGTATTAGGCTACTGTGGTATGAAGAATATAACCAGGTTATCGGAACAGTAATAAACTGATTTTGAATTATGCGGGTGGGAATTATTAAGGCTATGGGTGGACATTAGATAATGCGGCACAGGCGCCGGCTGGAGAAGAACTTAATGTTGCGGTTGTGGGAAGGAGCAGGATGTTGAGTATACAGTATACTGAAGCAATGCAGGTTAAGTTCCTTGCTCAAGGGTACAATGGCAGTGTCCTGTGCCGGAATCTAACCCGTGACCATTCATTTTTCCTGTAATTGCTGGGCTTAAATAACTGAGTTGTTAGAATTTAAAAAAATATGTTTAAAATCATTAAAGAAATACAGGCATTTCGTTCAATTTTCTTCACAAAACCTGCATGCCAGAGAGTAGGCAAAAGGTGCTGATACCCAGGCATGAATGGGTTACTCTCACCTCCGCTATTCAGCAATTTAATGACTTTGATATGAATTGATGGGTCAAGCGCTATCGAAACTAATTTCACACATATAATCACACAAAACAAATTCACTGCGATCGTTTGATGAAGATGATTTACTGTGATTAGCCTATTGACTTCAGCATGGGGATCAATAATTGTGGGAATTGGGTTTAGGAGATAATGTGGCGATAACGCCTCTGACATACTTTCAGTTTTTCACTGAAATGGCGACTTTGGGTAAACTCTGAATAGACTACAGGATGGCAAAATCACGCACTTGAATAGAACCAAAGGAAGACCTGGAATTACAAAGACAGAGTCGAAGACAGAGGCAGCAGCCGCCAAAGCATCCACAATCGCAGCATCACCTCGTACACCCATCACTCCTAGGAAGACACAAAAAACACAGTGCCAGGTCGCCAAATGCAGTCAGAATAAGACTAAAGACAACTGCATGAATGCAATCCCTGCTCACACAAACAACCAAAGCTGTGCGTTCCCTGCAGAATTGATGAGTAAGAGCGGGTGCAAGGAGAAGCGTTTTCAAAATTTGTTTTAAAATATTGCACTTGAATTTTGAATTTCATGTTTAATTTCTTTAACTACTTTCTCTATTTTTTGTTTTGCATGTTTTATGTTAAGGTGTACTGTTCAGATGGACCCAAACGCAGGACTCAGACACAGGTATTTCTTAGTGACAAGGAACCAAGCGGGAGGACTGGGGAATATGATGCAGGTTCGGAATGGGAGGAGCTGGGTCGCTGGAACGGAGCAGGGTGCAGGCACTGGTCTTGAAGGGGTAGGGAGCTGGCGCAGGTCGAGTAGCAGCACAGAGCTGGTGCAGGACTTGCCTGGACGAGGGACTGCCACCGGACTGACAGGACGGGGAGCAGATGAGCGGTTGGCGCCGGGCTGGACTTGGCGAGGATGGCCACCGGACTGGACTAGACCGAGAGGCCGGCGAAAGGCGGACTGGAACCGGCAGGCTGGAGAGGGGAGAAACATAGACGAGAAGGAGGACGAGACAAAAAACGAGACCCTGAAGACTGGGAGAGCTGGGACGACAAAAAGACAGGTAACAATTAAACAGAAAACATGAGGAACGTGAGGGATATGACATTTTAGCTCCTTTTTCAATGTGCCTGTAGCCTAATATGCATTGGTTCATTTTCCCTTACCTATATAACAAACCCGATATAAATTAGAAATAAAAATGTTGAAATTGATAAAGTCGTGTCTTTTATTTCAAGAAAATACTTTTGCAACATAATGTTTCATAATGTTTATGAAATTAGGGCACTGAAATCGATGCTGTAATGGTGGATGAGCGGTTGGCGGTTTAAGGTACTAAAAATGCAACCTTTCTAGTGTTAATGAAATTATTTAAACAACAACAAAAGACCGTAGACACCGTAGGTAAAGCCACAGCAGGGTGAATAACATGCGCTATAAGCTGCAAAGAAAATTCAAAGGCCTACACTGCAGTTGGTCCACCTTGCAATTTGGCGCACAAATCGGCGCATCACTTTCATATTCAGATGGTAAATTTATCTGTTGCAGAGTCCTGTGGTCAGAGCTCCGCCTGCCCTCTGGACAATAGGGAGAAGGTGTTTATTGGTATCGAGGTAGTAATGTGTCTGGCAACAGAATGACCGGCGCATTGAGAAAAATCACTCAACACACTATCAAACTAATTTCACACATACACTGTAATTATTTAAAATTCACTTACCTTTTAAGTGAATTTTAAATTTCACTTAATTTTTAAATGTTTTTCTCAATGTGCCTGTAGCCTAAATGCCATGGCAAACTTTTAAGTCTTAAATGAGTTTTAAACAATCTATTTGAAAAGAAAATATTTTAGCAACAGCTCTGACATGACAGTAGTCATTAGCTATTTCAGGTACATTCATAATTTGATCAAGTCGGGTACAAATTAAAACCAAAATATACGCAGTTACGTTAATAGCATCTAGTCGGTATGATTCTAACAGAGGAAGGGAATAATTGTAACAGTAAATGAAAATGCCCTATAATGTGCGTACACAGGCTTTTTTTCTGCACATACTAATTTTAATCAATGAAACATATTTCCAGTGGTAACGTGAGACCAACCACATCCTTAGGTCATGAAGCACAGAGTCTTATTCATGAAAAAATCATTAACATTAACGTGTAAACGTTAACACACAAGCAACTTTATAACTTATCATGAAGTAAGTTAAGGTAATGTCCACATGAATTAGTTAAGTTGTTTTTGTTTGTTTCTTAACACCCAAGTAAGCTTTGACAAAGCAAACAGTCTACAACACAGATCAATCCTTTGCTTATTATAAATGCCTATGGTCAGGTGGCTGTTTTTCTATTAATAATGTCAGGGTGCGTGGGGGGTTAGGACCCAAATGCAGAGTGAGGGGAAAAAAAAAAAACTCAAAACTCCAAATGGTAGGAACAACGACTTTACTTAGGAAATCCAGGACAAAGGGGAACAAAAGGTCTCGCAGGGCAACTCTTCAAAAAAAAACAAAGTAACTCTACAAAACTCAGGAAACAAAGAAAATCCAAAAATCTGTTTTACCAAAAAAATGGAAAACAGAACATGGGCAGAAACACACGGGGAGCTACTCTCAGGAGGAAACCACGCAGGGCAGAAGCATGACCAGAAGCACACACAACCAAGGATCCAGCACCTGAGTCAGGGAGAAGGGAACTTAAATAGACACGACACTGACGAGACACAGGAGGGCACAATGAACAATCAGGCCACAGAGAGGGAAGGGAAAACGAGACAACCCAAAAACAATAATAGAATAATTGAAAACAATAATACAATTAAACAGGGTAAAAGGACAGAACTAAAAACTGAAGTGCCACCACCTGGCGGCCCAAAAAGGGAAACACAGACAAACCACAGAACATGAACATTCAGAAAAATTCAGAAGATATGGCTAACACAGCAAGCTAATTTGATGAACACATTTAACATTAAACACTGAACTAACAAACACAATGCTGAGTAAAATAAATTTCTTCAACAAATAATCAAACACCATTTAAAATGCCTAAGGTCTCTCAAAAGGATATTACATGTAGATGGTTTTCAACACCATGTAGTGTCCCTACTCTCCAAATCTGAAGCCTTTTCCATGACCTCCCTGGGTACAAACCCTCTCTTTTTCTCTTTAGAAGGCATTCTGTTAACATATAACAGCAAAAAAGCATGTTTTTTGTTATAGTATCTCAGAGGCGGCATAACTGCAACAGCTGTTACATTTACTCAGGAGGGGACATCATGTTTTTTTGGTCACCTAGCCTACAGTTCCGGCTAGAATACAATCCGAAAACCATACTAACTTTTTAAGGATAGGTAACTTTATTAAATGATGTATGATTTGCTTTCAAAAAAAAAAGAAAAAAAGAAAAGAAATATAAAAATATTAATAATAATATCGCCATATAAAAAATTAACAATTATTTACCGTTTTGAAAATGACTTCAAGATTTTTACTTATAGCTCGCTCAACAGTTTTTTGGAAATATTTCCCGCAAAGATTATCACATTGCTCCATGCCTTTGGGAGGTACTAGAGGACTTAACTGCACATGTACAAACCTGAAATGGCTACCGTTGGTGTACTGTACATTAACCCCTTAGCGCACAAGCCAAATCTTGCCAATCCTTGCCCATTTAGGGGTACCCTATTTAAAGCTTTATAACTCCAGATGTGAACACCACAAAGACTTTTAAAATGGCTTAAATGAAGCAACACATTTGTACAATTTACAATACTAATGCAGATTCATTTATATTAATAATTTTGGAAGACAAAAAGTGCCACAAATGCAATTGTCTAGACAAAAAATCAAAAATGAATTTGCACTTTTTGAGATTGCAATGAAATACTGAGATTGCATATATACAACAGGTTAAACTATACATGTGCTGGATCAAAAACGTCTTGAACACAAGTTCATAAAATATAAGGGTGGATATGTAGAACTACTATGGATGTATGAAGCAAAAACTAAGCAGTGTACCCAGCGTCTCCAAATCTATCCAAAATGTCTGAATTATGCACAGCTGTAAATCACAACATATTCACGTATTTCACTACAAATCAACTGTTTGACTCAAGAAACTCACTGTTGCATCATTTTCAAGTGGGAATTACAAGCTTTCAGTCAGTACAGTGGTCTAAAATATCTAAATATCCAGAAAAATATCCAAAAATCTCTCCAAAATTGAATAAAATGCTTTTTGTCCATTATAAAGAATATAAATGAGCCCCTTATGAAGGTTTAAGATGAAACGTTGCTATCAGATTTAAAAAATAATGCAAAAATTTTGTCACACAACGCGGTATAGTACCTAAATGTGTAATAATTCACTGTTGTATGTATTTCTATAGTCTGTACTCATATGTTTTCTTGTATGGGGATGAGACAACGTGAAAAAAATTTTCAACTGTCCACCACGTTTTGGCAATGTTCCAACTTTAACATCATCATTGTTGCATGCTTCACAAAAACTATTACACTACTAACTAACGCTAACATTAGTGTAAAATATTATATATTTAATATATTTAAAGACACTCAATTTCAAAAATAACGTATATAACCAAAATATTTTGAGCAGTAATACTTACATAGCAATGATCAGAGGCGGACTTTACCATTAGGCAAAGGTCAGCAATTGCCTTATAGTAGAGGGAATTAAGCTCAAAAAATGGCCAACTCGTTATGTGGTGGAAAAGACCCAAGATTCCTAAAATGTGATATAATTTAGACATTTTGGCTTATTTTTACATTTATAGTAAATAGACAAGTATTAAAGGATTTGTCCAAAACAACCCAGAAAATGTTCTTAAATACATTTTAAACAGCTTTAAACACCAAACATAGGCTTAAAAAGCAGTCGGAATGAGATGACCTTCCAAATGAATCCTTTTCTGAGTGGTATATTTTCAATGGCATGTATACATAATTGTTTAAAAAAAACTTTTAAAAGACCCAATGAATGATAATCTATAGATTATTTATTGTTAAAATCTTCATATGACCAGAGATCAAAATCTCTATTGAGGCAAAACTCATGAGCATTTTAATGCCAAAAAATTGGCTAATTTCTTATGTTGTGGATAGATGCACACATTTGGGTGTAGATACTATTGGGAATGCATAGAAATGTCTTATCATTGCAAACAAGACCCTGGACCGACCCTGCCCTGACCCTTGGGGAAGGGGGGGGGGGGGGTATGAGGGGGCGGGGCTTAACTAATCAATAAAAGCAGTATATCAGAACAGTGCTCGGTGACTCGATTAGCCATGTATTTTGTGCTGGAAAAAACATTCCCCCTGGATTATGAAGTTCACATTTAGCATGTAACTATCTTAGGTTAGTTTCCCATTGGCACCGAATAAACTTGAGCTGCCATAATTTTTTACAGTTTACAATTTAGGTATTTAACAGACGCTTTTATACCAAATCATGTTGAACAAGGTATCAGCAATCTGTGAACACTGGGAAAAACAACTGTTAGCTCCTCACTGATAATAACACAGAAGGGTGCTGTTTACAAACTGCAAACAAGTTCTAGCTTCTCCATGGTTTCTTGCTATTCGTTGCATATGTTGTTTAATCTGGTTATCCAACTTATCTATCGCCTGTCTTGCTAGATAACTGTACAACGTGCAGGTATTTTACAGTTGATTATGGTTTGCTTTCATCACCATCAAAAATATAGCATGCCATGTCTTGCATTAGCATTTGTGCAAGCCAATCTGTTTGAATAGGGGTTTGACTGAGTAACGTTAGCACGTTAGCGTGCTATTAGCGAATTGTGAGACAGTGAGTCTTAGGAAAATGGCACCTTTTTGCTGATGGGATACCGTATGCATAGGGACGAGGGGTACATGGGGGTGGGAGGCATGAGGACCTCATGACAATTTTGACAATCCAGTGCAGATGTTTCAGGGGCTCTCCATGTAGGAATTTCCATCTATCGGAATAACTAGGGATGACACCTGTGACACATTGGCTATGTGTCTGTGATTTTGAAAAAATCCGATATTTAAGTTATAATCAATCATGTCATCCATACTGCCCCTGTCTGTCAATGTTTTGAACGGATACCAGCTCTCGACATTGAACTGAATCGGTTTCCCTGCTGAATTGATTAATACTCTGAGATGCAGACAGTCGTAAATGCATGCTGTCAAAGTGTCATGGGTATCAGTTAAAACCTGGTCTCCCGATTCTAGATCCAACTTTGTTTCTGTTTTCTTTGTTTCACCTTTAAACATAGATTATGAGTTGGAGATTCAAAAATACTAATGGATTGGAATTCAGTTTTTAGATTCAGATTTTTATTGTGAAATGTTCAAATATTCACATCATGGTTAGATAAAAACATATCTAAATTATTGTATTTATTTCTAACTTTTCTTTTAGATAAAAAATAGGTCAGAAACATTTTTTTCCAGCATGTACATATTGTTTTTGGAATAATTAATTCAAAAAACAATATTTTGACAAAAGCCTCTGACCAGCCCTAACTATTGAGTTATTGATCACATTTAAAAAAATTAAAAAATCAGTTCAGATTTTATCTGTTGAGCTTAAATATTGAATACCTTATATGCAAATTAGCACATATTTAATGTAAAACAATGAAAACGTCATAATACAAAAAACCTTGTATTTAGACTT
This sequence comes from Anguilla rostrata, assembly GCF_018555375.3. Classification (NCBI taxonomy): domain Eukaryota; kingdom Metazoa; phylum Chordata; class Actinopteri; order Anguilliformes; family Anguillidae; genus Anguilla; species Anguilla rostrata. Next base: position 28,091,595 of record NC_057939.1, on the reverse strand, counting down.
TATTCAACTGGTAAAATTTCATTTTGATATGAGTAAAGGAATTTTTTTTTTCCTATTAAGGGGTGGTGCCTCCCCTTAAACAGAAGGGGGTGTGTCTTCTTACTAATATTTGCTGTGCTTCTCATTTTCTGTTCAGTTGTCATTAGATTTATCTAGAGTAGAGACCTAACTAATTTTGAGTAGCAGTAATATCAAAGTAGCTTAATTCAACAAACAGCCTTTTTAAAGGCTTTCAAACATGGACTGGAATGTGTGTGTGATTTGCTCAGAGGGAGGAGGGGGTCTGAGGTGTCCAGCAGATTCTCTGCAAAGAAACGGTGCAGAGGTGTACAGTACTTTCCTTAAGTTAGTCAAAGAATTTAGGGAATTGGATGGGATGCCGGTGGAGATTGATTTCAAAGGTTGTGGTACAGTTGAAGCTTTTGAGGAAAATAAAGCTAAGTGGCACAAGTCATGCCATCTGAAATTTTCATTCACCAAGTTGGAGAAATTACGAATGCGTCTCAGAGACTGAATAAAAGAAAACAAGACTCCGTTCATGAAGACTTCCGGCGATCAAAGTGCCATTCAATTTTAAATGTCCATGTCCAAGTGAGTGCCTGTTCTGCTCTTTGAAGACAGGAAAACTCTGTCTGTTCAACAATGAATCTTGATGACAGTCTACGGAAAATGGCCACTGAAATGCAGGACACAGCTCTATTAGCAAAAATTTCAGGGGGGCACCTAATTGCAATCGAAGCTAAATATCATCTTGAATGTTTTGTTAAATACAAAAAAACATACAGGAGTATTCAAAGGTCTGAGAAAAAAAGAGATTTAAATGAAACTGAAAAATGTGTTGAAGCTTTGGTGTTTGCTGAATTGGTATCATACATTGAAAGTAGTTTGGCAGGGGGAACATACATTTTCAAACTCTTAGAACTCTATGGTTTATATGAAAGTCAGATAAGTGAGCTTGGTATCAACAAAACAATCAACAAAACCAAACTTAAATTAAAAAATTATGGTTCATTTTGATGAATGTCAGGACCAATCTTGCAGTAATACAACATTAATTGTTTTCAAAGATGGAATGCAGACCATGCTGAAAGAAAGCACCATGGTTTGTGACTATGATAAAGAGGCACTTGCAATGGCGAAACTAGTCAGATCAATTCGCAATGATATGTTTGACTATACAGGGTTTGAATTTGATGGTCAATTCCCACATAGCTGTCAGAATGATTCCGTCCCACCCAGTTTGAAGGTGCTGGTTTCCATGCTACTGAATGGCCCTAATATCACTAATCAAGATAGCCATGTTTCTCAGGCATGCCTAACCATTTCTCAGCTGATACTTTTCAATACGAAGAAAAAATCTGCTAATGCAGCAGAACCATCAGGGTCTTCCAAACTTCACGAGCCGCCTCTTCCTCTTTATATTGATCTTCAAGTTCACACTCAAACGACAAGCAAGAACATGGTCAATTCCTTCAACACATTGGGAATCATTGTTAACTACAAACGTGTCCTTGAGGTTGAAACCCAGCTTTCATCTGCTGTGTGTCCAAAGTACATGGCACAGGACCTGGTCTGCCCTGCTATCCTAAGGAAAGGTCTTTTCACTGTTGGGGCACTTGATAACATAGACTATAATCCTTCATCAACCACAGCTCAGGGGTCATTCCATGGGACTGGAATAAGTGTGTTCCAATTTCCAACCTTTTCAAAAACTGGTGTCTGTAGAGGGCAAATTACCATTGAACCAAAGGAAAAGGATACCCTCCCTCTTCCTGAGAGGTACACAACAGTTCCCACAGTTACTTGCAATCGAAAGGCTATCTCAGTGCCTAAAGCAAAGCAAACCAGTATCAAGGGTAAACTTGACAATGCAAAAACAGAAGAGGAAAAATGGGCTGACCATGCAACCCTGCTCCTGCAAAGTGATATAATCGATAGAGGAAACTTTATCTCTCGGGCAGCATACTGTGCCTCACTTCAGCCAGACCCACCTGCTATAAACTCACTTTTTGATGAAAAAGCAGCCAGTTTTGCTATGGTCAGACATGGCATGGATGTGCTAAAACAGATTACAGAACACCTCAATCCTGGTCAAGCCACAGTAATGGCATTTAACCAACCACTGTACACCCTTGCAAAAATGGTTCAGTGGAGCTTTCCAGACTCTTACGGAGAGAAGAGTTTGTGATTATGTTTGGTTGGTTACACATAGAGATGGCTCTGTGGCACACAATTGGAGAACTTTTAGAAGGAAGTGGTTGGACAACTGCATTATGTGATGCTGGGGTGGCCACCTCTGGGACAGCAGACTCCTTCTTGAAGGCAGCGCACTTGACCAAAACCAGGCACAGTCATCAAGTATCGCTGCTAACCTTGTCAAAGCTTCAGAAGGATGCATGGCTATTGGAATATACAAGTACTTTCTTTGAGGTATGGAGAGCAGACATGGTGAAAAAGTACCCAACTTTCCAATTCTGTAACATTGTTCTTGAATTTGAGAGACTTGTGATGATTTTTGTCCGTGCTCACAGAATCAGAGATTTTGATCTTTACGTGGAAGTTCTGGAGGCATTGGTCCCTTGGTTTTTTGCACTGGACAGAACCAACTATGCAAGATGGATCCCTATCCACATATGTGATATGAAAGCTCTGACATCAATAAGGAACTGAGTAACTTCTGGTTTTTGGTACCATTCCAAAAAACAGGTTCTCATGCATGCCGATTGATCAAGCCCATGAGCAAAATAATGAGTTGGTGAAAGGTACAGGAGGTGCCACTGGTCTAACAGAGAACCCCACCGCCTTCCGACGATGGATGGTAGTAGGACCAGAGCAGGCTGGACTACTTGTTGATTTTGAATCACAGTACATGCATTCAGATTTAACCTCTTTGCATCTACAGCATGAGCAGAGCTCTTCATACCAGAAAACATATCAAAAACAAGTTTCAAACTTGTGCCGCACAATCTCTGGCATGGGCAATCCATTCCAAGATACATGTCAAGAGTTACTTGTACTGGACACCCGCAACTGTGTAAATGAAGATGTTTTCAACACTGTACGTACCATTGAGAAGTTGGCCACTGCCAAATATCACAAATATGTGAAGGAAGTCATTGTTGATGGGAAAACATCCATTCATCAGAGTATTAAGAGGAATAACCTTCCTCTTTTCAAGAATGCAAAAGCAAAGCCAAGATCCAAGGAGAAAGCTAAACTTTCAGCTTTGAAAAGTGACTGTAACCTCTTCAGTCAACTTTACATTGCTAGTAAGTTTAGAGATGGCAACCTGGATGAGTTCTTTTCTCATGAGAATGCTATTTATCCTCCGGCCCTTTCCAAAGAGGGTAAACTCAATTTGCCATCCCAGAAACTGATCTGTTGGGTCTAATAGCTGCTGATACTTACCACCAGTACCATCCTCTGTTGATGCTAAAATCATTGATGGAGCTGCTATCGCACACTCCCTGCCTGTTAATAAAGTATCTACCTTTGGTGAATATGCCAGTGATGTCTTCCTGCCGTGGATAGAGCTTCAGTTGAAGGCTTGACATGCTTGACATGGTTTGGGATGTATACAAAAATAATAGCCTCAAAGAATCAACACGAGAAAACAGAGGACATGACCTCCGAAAAAAATGTTGGTGAGATGACTAAGCTTCCCCGCAAGTTCTCTGATTTTCTAAAGAACCGATTGAACAAGGAAGAGCTCTTTGAAATGCTAGCCGAGAAAGTTAACTCCACCACATTTGAACCAGGAAAGCAAGTATATATCACTAAAGATAGGCATGTGCTTTCATCAGGTCCTCTAGCCCCAATGCCAGAGTGTGACCATGAGGAGGCAGACAGTAGAGTATGCATCCATCTAAAAGATTCTCTACAAAAGGGTGCACAGTCAGTCATAATTCGAACAGTGGATACGGACATCATAGTGATCCTTGTTAGTCTGTTTGGACAGCTTGCCAAAGACTACCCAAATATAGGCCTCTGGGTTGCTTTTGCTATGGGGCAAAACTACCAGCAAATATGCATCAATACTATTTTCAAAAAGCTGGGGAGGAAAATGAGTTTGGCTCTACTGGGATTCCACTCATTCACAGGCTGTGATACAACTTCACAGTTCCAGGGCAAAGGCAAAAAAGACAGCCTGGGCTGCATAGAAATCATTTCCGGAGGTGACAAATGCCTTTATTGCTATGACAGCTAATCCTTTTCAACTGCTTAGCACAGGAATCAAACAGTTTTGCATTGCTGGAAAGATACACCTGTGTTCTGTATGACAAGACAACTGACATTGAAAAGGTCAATGATCTAAGGAAGGACCTGTTTTCTCAAAAATGTCTCTCAATGGAAAACATTCCTCCCACACAGGCTGCACTGCTACAACATTCAAATCGAGCCGGGTACCAAGCTAGCATTTGGTCAAAAAGTCTGAAAGCTATCCAGTCTGTACCTTCTCCTGAAAAATATGGATGGACCAAAGTAGCTGATTCCTGGACACCTTTATGGACACTCTTGCCAGAGGCTGCCAGATTTGTAGAGAACTCCTAAAGTGTGGCTGCAAGAACTCTGTTCTCGAAAGTGTCGATGCCGGGATGCTGGGTTACCTTGGAACATGTGAATTGGCACACATTTGAGTCACTATTAGATTATGTCCCTCAAATGAGATCTTATACTGCATGTTAGAAGCTTTTTATTTGTTATTACCTTGTAAAAAGGCTTAAAAACAACCAAGTAAAACAAGACTTTAAAAAGACGAGTAATTTATTTTAAAAACACCAGCAGTACAAATGATCGTTGTGGCTCACCTTCTTCCCCTACTGACAGTCCTTAAATAGCTTGAGCCAATCAATTGCATCTGGTTTCAGTTGCCACAAATTAACAAATTACATTCAATTGGACAATTAAATTAAATCAATTAAACAATAAATACAATCAATTAAATAATTAACAGGCTAGTGAAGGGCCACTCCTTCACATACCTGATGACAAATGTTAGCAACCTTGAGATTGAAATGAGTCCACTTGGGTGCATCATAGGTCAATTGCCAACTGTTTAGACAGCCATTTTGAATTCCTTCAATAGCTCACTTCCTGTTTAAGAGTTTTTGGGGGCACCCCTTCTAGGATATATTCAGATCACTGAATGTACATACCAAATCATATGCTTTTATAAGGTCCTCTCTGTGCCTTATGTCAATTGCTAACTGTTTAGATGGCCATTTTGAATTTCTTCAATAGCTCACTTCCTGTTAAAATGTCTTAGGATCACCCAAGGGACATATGTACCAAATTTCACGCTTCTATCCGCTGCATAACGACGTTTCACATAATTCCCCCTACTATTAGGCCCCAAGCTACCAAGGGCCCCATAAAACGCCCCATAAACTTATGGTTAAGAAAGTTTTTTTTTTACTTTTTTCTAATGAATTATGTATAAAATCCATACGCTAAAATGGCATCAGAATGCCCAATTCATGAGTGTCTCAGGGCCTCCCCTCAGTCCCCACTACATTGGACTATTCCATGATCTTACGCATCTGCAGAAATGATTCAGAAAGACAGTAGCCAACTCATGTAGACTGATGAAAAATTAAGCGAAGCTACCACAGCGGTGCTGAAAAAAGGAGAAAGCAGGAGGAAAATAGAAAGTTTGTAGCAAAACTTCCAAAGGTAACAACCTTTTTCACGGCGGCTACTGATAACAGTAACATTACTAAAGAGTAGCAAGAAGCCGCTGCTTGTGCTAACGCTAGTGTTAGCATTGCTAATACTAGTAGCGAAGAGGAGCTACCCGTTGCTGCCGGCAGTGCAAGCCCAGGTTGCTCAAACGATGCTGCTGCTACATGCTGCCAGACAACCTTACAGGATCCTTCGACTTCGACTGGAGATGGTAACGTAACTGACGAAGATGGCAATACAGATAATAATCAACAACTAGTAAGTAGCAGTCACCCTACTAACCAATGTGTTACACTTGAAGATGACCCAGCACTCTGGCCAAAACAGCTGTCAGACAAAGAGCGCTGCTCAATAGTGCAGAGAGGACCAGTTCAGGTCGAGGACAGAATTTTTCCAAGAAATCAAGAGGGGCGCAGATTTACAAGCTAACTATTACATGCAAATGAAGAATGGTGAAAAGATAAGCAGGTCCTGGCTCGTGTACAGTGAAAAAAATGACTGTGTTATGTGCTTTTGTTTCCGCCTGTTTGGAAACCAAGAAAAGAGCACTCAGCTAAGTGGGGATGGGTTCAATAACTGGAAAATTCTTTCAGCCCACTTGAGACAGCATGAGAAGTCTGCTGAACACATCACAAACATCAGAAACTACAAACAAACACAGCTATAGATCAGGTGAACCAAGATCTAATTGCTCTTGAAGAGATTTTAAGAAGATTAATTGCAATTGTGAACCATCTGGCAGTGCGTAATCTTGCATTTCGTGGCCACTCAGACAGGTTGTTTGAGTCTGGCAATGGAAATTTCCTTGGGCAACTAGAACTGATGGCTCAGTTTGACCCAGTCATGCGAGAGCATTTGAGGAGAATTCAGGCAAAAGAGCTAGGTGACACTTATTTAAGCAAGCATATTCAAAATGAACTAATTTGCCTTGTGGCAAAGTGTACAACTGATGTAATTGTAAAGAAAGCCAAATATTATGCAGTAATCATGGACTGCACTCCAGACCTCAGTCACAATGAGCAGCTATCAGTAGTACTACGAATTGTAAATTGTGAGACCTCAAAAGGTGTCTCCATTCATGAGCACTTTGTTGGCTTTCTTCAGGCATTTGACACAACAGGAAAAGGCTTATGTGAGTCATTTTAGGGCACCTAGAAACACTAGGTTTGGATCTTTCCAACTGTCGAGGCCAGTCGTATGATAATGGGAGTAACATGCAGGGTAAAAAGCTGGGGGTCCAAAAGAGAGTGCTGGAACTGAACAGCAAGTTAGTGTTATGTGTTCCTTGTGGAAGTCACACACTGAACCTTGTTGTTGGTGACGCAGCCAAGTCATCTGTGACATCTATCAGCTTCTTTGGTCTGTTACAGCGACTTCTACACTCTGTTTAGCTCCTCAGTTCACCGCTGGACCATTCTCACAGGACATGTCAAGAACTTTACACTGAAGGCATTGTCAACAACCAGGTGGGAGTGTCGAGTTGAAGCTGTTAAAGCTGTTCGCTACCAGCTGCCTGAAATCGTGAAGGCATTGACTGCTCTAAAGGAGTACGCCACAGAGAAACGGGATGCAGATGTTTTCTCAACAGCTGGAAGCATCTGCCAGGAGATGCAGAGATGGCCTTTTGTGGTAAGTACCATTGTGTGGTACAATGTGTTGTTCAAAATAAATAAAGTGAGCAAGATCCTGCAGAGCCCCAAAGTTTCAGTCGAGACAGTGAGGAAAGAAATCAGGGCAGTGACAGAATTCCTTCAGGAATTTTGAGATCAGAGAGGCTTGATGTGGAGATGAGCTGGCCAGAGGTGCGTCAGAGAAGAACAACTAGACAGTTTGAGTATGAAAGAAGAGAGCAAACTCAGTCAACTGCAGAAGAGCTCTTCAAAAGAGAGTTTTTCCTGCCTCTTATAGATACAACCCTTGTCACATCAGAGGAGAGATTTTCACACATGGAAACCTTCTATGAGCTGTATGGATTTCTCTACTCTATTGACATAATGAGAAGCACTGAGAAGGGAGGGAAGCTGGATGAATGCTGCCACAGATTGGAGCAGAGAATGGATGATATGCAGAGGACCTATATATAAGGAGAATATCCTTGACATATATCCAAATCTGAGTATAGCTCTCAGACTTCTTTTCACTCTCCGTGTGACAGTAGCTTCAGGTATGAGAAGTTTCTCATCACTGAAACTCATTAAAACATACCTCAGGTCAACTATGTCACAGGACAGGCTGTCTTCACTTGCTGTTCTCTCTATTGAGCATGAAGTCAGGAAGTCACTGTATTTGGAATTAGTGATAGCAAGATTTGCTGAGGCCAAGGCTTGTAAGGTCAAATATTAGTATGACCATCTAAACTGTGCCTCCCAGCCATACACAATATAGCCTCATGGCATATGACGTAACACAACTTCTGAGAATCCATGAAAGAGATCCATCACTGTTCTGATTACTCTTGACGCAACAATACAGCCCAAGATTCCCTTCACATGTTCCCCACCCACTAAAGCTGAGTTGATTAGGGAGAGAAAGCAAGACAAACTCAACCAATGTAAATAAATAAAAAAATACATTCAAGGGAGAGGAAGAGAAAGACAGGGACAAAGACAAAGAGAAAAGGTAAACATTTTTAACAGTATATTATGTTTATTATTTTTGTGTCTCCATAATTGACCTCTTATTGTCTTGTGTTTTATCTTCTCACATTAGTAACACAAAATAGAAGACAGAAGACCATAAACAACTTCTATCAGAGAACTTGCTGGAAAACCAAGGTAAATGATGACAACCAATGACAGATCTCCCATGTGAATGGACAATAAAATACAATCTTATCGTACAGAGATCATATTGTTTATGAAAATAAGATTTTACAGTGGGTGCATTTGTTAACCCATTTAGAGCTAAAGTGCCCTCTAAAAAAACATTCTAAAACCTAAGGCATTGTTGTAAACAACCTCCTAAAACCTGAGGGTTTTCTGAAAAACTTGACAGAATTGTCAACGTTAACTAAAACTTTTATTTCTCAGCCTCTGTTGCAGATAGAAACATGAAATAAAAACTTCTTGAGGGCTTAAAGCTTAAATCCGGCTCTAAAGGGAGAAGCATGCAAACGTCGCACCCGGTCTTAAACGGATATACACGCAAATGTTGCATCCGGTCTTAATGGATTAAACTGAATGTGTCTTCTTGTGTTTTTTTACAGATGCAATTCCAGATATCTGGACATCATTGCTGTGTAAAGACTGGTGAAGAGAAGAAGTTACAAGTAGGTCTTTCTTAGATAAATAAGGATTGAAAAAGAGGGAGAACAAGGGATGTGGAGGGCCCCATGCCTGTGTTTGCGTTAGGCCCAAAAATGACTACATTTGCCCCTGGCAATGATGAAATCTTATCTATGTTCAGTAGATGGCGACAGAGACAGTAAATCAATGATACTGTTCTATTCGCTTCTGTTTTGCTCCAGAAAAGGATGTCAGCTAGGTCTATCAGCAAACATATGGCTTAGCTATGCCCAGTCCTCAATAATAATAGTATTTTCCAAGAAATTATGAAAAATTGTTGACCACGTTTTGTTAGGTGCAGCGTCTTTTACTGCTACCACAGAGTGAATGCGTAAGTGAATGCGATAAGACAATTTTCAGTTACGCTGACCTATAAACCGCTATTCCAAAAGCAAAATTAGACATGTTATACATCGTTAGAAAGCTTATACTCTCACCTACTGAATAAATGAATAGTCAATCAAGCCAGACTGTACTAAAAAGGGCGACAATGCCGTAAACAACACGTGTGGTATTACGCACATGGAGTTTTGGAAGGTACCCAGGCATCACAAATGTGCGTATATTTCCCAAACGAATTGTCCAAGATAATATATGACCAGTCAGTCTCAAAAGGGGCATCTCTACATGTAAAACCAATGGTAAGGTTGTATATTTATTCAATATTAGTCCCAGATATTGACTGTAGTATGACATGGTATCATTTTAAAAAACTTTTTCTTGTTTATTTCGTTATTCAGCGAGCAGCGTTTTCACTGCTGTATTGGCATATCTTAGGGCTGTTGTCGGGTTTATCTTGTTGCTATGATGGAATACTATTTTTTAGTGGTGAAAGAATATTTTTATGAATGCCCAGATAGACAATATTGTCCATTATGTCATGGGTGGGGGGTGTAGCCCTTAAGTGGCTTTTGTCACTTGCCAGGCCGCCATTGTAAATAAGAATTTGTTCTTAATGACTTGCCTGGTGAAATAAATAAATAAATAAAAAGATGAAACTGCAGGGAGGAGGTGCGTGATAAATGAAGGACCAGAGCAACAATGGCGGCGCTGCAAAACTCGGCATAGTTGTCGTGTATCGTCTACTAATGAAACTATAACAATGCGTTTCTGTTTTTAACTCATACTTTGGTTGCAGTAGCACCGAATGTCTGAGTTCCGTAATCTTGGCACGCCGGCGTGCCGACCACTAGGGGCTTTGCGCTAAGAGGTTAAGTTATTGACATTTATTAAGCATTACATTTATGGTGACTCCCCCCGATTTGCTATCCATGTGATAAACCAGGAACTAGACGCTGACAAGAGAGACGTGACACATGGCAATTCATCTTGAATAAATTTGAAATTAAAAACAATTTTACTGAATGCTTACTGCAGACAAATATCCTAAGTGAAACTATCATGGGATGATATTGTAGACTGTGCTCAAATCAAACTATTGGGCCTCATTCACCCAATGTCTTCCTAAGTTTTTTCTTAAATTTGTTCTTGAGAAAGGTCTACGTCAGATTCATGACGTGTTCTTAAACCACAGAACTGTTTGCATCCGTGTTCTTATAATGATGAATCCCATTGTCCTCGTAAATTGAAAGTGCGTGCCAGTTGTTCCTAATTAGCATAGGTAAACGCCCCACCAATCCCCATAAAAGGGCACGAGACTGCAGGGCTGTGTGCACACACAGGAATTGAAAAGAAAAGTTGGGAGAGAAGTCAAGTATGCCCAAACGAACATCTAAAGACGGTGGAGCACCGAACTCCAAACGTAAGAAAAACTCCAGTAGTTCTGAAGTTCTGAACGACCTGTCATATTTAGTAGCGTCAGTAGTGGATATAAAATAACACAAAAAAAGATGCATGGGATGCTATTACTCGTTCAGTGAACGCTGTATCCGGAGAAGGGCGCACAACTGATGAAATTTTAAAAAAATGGTTTGATGTCAAATCTGAGGAAAAAAAATGCTGTTGGGAGTGGGTGCAAGGAATTGCGTGTTATGCATTCAAACAACAAAGCGCTTCATGTCACATTAATACCACTAATTGAATCAACCGGCAGTAAACTGCATCGGAGAAACTAGCTGTTTTAACCTGTCGCTGCACAAAACATTTATTGCCAGTAATTTTGGTGTCACCCCTCTCTGATGGTGTCACCCGGTGCAGTCCGCACCCCCCGCACAACCCTAGTGACACCTCTGAATAAGTGTTCTCTTCTTCAACATGTCCATGTGTTTAAAAAATGTTGCCTAAGTGCTTAGTTTGTATTCAAAATTTAAACATTTGCTTTTGCAGTATAGACCAAACATTGCATAATTGAAACCCCCAAAAATAAAAGGTCACTACAATGGTTTGATATTTATCATTTATTTACAGATGAACTCCCACTGAGGCAACCACCCTCTGAGGCAGAACCTGGCACCTTAATGCTTCGTAAAATAATTAAAATAATTATTAAAAAATATTATACATTATAAAAATATTATTGTAATTTAAATCCTATAATATTGTACAACTGTAGAATTGAAGAAAATGCAATACCCAATTATTTTGCACAAACATGTCAGCACTCAAATGTGCGTAAGTGTGCTCTTGAGTGTGCATAGATTCCCTTCTTACCTAAGAACAAATCCCAAATAAGAAAACATTGGTGAATGTCAGAATCTTCGTGAAAACTGCGTAAGTGGGTTTTAAGAAGAAAATTCTTCTTAAGAACGGTTGGTGAATGAGGCCCATTGTTTTTTTTTCACAGTCTGGACACAAAGTTTTATGAAGATTTCTATGAATTTGACTGAAGTACACACAATGGTATGGGTAACAAGAATAGCCTACCCCTATATACAGCCCGTCACTATGATGTACTTTCCTCAATTTTCCTGTTAAAATAAGACCAGCGGTCATTTGACTGCAAGTTGCTGTTCTAGGTTTGCGTGTCTCGCGGCCCACAGTGATATGAGTGCTCACATTTGCTACCTGTTGGTACAACAATTAGTTCCTGTGGAAAAAAACTCTCTTGCAAAGACAGTGCCAAATGAAACCATAAACCACTGTAAGTACTACCATTCCTGAGTATTCCAGGGTAAACTTTGGAATACCTCAAGGATCTGTTTTGGGTCCTTTGTACATGCTCCCCCTTGGGGATGTTGTGTTAACTACAACTGCTATGCAGATGATATGCAGCTTTATATATCTTTTAAACTAGGCAAAGTTAATCAGCTAATAGGTCTGTATTGAAGACGTCAAGGTTTGGATGACCCAAACTTTCCTCTTGTTGAATTCTGATAGGACTGATATATTGGTTGTATGTCCCAAAAGATAAATTCCAACAGTTTTCTTTAAATATGGATCGCTTCTCTGTCTCCACCAAAGCAGTTGTTAAAAACCTTGGCGTGACTATTGATTCAGATCTCTCCTTTCAGGCCTACATTAAGAATGTGGTAGCGGCAGCTGGCATGTCTTGTGTGTAGTTGATGTATATGTACAACACTTCCTTATGTGTAACACTTCCTTGTGATGAAAAGCTATTCTAGGATTGGGCTGAAGAATAGCCAGAGTTTGCTGTGATTTGTGTCAGTGATTTGCATAAAAGGCCTCACGGAAGGAATAAAAGCACATTATATGCACACGTGGCCAGTTCTCTAATCCTATGTTTATGCTCAGGGTTAGAATTATAATCTGGCTTTCTAGAGGGTCTCTCTAAAAATCAATAAATAAATAAAAGGGTGGGGGGGGGGGGTTGGAGGGTGTGACTACAACTGTATTTGTAAGCACTTGTTTTTGTTTCGCCTCTGCTATTTTGACAGCTCGTTTATGAGCGGTGCTGTCGCGGTGTGGCTAGATCTTGTGCAACTGTTTTTGAACCATGCAACTTACAGTCCCATTGATCCATACCTCCCCCAAATGCACACCAGTTGTCTTTTCAGAGAGTAAGAGAGTCTTCACCTCCTTACAGATGAGGCATCCAATATTGCCTCCTTTGCAAACAACGAGGGGTTTCGTTCTTTCCAAGTTCTCCATTGATTATGTCCCCAGTTCTGTCATACTAGCAGCTGCTGCCTCATCCACACCAACCTGGTCCTCCTCATCTGAACAGTCATCTGTGGTTTCAAGTTCTGTAGATCCAGCAACTTGGGCAGGTGGGGGGGTCGAAGTAGGCATGGTTGAGCTAGTAGTTGCCACGCTAGCACTGTTAGCTGCAGAAGGTGCATTAAAATTCAATTTGGTGTCGATGACAATAGATTTCTGTTTTTTTGTCAAACCAAACCTAGTCAGACTTGAACTGGACTGTGGCAATGGCTTCTTTTTAGGCATTGTTGACGCTAAGCTATTGATTGCAAAAATTCTATAAGAATTTGGAAATCTGTTGACCTACACCCGCTGACTACAGCCAGTTACACATACTCAAGCCATGAGGCAGCAATGTTCGTGCAATTCTACATTCCAGTTCACTGTTATTCTAGTGACCTCTGTGGCTTGGTGAAGTGCAGCCAGGGTAGAATGTCAATCAAGCGTGTGTGACTGGATTCATTGCACCACTGTTCTTTTGGAGACCCGTTTTATTGAATCTTGTTTAAATATTAATCATTACATAAAAATTGCATTATTGGTCATTCAAATAATGGTTGTTGACTATATTATAGCAACCCCCACACATTTATTGCTTTCAAGGGAGCTCCGATTTCTTTCAACAGATCTGAGCATAATTTGAACCCTGTTTATGCTTGAAGCTGCATTTACTTAGCGTGTTAATAAATGAGTGCAACGACTCAGAGTTAATCCACCTGGTCTGTCCTTTGCTAAAATTGTAAAATTGCTGTCAGAAGTAGGTCTTCAAATTGAACTTTCATGCCTTAGTGAGAAATGGCCAGAGGGGATGAGTGAGCGGAAGAGGGCAGCAGCACAGACACAGCAAGAAAGGGCTAGTGGCGAAGTGGCCATGATGGGTCTGTAGCAGGGCAATACTGGGAAAAAGTTCCATGAGCAGAAAATTCCATTCCTGCCAGCTGAAACCTACCACCCGCACATTCACTCTCACATGGTGCCAGCAGAGCCTGCCGCCTGCTTGCTGGGGACTGCAGGAACACTCCGTTTAGCCTACCAATCCCTACTAATGAGTCGGCATAGCCACGGGAAGTAGGGGTGCTGAGGGTACTGCAGCACCCCCGCCCCCAGGTGCCAGGGTGGGATGTGGAAGCAAAAAAACACATTGCATATTTAAGAGAAATAAATATATTTATATTTATATAAAATAACTGACAAATCTTTTTTTTAAATTTTTTTTATTATTATCATGAGCAGCGAGTGTGACTGTTTCCGGTCATTGGCTATGGCTAGCATCAAGGTGAAGGAACTCTCGCAAAAAACTTACACGAGCTTGCTGCTGTTACAGTGGACCTGTGCTAAGCTTCTGTAATTCATCCATGGTGCTACCGTCGATAATACATCCATGGGTGCTACGCACGCAGTTTAGCTAACGTTAGTTACTCTTATACTTGATGGCAAAACGCCCAAAATTCACTGAACATTTATTTATAAAAAAACAAAACAAAAAGGTGAAACCAGGAACTCCCGTCGGTGATGCAGTAGCAGCTGGTATGAGTAACTTTACATCTACTTCGGTCCAATGAATTAGCAACAATACAATGCCATTGTCGATGCTACTTGAAGCACAGAGGATAGCAGCACAGCCAATGTTAGCTGCAATGATTCTGCAGACTAAAATGACAGACACACGTCTCAAACCTGGTGGCAATCCTTCAGATTGAAAAGGCCCATATACGATCAACATCAAAAGTAATTCAAAAGTATGCAGCAACCAAGAAGGAAACTCCAGTTTACCATCTAAACGTAGGGCTAAGGTTGATTTATTATTTTGCTTGCTTGGATGTTTTGTTATTCCTTGGGTTTGAGTTGTTTCTATTTAGTCATATTTTAGACCTGCGAAAATATTGTACATGGTGGACATAGTAGCTACGCTGACAGTGACATGCACTGGAGCCCGTGATATTGCTGTTATTGTGGGATCTACAGCGACGTTGAGTGTGCCAGTGTGTTCATCCTGATTATTAAAGTGCATTCTTAACTATGCCGTTTTCATATTGTCCTACTGTTTGGCTGACATGGGACTGTCAAGATGTGATTTACATTGTTGTATGGAGCCTCCTACAGTACAGCCTCTGACCATTTACTGCGCTGTTATGCTAATATTTTTCGTTGTGATGATCTGACTTCAGACTTGGCCACCCCTGACTGATTTGTCTAAAATCGCCTATGATTATAGTCACTGTATGCAGTCAGCTAGCTATCTAGCTAATGTTGTGGTCTGGTGACAGTTTTGCATGACAAGTGGAGCAGAGAAGGAAAGGAGGGTGATACTATGGGGGGGGGGGCGAGGGGGGGTGTTGGTCGAGTCGACAGCGCAGCACCCCCTACTCAAAACTGTTGGGGGAAGACCTGGGGAGAAACTGGGTGATACGCTCGCCTGTCTAGGGCCTCTGACTGTGTTCCAAAGCTGGCTGAAGGATTGAAATGACCCAAACAAACATAAATCTATTGGGAAACACTCACCAACATATGCCACCTGCTCGAGCTCAACCAATCCAAGCAGCTGCTCAGTAGCGAAAAGCTCCATTATTAGTTTTGGTAAAATTTTGGTTTTGGATTGGTTAGCCTCATTTGTCAGTTTTGTTAAATTCGGTGTCATGAAGTATGGTTGCGTGCAAACGGAGAAAGATGGAAACCAAGGAAACGGTTGATGTGATGAGATAATAAGAAAGCCTGTTAAGTGGGCCCAAGAGAGGTGCAACACCCAGTGGCAGCCAGCCTTCAATGGTTCGAGAGCCATGCCATCATCTTCCGCACTCCGTAAAAATTAATATTCTTTCCCGGGACACGAATTGTCCCGGTTTTTTGTGAAAATGCACTTCTAATTTAGAATTTCTTAGTTTCAAATAAAATATAATTGGTTTTCCTTCTACTGCAATACTGTTTTTTTCCTAGTTATGTTTATACGTGCAATGTCCGTAAATGGGTAAAAACGGGTAAAACACAGCGACGATTGGCCATGTCTATACTTTTATTTGATTGGTAGCAGAAATACGAAAGCTTACCTTATTGCCTAGCAACTGCCCGGGCTGTCGGTCTGCCGCGCGCATCCACATCCATGACCCCACCGTGAGTTCAGTTGCTAGCTAGAGGTAACGTTTTTTTTTTTTTTACTTTCTATTTTGTCGGTTTTGTGAAATGGGGGGAAAGACGGACGAGGAGGACGACAAAACAAAATCGGACAAGCCACCAGCGTTAAAGAAAAAACGATTTACAATGTACAACTCAGACTGGGCGAAAAGAATGGGTAAGGCCCACCCAAGGAGACCCGTTCTCTGCCACCTGTGTTTTGTGTCCAGCCGAAATTTCAGTTAAATATGAAGGAAAAATAGCACTGGAAAATCATGCAAAAACAAAGAAGTACCAGAGTTTATCTATTCTAATACATCTAATCATGTTTTAATTGCTAAAGGGAGTATACCTTTGGACATATAATTAGATTTTATAATAGATTATAATTAGACAGTATATGTTTACATGTTAAAGTACAAAAATCTGTATTTAATGTAGAAAGGGACAGCAGCACACAAAGGAGTCCAGAGTGAGTGCAACTGCGTCAGGGAGTGCATCTGCGTCAGGACAAATATACGTAGGACAGGCAGTAGGGAGTCCTACAATGTTAACAGAAGCCGCGTTTCCACCAAAATTACCCGGAACTTTCAGTCCCAGGAACTACTTTACCAGGAACTAAAAGGTTCCTTCAGCCAATGGTTGTCTGCGTTTCCACCAGGGTATAAAGTACCGCGAAGATTAGGCAAATTAGCCCACTGACGTATGAAAAAGCGACGTTGTCGTCGGTCCATCTGTCATATGATTTCTTCTGTAACCCCATACTACCACCGAAGTAGCCTACATTATTTTCTAATAACCGGGACAGCCCGGAGGGGTTTATTCCACTTATATACAACGGGTTACCAACAATGACTATATATGGTTACTTTTGTATTTATTGATTTTCATATATCCTCTCAAACACATTCATTATGTTTTTATGAGAACATTCGCTTTCATGTCTTGACATCCGAAGCGACAGAATGCATTCACATTTATATGTATAACTGGCAACAACAGCAGAAAACATGCACACGTTGTAAACAATTTACTGTTTGATTACTTTCTCGTCGTCAATTCCATATAGGCTAATCGCAAAATGACAAGAATAGAACGAAAACTCGGACTTGGGTGAAAATGTAAATTAGTAGTGGTACAGCCACCGTTTGCTTTCCTTCGAAGTTACTGCTAAGCCGAGCAGCGAAGTGTGCCCTCCAGATGCGAACCATGCACCATAAATTAGTCCATAGTCTTCCTGGTCTTTTCGTGGAATTGAAAAATGGCAGTAAAATTGAGTAAAATTACAGCAGCCTGAAAAAGCTAAAGGGACGATTACTAGAATTAACCTGTTATTTTACCCTGACAAAAAGTGCGGAAGATGATTTCCAGTTTGCTTGTACTGTATCACCAATGTTAATTACGCAGAACTACCGCATACCTCACATAACTGTATCAAACGTTTTGAGTCAATTACAACGGGCTAACAAAGAAAATCCGGAAGAAAATAATCAGCAACCGAATTAATCCGTTTGAATGTTTTAGTACGTAATATGCTGTCCCAGCACGAATGCTTAGCATTTTATAAAACGAATACTAAAGCAAGAAAAGAGCAGAAGAGCACATGTTATAATTCCAAGACGTTGGCAGGCTATAACCAAAAGTAGGCTACTGCGCCGCATAACATGCAAGTTTGATTTGAAGTTATTTTGAAAATAAATTGGTCTGCGCCTGCATATTTTTAAACATGGCGCCTGAAAACAAAAAACACAAAAAAATGCTGCGAGTACTCGACCAGTCAGAAATGTTCAGCGCTGCAAGCTCCACCCAAAAGGTTCCTGTACTTTCGGAAAGTACTACCCCCCGAGCAGGAACCTTTTGGGGGGTAAAATAAAGCCCCAGGAACTAAATTTAGACCCTAGTTCCTGCGGTGGAAACGCACTGAGTTCCTCAAAAGGTTCCTAGTTCCGGGGTATAGTTCCTGCGGTGGAAACGCGGCTATAGTATATTTGCAAATATGGTTTAATACCGCACCCCCCCCCCCCCTAAGAAAAAAAAAGAATTGTCAGAGTGTCCCGGTTTTTCACAAATCAACGGTGGCAACCCTAGTTCACTCAACCCACGTAGTGGTTGCAAGTATGTCCCCCTCACTGTCGCTACATGCCCGAAGATGGCCTTTACTACACGGAGTAGACTGGGAATTTAACATGATGTCGTTTGGGCTTACAAATAGCCTTGCCATGTTTGAGCGGCTAATGGAGCGAGTGTTGCAAGACGTGCCAGAAGCAGCATGCATAGTCAGTTTAGGTGACATACTGGTGCATTCCAGTATATCATGCACCAGTATCTGGCTACTGACCCAGCAAAAGTATAGGCGGAAAGGAAATGGCCAACTCCTAGGTTGCAACAAGAGGTCCACACCTTTCTGTGCTGAGCCTTGTTCTACAGATGCTTCAAAGACTTTGCTAGCACTGCCGTTCCGCTGTATGCCATTACTGGGAAGTCAAAGAGGTTTCAGTGGTCTCCGGCCTGATAAACGGCCTTTTGCTGCCTTGACACTGCTAGGTCACTTCTCCGATCTTAACCATGTTGGACCCTGACAAAACAGTTTGTTCTAGACACTGATGATAGCATTGTAGGTACTGAGAGGGTGCTGTCACAACTCACAAAGGAAGGGAAGAAAGTGGTGGCATATTTCAGTCATATACTTAGCAAAAAAGAGCACAACTATTGTGTCAGCAGGTGGGAGCTGTTGGCAGTGGTATTTCAAAGCATATCTACAGGGCAACGAGTTCAAGATCAACATGGACTATGCTACACTACAATGTTTATTGAAGTTCAGGGAGCTGGAAGGGCAGATAACTTGCTAGATTGAGCTATTACAGAATTACCACTATACCCTTGAACACTGTCCGCGTTTAAAAAAAAAAAAAACCACAGTAACGCTGACAGTCTGTTGCACACTTATGCCAGTGACCAGTGCTGCCACTGAGTGTATGCAAAAGCAGGACCGGAACAGTGAGCAGGAGACCACCCCAGATCCCGAGACTCTTCCTGAGCCTTAGTCTGCCCCCAAGCCTGAGACCACTCCCGAACAAGTAGGGGCAGCCAGCGCCACCTTCGCTCTGGAAGAGATGCAGCCTGCTGTTTCTGCAGGCTCAGAGAGAAGACTGTAGGGCAGTTGTAAGTTGTTTCTTTGCAGTCCTCTCTCTGAGGGCTCAAATACTTTATTTCTGGATAAGCTCCCAAATGAGTTTATGCACTGAAAAAAAAATTGTTACATCTACTTAATTTAATTGTGGAAAGTATTTCCACAAAAATAAATCATGTTCTTTCAAAGTTAAGTAATTTTGTTGATCTAACAAAATTAAGACAGATTAAATGAATGTAATTTACTGTGGTAACTTCAATCTAATGTGATCAAGTTGGATGAACTTGATTTATTTGAGTAGGTCAAACTAATTTCATCCATGTTGTTCCAAATTATTTTACAAGGGTTTATTTGACTTATTGAAGAAATGTTCATGTAACTTAATGTAGTGGTGTTACTTTGTTACTACAGCTTTCAGTGAACCAATTTGATTATGTGGATTAAACAAATAAATCTAATCTAGCATTACCTCAAAACTGCTAAAACTGAAGACTTAACTGAAACCATTTACAACCTACTTGGTCTAGGTTAGGAAAGCACATGACAACCAGTTTGCTGCAGAAAACTTGTATTTTAAAAAATCACAGATTTGGAAAGTGTCTCTCTTTCACATCAATATTCCAAAATTTTACAAGTTTAAAAAGTGAAAGAAAAAAAAAATGCTTCTCACTAATGTGAAGCTTGTCTTTTTTAGTGTTTGCACTTTTGTCGATAGTTTTTTGTCATCTGATTGCATAACAATCTTTTGAAGAGCTTCAAAAGTGTATCTGTGCACTGATGGGTAGCTCAGGTTAAGTGTATATGTGAGACCCAGAAACATGGCTACTGCCAAAGGCACGCTGCTCAACTCACTAAGGACCTCCACCCCCTCCATGAAGATTCCAATGTTTGATGGGTTCTCTGGGCTCTGCACCCTTGTGTGTAATGACAAAAATGGCCATGGCCATTTCTGCCATCTCCCCTGGAAAGTCTTCTTCACCAGTAGCCTGAAGCAAAACATAATTGTTTTGTTTAAGATAGGCTATGTGATGCAGTTTTTAGCAACACTTGGACAATTAGGTGGACTTTAATATTTAGTAAATATCACTAAATAATATATTTTCCTTATTTTCTACCATCTGACTATTTGAGACTAGCACAATTCTTCCCTTGATACAGGAAACTCCATTTCTACAAAGACCATTGCGTGTTAGATTGCATGTTAGATTTTATGAAGAAAATGACAACCAATGTAATGTGAAAATGGTTATATTATTGTGGAAATGGATGCATTAAGTTAGAGAATTATTTAAAATAAATTTGGTAAACACACCTTGTATTCTTTCACAAGGTGTTCTGGATCCTCATTCAAGTAAACACAAAGACTACGGAGGAGGCATTCACATTTGATGTTAATGGTTTCATTCTAGGAAAGAGCAGTGCAAAGACAACATGAAACAAACATCAGGGACACCATGTCAATCAAGCCAACAATTGGTTTCATCTCACGATATTCCTAATGCTTTTTACAAATACAAGATTCTGAACAGAAGGATTTGAGCAGACACATCCTTGGATTTTCATTTCAACTTCTTCAGTTTATTTTTGAGATTCAGTAAGATAAAAACCAACATAACTAGGAGAGAATCCAGTGAAATCCTCGTGCAAACTTACTGAACTTAAACGAAAACAGCAGTGTTCTGTAATGTACAGCAACCAACTATGTACATTATGATTATCAGGATTAGCAAAAACATCTTTTACATTCTTTTTCTTAATTTCAATTGGATTATTTCTCATGTTGACAGTCACTGATTCTTTAAGCAAACACAAGGAAAATGTTAGTTTAGTTTTGCAACCGTTTCATAGCCATACCTGGGACATGCGTGCCATAATGGATCTTATTTTTCTTCCGGCAACACCACCTTTCTTAGCATACACCCCCATCAGGTTCTCGGCAAGCAAGTCCAGCCTCGAAAAGAATTGGGACTGCAGATGGACTGTGGTTATTCATTTGAACTCCGCCTCCAGCTACAAGCACATATTTAAAGAAAGACAATTACACAAAATGTATTTTGATTCAATCTTTTTCAGTAATTAAAAACATGGGATGGTCCTATACTTATGTTCCACTGACCTCATTCACTTGAAATAGAGCTGGCCACCTCAATTTAAAATTCACAATCAGAGGAGAGTCTTGAACAATCTCCCATCTTCTCAGAGCAAATGTCTTGTCCATCATTTTTTTGACATTCTCCTCATTGTGTCTTTTCTTCACTTCTGCAAGCAGAAGCACTCTCGTCTGCTCCAGTGTCTCCGTTGTTTCACCTGATTGGTAATTGGGGTAGTAATTGACTTCAGCCTGTCTTAGTTTTTCTGTAGGCAGGACTGCATTTGCCATTAGGTTTGTTTTTGAGGGCATTGACAGTAACCTCTGGAGTTTCAAGCTCCCGAAGTTGCCTCCTGAAGTTTCCAAGCTTAAACTGTAGGCTCACCTTCCATCCATCATAACCACAGACTGACCCTGGCTCTCTTAAACAAGGATGGGGTTTTACAAGGGCTGAGGCAGCATTGGCTAAGTCAGAGGTATATTTTAAACTTCATGATCTCCTCTATTAAGCCATCAAGGATGGCACATTTAAGTTTATGCCTAGGATTATGCAATGTACCATCCTTCTGGAAAGCAGCATTAGCCTTTTCCAGCTCCAGCTGTGTATCATAAGAAAACCGAGGCACTGGGAAGATGCCACTAGGCCGTCCAGCGGACCTTGAGGACGTGGAGTGCGATAGGTGGTGGATTCAGGAGATGACAGTATATTTGTGTCACACTGAGACACCGACAGGGAGCTGTTCAAAAAATGGGATGTGGTGCTTGCTTGGGAAGGAGGCAACAGGGTTAAGGTTACAATGTCATCAGGCATTCCAAGTGCAACAGGACTATCAGAGCTGGTGGTAGAAGTAAGGATTACTTTACCTTCACATCTGATGTTGAGAGCAAGTTGATGAATTAATTCCCGAAATCACCATCCATATATTTAAGCCTGAAGTCCCCATCTACTCCACACTATTTCTTTACTTGGTCTGAAAGTTCACCGACAGACGCAGGCATCCCATTGGGAAGGACCCATTTTTGGGAGTTGTTTGGTCCCAGAATCACCCTGAGCTTCATTGGAGCAGCCATTTTATAATGGGTGTGTCTGTCAAAATGAAGGAAATAGACAGTGTAATACAGCAAGGTGCAATCTGAAATTATTCTCAACAATGGTAAAGGAGAACTCTGGCACTAAATTGGAGCAAGGAAAGCCTAATGTCTGATAAATGGAACTTGTTCCATAGGGTCTTGGAGATGTTGGTAGATGCAGGCACGCGGACAGCACAGCCTTTGAGACAGTGGGCAGCACACAGTCCGTTTCTGTAGGAAAAAGTCATATTAGCCTACACCTTCATACAGCAAAATGAACGTTAATTACAAATGCCATACTTGTCCTGTCCATGTGATAATTAATGGTTGTCTGACGTTGTATTAAAATGTGAAATTTGAATAGGCTAGTTTACGCCAAAACACAGATAAACACATTTTCCATTTTACTAACGCTTTGTTCAGTTCATATACTACTGCATTAATTAACCCCTTAGCGCACATACCAAACCTTGCCATCCCTGCCCATTTAGGGGGTACCTTATTTAAAGCTTTATAACTCCAGATGTGAACACCAGAGACTTGAAAAATGGTTTAAATGAAGCAAGACATTTGTAGCAAGACAATTTACAATACTAACGCAGATTAATTTATATTCATAATTTTGAAGAAGAAATGTGCCACAAATGCAATTGTTTAGACAAAATCAAAAATGAATTTGCACTTTTTTAGTTTGCAATGAAATACTGAGAGATTTCATATATACAGCAGGTTAAACTACACATGTGCTGGATCAAAAACTTCTTGACCACAAGTTCATAAAATATAAGGAAGAACTACTATAGATTTATGAAGCAAAAACTAAGCAGTGTACCCAATGTCTCCAAATCTATCCAAAATGTCTAAATTATGCATTGCTGTACATCACAACATATTTACGTATTTCACTACAAATCAACTGTTTTGACTCAAGAAACTCACTGTTGCATCATTTATAAGTGGGAATTACAAGCTTTCCGTCAGTACAGTGGTCTAAAATATCTAGGGGTCCAGAAACTTATCGAAAAAGAATAAAATGATTTTTGTCCATTATTGGGATGGCAGGTATGCCATCCCGCCAAGTTACGCCTTGGCGGGGGCATGCCCCATACCTATACAGCACCGAGAGTTTGCCACTTTTCAGGGTTCCCCACAGAAATAACCACAACAGCCACAGACACTCAGCCCTTAAAAACATTACATTCTGTACATTCTGACCCCATTTCAGACAGATTTCATAAACAACTTCATGTCCACACAATAAAGCCCCAAACTAAGGGGATTTTGCGTTTTCTCCTTCTTCTCTTATTTTTCCTGCCGCCTATCCCAGTAACAACATGTCTCCCCATTGGACATTTCACCGACACCAGCCAAATCTTCACCTACACGACCCAATCAAAAACGTGCATACACACGCAAAATACCCATACCTTTTTCCTCTGAAACATTTCCAGTTTAAACAGCTAGTCCGCCTGTGGCCTAGTGGGCAAGGTTACAGTCTTGGGAATACAGGGTTCTAGGTTCAAGCCCAGCTAGGAACACGTTTCTTCAACCTGCTTTTACCCTTACTAATAATTGTCTACTTCTTCTCAATTATTGCTTTTGCACCATATCTACCCGCCGTTCACCGAACGTATACACTGCATTATGAGAAGTATTATGACGTACCGTCTGCACGTTCAGTTATTAACCGGCTACAATATTGCAGAGCCATATGGATTCAACGGGAGCTCTTCTGTGCTTACTCGCCTGTGTTCTTTAAAACCACAGACAGGTTTGCTAATGATATTTCACACATTGAACAGCTATGTCATGGTGCTGCACTAACAAAGTCACACACTGGTAAACCTCCGGTTGAAGGATTGAATCCCGCCTCGCCCGCAGGCAGATATTTTCCTCTTTTAAACTAACGTTTTCTTACGCTTATATTTGCTTTACCAAAACTCACTCACGGCCACCCATATGCATTTCATGACGGCAAATGTATTCCTTTTATTTAAAAAGTTACACCAGTTCACCACTGTGCCATTTCTACTAACTATATTTCTTCACTTGGCTACCCTACAAAACCTTCTTATCAGCAAACGCCACGTTTCTACATTCATGTTACCTCGCCCTGTTCTCTATCTAGCCACATACAAACAATTACTACGTATGTTCTGCAACTCCCCATTAAAACATTACATTTAAATTCACGACTCACTCATAATTATAACTACTAGTACTGAACATGAAAAAAGCATATCAGTGCAATAGATTTCACACGTTACTTAACCCTCCAGTTTAACAATCAATACTTTTTACAGACTGTTATATATACCGTTCGATAAGGAAACTAAGCTCACTCGTGGTCACTTCATTTACTTCGCACTATAGTCTGTGATCATGTCAACCTTCACTTACATGCCCATTCTGCTAAAAACATATTGTTTCAACTACGCAATTTCATAATTTCATCCTAATTTCTCTCACACTGTTGTTATTTTCTCATATGCAAAGCCTGCTGGGACATATGCGTCTGCTCCTATTCTCCACTATCAACTTTTCCGGTTCTAGCTTAGCAAAACAGCGAAGAGGATTCCTACCTGCAAATAAGCCTATTAAAATTAGAGCCCGACCGATGCCAGATTTTTTGGTCCGATGCCGATCCCGATTTTGGAGAGTCCTAGCCCACCGATTATCAATGTTTTGACCAATATTTTGTCAAAAAGTGCAACATTTTCAAATCAATTTGAAAAACTTATTTTATTAAAGTTTCTATATTTAAGAACATTTAACTTAAGCAAACAAATAAAAATAAACACACAAAGATATTAAATTAAATATATATTTTAACACCATCTTTAAGTGTGTGAAATCAAAATAACTCCACACCTTGCTTTTACTCCTTTCTTTTCCAGCCATCTATAAAAAATTAATTTAAAAAAATCAGTTTTCCAGTTTCAAACATGTATTTTTATGAATATTATTATTGTTGTTGTTGTTATTAATTTGTTATTATTATTTCTTAGTATCTATTCTCAGTACATTAATTATATTTTCTTATTTTATTCCTACTACATGATCTCAAAGAGTAAGACGTTATCTAGCAGAGCTTAAGAGTGAATCAAGTGTAACGTTAGATGAAATTAAATTGACCGGATGAAATACGTGAAAAAAACTACAATGCGCTTTCGTGCAGGTTACCCGCGCTAACTGTTGCTTGATTCACTTCTCCAACAGCAATCCTTCTCATGTTATCACGACAAAGCTAGATAACATGGCTTAAAATGATCCACGTTAGAAGTGTTTTATCTGCGTTTTTACATGACTAGATGACACACTCGCTTGCAATCACGCGTTGGCTATTTACACAGCATCATATAGTAGCTAATATCATTATCTCAGATAAAAAAAACAAATGTGTAATACAATCAATCACCATTTTATTTTTATTTATTTGAGATTACAGCAATGTCCTCTGGAAATGTAGTTCCTACGCTGCTTATGTGCTCACTGCCACTTCATAAAGGCTTGCTAGCCAGCTAGCTTGCTAAAGTGAACCAAATATGTTAGCTAGCTCGCTCGCTTGATAATGAGGATTGATAAACAGTGGTCGTATAAACGCATTTAATTAAACACTTTCACTAAATATACATACCTTTATTGCGGCAATCGAATCAGACAAGTATTGCAGTGGAGAATATTGGATGAGACACAAGTGACAAACGTCTTATTAGAGAAGTAGCGCGTCAGCTGCTGCAGTTCACACTTGTATTAGAGCGCCCTCTACTGGATAATTCTAGTAAATAGCAATTACAACATTCGACCAGACAAGTACAGATAAATAATCATTGTTTTTTTGTTTATTATACTTATTTAAAAAATCGGGGCACATCGGCGGCATAACTGCCGATCCCGATGCCGTCAAAAAAGTCAAATAAATATTGGTCGGGCTGTAATCAAAATGCCTTATAAACCTTACAAACACTAAAAGTGCATCTCCACGAAATAACAGACAACGGAGCAGGACAGAAGGGTATACAAGTTGCGACCTAGGGAGCTCTAATTCTACGGGCTTGCTGATTCTTTTGTCAATCAAGGCTCGTTAGATGGCCGTCAAATCCGTGAGTACATACACTAACCGTATTTCACCTGCGCTTCTTATGCGTTTACACTTACGCCACCGCACCCTTTGTCACAGCCACTGTTTTACATATATAGCAAACCGAAACTGCTAAACGGTACACGCTCATCAGACTGTACAAATTCACACAGGGATAGCCATAATCCACAACCGTTTCTTACAGGGTCACTTCGCATTTCTCACTCTCATATTAAAACGCTTTGCAAAAAGAAATGATCTCATAAAAAACACGTTTTCAACGTACAAAAATATGAGGAAATATTGGGTAGCATTGCTTTGGAATACATTTGATTTAATTTTGGCGAGGCAAGATAGCCTATATTGTTTGTAGTACCGTAACTTGGCGTCATTTTGATATCAATACTTTTAATGGCAGGCCTGGATTTTGGCAGTCTGACTGAATGAGTTATAGACGATGTATGTCTTGTATGTGTGAGTAACTTGGCATTTTTGTACGCTGAAAACGTTTTTTATGAGATAAAGCATATACATGAGCCCCTTATGAATGTTTAAGATAAAACATTGCTATCAGTTTAAAAAATAATGCAAAAATTGTCACACAATGCGGTACAGTACCTAAATTTGTAATAATGAACTCTTGTATGTATTTCTATAGTCTGTACTCTCGTATGTTTTCTTTTATGTGGATGGGATGACATGAAAACAATTTTCAACCGTCCACCACGTTTTGGCAATGTTTCAACTCTCACGTCATCACTGTTGCATGCTTCACAAAAACTATCACATTAATAACTAACGCTTACATTAGTGTGAAATATACACATTATACAATACCACTAAAGCCGCGTTTCCACCGCAGGAACTATACCCCGGAACTAGGAACCTTTTGAGGAACTCAGTGCATTTCCACCGCAGGAACTAGGGTCTAAATTTAGTTCCTGGGGCTTTATTTTACCCCCAAAAGGTTCCTGCTCGGGGGGTAGTACTTTCCGAAAGTACAGGAACCTTTTGGGTGGAGCTTGCAGTGCTGAACATTTCTGATTGGTCGAGTACTCGTAGCATTTTTTTGTGTTTTTTGTTTTCAGGCGCCATGTTTAAAAATATGCAGGCGCAAACCGATTTATTTTCATAATAACTTCAAATCAAACTTGTATGTTATGCGGCGCAGTAGCCTACTTTTGGTTATAGCCTGCCAACGTCTTGGAATTATAATGTGTGCTCTTCTGCTCTTTTCTTGCTTTAGTATTCGTTTTATAAAATGCTAAGCATTCGTGCTGGGACAGCATATTACGTACTAAAACATTCAAACGGATTAATTTGGTTGCTGAATATTTTCTTCCGGGTTTTCTTTGTTAGCCCGTTGTAATTGACTCAAAACGTTTGATACAGTTATGTGAGGTATGCGGTAGTTCTGCGTAATTAACATTGGTGATACAGTACAAGCAAACTGGAAATCACCTTCCGCACTTTTTGTCAGGGTAAAATAACAGGCTAATTCTAGTAATCGTCCCTTTACCTTTTTCAGACTGCCGTAATTTTACTCAATTTTACTGCCATTTTTCAATTCCACGAAAAGACCAGGAAGACTATGGACTCATTTATGGTGCATGGTTCGCATCTGGAGGGCACACTTCGCTGCTCGGCTAGCAGTAACTTCGAAGGAAAGCAAACGGTGGCTGTACCACTACTAATTTACATTTTCACGCAAGTCCGAGTTTTCGTTCTATTCTTGTCATTTTGCGATTAGCGTATATGGAATTGACGACGAGAAAGTAATCAAACAGCAAATTGTTTACAACGTGTGCATGTTTTCTGCTGTTGTTGCCAGTTATACATATAAATGCGAATGCATTCTGTCGCTTCGGATGTCAAGACATGAAAGCGAATGTTCGCAAGAAAACCTAATGAATGTGTTTGAGAGGATATATGAAAATCAATAAATACAAAAGTAACCATATATAGTCATTGTTGGTAACCCGTTGTATATAAGTGGAATAAACCCCTCCGGGCTGTCCCGGTTATTAGAAAATAATGTAGGCTACTTCGGTGGTAGTATGGGGTTACAGAAGAAATCATATGACAGATGGACCGACGACAACGTCGCTTTTTCATACGTCAGTGGGCTAATTTGCCTAATCTTCACGGTACTTTAGACCCCGGTGGAAACGCAGACAACCATTGGCTGAAGGAACCTTTTAGTTCCTGGTAAAGTAGTTCCTGGGACTGAAAGTTCCGGGTAATTTTGGTGGAAACGCGGCTTAACCTATTTAAAGTGGCAATCTCAAAGATTTTCATTAAAATAAATGTCTGATAAGTCACTATATATCGCTGAATTAGGTAACACAATGGTGATTGAGCCTATTATTATATTAATTCATATTGTTATTATTATAATTTATGATTAAATAACCGGGTGTCTGTGGCGACATTCCCAGGGGAAAAAAGTCACAAGCGGCGCACATTTAGGGACGCGTTTTCCATCACCCATCAGTGGTTGGTCCGCCAGAGATGGTAGGCGAAGCTAACGCAACAGGCTCGCTGTTCAACTCACTTGTGAGTGTGAGCGGCGTAGGTGTCTGCTAGCGTTATGGAACCCTAAAAAGTTTTGTGTAACATGAGGTCATTATTTGTTGATGTAGATTTCGTATTACATTTGATGGCAATGTAACGTTACTAAATTACATAGCTATTTGCACAGCTAATGCTAGCTACCGGACCATGTCAAGAAAGGCAACATTATTAGATTAGACAAGGTTGTGCACAGTAGCCATCTCTCAGAGCAGGTAACGTTGCGTTAGCTAGCTAGCTAATGTAATTAACATAATCTAATGTCAGCTAACAATGAGAAAAAACGGTAGCTAACGCTACCGACCGGTACCGACCTCCCAAACGTCTCTCGAATGCAACACTTGTTGCAACATTGCAATGTGGCTAACTAAAGACCAGTTCAGATCAATGATTCGCAACGAGACTGGATGCAACTTGCAAAATTCCAAGACGTCTGATTGTAAACGTTCTAAAAACTGCACTTGGCGATTTGACAAGGTGGGTCTTTTGAGACCCCAGGCAAAGGCTTCAGACGCTCTGCAACTAACCAGTTCACACTGCTGCAATTTTCTCTGCAACATTCTAAAACCGTTTCGTCTCCTTGTGAATCATTGATCTGAACTGGCCTTAACGTTACTGTTATTTACATGGACATCAAGTTCATCAATATTATAATAATCGGAATAAAGCCGTCTTTACACAGAGCATTAACCCCGGGGTATAGGTGGAGCAGAGATGGGTCTGATTTCTGTGTTAAGATATCAAGCCGGAGAAAACTAAATAAAAAAATACGGCAGTATGGATTAGCGTTGTTATTTTATTACGCTTCCTCATTATGTTCCTTCAGCCTTGCTGCCCTTTTTTGATGATCTATTTGTTTTTTGTTTCATTCTTCTTGTTCTGGTTGCTAATTTAACACCCAGCTCAGCTTTATTCTCAAAAAGTTTAGCTAGCAGAACCAGAAACACCAGGGGTAACATTTTGCAAGGCAGTTGTTTCAAAAATATCACAATCATTCACGAGAAAGACAATGTTTATTGTGCACGAGATACATACTTGCACGAGCCACAGCGAATCCCGCGGATTCTTCTCTGCAGTGTAAAGATGTTCATACCGGGCAAAAGGTGGACAAAGAACGTCTGTGGAAATTGACTATCACTAATTCTACCCCAGGTCTGCTACAACATTTTAACCCGGCTTGGCAGTGTAAAGACAGCTTACGTTAGCCTAATGTTAGACAATGAATGAGTGTGTATATAACGTTACTTTTATAATACTATTTACTGAATTAAAAATGGTTAAGTGTTATAGTTAAGGTGGTCCAGGTGCCAACTGACTGACGTCACACACAGGTGATACTGTTTGGAAGTTGGGAAGTGAGGTACAAAAACACACCCGCAATTACCGCTTCTCGCCATTGGTACCGCCAAAGAGAACGAAACGGAAATCTTTGAGATTGCCACTTTAACTAAATAAAAGAAACATTGATTTTCAATGCAGATATTCTCAGGTCCTCACAAATTATTGCCAAACGGAAGAAAAAACTAGCACATTGCTATCGTTAGCTGATAGCATAGGATTGCATGAGCTGAAAGCTTATAAAATCGTTAAACTTTTCACAGTGTATAAAATACTCAATTACGTACACATAAACCCTTACTAACAATATTAGATTCAGTAAGAATACGCACTTTTACCAAGACAAGTTTTTCAGAACCAAAATGAAATGTTATGGAGCCAAAAACGAACATTTTCTTTAATCTAAAACAACAGCTTACCGCGGTGCAGCCATCTAGCTCATCACGGCACAAAGGAAACCCGTATTTTCTGTACTCGGTCACAAAATTACATAGAAGTACTTTTACCCTTACCAAATCGACCTCACTGGGAATTAACCTATTAAATAACATGTATATGTAGTTATATAAGTTAAGACTTCACAACCCTGTAATACAGAAGAAAGAAGGCGACAAGTGCTTCTCTTTCATGTAGCCTCGGCGTCACATGCAAATAACTAGCTTGCTAACCTGCCAATGCCGTTGACATAACATATCAGTTTGAACATTTCAGCAAGTAAAGATTTTCCTAATGCCAACATCCTTTTCAAACTACCTGAAAAACAACAACAAACCAAGTATTATAAGCATGCACTAATGATTCATAACCTAGTCTCAGCTGCACACTATTGGAACAAGCTCTGACGGTGAAGCCACACTATACGCAGCGACTGCCGTCTGTCGCCGCGCCGCGTCCCCACAATCGGCTGTTTGTGGGCGTGTCCCCTATTTTTTACAGACAGTTGTGTTCGTTAAATGTTGAACGGGTTTAATACTTTTTACAGTCTCTGGTTTAATATCGTGTTTCATATTCATTGTCCTGTCTGAATAAAAATCATTTTGCAGTAACCTAGATCTGAAAGATGTTAGTCAGCTGCCTAGCTAGGCTGTTTAATACAGGGGATTGCCGGCGGCGCGGCGGGAGCAGAGACTGTAAAAAATATGGACAAAGCTACTGTGACGTCACCCATTGACTCTCCGTGGGTCTCTAAAGCCGCGTTTCCACCAAAATTACCAAATCACCAAAAAAGGAACTACTTTACCAGGAACTAAAAGGTTCCTTCAGCCAATGGTTGTCTGCGTTTCCACCGGGGTCTAAAGTACCGCGAAGATTAGGCAAATTAGCCCACTGACGTTGTCGTCGGTCCATCTGTCATATGATTTCTTCTGTAACCCCATACTACCACCGAAGTAGCCTACATTATTTTCTAATAACCGGGACAGCCCGGAGGGGTTTATTCCACTTATATACAATGGGTTACCAACAATGACTATATATGGTTACTTTTGTATTTATTGATTTTCATATATCCTCTCAAACACATTCATTAACAGCAGAAAACATGCACACGTTGTAAACAATTTGCTGTTTTATTACTTTCTCGTCGTCAATTCCATATAGGCTAATCGCAAAATGACAAGAATAGAACGAAAACTCGGACTTGCGTGAAAATGTAAATTAGTAGTGGTACAGCCACCGTTTGCTTTCCTTCGAAGTTACTGCTAGCCGAGCAGCGAAGTGTGCCCTCCAGATGCGAACCATGCACCATAAATGAGTCCATAGTCTTCCTGGTCTTTTCGTGGAATTGAAAAATGGCAGTAAAATTGAGTAAAATTACGGCAGTCTGAAAAAGCTAAAGGGAAGATTACTAGAATTAACCTGTTATTTTACCCGGATAAAAAGTGCGGAAGGTGATTTCCAGTTTGCTTGTACTGTATCGCCAATGTTAATTATGCAGAACTACCGCATACCTCACATAACTGTATCAAACGTTTTGAGTCAATTACAACGGGCTAACAAAGAAAATCCGGAAGAAAATATTCAGCAACCGAATTAATCCGTTTGAATGTTTTGGTAGCCTACGTAATATGCTGTCCCAGCACGAATGCTTAGCATTTTATAAAACGAATACTAAAGCAAGAAAAGAACAGAAGAGCACACGTTATAATTCCAAGACGTTGACAGGCTATAACCAAAAGTAGGCTACTGCGCCGCATAACATACAAGTTTGATTTGAAGTTATTATGAAAATAAATTGGTTTGGCGCTGCATATTTTCAAACATGGCGGGTAATGGCGGAGAATAAATACAACACAAATGCTACGAGTACTCGACCAATCAGAAATGTTCAGCGCTGCAAGCTCCACCCAAAAGGTTCCTGTACTTTCGGAAAGTACTACCCCCCGAGCAGGAACGTTTTGGGGGGTAAAACAAAGCCCCCAGAACTAAATTTAGACCCTAGTTCCTGCGGTGGAAACGCACTGAGTTCCTCAAAAGGTTCCTAGTTCCGGGGTATAGTTCCTGCGGTGGAAACGCGGCTTAAAACACATTTTGAAGCTCAATGGCGGGCGCGGCCATTTTCTCGATTTGGAGCCAAAACCATAGAGTTAAGCGGTCTTGTGATTTTTAGAATTTGATTGACAGTCCGGTGCGGAAAAGCCCATCAACCTGAACAAGGCTAGTTGACTGTCTGCCGTTACGTTTTAAAATATATTATCAGATGTTTACGGAGTTTAATTTCCATCCGTGACTGTACTGTGTCATGTAATCACGTTATATGTATGACATTAAAAATACAATTAGGCTATGTTCAGTTATCTTCAATTTATGTTTCTCAGCAAAACGAATATGCTTAGCTAGCATATCAGCTTGCCAGTGAGCTAGGTAGGCTATCCGTGGTTAGCTCACGCATTAGCAATATGAACCACAGGGGAAGAACACTGACTACACTGATGGTCAATCAATCAGAGATGTGTAGGCTACTGGTGATTTGACTAGGCTAATTTACGTATAACTGTCTGGTAGATCTGCTGTTAACCGAGCAAGTTATCGTCGTAGGTTTTCGCCACAGTCAGTTAATGAGCCAGTAACTGCTACTAGCTACTCCATCGCCGTTTGTGGTGTTCACTTGCTGGGTGACGCTAGCTGACCGATCGTTCGCAAATCACTTTCTACCGAATAAAAATTAACACTGTCAGCGGTGTTTAACAAATCTACCAAGTATTTTAATAACTGATCTACAGTCGTGTAAATATGACAACGCACTTTGCACCTGTTGCATAAAGACAAAAATAATGTACATTGAATTTCTAATTAATATTATTTTCTTGCTAGCTTCTAGCTTTGTCACATTCGTGCAGCCTAGCCCAGGTAGACATTTACGTAATGTACACAACTGACAAGCCGTCAAACACGTTTGACAGATGGAATATTTTCCGGTTAGGGTTAGCTAGCTAGTCAAATGGCTTGGTAGCCGAAGTTGCGAACTGTTTTAGCATAGGCTACTGGACTACCACATATAGCAAATAAGCGTTAGCTGATTACGCTTTCTGCCAACGAATTATTTGGTTAAGTGGGCTAAAGGAAATAGTAAAAATGACTCGGCTACCGCAAAACTTCAGAGGAGGATTATTTTATGGTCGTCTAGTGCAGCTGTAAATAGCACACGCTATAATGAAGCCACTACAAAATGGGATGCCTGCATTTTCTGACTTCGCACAGGTGGACCGTGGTCGGAGCCGCAATGTCAAGGCCAAGAGACGCCACCTCCCACCCCAGTGACCACAGATTGTAGCCCTTACTGTAGCTCAGTCCTCCGCAGTAATCCGGAAGTGACGCAAGCTGTACCTCATTGGTCCAGAACAAATATTGGCACTGTGCCCAAATGACGCAATAAATCATGAAATCGACCCATGGACAGTCATAAGACGAATAAAATACACCTATTATGACTATTTGTTATTGTGAGAAAAAATTATTGACTTTGTATTTTGATCACATTTGTACCGTAGACTTACATGGAAACCGGATATGAAAACACCTATACTGGAGCCATCCGTAGTGGCGCTAGTGAGCAACCAGGAACTACAACACCAGGAAATGAGCTTCAAAAACGAAGTCTGGTTTTGGCCGCTTGGGCGGGAGCGGCGAGGCCGCAGTGGAGATGGCAAAAATTCAACTTTGACCCCCTCGCCGCGTCGCGGTAACCAATCTGATGTGATATAATGATCCGTCAAGTAAATTGTCCCAATTTTTTTCTAATTTTAGTTCCACATTCTATCGTTCCACAATGGAGGACCTAACTCGTAATTTCCACATCGGGTTTCCCGACTTAATAAAATCTCCTACAGAGACACTGATAAGAGGAAATAGCGTGGAGAAAAGTCTCTGAAATTGTCGGTGGCTCTGCAATGTAGTTATCGCCGTTAGCTACTATCACTGTCCAGTCTGAATAAAAATCATTTTTGCAGTAATCTAGCTCTGAAAATGTTAATAAGCTGCCTAGCTAGGCTAACTAATGTGTAGTAACAACAAACAATAACAAACAAAAAAAATCTTCCTAATGTATTAGTTGCTAGTTGTCCGTTTCTACCAGCCACCTAGCTATCTAATCAGATACAACTTTAAAGGAATTATCTGGCTAATTCGTCAGACAATGTTTTTGTTGTTGGTTGTAGACATTAAACAGCCTAGCTAGGCAGCTGACTAACATCTTTCAGATCTAGGTTACTGCAAAAATGATTTTTATACAGACATGACAATGAATATGAAACACGATATTAAACCCGGTCA
This sequence comes from Anguilla rostrata, assembly GCF_018555375.3. Taxonomy (NCBI): domain Eukaryota; kingdom Metazoa; phylum Chordata; class Actinopteri; order Anguilliformes; family Anguillidae; genus Anguilla; species Anguilla rostrata. Next base: position 28,056,415 of record NC_057939.1, on the reverse strand, counting down.
ACATTTAACGAACACAACTGTCTGTCAAATATAGGTGACACGCCCACAAACAGCCGACTGTAATGCTGTCGCCGCGCCGCGTATAGTGTGGTTTCAGCATTACTGTTTCTTTCCATCCATCCAGTGTTTTTCGCGCGATAGCTGCAGCTGCAATCTCGCGATGGTAGGGACATCCGCGTGAGACTTGGATAAACACAGTTCATTATTGTTAATTTTATGTAATTGGTTTTAGTTGGGTGAACTATTGGCTTATTTATGTTCTTTTGACTATAACATTTCAAGTGAAACATGGTAATTCACGAATTGAAGTTATTTCAACTTGATTTATTTTCTTTAAATATACAAACATCAGTTTTCATTTTTTTTGAGTGTGTGTTACTTTTAACATTCCAACTCTACCTTCCTCTTCCCTTCAGGATTCCCAGACCCCTCATGCCAGATACTCATAATTCTAAAATCAAAGCTGTAGATGACACTGGGGGGGATTACCAACCTCCTTGCACGTAGTAGAGGCATAATAACAAATGTTCATTCGCTGTTAACCACGCTCGCGGTGTGAACCCTCACGGTGTGATAGCTTTGGGCTGCGCCAACTCGGCGCCTAGATAATTGCTGCATATGCATGTAGAGCACCACCGGCAACTAGCGGGCACTGTCAGTAGTTCAAGGCCGCTCCATTCACACCAGTGAATGGAGGAAAGTCTAATTGAATAATTGACAAATACAAGTACAATATCCAACAGGTCTGAAAAACTCAAAGTGAGTGCAGGCTATTCGAATATTACAGTATCGCATTTCTGAGTTCCCTAGCCTGCACGACTTAGAAATAATTATTTTTCTCGTAACCTGAACCAAAAGTAATCCTTGTTTGGTATTGGGTATATTTTAATACTCATAACAAAGGTTGGGGTACAAAGTATATCAATCTTTCTTGCATTGCTAAATAATTATCCAACTACATCAAAATTTAATAAATATTTACCAAAGTTATTGAAACCCACCCCACAATGGGAAAGGCAGACGTGATATGAAGTTGTGCCCTCCAAACAGCCAATTACAGCTCAGACCGCTCTCTCCTGGCCAGGTTTTTAAGTCAATGACCACTGAGGTCAAGGGTGCGGATGAATAGTCAAAAAAATTACATCCTAAGTCTTTTCCTAACCACTTTTCCTTGACCTCGATGGAAAACGTCATGAGGTCAAGGAAAGATGTGGAGAGGAGGAGAATTCATAAGGACTTAGGAAAAGACAACCGGGGTGCTAAGTGAATCCGACTGCACTTACACTAGGCTACGTAATTATGCGACGGCGGATGTTATTGACGTGGGTCTGCCGTGGTGAAACTACAATGTTCCAAAGATGGACTACTAAAAGCGCATCTTAGATATTTCGCATCGTGCATTCTTACCGTGTTGTTTCATGCAGGCTATATAAACGTGGACAACCCGGTGAAAAATATAACTTCATTACCATGGTTTGAATTAAAAAAGGAAATAAAAAAGGAATATAGGCTACCAGTCACAAAAGTGAAATGAAATGGTTGTCACATTGAGAACGGTTGCTCACGCTCACCCTCCTGTCCACTCATATTTATAGACATGAATCCCAATTAGTATGATTGTATGAAAATAATTGTTATATTTATGCAAGATAGGTATAACATGTTAGGCCTACAAATCTACTACTGTACATATCATCATTCTTAAGTTTCAAACATGTTGAATTAAAAACATCATCTGGCTAAAAACGTCTCATATCCCTTTTTCTTGAAAGACAGACTTCTGTGTTATGGTTAATATGCTGATTATGATCTGATTATAAGCCTATGCATATAATAGCTTAAGAACCACCACACAACCCAGTAAACACCTTTAAATGTTGACTTAATTGTGCTTTGAAGTTGTTATGGCTGATACAGGCACTACTGCACTCAATAAATGGCCAATAACCCATCTACCCAGCTGAGTAGTATGTATCCCGGTGAACCTATCTGCAATTAGTGGCCTATAAAAGGGCAGCTGGCGAGTATCAGAACTATAGAGCAAAATGGGAGATATGGAGCTTGCTGCTGCGGTGTGGCTCACCTTACAGCGAAACCGGAGACATTCACAGGAGGAGGGTACGACTGCAGAGGCTCATGGTGTTGTGTTCACAAATTGTAAGAGGATGCTGATATGGGTTTTGAACATAGATCACAGAGCATGCCTAAATTGAACATACCATCAAAACATAACTGAAATTGTTCCTGCATATCTGATGTGTTCCTATGTACAATATAGCTGTTATGTTTTGCCTTACACAAGGATAATGCATCATTAGGTTTAAAAATGAAAACAAGACAGGAAAAAACAGCACACTAGTTATGTATTTACACTTTATTATTTTTACACTATTTTGTCTTTTACAGGAGAGGAGCAAACTATGTGCCACCCCCAACACCCATGACCCTCTTGTACAGATCTATTTAGATCTATCGAAAGACATGCGCTTTGACTACCGCCTGTCTAGGCCATCGATTGAGGCACTGATGGCCCTTCTCAGGAGGGAGAAGACCCATGGCTGGGTGCAATATATGGAGGTCCTCCTGGTGGTCTACTGGCTGGCACATGGATTGTCTTACACCGTTGTCTCCCCAGTCTTTGATGTGCCAAAGACAACCGTGTTTGCCATTGCACATCGGATGTGTGACGCAATCCTGTCTCTCCTGGACAAAGTGGTCCACTTCCCCACACTGGCACAGTGTGCTGAAGTTGGCCATGGCTTCCAACACCTTGCCAACAGCCCAGCCTTCAGCCACTGTGTGGGAGCTATTGATGGATGCCACGTCCACATCAAGGCTCCCCATGGTCCACATGCACAAGATTACCTGAACAGGAACCTCTTCCACTCTGTCCAGCTTCAGGCAATCTGTGACAGCACTGGCCAATTTCTGGACATCTGTTGGTTACCCTGGTTCAGTCCACGACACCAGGGTGCTAAGAAATAGTCCAGTGTTTGTCAGGGGCTGTTACCCACCAGCTGGTTACTTCATTCTGGGGGATGGGGGATACCCATGTCTGACTGCACCAGTCAACCTCATTCTACATTTTTGTTTGCACATTAATAAATCAAGAACTTGCCTTTTCTTTCACACGTTTGTCATATTTGTTACAGTGGATATTTCTGTAAGAGATGCAAAGACCATGGGCTGCCTAAGAAACACTAAAATCATTAGCTCTCTGTAAAACCAGTGGTAAAGAGGTTTCCAACTGGTCAAACTATTGTAAATAATCAATGAAGAGTGTCTGAATGTAAATGGAAGTATTTAGCAAATAGGACAACATGGTGGCTATGTCCTGCATTTATAGCCTACATGTGTTCCATTACTGCTAGACTCCTTTTTCATCTGTGTGGTCATTATATTTAGCTTGTATATTTCACAGGAGTAGGTTGGTCACTTTGCATTCGGGTACTTTTACCTTTACTCACCAGGTACGCCCAGGTGTTGAGAAAATTTCAATGCGCATCACAGCAAAGAACTTACATTATGTTGCCTGTACAGCAGAAATCTCATGTGTTTGAGGTAACAGTTCTGAAAAAGGGGCTCCTGACATCTATTACTATTGGCCATCTTGTAAGAGGTGAGAGGAAGGGGCTTGCGCAGTACAGTGAGTTAGGCAGTGGTGAGAACAGTGGTTGGGGACAGCTCTGACTGGTGGGCTAGGTTTTTGTTTGTGGATTGAAGCAATGTGTTGCTCAATACTATTCCATTCATTCAGCAACTGAAGAGCTTTGTATTGGACTTCTTTCAATTAACACAACAGGACTCCATCAGCCATACCTCCATGCACTCTGCTCCTGCCGAATGGCTGAAGTTAAGCAGGTGTGGGCTTGGTTAGTATTTGGATGGGAGACCACCAGGGAATACTGAGTTGCTGCTGGAAGTGGTGTTGGTGGGCCTGCAGGGGGCAATCTTCCCTCTGATCAAATAAACCCCAATGCCCCAGTGCAGTGACGGGGACGCTGTGCTGTAGGAGATGCCGTCTTTCGGATGAGACGTTAAACTGAGGTCCTGACTCACTGTGGTCATTAAAGATCCCATGACACTATTCGCAAAGAGTAGGGGGTTCCCCGGTGTCCTGGCTAAATCCCAGATCTGACTCTCACAAACTTGCCGCCAAAACCATCCCCAGATTTAAGTGGCTAAGTCAGCTTTCTGGCGCAAAATGGCTGCCGTGCACCACCCAGGTGGGTGCTACACATTGCACATTGGTGGTGGGCGAGGTGAGTTCCCCTTCACTGTAAAGCACTTTGAGCATTCGGAAAAGTGCTATATAAATGTAAGGATACATATATATATATATATATACGTTTCTTTTTTTTTTTTTAACAAGTTCAGCAAAAAGGCCAAGGAATCGTTCATTTTGGTTGTATAGAGCAGCATCCCTTGCTTTCTCCTTTTCAGCCTGCTTTTTGAGGAAGGGCAACATGCCCCCACCCCTCTTTGGCCTTTTAGTGGGTGGCTGGGAGCAGGTGGAAGGCATGGACTCCTCCGGTGGGGGGATTCTTCAACTCCTATTAACACCATGGATAACAGAATGTTACTGAAAGGACAGTTGGGGCAGAATGCACAGTGACTAATAATGGAATAGTCTAACTGTTACTAGCCATTCAACTTTGTGGCTACTCATAATTGCTTTTGCCTCAAATGTTTAAAAGTTAATCAGATGTGTAGATAATTAATTAATAGCCACATTACAGGTTGGGGTAGCCAATGTAAGCCTGTTTCAATTGTACAACATAATATCCACAAACATTAGCCCACCACAGTGCCCGGCCATATGATTTGCTTTACCTTGTATTTGGTTTTTAAGTTTTCCCACTTTTTGGAGGCCTGCATGGCAGTCACCTGCCCCTCCAGCCCCATTTCTTTCACAACCTGCCTGTAGGTCAGAATTAGCTTAATTCGCCATACCCATTTATAATAACATTTTAACCCACAAATATACTTACTCCCAGCCTGATTTGGCTGCATTTCTCTTCCCGCTGAAGAGATGATCCACTTTAACCCTTGCCGTTATTTATCTGTGACTGAAGTAAAATTAATGAATGATATTCCTAAAGGTTGGCAATACAACAACGCTCAAAATGAAGAAATAACTAATGCAAACTGATCATAGGTTACGCTACAACGTTAACTTCACTTTGATCATTTTACAACAGTAGCGTAACGTTCATAGTTCGCCTATGGGTTTAACATATTGTTGAAAGTTCAAAACATATAGGGAGCATATTAGCAAGTTATGGCATAGAAAATGCTTAATAAGCAACGGTAACTTACATGATGATCTGCATCCCTTGTTGGTCATGTTGATGGTTTGTTTTCGTGAACGGCCGAATGCTGCTGCCACAAGGAATTGTAAGATAAGATAAGATATATTTTTATTGAACACCATGGGGTAATTTGTCCTCTGCATTTGACCCATCCTACTTACTTAGGGGCAGTGGGCAGCCACAGTGCAGCGCCTGGGGACCAACTCCAGTTCTGAGGCCAGTGCCTTAGTCAAGGGCAACTGCAGGAGTGCACCTAACATGCATGTCTTTGAGTGTGGGAGGAAACCGGAGTACCCGGAGTAAACCCACACGAACACGCAAACTCCACGTAGAGAGGATCTGGTCGGACCCGGATTCGAACCTGGAACCTCCTTCTTGTGAGGCAACAGTGCTAACCACTATGCCACTGTACCGTGTGGGACAGCAGTGTCTCCTTTCCTTTTGCAAAGGATGGTCCAGTGTACCCTATGCTAAAGGAGATAAGAAGTATTGAAGCACCTTTCCTTAGCATTTAGAGAATTTGACCAGCTCTTATCTTGGCTGCCACTTAAATATTTCCGGGTCATTTCACTCAGTTAGGAGCCTTCCTAAGCAAAAAAGACTATTCGACCGCAGTCCAAGTCTCTTCTTTTTTTCCTTTTTCACATTGATTTTTAGGAAGCTACCCTAGCCTTGGTGTCCCCGCCGAATAACCCTGGGTTGCTGTACTGTTGGACTTAACAGTGTTTGCACTGCTTTGGAACCGTGTGTCTACACCTTGAAGTACTGACGGGCTCGTGTTGGGAGTCCGATGTCGCTGATCAAGATGGCCTGTCCCAAGCTGCATTTTCCAGCTTTGAACTTAGCGCATGCTGCTTCAGCTGGGTCTCGGGAATCACTTTCCCCTCCCTCTTTCTTCTCTTCCTCTCCTCTCCACACTCCGACTTGTAAGTAACACCATAATTCGAAGTTAAACCTACCATTAGCTATTTACGCGTACATCCGTACGGAGCCAGCAGTAGCAAGACAGCGGCTAGACTGTAATCCTAATTGTATGGTTAAAGAACTTTGTGTTATGAGTCGAGTGTAACTGATTGTTGTCTGTCTCATACTAATCATAGGCCACGTGTGTAGAATTGTCATAGTTCATAGTAAGCTTCTGTGTAGCAGTACCCAGCAACTTGAGATAGCGTATCACTTATGAACCATAATACTAATACTGTAATGCCTGACTCGTCGCTACATTCTACATTATATGGACGGAGTTGTATTGTGCTATACTATGCCAGTATCATATCCCATATTACAACCAAACAGCTTAATTTTCAGAATGATTTGTCATTATAGCTTATATTTTTGTATATCTCTGATTGTGTTCCTCTCTCATACTGATGGAATGATCCACCAACAAAGTCAAATAGAGACGTCTAAATTAATAAGTGCCGAGGGTCAATTCCCTCTAAATAATTTTAAGTGTTGAGGTTGATAAAGGGTGATCTCCAGTTATTCTGGGTTCAGTATTCAGAGTGCTGGGCTACTAACAGGGTAGCTGAGGGTGACCCCCTAAACAGTGATCCTTGAACACTGAACTGCAATTAAATTTGAGATAATACAATAAATTAATTTAAATTTAATAACTCAGTACTATCAACCTTATGACAAGACCCAAAAGTGGGAGGGGCAGTGGCCTGTTGTGTCTTGTCTCTCTGGTTTCTCTACAGGGTTGGTCTGCCAGTGGGACTATCTTTTGTCATTGACTACGCTTATATGCACAAATATTCCGGTTTTTGCCCTTATTCCGAAAAAGACAATATACCTACTAAGCTGTTTACACGGCTAATGAAAATGAATATTCCACTAATATTCCCGTTTACATGCAACCGTGCATACTCCGATTAACGTAATGACATACGTCCTACGACTACGCCCTATGGAGGGATTTCCCTCCTTTTCGAACTGCAGTCATGTTGCTCCCGTGGTGTACCCTCGTTGTCACCTTTCTGCAAGTTTTGCGAAACTGTGTTCTTCAAGCTATTCTTTTTACGGCTATGCACGAGAACAGACTAAAGGTCGGCATTGTGATATCTGTGCATATCCAAAAAACCTGTTGATATCCAAGTCTTTCATAATGTTTAAAAGTAGGTGTGTTTCTCCTTCCGACCAGAAATGTGGGGTTTTCTTTTGTGCATGCATGGTGCTAGTTGGTTTGTTTACAACACACAGAGCTGACCATGAACAGGCAAGAGGCCGTGTGTCGCAAACTGTGGTAAAACCCCCAATTGAGACGCATATTCCGAATGCACTGTATACATGTCCAAAGAATGCTCCTAAAACCTGAATAATAGCAGCATATCCCACTTAATCGGAAAATGCTACATTCAGAATAAGGCCTAATTCGGAATATCCAAACGGAACATGCTGTTTACATGACCCGTATCAAATTCAGAATATTGTCACATTCCGAATAATAGTGGAAATTAGTGTGCATGTAACCGTAGTCAGTGAATTGGTTAAAGGGCTGCATGTGAGGAATAAGAACAGCATTTTGTAAATGCATGTGACCAGTTCTCTAATCCCATGTGTATGCTTGAAGCTGAATTTACTTTGCATGTAAATAAATGAGCGCAATGGCTTAAAGAGTTGATCCATTTGGTCTGTTCTTTGCTGAAATCTCTACGATATCATGAGTGCCCTTCTTCCACCTGAAGAATGTATCACCTGAAAAAATGGTTTAAGCGTTTCTGTCCTGTTAGATTGATTAATGTAATGTTTTATTGTCGGGCTGCACCAATTTGGCCCTGAAATGTCTCCAACTTGTACAGAATGCAGCTGCTAGGCTTCTTACTATAACTAAGACATTTGAACATATCACTGCAGTGCTCAAAACTCTTCATTGGCTGCTTGTTAAATTTAGAATTGACTATAAGATCGTACTATTAACCTTTAATTGTTTTGCTCGAGAATATCTTTATGAGTTACTTATTCCTTACTCTTCGCCAAGATTGCCTTGTTTTCCATCCATCCATTATCTATACCCGCTTATCCTGGGCACGGTCGTAGAGGGTGCTGAAGGGCACACACACCAGTCCCCATTCACTCACACACATATTTATGGGCAATTTAGAGTTGCCAATTAGGCTACCTGCATGTCTTTCGACTATGGGAGGAAACTGGAGTACCTGGAGGAAACCCACGCGCACAAGGGGAGAACATGCAAACTCTGCACAGAAAGGCCCAAGTCGAGATTCGAACCCACAACCTTCCTGCTGTGAGGTGACAGTGCTACCCACTTTTGTCCAGATGCTGGCTATTTGCAAATTTCAAGCATGTATAAAATTATAATTGGAGGTAGAGCCTTCTCATACAGAGTTCCCTCTGTAGCCAAGTTCCTCCCATTGGACATTTTTTTCTCGCCACCGCCTGAGGGCTTTTTCCCCACTGGGGGCTTTTCTACATCATGATTTGATTCCCTGTCTGCCCAAAAATCAATCGAGGTCCACCATCTTTATGGACATTCCAATCCAATAAATGCTCCTTGGAGGAGTTAGGAGTGTGCATCCTTTGTGGAAGTCATTTTTTCAAAATGTGTGATGTATAAACAATCCATCTGTGGATCCACCTCTCCCCATCTGTCGCGTCTGTCATTGACATGCCTTCAAACTGATGCTTGACAGAGCAAGGATGATCCATTTGTGTAATACATGTTGCCTTGATTCCTCCATCCTCATATCTTTTCCTTGCATCCTTTCCTTGTATCCTCCATTGGTTAGAGCTAAGGAGCAAGAAAAGGATGAAAGGAATGAAAATAAGCTATTAGAATGAGCCCACAATCATTGAGATTGCCACATCATCCTTTGAAAAGAGAAATACAGTATACAGCCAGCAGGGGGTGCCATAACAGTGGTAGATATCCCTGCCAAATATCTACAGTAATCTGAGCTCTGTATTTGGGCCTGTTGAAATATATATATATTCCCTGAAAAAATCTTACCAAATAAGTAAGTCAATGACTGTGCTGAGAAAATTCAGAGTGCAGATGGTCAATAGGCGGAGGGTTCAGGCAGCGCTGCGTAGCTCTTCTGCACAGCAAACGTTTCCAGAAAAGAGGGAGTTTCAGTTTGAGGTTCTTTTTTCCATTCTGATGATTAAACCCTTTTCAGTCCATCTTATTCAAACAGGCTCACGTTCTATTTCATTAATGCTGAAGATCTGCACTGTAGGTGGATTTGGATTCAGAATCAGAATCAGAATCAGAATCAGAATCGAATTTATTGCCAAGTACATTTACACATACGAGGAATTTGCTTTGGTCAACACACCGAGGCAGCCATCTGCGGCGCCAACTTATTAGATGAGAAATGAGAGAACAGGAGGAAGGAGGAGGAAGAAAAACAGTCCTTTCAATGAAACGAGAGGGCACTCGTTTCATTGAAACGAAGAAAAAACCTCAGCACATAGCAACATCATAAAAACATTACAAACATTACAAACATTACAACAAAAACTCGAAGACTTGCACGTGTGGTAGGGGGTAGGGTGTCGGGGAGGGGAAGTGTCGCAGCACAGACACTGGGGGGAGCGCGCAGCCGCTCAGGCGCAGCGCATCAACCCTCAGCAGACTGCACTGTAACGGGGGAGGGAGGGGGGTGGGAGCCAAGAAGGCGTTGAGTAGGAGGTGGTGTGTGTGTTATCTTCATGTGCGTGTGTGTGTAAGTCCATGGACTTCATCTCCACCACAGTCTCAACATTGTCTCTGCCGTCTGATACTGATGACGAGGACACGGCCGTTGCCGTGGAGATGACCTCGAAGAGTCCTGATCCAGAGACAAAGTTCCATAGGAGCAGGGAGGTGGGGGTAGGGCCGAGCATCTGGCTGCATAACAATCCAGGAGAGTGGAGAGATATCAGCCTTCCAAGGCCGATGTGGGGGAGCCAATGAGGATAAGGATTGTTTTGGGTTCAGGCAGACTTCTGCATTTTTCGTCTACCTTTAGTCCTGTGGTTCTCTCAGCGTTGTTCCAATCATCCGAATTAGTGGCCCATTTCAGTGAGCCGAACCGACAACTTCTCCAAGTTGGTATCCGTCATGCGAATTTGCGATCCAATCGCATCCAGTTTGCGATTGAGCTCACAAATCGCTTGAGTCTGAGTGTTGACAGCCCTGCCCGTTCCCTCAATGGCGGGCAGCTTCCCAATTAGTGCTGCCAACGCCTTCGGCATTTTGCGATAAATCAGGATGCTGCCAGCTCCAAACAGCAGAAAGCCTGTTATCATAATTCCAATCAAGTAAACGTCTTCAACATCCTCAACGGAAAGGATCGACAGGCACACGACCATCCACTCCTTCCAGGAGTCCATCGTGTATCCGGCTGCAAACATTCCATCAGGGCAAGAGGGCTCTCCCTGACCCGTTCTTCTCGTCGAGAAAATACTATCAATTGCGTTGAGAGACCAGTTGATCAGATCCATGCTTTTAGGTTTCGGAGAGAAATGCAGAGAGAGGCTCCGGATAGTTCAGACAGACGCAGCACAAGACAAGAGAGCAGCAAGCAGGGGCAGATAAGGGCAGGGAGGGAGCAGAGGAAAAAGCGTCCGCCTTCGTTGAGAGCAGGAAGTAAGGATTGCACTGTTCACAGAAGTATTGTTCAAAAATGGGCAAAAAAATGTCCTGCTGTGATTTAAAAACAATGACAATTAGAAACAACAAGAATGGGAGATGGAATTTTTTGAGAAGTGGGCTGAATCCGAGGAGTCACATGTGCGGCAGTGCAGGGACCCCGTCTGTAGAGAGACAGGGCTCATTTCTGGTAAAGATCCTGTATTTGGAAATGAGTAATAACGCTGTACATCTCAGCACTTCTATCCTCACTTTACCACGGGGGTGTCAGGCTCATTTCCCCGTCATCAGACCATTGTTTTTCATCTGTGTGTGTTTTTTTCCAATGCTCAACTGATCCTGTTGAGAAAGAATAAAGATAATAAAAAAGTTAATCAATTAATTAATTAATGCAAACTGTGCAACACTGAAGATGCTGTTCTCTCAGGGAAAGAAGAGGTGCTTTCTGGGTCACCTGGTCTACTCCACTCCTGCTGCAGCTGGGTAGCATTTGGTGTTGGTTTTAAACAAAGAGCATTTGTGAATTTCAACAGTAGGCGCTGTATGCAATATTGTTGAGTTGGAAAAGTTAGTTGTCCTATTTATTTGTTTTTATTTACACTTTAACTACATTTCCTAGCTGTCCACATGTTTTGTCTCATGTTTCTGATTGAAATCCTGCTATCTGCAGTGAATATCTTTGTCCAAGGAGAGCTTCAACTGGAAGGGTTCCAGGCAGGAAATCTTGGTTCAGAATGTAGTAGTCTTCCCCAGTATTCAATCAATACTTGATTCAATAATTCAATCACATAGATTTTCTAACTTCAGACGTTATGTGTGCTCCTGTGCGTCTGTCTCTCTCTCTCTTGCTCTTTTTCCCCTCTTTCCAGAAACCGCTGCCGTTTGCCATTTCTGCCGCCCTTCACAAGCATCCTGCTGGTCCCTGCCTACCTTACACCAATCCAATGACAACGCCAGATTTAAATTACCCACTGGCCATCCCGTATTTGGTTGTTTCCATTTCCCTCTGCTATTCTTCCAGTTACTGTGTTTGTTGGTTGTCTGTATCATTACTTCATGTTAATCCTTGGTTGTGCACCTTAAACAGTGTATCAATTTCCCTTTGTTTTACCCTGTAGCCGTCACATTTGTCCACCACACTGAGGCATTGGGACAGGTAAGACAGAGGCCTATGTACACTTGCGTATAGGATTAAAAGATTTTACAGTATAAGCACACAAGGCTAGGACTGGTTTCCACCCTCTGTATTTATGTTTGTTTTCTAGAGTAGTTAGGTAGGCTATTGTTTTGAAAGTATCTAGGTAGGTTGTCTTCTACTTTTTGGTTGTAGCGAGCTTTGTACAGTTTTGTTACTTTATTTGGCAACATTTGGGGTCCCAATCCTTGGTTGTGTGTGTTTGTAAATATTATACACACTATTTATAGCCTGTCACTTACCTGCAGTGTTATCACTAGTTGTCAGTATTATTTAGAAAACACTTTTTTTCACTGTACTTTTATGTGAATTGTTGTTATTCTTGTCTTGCTGCTCATCGGAATTCACCATTCTTCCCCTTCCCCAGTTGTTCGCTTTTTCTATTTAATATTGCACACTCCATCTATCATACCCCTGGACAGCTGGGTCGTAACACAGGAAATAGAAATAATTAGTGAAATCAGCTGGATGAGTTCATGGGTGGAAGAAACACTTGGCAGGAATGTCACCTCTGGTTGCAGAACATTGATTCCCAGTCCACACACCTCTGAAAAAGATGGCCCAAAATCTGCATGTCTCCACCCATTGAGGAGACTCTGCCTCTAAATGCATAGCTTTGACAGTTCATGTGCCACAAATATATAGATATATACATATATGTATGTGTATATATATATATATATATTTATGTATGTGTATATAATATATATATTTATGTATGTGTATATATATATATATATATATATATATATATATATATATATATATATATATGCAGGCGAGCGACAAATTAAAAGAAAAACCTATATAAATGTGTGGAGAAACATGCAGATGCTTCCATACATGTCTTTTCCTGCATGATACAATTGAGCAATTAACATCCTATCATGCTCTGTGGCATGTATAAAAATGCCTCAGCAGGCCCATAAAATGTAATACAATATTACATTGTTATATTCCTGAGGTATAGAGATAGAAATAAAAAATGATGTTCCTGAGGTATAGAGATAAGAAATAAATTCAGGTGAACTACAGATGCCTAGGCAGTTATGCTGTGTTTTATAATCAGTAATCCCTAATGAGGACGGGAGGCTTTGTTTGCTACTTTGTTGTTTTTGAAGTTGGCAACAGGGAGCTATATGGCATGCATACTATATTAATTCAGTTCCCAATTGAAATAAATGCTGGTGAATTACCAAACTAGATAAATTGCAACTATAAACAGTAACAGCAATTCCCATGGTGTGAAGACATCTCGATGAGAGAACAGAATTCAATACAAAAGCTCCCCAACCTTGGGCATCAAGCTGCCTAACATTACTAGCTAGCTAAAAGCGAGGTTACTTACAGGTCCAACAGAAAACAGGCTAACTCCGTGTTATCTTTCATCCTCGTGGTGAACTTCAGCTGATGCCACCGAGGAAAAGCAATTCCAAGGTTGACTCTGATGACTGAACGAGGCCTTTCAGCTTGTATTTCTGCTTCACTGTGTCTAGGCTTCTTAGCATCTGCTATTTCAGCAAACTAGCAACAAACACATCCTTGGAATCTGATCCCAAACCACAGGCTCTGTAGACACACCCACCCCTCCCCACTGCGCCATGCCCAGAAATTTCCCGAACACATTTTAGAATTACAAATACAAGTAAAAGGCTAAGAACAAATTTGGCTAATGTGTTTAAAAACTGAGATGACCAGTGCATCATAGATATGGCTTAGCATAGTTTTTTTATTATATTTCCCAAAAAAAATCCTGCGTAGTCTGCCTTTAAAGACTTTGCTAGCATCGCTGCTCCACTGCATGCCATTGCTAGAAGTCAAAGAATTTCAGTGATCTCTAGCCTGCCACCAGGCCTTTCGCCGCCTTTGTGCTGCGTGGTCACCTCTCCGATCTTAGCCATGGTGGGCCCTGACAAACAATTCATTCTAGCCACTGATTCCAGCAATGTAGGCATTGGGAGGGTGCTGTCACTGCTCACAGGGGAAGAGGAAAAAGCGGTGGCATATTTCAGTTGTGTGTGTAGCTAAGAAGAGTGCAACTATTATGTCAGCAGGTGGGAGCTGTTGGCAGTGGTAGCAGCAGTGCAGCATTTCAAAGCATATCTACAGGACAGCAAGTTAAAGGTCCGCATGGACTATGCTGAACTGCAATGGCTGTTGAGGTTTAAAGAGCTGGAGGGGCAAATAGCACGGTTTATTGAGCTACTACAGTACTACCACTTTACCCTTGAGCAAAGCCTGGGTAAGTACAACAATGTTGATAGCCTGTCATACTGTCAGTAGTCAGTGCCAACAATGTGAGAGCGCGGAGCGGAAGAAGGATTGGAGAAGAGAACACTACATTGCATTACATTTATTTGGCAAATGCTTTTATTCATTACATTACATTACATTACAGGCATTTAGCAGACGCTCTTATCCAGAGCGACGTACAACAAGTGCATTGGTTCACGATGTAGAGGTGCAAAAGAAACACTAGAGTGAAGTAAGGATCGTAGTGCCAGAAGTGACCACATCGATCAGGACTCCAACCCTGTAGAGTAAGCTGTTCAGCAAACAAGAATCCTACCAAGTACAAACTAGCACTGGAATCACAAAGCAAACATACAATAAGTGCATACCGAAGGTCATTTGAACAACTACAAAACACACGTCTGATGAGGTACAATACTTATTATGTAACAGTTATTCATAGCCATGAACACATTAAGTCCAGTTCACACAATAAGCATAGGCTAGGTCAGAGAGTAATGTTAAGTCAAACTAGGAGGCATGACAACGAGCTACCACATCAAGATAACGATACAAGTGTAATATAAGTGTTGGATGGAAGTACATGTAATATGAAAGTGCTACAGGAACAAAGTGGAAGGATATAAGTGATAAGAGGGATCCTAGATTGGGAGTGCCGTACAGAGTGGTGATAGTCCAGGTATAGTCTGAAAAGATGTGTCTTCAGACCACGGCAGAAGATGGGCAATGACTGAGTGGCCCGTAGAGGAACAGGGAAGAGAACAAGAGACTTCTCTGGGGTCCGAGACCGCAGTTGAGCCTGAGCCCACCCCAAACCTGAAGCCACCCGAGAGCCTGAGACCGCCCCAGAAGGAGTAGCTGTGGAAAGCGCACTTTCACTCTGGAAGAGATACAGCCTTATCAGCTTTCTGCAGGCTCAGAGAGAGGATCCAGAAGTGAGTCTGTGCTGCAGTGGGTGCGGGAGGGGTGGAGGCCTGTTGTGTCTTGCCTGCTTGCTTTTTATACAGGGGTGAATGCGTTGGTGAGAAGTGGGACTGCCTGACACTGTACCAGGGCCTGCTGCACAGGAAGAGGTGGGACCCTAGGGCGAGCGCTGACTGGCTGCAGTTAGTGGTGCTGCAGAGCCTCCAGTCCAGAGCGATGCAGTGTGTTCATGGGGCACCTGGGTTCGATCACTTCAGGGCAAACAAGACCCTGCACAGGCTCTGCCAGCTGTTCTACTGGGCCGGTGCAGAAGAGATATGGAAAGCTCTTGCCACCGCCGTAACGCAGCGAAGAAGGAACCAGGGGACAGGGTGATGGTGCCACTCCAGCAGCCCTCTCACCCCAGTGGCAGTAGCAGCCTGCAGTTGCTGTCCCTCTGCGGCAATTCACTGTCGTCCGCGCTCCCCAACAGCAGCTGTGACCACCAGTCACTACACTCCAGCTGCAGTCCACAGTCATCGCCTCCCTGCAGTAGTCTGCAGTGATCAACGTCCCCCAGCAGCAGCTATTAGTCACAAGGAGTGGGGATGGACCAGGACTCACGGCCACGCCGTCTGGCTAGCTGAGGGACTTTTGTGAGAGTGGGGACAGCAGTAAAACGGGCCTATAATGGGACAACCCCGCCCTGGGCATGTCGAAGTGTCCTTGAGCAAGACACCTAACCCCTAACCCCTAACTGCTCTGGCGAATGAGAGGCATCAATTGTAAAGCGCTTTGGATAAAAGCGCTATATAAATGCAGTCCATTTACCATTTACCAAGCTTTTATAAGAATGGGTGGTTTATTGGCAGCTGGCTGGCTGTCTAGCTAGCCGCCGCATCCTGTGTATAGTTTGTGTGTATGTATAATACTTCCTGGTTTTATGCAGTTATTGTAGGACTGGACTGTGAGACAGCCAGTTAGACTTTAGCTGTTACATGTGTTTGGCAGATTGAAATATGGGCGACAGCCCACACTTCATCATCAGCTCTCTAGATCCTGTGCTTGTTGTAAAACACCACCTGCATCAGCTACAGTGCTCATGCAGTTGTTTTGTCCCAAATATCATTCATGGCTCAGAACAAAATTGAAATTTCCGGATCGGGACTTCCCAGTCAGGGAATTTTCAACTGGCTTACCATGCTGGCTCTGCAAGTGGAGCCTAAGTTTCGCACAAACCTTTTTTTTTTTGCACGAACATTTTGCACGATTTTTTAAATTTATTTTTGCATCTGTTTGCATTATTTGTAATGAGCCTGCAAACTATTACCTAATAGTAAATGTTTTTTTATATTCATTTTTGTTCGTTGTGTGCCTAAGAAAATTTTGTTGAGTAGGCCTACAGACTTTCGAATTTTAACAACTTCCGGTTTCTCTCATAAAAAACATTTTTGGATTAGCAATTAATAACGTTAACTCTGTAATCTGGTCACATCCTTCCCCCGTAAAATCATAATGTACTTCATAATATCATGAATAATGAATTATAGACCTACGTTTAAATGTTCACTTCAGAGGCTACTTAGTTGGGTATTTAATCTGTTTGTTAATTTAACTTTGATAAGCTTCGTCATATCTGAATGCTTTTTTTTCTTCTTCTTCTTTTGTAAATGTAGCCTTATTACTTGTTTAAGCTCAAAATGATCTGCTGTTCGGTGACTAATAATTCGTTTATTCGCCTAGGCAAGTCACGGGTCACAGAAATCCGCCTCTGACTTCTGCAATTCCTTCCTTCTCATCCTGACCTGACTATAGCTAGTGACTGCAAGTTTGCTGTTGGCAATCCAATAAGGTAACGCTGTTGGCTACAGTATTTCTCAATTATTTAAACAGAATGCTTGGATGTTGTCAAAAGTATTTGTGTGTACAAGTAAGTAAATTTTATTTTTATTTATAACAAGTGAAAATTAAAACAGTTATAACAACTGTTTTTTTTTCTCCACCAACCGATGTCTAGCTATCAGTAGTAACGTTGGAGAGTAAGGATGGCGTGTTGGTTAGCTCTTCGACGATTAGGCTACATTGATTTCCCCCCTAATTTATAAAACACACGGCGAATCTATGAAAATACTGGTTCAGATGCAAATTAGCTGTATATTGCTTCAAGTTAACTACAGACTATTTAACATAAGTGAACTAAATGGTAACGACATTGCGTTCGAGAATTAGGCTATCTGTCGACTGGGCTTGGAGGAACGTGTATCGACCACCACCTCAAACGCTTAGCTAGCCAGGTATTTATTTAATATTTATTCGAGAGGACTGAACACCATTGCCGATTAAAATGTCTTAATATTTTCAACTTGGGCGCAGTTTCGTCACTAGGAATGGTGTCACCCAGTGCGCTCGACGGGGGGACGGGGTGCTGTTGGATGCGTTCGGGGGGGGGGCATTCAGAGGAATTAGTGGCCGTTTGAGGAAAGCTCCTAAAAACGCCTTTTTTTCCTCAACGTTGCGTCATATTAGCGCAATGTGCAGTAGTAGTGAGTCTTAGCGGTAGTGATATAGTGAGTTTGTTTTTTTTCAGTAGTTTTAGGCTATATTGCATTTCACCATGTATCATCATGGTAAATTATTGTGAACTCCAGCCTGTCAGGACGTCGAGCACACAATTTTCCTAACAGGAAAAGGAACGGTGCTAGCTTTCGTGCCTGGGTGCGGTTGGGCAGGTGAAGAGAGGGCACTTCACTGCTGCATTTGTTACAAAATACTGTTTTGTTATAGCCTGATACATGATAGCATTACAATGTTGGGATGTGAACACAGCGTTAATATCGTTATTAACGCCCATAGATACATGTTCATTCTACAGTCAATATCTGTGACTAAATATTGAATAAACATACAACCTTACCAACCGTACATTACGCGTAGAGATGTCGCTTTTGAAACTGAGTGGTCATATTGGACAATCCGTTTGTGAAATATATGGGCATTTATGACGCTTGGGTGCCTTCCAAAATAGCTGTGCCTAATGCCACACATGTTGATTACGGCGTTGTCGCCCTTTTTAGTACGGTCTGGCTTGTACTAATTCATTTATTCAGTAGGTGAGAGCATAAGCTTTCTAACGATGTATAACATGTCTATTTTTGCTTTTGGAATAGCGTTTTATAGGTCAGCCTAACCAAATTTTTTCTCATCATCACATTCACTTACGCACACTCTGTGGTAGCATTAAAAGACGCTGCACCTAACGAAACGTTGTCAACCATTTTTCGTAATCTTTTGGAAAATACTATTATTATTGAGGACGTCTGGGCATAGCTAAGCCATTTGTTTGCTGATAGCCTAGCTGACATAGTTCTCTGGAGCGAAACAGAAGCGGATAGGACAGTCACTGATTTACTGTCTCTGTCTCTATCTACTGAACACAGATAAAATGTTATATTGCTATGTAAATATTACTGCTCAAAATATTTCGGTTATATACGTTATTTTGGATATTGAGTGTCTTTAAATAAGTTAGTGGTATTATATAATGTAGATATATCTATAAGCTAACGTTATTCCTTGTAACCCTGGTCTGTGCCTGTTCTCTTGGACGCCTCGCAGGCTCATAATGGTAAGGCTGTGGTCCGTCATATCCGTTTGCATAAACATTTACAACCGCTTGTATTAAAACTAGCATTGAGGTCCATTCTTCTTATTGTTCAACACGACTCTTCCGGGTTGGCGTTTTTTAGATGCCGACGTAAAATTCTCTCACAAAAAAAACGACTCCAGAAGTCACTAGTGTGTATATATAAGTATATTTTTATGAACATCTAGTTCCTACATCATTTTCCTACACATTGATTCACTGGGGTCTCCAACCTGCAATATGCTCTTTAATACCGCTAATTAAATCAACTGGCAGTACACTGCATCAGAGAAACTAGCTGTTTCAACCCGTGGCTGCCCACCCAATCAGAAGTTAGAAACGGTACTGGTATTTTCTGTGCTATTTTCCATTGGCTGTAGAAATTTTTTTTTTTTTTACATTTTTTTTCTTAACTTTTGATTGGGCAAGACGCCCGTTTGGGTGGGCTGAGCCCTCCCATGCCCATAGCTACCGCTGGCTGTGGTTCATTTACAAAACCAATAGCCAACGTTAAATATCCGGCGCATGTGTACTGTGGGTAGTTTCTCTGAAGATCCTGGCTATATATTTTTGTTACACGCACTGTCCCATACTGAGAGAACCTCTCTTTTATAAGCTTTGACTGTAGCATGAGAGTCTCTATTTGTGTTGTGTGCAGCAATCACAAACGGGCTGATCATATACTTGTGCAGCATGCGCAGGCCACATATGCCTAATTAGAATTAGTGACCTTTATAGTTCTAGAGAAAGCGATTAGCTTGTGTCTACGTATCCAATAAACCAGAATAATTCAAGACAGCTAACCAGAGGTTGTGTCTAAAAGCTTATGTTTAGCTAGCAGCATCCAAGTTAGCTAGTAGGAGAGCTACCTAACATTAGCTAGGCCAACTAACCCTGGTTTTCTGATTAGGCCAGTACAGATGTCGTCCGCACCAGACAATAATGTCCGGGCTGAGTTTAACTGACTGAAAAAATACAGTTAATTTGTATTGAATTCACGTGTCAGTTACCCTCCCGTGGTATTATTTAGCTAGCTGGCTACAACCTACCAACTGGTAATTCTGCAACAGTACAGTAATTGTGTGGGCATGCTCATTAGCATCATCAGGAGCATTTGCTAACAATTTTGACAGTTTAGGTATAAGGTAAATGTTTTATTCTTCTGCGTAGTCTGCATAGTTCCGTAATTTATTTAAATAAAAGGGTTTATTTTGTATTATGGTATTAGTGCCCCAGTACAATTAATTAACTGGGATGTTGATAGTGTTACATCCCCTGCCTCTGCGTGTCTGGGTAGCGCAGGTGAGGCTAATTGCTTGATTGCCTCCACCTGCCTGTGGCCAACATAAGCCCTGCAGTATGAGGCTCTATTGGCATGCCCCATTGTTTTGTCATCCTTGCCTGTTCCAGTCCCTTTCAAGCTCAAATTTATACAGCTGTGTCCCATCACTACTATTGGCAAGATAATTTTATACCTCAAGACTCCATAATGTAGAGATTGGGATTCATCTTTCTGTTAATATTGCTTACTTTGCCATTGATCATAGCTCTTGCTCTGTTCTGACAACCCCTATGTGACGTCACGTTCGATTTCCCCAGATTTGAGGTCGGCGTGGCCGATCAAATTACAAAAGTAAGCACAGATGTAATTCTAAGTGCCTTTTTTACATTTAACTTTAAAATCCCATTGCTACATAATTTCCCCACATATTAAATCACTGGGTAGGTCAACTTACAAGTTGCCCTTTAAATCAGTTAATAAATCTCATGCGCAGCAGTGGGAAACGGTTGAAATAACATATGCTACTATAGTAACACTACATGCTTGAAGTAAAAAAAAAACAGTTTTTATTTCTTTAAAGTTTGTTTTGGTACAGTAAGCTGTACATTGCGAGGTTTGAATCTTTGGAGCTTTTTTCACCATGTTACCATAATGGGGGGAGGATCGCTGGGCAACACTGTTGAAAAGGGAAGTCAAACTATATATATGCTACATTAAGGTTGACTACTATCTGAACATACCGAAAACCACAGAAAACTTCCATGACAAACAACCAACCTTACTGATCGGTAGCATACTGTATGTCCCAATCACATCATGAAAATCCCAACTTCATTATTCCCATCTTGAAATGATTTTTCTCATCATCATGCTATATTATTGTGGTGGGGTTATTTGGCCTGTTTTGTAATATTTTGTATTCCCCCTTGAGTTACGCCCTTGACACCATGTAACGTCATCAATGTGCATGATTTCAGTAGGGTAAATTCTATGATACATCTGAAAAGGCATCTCCCAGTCTCAAAAATTATTAGTAAATATCGAGACATTATTTCAATTTTGTTTTGAAGATGATGGGTCGAGGGGTACCATACCGTGATTCCAGGGGAGCCAGTTTCTCCGAGATCCTGAAGAAGAACGCTGCTTCCCTGCCCGGTGTGAACCTGTCCTACCTGCCCATGTCCACGGAGGACGTCAACAACAACCTGCTGCTGCATCCTGCAAACAGCAGCCCCAAACCTAAAACAGGTGTGCTCAAACTTCAAAATGCCGCAATGTAGGGTCCACAGTCCACTCACCGCATTTCCGAGGCCTAAATTGGCTGCTTATTGAAAACTCCTTGGACTCAGCTGTCCAGCCGCACTTGAGCTTGATCTCTGGTATAAAGGCTAGAATTTGAATCAAATAGTGGGTTTAGTAAAACATGACAAACCTACCAAATCTTATGATCTGTGCTGTGCTTACTTAGCATTGATAAATAATTATTTCCCCCATAAACATTAGTCAAGCAAAATTTGCATTCCACTCTGCTCTTTAGATAAACTAATGGATTGCATGGTACCCAACCCCTGATGTGCTTGAATTGCTATGAAGAGTGTAGGTACTTGCATGCTTTCCCGCACATTAATGTTTTAACCCCTTTTTTTAAACAGGTTGTAAATCTACTAAGAACATCCCATCCGAACTGATCAAAAGATATCAGCGGGGCGAGACTCACGCTGTGTCAGCCCTCTATCAGCTTTCTCAGGTACTGCAATTTCAGCTAGAGTTGAAGGAAACTGTGACCACAGGTACGTAGTATATAATTCTTTTTTAATATATTGATGTGTAGAAATTTGTTAAAATTGGCACCTTTGAGTGCGACTGGCATGTGTGCAGACGAGATGCCAGCAACAAGCGAGCGAGGGGATTGTGAAACCTGACGCCATGATATTTTGAATAAAAATTAGTTGTTAGATTTTGTATTTAACGGTTTTTACTGGTAGAGGTCATAGAATATATGTGCCTTAACGTGTGCAATGATTAAAAAATAAATCAATTATTATGTCTTTATTTACTTTAAGGGAGAAAATTGACCCCACCTATGGGCACAAGCAACCTCGAGGGGAGGTTGTTCCTTTGAACATATTCTAAGTCAAAATGTGTCTTTCACATTAGCAATTGAATTAAATCATCACCAAAAGTTAATGGACTATAAAGTTCTTAATGCTGTCATTGTTGGGGCACAACTGACCTTGGTTTCTGCTCTCAGATAGCAAATACTGTAAAAAAATAAAAAACACTAGTAAGGAATTTAGTTTTTTAAATTATAATGATTTCATCACTGTAAATGCAATAGCTCCTCCCCCACTAGACAATAGACAGCATGTTTCGGTTCCCAGCCGGGTGTGAATGTGTTGCTCTCTCCTCGGGCACGCTAAAATTCATTCATTGCAATCGTGTGATGAAGTTCATAAAAATGTAGGGTGGGAAACTCCACAGAGCTAATGCCTCCGATATATTTTCAGTTTTTCGCTGAAATTGAGATTTAAAGTGAATAAACTTAATAGACAACTACGTGACAACTGTTGAAATATAACTGATTTGTGTGCGGTCCATGTTTGTTATGACCGAAGAAATTACTTAAAAAATAAATAAATAAAAAAAATAAAACATTTTTTAAAATAAACTGCACTTAGTATTTCTTTTCACTATATTTTCCATTTGGGCTTTGTTGGATTTTGCACATTTTAGCGCTTTTCTCAGTGTGCTGGTAACATGCGTCAATATGTTTTTTCCCTTAGACTAATATTTATGCAGTGAGGTTGCTGTGGGTGCAAATTAATGCGGCAACATTGGATGGTAATAAGAACACACATTTCTAGTGTTAAATATTTGTGTCAAAATATTTAACACTTTTTTTTATTTTTAAACAAGGTTCTATTGGCTCCAAAACTTACAAGAAAGCAAATTAAATCTTAACTAAATTTCTTTGGAGATCTCCATTCACCCTGCACCATGCAGGTTCCTTTTGTTTTGCAAATGAGCAATTGAGGCATAAATCGTACTGTCTGCCATCAAAGAAGCTGATGAAGACTGTTACAGTAGGTTTCTGATATGAATCCAATTGAGCTGGTTTGGCATGCAATGAAAGAGTAGGCTATGTGAACTAAGAAGCCAAACTGTTATCGTCCATCAAGACATTCTGGACTTACAAGCTGACCACAGAGCTCTGCAACAGATAGGCTACGTTTCCCATCTGGACAAAGTGTTGCACCCAGTCATGGAATTGAAAGGTGGACCAACTAGTTTGTAGGAATGTAGGCCTTTGTAATTTCACTGGATCAAATTTAATTGGATTTCTGTCATTCTGCTGTGGAAATGCATTAACTACAGAATCTGTGGTCTTTTCTTGTTGCTGTTTTAATATAATTAAAACCCTTTTCCTCAAATATATTAGCTTGTGTGAATTTATCATCAGTTTATCCACGGTAGAACAATAGCCTACAGTTTCTGCAATGTGAATATAGTTAATTCCGTAGATAAAGTTTTATGTTCAGAGAATAAGAATATAAGAATATCCCTCCTCCCCTCCTCCTCATTCATTTGCTAAACAGCGGGCCAGAGTGAGAGAGACACGTTCGCACTTGCGTATTTCTGGCAGTGTGGAATGTGAAGAAAATGGCACAGACATCCTGTATTTATTTACTGAGTCAAAGTTAGTAAACTGTCCTAGATTTGAACTCGTTCTATAAGACTTATTCAGTCCTACATTATTGACTTTATTGCATATTATAGTAAGAAAGAAGGGAGGGAACAGGTGCCATATGCAGAATATAGTAAAGATAAATGTAATCACTGTAATACACATTACACACCCCAAGTATGCTTAGATTGTCTTCAGTTTCCCCTTATGCAGTCTGTTTCAACAGTCACAAAGTTCCTTGAAAAAGTAAATCAGAAAATCCAAAAATGCAACAACAAAAAAAGTCCCCACAAAATTATCTGCTTCAACAATGAATGAGCACCAAAAAATTCAGTCTCAACAAACTCAAAAGTACTGCTCCGTTCCTGTAACAAAACTTCAAAGAACCTTGAGTCAATTGGATCTTGAATTTTTCTTGCCAGTCCTTCTGGAATATTAAGTCCAAAGCTCAAGCTCAAAGCTTTATTTCCTTTCTAAACTAGTTATAAAACACTTCTTTTTCTAGTTTCCCCCCCTTTTTTTCTTTTAAAACAAGGTTTCTTTTACTTTTTAAAGCTATTTAACAAACAATGACTTAAATGTTATGTAGCCATTACAGGCTTTTATAACAACAAGGTAAACAAACAGCCAAATCAAGTTTCAACAAAGGCTAAATGCTTTTTAAATCCTTACTCTGTACTGCATAGTATAAACTGCATGAACTCCACCACCACTGAGGGACACTACAGTCAATTATAAACTGCTTTTATAATTGTGTATATATATATATATATATATATATTATATAATTATATATATATATATATATCTTTTTATAATTAAAAAAAAAGTTCCTCATCTTCATTATGAACTTGAAATGAACGCCTAATGAAATAAAAAACTACATAATTTAAGACTGAAATGTTTTGATGGTTTTTGCTTGTTAATGCATTTTCTTCCCTCTTTCTTGAAGCCTCACTTTACCTGTATGTTTGATTTGCATAACATTAGGTAAATTAAAGAAAAAACTGAAAATCTTCCATGGGTGTAATACATCTTCAGCTATTGTCCTTTACTCAAACTTCCCCAAGTTGTATTTTGTAAATACACATGAGCTGGGAGCAGTCTGTGATGCTGAGACACAGCATCCCTTGCTGTACTGAAAATTTGCTTGAAATACTTGTTGGGGGGGCAGGTCAGATATTTCAGATCCTCACAAGCCAGTGCTGGGTGTGTCATTATTCAAAAACCTGTATCTGTAATGTTTTAACTCTAGAAAGACTGCGTATTTGCACCAGCTGCGACCTCATTTCATAAACATTATGGAACCATATATCGCAAAACTAGTTTCTTGAAATGAAGGTAACAACTGAATCAATTTTAATGTTTGTATTTCTAAATTATAGCGGTTTTGTTATATTGGCAAAGGGAAAATATATTGAGGCATATTACAGGAATACTGAGAAAAGCACTACAAAACATGCATGACAAAACAAATTGGAACAGTATCTGAAGAAATACGAAGTGCAATATTTTTTTAATTCATTTTTTTGGTCATTCAGCACATTTCTCTCTCCCTTCTCCTGAGAGTGTGCTTTTACAAAGCCTATGCACCGTCACTCTCCTCTTATCAATTCCACAGAGAACGCGCAGCTTTGGTGGTTTGCACACAAATCAGTTATTTCATGCAGTTGTCATGTAGCTATTCTGTTCAGTTTTTGTGTGATTGTATGTGTGAAATTAGTTTTGATACCGCTTTATTGGGAAATTCATATCAAAGTACCAAGTCATTCAATTGTTGAACAACATGCTGGAGTAGACAACGACACATTCGCACCTAGGTAAAAGCACTTGTTGTTTTTGTCTGGAGGGGGTTTACTGAAGAAAATGACACAGACTGATGTGTTTCTTTACTGAGTCAAATGTCTTTTTAAGCCCAAATATTTTGGAAAGTCATGGAAGGAGGAGGATATAGCATTTGAGGCATTGGAGTAATTTTAATTTTAAAGTCCCCAAAGCCCCATAGCGTTGCTCTGGCCTATCTAGTGTTAAAGGAGTACCATGGTGGTTGAACGTGACACTTCCCAGTTGTCTTCAGGCAACAACAAAACAAATGTGCATAATTTTTAAATTCTTCAGTCATTTCAATGCACTTTAAAACGTATTTTTCTAAGCCTAAATTTCCCACGATAAAAATTCACCCGAACCGTCTGGGCGTGGTAATGAGAACTGTCCGTTAGCTATGATTGACAGACCGTGTCCCGTTTCCATAGCTACCCCCATGATATGCGCTCTCTTTGGGAGACTGAATTTTCACAAGCTAGCTAGCTTAGTAGGGCTAGTATATCAAGTATCGGTAGATAGCTAAGGTAAGGACGTTGACTTATATCCAATTATAATTTTTGATATCTAGCTAGCCAAGTTAAGATAAAAGCACAACTATAACGTGCTCATAAAAGCAAACTAGCAAGCTAACGTTATCGATAACATTGTCTTATGAAAGCAAACCTCCTAGCTAGCTAACGTTAGCTAGCTAGCTAAATGAATATAACCAGAAATAATCTAAAGGTACTCTAATTTAAGTGAACCTAACGTTAGTCAAATATTTGCATTGTCTGAACAGCAGGACGGTGTGTGCTGTCAGATTTCTTTACGGGGCGTGGAAATGGGAGTAGTTACTGTATTAGTGACGTAGCAAAATGACAACTTTCTCAACCGGTTGAAAATAGGACGATGAATTTAAAACGCATATTTCTCCAAAAATACAGAACGGGCATATTTAATACTTTGCTCATTGTGTTTCTTCAATGCCTCTTGTGCAAATAGCACATAAAACCGAGAAAGTGTGAAAATCACCATGGTACTCCTTTAAGGGAAACGCCACTAGTTGTCTCTCTGCAGGTGTGTGTGCCTAATTGAGAAACTTAGTGCTGAGTTCTGATTGAATGGCATCAAAGAGGTGCGAAGAAAAGATTTGGTATATGTAATTGGCACCATCCCTACTGGGTAGTGTATTTTTATGCTTGACTGTCTTGGTGCTTCTCTGAACCTTTGCATTTTTAAAAAGGACATCAAACTGGATTGCCATTTTTGATTGAACATTCTGCCCGCAATGTAATCAGAATGGCTATTCTACACATACACAAAACAAATTGGCACCTGAGCTCATTTTAAGTGGTCATTTAACACGGAAATAAACAAAATTAGAGTAGACAAAGCTGTTCAATTGTTTCAGAAGTGCACTGACAGTTAAACAATATAACTTTTTCACTTTTTCACAATCAGAAAATATTATGCTAATTGGACCAAGATCAGTGGGGTCATTATAAAAAATGTAATTGCATTGAAGGCATTATTACATATTTTATTGCAAGATAAACTTGCTGCAAATTGTTTTGCATGTAAATTGGTTATTTACATTTTTTTGTATATTTAAAAACCTAATAATAACAAGATTTTTACATGTCGATTTCCACCAAGATCTTGTCTACAGTATGGTGTTAAGCATTTAAATTTTGCAAGTTGGTGTTTTTTAAAATTACATTTATATTCCTCCAATAAGAGTGATTATATTGAAGTGGTTAATTTTAAAAATCGTATTAAAGCAAACAGCCATTTATTTCTGGCAAGTTAGAGATGTATGTGTTGTTATTTGACTATGTTATAACATTAATGACATTACATGTGAAAAATAAACTGTCTAACTGTCATGTTTTATGTAAAATTGCCAAAATGGATTTGACCTCCCTATTGGGGTCTTACACAGGTCTTACATTGCAGACTGTTATAATAAGCTATGACAAGCGAGTTACTGGATTCAAATAAATATTGGAATGGTGGCTACGCTGACCAATATTTTAAAGTATGTCAGCCGATTCCAGCCCAATGGAGCTTTATTTTGCTAAAATATTAATATCTCCAAATCACAAAGCTAAGCGTTTCTCTAAAGATGGTGATCACCCCAAAATGCAATGCAGTGTGATGTCAACTACAATCTCTCAATGCAGAATGATGAAAGCTGTCCTTATGAGGAAAAATTGCCCTCTGTTGCCCTCTACTGACAGAACCCCACAAGTATTTCCCTCTGGCCAGCAGAACCTTGGCCATTGAGGCAAATGCGTCAGATGAAATCATAAACCACTGTAACAGTAAAATTATTGAAATTAAAATATCTGTAATGGGTGAAAACAACTTCATGTGCACTGTATATTATGTGTGTAAAGACGGTAGTCATTCAGTTGAATGGTGTGAATGCCAACAGGGAAAAAACAGTTTTTTACATGGTGGGTCATCAGGGGTCTTTCACAATCCACTGTTTGAGAACCACTGTCTTGACTTTATATTTATAATTTCATGTTTTAGAGTCACATTCATAGTGTTCACATTCATCATAAGTGTGAATGGTCAGCTACATCTCTTCACCATTCTTTTCCCATCTTTGTCACACTCTTTGCCTGTGTTTGCCAAACGGCGGACTGTTCAGGTAACATCCAGGGGTTCTATTTCGCATTCTGCGCTGTGATCGATGGCGTGGAGTACAAGACCGGGATGGGACAGACCAAGAAGGAGGCCCGTGCCAAAGCGGCGCAGCTCGCCCTGGAGGACCTGCTACCCACCCTGGGGTCGCAGACTATGCTACCTGACGCGTCAGGTACGACCCGAGGTTACCGCAGTAGCGGGTAAGGGAGGAAGTGAGGCAGACATACAGTGCTGTGAATAACTATTTGCCCCTTTCCTGATATCCTCTAGTATTGCATATTTGACACTGAATGGTTTCAGATCTTTACACAAAAATGTAATATCAAACAAACGGAAGCTGGGTAAACACAAAACACTTCTAAAAAATTATTTAATTTATTTAATGAAATAAATTATAAAACCCCCATATCACACACATGAAAAAATAATTGCCCCCTTAGTTACTCAGCCAACCAATGAACCAGCTTTAATTGATTATTAGATTCAGCTGATTGAACACAGCCAGTCTTGATTGCAGTCAGCCATGTTGAATTTAAACCTCACTCATATTGAACCTTACTATGAGAGTGAAGTAGACACAACAAGGTGTCTACAAGCACACAATGTCAGGTCAAAGGAAATTGCTGAAGAGATGAGAAAAAGGTTAGAAAGAAATATGTCAGTCAGGAAAGGGTTACAAAGCCATTTCTAAGGCTCTGGGACTCCACTGAACCACAGTGAGAGCCATTATCTTCAAATGAAGAATACTTGGAACAGTGGTGAATCTTCCCAGGAGTGGCCAGCCTGACAGAATTTCTCCACGGGTGCAGTAACAACTCATGGATGTCACAGGAGAACATTGCAGCCCTCTCTAACCTCAGCTAAGGTCATTGTTCATGACTCAATAAGAAAGAAACTGTGCAAATGTGGGATTCATATGAGAGTAGCAGGGTAGAAACCACTTGCTGGAACTTCTTGAATGACATGGTCCCATTATGTCTGGTGTAAAGAAAATGTGATATTTCACAGTAAGAACATCACATCAACAGTCTAACATGGTGGTGGTAGTGTGATGGTGTGGGGGTGCTTAGCTGCCTCGGGACCTGGGAAACTTGCCATGATTGAAGGAACCATGAATTCTGCTCTGTCCCAGAAAATTCTTAAGGAGAATGTCTGGTCATCTGTCCGTGAGCTGGAGCGTAATTGGGTTATGCAGCAAGAAAATTATCCAAAACACAGAAGCAACCCCACATCTGAATGGCTGAAAAGAAGTAAAATCAAAGTTTTGGCGTGGCCTAGTCAAAGTCCTGACTTGAACCCAATAGAGATGCTGTGGCAGGACCTGATACAAGCAGTTAATGCTCAAAGACCTACCAATTTGTCTGAATTATAGCAGTTCTGCAAAGAGTGGGCTAAAATTCCTCCACAGTAATGTGAAAGACTGATGAAATTATAGGAAGTGTTGGGGTGCAGTTATTGCTGCTGAAGGTGGTGCAACCAGTTTAAGGGATCAATTTTTCATGTGGGTGATATGGGTGTTTTATAACTTTTTCATTAAATGAGAATGATTTAAAAGATGTGTTTTGTGTTTACTCTGGTTCTGTTTGTCTAATATTACCTTTTGTTTAAAGATCTGAAACCATTCAGTGTGACAAATATGCAATAATAGAGGAAATCAAGAATAGTTATTTTACCTCACTGCCCTGTGCATGCAGGTGATATAATTGTAATGGGTGGGTGAGTTGGAGCAATTGTGGAATGCAGTAATGGGGGGGTGAGGTTATTGGTAGGTGATTTAATTTGGGAGTTGAGGTAATGTGGGGGTGAGGATTTGATGATGAGGTTATTAGGTATTATTTTAATGGGGGATGATTAATGGGGTGTGATTTAATTGTGGATTAGGTTAATGGAGGGGGTGATATAATTGGTGAATTGAACTGTCCCCAGCTGATCTCTGGTCCCTTTTCTCTGCTTTAGAGGGTCCTCCTCCACTGCCTGCGAAAGAGAAGGAATGTGCCATGGCAGACTTCCACTCTGGGAGAGCAACCTGTGGTACTCAGCCCTCTTTCTGTTACCATAACTGGGGTTCCTGGGTGGCCCGTCCTGTTCAGGCACTGTACCAGTGTGTGGATGGGCCCTACCGTCTGCTATCTATTAAGGCACTGTACCAGTGTGTGGATGGGCCCTACCGTCTGCTATCTATTAAGGCACTGTACCAGTGTGTGGATGGACCCTACCTTCTGGTATCTATTAAGGCACTGTACCAGTGTGTGGATGGACCCTACCGTCTGGTATCTATTAAGGCACTGTACCAGTGTGTGGATGGACCCTACCGTCTGGTATCTATTAAGGCACTGTACCTTTGTGTGGGTGGACCCTACCGTCTGGTATCTATTAAGGCACTGTACCTTTGTGTGGATGGACCCTACCGTCTGGTATCTATTAAGGCACTGTACCTTTGTGGGGGTGGACCCTACCGTCTGGTATCTATTAAGGCACTGTACCGTGTGGTGGACCCTACCGTCTGGTATCTATTAAGGCACTGTACCAGTGTGTGATGGCCCTACGTCTGGTATATTGACTGTACTTTAGTGTGTACTCCCAGTCTTAATTAAGGACTGTACCAGTTGTGTGGTGGACCCTACCGTCTGGTATCTATTAAGGCACTGTACTTTATGTGTGGATGGACCCTACCGTCTGGTATCTATTAAGGCACTGTACCAGTGTGTGGATGGACCCTACCGTCTGGTATCTATTAAGGCACTGTACCTTTGTGTGGGTGGACCCTACCGTCTGGTATCTATTAAGGCACTGTACCTTTGTGTGGATGGACCCTACCGTCTGGTATCTATTAAGGCACTGTACCTTTGTGTGGGTGGACCCTACCGTCTGGTATCTATTAAGGCACTGTACCAGTGTGTGGATGGACCCTACCGTCTGGTATCTATTAAGGCACTGTACCTTTGTGTGGGTGGACCCTACCGTCTGGTATCTATTAAGGCACTGTACCAGTGTGTCGTTGGGCCCCATAGTCTGGTATAAAATTGATTAATTTAGCTGCTTTTTTACATTCCCAGACTAAAACTTAAATTGAGAGTTGAAATAAAATGAATCAAAAGTTTGTTTTGTATTGATCTTTGTTTGCATTTCCCTTTAAATGCAAGAATTTAATTTAATCTTTAAATTGACTTGAAATTAATCTAAACATTTTTCTTTGGCTCTTTGTATGTTGTTTTTTTGGCTACTTTTAAATTGGATGGAGACATATTGACCAAAGTTCTATATCACTGCAGAACGATTATTAAATTCCCTTTGCAATAACTGATTAATAATAAAATAACTGTATTATTCCCTTCCCTGTGGATGAACCAAGAGAGGAAGAGTACCTTCAACACACAGATCCCAAAGGCTGTGAAGGAAGCTTACAGCAAGCTATTGGAAGTGTGCCCCGAATTCTTCTCCAGTGGGGGTACTTTGGCGGCTTTTGTCACTCAATCACGTAAGTCCCCCCCTGCGCCAGCTAGGTGCTTGTGCTCAATATTCACAGTGGAATCGGGGAGGCCTTTCAGCACCAGCTGTGATTTTGCAGGCTTGTTTGGCTGAGATTTCATTTGCGGTTTTGGTTTTTGGTTCTGATTTCACTGCCTCATTTGGCTCTGATTTCAGTGTGTTGCTTATTGTCACTTAGTTGCCCCCATCCTGAAGTATTTTAAATATTTATTTTAAAAGGCACATTCTCAAAAAAAAATTAAAGGATTGTGAGCGCTTTGTGCATGTGTGTGTGTGCGTGCGGATGTATCCGAATCCGAATACTGTATTCAGGAAAGCACGAATAATGCGATGGAAACAGATATTTCTTCTACCCGAAGTTGCTCGTTATTATTCGGATTCGGATTCGGAAAAAAAAAAGTCAGCTCCATGTCGAGTTCTCATAGCCTCTATCTAACGTTACAGGGAGGGAGGGGGGAGGGGGGTTACGCACGGCTGCTAGCTGTATCTGGAGCTCCGGCACACACACCAACAAACTTTGAGCCCCTGCGCCACAAAACGTTTAATAAATAAGTTCTGTGCGTCAGCCATTATGTTTCTTCAAATCGATTCACATCATTGTGGATGGCCATAAGATAAAAATGCCCATTCTGTTTGCAACATAGGACTTTGATTTCACTAACTAGTCGTTTCATTTACTACACATTATTGAAAAGTGTTCGCTATATTCTGTAGTCGCCCCCAACGAGGCAGCGCACAGCAGGCAGCGGGCTGAGAGCTGACCATTGCCGGCTATCACTCGAGGAAACTCTCACATTGAGGAGGAGGAGACGTCAGGTGCTGGAGCTAGCGAGACAAAAACCTGGTGTGGCAGTTGGATTTCTTTCAAACCCCTGCAACCTATACGTCAAAATGAAGCTTAGAACCTGTAGTTTTAGCTGTATGTGTTACTTTATTCCATTTTAAAAAATCCAGTCAAAATTTTTTACAAAACGTTTTACCTTGTATTTAAGTCAGTATTCATCCGTTTAAGATGCTGTATGTATCAGCCATAGGTCTTGGCTATCAAATGAACAAGAAATCCAGTCCAGATTTTCATGGTAGACTAACAGTTGCTGCCGAGGGAAAATATGAGGACATCAGATGGTTTGCAGTCTATCCAAACTTAGTTCAGTAGGGGGAAAAAAAATAAAACAGGCAAAAAAAGTTCATGTATTACTGTTATGTAATTACTATTGTAAAGTAGTAATTCACGTTTCCCAAGTGAACTGCAGTAACGTTAATACATCAAGAAACGCGAACGCAACATCATTGGAATTTAAGAATATTCCCTTCAACTGAAGGACATTTTTCTATATATCTTTACTGTAAATAGTTTCTATTTCCAATGCAAAACAGAATCTTTCGATATATATATTTTTCAGTTTCTGATTGTTCAATGTCCCCCCAGTTAAAGGGGGGGAGAGTTCAGACAGTTCATAAAACTTAGTTTAGTTAAAAATAAAAAAATTAAAAAGGAGAGAGATGAACAGTACAGTATGAGGATGTGGAAATATATTTCATTATGTATATGCCAATATTGAATCAATGTGATGCTTTGAAGGCACAACAATTGCATTGCCAATGAATATTAGGTTAGAAAATACAACGTTTGCCCGATTTAACATGACTTCTGGTATAAACCACGCCCACTTTGTGTTTTCTATCCGAATACAGATACAGATAATTTTGTTGGTTGAACAGATACAGATACAGATAATGACGTCTCTGCACACCCCTAGTGCACATACATGTGTGTGTCTGTGTGTTTTTGTGTGTCTGCACACATGTGTGCGTGTCTGTGTGTGTGTGTACAGAATTGGATCATAGGGTCAACATACCTCCCCATGCAGTCTGGTCTCCAACCTGCGGTCAGCCTATGGCAGCTGTGCATGAAGTGTGCTCCTCCAGTACAGTGACTGCTCAGTGAAAAAAAGCAGCCATTGGCTGAGTGTGCATTTGAAAGGGTTGTTTACTTGTCTGAAATTTTCGCCTGAATCAAGGATGGGAGAAGATCACTTAGCACTGTGCTAACCAAGTACTGAAATGAGGAAACTACTGGATAGAATGCCTGTGTGGGCCCTTTGCACAAACTGCATGATACTGAGCACACTGCTGTATTGCACGATACTAAGCGTACTACATTACCATGAGATGCTGAATGCACTGCATTAGTGAGATGCTGAGAGCACTGCTTTAGAATGAGATGCTGAGAGCACTGCTTTAGAATGAGATGCTGAGAGCACTGCAGTAGTGAGATGATTAGTGCACCATTAGTGCAATACTGAGCACACTGCAATATTGCGCGATACTGAGCATAATACATTACCATGAGATGCTTAGCGCACTGCATTAGAGATACTGAACACACTGCACTAGAGTGAGATGCTTAGCGCACTGCATAAGGCTGAGATGCTGAACACACTGCATTAGAGTGAGCCACTTAGTACACTGCATTAGAGTGAGATGCTTAGCGCACTGCATTAGTGAGATGCTGAACACTCTGAATTACAGTGAGATGCTGAGCGCTCTGCATTAGAGTGGGATTAGTAAATGCATTACATTAGAGCAAGATGTTGAGTGCACTGCATTAGAGATGCTGAGCACTGAATTACAGTGAGATGCTGAGTGCTCTGCATTAGAGTGGGATTAGTAAGTGCACTTCATTAGAGCAAGATGTTGAGTGCACTGCATTAGAGATGCTGAGCGCACTGCATTAAAGTGGGATTAGTAAGTGCACTGCATTAGAGCAAGATGTTGAGTGCACTGTATTAGAGCAAGATGTTGAGTACACTGCATTAAAGTGGGATAAGTAAGTGCACTGCATTAGAGCAAGATGTTGAGTGCACTTCATTAGAGCAAGATGTTGAGTGCACTGCATTAGAGCAAGATGTTGAGTCCACTGCATTAACGTGGTATTAGTAAGTGCACTGCATTAGAGCAAGATGTTGAGTGCACTGCATTAGAAATGCTGAGCACTCTGAATTACAGTGAGATGCTGAGCGCTCTGCATTAAAGTGGGATTAGTAAATACACTGCATTGGAGCAAGATGTTGAGTGCACTGCATTAGAGATGCTGAGCACTCTGAATTACAGTGAGATGCTGAGCGCTCTGCATTAGAGTGGGATTAGTAAGTGCACTGCATTAGAGCAAGATGTTGAGTGCACTGCATTAGAGATGCTGAGCGCACTGCATTAAAGTGTGATTAGTAAGTGCACTGCATTAGAGATGCTAAGCGGACTGCATTAAAGTGGGATTAGTAAGTGCACTGCATTAGAGCAAAATATTGAGTGCACTGCAATAGAGATGCTGAGTGCACAGCATTAGAGTGAGAGATACTGAGCGCCCTGCATTAGTTGAGTTGCTGTGCTGTTTGTACAGCCCTGTATTTTTGCCCCACCAGCTGCGGGGTGCGAAGTGGTTGCCATGGGAACAGGGGATTTCAATACCAAAGAGACTGTCACATCCAACGGACGGACCCTCCATGATTCCCATGCTGTGGTGACTGCACGCCGATCCCTGATGCGGTAGGCAGAGGGTGCTCTGGGACACCTGTTTAGCAGCACTTTAAACCTGTAACATCCACACCTGTAGAGCAGAGTTTTGAACTTGTAATATTCATACCTGTGTAGCAATGCTTTTGCTAACACGCATACCCCCCAGGTACCTGTTCAGACACCTCCTGCTGTTCTTCAGTAAGAATCGCGCCCTGGTAGAGAAGTCCATTTTCCAACAGGATGAGACCACCAAACTACTGAGCCTGAAGAGTCACATTTCACTTCACCTATACCTGAACCAACTTCCTAAAGGTGCCGCCCAGATCCCCTCTCACCTGTGAGTACCCCTGCACCTGCATAAACCACAGGTCTCCTCCCTGTATACTCTCACTTAAAAATGTTTTTTTTTTATTTACCAATGTTGCGAAGACAAGCGTTCCATTTTATCTAATTTATATTGTGTTTCAAGGTTTTAATCACTGGAAAATGTGACTTAGTTCCATTTAATGGTTGAATTTACCACCAGCGATAGCAAGAAACTGTTTGCTTATGCTTTCTCTTCTTTCACACACTGTTTGACTGGTCAGTCTGTAACTTTGAGGTTTTTTGAGTTTGTGTGTGTGTGTGTGCGTGCGCATGCACGTTCGTGCATGCGTGCATGTGTAACAGGCTGGTTTGTTAAACTTCCGTTGCTGTTTCTCCCTCCCCCGCAGCCGGCTGAACCCTCTGTCCATCGCGGCCTGGGAGGTGAACAACCAGATCGGCTTGCACGTCACCATCCAGGGCAAGGTCTTCTCCGTCTTCTCCTCGACCTTTGATCAGACCGCCACCAAAGTGGTGAGCATGTCAGCCAGCGACAAGCTGACCCAGTGGCAGGTGCTGGGCTTCCAGGGAGCCCTCCTCAGCCATTTCATTGAGCCCATTTACGTCAGCACCATTCTCGTAGGTCAGTGGGACACCTTTGCCCATCCATAGGCCTTTTGGGTGCACCTGGGTTGACCTTTGAACTCTGAACTTCTGTGCCTGCGTTTGATCGCAACTTGGAACTCCTCAGCCGCTAAATTGGGCGTGTGGGAGAAATGCATGGTTGAGAAAATGTTTGGATCATTTTGCAGAGCATTTTATGGTGGTGTTCTACAGGAAACATACCCAAGATCTACAGGAAGTACCCCCCCCCCCCAGTGTGTGTTTGTGTACGCGCGCGCAAAACGCGTGCATGTGTACATGTTTTGTATGCATGCTGTGTGTATTATTACGTGTGTTTGCTTGTTGCATGTGCATGCTGTGTGTATTGTGCGTGTTTGTGTGTTTCATGTGCATGTGTTTGTTTGGCAATTGCATGTGCGTGCATTGCACGTCTGTTGGTGTGTTGCTTGTGTGTTGTGTGGATTGTGTGTGTTCTGTATGCACTGTGCATATATTTGCATGTGTGTGTTGCTTGTGTGTGTGTGTTGCATATGTGGGTATTTGCATTGCGCTGCATGTTTGTATGTCGCATCTGTACATTCTGTGTGTGTATACATGCTGTGTGTGTGCCTTGTGTGTATTGCACGTGTATGTTTAAATGCTGCAGGTGTGCTTTGTGTGCATTGCACGTGTTTGTGTGTGTTGTGTGTTTCAGGCGATGCGTCCTGTAGTGACGTGCGTGGGGTGGAGATTGCAGTAAGTCAGCGTGTGGAAGGCATCACGTCCCGCCTGCCTATTTTCTACTGCGTGTACCGGCCACTGATCAGCCTGGTGCCCGCTGTCTGCCCCGAGAGCTCCACCTCGTCCTCCACAGGTTCTGCCCACCGCGCCCTCGCCATCAACTGGTGCCAAGGAGACGTGTCCCTGGAGGCCGTGGATGGGCTGGAGGGCCGGTCCGTCGAGGAGTAAGTTCAGAGTTTTGGGGATCTGATAAGGGCTCTTTAACCGCTTAGCGCAAACCCTCTAGTGGTCGGCACGCTGACGTGCCTAGATTGTTCAACTGAGCTGACGTTCATTGCTCCTGGCAACCAAAGTATGAGTTGAAAACAGAAACGCTTTGTTTTAGTTTCGTTAGTAGACTATACACAACAACTATGCCGAATACGGAGTTTCGCAGCGCCACCATTGTCGCTCTGGTCGTTCATTTAACACGCACCCCCTCCCTGCAGTCTCATCTCCAACTACACCCCCCACCCATGATGTAATGGACAATATTGTCTATCTGGGCATTCATACAAATATTCTTTCACCACTCAAAAATCATATTCCGTCATAGCAACAAGATAAACCCAACAATAGCCCTAAGATATGCCTGTACAGCAGTGAAAACGCTGCTCACTGAATAATGAAATAAACAAGACAAAGGTTTCTAAAATTATATCATGTCATACTACAGTCTGGGACTAAATATTGAAAAAATATACAACCTTACCATACGTTTTACGCGTAGAGAAGTCCCTTTTGAGACTGAATGGTCATATATTGTCTTGGACAATCCATTTGTAAAATATACGTGCATTTGCGACGCCTGGGTACCTTCCAAAATAGCTGTGCGTAATACCACACGTGTTGTTTACGGCCTTGTTGCCATTTTTAGTACAGTCTGGCTTGATTGACAATTCATTTATTCAGTAGGTGACAGTATACCCTTTCTAACGATATAACGTGTAAGTTTACTTTTGGAACAGCGTTAAATAGCTCAGTGTAACCAAAAGTTTTCTCATCATAGCATTCACTTACGCATTCACTCTGTGGTAGCAGTAAAAGACACTGCACCCAACAAAACGTTATCAATGATTTTCATAATTTCTTTGAAAATTATTATTATTGAGGACTTCTGAGCATAGCTAAGCCATATGTTTGCTGATAGCCCTAGCTGACATCGTTTTCTGGAGTAAGACAGAAGAGGAGGGAATCACAGCATTGATTTACTGTCTCAGTCTCTATCTACTGAACACAGATAGCATTTCATCACTGCTATGTAAGTATTACTGCTCAAAATATTTCGGTTATATACATTCTTTTTGAAACTGAGTGTCTTTAAATAGGTTAGTGGTATTTTATAATGGATATTTCACACTGCAATATAAGCATTCGTTGGTAGCTTAGTAGTTTTTGTGTTGCATGCACCACTTATGATGTAAGAGTTGGAACATTGCCAAAACGTGGTGGACAGTTGAATATTGTTTTCATGTCATCCATCCCCATACAAGAAAATATATTGTAGAGTACAGAAATACATACGAGACTTCATTATATAATGTTATATAATGTGGATATTTCACACTGTAATGTAAGCGTTAGATGGCAGGTTAATAGTTTTTGTGAAGCATGCAACAGTGATGACGTGAGAGTTGGAACATTGCCAAAACGTGGTGGACGGTTGAAAATTGTTTTCATGTTGTCTCATCCCCATACAAGAAAACATACGAGAGTACAGGGTATAGAAATACACACAAGTTAATTATTACACATTTAGGTACTGTACCGCATTGTGTGACGATATTTTTGCATTATT
Source organism: Anguilla rostrata (assembly GCF_018555375.3). Classification (NCBI taxonomy): domain Eukaryota; kingdom Metazoa; phylum Chordata; class Actinopteri; order Anguilliformes; family Anguillidae; genus Anguilla; species Anguilla rostrata. The sequence continues at coordinate 28,017,599 of NC_057939.1, read as the reverse complement.
TTTTCAATCTGATAGCAATGTTTCATCTTAAACCTTCATAAGGGGCTCATTTATATGCTTTATAATGGACAAAAAGCATTTTATTCAATTTTGGAGAGATTCTGGATATGTTTCTGCACCCCTGGATATTTTGGACCACTGTACTGATGAAAAGCTTGTAATACCCACTTGAAAATGATGCAACAGCGAGTTTCTTGAGTCAAAACAGTTGATTTGTTGTGAAATACGTGAACATGTTGTGATTTACAGCAATGCATAATTTAGACATTTTGGATAGATTTGAAGGCGCAGGGTACACTGCTTAGTTTTTGCTTCATAGATCTTTAGTAGTTTTACAAATCCACCCTCAGATTTTATGAACTTTTGATCAAGGACATGTATAGTTTAACCTGCTGTATATATGGGATCTCTCAGTATTTCATTGCATACTAAAAAAGAGCTAATTCATTTCATTCATTCATTCATTCATTGCTTTTTTGCCTGAAAATTGCATTTGTGGAACTTTATTTCTTCTTAAATTATGAATATAATACTAATATCACAATACTAGTATTGTAAATGGTACAAATGTCTTGCTTCATTTAAACCATTTTTCAAGTCTCTGTAGCTGGGTTTCATGGAGCCTAATATTCAGATTAAAATCGGTTTAAAAGCCCAAGCAGAATGAAAATGCTCCATATAAACACCTCAATCAGAATAAACAGGCCCAAACCGATTGAAATTTCAATCGGTTGCAGAGGGGTAGTTTAAACCTTTTCATAAACCGATGAAAAGAAAAATTGTACCATGTAAACGATGAAACTGATTATTTTCTGGCTGCGTTCTTCCTGCGCATGCCCACCGTCTTTACGTAAATGCGTGTTGGCGGCTTCCAAGCAGAACTTGTCAGGGTGGGTGCGGGAATGGGCCCAAACGCAGAGTAAAAAACCGAAAGTCCAAAAATGGGGAAAAACAAGACTTTAATAAATTAAAACACGGAACAAAGAGCTTCGCAGGGCGAAAATTACAAACAACAAAAACCTCAAAAATTCACAAGAAAACAAAAATGCAAAATCCAAAAACGAGGGAAAACAGGGCAAGTAGGGCACAGGCAGGCAAACAACAGGTAAACGGGAAACAGGCAGGAACAGGAACAAACAGGTCACCGAAACAAACAGGCAGGGAGGTAGCAAACCAAAGCAAGCACAGCAAAAGATTCCAGCGCCTGAGTCGGGGAGAGGGAGACTTAAATAGAAAGACACAGACGAGACACAGGAGGGCACGATGAACAATCAAGCCACAGAGAGGGAGGGGAACACGAGACAAAACACAACTAATAATTGAATAATGAGAACCAATAAAACAATTAACAGAACACAAAACCAAGGTACCGCCATCTGGCGGCCCAACAGAGAAACAACACAGGGGGAAGACACAGAAGACAACAGAACCCTGACAGTACCCCCCCCCCCCAAGGGACGGCTCCTGACGTCCCAGGAGGCCGACCCTGGGAGGGAGTGAACTGGAGGGCGGGGACAGGGAAACAGAACACAGGAAACTCGGGACAAAACTCAGGAACAGGAGACACAGGGCTGGGCAGGACCCGGGCGACAGGAGACACAGGGCTGGGCAGGACCCGGGCGACACGGGGAGACTCAGGGCTGGGCAGGACCCGGGCGACATGGGGAGACTCAGGGCTGGGCAGGACCCGGGCGACACGGGGGGAAACTCAGGGCCCGCACTTCCGGGCGACACGGGGGGAAACTCAGGGCCCGCACTCGGGCGACACGGGGGGAAACTCAGGGCCCGCACTCGGGCGACACGGGGGAAACTCAGGGCCCGCACTCGGGCGACACGGGGGAAACTCAGGGCCCGCACTCGGGCGACACGGGGAGACTCAGGGCCCGCACTCGGGCGACACGGGGGAGACTCAGGGCCCGCACTCGGGCGACACGGGGGAGACTCAGGGCCCGCACTCGGGCGACACGGGGGAGACTCAGGGCCCGCACTCGGGCGACACGGGGGAGACTCAGGACCCGCACTCGGGCGACACGGGGGAGACTCAGGGCCCGCACTCGGGCGACACGGGGGAAACTCAGGGCCCGCACATCGGGCGACTCGGGGGAAACTCAGGGCCCGCACATCGGGCGACTCGGGGGAAACTCAGGGCCCGCACATCGGGCGACTCGGGGGAAACTCAGGGCCCGCACATCGGGCGACACGGGGGAACTCAGGGCCCGCACTCGGGCGACTCGGGGGAACTCAGGGCCCGCACATCGGGCGACTCGGGGGAACTCAGGGCCCGCACATCGGGCGACTCGGGGGAACTCAGGGCCCGCACATCGGGCGACTCGGGGACTCAGAAAACCAGGGGGACTCAGGAAACCAGGGGGACTCAGGAAACCAGGGGGACTCAGGAAACCAGGGGGACTCAGGAAACCAGGGGGACTCAGACAGGGGCAAGGCAGACATACAGGACTGGACTGGGGCGAGGTAGACACAGGACTGGACTGGGGCCAGGTAGACAAAGGACAGCAACGAGACGGGGCACGACAACACTGGACTGGGTAGGGCAAGACTGAGAGGGAAACAACGGACTGACAGACACCGGCACAATAGGGAGACCTACAAAGACAGACACAGGGACAAGCAGGCGGGGAGGCACACGGCGACACCGACGGACACGCAAAGGGACAGGCAGACAGGGAAGGCGAGGGGGGAGCCCAAAAACTGACACAGGGTTTGACACAAGGGCAAACAAGACAAAAAACACGCGGAACGGCACACAGACAGACAGGCAGACAGGCGGGCAAACACGTTGGCCGATGGGCTGACGGCCTGGGGGGCAGACAAACAGGCCAACAAACTGGCTGACACACATACGGGTAGACCAACAGACAAACAGGCGGGCAGACAATTAGACAGGGGGGCCGGGGAACACACGGACACGCGGTTGGGAGGACGAACACCAAAGGGAGAATGGACACCAGGGGGAGCGACGAGACCGGGGGAGGGACGACCACTGGGGGGAGCGACGAGACCGGGGGAGGGACGACCACTGGGGGGAGCGACGAGACCGGGGGAGGGACGACCACTGGGGGGAGCGACGAGACCGGGGGAGGGACGACCACTGGGGGGAGGACGGACTCCGGGGGAGAGACGACCACTGGGGGGAGCGACGAGACCGGGGGAGGGGCGACCACTGGGGGGAGGACCGACACCAGGGGAGAGACGACCACTGGGGGGAGCGAAGACACCAGGGGAAGGACGAACACTGGAGGACGAGGGAACACTAGAGGACGAGGGAACACTGGAGCACGAGGGAACACTGGAGCACGAGGGAACATTGGAGCACGAGGGAACACTGGAGCACGAGGGCGCCGAAGCTACAGGGGGCGCCGAAGCTACAGGGGGCGCCAGAGCTACAGGGGGCGCCAGAGCACTGGGCAGGGCAGGAGCACTGGGCAGGGCAGGAGACAGGGACACAGACCCCAGCTGCAGGGAACCCGGCTGGGTCGGAGACAGGAACGTGGACCCCAGCCGTAGGGAACCCGGCTGGGCAGGAGGCCTCTCCTGGGCGGAACTCCCCCACGTAGTCCAGAAATGGGCGTGACCCCTGGCACGTATCAAATAGTTTGTCCGCCCACTGACTACTGGACAGGGGAGCCTGCCCAACGGCAGGACCAGGACCGGAAGCCTCCCCAGCCACCACCGGCTTGCTCCAGACCGGAGGCATGGCCAGCAAACAAAAACCCCGGAGGGAAAAAAAAAATGGGGGAAGAAGAAAAAAAAAACTCTGCTGGGTCCGGTACTGGCTGGAATCTTCTGTCAGGGTGGGTGCGGGAATGGGCCCAAACGCAGAGTAAAAAACGCAGAACCCTGACAGAACTGGACCACAGTGGAGAGTTTGTTTTTAATCTGAACTCTGATAGAATTGAACATTATTGGACGCCTAGACGTAGGGGTGGGCGACATGGCAAAAATATCATAGCACTTTTTTCATGCATGATCACGATTCTTTTTCATGTTGGTATTTAAGACTATTTTGCAAGTGAATGAACAGTGCAATCAAACTAATATCCCAATTTAAGAAAATATTGCCTTTCAAGGGAACAAAACTGAAAAGAAAAAGAATAACAGAGACCATTTGGGCCAAAGTACCAGATTTTAATCAAGTGCAATTCTGCAAAGTATTAACATTCAACAATGCTTTCTCTTGAGGTGATTAAAAAGGTTTGTCGTGTTTCCATCCGATGTGCGAGCATTTTCTTTGCAAATAATGGTGTTTTGCACTGTGTTGGTTTTTGAAAACCCAAACCAGTTCCATATCACAGACGTCGATTTTTTTTAGGGACTAACTCCTCTGTAGTGTCAGCCATGCCGCTATGTTGTCAAATAAACAAGCACAAAACCGTCCAGACCCACGGCGCACCTGTACTAACTACATAGCTAGCTAGAGTGAGAGCACATATTATCGACCACCCGGGGGGGGGGGGGGGGGGGACATGTATCGACCACCTTAATTAGGGGTCCAAGCAGCGAAGCTGGTGGAACCCTATTGTATCTGTTAGGATTATTCTTATTATTATTATTATTATTATTATTATTATTATTTTTCTCCGCTAAAAGTGTCTGAGGCTCAGCAACCATAAGTCCTGGAGTGACCAAATTTGACAGGTGGGTTCCTATGGGCCCCCACTACTCAGGCACTAAAAACCACGTACGTCGGCCAGATAGTGGCGCTATAACAAAGGGTTTTGCGTAAAAGGCCATAACTCCCACACCATAAGTCAGATCAACACAAAACTTCATCGACTTATGCATCTGAACGTGCTCTACAACTTTTCCATTGGCCCCACCTATGTCCGCCATATTGTTTGCCCGCCATTTAGACTTTTTAGTTGGGGCGTGGCAGTTTTCTCAGCAAAAATGTCTGAGGCTCAGCAGCCATAAGTTGTAGACCAACCAAATTTGGTAGGTGGGTTCCTATGGCCCCCCACTACTCAGGCACTAAAAATCACCTATGTCGGCCAGATGGTGGCGCTATAACAAAGGATCATACTTTAAAAGGTCATAACTCCCACATCGTAAGTGTGATCAACACAAAACTTCATCGACTGATGCATCTGAATGTGCTCTACAACTTTCCTATTGGAAGCACCTATGTCCGCCGTATGTTTTGCACATCATTTGGACTTTTTCATTAGGTGGGGTGCGGAAAAGCTGGAGCTCCAAATCTAAACGGTTACGACATCGAGTTAACTTCTTTACGGCAAGGGACAACCATGGCGACGCAAGTAATCCGACACAGTAGGGTCTAGTTTTTAGCAGTGAAAGCACGGTCTGACAGTGCCACCTAGCGTGCATGCTAGGATAGGCTACCCAAAGTTTTTCAGTAAAAGCTTTCTGAGAGGATGAATAATTACTTTTCTTTGGCATGGATCCATTTGAAGACAGTATCGGGTGAGTTCGTTAAGTCTTTAAATCTGTCATTATGGTGAGAAAAAGCTAAACCATTTTATTGGTAGTTTTTGAGTTTCTGTGCAAACACGCGAAAACACGCTGTTTTAATAAAACAATGGCGGTAATACATACATAGTCCGCTTCGTTCCGTTGCTACCATAACATAACAGACTATCTTGTGTCTACAGCTGCAGTTTCTCGCTGCAATTTCTAACATTGAATATTCACAAAAGACGCAATTTATACTGTACTCTGCCAATGTCTACATAAATAATACGCTACGGTAAAGCTTTGAGAGGATGAATCATTACTTTTCTTTGACATGGATCCATTTGAAGACAATAACAGGTGAGTTCGTTTACTCTTTAAATCCGCCATTATGCTGAAACAGCTAAACCATTTTATTTATGAGTTCTGAGTTTCTGTGCAAACGCGCGAAAACACGCTGGTATAATGAAATAATAACGGTAGCCTAATGCATATATAGTCCGCTTCGTTCCGTTGCTACCATAACATAACGACCTAGAGCTGCAGTTTCTCGCTGCAATTACTAATATTGAATATAAACAAAAGACGCAATTTATGCTGTAGTCTGCCAATGTCTAGATAAATAATACGGTCCGTTTGAAGACAATATCGGGTGAGTTCGTTTAGTCTTTAAATCCGTCATTATGCTGAGAGAAATCGTATTCTCAATTTAATCTCTAAATTGACTGTAAGCTTAGGGTTGTAACTATGTAGTTGTTTCGTAGGTGACTTAACTCGTCTTAACTATTGCTTGTATTTGTGCATGGACTGCGTTGTTGCTGTTCTTGTCTGTGTTAGTGTTAATCAGTGTAACCTACAGGGTTTAAATTGAACAATGCGGTTGTTCCCTGCACTTAGAACGGTAGGCTACTGCCCTCTAGGGTTTTCGACACACTTGTTCCTGGTTATGGTTATACATTTTGTTGTACATCGCTCTGGATAAGAGCTTCTGCCAAATGCCTGTAATGTAATGCAATATTCCGTAGCAACAAGATGAACCCGACATTAGCCCTAAAATATGCCAATACAGCAGTGAAAACGCTGCTAACTGAATGACGCAATAAGCGAGACTAACTTTTTTTTTTAAATTACCACGTCATTCTACAGTCAATATCTGGGACTACACATTGAATATATATACAATCTTACCATTTGTTTTACGCGTAGAGATGTCCCTTTTGCGAATGAGTGGCCATATATTGTCTTGGATAATCCGTTTGTGAAATGTCGGATTTTTTCAAAAATAGCTGTGCGTAATACCACACCTGTTGTGTACGGCGTTGTCGTTCTTCTTAGTCCAATTTGCCTTGATTGACAGTTCATTTATTCAGTAGGTGAGATTATAAGCTTTCTAACGATGTATAACATGTCTGATTTTTCTTTTGGAATAGCGTTTTATAGGTCAGCGTTACTAAAACTCTTCTCATCTGCCAATGTCTAAATAAATAAATTAAACGGTAGGCTTCTTTGCGAGCAGCACGCAATTGGCGAGTTGATTTTCAGTCTTTCTTCCGTTTTTTCTCAATGTAGTACTTACTTGAAATGTGTATTTATGTGTTATTCTATCTGCCTCTGAGGCGCTCTGAAATGTGCATTCTCTGCTAAACTGAGCAATGGATTGGAATATGTGTCTGGCGTAGTGTTGCACGGTTTACCAAAACTTCAGCACTTTCTCGGTACTTATAAAAAAAACATAAAAAAAAAAAAAAAAAAAACGGTTTCGTATTTGAATTTTCCAACGTTCGGTAGTTCTGCCTCAAATGTAAAAGCCAGGGAAATGTGTCTCCCGCATTACTGATTCAGAGGATGAAAAGTGTAGTTTGTCAGAATCTTTGCTAGATGGCAGTAGCAACTAAGGTTGGCAAGTGAGGTGACCTGCGCTTGTGCATTCACTTCCTGGATACAGCGCAAGCTTTGACTCAGTTCACTTCAGTAGCAATAGGTGTTCCAATTTGGAAATATTTTATTATAGATAGATGCTTTATTGTTATTAAAATATGCTGTTTTTAAATCTATTTAAAGGTGAAAGACCTGTTTTAAAGATTATTTACTTTACAACTGTTTAATTTTTTTAATATATTTAACATATTTTTCTATTGTTCAGTGTTGTAACACTATAGGCCTATGCATATTAATATGTTGAAGAGACTTCAACTTACAGGTTGTTAATGAACCAGGTTGTAAATAAACCATGAATTAGAAAATGAGGTCAACCCTTGTGGACATTATGTTTCTGATCTATTAAGGTAATTTCAGTATCGTTAGGTACCGAGTATGGAATTAGCACCGTTTAAGTTTCAAGTATCATTTCAGTATTGAGTATCGTAATACTAAACCTGGTACCAGTATCAAAGTCAAAATTTCGGTATCGTGGCAACTCTAGTGTGACACCTTTTTCAGTTGCGGCGCAGAAACACTGCAGCTGTGCATGCACACCGGACCATCTAAGTGTTATGACATGCCATATAAGTGTTACGACATAGTAAAGGCCTTGACGGGAAGCGGCCAGGACACATCCATGGCGACGTAACTAAGTCATCCGACAGCGTCTCTTAGCTCAAAATTGGCCATAAGTCATCAATATATCATACGATCATCATGATATTCAGTAGATATGTTGGGTGAAGGCGTATGATCGTGAGGACAAAGCCATTTAAAAATCGCTCCATAGGGGGCGCGATGCTGCCACTGCTTGGACCCCTTCCAACGCCGCTTGCGGCTTTAATTGGTAGTGTATTTACTTCATATTTATTAGAGAACTGGACATTGTTACCTATTAAAATGTAAGTCGTAAAAATACACATAATAAACTTTCTAAATGTAAAAAACCAACTTCATACATATACATGTAGTTATATTAATACAGTCTTATTTACAGTATCAACTTTAAGACAAACAACACACTCAGAATTATCTCATCGCGACCCATTAAAAGCAATGGCGCAAACGTTACTTAATAATTTCAAACTATTTTCCTAACGGCTATTTTGCGTCCTGCGACTTGGTGAATATGTACGGATTACTAGACGTGCTGATAGCGACGTCATATTAATCTCAAATACGGAAGATAGGACACTTTTATGTCAAGTTCCATTCATTTATATAGGGTTGTGGATACACGTCCCCTTAGCAACCAAAAGCTAGCGCTGGACCACCTCTGACTTATTTGCCGGCACAGAAGAAATTGTGAAAGTACTGAAAACATAGATTTTAGTTTTGGCTGAGAAAACAACGTTGGATGCCTTGTATGAGCGTTGTCAGTGCAACTGATAGAATGTGAAGTTTCACTGTAGCCCGATACTCCCGATCTCTCTGGAAATAATGACCTATACAAACAAGTCCATGAAAATATGAACAAAGCCGGGATAGACCGAAGCCTTGAACAAATTAAAAACCGCGGAAAACTTTGAAAACCACCTATTACAAGGCTAAATCCCACAACAACAAAAGTGGATCAGACCCACCAACTTCCCTTTTTACGATGTATTCATCACTTTTGCGCATGTCACACAGCTGTTCCGATTAAATGCGTCGGCGCATGTAAACACCAGACCGTATTAGATCACATCCCATGTAAACAGTTGACACAAAATCTTCAATCGGAATGATTTCAATCAGAATGAAAAAGTGTGCATGTAACCGCAGCTTGTAATGCTCACATCTAGAGTTATAAAGCTCTAAATAGAGTACCAACCTAAATGGGCAAGGATTGGCCAGATTTGGCATGTGTGCAAGGGGTTGTGTGCAAAGTACTCTGAAGAAAGGGTGGGCTAAACAGTTCAAAACTCTTATCAAAGCATTTGTATTCGTAGATTACATTTGTGCCCATTCAATGAGGATACATTAGAGGCTTACTATGTAGGACTTTTTACTTGAAAATGTTGTTAAATAACTAGGCTAAGACATCTATGATGCACTGACAATCTCATACTTTTGCCAAATTTGTGCAAATTTTATCTGTGTTTGTTATTCTACAATGTGTTCGGGATGTTGCGGGGCGTGGCACTCTTTTCGGTGTGGGGAGGGGTGCGCCTGGCTACAGAGCCTGTAGTTTGTGATAGTTATTTGCTGCAGTGGCAGATAAGTCTAGGTACCACAAAGCAAAAAGACAAGCCAACAGGGCTCGTTCAAAAACTAGAGTCATCCTTGGAATTGCTTGTGCTCTGTGGCGTCACTAAGGGGATGAAAAGCGACACAGAGTTGGCCTGTTTTCTGTTGGACCTGTAATTATCGTTACTTTTAGATAGTTACGTTACGCAGCTAGATACCAAGGTTGAGTAGCTTTCGTATTGAATTCTGCTCTCCCGTCAAGATGTCCTTCCCCCCATGGGAACTGCTGTTACTGTTTATAGTTACAACTAGCTCGGTAATTCACCTGCATTTATATCAATCAGGGGAACTGAATTCGATACAGCATGCATGCTATTTAACTACATATAGCCAACTTCACTAACAAAGCTAAAAAATTATTCTAATCAATGGCTTAGTAAACATTCTATTCATAAGTTGTTACTTTCATTGTGGTATTGAAAATTATGCTAAATCAATATTTGCTAAACGTTCAACGTATTATTTATAACTATACATCAGAAATTTAACAGTGTAATATGAGATTAGATTACATTTTATTTGGCAGACATTTTTATCTAAAGTGACACACAATAACCGCATACTTTTGCTGGAACAACTACAGAACACAGGTCAGATAAGGTAGCTACAATAGCGTTCCACGGCGGCAACGTCACTGGTGACATCATATTTCTACTAGCGGAACGGAAGTCAGACGTGGAAATGCGCTTTTTTGTTTAGCGCCTATTGTCATAATGGCTGTACTACCAACTTCCAACCTAAATGCTAATATAAATATAAATTAAAATGATTTTAACACCCGATGAGGTACCAGGGCCACAATGTACTGCTGAGTTTCATAGTGTTGTGCCATCCTGAAGCAACACTTTGGTGACCTGTCGTATTCTTGCATGCCTCCAGCTGACTTATATAACACTCTGCCTAAAGCCCATGAAAGTCCTGTTGATTACTGGGTGCGCCCGAATAAAGCGGCTGACATAGCGGACCAGTGCCTTCAACGTCAGGGGAGGAGAATGGAAAACCTGAACAAGGAAGTAGCGTACACCAGATGTAACCCCTCGTTCCCGACCGACGCTACTCTGGCAGAAATCACAGGCAGACAGGATGGAATGGGTTCACAGCGCGTGTTTTATTAGCACTGGCAATAAAACAGCTTAAGTAGGTTGTCAATATATACAGTACAATAATGTAGCACGTCTCCGGCTCCTGTGCATGAAAATAGAACACAGTCACTGTATTGTCTAACTTTCTTGCGACGGCCATTTCACGCCTCATTAACTGCAAGGGAGAATTCTCGTGCCATGTCTGGCTTTCTTTTTCTTGAGAAACGCTGCACCTGGAAATAAGGGAACAATCTATCAGTGATCAGATACAGGATGGCATCAGCCCCTCAGTTTTTCCTGATTATATAATATCCTCTGATTACACAAATTTCCCCTCAAAACACATCCCACTTGAAGACGGATATAAATAGGCTTGTATACAGCGGTAACAGCCAGAATCCTCAACTTCACGTCAGTTTAGATATGTTAAATATTCTCTAACACTTCCCATTGAATCTCAAAATTATATTCCCTATTTTTTATTGAAAAAAACTTTGGGCCCATTTTCATCTGTACAATGACAGTCAACACCATACAAAACAAAAAATCCATATTTTTACATAATTCGACATCATTAAAAATGTAATTTATGTAGGCTTGATATGTTGGGGAGTAAAGTAAATGTGGTTTATTAACACATTGGCATGATTGTTGGATACTGTGTACTGATAGATCTGTGGAACCAGAGGCTATTTTGTACACCTCTAGGCCCCTCTTACGCTACTCATGCATAAACTGTGCTAGCTAACAATATCATTATTTAGGCCTACTAGAAGATCTTTGTCTAATAAAACAGTAGGTGTAAGATTAACTTACCTGCTCTGAATGATATCTTGCAGGGATGGAATCAGGGTGATCATCAGTTGGTCCATTGCCTCCAACAAAATGTTTTGTGCAAATGAACATGCTTTTATTCACCTTTTCCACACTCAGTTGCACTTTTGGATGGCCACAAGCCCTAATCCAACGCTGACACTTCTCCAGTTGCATCTTGGGTTTAGGGAAGCTTATAAATCCTACACCCGCCATAAATGGTCGGTCTGTGTACCGAATGTCGCTATTGCATGTCGCATAACAGCAATGTTTAATATAAACCATGATTTCTTACAAAATTTCTTACTGAAAGTCTGTAACTTTACCGATTCTGACACCTTCTCCATAGACGTGTGTACTAATGTGACTGCTTTGTTGTCTGACTTCCGGTTATTGAGCGTCACCGGAAGTTACGCTGAAGAGCTGAAAATGAGCTCTGCCGCGGAGCGCTATTCACATAAACTACCAGTTATCCGTTGGCATGAACGTACTTATTATGGTGCATTTGAAAAAATAAAGAAGCTAATATTTGGATAGGCTACGGATAACTTCATGACAAAGTCATTCACTTTACAAGTGTATTAGCTAGCTATGATAGACCTATGGCCTGCTAATGTTACTTATTCCACGCAGGATTTCGTGTTTACATCCCAATTGTAACTAAATGTCCGGAATAGCTAAATTCCAAAGGAGGACAAACACATAATAGCTTCAACAGCACTACGGATTATCTACCTTATGATTTTCTCACACACTGATGGGTGCACTCAACACAGCCTATTTACTGTTGACCGTCTATTTAATCATTCGTGTTGCAAAAAATTCTTTAAAAATCTGACCACCTCACCTCTTTGCTTTACATTTTGCTTGTAGCGCTCAAGGGTGTGTCCTCAACGGAGGTGTGGGTGGGGTTGAGGAGACTTATTTGATGACAAACACAGTCTTGAAGGGCTGCCGAATCCTACATAGTATACCTTTAAACACATATGTGGACATACACATCAATCACTCAATAAGTCACTTAATTTTAATATGGCATAATGCCACATAGATATCCTTAAAATCATGTACAAAATTGAACTTGACAACAGGGTATACACAATATATCGCCCACCCCTAGTTATGGCAGACATTTATTTTAGCAGCTGGTTTTATGAGCTTTTTCCTGCCCTAAGGAACTGTACAAAGAACCAAATGTTAAACATTTTGAGGGGATGTAGTGGGTTTCACTTAGAGGGAATGTAGTTTGATTCACTGAGTAGATTTAGTGAGATTAACTTTGAGTGGATTTAGTGAGATTCCCTTTGAGGTGATGCAGTTTGGTTCACTCTGACAGGATGTGGTTTGGTTCACTTAGTTTTGTTATGGAGATTATGTTGCGTTTGTGTCTCCAGCTGACTTTTGCAGAGCTCTCAGTTGCATGTAAAGGCTTTGCTTGTGGCTTGCTTGCTTACTATCATGGCACAGGAAGTGAGTCTGTTTCCTGCTCTGTTCAGAAAGTACAGTCACTATATTGTTCAAAGCTAACAGCTAAGTGCAAAGTGCAACCTTATCTCACCACACATACACATAAACACGCACACATGCCACATGCATGCACGTCATAGTTTTGATGTCGTTGTTTTGATTATTGCCTTTGAGAGACGGACTATATATTTTGATCTGCCTCCTCTCTAGCCCTGTTTTCCCTTCCTCAAACATTAAAGAAACATCCTTGGGGCAATTAGAATCATGCTGAGGGTCTTGCAAATGTATACAGACCTGGGGTGTCCTGGAGTTTTTCTCTCTTTTGAAATTTTTAGTACTTTATTACTTGAGAGGGCACAAACTGTTGGGGGTCAGAGACCCAGCGTGACCACAGAATGCCAAAAGGATCATTTTCTTTTTGATTTTAAATTTGAAAGCAATCTGTAACATTTAATTGAAATCATTGTTTGAAAATTTGAATGTCTATATACATAATGGTTATTGAGGCCTGATAGATGAAATCTACATTCTCTGAAGTAGTTCCAGTATCAAGCGGAAATCAATGCATAAATGAGAAAGTCTGTCAGCAGGTCACTTTAAAATGTGAATTACCGAAATGAAAACATAGGCGAGAATGTCCTGTCGGAAGTGGCGGAAGCTGAGTAGACTCAACCAATCACAGTAAACAGAACACATGGAAAACACCACATGGGTACTGATGGCGTAGTCGTATTTTGACAGACTCCAGGGTGTTTCCTGCATTAAAATATCTTGGACGGGCCGCCTCAGAATTTTCTCAAGCCACCTAAGCCATCTGTAGGAGAAATTGCGCAAAAAACACCCATAAAACAATTAGAAATTCTCTGTGCATTTTTTGGTGCAATGAACAATACTTTTAGGTTTTGACTGCCTTTAAGTTACAGTTGAGGCCAACAGTTTACATACACCTAGGTTAAAGATATTCAAACTCACTTTTTCACAACTCTGCACATTTCATGTTACCATACCCTAATTGACTTGCCAAAAGAAATGTATCTACTTTGTTCACATCAAAAGTTTACATACACCAAGTTGACTGTCTCTTTAAACAGTCTGGAAGATTCCAGAAATTGATGTAATGACTTTTTAGAAGCTTCTGATTGGCCAATTGTCATAATTAGGAGTTAGTTGGGAGTTAATTGGCACCTGCAGCTGTATTTAAGGGCCTACCTTTAGAGCCACTGCCTTTTTGCCCTTGATACCATGGGGAAATCCAAGCGACTCAGCCAAGACCTCAGAAAGAAAATTGTGGACCTCCACAAGTCCTTAGGAGCCATTTACAAACAACAGAAGGTACCATGAGCATCTGTACAAGCAATTGTGTGTAGATATAAAAACCTTGGGACAACACATACTAGGGCTGGGCGATATATCGTAGCGATAATTATCGCATGCAATAGCGGTCATCGCCACTGTATGGTGTATCACCTTTCTTTTGTCTTCTTCTTTTTAATTATACCTGAAGCGTTACTAAACAACTAAAGAGGCTGTGTAAAATGCTTCCGGAGAAAAACGGAACCGCTGTTACCTACTGGGTGTTGACAGCCAATCAGCAGCAAGGTCGCACTGCAGCTTGGTGGGGCGCAAAACTTCCCTTTAAACTAATCATTGATCTCAACCTGTTTTCATTAATTTTCCTTTATTTTCAAGCTTGCCAACGATAGGATTAATCAAATGGCAAGTAACCTAACACACAGCGTCTTCATACCGTGATAGGGGGATTAAATCATCAATTCAATTTATCCGTTAAAAATCCATTTTAATCTCCAAATATTCTACACTTAACAAACTAGATACACCAGTCTGTTATCTACCGTGTTAGCTTTCAGAATAACCAGCAAAAACAAAACCTGCACTTCAAAATTGTTTACAATCTACGCATTGCAAATATTTGCCATGAATACGAGTGCGGAGATAGAAGTGCATGTATCCACAAATAATGTTGATTAAAAATGTGCACAATTTCGTACTGCAAATGAAAATAAATGTAGGCCATAAGTCCTAGGCTACTCGCTAAAACTGCTTATTTGGGGAGAGCTGGCTATATATGATAGTATTGAGTAGCCTATTTTGTGGATTAATTGCATTGATACTCAAGGAAAATCAGGGGAAATTTCCGTTACTGCTAATGATTAAAACTGTTTTTTTTTTTAAATCGCATGTATCATTTAATCTCCCTAACACAATGCAAAGAAGCTGTGTGTCACTTTCCAATTGATTAGTCAGATGGACTGCTTGCATGCTTGCTAATCACTGAAAATTAATTAAAGCAGTTTGAGATCATTAGTTTAATGATTAGTTTTAATGATTAGTGAGAATGATTAGTTTAAAGAAAAGTTTTGCGCCCCACCAACTTTCAGCTCACCACTTGCCACGCAATAGGTGACGTTTTTTCTCTGGAAAGCGTTTCACGCAGCCTCCAAAAGCGTGGTTGTTTGCTATCGCTTCAGGTATAATTAATATAAGAGAAAAAGACAAAAAGAAAGGTGGTATGCCACACGGTGGCAGCGACCATTATTGCATGCAATAATTACATTACATTACATTACATTCATTTGGCAGACGCTTTTATCCAAAGCGACGTACAAAAAGTGAATTTCATGGTCGTAATTATCACTGCGATATATCGTTCAACCCTAACACAGACACTGCATCGTTCAGAAATGAGGCACAAATTCACTCCCAGGGCTGAACGAACTGTGGTCCAAGAGGTTCAACTGAACCTCAAGACAACAACAAAAGAACTGGTCAAGGAGTTGGAGGCATCAGGTACCAAAGTATCTACATCGACCATTAAGAGAATCCTACATCACCATGACCTGAAAGTCCATCGCGCATGGAAGAAGCCCCTACTCCAAGACCGGGATAAAAAAAGCCAGAATGAAGTTTGCAGGTGATCACCTGGACAAAGACCTAGCCTTTTGGAGGAGTGTTCTCTGGTCTGATGAAACAAAAATCTAACTTTGGCCATAATGATCAGCTCTATATATGGTGGAAAAAGGGTGAGGCTTTTAATCCAAAGGACACCATCCCAACTGTGAAGCTTGGGGTTGGCAGCATCATGTTGTGGGGGTGTTTTGCTGGAATAGGGACTGGTGCTCTTCAGAAAATAGATGGCATCATGAGGAAAAATGATTATCTAGAAATACTGAAGCAACACCTCAAGACATCAGCTAGAAAGTTCAAACTTGGCCCAACTGACGGGATAGGGAAGTTACAAAACAGGCCAAATAACCCCCAAATTAATATAGCTTGATGATCAGAAATAATTTCATATAATAAAGATGATTTCATGATGTGATCAGGAAATAGCCAACTGGCTGGGTGTTTGTCACTCAAGTTGCAGGTACCATGGATCCCATGACATTCCTCATTTTTTCTTTTGCCATTTTCACAGTTTTTTCCGTTTTTAGTGTTTTCCATGATTTTTCTGCAGTTTTGGATGGTAACTGTCAACCTTAACATAGCCTACAGTATTTTTGTATAGGCGTACGCATTTTAACAATAGCCTATTGTCAAATGCTGGGAGATACAAAGTGCAACAATAAATACTGACTTTGGAATGTGCTGGAATCAAGGATATTGTCCTTGTCAGTTGTTGTATTCAGAGGTTTGATATGTAAATGATGCCCTTTCCACTGTTTTGTGCGGGTAAAGTGAGCCTAAGCATTTCCCCTTCTCTTGATGCAAAGAAAGCAATATTCTTTTTTCTATTACAAAAAATTAAGAAACTCACAAAAAATGGGTTTTATTTCTGGAGCCTGGAGGCGCTACAATACTGCAACAACTCTTACAGTTAGTATTTGCTGTGCCCATTTTCTCCCAGAACTTGTCGCAGAACAGGATTACTAAGTAGGCCTACCGTTAGCTATTGATCATGAAATAGCTCTCAAGCTTAGACGTGAAATCAAAGCATTTCTTTATTCGGGTGCAATACCCAGAGTTTCAGACTGCTGTAGAGTCTAATGTTAGTGTACAGTAGCGCATTGTTACAACGTTATTACACATTGAATGATCTTCAGGTTTAACTATACAATGGTAAAGCCTAGGCTATGTTGCTTTTTTTGTTTTGTTTGGTGGTGTAATGTTACGACATGGCACAATCTGTTCTAACCGCCTCTAATCTAGCAGCAAGAAATGGTTTACATATGATGTACCTTACAGATATGAATTTTAATCTGGTTGTGAGTTGTACATTTTGATAAATGTTGATCGAACAGGTTGCTCTGCCTATCAACCAATTTGGCGACTGATAGTTGATATCTTTGATAATAATTGCTGAATTAAGTCAAATATATATATATTTTATATATTGGATAAGTCAGATGTTTAAACTGTTGATGGACTTGTGTTCCGTATTCAGAGTGCCGAATGGTGAACAAGGCTGTTAAGGCCACTGGATTCAGAACATTAAGGCATTTTATTTAATCCTCACTGTCCTGACACCACAGACATGCACAGACACACGCAAACACATACACACACACACCCGCACATGCACCCACACACACACAGGAATGTACACACTCAAACACTGCAGTCATGCACACTGCCATTGTGCTGGTCCACAGAGTCATGCTGTACTTTAGGTTCACACTGGGCTGTTGTTTGAGGAAGCACGGTGGTCATGTTGGGTGGGCTACTGGGGTAGGGGTTGCTGTCGGGGTGGGGAAGGTTTGGACCCTCGCTCTGTGGTGTTTCCTAATGGAGCGTTTGGTATTTTCCAGCTCTCCGTTTAAGAGTGGCCCCGCCTTGGCCAGCCGTCTGTGCAAAGCCGCTATGCTGAGCCGCTTCAACCTGGTAGCACAAGAAGCTCAGAGGCCCGACCTGCTGGCTGCTGTGTCTTACAGAGAGGCTAAGGTACCTGTGCACTGTAACTGTGTCTTTCAGAGAGGCTAAGGTACCGGTGCTTTGTAACTGTGTCTTACAGAGAGGCTAAGGTACCGGTGCATTGTAACTGTGTCTTACAGAGAGGCTAAGGTACCGGTGCACTGTAACTGTCTTACAGAGAGGCTAAGGTACCGGTGCATTGTAACTGTCTTACAGAGAGGCTAAGGTGCCTGTGCACTGTTAGTGTGTCTTACAGAGAGGCTAAGGTACCGGTGCACTGTAACTGTCTTACAGAGAGGTTATGGTACTGGTGTACTGTAACTGTGTGTTATAGAAGGTCTAAAATACCTGTGTGGCTTAACTTTGTCATACAGGATGACTAAGGTACCTATGCACTTTAACTTTTTCTTACTGAGAGGCTAAGGTACCTGTAAACTGCTATTGTGTCTTAGAGGCAGGCTAAGGTCCCTGTGCACTGAAACTGTGCCTTACAGTGAGGCTGAAGTCCCTGTGCACTGTAACTGTGTCTTAGAAGGAGGCTAAGGTCCCTGTGCGCTGTAACTGGGTCTTACAGTGAGACTAAGGTCCCTGTGCACTGTAACTGTGTCTTAGAGGGAGCCTAAGGTCCCTGTGCACTGTAACTGTGTCTTAAGCCGCGTTTCCACCAGAGACTGTAAAAAATATGGACAAAGCTACTGTGACGTCACCCATTGACTCTCCGTGGGTCTCTAAAACACGTTTTGAAGCTCAATGGCGGGCGCGGCCATGTTGTCGATTTGGAGCCAAAACCATAGAGTTAAGCGGTTCTGTGATTTTTACAATGTGATTGACAGTCCGGTGCGGAAAAACCCATCAACCTGAACGAACGATTGCAGAACGAACTTGAGGCTAGCTGACTGTCTGCCGTTATGTTTTAAAATATATTATCAAATGTTTACGGAGTTTAATTTCCATCTGTGACTGTACTGTGTCATGTAATCACGTTATATGTATGACATTAATAATACAATTATGTTCAGTTATCTTCAATTCATGTTTCTCAGCAAAACGAATATGCTTAGCTAGCATATCAGCTTGCCAGTGAGCTAGGTAGGCTATCTGTGGTTAGCTCACGCATTAGCAATATGAACCACAGGGGAAGAACATCAACTACACTGATGGTCAATCAATCAGAGATGTGTAGGCTACTGGTGATTTGACTATGCTAATTTTCGTAACTGTCTGGTAGACCTGCTGTTAACCAAGGAAGTTATCATCGTAGGTTTTCGCCACAGTCAGTTAATGAGCCAGTAACTGCTACTAGCTACTCCATCGCCGTTTGTGGTGTTCACTTGCTGGGTGACGCTAGCTGACCAATCGTTTGCAAGTCACTTTCTACCAAATAAAAATTAACACTATCAGCGGTGATTAACATCTACCAAGTATTTTAATAACTGATCTGCAGGCGGGTAAATATGACAACGTACTTTGTACAGCAAGTTTTCCACCTGGAGCATGAAGACAAAAATAATGTACATTGAATTTCTAATTATTATTAGGCTATTATATTTTTTTTCTTGTAAATCATCAAAACCAATGGAGGAAAGCCAATATACGCAAGGAGCCCCCAGGACCGATTCTGAGAACCACTGTCTTAAATGCTCTTGTCGGTCTCTTAAATGCTAAAAACATGTTCCTTTCTAAATGCCAGTCTTACAAAAATGGTTAATTTCGTTAAATTCTGTGTGTGTGATTTCATCGTGTGTTGTATGTTATTCAGCAAATAAACCTTAAGACTCTTAATTCGCTTTGTGAAACTGAAAATTTTGCAGTGTTTATCCCAAAATCGGGATTATAGGAGCTTTGTCACATGCGTGAAGCATGGCCCAGGTAGACATTTACGGAATGTACACGACTGACAAGCCGTCAAACACATTTGACAGATTGAATATTTGCCGGTTAGGGTTAGCTAGCTAGTCAAATGGCTTGGTAGCCAAAGTTGCGAACTGTTTTAGCATAGGCTACTGGACTACCAAATATAGCAAGCTGATTACGCTTTCTGCCAACTAATTATTTGGTTAAGTAGGCTAAAGGAAATAGTAAATGACTCGGCTACTGAAAAACTTCAGAGGAGGATTATTTTATGGTCGTCTAGTGCAGCTGTAAATAGCAGACGCCATAATGAAATCACTACGAAATGGGATGCCTGCATTTTCTGACTTCGCACAGGTGGACCGTAGTCGGAGCCGCAATGTCAAGGCCAAGAGGCGCCACCTCCCACCCAGTGACCATAGCCTGTAGCCCCTACTGTAGCTTAGTCCTCCGCAGTAATCAGGAAGTGACGCAAACTGTACCTCATTGGTCCACAACAAATATTATAACAGTGCCCAAATGACACAATAAATCATGAAATCGACCCATGGACAGTCATAAGACGAATAAAATACACATATTGTGACTATTTGTTCTCATGAGAAAAAATTATTGACTTTGTATTTTGACCGCATTTGTACCGTAGACTTACATGGAAACCGGATATGAAAACACCTATACTGGAGCCAACCGTAGTGGCGCTAGTGAGCAACCAGGAACAACAAGACCAGGAAATGAGCTTCAAAAACGAAGTCTGGTTTTGGCCGCTTGGTTTCCACCACTAAAAATACTTTTAGTCCCAGGAACTAACTACTTTTCAAGGAACTAAAAGGTTCCTTTAGCCCACTGTGTTTCCACCGCGGTCTAAAGTCCCGCAAAGATTAGGCAAATTAGCCCACTGACATATGAAAAAGCGACATTGTCATCGGTCCATCTGTCCTATGATTTCTTCTGTAACCCCATACTACCACCGAAGTAGCCTACATTATTTTCTAATAACCGGGGCAGCCCGGAGGGGTTTATTCCACTTATATACAACGGGTTACCAACAATGACTATATATGGTTACTTTTGTATTTATTGATTTTTTTAATCGATTTAATCACCTGAAATTGAAATATTCTTCCGCGGCCGTTAGGGCATATTTTACCGTTGTCAAGCAAAATTGTCGTTGGTAGTTGGACTTGGACCGTTGTTATGCAACAAATAGGATATAACAGGCCAACAGATTGTAACTGTTTTATATATCCTCTCAGACGCATTCATTATGTTTTTATGCGAACATTCACTTTCATGTCTTGACATCTTAGGTGACAGAATGCATTCACATTCCACAAATAACTGGCAACAACAGCAGAAAACATGCACACGTCGTAAACAATTTGCTGTTGAATTGATTACTTTTTCATTGTCAATTCCATATAGGCTAATCGCAAAATGACGAATAGAACGTAAACTCGGACTTGCGTGAAAATTTAAATTAGCAGTCGTACAGCCACCGTTTGCTTTCCTTCAAAGTTACTGCTAGCCGAGCAGCGAAGTGTGCCCTCCAGATGCGAACCATGCACCATAAATTAGTCCATAGTCTTCCTGGTATTTTTGTGGAATTGAAGAATGGCAGAGTAAAATTATGTCAGTCTGAAAAAGCAAAAGGGACGATTACTAGAATTAACCTGTTATTTTACCCTGACAAAAAGTGCGGAAGGTGATTTCCAGTTCGCTGTTACTGTATCACCAGTGTAAATTACGCAGAACTACCGCATACCTCACATAACTGTATCAAACGTTTTGAGTCAATTACAACGGGCTAACAAAGAAAATCCGGAAGAAAATATTCAGCAACCAAATTAAACCGTTTTGGTACGTGCTGTCCCAGCACGAATGCTTAACATTTCATAAAACGAATACTAAAGCAAGAAAAGAACAAAAGAGCATACACGTTATAATTCCAAGACGTTGGCAGGCTATAACCAAAAGTAGGCTACTGCGCCGCATAACATACAAGTTTGATTTCAAGTTATTATGAAAATAAATCGGTTTGCGGCGGCATATTTTTAAAAATGGCGGTTGAAATAAAACACTGCGAGTAGCCTAGTCGACCAATCAGAAATTTTCAGCGCTTGCGCCCCACCCCAAAAGTTCAGGTACTTTTGGAAAGTACTACCCCCCGAGCAGGGACATCATAATAAAGTCCCCGGTACTTAATTTAGACCCTAGTTCCTGCGGTCGAAACGCACTGAGTTCCTCAAAAGGTTCCTAGTTCCGGGGTAAAGTTCCTGCGGTGGAAACGCGGTTTTAGAGGGAGGCTAAGGTCCCAGTGCACTGTAACTGGGTCTTACAGTGAGGCTAAGGTCTCTGTGCACTGTAACTGTGTCTTAGAGGGAGGCTAAGGTCTCTGTGCACTGTAAATGTGTCTTACAGAGAAGCTAGGTTTCCTGTGCACTGTACCTGTTTATTATAACAAGGCTAAGGTACCTGTACCCTCTTACAGAGTGGCTAACATAGTTGTGAACTGTAGCTGTATAGTACTAATAATAAAACTAAAAAAAAAAATAATAATTATATACTTTAAAAAAGTACTTTTTATTTGTATCGTGAATTGCCTACCAATCGTTATCATTCACCTAAGAAATGTGTACCTTTTCCAAGCACAAAATTTGTAACATGCTACAAAGTGTGTGTGCATCAGAATCAGAATCAGAATCAGGTTTTATTGCCAAGTAGATTTACACATACAAGGAATTTGTTTTGGTCTGGTGATGCATAACAGTGAACATAAAATAAATAAAATGAAATAAAATAAAATAAAACATGCAATAACATAAATATAACATAAACACAGTGCAAACGGTAAACAGTAAACAATAAACAATAGTGCAAGGGGACAAAGTGTTAGAATAAGTACAGGTGCTTTCTGTTTGGTGTCCGTGGGGGTCAGGATAACAGACAGTGTCAGTGGGGGTCCCGGGCCTTGTTGATGAGGCCAGCTGCAGTCGGGAAAAAACTGTTCTTGTGTCGTGAGGTTTTGGTCCTGATGGACCGCAGCCTCCTGCCGGAGGGGAGTGTTTGAAAGAGTTTGTGTCCAGGGTGGGAGGGGTTGGCCACAATCTTTTCTGCCCGCCTCAGGGCCCTGGAGGTGTGCAGGTCCTGGAGGGATGGCAGGTTGCAGCCAATCACCCTCTCAGCAGCGCGAATGATACGCTGCAGTCTGCCCTTGTCCTTGGCAGTGGCAGCAGCGTACCAGATGGTGATGGAGGAGGTGAGGATGGACTCAATGATGGCAGTGTAGAAGTGCACCATCATTGGCATTGGCAGGTTGAACTTCTTCAGCTGCCGCAGGAAGTACATCCTCTGCTGAGCCTTCTTGGTGAGGGAGCTGATGTTCAGCTCCCACTTGAGGTCCTGGGTGATGATGGTGCCCAGGAAGCGGAAGGACTCCACAGTGTCGACTGGAGAGTCACACAGGGTGATGGGGGAGGGTGGGGCTGGGTTCCTTCTGAAGTCCACAACCATCTCCACTGTCTTTAGGGCGTTGAGCTCCAGGTTGTTATGGCTGCACCAGGACACCAGATGTTCAATCTCTCTCCTGTAGGCGGACTCATCTCCACCAGAGATGAGTCCAATGAGAGTGGAGTCGTCTGCAAACTTCAGGAGCTTGACTGACTGATGACTGGAGGTGCAGCTGTTTGTATACAGGGAGAAGAGTAGAGGGGAAAGGACGCAGCCTTGAGGGGAGCCGGTGCTGATGGTCCGGGAGTCGGGAGACGTGTTTCCCCAGCTTCACGTGCTGCTTCCTGTCAGACAGGAAGTCGGTGATCCACCTGCAGGTGCAGTCAGGCACGTGCAGCTGGGAGAGCTTGTCCTGTAGTAGAGCCGGGATGATGGTATTGAAGGTGGAGCTGAAGTCCACAAACAGGATCCTGGCGTAGGTTCCTGCAGTGTCCAGGTGCTGGAGGATGAAGTGGAGGGCCATGTTTATGGCATCGTCCACAGACCTGTTGGCTCTGTATGCGAACTGCAGGGGGTCCAAGAGTGAGTCCATAATGGTATTAAGGTGGGACAGTACAAGGCGCTCAAAAGACTTCATTACCACAGAGGTCAGGGCGACGGGTCTGTAGTCATTGAGTCCTGTGGTCCTTGTTTTTTTAGGGACGGGGATAATGGTGGAGGTCTTGAAGCAGCCTGGTACGTGGCATGTCTCCAGTGAGGTGTTAAAAATGTCTGTGAACACCAGAGACAGCTGATCGGCACAGTGCTTCAGGGTGGAGGGAGAGACAGAGTCTGGTCCAGCTGAGTTGTTTTCTGAGAACTGCTGTTGAAGTTTCTCAGAGTACAGTCGTTTAGCATCTCTCACTGCCTTGCTAAACCTGTATTTAGACTCTTTAAACCGGTCCTTGTCCCCACTCCTAAATGCTTCCTCCTTTGCCAGCCTTAGCTGTCTGTCATTGTTGTAACTAACCCTGGTGCGTGATGGTACACAGCTGTCCTCACAGAAGCTGATGAATGTACACAGCCTCTGTGTACTCATCCAGACTGTTGGTAGCAGTCCTGAAAACATCTCAGTCAGTACAGTCCAAGCACGTGCGAAGATCCTCTATAGCTTCACTGGTCCACTTCTTAGATGTCCTCACAACAGTTTTGCAGAGTTTTAATTTCTGCCTGTATGCAGGAATCAGGTGGACTATGACGTGGTCAGAGTGTCCCAGTGCAGCGCGGGGGACGGCGTGATAGACACGGTTGATTGTAGTGTAACAGTGATCTAAAGTGTTCTCCTCTCTGGTCGGGCATTTAATCAGCTGGCGGTATTTAGGCAGTTCGTGGCTGAGATTCCCTTTGTTAAAGTTGCCGAGGACAATAACGAAAGAGTCTGGGTTTGTCCGCTCCACACACAGTATCTGGTCGGCGAGCATACGCTGTGCCTCCTACGCGAGGGCTTGCGGTGGAATGTAAACACCGACCGGAATGAATGAAGCGAACTCGCGGGGGGAGTAGAAGGGTTTACAGTTAATGAAAAAAGTTTCCAGAACAGGAGAACAGTGCTGCATAATCACTGTAACATCTTTACACCAGCCACTGTTAGTATAAAAACAAATACCTCCACCTTTCATTTTGCCGGAGCGCTCTGTGTTGCGATCCGCTATGAATAGCTGAAAGCCTGCTAGCTGCAGCGCAGAGTCCGGTATCGATCCACACAGCCAAGTTTCCGTGAAGCACAAAACGGAAGATGAAGAAAAGTCTCTGTTCTTCTCCACCAGTAGCTGAAGTTCGTCCAGTTTATTGCACAGTGATCGCACGTTAGAGAGAAATATTCCCGGTAACGGAGTGCGTAGACCGCGTCTGCGGAGACGCACGAGCGCACCGGCATGTTTCCCTCTCCTCCGGCGTTTCACTGCGTGAACAAGGGTGTGACCAAAATGACCAGTAATTCCGCAGTTGGGATGAGAAACTTGGGAAATAAATCCACAGGAGTTGTTTCCCTGATATTCATGAGCTCTTCTCTGGTGAAAGAGTTCTGGATGCTATCGCAAAACACTGAATTTATAAACAAAACAAGGCAAAACAATGCTCACCAACACACCGAGGCAGCCATCCGCGGCGCCATCTGGACCCTGTAGAATCTATGTATCCCTGACTGCTGTGCTGAAATAAATCCCTCAATGTTCTGCCTTCATTGTTAAATCACCACTGGAAAAAGGCTTCAAAGCATGAAACTTACACAAGTGAAACCCTGTGTTTTCTTTTTCAGATGATGGCAAAGCCATACCAGGAGGCCAAGAACGTGCTCAAGTCCTACCTCTCACAGAAGGGCTATGGCTCTTGGCCAGTCAAATCCCCAGTCAGTGACCACTTCTGCATGTGAGGGGATCGCAACTACAGAGTGCCTGCTGTCTTGTTAGACTGGTCAGATCAGCAGAAACGTTAAACCTGCAGACGCTGCAGCCCCATCTGGGCTGGAGTTGGATAAACGCAATTTGTAACAGTCCTGTCATTTAACAAAAATTTGTGACTCTGGCATGTGACCAGCTTATGTATTGCATGTGAACTGAATAGCTATTGGAATCACACTTGGATCAAGTATTTGTTTGAAATAATTTAACTCTGGTTTAAAAACACCATTGAATGATAACGAGTTTTGGTGTGATTATTGGGGAAAATAGATGTTTTCTTTTAAAATGGTCAGTAATCCTCTGAAATTGTTTCCATTGGTTAAAGTATTTCAGATATGCATTTGATCCAGGTGTGGTTTTGATAGACTCGAGATTCTTCTGTTCTGTTCGGTCCGTGTCAGTCCCCGACAGAGACCGCTGTGAGAGAAGCCAAAAATCAAGGTTATGAAACTGTGTTCTGAGTTCATGCTGTTATTTTTATAAAACGCTTATGTCAAAATTTCCTGGCTTGTAAGCAATTGACTCTGTCATGATTAGTAATTACCACACAAGTTGCTTCTGCTCAGTTTGTTAGTGTGAAAAGATAAGTTTAGTTATTTAGAAAAATTTTGTTATTTGCAGTTCTTTGTGGTCTCCCTCAGTCTTTGAATTAGCACTTCAATATAAACGTACAATAAATCATATATTATAATTAAAATAAAATTTAGAAAAGCATTGTTTTCCTGTAAAGTTTGCCTTCTTGAAGCATTAAATGAAAAATATTGTGAAACACACTGCAGAATGATTGTCTTGTTTCAGTTATTCTGGTTTAAGAAAGAACTGTTTGTTTTGTATTATTTAACTGCAGTTGAGGCCAAAGGTTTACATACACCTAGTCTATTCAAACTCAGTTTTTCACAACTCTGCATATTTCATGTTACCATACATTTCTTTTGGCAAGTCAATTAAGGAATCTACTTTGCTCACATCAGAAGTAATTTTTAAACAATCGATTAGAGACAGATTTATTTCAGCTTTAATTCACTATATCAGAATTCCAGTAGGTCAAAAGTTTACATACACCAAGTTGACTGTCTCTGTAAACAGTCTGGAAGATTCAAGAAATTGATGTAATGACCTTTTAGGAGCTTCTGATTGGCCAATTGTCATAATTAGGAGTTAATTGGGAGTTAATAGGCAACTATGGCTGTATTTAAGGGCCTACCTTTAGAACCACTGCCTTTTTGCCCTTGCTACCACAGGAAAATCCAAGCAACTCAGCCAAGACCTCAGAAAAACAAATTGTGGACCTCCACAAGTCCGGTTCCTCATTAGGAGCAATTTCCAAAAAACTTAAGGTACCACGAGCATCTGTACAAACAATTGTATGCAAATATAAAAATCTTGGGACCACGCAGACACTGCATCATTCAGGAAGGAGACACAAATGAACTCCCAGGGCTGAACGAACTTTTGGTCTGAAAGGTTCAACTGAACCCCAAGGCAACAGCAAAGGAACTGGTCATGGAGTTAGAGGCACCAGGTACAGTGCCGACTGTGGCGTCCAATCCCGTGGAACAATGTACAATTGGCCCTAGCATCTCTCAGAAGCCGGAGGGTTTTGGTCGACCCGGGGAGACAGTGTCTCATCTTGCACCACTGACCCCTGCTGGTTGATTTGGTGCTTGTGGTTCCCCTGCTGAACTGCACAGGAGCTGTATTCCTACCCAACTTCCTGACCGTTGTGTGAAAACAAGTGGCAACATCATGTGCTTTGAAGGAAAACATGTTTAATGTGCTGTGCTGAACCTATAGTGGCAGTTGTGATAAGTGTAGTAGTCTGAGCACGATTGGAAATTGCACATTGGTCTCTCAGCGGTATGCACTTTTGAAGCACAGTGAAGGTTTTGGCCCAGAAATCTTTGCATTCCAATAGTGCAAATAGGATCTTCTCTCAATGGGCATGATGTTTGTCTCAGTTCGTGTTTTCATGAGAGATTTGTTGATGAAGTGATCACTGTGGTGCTTTCATGTTGCTGAAACTATTGCTTGTGACCCGAGTTTGCCTGGTTACAGGAAACGTTGGTTTCCTGTGCAAGTTATTTTGCAGTTCTTGCCTGATGGTGTGCTTGATTTAACTAGCTTTTGTGCTTTTATGTAGATCCACTCAGGCTACAGCTGGACTCCAGCGTTATGGAGACCCCCGCGTGGATATCGGCACCTGTTCCGATGATTGGTGGAGAGGAATCCCTCCCATGGTCACGTATGTGTGCTTGTGTGTACACACGTGTGTGTTCCTCAGGCTGGTTTTGTTGCTGTTTGGTTCAGTAATTGCATGTTTTGTGTTGTATTGAAAATGTGTATACATTTGCTAATGAACTTTAAAACAGCATAATTTTCACCAGTGGTTCTCAAACTCGGTCCTGGGGTCTTATCCAGAAAGGGCCAGTGTGGGTGCACACATCTTCATAAGAAAAATAAACAGCTTGCTAAAATTCTGGGAATCCAGTTGAGGTTGATATGAAAACCAGCATACATAGTGGTGCCACAGGACTGTGTTTGAGAACCACTGATTTACACTGATGTGGGTTTCAGGGCCTTTCCTGAAGCTTTTGTGCATCCTGATGATGTCATTGCTCATATTGGTGATGTCATTGCTCATACTGGTGAATAAATTATTCCCATGCAAACTGCGCCTGACCTGATTCTGATGAGCAGTTCTTGTGGTTCGTGCATGCGTGTGTGTGTGTGTGTGTACACACGTGCACTTGTGTTTGCATTAATGTGTGTGTGCATGCATGCATGCATATGTGAGTGCGTTGATTATTGTGTTGCCCCTTTACAAAAGCCAATGAAAGAAAAAAAATAATGTTCCTGTAATATCCTCTAAAGCCCCTTTCCCACTGTTGTGATTATTGGTTTTAATGTAGCCTATAAAAATATGTCTAGCTAAAAATTGACAGATTATTTTTTTCAAAAAATGTAGTAATGCAAGTGACCGTTCAATGAGTGCTTGGACTTCACTTTAAAAATTACAAAATAATTTCCATAAAACACCCATTCCCAAAGGGTTCAGATCTCTGAGGCTGTACTGAAATAAAATATATTAAAAATGTTGTTCTTGGTAAATAAAAAAATTAATTTGGCTTTTCTCATTTTAAAATCTTTTTAAATGGTCTGTGCTTGGTAACGCGTCCAGGTGACTCATCAAAGTTTCTGCCTGGAATGAAACTCTGAACCTGCCCTGCAGTGTGATTTCTTTCTGATATTTTAAAAATTTGTATAATGAAAATGAGGACTTGGAGAGGGTTAGTCATGTCCTAATATGTAAAAACCATAGAACTGAAAGAGGGTGTACTTCTCATCAATGTATAATGTCTTTAGCAGCAGACATGGTATACATGTAGTTTCTAAAGATTGTTAATAAAAGTTAAGGACAAAGTTGTGTGATGGTATTTTGTAGCAAGTCATGATGGTGCATCCAGACTGGAATAAATTTTTCATCGTTTGTGGGGGTGCGTATTAATACCAAAACCTTCCTCCATCACTCATCTGCCCCAATCTGAGGGCTGTGGTCATTACTGGGGAATACCCCTGTAGAGCATGCTCAGATTTCACCCGTGTAAAAGTTTACACAGCAATCATCTTCAAATGCTTATCACACTCACATCCAAAAAAGGAGGTTTGCAATATAAACATTTGACTGTTATGGTTTCCGTAACATCCTTAATGTAAAAAGCAAGAACACCCAATTATGAATTCTTAACATGTTTTTATTCCAGTGCTTCATCCCTGTCAATCTTGTCACAGTCAAAAGCAATGGTAAATAGGTTATAAATAAATAAATAAATAAATAAATAAACAGTTAATTATTTTGGTACTAGTAGAGCTTATGTTAAAACACATTCAAGGAGTAGCTTTCAGGAAAGAGTATTTCAAGAGAATATTTGGGGCATGTGTTGTCTCACAAGATAAAAACAAGCATTCCAACACTGCAGAACTCAACCCTGGAATTTTACTTTATCAATACAAAGCTAAAGTACTTAAAGTTCAGGAATAACAACAAAATAAAAACCAGTTATAAAAAATAAATACAAATTTTTAAAGACAGTGCAGTTAAAATCAACGGGGGCACATGTTATCCAGCCAGCAGTTTGGCATTTCCCTGTCAGTATCATGAATATGAACTCAAAATAAAAGTTAAAGTATTTCAAACAATCATTTGACCCAGGTGTTGTGTGTGTGCCTGTGTGCGTGCGTGTATGTGTATGTGTGTGCAGAACATTGATGTCCAAGGGAATGCTCTTTTCTGGTGATGAAATCAATGGTCCATAACTTCCTGAGATTAGGTTCTGGTTCTGGTTCTAGTGGAATGGACCTCTTTACTGGCTGTTCACCTGCTGTATCAGGCGTATAAGTTGCTCCCTGAAGTCCTGGAAGGGCATCTTTCGGTTCACCTCACAGGCAGACCTACCCGTAGGCTTGCTCGTCTGCTAGAGAGAGAAAGAGATGGAGAGACATGTGTTGGTTACTACAGTAACTGGTTGAGAGGAAGCTCATGAAAGGTTGTTTTTGTGCTGTGGCTTTTTGAGGGCTGTAGGTTTGCAGAAACAAATTTGCACACACTGACAGTAAGCAAGTCTATTACTGCAACAAGGCCTGATTCTATTAATCTTGAGTGTAGTTTGCAAATAATTAAAAAATATGTGTTCTGACCTTTTTTGAAATATAAAACACACATACACACACACTTTTTATAGTGTGAAGATGTACATGGTTTACCCCCTTCAGTCATCGAAATATACACTGTAGTGGGGGGGGGGGCATTTATACACACCATTGGTCCTGCCTCCAAAAACATGTAGAGGGCTTCGATGGTTTTCATGCCATCTCCCTGCTTCAGATCCTCACTGCATTTGTATGAGAGTGTGCGCAGTCCTTCTCGGAAGCTTTCCATAGCATCCCTGCGGCAGTGTTCCTGCAACGGAGAGAGCAAAAAACGATTCAGCACCACCAGAATGCCAGAATGCTCCTGTTTCCCTCAGAGCGGCCAGTGAGCGCCAGCACGTGCACCAGAGAGAAGTCGTGGGCCTTGAGGTTTTTCTCTCTTAGACTGAGATACGCATGGTATGTTTCCTGCGGCACTCTTCTGTTCCACAGAGTTTGCACGTGTGCTGGGCTGAACCAGCCTGTTTGCTGCTGCCGCCGCATGGTTGAAGTTACACCGTAACTGACTTTTTATAATGAACATATACACAAGAAAGAAAAGCAAAGCATACCTCTACATTTACAGGAGTGTACAGCTCCACAGCTTCTTTCTGAAATGAATAAGGAAATAAGTAAAAAATGTGGACACAAAAAAGTATATTTATACACACACACACACACACACAGGCAAGGGTATTACTTACGCAGCTTATGTCATTTAATTTCTTAAACCATATGGAGAGCTCTTTGATTGGCTTCCCTTGCAGGCAGGTTGACAGGGTGAGCAGCAAAATGGCAATCCCTGTGAGGCTCTTCATGGTGTATTCTGGAAGACTAGCTGTTCTCTTCTAGGCGTTGGGAGGGTCACCACTTGGTATTTGTGTTTCTAGAAGGGGAGCAGCCTGTATTTATACACCTGACAGTGGAAAAACAGTGGGATGGGCAGAACTAAAAGTTTAGGTATTACCTAACTGTTAGGTAGGGAGGAGCAAGAAATTTTTGAGGATGGTAAAATCCCTCTTCTGGCCGACTCAGATAGGGCTGTGAGGTTAAAGCGCTCACAGCGTCATCTTCCTGATTTCTCATAGGGAGGGGGGTGGGGGAAACTTTCCGCTCGGCCCAACATTGTCCCACTCTCATTGCACAGAATGCACACATTGTGAAAAAAACATGTGGTTGGTGTTCATCATGAACATTATGAAGCATTCCACTTTCTGACCTGGATGGTTTTTTAATGCATGTGAAATGCTTTTTTCATAGTGGTGAAAGGGCAACCACAGTGGTTCACTTTCGGACCCCGGACTGCTGTGTATCTTCCCCCCCCAAATCACAAAGTTCCTCTCTGTTACTGTTGGGCAGTTTACAGAAGTGTGCCACTTATCAGACCCCAAAAGGAAAACATAGGCTACTCTTTACAGTGCTGAAAGGCAGTCCTCAGGTTTTGATAAAGAGAGAGTTCTCTGTTACAAAATGGTGTTGTCACGATACCAAAATTTTGACTTCGATACCGATACCAGGTTTAGAATCACAATACTCGATACTGAAACAATACTTGAAACTTAAACGATACTGATTCGATACTTGGTACGTAACGATACTGAAATTACCTTAAAGAGCATCTTGCAGGTTACATTTTTTACGAAATGTATACTTAACCTTGTCTGAAAATGACCATTTGACAAGTTAATGCAGGATTGAATCATTTTTACAAAACATAGGCTAAGGGCACAAATTCAGAGGAACTAGTGGCCGTTTTGAGCAACGCCTTTTTTTTCCTCAACATCGCGTCATATTACGTAACAGAAGGGAGTGGCTCACTGGCTCTGCCTTAGCCCAATGTGCAGAAGTAGGTGGTAGTGAGTCTGAGCGGTCGTGATATAGTGAGTTGGTCTTTTTTTCAGTAGTTTTATATTGCATTTCACCGTGTATCATCATGGTAAATGATTGTGTTTGTGCAGGTTGCACAAACTCCATGTCACGGTACGGGGGTTAGGACCCAGGCGCAAAAAGTGGGGTGGGAGTGGGAAAAAACATGAAACTCAAAAATGTTGATACAAATAAAGACTTCACTAACAAAAAATAGAACAAACAAAGAGCCACGAGGGGCATATAACGAAAACAAAAAAAACAGAACTTCACAAGTACAGAAAGAAAACAGCAGAAGCACAAGCGGAGACAAAGGCAGAAACGCACAAGCAGGTCAAAAACACGGGCAGGTACATACGGTCAGAAACAAACACAAGGAACCAGCACCCGAGTCAAGGGGACAAAGAACTTAAATAGACAGGGGTAACAAGACACAGGTGAACTCAAAGAACAATCAAACCAGAAAAGGAGAGGATAACAAGACACAGGTGGGAACAATGATAGAATAACGAGACAATAATGGAAAACAATAATACAATTAACACGGGAAACCAATGAGGGAATGAACAGAAATACAAAAACTGAGAAGAGCCCCCAACTGGCGGCCCAAAAAGGAAAAAAAAGACAGAACCATGACACTCCAGCCTGTGAGGATATCGAGTACACAATGTTCCTAACAGGAAAATGAACGGTGCTAGCGTTTGTGCCTGGTGCGTTTTGTGCAGGTGAAGGGACTTCACTGCTGCATCTGCAAAAAACGCGGTCCATGTGGTGCTCATTTTAGACACCAACCCATGACATAACGGACAATATTGTCTATCTGGGCATTCATGAAAAATATTCTTTCACCACTCAAAAATCATATTCCATCATAGCAACAACATAAACCCGACAAGATACAGCAGTGAAAACGCTGCTCACTGAATAACGAAATAAACAATTTTGAAACATTTTACGAAATGATACCATGTCATTCTACAGTCAATATCTGTGACTAAATATTGAATAAATATACAACCTTACCATTGGTTTTACGCGTAGATGTGTTGCTTTTGAGACTGAGTGGTCATATATGGTCTTGGACAATCCGTTTGTGAAATATATGCACATTTGTGACGCCTGGGTACCTTCCAAAATAGCTGTGCGTAATACCACACGTGTTGATTACGGCGTTGTCGCCCTTTTTAGTACGGTCTGGCTTGATTGACAATTCATTTATTCAGTAGGCGACAGTCGGCCTATAAGCTTTCTGACGATGTATAACATGTCTATTTTTACTTTTGGAATAGTGTTTTATAGGTCAGCGTAACCAAACTTTTTCTCATCATCGCATTCACTTACGCATATTATGTAGCAGTAAAATACGCTGCACCTAACGAAACGTTGTCAACAATTTTTCGGAATTTCTTGGAACATACTATTATTATTAAGGTCACGAAAAACTAGTAGCGTCCTAGAAATGCGGTCCTAGGACTGTGGTCCTGAAACTGCAGCCTCCGCTACATGCTACTCTCTCAATCATAATAATGCGGCAGACACATTTCCCTGGCTTTTACATTCGACCTAAAAGTACTGAACGTCGGAAAATTCTAATACCAAACCATTGTTTTATTTTTTTTTAAGTACCGAAAAAGTAACAAAGTTTTGGTATGAGGTGCAACACTAGTTACAAAACATCATACTGGATCAGCATTATGTAAACCTTATGTTCTCCATAATACTGTGCAATCATGTTTGGTATTGTAGGAAAACCAATGTCATGCGGAATAAGTTGGTGTCTTTGCTGGTGTGGTACAGTGGGTGCTGACTAAAGATCTTGATGGGTCAGCGCAGAGTAATTCCACTCGCTACAGTGTTTAACCCAGTGGGATAGGCTTACAGAGATTGTGCAAGCAATCATTAATATACTCCCGTCCCTGTCCAAATATACTTTTGTTTTTTTTTTTCAATTTTAAGCATTATCTTTCCCAGAAAACACAAGCCCTGTTAACGTGCATATCCAATACAGTTTAAAGTCACAACTGTTAGTTTACACTCGTATTCACTTGTTTACATTCACCTACAATAGTTTATACCCATATACGATGGTTTACACTCATATCTGATAGTTTACACCCATATACGATGGTTTACACCTATATCTGATAGTTTACAACCATGTCCACAAGTGTGCCCTCACATCAGATATTATGCTGACGCGCTAGGTTGCTCAGCCTCAGCATAATAGTGGCATTACATACACATAAATTCACTGTGTGTTGACAATCTTTATAGTGTCTAACATTTCTTCTCTGTTTCTCTTTCCATGGGGCTCCCATCCCTTACCTCGCCCTCACCCTGAGTCCATGGGATTGCTCCAGCCCTGTCCCTCACTCCATGGTCATGGACTGCTTCAGCCCTGTTCCTCTCCTGCCCATTCCTTGACACAGCCTGGAGTTCCAGATCTATCACCCGGCTCCTCTAAACTGCATTATACTGAACGTAACAATTTGGTCTTCGAATATTCCTGTTGGCTATCACCTCAACTGTAAACCTGCTTAATTCATTTTATTTGCTTTGATACATCCCATGTAGCATTTCTGCTACATTCCATTCTCCATGCCAGTGGAGAATGGGCTCCCCCTCTATAGCTGGGTTCCTCTCAAGATTTCTTCCCAACGGGGAGTTTTTTCACACCACTCTTTAAGGGTTTCTCCCAACTGGGAGTTTTTTTTTTACCTCATGTACTTTCTAGTTGGGGGTTCAGGCCTGGTGTTTGCTCTGTTTGCTCTTTTTGCTCTGTCTCTTGTCTTGCTACTTTGTAAAGTGTCTTTGTGACAGTACTCTGTAAAAAGCTCTATACAAATAAAAATGAATTGAATTGAATATTACCCATTGCGTCACCCAGAATATGGAAGAGCTCATTTGGTCAGGGATCTGTGTTCCTTGCTATCCAGTGACCCCCTCAAGCTGCATATGAAAGGTCTCCATGTGACTCCACAGCTGGCGACGCCACGTGTTTCGGAGGGGAGGCGCAGACGTCTACGCAGTCCAGAATTGGCAGTGGGGTTCGCAGCATGAATGCAGCTGTGGTTCAAACGCCTGGCCATTCCAAACTGGGCTGGGAACTGAAGATTCCCAGCCCCATTTTGGGTACCAAATTTAAAGAAAAAATGAAAAGTAGAGCCTGGCAATCTGTGAACATGTTGCTTTATTTTTCCTCAAGTTAAAAAAAGGTGTTTCACCCCACACTTGGCCTTCATCAGATTTGATACAATGAAGAGAGCCTTAGTCTGCATAGGTAAAATAAAAAGGTAAAACAGGGTGGCGTTTTCATCTTGAGTTCACCTATACAAATTTAATATAGTGCCCAAAAGGAAAAGGTCTGGAGCACACAAATGCAAAATGAGCCCTTTATTGGTGCAATCCCAGGGTTCAACCATATTGAGGGTATAAATCCGAAATGGTTTTCTACGGAAAAGATGATTCACAATGTGTCCTCTAAAGGACGGGCTGATTTTTTCATTGCCTCAAAAAAGCAAAGAGGCAACAGAGCTATGATTTGCTTGAACATAATGATGTGCTATGGCATAATCAAAGTTTTTTGTTCCAATGGTTTGTGCTCTGAAATGAAAAACTTTCAGAGATCGTTTGAATTCTATTACAGTTTTAAAAAATATTTTATTATATACTTTTTACCAGTGTGTGGATACGTGAAATGTTTTGTGTTTGTAAAATTGGAGCATTGTGCACAATGACCACAAGGATTAAAAACCAAGGGGTTGGTTCAATAACCATGAGGAACTCATGGACAAGGCAATCACTCAAGTAATGAGAGTGCCTAATTTCAATTAGAGGAGGGATTAAGATAATTTTCTGCAAGGCTGAATCACTTTTAAGTACACTACATGGCCAAAAGTATGTGGACGCCTGACATCCATCATCTCATTCAAAATCATGGGCATTAATATGCAGTTGGTCCACCTTTTGCTGCTAGAACAACCTCCACTTAGGGCTGGCTCGCAGTTGGCTTTCCAATTGGATGTGGTTGAGGTCAGGGCTCTGTGCAGACCAGTGAAGTTCTTCCACCTTGTTCTCAAAAACCATATCTATATGTACCTTGCTATGTGCCCAAGGGGCATTGTCAAACTGTTGGGGAAGCACAGAATCGTCATGAAAGTGATTGTATGGTGCAGCATTATGATTTGTCTTCACTGGAACTAGGGGGCCTAGCCCAAAGCATGAAAAACTGCTCCAGACTAAGGGATGTCCAGATAATTTTGGTCATATAGTGTATATTCCCATGTTTTAAAATAATACACTTGGTATGTGAGAATTCTGTTGAAAAGAATTCAGTGGGTTTGAACTTTATACTGTCTGGCTAATTGGGATTTCCTATCTGTCTGCCTTTCTCTCTGACGACTGTGGAGATGTGTGTCATTGAAATGTTCGAAATGTTCCATTAATTATGTAGATTTAGACTGGAATTCTTTGTTGTTGCTGTAATTTCTGTGCGTTCTTGAAAATTGCTCTACAGGGATATTGCTGTTCAAATCCTTAGGGTGATTACTATTAGCCCTTAACAAGGTATTGCTATTCAACAGTTTACGATAGGTTGTGGTCTCAAGAGACTGGATGCTGTTGCTGTAATCTAGTGAAGGAGAGGTAATTGGTTGTACTGTAGCATTTAGGTAGTCATAAAAGTCTTTCAGTTCACTTGTAGTACCTTTCAATGTACATAGAATATAATTTGTGGATCTTTTCCATAAGTCAGTTTTACAATGAAAAGGATTTGCAGAATGATTTGCAAGTTTATCCTCCCAGAGGCCCATCAAAAGGCATGCACATGAAGGAGCAAAAGCACTACCCATAGCTGTGCCCTTAGATTGAAGGCAGTAGGCATCAGAACATTTGAAAAATTTATTTGAAAGAATAAATTCAGTAAGTGTTATTAAAAACTCTTCGGAAATTCTACACCAAGATAATGTGAGAGCGCTAATGTCATGGGGCATACAAGTCTGCCAAATAAATGTCTGCTAAATAAATGTAATGTAATGTAGTATATACATTTTATACATCCAACGTGACCAATAACTCATCTTGTTCTCAGCAACTATCTTTTAGATAAGATGAAAGATTCAAAACAAATTTTCTGATTAAAAAGACCTGAGTCAGGCTATGCTCAAGGTTTCTCCCCATTACCAGCTGGGGAATTTTTCCTTGCCACTGTCGCCCTAGGTGTGCTCAGGCTTGGATCTCTGCGAAGTCTGTAAAGCTGCTTTGTGGCAATGCCCTTTGTAAAAAGTGCAATACAAATAAAATTGAATTGAATTAAATAAATGTTAATAAATGTAATCTGTTCATATGTACAGGCTTTGGAAATATATCATCACTGTACAAGCTGCATTGGAGTTATGTGAAGTGAAACTTATTGCTTTAGATCAGGAACCCAGAGAGCAGGACTGCAGTGCACCCAAAATTTTTGAGGGAGCACAAACTCAAACGAGCAATATACAGGTGGTTTATGTCCACATTGCAAAAATTATTATTATTTGTTTTGACTTTGTTACTCGAGTGACAGTACTACACTTCCACCAGTAACAATACATGGTCAAATGGGAAAGGGGGGCATGGTTGTTGAGTTGCCAGAAGCAATTGCCGATCAGGAGCGGGGTCAAACAATTTGGAGGGGAGACCCAAGAGTACGCAATATCCTCCATTTCACACATAAACTGTCTGGGCCAATGGAAAACATACACTGAAGCTAAAATAAAATAAACTCCAGAATGTGATCAGTCCATTAATGGAAACTGTCGGAGGCTTGGAAATGGGACAAGTCAGACTTGCTCAGTTTAGTGAAGATGGAGATTTGAGCTCTGTGGCTTTGACAGGACCCCCAGCAGTCAGGTGATCAGTCTTACTATCCCTGGATTCCTGCATGCCAAACACGCTAGGCTTGAGCCTTTGGCATATTTTACTTAGAGCTTGTGGCTGAATTTCAATACTTCAGTTAGAAAAAAACTCTCCTGCCAAAAGAAAATTTTTAGAAACAAAATCCCAGTTTGCATATCTGCACTGGCATTTAAAAAAAAATGCTTTACTTAACCAAGGAACGTTCATTGACAACACGTTTATCTTTTCCAAGGATGCCCATGGAGAAAAAACAGGGGTAAAGCCTCTGGAGCAGCCTTTTGGGTTAAGGGCCTTGCTCAAGGGCCCAATGGCAATTTAGGATATTTTAGTGATCATCCCAGCTGAATTTCCCTAAATTCCAGTTGGCTAATTCTGTGCAGTGGACCACAATGCTTTTGACTACTATTCTTGTTGTGATTTGTGGCTATCTGTGCTTTTAATTGTCTGATTAATCTGTTTATTCAGTGTTTATGTCTTATTCTGTTTTATATGCGTGTTGTACATTAAATGATATTGATTTTGTCCAGCTGCATGAAAGCACCAGAGGTTTTTCATGAGGCTGGAGTCTGAGTAGTCAGAGTAGTGTGTGATGCTTTTAACTACTGAAGAAAGAAAACAGGAAGTTGGTTTTGGTGGGTTGCACTTACAAAAGGGAAAGGGGTTATGCTTCTTTGACAGTCAGTCAGATACCCCTTCACTCGAATTTAGGTTAGCTTTCCCTCAGACAGTATTGGTGAAAGCTTTTTTCTTTTTCTGAAAAGCTATGTGTGATGGAGCTGAAAGCAATGAGGGAAATAGATAGGAAACAAGTGTGTGTGTGCGTGTGCTTATATGTGTGCACATGTGCATGAGTGTGTGCTCGCCCACAGCCTGTGGGAAACAGAACAAGTAACAAGAAAATGGGCTTCAGTGGCCTTTTGGATGATGTGATCTGAGTCACAATCCTACTGAACAGGACTGGTCACTCATTGTGTGTGTGGGCAGGTATCTTTTTGTACTTTCTCATAAAGTTCCACTCATAACTGGGGGAGGTTGGTTATTGACAGAAGCCTTCATAAATGCTTATGTCAATAACTGCATATATTCATAAGGTATATTGTGTCACCGCTGATGCATCAAGTGACGTATCACATGTAACACATACCACCTGAATATTTGTGGCTATTGACATAAGAATTATAAAAATCATATATCGTGCAAATGAAAGTGTCATGTTGAGCATACGAAGGAGTCGTATTGGAAGTCATATTGCTTTTAGGAAGGACTGTTCATAGAAAGTGTTACCTAATTGTTGTTAACAATTCTGTTTTATTACAAATAATTAATCTTTACATTACATTACATTACATTACAGGCATTTAGCAGACGCTTTTATCCAGAGTGACATACACAACTTTTACATTATTTTCAGCATTCCCCTGAGCCTTAAGTTACATTACATTACATAAGTTATAGTGGAATGTGCATGTACATGTGCATGCGTGATGATGGTGGTGGCTTTAGGGCCATGTTGCTCAACAGTTGTTTCACCCTGTCTTGCAGCTTGAATGAAGTTTCAGTGAAAACACCCAGTCCTGTAAAAAAAAACAAGGAAATAAAACAGAATGACCTTACATTCACATAGCAGGTGAATTTGTGAAAAGTGGAAAAAACACATTGAAATGCAGATGGCAGAAATGCACACCGCTAAGTTAGGACTTGGCAGAGGGTATATCTCCTTTTCCTCAGCACTGGGAGTTTGGAGACTGAGTTTAAATGTTTTGTCCTGGCAGTGAAAGTGTGCTTGGGTTTGGCACTGACTGAGCGCTGGTTTTGCCAATTAAATTTCTGAACGCGCTACGCATGTCAAATAAAGAAAAAAAATCACACACTATTGGGAATTCAGTCACATTCAGCTTTTGGTTTAGTCTTGTTCACTAAACCTGTCTTCCATTAGAGACAAAAAACCTACCTGTTTAAACGGTGCTCACCTAGTGCTAATCTCTAAGCCAGTGGTTCTCAAAGTGGGGCCCGCAAAATAATTAGCTATAAATTATAAAATTGTGCTGTATCAAAAGTGCATATCTGCAGATGGGGACCATTTGCGCCAAGCTGCACAATAAAACAAGCATATTGTGTCCATTAAGTTACTCCCACGTTAGCTTTGGGCCAATAGAAACTCTGATGTGATTGTGACACATCACGTCAATCTGTCATGAATCACTCACTTCACTCAGGGCGCAACGAACTGTTCCTGCTGCTGCTTAACTTGGCTTATTAGCTAGCTAGCTAGCTGGCTAGCATGGAGAGATATTTGAGTCAGTCCACATCGTCAAGTGATTCTAAGCCCAAACTAGCTAAATTGAGAAAATATGACGACATATCGAGTTTGGTTTTATTGAGAACAGCGACGGGAGACCAAAATGCGTCATGTGTCTTCAGGTGCTAGCGAACGAAGCTATGAAGCCAGCCAAGTTAAAGCGACATCTGATTACAAAGCACCCTGAATATCAGGGCAAAACTAGTTAAAATACCAATTTCTGATATCATGAATTCAATTTTAACTAGTCAAAATTCCAATTGTTGATATCAGAAATAAAATTTTAACTAGTTGAAAATCCATTTATTGATATCATTAAATTAAATTTTGATATCCGTAATTAAATTTAAATTTTTGATATCAAAAATTGTATGTATGGGCTGTATGTCTTAGCAGTTGGTCAGCACTTGGAATTGGAACACCAGTGGGCATAAACTAAGCAAGGGGACCCCAGCCTTAGTCCTGGAGAACCACTGGCTGCATTTAATTTTTAACTTAAATACTATAATAAACCGATTTAATTGACCAATTGAGTGATGAATTTTAATTCTTTACTTCTTTCGTATGTCATTTTCTTTAGCGTTTATTTGCATTAGTTCATTTTCATTGAGTGCTTCAGTGATATATTTAGTCACATATACACGTTTGTCTGTGAATGTTGTTATTATCTCTGTATAAGAGCATCTGCTGAATTAATATATGATGTGATGCATAGCATAGGGGGACCCTGCTGCTTTACAATCAGTGTCTAATGTCATTATTAACAACAGATATAGTGTGCACACTTTTGGCATCAAACAAAAGAACATTATTGTGTTCATAGTCAGTTCAACTGTAGCTACTATACACTTTTAAACATAATGCTAAATTTTAAAAAAATCTATTGTGTTTTCACTTGCTAAAAACTGTTGAAAATGAAATCACTTCGTTTTCAAAAGAATTGAAATGTACAGTATATTCATTGGTTCTTCAGTGTAGGCTGCTCGAGTCTATCACTACCTCTTGCCCAAACTTGCTCTAGCAACAGCATCCGTCAGCTTCCTCCTGGGAGGGGTACAAGTTGAAGGTCTCTGATTTGCTCAGTTTCTGGTTAGGCCGCCCATGGTGTGGAAAAAGCAATCGCAGTGGTTATATGTGAAAGCGACCTAATTTTCCATGAGGGTATGTGGGAATCGTGACCTGCGGCAAATTGCCACGAAACGGAAACGGTCCAAACCGTCACAATGGCTTTTCTTGAGCATGGAAGGGGAGGGGAGGGTGCCGTTCCGGGCATCAGGTTGAAATGCAAATACCACCTCCTGTTAGAAAAGAAGCGTACTCATTGCTTTGACCAGCAGGCTTATCAGTTAATTAATAAATTTATTAAATAAATGTTGGTAGGCTAATATCATGTATACACAGGAAAGCTTGTAAATTTAGGCAGGAGAATGGTTGGAAGTTGTTGGGTTGCTTTCCAATGAAGAGGTAGGACACCTGTTATGCAACTCTCTCTGCCAGTGAATCTGGGGATTCCCCCTGATGTGTGCCGTGTGATCTGGGAACCCCGTTCACTACCTTCTTATCTGTAATGCTGAAACGGATTCAGTGACGTGAGCTGCTATTCATACGAGCCAGCCGTTGGTCAGCCTTGGTCATGCATAACACCTTTCCGCTGTGCATGTGTCAGCCACACTAAAGGGCAATCAAAGTGTGAGGGAAAATCTCAGGGGAAATTCAGGAATCAATTAAATGACAAGATGGAGACAAGTTATTTTTTTTCTCAAGAATAATTCTAATGATAATAATAATAATAATAATAATAATGGATACCCAACACATAGAACAAACACATACAAACGCACATACACACCATAAAACAGGCAGTATGATGGTCAGTACTACAATCAACATATCAAACATATTGTCTTAAACAGCCTACTCATCCCACCATGAAATTGTTAATCAGAGGATGATTAATCATTGTAAAGTAGGAAAGATCAATTATAAAGTGAGAACCTCTCAGTTACATTTGTGTCCAAATGACTGGAAAATCATTTAATCATGTAATAATACTCAGGTTATGTATTTACATACATCTATGGGTTAGGGTGGGTCCCCTGTACATAAAAATCTTCCCATCCATCCACTGTGAGGTCACATGATGCATCGTGTGAACCAATCAGCTTTTGACAGTGCTCAACCTGACAAGCTTGTAACTTGCCACCACAAGTATTAATGTAACCACCCTATTTCATTATATACTAATTTTCTTCCTTGTGTTTATTGTGTCACTCATACACATATCAGGATTTATTTTCATATGCTTGAAATCAAATGTTTTTACAATTCTGTTGCTTTTTAGCAGGCACTCTTAATCCAGTGTAAGAGACCCAGACTGAGCCCATGCTTAAATCCTTTCAGAAATCTGAGGTATGATCTGAAAATTGCTTCCTGCCAAATGGCATTTGCATTTGGACCTGTGGCAGTTTTTCTGTACGAATTTATGTTTTTGTTCAGCATGATTTCATGCTGGGCTGATGAAGCTCCACCCAGTCTTTCAGAAAGAAAATAATGAAGACAAAGCTGCATTCTCCAGTCCAAAAAGGTTTTGCTCATATTTTGAAATATAAGTCAGTATTAACCCTCTATGGTGTAAGATCAGAAATCATGTGATGTAATAGTCACTACTGGTAATTGAAAGCAGTCGAGTTCTACAACGACTTTGAAAAGACATTGCAAAAAACCTACTCTTCAAAGAGTTATTATACATCCATATAATCTGTGTGAAAATACTTTAAACAAATTCATTTTATTTAAGCAAAATATGCCATCGCATC
Organism: Anguilla rostrata; assembly: GCF_018555375.3. Taxonomy (NCBI): domain Eukaryota; kingdom Metazoa; phylum Chordata; class Actinopteri; order Anguilliformes; family Anguillidae; genus Anguilla; species Anguilla rostrata. The sequence continues at coordinate 27,974,491 of NC_057939.1, read as the reverse complement.
AAGTTTATTAGTATAAGCCATAACCCCCTGTGAAAGTGTAATCTAAATATAGATCGCGCCAACTCTCATGACCACTTAACCAATAAAAGTAAGTAGACTTTGAAACTTTTCCAATCCTATTGCATCAGGCTGTGAGATGGTGGTGCTGAGTAAACTCTGCCTCGCACCCACGCGCTTGGAGCCTTCCCCTGCAACTTCCTCTATCTCTTTTTCCAATCTCCACTGCTCTCTCAGCTCCGGATCAAGTGGCCAATCACTCAAGTTAAATCTATGAATAAACGACTGAATAAAAAGTTGTTCACCCCCTGCACCTTGCAAGCATCCCTCGGTTCCCACACTATCAGCAGCTTTTGGTGGTTCAGCCCAAAAAAGGAGAGTAGTTTCTGTTCACCTGAATGGTTCCGCTTGAGGGGGGTGGGGTTCATGGTTAAAGCTGAATTAAATTAAAGCTAAAACTTTATAGATACACACACTTGTTTACAGACACACACAGTTGAATGTGCACAGATCTTCAAAAAAAGAAAAGAAAATGTCTTGAACTCATTTTGATACATCATACACAGATATATGAAAGGATAACTTTAGTATTTGTGTATTATACCAATTACATACACACATAACACCACACACATATACATGCATATGTATTATGACTGATCTCAGTAATAATGCAAAATGTGCAGTAAAAAAGAGTCAGAAAAAAACACATTTTTACAATGTTTAACAGAAGATGGTAAATGCTGAGCACACTGTGGTTGACCATTGTGGATTTTGAAAACCATTAATAAATTATTTTGTAATTTTGCAGCAACCAGCCTGCTTGTGTTTAAAATGTTCTGGAATCAGAAGGCCTCGAGGGAGGGGGGGCAGCTGGTTGGGGGTGTTCATATGATACTGTGACCCAGTGACTTGGTTATTTCATTGCCAAAGTGATTTTACATAAATTGTAGACACTGAAATGGATTTTTTTTTAAAACGATTGTTTGTGCTGATTTGCAAAACCTGAGCATATTTGTAATATTCAACTGGGAAACATGGTGGTGGAAACAGATGTGATTCATGTGAACTTATCACAAAATAAGCAATAATATTTTATTGACTATTTTATGACCTAATGCAGACAATTTACCTGTATGTATGGCTAAATCAGGTAGCCTAGGGCACTGTCTTGCTAATAATTGTGCATTCAATTGTACTGCAAATTGGTTTTGTCTGCAAATTTTACTACCCATTGGTTAGCTGGTTGCTGGTAGCAATATTGCCAAAATATCTAGCTTGTTCTGTCTTACATTTGTTAGGTATCTCTTGTTATAGCTATGAGGTTTAATGGAAGTGATGTTACTGTAGCTACCCACTTAGGTATTGCTATTTATCCATGTTTAGCCATCAGTAGCAAAATAGTGAAGAACTGGCAGCATACAACCAGTGCAATTAGACACGTAGAAACAGAATTTGCGACAACAAACTGCTTTACCTAACTTATGCCCCTGCTGGGACCATGGAGCCTATAGTGCCAAAAAAATGACACTAGAGGAAACCAGGGGAAAATATTCATCTCAGGTTTCAGGGCCACAGTTCTTCAGTGGGTTTTCCTGCAAGAGTGGGAGGTTAAAAGTGGCACTTAAAAAAATAAGAATGTTATACATTTGATTTGCATACATTTGGGTGAAAATCTGTGTAACACTTTCCATTGATTTTACTGACATCTGTTGAGACCTTATGGGCAGTGAAACTATAGTTTACATTTGACTTCCTGTTGATGAGTAATGTTCGATTGGTTAACTGCTTCGGTTCTGTGATTCCAGCATGTTGACGGTACTGAACCAAAGAGGACTTAAAATCAGACTGCCTGTACACTGCCCTGCGGGCCAGCCTGTGCATTGTGTTTACAGTAATTAATGACCCACCCAGGTCCCCCCTGAAATGTGACACAGGCCGAAATAATGTCTGGAATGCTCCTCTTAAGGACACCTCCTAACATAACCTTTATCAGGCAAAAAGGAAGTCTAGTTTCATACAAGTTGCTGCTGACTAGAAGAGAATATTTATTTAATATTTATATATTAATTAATATTTATGGAACCCTAAAAAGTTTTTGTGTAACATGAGAGGTCATATTATTTGTTGATGTAGATTTCGTATTACATTTGATGACAATGTAACGTTACTAAATTACATAGCTATTTGCACAGCTAACGCTAGCTACCGGACCATGTCAAGAAAGACATCATTAGTTTAGACAACGTTGCGCACAGTATCCATCTCTCATATCAGGTAATGTTGCGTTAGCTAGCTAGCTAATGTAATTAACACAATCTAATGTCAGCTAACAATTAGAAAAAACGCTAGCTAACGTTACCGACCGGTACCGATCTCGCAAACCGTCTCTCGAATGCAATGCTACCTTGCTGCAACGTTGCAGTGTAGCTAACTAAAGTTCAGATCAATGATTCGCAACGAGACTGGATGCAATTTGCAAAATTCCAAGACGTCTGATTGTAAACGTTCTAACTGCACTTGGCGATTTGACAAGGTGGGTCTTTTGAGACCCCAGGCAACGGCTTCAGACGCTCTGCAACTAACCAGTTCACATCGCTGCAATTTTCTCTGCAACATTCTAAAACCGTTTCGTCTCGTTGCGAATCATTGATCTGAATTGGCCTTAACGTTACCGTTATTTACATTGCCATCAAGTTCATCAATATATTATAATGATCGGAATAAAGCCGTCTTTACTCAGAGCATTAACCAGGGGTATAGGTGGAGCAGAGCCAGGTCTGGTTTCTGTGTAAAGATGTCAAGCCGGAGATAACTAAATAAAAGAATACAGCAGTATAGATTAGCGTTGTTATTATTTTATTACGCTTCCTCACATGTTCCTTCAGCCTTGATTCCCTTTTTTGACGAAATCTCCTTGTTCTGATTGCTAATTTAACACCCAACTCAGCTTTATTCTTGAACAGTTTAGCTAGCAAAACCAGAAACACCAGGGGTAACATTTTGCAAGGCAGTTTTTTCAAAAATATCACGCAACAATCATTCACGAAAAAGACTGTTTATTTTGCACGAGATGCATAATTGCACGAGCCACAGCGAATCCCGCGAATTCTTCTCTGCAGTGTAAAGATGTTCACACCGGGCAAAAGGTGGATAAAGAATGTTTGTGGAAATTGATCATCTCTAATTCTACCCCAGGTCTGCTACAGCATTTTAACCCGGCTCGGCAGTGTAAAGACAGTTTAAGTTAGCCTAATGTTAGACAACGAATGAGTATGTACATAACGTTACTTTCATAACAACCATTTTTTATTCAGTAAATAGTACTATAGTTGGCGTGGCCCAGGTGCCAACTGACTGACGTCACACAGGCGACACTGGTTGGATCCGGTTGCATCTATGGGAAGTGAGGTCCAAAAACATACCTGCAATTACAGCTTCTCGCCATTGGTACTGCCAAAGAGAACGAAATGGAAATCTTCGAGATTGTAACTTTAGCTGTGTATGTAGGCTACCAAACTCAGTGCTTGAAGTAGAACCGGTGTTTTGACATTTCATCCTACCTGTTGAGTTGTCCTACCAAGGTGTATTGCGCACGCACGCATCACAATTATGTAATTTTTCTCGTGTTTACCAGCATGTCCATAAATTTATGCTACCTGTTTTCTTGACCAAAGGTTTTTAATTGCGTGTTTTTCATCATCATTGTGGTATTTTGTAACCTTTAATTCCATTTGTTATGTTAATCAACCTTATTTCAAGTGTATTACATGAAACCACTTCATTTTATCAGTATTGTTATTGTTATCCAAATCGCCAGACATTGATTGTAGTCAGAGAACACAACAATAAGTTCAAGCATGCAGTTTAAGGCATATTTAAAAAGCAATGTTTTTACACTAATTGGCCACTTTATCAGGTATACATGCCACATAGGTGTGCCTATACTTCCATACCAAAAAGATGTTATGGATATAATGTAGGCTAATGTTAGTTCTGAGTCATGATACACCTCTTTTAGCTTTACCATTGCAAGTAGAAGTTAGGTGACCCAGGCGGACACAGGGAGAACATGCAAACTCCACACAGAAAGGCCCAGGTCAGATTCCAAACAAGGACCTGCTTGCTGTGAGGCAACACTGCTACCCACTGCCCGAACGATATATATAATTTGGTTTGATAATGGGAATGGGCTAGGCTGCCATACTAGGACTATGAGATTTTGCTCATATGAGTCATGGCATTTAATGTTAATCATGTAAATTCATCAGTGTATATTTTACAACAAGCTTGTATAATCACTGTAGGCACACACAACTTTTACAGTCTTTAAATATACCAATAGAGCAAAGATATGCCAGTGAGTAATAACTATTTGGATGAAAGGCTAAAGGAGTAATCTTAGAGGCTACTTATGCTAAAATTTGCCAAACAAGCAGCATCTTTAACCACAATGGGAATTCTCGTGCAAAACGGAGAGGGAACTCCCTCTGTCAGAACAGCTGTGCTCAGCTCCATTGCCTAGACCACATTCTTCACCACATTAAGAACCTTCAGTGCCTTTGTACAAACCTGGCTCATGCACTTCAGTCCTCTGAGCATGGCCTCTTGTGTGTGTACGTATGTGTGTGCTGCTGCCAAAGATATGCTTTGTACCTAGAATATAAAACATGTCCAGACATGTTTGTGAAATGGCGGTGTACCAGGGGTTCCAGGGTTGGTGTCCTGTATGTTGTTAGTGCATTTTACTCAGACGACTCGCGAATAACTAAGCAATATTGACTGAGTTGAGTTTAATATCAATGCAACTTTGGCTTCAAGACTCTGCCACTTATCACTCCCTGTTTATAAGCTAGCCAAAATGGTAACAGGGAGTCACCACTGCAAACACCCTTATGGGGATGAGAAGCAGAGCCCACAGGTGGATGCTGGCATGGTGGGGGAGTGCAAAAACTTTGAAGTTTATTTAAATTAGTTTTTATTCCCCATTTTTTCCTCTTTAATCCCAGCTGGGATTTGCCCCCTCTCTCCTCTTTCCCTCCGTCAGGTCAGCTGTGGAGCTGCAGGAATGCACAGCTGGTGGAGGTGGATCACAGGCAACATGGGTCACAACTGTTTCAATGGTGGACTGAAACTGTCCTAGCCCGGCCAAAAGTGAGATGAATTACATGCAAGACTGAAGGACCACCAGTTACAGGTGGCACTGAGGATGTGAGGAATCAACTCCATGCTGTTAGGCTGATAGATCTAGTTGTATGGGGTTTCCCAGTCCTAGTTGCAGGGGTTCCCATTCCTAGTTGCTGGAGTTCTCAGTCCTGGATATGGAGAACAGGTGACCGCCCTTCAAAATGGGAGACTTTGGAGCCAGCAATCCCATACTATTTACTTTTTATTTAGTTCTCTTCATTTTGAGTTCATGTTTTTCCAGTGGAGGTCCTTTAAAAAAATGCCTTTTTTGAACTCCGTAACAAATTTATAAACAAATTAATTCAGCATACAAAATGGACATTACAGTTAGCAGGCATGCCTTTGACCTTACTATGGGGTGGTTTTTAAGCAACACAACATAGGCCTAGGACAAAAATGAAAAGGCAGTGATCTGAAATCCCCAGCGGTGTTGGAATGTACAGATGCAGGTGTGGTTAAGCATGATGAGAGAAAGAGAGAATGTTTACAGGTCTCTGAAAAGTTTTTTAAAAACGTGCACCTGCAAAGGATCGCAATTACAGTGGGGTTACAGCGGTGAACCAGTTCAGTGCATCACTTTGAAAATGCCGTCTCAGCGTTCTTTTATGATCGCCACTTCACACGCATTCCCATGTGTGGTTTGAGGCAGAGGCAAAACCACAAAACAGCTTTTATTCACCTGCTGCAAAACTGATTGAATTTTTGGCAAAAATGAAAATTTTTATTTGGTAGTGCTCCATCCTACTAGACCTTAAATGTTTTTCACTACTAAGAGAAAAAAAATATACAAGATTAGATGACAAAAACAGGAATCAGTATACACACAGAGAAGAATTAAAATATTATACTGCAATATTATAAGTGCAAAGTTGACATGATCTCCTCAAAGTACTTCACAGTCAGTGTACTTTCTTGTGTAATTTCTTGTTACTTGTAAAGTTTATCTGAACAAAAACACATTTTCAATGTACAAAAATGTACAAAAGTTACTCACACATACAAATCACTATAAGTCAAAGCACTACAACACTAAGCAAAATCTAGGCCTGCCATTAAAAGTACTGATAACTAAATTATGCCAAGTTACAATAACAATATTGGCTCTTACCTAACACACATTAAACATGCTGTATTCTAAAGCAATGCTGCTACCCAATGCTAACTAAATTCTTACACGTAACTTGGCCCTGTGTTTTTTAATCTGACCGTGTGAAGAGAATTAGGTCATTTAAAGCATATGTGTCATATCGAAGCGTGAAATGGCAATCAATTATAGTGGGAATAATGTTGCTGAATAATTTCACATTGACAGTGTCAGTAGCTCAGTAGAACAGTCGATCTCTCTTGCCTTTGCAGGAATTTCTTAAGAAAAATGATGGCGTTGAAGATAAAGATACAAACGATAGAGTCAGGAGCTCCTTTTTATACTTTAATAAAAAGACTGGTTGGGAAGAGGTACAAGTGCAGTCTTCAAAAATATTAACTCTAACACATGAGTTTATATAGTTCTCAGAGTCAAAGAGCTGTTGGGACAGCCTATGAGATTCATTCAGTCATCATATGAAAAACTTCCAATTATAGCCAAGTGTAGGTTAGGGAGTCCATTCCAAAACTGACTGTGGGGGCCAGTCACACAGAAATAGAGGTCCTTTAACCTCTTAAGGCACAAGCCAAATCTTGCCAATCCTTGCCTATTTAGGGGGTACCCTATTTAAAGCTTTATAACTCCAGATGTGAACACCACAAAGACTTGAAAAATGGCTTAAAAGAAGCAAGACATTTGTACAATTTACAATACTAACGCAGATTAGTTTATATTCATAATTTTGGAAGAAATAAAGTGCCACAAATGCAATTGTTTTGACAAAAAAACAAAAATAAATTTGCACTTTTTAAGTTTGCAATGAAATACTGAGAGATTGCATATATACAGGAGGTTAAACCATACATGTGCTAGGTCAAAAACTTCTTGACCACAAGTTCATAAAATCTAAGGGTGGATATGTAGAACTACTATAGATGTATGAAGCAAAAACTAAGCAGTGTACCCAGCATCTCCAAATTTATCCAAAATGTCTAAATTATGCATTGCTGTAAATCATAACATATCCACGTATTTCACTACAATTCAACTGTTTTGACTCAAGAAAATCACTGTTGCATAATTTTCAAATGGGAATTACAAGCTTTCAGTCAGTACAGTGGTCTAAAATAGCTAGGTGTCCAGAAACCTATCCAAAATCTCTCCAAAATTGAATTAAATGCTTCTTGTCCATTATAAAGCAAATAAATGAGCCCCTTATGAGGGTTTAAGATGAAACATTGCTATCAGATTAAAAAGATAATGCAAAAATATTGTCACACAATGCGGTACAGTACCTAAATGTGTAATAATTAACTCGTGTGTATTTCTATACTCTGTACTCTCGTATGTTTTCTTGTATGGGGATGAGACAACATGAAAACAATTTTCACCCGTCCACCACGTTTTGGCAATGTTCCAGCTCTGACGTCATCACTATTGCATGCTTCACAAAAACTATTACACTTCCATCTAACGCTTACATTACAGTGTGAAATATTTACATTATATAACACCACTAACCTATTTAAAGATACTCAATTTCAAAAATAACGTATATAACCGAAATATTTTGAGCGGTAATACTTACATAGCAATGATGAAATCTCATCTATGTTCAGTAGATGGAGACAGAGACAGTATCAATGATATTGTTCTATTCGCTTCTGTTTTGCTCCAGAAAACGATGTCAGCTAGGTCTATCAGCAAACATATGGCTTAGCTATGTTCAGAAGTCCTCAATAATAATTGTATTTTCCAAGAAACTACGAAATATCCTTGAACACATTTCGTTAGGTGCATCGTATTTGTCTGCTAACAGAGTGAACGCGTAAGTGAATGCGATGCTAATAATATTTTCTGTTACGCTGACCTATAAAACGCTATTCCAAAGCAGAATTAGACATGTTATACATCGTTAGAAAGCTTATACTCTCGCCTACTGAATAAATGAATTGTCAATCAAGTCAGACTGTACTAAAAAGGGCGACGACGCCGTAAACAACAGGTGTGGTGTTACGCACAGCTATTTTGGAAGATACCCAGGCGTCACAGATGCGCGTATATTTCCCAAACAGATTGTCCAAGACAATATATGACCACGCAGTCTCAAAAGGGACATCTCTACACGTAAAACCAACAGTAAGGTTTTATATTTATTCAATATTTAGTCCCAGATATTGACTGTAGAATGGCATGGTATCATTTCTCGTTTATTTCGTTATTCAGTGAGCAGCGTTTTCACTGCTGTATAGGCATATCTTAGGGCTATTGTCGGGTTTATCTTGTTGCTATGACGGAATACGATTTTTTAGTGGTGAAAGAATATTTTTATGAATACCAAGATAGACAATATTGTCCATTATGTCAAGGGTGGGGGGTGTTTTTTAGATGAGACTGCAGGGAGGGGGTGCGTGTTAAATTAATGACTGGAGCGACAATGGTGGGGCTGCGAAACTCCGTTTTCGGCATAGTTGTCATGTATCGTCTACTAATGAAACTGAAACAACGCGTTTCTGTTTTCATCTCACACGTTGGTTGCAGTAGCACCGAATGTTTGACTTTAGTAATCTAGGCACCACCACTAGGGGCTGTGCGCTAAGAGGTTAATTCCTTAATGCACTGATACATTGTATGGGGTGAAACAGTGTACAATTAGATATTTAGGCTATTAAGTGTAAACATTCAGCCCTTGGTGAACTATATTTATCAAGTTATTGCATTTTATATAATTGCTTATATAGTATAATGCTTTATGGAAGTCAAATTTTTAACATGATCCTTCGCCTTGCTTGAAATGCAGATCATATTTGGTAGAAGGCATGTTCTTTTCTAATTAATGTGAACATTAGAGGTTGGGAATAGAGTTCCAACAGAATTTTCCCCTTGGTGTATCGTCTGGCCACTCGACCGAGACTGCACTCCTCTCGGTCAGTGAGTCACTCCATGCCGCACGAGCAGCCTCCCTCTCCGCTGCATTTGACACTGTGGAGCACTCTATCCTACTGTCCTCCCTGGCAGCAACAGGGATCTGCGGCACAGTCCTTGACTGGATTGAGTCTTACCTCTCTGACCGTTCCTTCCAGGTTGCCTGGGCGGGTAAGGTATCACCACCCCGTCCCCTCGCCACCGGAGTTCCCCAGGGCTGAGTCCTCGGTCCCCTTCTCTTCTCCTTGTACACCAGATCCCTTGGCCCTGTAATATCTGCCCATGGCTTGTCCTATCACTCTTATGCCAACGACTCTTTCTCTCCTTCTCCCCATCGGACACACAGGTCCCTGCCCGCATCTCCACTTGCCTGAGGGACATACAGAGCTGGATGGACAATCACCACCTGAAGCTCAACCCGGGAAAGACGGAGCTAATCTTTATTCCTGCTCTATCCTCTCCCCTCCTCGACTTTTCCATTTCCCTAGGGGACACCTTAGTGACATCATCACCCTGTGCCAAGAATCTCGGAGTGGTGATGGACAACAGGCTGTCCCTCTCCAAGAACATCGCAGCAGTAAGCCGGGCATGCAGATTTTTCCTATATAACATCCGCAGAATCCGCCCCTTTCTCACCACCTACTCAACCCAGCTCCTGGTCCAAGCAATGGTTCTATCCCGCCTGGACTACTGCAACTCTCTTCTGGCTGGACTACCGGCACCTGCCACCAGACCCCTGCAACTCATTCAGAATGCTGCGGCTCGTCTGGTCTTCAACCTCCCCAGACACTCCCACGTCACTCCCCTGCTCACTACCCTCCACTGGCTGCCTGTTATAGCTCGCATCAAATTTAAAACATTGGTCCTAGCATACCAGGCAGTCAAGGGATCAGCCCCAACGACATTTCAGGTTACGGAAAAGGTGGGAAAACACTTCTTGTTCGTGATTGGACAGAACCCAAGTCAATTCAATGTAATTTCCTGTTTCTATTGCGTACTACTCTCAGCAGTGTCCTTGCACAAATTTTAAACCGAGTTTGAAAGGATGGAAGAGGAGATTGAAATCATAAGGGAATATTTTAACAAAGAACATTTGTATGATGTAATTATCTCCGCCAGGCGAGAGCCTATCCGGCCGGTAGGGGCCGCCAGTGATCAACAACTGCTTCCGTTTGGAATGAAAGACCAGCGATGTAAAATGTCAATTTCAACGTTAAAGTTACATTCTCGAAGATTTCAGTTTCGTTCTCTTTGGCGGTACCAATGGCGAGAAGCGGTAATTGCAGGTGTGCTTTTGGACCTCACTTCCCATAGATCCAACCAGATCCAACCAGTGTCGCCTGTGTGACGTCAGTCAGTTGGCACCTGGGCCACGCCAACTATTACACTTATTATTTACTGAATAAAAAATGGTTGTTATACAAGTAACGTTATGTACATACTCATTCATTGTCTAACATTAGGCTAACTTAAGCTGTCTTTACACTGCCGAGCAGGGTTAAAATGCTGTAGCAGACCTGGGGTAGAATTAGTGATGATCAATTTCTACAAACGTTCTTTATCCACCTTTTGCTCGGTATGAACATCTTTACACAGCAGGATTCGCTGTGGCTCGTGCAATTATGTATCTCGTGCATCATCATCGTGAATAATTGTTGTGTGATATTTTAGAAACAACTGCCTTGTTTCTGGTTTTGCTAGTTAAACTGTTCGAAAATAAAGCTGAGCTGGTTAAATTAGCAATCAGAATAAGAAGAATAAAACAAAAACAAAGGAGATTTCATCAAAAATGGGCATCAAGGCTGAAGGAACATATGAGGAAGCGTAATAAAATAACAACGCTAATCCATACTGCCGTATTCTTTTATTTAGTTTTCTCCAGCTTGACATCTTTACACAGAAATCAGACCCGGCTCTGCTCCACCTATACCCTGGCTTTATTCCGATCATTATAATATATTAATGAACTTGATGGCAATGTAAATAACGGTAATGTTAAGGCCAGTTCAGATCAACGATTCGCAACGAGACGAAACGGTTTTAGAATGTTGCAGAGAAAATTGCAGCGATGTGAACTGGTTAGTTGCAGAGCCTCTGAAGCCGTTGCCTAGGGTCTCAAAAGACCCACCTTGTCAAATCGCCAAGTGCAGTTTTAGAACGTTTACAATCAGACGTCTTGGAATTTTGCAAGTTGCAGTCTCGTTGCGAATCATTGAACTGGCTTTAGTTAGCTACATTGCAACACTGCAACAAGGTAGCATTGCATTCGAGAGACGGTTTGCGAGGTCGGTACCGGTCGGCAGCGTTAGCTAGCGTTTTGTTCTAATTGTTAGCTGACATTAGATCGTGTTAATTACATTAGCTAGCTAGCTAACGGAAAATTACCTGATATGAGAGATGGATACTGTGCGCAACGTTGTCTAATGTTGCCTTTATTGACATGGTCCGGTAGCTAGCGTTAGCTGTGCAAATAGCTATGTAATTTAGTAACGTTACATTGTCATCAAATGTAATACGAAATCTACATCAACAAATAATATGGCCTCTCATGTTACACAAAAACTTATTAGGGTTCCATAACCCCCCCCCACCTTTAACGCTAGCAGACACCGGAAAAAACAGTACGCCGCTCACACACAAGTGAGTTGAAGAGCAAGCCTGTTGCGTTAGCTCCGCCTACCCTCTCTGGCGGACCAACCACTGATGGGTGATGGAAAACGCATCACTATCTATGCGCCGCTTGTGATTTTTTCCTGGGAATGTCGCCACAGACACCCAGTTCTTTAATCATAAATTATAATAATAATAATAATATAAATTAATATAATAATATGCTCAATCACCATTGTGTTACCTAATTCAGCGATAGATAGTGACTTAACAGACATTTATTTTAATGAAAATCTTCGAGATTATTACTTTAAAATGCCAACAAAATAATCCGCCATCTAATGGGGTACGTTAATGTTTGAATCTGTGGCAATTATTTTGTTGGCATTTTCACGTTGAAATTGATATTTTACATCGCTGGTCTTTTGGAATTGTTCCTGTCCAGATTTGAAACGAAAGTGCCAGACTATAACGTCAACGTTAGCTCTGTCTAACACATCGTGGCTGATATGAATCAAATTAGCTAACATGTCACCACATGTTTAGCGTTACTTCACTGAATCGGCGTTTTTGGGATTTTCAGTGGCACGTGGTATAAACTTGGAATATGGAATAAAATATTTAAACTGCTTAGAAATCAACTTTAATGTAGGTTGAAAGCAGACGTTGGGATCCTCACTGCCTCTTGTTCACACCCACTCAGACTTTGAATTAATTTATTCAGCCTTAGTCACGCCCCTCCCTTGAAAAACAATGATGCCTTTGACAAGCTGTCAATAGCTGCTGTCCTACTACTCACCAGTGAAAAGAATAGTACTTTACATCATTCTGAAAGTAATTAAGCTACCACGAACTACTGGGAAATGTAGCTACTAGAGTTTAAATAGATACCAAATTACACATAATGCATTGTGGTGGTATATTCTACCTATTTGATGTTGAATGCATGGAATACGTAAGGAATAAACCACGACGGGAAACTAGAAAGGTTACAATTCCTGAAGGAATTGTGTGGGCTTGCTTCAAATTCGAACTGGCCTCAAGCCTCAACGCTGTAGCTGTGTCCGTAGCTTCTCATGCGTGCAGGACAGCATCCGTACGCGCTAACTAACTAAAGTAGGTGAAACGCTAACATGTTAAGATGTAATCTTCTGTACAGATGGGATTTCTGTGAGTTCCCGCATGTTTGATGAATGGTGCTACTCATCTCAAGGCATCAAAACGCCTAGCACACATTCGGAAATAAGAGTACTGGACCCATACCATAACTCAATCAAATTCATCTCCCTAGCTCTGTCTTGCTTTTTAAAATGGTGCGGTCATGCACGGTACAGCGTTTTTCCAAGACCTCCTGAAACTGGGTTTGAATGCCAGCTAGTTTTTATGATAGGTTCGCTGTCACTTGTAACCTAGCCAATATTAAAATTCAGCTGGGTTTTAGCTCAAAATGGTCTCACGGCATGCTTTTTATCCCGGTTAGCTAACTAACTAACTAACTACTGAATTATATTAAAAACAGCAGTTACTATAAACGCAGTCATTAACAAAGATAGAGAAGAAAATGCGTCCCGTAGCCATGAGTTAAATACAGAACGCCTATTCTACCGTCCAAATAAGAGACGATTCAGTATTTCAGTATTCAGTAAAATCAAACAAAATGGCAATACATTTTCACTTAATTTAGTTAATCTCAGTCTAAAGGAACTATATTGTGTCATTCCATCAATTCCAGTTTCACTAGAGAATAAAAATGAGGTAACAAGAATACAAAATCCCTTTGTCATCCATCAGCATGGGAAAAGCCAAAAAACTGTCAATTCAGAAGAGACCAATGGTAATTTACCGTCACAAGTCTGATAATGGGTACAAAAAAAGACATAAACGGTTAAACATACCACTTAGCACTGTAACGGCAATAATCAAAAGGTGTAAAACATATGGAATGGTTGCATATTTGCAAGGAAGAGGAAGCAAGTGATGCATGGTGTTCCCACGGACGGTGAGGAAGATGGTGAGGAAGGCCATTAATAACCCAAGGATCACTGTTTAAGAATTGCAGAGATTGGTTTGTTTCTTGCGGTCAATAAGTAAAAAAAAACATAAAATGGCACCTCCATACCAATGAACTCTTTGGAAGGGTGGCACGAAGACAGCCCTTACTGAGCACAATAAACAAAACCATGAATCTGGAGCTTGCCAAACCTCATTGGAATTATGACTGGAAGAGAGTGCTATTGTCAGATAAGACCAAAATTGAACATCAACATGTTTGGCGGCAAAAGAGGAATGCATTAGTGTTGTAGTACTCGAGACTGGTCTTGGTCTCGAGACCATGTTTTGATGGTCTCGGTCTCGACTACATTTTTACTTGGTCTTGTCGCGGTCTCGGAGAGAGAGGACTCGGAATTTTAGGTCGAGACCGGCCGAGACCACAACTACAGTGACACATCATTACGTGCCTGGGCTTTGTTTTTTGTTTGTTTTTTTTCTGTGATTGGATGTAAAACTTCCCTGTTCAGTTGAAACCAATAACTTGGCTTATTTTAAGTACCGCAGGCACCCACCCCTCCTCCCTGCACGCAGGAGACAGCGAGAGCTGTGAGTGTTACCATCCAAGGACGTGCACAAGGCCAGGCTAAAGTTGCCCGAGCAACAGGAAAATAATAATAATAATACTAATAATAATTTTATTTTTGCTGTTGTGGCTGTGTCATGCCAATTTTTATCTGGGCTGCAAAAATGGTCCAGGTGACGCAATGACATTCTAAAACAGCTGTTATATCCATTGTGACGTAGTTAACGTTTCGTTACAGCATCCGTTTCTGTTGCGATTCTAAGATTCTAAGACAACTCAGCAATTTCTCTTGTTTAACAGGTTATTTTCCAGCCTGAAATGCAATCGTATTAGTAAACGGCTACACATGTGATCTAACTTTCAAGTAGTTGGCTACCTCCCTGGATATGAAGTAAATGTTTTTACCAATAAATAATAATAATAAATGCAATTTCATCCACGGAAATAGCTATACAAAAAAGGCTAAATAAATGTTGTGGTCGCGATTGGCGTTGTAGACGTCAGAAGGAAATGTCACTGACAAAAAAAAAAAAAAAAGTTGGCGCTCTCTCTTTTCCAGCGGAATAAACACCCCGAAGTGACGCACAACATCACCTACTGATCGTAGATAAGATCGCTGTGAGGTTGCTTTCCATAGAGGATTTCAGCTGCATACTCCCGTATTACTGAAAATGCTGTAGAGGTGGCTAGCTATAAATGCACCCAGGTGTATGAGTGCTGTGTGCGTGGTGTTGATGGTAGCGTAGCGCTGGCTAGTGCTAGAAGCTAGCTAATTGTTACAGTTTTGTACGATTGCTATGACCTTTTTATCCATTCTGTAGTCACATTTTCAAAACTCTTAACACAGTTACCACAACATCTGTCAGTGTGGGCTATACCATTATCCCATTTCTTGTTCCTTTGACACAAAATGCATTCAGTGAACACATTTTAAAAATGCTTGAACTTCTTTTACACACAAGCTCAACCAAGACCAAAACTATGGATTTTTACTGCCAATTTTACAAATGCTTGCACACTGTATGTCAGAACAGATAACCTCATGTTCTAAACCAAAGTTACAGGCTAAAGTTGAAGTGAACAGCACTTGTACATCACATTGTATATAAACACAAATATATGTCCTGTATATTTTTCATTGCTATTGAGAAACAGCTGATTGAAGTTATGCAAATAGACCAATCACAGCTGATTCCCGTCTAAGTTGGAGACACACACAGGTGTTGAGGTTCTTTCAGTTGCATAACCATATAAAAAGGGGAGAATGATCTTTGAATGATCTTGCTCAGTGTGGACACAGAACAATAGAGCAGCAAAAAAGAGAGAGAAAGAAAAATGCCTGGACGAGAGAGAGGAAGGGTAAGACGAGGACGGGGGAGAGGAATGGTTGGAGATGGACAAGGGAGAGGAATGGTTGGAGACGGACGAGGGAGAGGAATAGCTGGACGAGGACAAGGTAGACGGAGAGGAGTGAGAATGCGTGGTGACGGTCACAGAAGGGAAAGAGCTAGGGTCACAGATGAAATTAGAGCCACCATCATAGACCATGTCATTAACCATGGGCTATCACTGAGAGAGGCTGGTGAAAGAGTTCAGCCAAATCTCAGACGGGACACAGTGGCATCCATTGTCCGGACTTTCCGACAAACCAACAGGTAGGATATTGTACAAGGGCTTCTTCTATTACTGTATACAGTAAAATAATGTTACCATGTATTTCAGTAAGTGTAGGCCTCCAGCCCCACTGGATCTAAAGATCCAACGTCTACCTCCATCAGGGCGAAGAGGAAGGCTTCTGACTGAAGAACAAGAGCATACTATTGTGAACATGGTCGTCGCTGACAATGGATCAAGCTCAAAGAAATCCAGGCCAGAGTTATAGATGACAACCTTGTCTTTGGCAATATTGCAAGCATCAGCCTGACAACAATTACTCGGACTCTGGCTAAACACAGAGTTCGAATGAAGCAATTGTACAAAGTTCCATTTGAAAGGAACAGTGAGCACATCAAGGAACTCTGGCACCAATATGTCCAGGTAAGGTTATCCAATACAGCAATTACTGTACTATAGTGAGTTTTACATTACAGTAACCTAAACTTAGAGTACAGAGTAGCACATACAGTAGGTATACAGTAAAGCATTTACACACACTGTTTGATTTCTTTCAGAGAGTCATGGAGTTGGAAGCTAATCAGCGCCGACATGAGATAATTTATGTCGACGAGGCTGGGTTCAATCTCACAAAATGCGTCGGGCGGGGACGGAACATCATTGGGAAAAGGGCCACAGTTGACGTGCCTGGCCAGAGAGGGGCAAACATCACCACGTGTGCAGCAATATCCAGCAATGGAGCGGTCCTGCACAGATGTGAAATTGGCCCCTACAACACAGAGCGCCTTCTCTTATTTTTAGAGGACCTGCACAGAAGACTGGTGCCGCAGGCAGAAAGAGGACAAGTGGGAGACAACTTTGGCACATTTGTGATTACATGGGACAATGTGGCATTCCACCGTTCCCGTGTAATCACGGACTGGTTTGCCACCCATCACAGGATGGTGTCCCTTTTCCTTGCTCCAACCTCCCCTTTCCTTAACCCCATCGAAGAGTTCTTTTCAGCCTGGAGATGGAAAGTCTATGATCATCGCCCACACGACCAAATGACCCTCATCGAAGGTGCCTAGCCAGAGAAAATATCAGGAGTGATGTGGACGTGAACATGTGGCCAAATGCAGAAGACCGTGTAGATTAGAAAAGGACTGTGTTTTTTTCTTTTTCCTGTGCCTTATTCTGTTTGTATATTTTACACTACTTTTACACATTGTAACCAGCAGCTATATTGCAGATTTTTGTTGATCTCTTGCAGTAATTTACTATTGCAAATAAAGCCTTTACTGCAGCAATTCTGTCACTTATTTCTTTTTTCATATATATACATTGACACACATGTAAAATAATGCAGTTTCTGTAATACCATCTGCTGTTAGTATTTTGTATGTCATTATGCTGTGATTGAGTAAATGTGCCTGTGGGAAGAGAACATGTGCTAGAGTTTTGACAGAATTATTTGATTTGGAGACACGTTTGCAGTGTTTTGGGAGAGTTAGTATATTTTGTGTGTATGTGTGTGTGTGTGTTAGTGTATTCTTGCATTTTGAAAATTAGTGTTGGTGTTTAGTTTACAATGAGTGATTTTGAGCATAAAATTAACTGTTTTGCCAATTGTGTGTTGTAGGTTAGTTGGTGTGTTAAGAGTTTTGAAAATGTGACTACAGAATGGATAAATTGGTCATAGCAATCGTATAACTGTAAAAAGTCTACTTAGCTACACCACTATATCAATACATATTATATGTATTGATATAGTGGTGTAGATTTCGGGTGGACGCAGGGGATATGTCCCCCTCAATTTTTAGAACTTGTGCATTTGTCCCCACAATAAAAAATATGAAAGAAGCAACGAGGGAAAAAAATCGGTAAGCTGCAATTTAAATATCGTCATTTATATACTGAACCACAGAATCACAATAAAGTCACAATTTGGGTCTACAAATATGCAGCACAAAAACAAGCGCGCATGCAGACCTGTGTCACTATACTCTGGCCCCCGACATAAAATACATTTTTCAAAGTGGCCTTCCTGCCAATAAAGTTGAGTATCCTGTTATACATTATGATTAAGATTGCTCTTTTGATGTGATTGATGTTCATATTACCAACAATCATATAGATTCTTCCTGCCTGTATTTCAGGTTCTTGGAGTACAAGGCAGGACAATGGACAGATGTCACACAGCCAACTGAAAAAAATGTAATCCAGTAAAATCTGTATTTTGGTTGATTAGAGACTCTAAAACTAGTTTACCAAACTAAGTGCTACTTCACAATGGAAAAATAGTTAAACTAAATCTCAACTTTTCACTTAAGCAAGCACCATTACAGACATTGTGCTAAAATATTTTTGATAAATTGTTGTTATATTCTGTTCTGTTGTTAAATTATTTTTAATTTTTTACTGCAGGCCAACATTTTGTTGAAAATTTAAATTTCAAATAAATATATATGTTTAATATAACTACTGTGAATTAATGTTTCTGTTTATTAACAGCATACTCTCACATACAGGTCCAGGGTTCCTCGCTCCCCCTCGGTCTTGGGCTCGGTCTCGCTCCCCCTTGGTCTTGGTCTCGGTCTCGCCCCCCCTCAGTCTTGGTCTTGACTCGGTCTCCGACTAGGTGGTCTCGACTACAACACTAGAATGCATACAGGAGAAGCACCTCATACCTACTGTCAAATATGGAGGTGGGTCATTGATATTTTGGAGATGTTTTGCTGGCAGTGGTCCCGGGGTACTATTTTAGATCAATGGCACAATGAATTCAACAAAGTACCAGGAAATTCTGGCAGAAAATTTGGTTGTCTTTGCTAAGAAGCTAGGACTTGGTCAAAAGTAGATTGTCCAGCAGGACAATGACTCCAAGCATACATCAAAATCTAAACAGAAATGATTAAGTGAAATCAACATCCATGTTTTCCAATGGCCATCTCAGTCTCCAGACTTAAATTCCATCAAAAACCTGTGGTCTGAACTGAAGGGGGGTCCATAAGCGCAAACCCGAAGATATCAGTGTTTCTGAAAGGTTCTACATGGAGCAATGGTCAAAAACCCCTCCAATTGTGTTCTCACAAATTATAGGAAAAGACTAACGGCTGTCATCTTTGCCAAGGGTGTTTTCACAAAGTATTAAATCAGGGGTGCCAATAATTGTGGAACCTATTTTTTGGGGAAATATTTTCTTTAATTTAAAAAATGTAAGACTTTGGTTGATTCCAATGAATCATTAATTAAGCACACTAGTTTACGCATGTTGGAAAATAAAGCTTGTGTCAATAACTATTATTTTTTAGTTTAGCATTTTTTGTGCATATTTATCAAGGGTGCCAATAATTCTGGAGCCCACTGTATATGGATAGAAGAAGGTTCTTGGCATTTATAGCGACAGTGATCAATTGTGCTAGTGAAATAGACAAAATCAGAGAGTATCAAGATGGTGGTGGACACAGCGAAAGAGATTTTGGGAATAACGGATGTGAAGGGGGACGAAATACAGGGAATTTTGGAGAAAGGGTTTGGAGGTAGTCAGACACCAGGGATATAGGGAAATAGTGAAGAATCGCGAGTCAGATATGGGAGGGTTGAGCTGTTGTTTTATTAATTTTTTGAGAGAACTAAACCAGACAGCAATGCATACAATAGGTGGCGGTAATGCACTAATTTTAGTTTGCCAATCGCCATTAAAACCAAAGAAGAAGACTCACCTGAATGTGCGATGCAATGACGTATTTTTTTTCTCGACTTGCAATTTTTACCAATTCCCACAATTTTACCGCAAAAAAAAAAAAAAAACTTTGCAAATTGCATTGCAATTTTGAGAAAAGCCGCTGCAAAAATCAAGCATTTTTGGTCGGAACAATCACAAAAAAATTCTGCGAAATCCTGGAGGGACTACCTTATATAGGCTTGTCCCACTTCCGTCATCTTCGCTAATTATCTACATCACCCATGAAAATAAACGAGAGAGAAGTCACGGCAGGTGTAAGGGTTGGGGGACGGAGACCAAACGCAACCGAACAGGGATCTTAATAAAGCGTCTCACTAAAAGCTGAGCACGCCACAAAATCTCTTCCGAGATTGTGGAAGGGTAAAGATAACCAAACAGAAACGACTACTACTCTACGGGAATATCCCAACTAAATAAGGGAACCTCAAAAGGAGGACTCCGAACCAAGGGGGAGGAGTAGATAGGTTCTCCAAAACTCAGAAAATAAAATAAACAATAGCCCAACGGAGCGTGCTGATGCAGACCCGACCTCTGGGCACTGCACTCAAAAACCTCTGTAGCTCAGAGAGAGAGAGGACTAACTGCACAACTCACAGAACTGATCTCCTCCTAACTCTCTACCCTGTGACAATCCTGACTAAAGGAGTCACAGACATGCTAAACCAGATACCTCCCTTATATAATTTTCATGCAAGAGATGCATGCCTATGGGCATAATTCTTGGACGTGAGCTTTATATAAAGTATGAAGTGCTGAAAAGCACTTCAAAGCAAGTTTGGTTACGAGTACCGGCTCTTGTGTATAGATGACACTACAGCGCTGTCTCTGTGAACCCACACCTTAAGTAACATTAGACAGGTGCCGCAGCGAATGCAATCAACACGCCTGCCGAGCTCTGAACCAATCAGCGCGGAAGGGGTCTGTAGGCAGAGTGAATTCTGCACGCGTACGGACCATTAATCCAAACAACGTGACAAACTCTAATTAGAGAAGCAGGGGTGGAAAGGAATAGAGCAGAATGCTCAAGCCACCCAAAACTATGACAGCAGGAGCATGACAGATATCCCTAAACCTGATGTACTTTTTTCATTAGCTTAATAAGGCCAATAGGAATTGCTTTAATTACAGCTATTCAAAGTCAAGCAGGTTCAAAGTCCTGACCCTGGCCTACACTGCAGCCGGCAGTATTGTACCTTATCGGACCTGTGTTTCGTAGTTTATGACCTTTGGTATGTACTTATTGTATGTCGCTTTGGATAAAGCATATGCAAAATAAATGTCATGTAAAGATCTTGATACCTATGGGTCAGTGCCCAGCCAGAAACAAAGGTTACCCTGGAGTGGTATGCTTACAGAGATAGCACAAGTGTAATAATTAATGTACTGTTGTGTTATGTTTGTGCCTTCATTTGGTGTTTTTCTTCCATCTTTCTGTATATAAGGGGAAACACGCAGTGATTTGGGTAGACTCATCAACAGTCTCCTGCACATCATATATGTATGGCCATTTCACTACAGACACATTTTCCACTATTTGTAATATTGCCATTATTAACATACTGTACAATAAACTGTATGCAATTAAACCTGGTATACCTCTTTGACTGAAACCACTGTACACCTAGCAGTTTTCAGGTCCTAACATACAGATAGAACAGAGGATATTTTCATCCCATAGTCACTCACTTACACACTAGTGTTGTAACAGTATAGACAATTGTATTTATGCAGGCTACCCAAGCCAGAGGCATGTCTAAAATTTCAAAATAGATAGAAAGCTGTATAGAGCCTCACTACTGGAGGAAAGCAGTCTCCTTGTCTATGCATGACTGTTAACATATAGGAAAGGTTAAAATACTATTTTGGAGTCAGATAATCGCAATATTAAATTCACCCTGTTCCAGCGGCAGTGGGAAAGATTACATGCATTCCTTCACTACTTAGATACTTCCTCTGTTTAGTGGAGGGGTTTACAACTGGTTCTCTTGATGTGATAAGTTCTGGTTTCTTACAGTTGGTGACCTCAACGCTGTTTGGTGTATCTGAGGGGTCCTTACAAAGTCTATTCCAGGGAAACTTTCCCTGTGTTTGTCATAAGCGCTTGCAACACTGGTAAGTAGGGTGTTATAAAAAATTGTAATTTCTTTTTCAACAAAATTTTCCTGGATACTGAAGTTACAGGACATTGGTGCAGATTTAAATAGAGGTGCATTGACTTTACAGTTTGTAACATTATTATTGAAAATACAGTAATACAAACAACACTGTTTGAGCTACATAGATTTGGAATCTTCATTTGAATGTAAATTGAGAAGAGTGGAGTGGCTGAATAATTAACACAAATAAATTGGTTCATTGTATTTATTAATCTAAGTGATCACTTACTTCACTTAATACAAAGCCGTAATCAGTAAGTTAGTTGCTCAAAGCCAAAACTGGTCCCAACATAGGAGCACAATAAGGCAATCACCAGCAGCATCAGTGCAGGTCAGTAATAATACTTGTAGTAAATCATACGACCACTAGATGGAAGTCGTGTACAAAGAACAGGTGTCATACATCAGTGGTTCTCAAACTCGATCCTGGGGGACCCCTGTGTATGCTGGTTTTCATTCCAACCTCAACAGCAATCCCAGAATTTTAACAAGCTGTTAATTTTTCTTAATTAGGTGCTTTTCGTGTTTTGAGCTGGGGTCCCCAGTCTTATCCAGAAAGGGTAACACACACCTGATCCTGATTCTACTAATCAAGGTGCTTAGCAATGACTCTAGTGATTGATTGGTAGAATCAGGTGTGTGCACCCACACTGGCCCTTTCTGGATAAGACTGGGGACCCCTGCTTTAAAACATGAAAAGAACATAATTAAGAAAGATTAACAGCTTGTTAAAATTCTGGGATTGCTGTTGAGGTTGGAATGAAAACCAGCATACACAGGGGTCCCCCAGGACTGAGTTTGAGAACCACTGTCATACATGACATGTGCGCTGTTGAGCTGCCTCCCAACTGTGTTCTGAGAGGTGGGGTTGACTGTTGCACAGTGCAACTCCCCAATCCCTTTTGATGTGACCTACATGGTCACATGTAGAGCCCAACCAATGCCAGATTTTTGGGTCCGATGCCGATCCCGATTTTGGAGTCCTAGCCCACCGATTACCGATGTTTTGACCGATATTTTGTCAAAAAGTGCAACATTTTCAAATCAATTTGAAAAACTTATATTTTATTAAAGTTTCTATATTTAAGAACATTTAACTTACAAGCAAACAAATAAAAATAAAAATAAACACACAAAGAACGTTTTAGATCTAAAAGATGATATTAAATTAAATATATATATATATATATTAACACCATCTTTAAGTGTGTGAAATCAAAATAACTCCACACCTTGCTTTTACTCCTTTCTTTTCCAGCCATTTATAGAAAAATGAATTCAGTTTTCCAGTTTCAAACATGTATTTTTATGAATATTATTGTTGTTGTTATTAATTTGTTGTTATTTCTTAGCATCTATTCTCAGTAAATTAATTATATTTCCTTATTTTATTCCTACTACATGCTCTCAAAGAGTAAGACATTATCTAGCGAGCTTCCCTGTCCATAATAATTCGGTGGGGAAAATAACTACAATGCGCTCTGACGCGTGACTAGATGACACACTCGCTCGCAATAACGCATTAGCTATTGACACAGCCTCATTATTTCTTATTATATATTCTCAGTAAATTAAATGAATTATATTTTCTTATTTTATTTCTACTACATGATCTCAAAGAGTAAGACATTATCTAGGGGAATTAAGTGTAACGTTAGATGAAATTAAATTGACTGGATGAAATACGTGAAAAAAACTACAATGCGCTTTCGTGCAGGTTACCCGCGCTAACTGTTGGTTCATTAACTTCTCCAACAGCAATCCTTCTCTCATGTTATCACGACAAAGCTAGATAACATGGCTTAAAATGATCCACGTTAGAAGTGTTTTATCGGCGTTTTGGCTATTGACACAGCATCATATTGTGGCGATCTTGCCTGTGTGTAACTAAATAATTGTTAGCTTGTTAGCGGTTAACTTGTCCCGCTCCGCGATCGTGTAAATACTCGTTATTTTGAATGTGTGTAGCCTGCTAGGAATCGCTTCCGTAGCGCTAGCAGCCCTCGGGTTTATGATTTTCACCGTCATGTTTCTGTCATTAGTCAATTAGCCAATACTGTTGTTGTATTCCCTGCCTGTCTCTGTTTTGCGTGTCTCGTGCTGCTGTTTCCCGCTGTATGTAAATCCGACCTTTGTGTGATGTGCCGTTAAGGCTGTGTGATTGGTTAGTCCCGTTGCGCCGGGGCAGCCAATCACGGCAAACGGGGTTTGACAAAAGCAGGCTTCGCCCAGCTATGATGGTCAGTCTACGAATTACCGTTTTGAGGAGATGTCACAAATAAAGCGAAGCTCCCCGGGAGCGATTCGAAAACAGCCAAGCCAGTCTCCGTCTCTGCTTCCTCGCGAAATCGCCACATTGGTGTCCGGAAGTGGGATTCAGCTAGCTGAAGTGGAGAAGGCGATCCGAGAGCTGGAAGACAGACTGGGGGTACCGAGGCGGCGGAAGACCGAGGCAGCAGAGACGGCGACGGGCGCCGATCTGCAGAGCTCGGTGGCGCAACGACAGAGGGCCCCCAGACAACCAGACGGAGCCAGTGCTGTTCGACCAACGCACCCGAGGGAAGCTAACGTTAGCACGCCAGCCAGCGCCAGCATGACAACCACCACGGCAGCTAGCACACAGCCGAAGCTAGCCCGGTTCAGTGGAGCAGCACAGTGGGAGACGTACCTAGCCCAGCTGCAGCTGGCTGCCCGTCACTGCGGCTGGAGCGAGAGCCAGACGGCGACGCATCTAGCACTCGCCCTGGAGGGTCCAGCGCTGCAGGTCCTGCTAGACCTCGATGCTGCCGAACAGGGCGATCTGAAGGCACTGACGACGGCCTTGGCAAGGCGTTTCGGCCAGAGGCGGTCAATGCAGAGCAGTCGGGAGAAGCTCAACAGCCGCCGCCGCGAAGGAAAAGAGAGCTGGGGGACCGTGGCTGCAGACGTGCGGCTCCACGCTCGGCAGGGCTACCCGTCCCTCGACTCGGCAGGGCAGGACGAGCTCGCGTTGCACGCCTTCCTCCAGACTCTCCCCGGAACGGTTGCGCCAGCACGTCATCCTGACCACGCCCTGCTCCCTAGACGACGCTCTGAAGGAAGTAGAGAGGGCGGAAGACGTTCTCTGCTTGGTTCCAGGGCAGACAACCCGGCCCCGCGTCCGCGAAATCGACTGCTACGAGGAGGAGGAGGAAGTCCGTTGGGCACGCTCCACCCCACAACAGCGGCGACAGCGCCCACCACCAGCACGACGCGGTCGCTGCTATCGCTGCGACGAGCCAGGGCACCTGGCCCGCGACTGCCCAGCACCAGCGCCCAAGCCCCGATCGCCACGGCCGGCGGGAAACGACGCGGGGGCGGCGCTGTGAGGAAACCGCTGCCCCAAGAACCCATCCTCAACCAGGAGCAGCCTGCTGCGCCTGAAACCAGTTCGGTCCCACTCGCAGAAGCAAATGTTTCATCTGCCTTTGTGAAGGCGGGAACTGAGCAAAGTCCTTCTATTATGAGAGCTGAAAGCAAATTCCAGCCCGCCCTTTTCAGGGCAGGAGAGCAGCCTGCCCTTTTGAGGGCGGAAGAGCAATCCATCCACAGCGAGTGGGCCGACTGGGAGAGGCGGGCGGGCTATACCTGCATTGTAGGCTGGATGGGCAAGCCTGCTGGGCACTGGTCGACACGGGGGCCACCATCTCCCTGGTGCGACCAGGAACGCTCCCCAACACTGCCTGGTCCTCAACAACCACTCAGCTGCAGTCAGTGACGGGACAGAGGCTCGCCATGCGGGGCAAGAAGATGGTGAGCGTGGAGGTCGGAAACAGAGGGTGGTGACGCACGAGTTCTGGCTGGCCGACATCAGCGACACGTGCATAATCGGCCTGGATCTGCTGGTCCACTGGGGTGCTACGGTGGACATCGCCAACGCCAGGCTCTCCATCGGTGCCACCACCCTCGCCCTCCACGCCACCCCCAAGAGGAAACGCAGGTCCAGGAGGACCCGTCGCCGAGCAGCCTCAGCCCACCCTCACCAGCCGCCGCCAGCCTCAGCCCACCCTCACCAGCCGCCGCCCCAGCTAACCAACACAGAGCGTGGCTCGCCTGCCCCACTGTCACAACCTGCGCCCCCCTCTGTCGAGACGGTGAGTGCTGTCCGCGAGCTGTGGCGACGCAGCTGCAGCGGCCTCAACCCTCACCAATGCCAACAGCTTGAACGCTTGCTGAAGGACAATGCAGACCTCTTCGCTGCCCGCGATGAGGAATGCACGCAGACCGAGCTAGTGCAGCACGCCATTGACACTGGTGACGCTGCACCGGTTCGTCTGCGCCCTCACCGGTTGTCACTAGCAAAGCGGCTGGGGGCAGAGGAGAAGGTTAGAGAGATGGCCGCTGCAGGCGTCATTGAGCCCTCCAACAGCCCGTGGGCGGCCCCTGCTGTCCTAGTGCGGAAGAAGAACGGAGAGTGGCGTTTTTGCGTGGACTATCGGCGCCTCAACGCCGTAACGCGCAAAGATGCCTACCCTCTCCCCCGCATCGACGAGGCGCTAGACCACATCGCGGGGTCCAGTTGGTTCTGCTCGCTGGACCTCCGGAGTGGCTACTGGCAGGTCAAAATGGCCGAGGATGCGAAGCCTAAGACCGCCTTCACCATCGGGCAAGGGTTGTGGCAGTTCCGCGTGATGCCGTTCGGACTGTGCAATGCCCCTGCCACGTTCGAGCGGCTGATGGAAAGGGTGCTGTCGGCCGTCCCCCGAAGCTGCTGCGTAGTGTACCTGGACGACCTCCTAGTACATGCCAGTAGCTTCGAGCACGCCCTCGCTAACCTCCACAACGTGCTCGCGGCGATTCGCCGGGCTGGGCTACGGTTGAATCCCGGAAGTGCCAGCTGCTCCGGAGGGAGACGGCCTTCCTGGGGCACGTTGTGAGTGAGCGAGGGTAGCCACCGACCCAGCTAAGGTGACTGCTGTGCGGGATTGGCCGACCCCAGCAAATGTAGGCGAGCTGCGCAGCTTCCTGGGGTTGGCGAGCTACTATCGGCGGTTCGTGCGGGGTTTCGCCTCCATTGCCAGTCCCCTCCATCGCCTCACCGACAAGTACCAGCCGTTCATCTGGACCACTGCATGCGCAGAAGCCTTTGCCCGACTCAGAACGGCTCTCACGGAGGCCCCCGTACTGGCGTATCCCGATGTGCACCGCCCATTCATTGTCGACACCGACGCCAGTAACGTGGGGGTGGGAGCCGTCCTCTCTCAGGAGGACAGCGACGGAGAGAGAGCTGTCGCCTACTACAGCGGTGCCCTGAGCCGGGCAGAGCGGAACTACTGCGTGACCCGCCGAGAGCTGCTGGCCGTAGTCAAGGCACTGAGGCACTTCCGACCCTATCTCCAAGGTAGCCACTTCCGCCTCCGCACTGACCACGCTTCGCTCACCTGGCTCCTAAACTTCAAGCACCCGGAGGGCCAAGTCGCACGGTGGTTAGAAGAGCTACAAGAGTGCGATTTCCAGATCGAGCACAGGGCGGGCGACACCACACCAACGCCGACGCTTTGTCCCGCCGTCCCTGTGCTGAGCTGGATTGTCAACACTGCCAGCGACAGGAAGATAAGAGCCAGGTGGAGCTAGCGGTGGCTACCGCTAACATCAGCGAGGCGGGTGGCTGCCAGTGTCGCAGGAGCAGCTGCGGGAAGGCCAGGAGGCTGACAGCACGCTAAGAAAGGTGAGGGGCTGGCTGGAGGCAGAAACACCGCCGCAGTGGGCTGAGGTCTCGGCTGAGGGGCCCGAGCTCAAGACCTACTACGGGCAAAGGAGGAGCCTTGAGCTGCGGGACGGGCTGCTGTATCGGCGGTGGCAGGCACCCGGGCTTGGAAGCGACCTCCTCCAACTCCTCGTTCCCCGAGCGCTCCGGCCCCAAGTCCTCGGGTTGGTGCATGGCTCGGTGGGGGCGGGCCATTTCGGGAACAGTAAGACCCTGCGACGATTGAGGGGGCGCTTCTACTGGCCTGGGTGCCGCCGGGACGTGGAGCTGCACGTCCACTGCTGCGACTCCTGTACGGCATGCAAGGGGCCTACCAGGCGCTCCCGCGCCCCTCTACAACGCTACGTGGTGGGGGCCCCGATGGAGCGAGTGGGGGTGGACGTCCTCGGCCCCTTCCCTGTCACTGAGGCCGGTAACCGCTATGTGCTTGTGGCTATGGACTACTTTACGAAGTGGCCCGAGGCGTACGCGGTGCCGGACCAAAGTGCTGCAACAACAGCGGGGAAGCTAGTCGAGGAGATGTTTGCCCGTTTCGGGGTCCCCGCCCAACTCCACAGTGACCAGGGGCGAAATTTTGAATCGCGGGTGCTGGCTGAGGTCTGCAGTCGGCTCGGGGTAGCGAAGACCCGCACAACTCCACTCCATCCCCAGAGCGACGGACTGGTTGAACGGTTCAACAAGACCCTGACTGCACAACTCGCTATCCTCGCCAGCCAGCACCAACGAGACTGGGACCGCCACCTGCCCCTGGTCCTGTGGTCCTACCGAACTGCCGTACAGGAGTCCAGCCTCTGCACGCTCGCCGCCCTGATGTTCGGACGGGAGCTCCGGACGCCCGTGGATTTGGTGTTCGGGGCCCCGCCTGAAAGCAGGGAACCAGCCCGTACAGAGGCCTGCTACTTCCGCCAGCTGCTGGAACGACTGCGGGTGGCACACGACTTCTCTCGCCAGGCCCAGGACACTGCGGGACTGCGGCAGAAGCGCGCCTACGATCAGCACTGCAAGGGGCAGACCTTCAAGCCAGGTGATAAAGTGTGAGTCCACTGCCCAGTGCGCAAGAAGGGCCTGTCTCCTAAGCTGCAGTCACATTGGCGTGGGCCTGGCGAGATCTTGGAGCGGCTGAGTGAGGTGACGTATCGCCTGCGCATGCCAAATCGAGGGCGCCTGGTGGTGCTCCACCAAGACCGACTCGCACCTTACCAACCACTCGCCACCGAAAACGCAGCTGGCGGACAAGGTAGCAGCCCTGTCCCCTCTACACCACCGGCAGCAGAGGAAATGGCACAGCCCACCACGGGCCGACCTACTCGGAAGCGACGGCTACCGAATTATTTAATCGACTACGAGGTAAATCGCATAGAAATTGTGGGTCGTCGGGGAATAGCGACCCTTTAGGTGGGGGCTGTGTGGCGATCTTGCCTGTGTGTAACTAAATAATTGTTAGCTTGTTAGCGGTTAACTTGTCCCGCTCCGCGATCGTGTAAATACTCGTTATTTTGAATGTGTGTAGCCTGCTAGGAATCGCTTCCGTAGCGCTAGCAGCCCTCGGGTTTATGATTTTCACCGTCATGTTTCTGTCATTAGTCAATTAGCCAATACTGTTGTTGTATTCCCTGCCTGTCTCTGTTTTGCGTGTCTCGTGCTGCTGTTTCCCGCTGTATGTAAATCCGACCTTTGTGTGATGTGCCGTTAAGGCTGTGTGATTGGTTAGTCCCGTTGCGCCGGGGCAGCCAATCACGGCAAACGGGGTTTGACAAAAGCAGGCTTCGCCCAGCTATGATGGTCAGTCTACGAATTACCGTTTTCAGGAGATGTCACAAATAAAGCGAAGCTCCCCGGGAGCGATTCGAAAACAGCCAAGCCAGTCTCCGTCTCTGCTTCCTCGCGAAATCGCCACAATATAGTAGCTAATATCATTATCTCAGATAAAAAAACAAATGTGAGATGAATTCAATCACCATTTTATTTTGGCTGGTTATTTATTTGAGAATACAGCGATGTCCTCTGGAAATGTAGATTCTACGCTGCTTATGTGCTCACTGCCACTTCATAAAGGCTTGCTAGCCAGCTAGCTTGCTAAAGTGAACCAAATATGTTAGCTAGATCGCTCGCTTGATAATGAGGATTCATAACCATAGTGGACGTATAAACGCATTTAATTAAAAACTTTCACTAAATATACATACCTTTACTGCGGCAATCGAATCTGTGCAGGCAAGTCTTGCAGTGGAGAATATTGGATGAGGCACGAGTGACGAACGTCTTATTACAGAAGTAGTGCGTCAGCTGCTGCAGTTCACACTTGTAGTAGAGCTCCCTCTACTGGATAATTATAGTAAATAGCAATTACAACTTTCGAACCAGAGACTGTAAAAAATATGGACAAAGCTACTGTGACGTCACCCATTGACTCTCCGTGGGTCTCCGAAAATACGTTTTGAAGCTCAATGGCGGGCGCGGCCATTTTGGAGTTGGAGCCAAAACCACAGAGTTTAAAAGCCGCTCTGTGAGTTTACAGTGTGATTGACAGCCCGGTGCGGAAAAGCCCATGACCTTCAAGCATGTTTCACTTACCCATCAACCTGAACCTATACGAACCACGAACGAACTCGAGGTAAGCTAACTGTCTGCCGTTATGTTTTAAAATATATTATGAAATGTTTACAGAGTTTAATTTCCATCCGTGACTGTACTGTGTCATGTAATGACGTTATATGTATGACTTTAATAATAAAATTATGTTCAGTTAGCTTCAACTTATGTTTCTCTGCAAAACATCACCGTATATGCTTAGCTAGCATATCAGCTTGCCAGTGAGCTAGGTAGGCTATCCGTGGTTAGCTCACGCATTAGCAATATGAACCACAGGGGAATAACATCGAAGACACTGATGGTCAATAAATCAGAGATGTGTACTGGTGATTTTTGACTAGGCTGATTTTCATATAACTGTCTGGTAGACCTGCTGTTAACCCAGCAAGTTATCATCGTAGGTTTTCGCCACAAGTCAGTTAATGGGCCAATAACTGTTACTCTACCGCCGTTTGTGGTGTTCACTCGCTGGGTGATGCTAGCTGACCGATCGTTCGCAAGTCGCTTTTAAACGAATAAAAATTAACACTGTCAGCGGTGATTAACAAATCTACCAAGTATTTTAATAACTGATCTGCAGCCGTGTAACTATGGCAAAGCACTTTGTAGAGCAAGTTTTCCACCTGGTGCATGAAGACAAGAATAATGTACATTGAATTTCTAATTATTTGGTTTTTTTTCCCGTGTAGATCATCAATGGAGAAAAGCAAACGTCCTAACCGTGAGTTTGTCTGTAACTACCGATCTAAAAAAATGAGCAGGCAGAAAACTCCCGAAATTGATTAACGTTGCTATTGGTGTCAACTTGTTTTTAATTATTGTGCTTTGTCATTTGAATGAGCACAAGTTAGATAGCCTTTTGAGTTTATAATGTTGTTTCGAATTTATTTGATTGGCATAGCATGGCGAAGGACACGGTGTTTATCCTGTCTATACAATACATTAGTCAGATTGTGAGCAGAGGAAAGGAAAATGTCTGAAAGCCAAGACCAATAATCAGTTTAAGGGGTAGTTTTCGGCCTCGTTGATTTTTTAGCTCAGCAGCCACCACTGCTGTGCCTTCAGTTAAACTAGTCAGTACTAGTCAGTTAAGTAATGTATATAATAGAACACACCATGCCACACCACTGTAAAAACTGTGGATGTCTTTAAAATCTTACATCCAGACTATATATGTGTGTATTTATCAGTGTTCGTTTTGAATGAGAAGTATTTCATTGTCTTCCACAGCAAAGAATGTGTGGATTGTGGGAGACAGCTACATCCGGCGTGGGGAGGAGAGAGCACGGAAGACTGTGGGGACCAGCCTGGGTCTGGACACCATTGTCCATTGGTTTGGCTGGGGAGGCCTGAGGTGGGAGAGCCTTCTCCCTTTCATTCACCAGTCCCTGAGAGGAAGAGCAGCTTGTCTTTCAAAGAGGACACTTTTCTCTTCAGTCGCCTGGTCTTTTGCGAGTGTATCCTCAACTTCTTTCGACATCTTTGTAGCCTCTGCTCTACTGCTTCTGCTTTCCGCTTGAGGGTTTTTGGAGACCCCACAACGGCATAACAGTGATCATCAAAACAGCTGGATGTTAAGGTTGAGTAGTCATGATCCTGTAACACCATTGGATCTCTCTTTTCAGTAATCTCCCTTCTGCAAACACCACCTGAAGCACCACTGACCTCCCTACCAACATCTACATGCACATCAGCTGCCACAGAAATGTTGTCATCATTGGAATCATAGATGACACAATCCTCCATGATGACAACACTGTTGTGATCAGCTGCTAATATACCCCCGTTGGATTGTGACACCTTGTCATCACATGAAAAATACTTAACAGAAGGAACTGTAGAGCCACTTGCCTCTGCATTAATACTCACCTTACAGCGCTGCTTCCTTGGTTCTGCAGGCCGTCTCAGCAATCTAGCCGGGTAATCAAAAATGGTTGGCACTGCAGAGATGGTCAAGCAATGCTTTCCCTTGAAGGGGGATAAGGAACCACTGTTAATTACTAGCCACTGAATATTCACAATGAGAACTGGTAATCTCATGACCTATTTTCATATGTGTATATTACCTAGGTATTAAAAAAACAAAAGTAGCCTTCCTCGTCAATTTTGGCATTGCCACTACTGTGTTCACGTGCAGTCTTTTTTTCTGAAATGTGTTTTCTTGATCAACATTAGTATGTGCACAGTCTGCACACACACACACACACACACACACACACACACACAAAAACTGGCTATACAGATTATTAAAGAAAAAAAAAACAATGTCAATAAGTGCCTTTCCTAACCTTGGGGTCCCGGAAAACACATTGCTCCTCAAAGTGGTCGCTGCACAGACGAGATGCCGGGGTGGGTCTCCAGTTCTCCCTTCGGATGTTGGCTAACCACTGCTGCAGTCTGGCCTCATCACCTAAAGGAAAACTATGAAACAATAGACGCAGTAAAATAGACTGCAATTTTTTATAATCTATGGTTGCAATACAGACTGATGTAAACGGTAAATGGACGGCATTTATATAGCGCTTTTATCCAAAGCGCTTTACAATTGAGGCCTCTCATTCACCAGAGCAGTTAGGGGTTAGGTGTCTTGCTCAGGGACACTTCGACACGCCCAGCGCTGGGATCGAACCGGCAACATTTAAAGCAATGTACACTCCTATTCATTGCTAGACGTAAATAATTCCCTCACGACTACATTAGTAGCACTCATAGAGACAATTGTAGAAGTGCCTTAAAACAGTGGTTCTCAAACTCCCCCCGTGTAAATTCATTAATCTCAGTCCTTCATTTGATTTTTAAAAATGTTAAATAGGTAAAGACCCGCACACTCGCTTGATGCTAAAAAAATATAACGGTAGCCTATTTATTTAGCCATAAGCGCGGTTAACGTTTCAACCCCATCGGTATTCACTATTATATATATATAGCATTCATAATAGGCTACTACGATGATATTTTCAGGAGCATAAAGCGAATGTGCGAGTCTTTTCTTTACCTATTTGATGTTTCTATGATCCAGCACCGGGAGTTTATTGGGGTGCGTTTATTTTTTTTCCTACACTGTGATAAATGTTGCACATTTTAATATAATCAGTATATATCAGTATTGCACAACCTGAACATGGAAATTGTATTCTTGACAACATGCATAGCTGTTTCTGGCAGAATGTACCGAAGAGGGTAAGCGATCCCTCTTTTTGCACCGTGTGTACATGTTATTCAAGCATAAACCTTAAGACGTATTGCCCCGGTCTGGCTAAATTGTGAACTCCTGCAGTTTATCCCACAATGTCAGCAAATAAATCGGTATAATAGTTAGATTGTCACATACATGAAACATGGCACAGGTAGACATTTACGGAATGTACACGACTGACAAGCCGTCAAGCACGTTTGACAGGTTGTATATTTGCCGGCTAAGGTTAGCTAGCTAGCTTTGGCTTGCAAGCTAGCTAGCTTGCAAGCCAAATAGCTTGGAAGCCGAAGTTGCTAACTGTTTTAACATGCTAGACTTGCGCTAGCTGATTACGCTTTCTGTCAATTAATGATTTGGTTAGACAAAGTATGTTAAGGATATAGTTAAATGACTTAGCTACCGAAAAAACTTCAGAAAAGGATTCTTTGAAGGTCGATTAGTACAATTGTAAGCAACACACGCCATAATGATACTGATATGAAACTGCTATGAAATGGGACGTTTGTATTTGCCAACTTCACAGTCTCTGCTTCACACAGACAAGAGGTTGACGATCAGTCGGAGTGGCAATGTCAAGGTCATGAGAAGCCACCTCCCACCCAGAGACCCAGTGACCACAGATTGTAGCCCCTGCTGTAGCTCAGTCCGCCGCAGTAATCCGGAAGTGACGCAAGCTGTACCTCATTGGTCCAGAACAAATATTGGCCCTGTGCCCAAATGACGCAATAAATCATAAAATAGACCCATGGACAGTCATAAGACGAATAAAATACACCTATTATGACTATTTGTTCTTGTGAGAAAAAATTAGTGGCTTTGTATTTTTATTGCATTTGTACCGTAGACTTACATGGAAACCGGATATGAAAACACCTATACTGGAGCCATCCGTAGTGGCGCTAGTGAGCAACCAGGAACTACAACACCAGGAAATGAGCTTCAAAAACGAAGTCTGGTTTTGGCCGCTTGTTTCGAACAGACAAGTACAGATAAATAATCAATGTTTTTTGTTGTTTATTATACTTATTTAAAAATCGGGACACATCGGCTGCATAACTGCCGATCCAGATGTCGTCAAAAAAGTCAAATAATGGCCGATATATCGGCCAAACCCATATATCGGTCGGGCTCTAGTTACATGTACATTTTATGAATTGTTACAAAAAAACCAAGTTAACATTTATAGAAATTATTTACCTTATGGACTTGCTTAAGGGTATGTAATAAGTTTGCAGTCCTTCTCCCCACAAATCACACAATTCTACGTTCTCGGACGCACACAGGTTTTATTGCGCCTCCAGTCCGCACATACACAAACCAAACAAACCAAAAAAAAAACCGACACACAATAAGGAAGGGGAATTCGCACACCCATCGCTCTCCTGTGCGTCTCCCATTCCAGCGCCCCGGTCTCACTGCAGGCAGAGCATATAAACAATTAGCAATTAATTGTCATCACCCACACCTGGGTTGTAACGCCAGCAAAACCACTCCCTCTCCGCCCGCAGATGGTGCCCTAACCACGCCACTCCTCACAGGCTACAATAACAGTAACCCATAAAGAATCAAACCTACAATTGCACTGATATTGGTTAAAGGAATTAGCAAATAAAAGATTAGAGTGCACAACCATTCCACGTTGGGTTCAGGTGTAGGAGAAAAAGTTTAACTCCAAAAAGGCAAAAAAATGTTCGCACACTGAAATTAAAAGCTCCAAAGAATTTATTTAATTAACAACTTTAATGCTTTGGTGAAAAAGACCTTCATCAGGTATCAATGCTTGAATGGCAGGAGCACAGCTTACATAGCGTAATACAGGCCCCATTAACCCATCAACACAATGAATACACAGTAATAAAAAATGTACGTTCATCCCACCTAGAAACAGAAATGCCTGTTTAAACACATGTTGTCGATTGGTGGGAAATTATGTGAAATGTTTATTAAAAAGAAGAAGAGTACAAGGTGTATAATAATTTGTCCAAAGCTGAGAGAATGCCCTTATTGGATTTCAGCAAGGACAATACTGTGGTGGAGTGCCCTGCAGACAAAGGGAGGCACTGTTGTTCTCCAGAGGGCAGCAGACTACGAGTCAGAAATTAGGAGGCAACTTGATGATACAGTTTTCTACAAAACCTACCCTCAGACCTTACTCAAAGGTCTACAGTCCATTCTAAATTACAGAGCCACTATGAAAATGCTGAGTTTAGATAAAGTGACAAGTATTTTCTCAAGTTTCTCAAGAGTATCCAGTTACCCCAAGATTGAATATGCAGTTGCCAAAGGTACGTACTCTAAGAGTCTCAGCATGCCTCTTATAGGTAGACCCATTGCTAGCAGCATAGGAAGTCTCACTGAAAGCATTCTCATCCTATGTCGACCATTTTTTAAAACCTTGGGTCGCCATGTTGCCCTCTTATATTTGGGATTCCATGGATTTTATTGAATCATTGAAAGTTTTAGATTAAAGTCTCTGAGGACGTGTTACTGGCCACCATTGATGTTCAAAGTTCACACACTAACATCCCACATGAGAGTGGTCTGGAAGCCCTTCATCGCTTCTTATGCCAAAGACCTGCGACTTGAAGTTCTGACTCTATACATGACCTAGTAAACTCAGTCCTAACCAACAACTACATTTGTTAAATGATTACTTCCTATAATCTAAGGGTACCGCAATGGGTAGTACAATAGATCCTAACTTGCTTGCCTTACAATAGATTTATTTGAGAAGAATTCTGTTTTGAATCCTGTTAACGCAGTTAACAATGTTTTTGTTGTACAAAAGGTTTATCAATGACTTTATCATGGTCACATGGTCACTTCCACACCCAAGAACTAACAGTGTTTCAGGATTACTTGAACTCAAGGACTGAAAATTTGCATTTCATTTTGTTGGTTGACAAAACTTTTCTGGGATTTCTGGATATCAAGGTTTATAAGAAAGATTACATCGCTTATCTAGAGTCTGCCTGTGACAGCCAGTTCAATCAGATTGGCAGAACACAACCTACTTAGTAGGTTGTGTTAGACTGCTGTAGAGGTTCTAAAATGGAGTAGATTCAGATACCAGCCAAATGTATTTAACCGCAGGTGTAAGGGGCCACAACTTTTGACTGATTTAGGTGTTTCTGTTTCTATTACTGACAAAACCTTGTTTCTAACTTTAAAAAAAGTATTTATCGAGAGTAAGAAGAGACAGTACTATAACCACCATAAAGCCAAAATCTGTATTTTGTAAAGCTAACAGCATAGACTGGGGTTAATTTTTTTAAATGACTGCAAATATAAAATACACGGGAATTATATCAAATGCAAGTTGTATTAAATGCCACACCTGGTCAGCTCTTTGTGGGAACCCTATAAGAATTAAAATACAAAAGTAATGCAATTGGCTGGTGAAATTTCCCAAGCAAAAACAGCTTTAGAGCCCATAGTTAGGGATCCTGTGAATCAAGTAAACCACGCCAATGTACAGTAGAAGACTGTTTGAGCCACGTTGTTAAAATAATAAATGTAGATTTAGACCTGTATACGGATGGCTTCTCCTTCATACAGGACAGTAAAAGAGCTTGTAGCTCTCTTAAAGCAGCATATAAACACAAAAGGAAAAATGTCCATTTCTATACAGACAGCAGATATACATTTGGTGTTACATCAGATTATGCAGCGATATGTATAAATCTGGAAGCGCGATTAAAAACAGGTAGAGAGGTTGAGGAATTGATAAGCATACTATATGACTGAAAGTATCTGGACACCCCTTGGTCTGGGACTGTTTTTCATGGTTTGGGCTAGGCCCCTGAGTTCCAGTGAAGGCAAATTTTAATGCTCCCACGTACAATCACATTCTAGACAATTCTGTGCTTCCCCGACAGTTTGGGGAAGACCCTTTCCATGACAGTGCCCCCGGGCACACAGTGAGGTTCATATAGAAATGGTTTTGTCGCGAATGATGTGAAAAACTTGACTGGTCTGCACAGAGCCCTGACCTCAAACAAACACATATTAAACTTCTTCATTTTAATTGCACTTATACAAATAATTTTGCAATTGTAAAATCAAAATTAGCACGAATTACATTATTTAAAAATATTTTTATTGATAAATAATTATGTCACACAATACAGGAATATGAACATAGACATAATGATCCTTAATATTTTTGTATAATGATACAAAACTGCATTTTATCTCCATATGAGATCTTTATCATTCTGAGAAACAAAGCTTTGTAATGGCTTTGTTTATGATCAGCATTTCAATGACACAGCATTGTGTTTCTTTGCAAAACCAATTTCAGCAATATTGTACACACAGAAAGATGAACAAATGAATGAATTACCTGCTCTACTGCAGGTATTCCTGTAGGTGGTGCTAAATAACATTTTGACAAGAGACACTTAAGACTGTCGGCTGGGTTTCATACACACTGTGAAAGAGATGTAAAAAGGCATGCAGTCTATACATGCAATCTGGGAAAAACTAATAGTTTATAATGTTTCAGAATGTTCTATTTAAGCATGGAAAACAAACTCTTCCTCCATCTAGATTACTCTAAAATCCAGTCCTTGGCTGGGTGTTACTGCAAGGGCAATATCTGAATATTTACCCAAATAAACAGAACAGGTGCCCTGAACAGGTCTGTCAGCTCAGACAGATTTAGATTTACTGAAATTGTCAATACCCAGAAAGCAAGTACACAACCGTTCTTTGCACCAGCTGGTTTGCAAATATGCAAGATAGCGGTGCAATAGCGGCAGGACCATTTGCCAACTAGTTCATACTGGTGGCCGGTGCTCCAGCTCAACTGCCCAATAGCGGATTGCCATAGCGCTGATTTGTAAAAACTCTGATGGACTGACAGCTGTGCCAACAGCAGCTCAACAATGTGCAGCTGATAGGCGTTTGTACAGTATAACTCTGTTACATAGTAACGTTAGCAGAAGAAAAGCAAACAGTAAAAATTCGTTTTAACTTTGAAAATACTTCATAAAATCTATTTGATAAATAAATATTAAATAAATAACACAGCTTGAACATTGATTATGCAGAGCAACAATCTCATAATCTCCCATTTTCAGTAGTGTCTTGTGAAGTATCCTGCATCCTTTATCTTCTGGTCTGCTTCCACGTCAGTCTGGCTGTCGCCTGTAAATGATTTTATAACAGTTTTAACTGTTGTGAACTATGTATATATATTGTTTTGATTATACACACATGTAAAATGGGCAAATATTTTAGACCCACTCTTTGAGTTCAATTCCATTTGAATTCATGAAATGAATGGGTTCAAGAATTCATTGAAAATTCCTCATAGAAGATTATGGCATTTTTCCATTTGTGTACCAAAGCTCATTTCATTACCTGAATTGACAGAATTGAAATGTAATTGGTGTGTGCGTGCGTGTGTGCTTACGTGTGTGCATGCATGTCTGTCTGCGTGTGGGAGGAGAAAGTCTTCTGTGGGATTCAAACAATGGCCCTTGAGAAATACTCTGCACAGAAGATACAGTTAGCCCGCTGAGCTAAAGAGAACTAATCCTACTTAAGCAACTGTAAGAAAGTCAATGAAACTCACTTTCTGAAGCAGCAGCCGCAGTTCTTTCACAAACTGCTCGCTGTTTCTCTTTGGATAGGAGTTACAGGGTGGGCAGATGGCTTTCTGCAGATTGTAAAGACACAAACATTAACCACATCACAGCAACAGAACATTATTTCTGTTGTAGCCAAATAAAACCCTCATATGCATGGGTAACTACAGAAGGAACAGTGTTAACTGTTTATTTTATTTGGATCAAATCAAAATTTATCTGTAAATTTGACTTAAATCTTCACAATTGTTGTAAAAACAAAGCAAGACAAAGAAAAACACCAGCCCCTTTCTAACAATGGGTTCATTGGTCTCACAGCTGCAGGGGGCTCTTCCAGATTCCAGAGGTATTTCACATGTAGAAACTAACCTGTGTCTCCTCCAGAGTGCAGAAGTTCATGTTGCTCACCTAGGAAAACAACATGAATAAAATCACAGGTAAGTAACATACGTGCAGTTCATGTGTAGACATACCAGCACTGTACATACATGATCAGGACTCTTTTATAGCCTAACATGCCAAATGCAGACTCCCCTCCACAGCCTAACATGCCAAATGATTCATTATATAATGACTGAGTTCAGATTCTGAATCACTCACAATCATCGGATTCATGAGTTTCTTGAAGAGTTTGTGCTGAAGTTTCTTCTGGGTAGCCTGGAGTAGATTCACGTTCCCCCTGAAGCACTCCAGTACGGACAAAGAACAGCACTCCTAGTGATGAGAGAAAAATGTAAACCAACCAAAAACAATAAATGAAAATATGACCTGTGTGCATGCGTTCAAAGGGAGCATTACGAAAAAATAAAATGATAATAATCCATTGTATGGGGTGAAAATAATTTTCCTAATCATAGCAATTCTCAGCTCTCCCAGGTGGGGTTGCTGTATTTTTAAATTGTGAACTAACATTACATTTTCTACCTACCACTGTCAATATCTAAGGGATTACTATTTCTCATCCATCCATTATCTATACCCGCTTATCCTGGTCAGGTCATGGGGCTATTCTATTCTATTGTATTATAATTGTTTCACTGCATGGTGCTAGAGATAATGTGACGAATTTACCTGTCCTGTCTGATAACTGAGAAGCAGTACAGCAATACTTTTCTTGTCTATTTGTTCCCATAAGCCGGTGTGAGAGCATTTAATTACAAAAACAAATGTAAAATTGAGTGTATAGTAAAATAAGAATGTACCATACATGAGACAAAAGCATTAAAGTGTCATAAATTGGGATTATAAATCATTTTTTAAAAATAATATAAAAAAGATAAATAAAATAGCAACTCTGTCTTTAAACATAATAAGAATTGTGTGACAATCAAAATCAATCATGTAAAAATTGTGTTTTAAATGGAAGATTTAGCTGCTTTGATATCTTCTGCAAAACTGTTCCAGGTTTTGTCTAATGAGAATTAAAACAATTATTTCCAAGGTCATGAAATCTTCACTGTCTGAATGTCTCTCACAGAGAGCTCCTGTTTGTGTCTTTGTTTTTCTCATCTTCCCAGCTGTGACAACACACTTCACAGAACTCACTGGAAAATGTCTGCTATCACACAAACACACATTTTCCAAAGGAAAAAATAAACTATTTCTCAGTTTGCATTACATAGGTAGAGGGATATTCAGTTCTTGCCAATCACACCAACATACTTCAATAAAGCTTTAGTGTCCATCAATCAATTCTGCATGATGTGTGATGTCTTAAAGTGTGTTTGTGACTTGACTTTCACTGAAACCAGTGAAATTACCCGTGAGAATTGTTCAAACAAGGAAGCGGATGTCAACGGATGTACATGGACGCTATGATTTTCAGTCTTTCAGAGAACCATATTAGCTCATTTTAACAGATACCAATAATTAAGACAGTACAAAGCAACATAAAAGTATTATTATTAAAAGACAGATGCAATTGATTAAATCATAGCTTATAAAAAATAAATTGGTTTTATGTAATCTGT
Source organism: Anguilla rostrata (assembly GCF_018555375.3). Taxonomy (NCBI): domain Eukaryota; kingdom Metazoa; phylum Chordata; class Actinopteri; order Anguilliformes; family Anguillidae; genus Anguilla; species Anguilla rostrata. Next base: position 27,933,539 of record NC_057939.1, on the reverse strand, counting down.
GAAATGATCGCTCATATTAATTCACAGACATGCTATGTTAATGACACATTAAGAGTCAACATGGTGTATGTTTTCAGTTTGACATGTTAGTACATCATCTTCAGAAATAGTGCCACTTCCTGTCTGTGTATCCATTTATTGGTCAATATGAAATGTCACACTGTCATAGCTGAATCAGGCCAGTGAACCTATTTTCTTCGAGCCAGAATGAATGTAATTTGTTGAATAGTGCTGCTTTTGAGTCATCATGCTATTCGTGTGCTGTTCACACATTTGTGAATAGCATTTGTATTGTGCATTTATTTTCTTTTTAAAATTGTGTAAAAAAATGTGGATATGCATATGAAAATGACTAGCACTCCATGTGAACTACACTTGATTGGTGAACATGCGAAATGTTACCAGTAAAATTATCAAGCCATTTTATCTCGCACATACACATATTAAACAGTTTCCCAATTAAATGATGAATTACAACAACTCAATACTATGTGTAATTCGGAAATTAAATTTGCCAATCATTACAATTCCAACAGATTATTCAGATCACTTCAGGAATGTTCGTACTTACATCTATATCGTTCGTAGGCGTGTGCAGCATCACCCCCTTCTGTTACAAGAAAGAATACAATGTTAAATGTCTGGTCTATACAGCTCATTTTTGGGTGAGGGAAAATTCAGAAATAAAAGTGTCCAGTAATACAACCTACCTGCAAACTTTTCTCCAGGCGATCCAGATCCATCGCAACTTCTTTCAGCATAAGCACGTTCTGGTCCATTGCTGCGCACATCATTATACTCGATGCAATTGCTAGAAGGCAACATACTATCTGTTTAGTCATTTTCGATCTGATAACTAAAGTGATTTTTCGAAATTGCTTTGCAAAAAGATTTTTTTGTTTTTACTATGCTATGTACAGGTATGACCTACCTTTATATATTTATCCAACAGGACACAAGAAAGCCACTCCTTCAAGATTGGAAAACTGCAAAAAAGAATAAGTGAGTAATTATATTTTCTTTTCCACTGGCCAGGTCGACGTGAACCTGGTCGAGCGTGCGCGGGGGCGCGCGGATGCGGCTATATGAACGAAAACAGGCAACTTTCTGCAAAACCAACAGGAAAGTAGAAACACTTGTGAATTCCGATTTTCAGAATGAATCAGAGAACAAGGTATGCTAGCTCACTCTTTCTAAACAAAATTGAGGTAATTTTTTTGCGGCCTCCCACTCGAACGTAGGTTAGCCTACCTGAAACAACAACCTGTCATTTGAGGATTACAGCAATGACTAAGAAAATGCACCATCAGATTTATTTGTGTAACACCTGCTATTCAAATTGAAATTAATGAAAGTCATACTTTAAGCGATACAAATAAGAATCTGTTTTATTATAGTATTTAATACAAGTCCTGTCACCGTAATAAGCGGTAGCTTTCGATGTGCTATCATTTAAAATATGCGCGGATCTCTTCTGCGTATGAAACCATGAGAGTCTCAGTGACTCTCAACAAAAGTACAGACACGGTAAGAGACAAAAGAGTAACCGTGCATTACATTCAAAGCTGGCGCTTATTTCCTCTGAAAATAACCACAGCCATGCCTTTTACTGCTCTGCACTAGTAACGCTTGTGGTTCAGATATAGCTGCAGTTGAGAGCTATTTTAACTTTTGACCTTATTTTCTGCATCATTCGGTTTTCTCGCTCACACGTAAAGCCAGTCAGGTGGCACGAGGAGACAGAACCATCATGCAAGCAGGAGCTGCAAGAAGAAAAAGAAGCATGCACATCATTGGTTTATTCATTCATTACGTGTGCTGTGTAAGGTCTGTAGTTTTTTTAATGGGTTGTTACTAGCTCGTGATCGTTCGCCTTATCCCTACGACATTCCTTGGTTGCAAAAATAAACTGGACGCAGTGACGCGAAACGCAACAGCACCATCATTCCGATGTCCACAAGTAGAGTTCTTGCATACAGAGCCGGTTTATAACTCGTGCGGACAGACATTTTTCCACACAATCCATTTATGCTGCCAGATATTTACTGAAGCTCCTTCCCGAGTGGTAGGCTATACCTCACCTGGGAGTAGAACTATATCCACTGAGATACAGTAATTCAGATTATGTAATAGCAGCTCATAACCTTGAACTATGCTTCTGAAGTCTATTAAAATGCAGTTACTCATGGATCTGATTGAATATATCGGTGGAATGCAATCAGATTTAACATTTTTTACTATTGTAAAGCTGTATATATTGAGTATCATAGATGTTTAAGTCATGGTCATTTATAGTGTATTGTTATAAAAAAAATGTTAACAGGCAATAATAAAACACAGAAATATTGAAATAAAAACGGAATTGTTTATTGTTTTAATATAATCTATAGAATAAAAGGTTCATATTTCATTTTTGTTTAAAATACATTTTGCTTTGCCTAAAGATGAGCATTTCTCATAAAATGCTTTTGGTGTCGTGATCTTAATGACAGGTAGCAGGGAAATGTGTCAGATTCTTTTCAGGGTTTTTTATTTATTTTTTACTTATGATGTTAATTGACCAATTATCCCCAACCTCACAATAAACATTAAAACTTAATTGAATGTGTAGGGTGGCCAGTCATACAGAGAGCAGATTTTTGGTCCAGTTTTGTTGGCAGATGAACTCCAGGCTCACATGGGCATATTTTTATTCATTTATTTTTTGACAGCAGAATTCCACTGGTAGTGAATACCAAGCATTCGGTGAAAGACACGCTTGACTGTTTCACCACCTGACTTGGAAGCACAGCAGCCCTGGGAGCCAGTCTGCTGCTGCATGGAAGGAAGCCAGCCAATTGCAGTGCAGGAAGTGGCTGAGTGTATGAGGGCTGGGTCACTCGGGGATGTCACTCAGCTTTCAGTGCTACAGAATCAGGGTGGAGGGGGTGGGGCTACCTATGTGACCATAATGTGGAAACGGGAATTTCGTCATGCCATTTTTGGACATTCCACTCTTAGGGAAGACCCTTTTTTTTGGGGGGGCATGAGAACCAGGCATGTGAGAGAACCCTGCCACCCCTGACACCCCACTACTGCAGTACTACTGGGTGACCCCTTACTTTTCAGCCTTCAGGTGCAACACCTTCAGAAATGGATTCCCCAGGTTGTCATTGCATTCATTTGACTTACTTGCTTACATAATGTAATGTAAATAAGCCCAATTGTATAAAAAAGACAATAAACAGTAAAATAAAAAAAGAAGAAACAACAGAGAAGGAAAATTCTGGTTCAGAAAGTAAAAGTCCTCCCCAGTATTAGTCCTCCCTTTTTATGCTTTTTATACCACAGATTTCTTGGAAAGATTCTTTATTAAGATTAAGAGTGTATTGTTAGAAATTGTTCATTTATTCACAACACTATAAATACAAAAGAAGAAAACAAAAAATGAAAATGACAAGATGTGAAATCCTTCCCATTCAATCAAGAAGGACTTGAAATGAGATTTCTGCTTTCTACAACAGATTGTGGTTTATTAGTATATAAAAAAAACAGCATTGATAAAGAATGAAACCATCCCTCAGAAGGGAGACTTGTCTACTAAGGAAATTACCTAATGACGTCAGACGCGTTACGTAGCATCTGCTCCAACACCTTATGAGGAGGAGCACGCTGTCTTTCATCTGACTCAGTGGCTTACGAACAGCGCCGGAGTGGATGTGGCCAATATCTTCGTGTGGCTTTGCACCCGCAGCGGTGAAGATGATCCATTTCTCAGTAGCGACTGTTGTGTGACGCGATCAGTTTAGCGTGAATCAGACACGGAACTCCACGACGTGCAGCGCGCCTTGCGCATGGAATTTGTCGGTCTCATTCCGGCAGGCGGGTATTCTGATGCGGCTCCTACAGTTATAGTCAAGAATTGCTTATCTGAGTGAAATTCAATTAGAAAATTACGTTTATTTATGTTAATTTTCAGTGCCGAGTGCGATGCTAGACATCCATTGCCATTCACACTTTAAGCATGTACCCACGCCGAAATAGTAAGTAATTTCATATCCACTTTAGACCGTGCGCTTAGATCATTAAAATATAGCACATGGTCTCTGTAAGCAAAAAGCAAACAGCTTGCCTGTCTGGATGTCCATTGTGAAACCCTCTGCCTGCTGTGGTGGTCCTTTGTAAAAGAGATTCTATATCCGAATGGGATTTGCTGGTTAAATTAATTATTATTATGTAAAGCTATTTAGACTAATGATGAATGATGAATTTCTCTATGGATATTCATGTTAGTCCATTGTGTTTGCACTGAAATACTCATATTTGAACAAATAATTCAAAGCAATCTATTAAAAAAAAAAAAAAAAAAAATACATATTTAACACCATTGTTTAAATAAAACGTCACAGTAAAATGTCCAGTGTTAATTCAACACTACCTTCAACATTTCTGGATGAATCTCATCCATCCCTGGTGCTCTGCCACTGAGGAGCTCTCCAACCACCTCTCCAACCACCCCAGTGACTTCTGCCACAGAGATTGCTACCCTGTATTTCCTAAATTATTTAAAGTAACTGAGCCTTTTACTGCATGTTTTCCTATTTTTGTCAGGATAAAAAAACTTTAATCACCAGGTTTATACTGTCTGTGATTAATGGTTCTGTTACTAATAAATGATTATTCAAAACTATTTATTCGAATAATCGAATAAATTATTATTCGATTTCAACACTTAACGAGTTAACGGAATGTTTTGCTTCTCGAAGAAGAAGAAAAAACTGGAAACCATACTACTATGTGGACTTGCGCTAAAAAAATAGGTCTTTGTTTAGACATTTAAAATGAAATAACTTATAGAAAAATGAAGGGCGACATATTCATTAGAAGGACAATATCAGTCATGAGAAGCAGAAGTGTTATAAAGTGCAAGCGCCGTTGAGGCTGTGGAGGCCAATGCGTGAGCCACACACTCGTCCACAGGTGGGGCAAGGGAGCCCAGATGTTGGGGTAATGCCGGCAGCCCTCTGGGGTTGTTGGTCATGTCTTTCGGTCTTCCTCTGTTGGATGCTGTGATGTAATTGTTCAGTCAACCTGGCACAGGTGACCTGCCAGGCCGATCTATCAAGTGCAAGAGGTTCCAGATGGGTGGGGTTTATGTTGCAGCGCTTCAGGTCTTTCGTGTAGTCCTTGTAGCGCCTCTTTTGTCCGCCAGCAGCCCGTTTTGCGGCGTTGAGTTGCCCATAGAGGGCTTGGTGGGGTAGGCGGTGGTCAGGTATGCGGACGGTATGCCTATCCAGCAAAGATATTTTTTTTGCCACTGCTGCTTCCATGCAGATGGAGTTGGTCATGGAAAGAATCTCAGTATGGGGGATTCGATCTTCCCAAGACAGGCCGAAGGCATCGGATGTGGAAGGCCTCCAAGTTTGTGATGTCCACGTTTCTGCCCCATAGAGCAGAGTGGAGGCCAAACCGCATTGTATGTGGCAACCTTGGTGCTGATCTTCAGGTTTTTGTTCTCAAAAACCCTTCTGTGGAGGCGCCCAAAGGCTTTGTTGATGTGGCTGCTTATTTCAGTGTCAAGGGAGCAGTCTGAGGAGAGTGTGGTGAACTGGCCCACTACTTTGAGTGGAACACCATTGATTTGGAAGCTGATTTGGGGTGAAGGAGGTTGGATAGTGAATTGTGTCATGACTTCAGTTTTTGAATGTTGACCTGGAGACCAAAGGACTGGTATAGGCCAGAAATTGTATTTAGAGCATGCTGCATGGACTCTGGGCTATGTGCCAAGACAGCGCAGTCATCTGTGTACTGAAGCTCACAGATTTGGCAGGTCTTTGTATTTGTATGGGCCTGGAGCCGTCGGATGTTAAATAGACTTCACTCAAGGCGGTACTCGAAGTGAATTCCATCTCTGTGTCACACACACACACACCTCACAATCACCTGTGATCTACCTGATAGGTAGTTCTGAAACCACTTGTGAGCTGTGGTATCGGGGCCAATTAAGGAGAGTTTGTGTAAAATAATGGGATGATCAACCATATCAAATCTACTAAAAGAGCTGCACAGAATTGATGACTGCCCAAAGCTGATACAATATCATATACGACTAAGGAGGTAGCAGTGATGGTGCTATGTCCAGACATAAAACCAGACTGTTGGTGACATAAAACTGAATAGCTAGCCAGGAAGGCACCATGAACAGGATCACATACAAGATCAAGATGAAGGAAACCGAGAGGGTATTGCTGCTTTTGCAGCCATTTCACCACTGGGGTATTGAAATCTAGCATCTTTCTGGGGTTTGATCTTGAAATTCAGCTTCCACCAAGAGAGATTTAATTGAAAGGACATCGCTCACTAGGCAAGTGGAAAACAATTTATTCTTCCTCTCTCGTAATATAACCACCAGGAAGCCAGGTTTAATTTCCATATTGGAATAGTTCTCACATTTGGATGCAGGTGAATGTCAAGTATAATGATTGAAATACACAATGGCTACTTAATTGGACATTTTTATTTTAAATGCAAACATTTAATAAAGGAAATGATTCATAGCTAAAATAATAATACTTACCATTTATGTCTGCTACAGGTTTAAACATTTTATTTTATTCAAATGTACTCATGACCACCACAATATTTTGTGTCATTGGGAGCTCACAAATTTTACTAAACATTATATTTTCCTTTTCCTTGACTTATAAGAAAGGAACTAGGTTACAATGGTCTTTCAAAATACACTTTCAGTGTTGAGCTAATCTGAACTTAACTATTTGTATCACACTCAGATAAGGTGACATGTACTCCAGAAAAGCAACATTTCACACATCGTGACTGAAGGCAAAAAAGGACTATAAAGAGTGGGTGACAGAATAGAAATATTAGTCACCATTTTCTTGAAATTCAACTTCATTTAAAAAAGAAGAAAAACTGTACCTAGCTGCTTTCAGCATTTGTAATAAACAAGAAAAAATAGCATTCTAACTACCAAAATATTTCCCTTCAAGGGGATAACACCACTGAGTTGTCTTGTATAGCGTTTAATGAGAGTTGTGAAGCTTATAGGGCTTCCAACTCAGCTCTCAAACACATGCATGCTTGCTTTCTTTGGGTCAGCTATGTGTCACATCATTCAGGCACTTTCTTTCCTGAGTTACAGGACAAGAGTGCGACCACCTTGAGGAAGAGGATGAGTTGTGAAGAGTGAAAATTGTAAAGAGGAAGTGAATAGTGTAAAGGTAGGCTAAAAATGAATTCAAATGGATAATCATATCAAGCAGGATTGATCTGTAGTTTGCACAATGATGTTTTTGCTTAAACCTGGCTTACCGGCATTTATATTACGAGAGAGGATGGACACACTGTTATTCACTTTTCTGGTGGTGAAAGGCTACCCAGCAACCCCCTCTCGGTTTCCCTTCTCTTGATCTGTTTATGAGTCCATTCACAGTGCTTATGATGACATGTATCTTTTGTGTGCACTGAGAAAATGAAAGAAAATGCTATGCTATTTCAGCACAATGAATACACAGCACAATGAATACACGTATGCGCAAACCTGTACTCGCACAAACATCCACATTACAGTTTAATGGAGTCAGGAGACACCAGAAATGAAGGATTCAATTATCAAAACAATTTAAAGAAATAAGAAACAGAAAAGTCCAAAACACAAATTATGGGGTGTGTACATCAGTGAACCAGTAATGTGAGTGAGTGGGTGCCATGAAATGTATTGAGCAAAAGTGTTGTAAGGTGCATAGCAAAACAAATACAAAAGAAATGAAACACCATGTCGGCTGGGAGGGGGAGAGAGTGAGAGCCCAGTTGAAACTCATGCTTTTTTGCACCAGGATGCACCGGGGCCAGGTCCAAATAGCACTAACGATTCCCCTGACTCCACCTGCCAACATACAAGACAGGGGGAAGAAAACCACAAAGATCCAGTAGATGGAGTCGGGGGAACGACGAGTAAAGGTAACTTTCCATTAAACTTCCACCTATTGTTGCAGTCCCAATTAGATTTTTTGGTGGGTTTCAATGTGCTCAATATCTCAGAGTCTTTTGGTGTTTCAATGTGCTATGCTAGAAAAAAAAATGTCTAAGTAGTTTGTCACTGTTTAGAATATTTTTTGACTGCACGCATCTCTCCCATCTGCAGTCTGGAGCATTGATCTCAAGCTGCAGTCCTGAAGGGCTGCAGTGTCTGCAGGTTTAACTCCAGTCCTGGATGCCTGCAGTGTCTGCAGGTTTATCTCCAGTCCTAGAAGGCTACATTGCCTGCATAATTTCAAGGTTTTCTTTCAGTCAGGAACTTATATTGCAAGCTCCTCGTGGACTCTTCACTGAGTCACTGACTTGCCTTAAAGCACTGAGCAGAAACACACCAGCAGCCATTCATTGTAACCCTCCAGGAGTGGGGATTCTGATCTCAACCACTGCCACAATACACAGCTGTTTTGCACAGCTAACAGGAAACACAGTCATGGTTTGCAGTTGTTTATTAGATGCGTTTGTGGGTTATAGGCCTACTTCATCATGTCTCATACTAGATTTGAATTGGATAGTAACCTACTCATTTTGTGGGTTCTCAGTAACCTTGTCACGTGTGTGTAGGTGGTTGAATTGCTTTCAGCCCTTTTAATGTGATATCCATGAACTACTACTATACATGAACTTTAAGAAAAATTCATGAGATTTAATGTGGTAAAAAAATTAATTCAAAATTACATTTTGCTTGCACAATGATGACCAGCTGTAGCTGTTCTCTGGATTAATCGAAACAGGAAAGAAATAAAATGGAACAGTTGCTTACGGTACGGTACAGTTGGTTACCCTGGTTACGGTAAGACTCCGTAGGTGGGGGACGGCCATTGTTTTCTATTACAGCAAATGGGATATGTAGATGACAGAGCTTCCACGCGCCGGCTACTTGACCGCCTTCCTCTGTGTTTGTCTCAGAATGGGAAACCATGGCTAACCACCGCGCACCCTGTCCTCAATTTTCTGATCAATAATGGAAGATGTTTTCCAGCATGAATTGCTTGTAACCACAGAGATCGTAATTAGTCAGGTCTGCTTTACTGTGCTTAAATGGTAATCAGTATTTGATAAATCAGCAGTTACTAACTACTAAACGAGCACGGATATTCTTCTGTATTTAGCAGAGGTCAGTTGCAGTAAATCCTGAATACATATGATAAAATTAATGTAATGGCTATGCCAACACGATTACCTTTCCTGGGTATATTCACTTAAACTGTTATTGGGGATGTGTTCCTGCTGCAGACAGAAGACACTTGTTTACATCCTTGCTCAATTAACAGTGAACTCTGAACATCTTTCATGGTTTTATTAGCCTTCACAATTCTGTGCCCTTAAACCCATTTGCTACATAAAGCACTACATTCTCAGTCTCCCTTTTGCACCAGCTGTGGGATCATGTTGAAGCTGCTTGTATTTATGCATTATTGTGCTATTGAAGACTTGGCACTGGCACTGGTTGTTGCTTAAAGCTTCATGGATGTAAAAATTCTGTTAAAAGCCTGGATCCATATTTAGATGTTTTTTTATGATCAAACATTGCCTTGACCTTTTCAAAGAAATAAAAAAGCAGCCATTCTTAATCAGGTTTCTCCGAACTGTGCCCATTATGAATGGCTGAGATCACTGCACAAGATAGCAGTGTCATTTCTGAGCACTTTGGTTTCAGTCACATCTGCATGGCTTTTGACTTCACTACAGTGTTTTCAATTGTGATTTACAATGCAAATATCCTGGCAAGAATAGTCTTTCATAATCTGTTTTGATTTAGATCTGAATCTTAAGATAGCTTTACAGAAAAAATAATGGAACAAGTGTACTGATAACTTATCTGACAGGCACTTTCAACAGGTTGTAAACTGTCTGACTGCTCACGTGCACCATGTTTGTTTTATTAGAGTCAGACATGATCACTTATATTAGGTGTGTGTGTTGTACACTTTAGTTACCCCTTTATTTATGAGCTCTTTCTTACTTTAATCTAAGTGCTTAGTTTTATTCCTAGAGTACAAATGGCTTTTTATAATACACAAAGTACTGTACAGTACAACCACCATTTATAGCCACTTAGCCTCTCGGGTGTGAGATCACAAATATGTGATTAGAACATTCTTAACTGAACATTCTAATGCTGATGTAAAAATCACACTGGAAATTGAAAGCAATGGAGTTCTGCAACACAGAAATTTTTGGGATGGCAGGTATGCCATCCCGCCAAGTTACGCCTTGGCGGGGGCATGCCCCATACCTATACAGCACCAAGAGTTTGGCACTTTTCAGGGTTCCCCACAGAAACAACCACAACAGCCACAGACACTCAGCCCTTAAAAACATTAAATTCTGTACATTCTCACCCCATTTCAACAGACAGAATTCATAAACAACTTCACATGTCCACACAATAAAGCCCCAAACTCAGGGGATTTTGCATTTTCTTCTTCTTCTTCTTCTTCTCATTCTTATTTTTCCTGCCGCCTATCCCACAAACAAAATGTCTCCCCATTGGACATTTTACCAACACCAGCCAAATCTTCACCTGCACTGAATTATGATGTACCGTCTGCACGTTCAGTTATTAACCGGCTACAATATTGCAAAGCCATATGGATTCAACGGGAGCTCTTCTGTGCTTACTGGCCTGTGTTCTTCTTTAAAACCACAGACAGGTTTGCTAATGATATTTCACGCATTGCATAGCTATGTCACGGTGCTGCACTAACAAAGTCACAGACTGGTAAACGTCCGGTTGAAGGACTGAATCCCGCCTCGCCCTCAGGCAGTTTCCTCTTTTACACTAACGTTTTCTTACACTTATATTTTCTTTACCAAAACTCACTCATGGCCACCCATATGCATTTCATGGCGGCAAATGTATTCCTTTTATTAAAAAGTTACACCAGTTCACCACTGTGCCATTTCTACTAACTATATTTCTTCACTTGGCTACCGTACAAAACCTTCTTATCAGCAAACGCCACATTTCTACATTCATGTTACCTCGCCCTGTTCTCTATCTAGCCACATACAAACAATTACTACGTACGTACGTTCTGCAACTCTGCATTAAAACATTACATTTAAAATCATGACTCACTCATAATTATAACTACTACTGAACATGACATAAGCACATCAGTGCAACAGATTACACATGTTACTTAACCCTCCACTTCAATGGTTAATGTTTTATACAGACTGTTATATATACCGTTCGATAAGGAAACTAAGCTCGCTCATGGTCACTTCATTTACTTCGCACTATAGTCTGTGATCATGTCAACCTTCACCTACATGCCCATTCTGCTAAAAACATATTGTTTCAACTACGCAATTTCATAATTTCTCCTAATTTATCTCACACTGTTGTTATTTTCTCATATGCAAAGCCTGCTGGGACATATGCGTCTGCTCTTATTCTCCACTATCAAGTTTTCCGGTTCTAGCTTAGCAAAACAGCGAAGAGGATTCCTACCTGCAGATAAGAAAATATAGGCTATCTTGCCTCACCAAAATTAAATAAGATGTATTCCAAAGCTATGCTACCCAATATTTCCCCAATTCTTTCAAGTCACTTGAAACTTGAAAGAATTGAGGAAATATTGGGTAGCATTGCTTTGGAATACATCTTATTTAATTTCGGTGAGGCAAGATAGCCTATATTGTTTGTAGTAAAGTAACTTGGCGTCATTTTGATATCAATACTTTTAATGGCAGGCCTGGATTTTGTCAGTCTGAATGAATGAGTTATAGATGGTGTATGTCTTGTATGTGTGAGTAACTTGGCATTTTTGTACGTTGAAAATGTGTTTTTTATTAGATAAAATATACAGCAAAAAACTACTCTTCAAAGGGTTAAAATCAAATCAGTATGATTTTCAGGATGAATGCTGTACTGGAGCTGAGCATAAGTTCGACAGATGCTTAACAGAGGAATCACATTCAATTTCACATCAGCTTGGTGCCCTGCCAGAACTCATCATATCATATAAGAAATCACATCATATAAGAAATTGGAAATGTATGTACATTTTTAAATGGCAGGTTTTGTGGTGTTTTTCTAAATCATTTATCCTGTGAGTGAACAAATACAGTTACAAAAAATGCATACATACCATTATGTTGAGACCCATGTCTAAAACTCCAGCGCATTTGTAGTTTATGAATGTGTCTTTAGGACAGCATTGCTCTTTGCTAAGAGTGGCCTGCAAAAGCATTTAGTCAGCGAGCAACACTTCCAAGTAAACAATGTTGTGCTTGCTTCTCTGAAGATGACAAAAATGAAAATGAAACGAAAATGAAAAAAAAAAAAAAACTAGCACACTTGCAGATTTATAGAAAATGGCTCAGAACATTCTGCAACTGTGGAAGTCTTGTTCTTAGCTGACCTCAACTGAATGTCACGAAAGGCCCAGGGGGAATGACAGAAAACACAGAACCAATGAAAAAATCATGCACCGTACATTCAGAAAGATAGTAATAATGTAAAATGAAACTTGTTTGCAAAAAGTGTTGCCTTGACTTGCTAAGGGGTCTGAAGTCTCCAACAATATGGGAGACATGAGTTTGTGTTTAGAAAACGGAAGAAAGTATGGGTCACAAAGAAGACATGGATCCAAAATCCTTTGCTGAAGATGTGTTACATTAGTAACGTCAAGAGTGGAAAGGTCTTGTAGCCACCTTGAGAAGTATGGGGCATGGGTGTACTATGGCCTTGTTGCTGTGTATGCACAGAGACCTTGAATTTTTTTTTTCTAATGTCACATTTTTGACCACAAGTGTGAAAAATCTGAGGGTGATATGCAGAACTACTGAAGATCTATGATTTAAAAAGTATACGGTGTACCCTATTGTCCCTTAGTGTTTTCAAATATATCCAAGATGTCCAAAATATGCATTGCTGTAAATCATAAAATAATCATATATTTCACTACAGATCAACTGTTTTGACTCTCAACACTCCCGTATGATGGTTTAAGATTACACATTGATATCACATTGAAATATCGTGCAAAAATCATGCAAATACACTGTGGTACACATTTCTAAATATGTAATCATTCACTCTTAATATGTTTGTCTGTACTCTACAGTATGCATCTTTTCTTGCATGGGGATGGGACTACATTTTACAAATGTCACTATTTATGATCACTCCAAGGGAAATTTTACTTTCATCTAGCACATATCAGCATACAGTAAATTTGAATGAGTATTTTCCATGTCCAAAGTGACAAGCATGGAGATACAAATAACCCACATAATGTACAATAACATGCCAGCCAGACCCCTCTGTTCCGCTACCTCAGGATGCCTGGCACCTCCCTCTCTTCGCACTTGCGCTTCCCGGTCACGTCTCCTGTTTGTTTTGGCTCCACGATGGTGGAATGACCTTCCCGTGGAAGTCAGAACAGCTGAGACCCTGACCATCTTCAAACGACAACAGAAGACTCACCACTTCAGGCTGCACCTCTCCCCATCCCTCCCTACCTCCCTGTAGTCTCTGATTGACTATGTAATCTTAGGGTAGTAGCTAGGTAAGCTATTTATCCTAGTTGACTTAGTTATTGCACTTGTGCCTACTCAACTATTGCTTGTTTTATTTGCATAGACTGCTTTGTTACTGTTTTTGTTGTGTTAATCAGATTAACCTACAGGGTCCAAGTTAAACTACGCGGTGATTCCCTGCACTTGGAACTGTACTTCCCTCTAGGGTTTTCAACACACTTGTTCCTGGTTTTGGTTATACACTTTGTTGTACGTCGCTCTGGATAAGACATCTGCCAATTGCCTGTAATATAATATAATGTAACAATAAGATTCCAATAAAATAATATTTTACCATAAGAAAAATGTTCTAGCTTCACAGTAAACTAGTGCATCAAACATGACTGCGCCACCTATGAATACTTACACAACAGAATCTGAAATGCTTGCATTACAGAATAGCACAAAACACTTGAAAGACACTCAATTTCATTATGAGTGGTATGAATTCTATCAAAGCAGGCCACTACGAGCCACTATGCTAACACTGCTCAGGGTATGCTAAAAATGCCCCTATACTAATAGCTAGGCTTATACAGTAAGTTAGCCCCCAATACGAATATACTGAACATCATTAGCAGAGGTTAACAGTTGTCTCTTACAACCAATGCAAATATAACAGTATCAAAAAATATGACACATCATAAATAATTGAAATGTTACAAGCAGTAATACACACATCTTCGCCACTTTTTTATAATGTCATCTACATGATAAAAGTTATCAATCAAAGCACAATAAACTGAAAACAGTTACGGCGGCATTAAAAAGCAAGTGGGGCTTGAGCAGGGGTGGACAGTAACGAAGTACATTTACTTGAGTACAGTACTTAAGTACATTTTTCGAGTATCTGTACTTTACTTGAGTATTTATTTGTTTGGAAACTTCTGACTTTTACTCCACTATATTTGAAAGATAAATATTGTACTTTTGACTCCACTACATTTCTATGAATGTTGTCGTTACTCGTTACTTTCAAGCATAGCTTTTAAGTGAACAGTTGAATATTTTTTTTTTTTTTTTTCTAAAATGCGATTGGCCACACGCTGTGTTCCTCACAGGAGAAAAAACAATCACAGTAGCCTACTCCTAATACGCTGTCGGTCAAATTCAAAGTGCTTGCTTGTTGCACCAGTGGTTGAACAGTTCAATTTGAATTTGGCGGCGGTAATTATGGCGACCAACCTGAAAAGGCATGTCGAGGTATGTAAAAGTTAGCTAACGGTAGCCCGTTTGCTAATTATGAAGTTGTCTGAGCTTGTAGTGATTGCAGTTTTTATGCTAGGATTGGTCAGATTGACTGTTTCACATTTCAGGCAATGCTATCTATCATCAGGGGTTAAATTGGGTAAATAATAAATAAATAAATAGCATAAATTTTGACCGGTGGTTTTACAAATAACAATCCAGTCAATTTAGGCTCCAGTCCATGTGTTCCCTCTAGCCAGTTACTCGCTCAACCAATCAAAAATCCGAAGAAAAAAACTCAGGAGGAACAGTCGTTTATATAGACAACACAGAAGGAAAAATATCGTTGATTGTCTTGATTGATTGGAATTGGACGCGGTAGGTGGTTTCATTAACATGTAATTTCATCAATGCAACATTTTAAAGAGAGGTGAATAAACAGCCCCCACAAACGTCGGCTATTATTAACGGCAACTTTGATTGCTTAAGCAAAATCAGCAGGTTGCTGGTCAGCAGCTAAGATAGGATTGAATATTTCCCACATAGCCTACATGACATTTTATTCAGTGGCAAATGGTGAGCTGAAAATTGGTGGGGCGCAAAACTTTACTTTAAACTAATCATTGATCTCAAATTGTTTTCATTAGTAATTTTCCTTTATAATCAAGCACGAACGATCGGATTAATCAAATGACAAGTAGCCTAACACACAGCGGCTTCATACCCTGTTAGGGGGATTAAATCATAAATTCAATTTATCCGTTAAAAATCCGTTTTAATCACCAAGTAGTCTACACTTAACAAATAAGATACACCAGTCTGTTATCTACTGTTAGCTCTCAGAATAACCAGCAAAAACAAAACCTGCACTTCAGTCGCGTTTACAATCTAGCCTACGCATTGCAGATATTTACCATGAATATGAGTGCGGAGAAAGAAGTGTATCCGCAGATAATGTTGATTAAAAATGTGCACAATTTCGAACTGCAATTGAAAATAAATGTAGGCGTATAAATGTATACGGCCTAGGCTACTCGCTAAAACTGCCTATTTGAGGAGAGCTGGCTATATATGATAGTATTGAGTAGCCTATTTTGTGGACTAATTGTATTGATAGGCCCTACTCAAGGAAAATCAGGGGAAGATTCCGCCACTGCTTAGCGATTAAAAC
Organism: Anguilla rostrata; assembly: GCF_018555375.3. Classification (NCBI taxonomy): domain Eukaryota; kingdom Metazoa; phylum Chordata; class Actinopteri; order Anguilliformes; family Anguillidae; genus Anguilla; species Anguilla rostrata. Next base: position 27,917,611 of record NC_057939.1, on the reverse strand, counting down.
TGATTTTTCTAAATCGCATTTATCATTTAATCTCCCTAACACAATGCAAAGAAGCTGTGTCCCTTTCCATTTTATTAGTCAGATGTTTGCGTGCTTGTTAATCACTGAAAATTAATTAAAACAGTTTGAGATCAATGATTAGTTTAAAGGAAAGTTTTGCGCCTCACCAGTTTAAGAAAGATGGATAAAGGAGGAAAAAGTGAGGACAAGAGGAGGATGACCGATTATTTTCGTGGGTAAAAAAAATTCTCAGCATTAATGACAATAAACTTGAAATATAATATGTAAAAGCTTGCATCAATAGTATACAGGGTTTCCCCCAAAAAAGTTTTTAGGCCCGGTGGCAAGTATCTTTTGACGGGGGCCGGCGGCCAAGTGTCTTTTTTGATGGGGGCCCGGCGCGGGCCAGCAACGGACTGATGGCGGCATAAAGGTAGGGCCCTATAGTTTCTGTGATAACAGAATCACAGACGGAATCGCGGAATTGAGAATTTAAAAAAGCTATAACACAGATTCCATAGGGCCCTGCATTAAGTCAGTGCTAAAAGCTGACTGGAGATTTGAAAATATAACTACGTAATGTGAATGTTGTTATAAATAAGTCATTTATTCAACACACATTTAAAAAAATCAACAACTATTTACAGCATAGCATAGTCTTACAAAGAATCTGACAACAATGTACAGACTTGGAATGCTGTGTTTTCACCAATAACAAAAGAAATGAAAATAAATAGGTTTTTGCACTCTACAAAAAACTTGTATTCAAGTCCTGATTGGCTACTGAATCTTACAACAAGCCTTGGAATGCTGGGCACATGTAAGGATGGGAATCGCAAACCGGTTCCAAGTTGTCCTATTCATTGGAATCATATGGCTCCGAACTTATCGATACCGCTTATCGAAGCCAGCATGTTTTTACGACAGCTGCGCATTGCAAAACAAAGACGTAACGCCTTGGGGGAGGCAGGCAGCCTCTCTCAGATGTTTGTTTTGGACTGCAGCTGTCACAACAAATTTGATCCGGGCTGCCAGCCTTGATACATTCTGTTGCGATAAAGATTTTAAGACAACTCAGCAATTTCTCTGGATTAACGGGTTATTTTCTAGCCTGAAATGCAATCATATTACTAAATGGCTACACATGTCATGTAACGTGCAAGTAGTTGGCGATCTCCCTGGATGTGAAGTAAATGTTTTTACCAATAAATAATAATAATAAATGCGATTTTATCCATGGAAATAGCTATACAAAAAGGCAAAATAAATGTTGTGTTTGTGATTACCGTCGTAGATGTCAGAAGGAAATGTCACTGACAAAAAAAGTTTGCTCTTTGCAGCGGTTTGGGCTGGAAACGAGCTGTAAGAGCGGGATATGCGCAACACTGCCTACTTATTGGCTACTGTACAACAATGTACAGCCTTGGAACACTGGGCACATTTCAACAACAAAATGTCTATGGATCTTACTGACTGTTTGGCTAGCTAGCTAAGTTAGCTAAATGACCATGTTGTCGTGCACATCAATGTCACCAAGCTAACGTTATTAATAAACAAGTGAAGTCGTTATTTAGATGGCGATTAATAAATCATGTAATGTTACAATGTATCGAACGTTACATTGATGCTACTAGTTTAACGTTACCTACACACTGCTTAAGTTAATATAAAAAGAATGTGCTTACCGACGAGATGAAGTGATAACACAGTTAAATACAGTAACTGTAGTTTAAAAAACATCTTAAAAATACATTTAAAAAAAAAAAAAAAAATCCCCGATTGGCCCGGCGGCGGGTCAATTTAGGCCCGGCGGGCTGCTGGGCTTACAATACACTGGCGGAAACCCTGACTGGAATGTCAGAGACTTTTTTCACCGTTTGTAGGGTAAGAAGTGGCTGTTTTAGAAAAGCATCACTTTCGCATTCTAAATCTATTTATGTACATAGAAATGCTTGTTTTCAAGTGCTCCTGAGAACAATACACACAAATAATGCTTTGACCTTTCCTAGCCTATGTACAAAGAGTGGATTGATTGTTTATGGCTCAGAAAGGGATTTTGGCGACATCATTTCTATTACTAGTAAAAAGTAGACTTGTTGCAGACAGTTATTGGATTATAAAATATCATAAGTATCAAGTATCAGCCCTTCTTTGGGGAAGGGGACTGCCTTGTTATTTCATTTTTATCTCTAGTGGTTTTACTGATCACAGGGTGTTTCGCATCAAAGTGTGAGTCTAAGCTTTAGATTCAGATTCAGATTCAGACAACTTTATTGATCCCAAGAAGGGCAATTCATTTGCAGCTTACGCAGTCCATGCACACAACTCCAAAACTCACAGACAAGGTAGTTATATGTCAGAGGCAACAGATCAACATAAATGGGTCAATACAAGGAAACAACCAGCAGCAGTAAATAAAATTAAACATTTTGTTATAGTTCATATAAGTCAGTGGTTCTCAAACTCGGTTCTTAACCTAAGAAAACTTAACAACTTGTTAGAATTCTGGGATTGCTGTTGAGGTTGGAATGAAAACCAGCATACACAGGACTGAGTTTGAGAACCACTGTGTGGTGTGGGGATGGCTGGTTTAAGCAGCCACACCTGCCCTGGGTCAAGCTAATTAGACCTGGCCAATTGGATAATTGGTTAAGAATTAGATAATTGGCCAGGCTAATTGGACCCAGGAACAGGAGTGGCTGCACCTGTGCGTAGTGAGGTAATCACTACGCACAGGTTAAATCTGCCATCCCCACCCACACAGGGGAGCTCTCTGTCATGACAGGGTTTTACATCTGCTCATTTGGCTGTACCATCTTGCCAAACCCTCGTAAAATAAATCTGGACTGTTGGAACATCTTCTCCCTGTGTCTCTGTGCTGGAGGGCCCCAAGGAAAGCCACTTCGGTGGCCTGTGGCAGGCGTGTTTTCCACAGTGGCGCCCAACGTGGGGCTGCTCCGGCACAGGAAAGAGGCACAGGAGGGCCAGCCAGGAAGCACACTGGAGGTGGGGCAGCTGAGGTGTTCCCGACAGGGCTTCGGGCAGATCCTCCAGGCCAAAAACAGGGAGCGGGAAATGACAACGGAGGGGAAGGAAGCGATCCTCAGCTGGGATGCTGGGGAGCTGGACCTGGCCAGGAAGGCAGGTCCGCTACAGGCGGCGCACGAGCGGTGGCCGCGCCGTTTTGCTTTCTTTTTTTGTCCGTTTGTTGTTTTAGTTTGTTGTTTTGGCCTGGTTGGTTTGCCCGGAGCCCATGAGGGGGTAAGCCTGCAGCAGCCCGCCAGCAGAGCCGACTGGCGGCCACCACAGCCACGAGTGTTCCTGGTCCCCAGCGCCACAAGAAGGCCAGCCCACCAGCCCAGCCACCCCACCACAGCCCCTGGAACAGCCCAAGCCGGTGACACCCCCACCAGCCAGCCGAGCAGCCCAGGACTCCCCGCGCTCCGAGAGGGAGGAGGGGGGAGGGCTGCCTCATCGTCCGGGGAAGGGTCACGACTGTACTGGACTGTTCCGGGGCCCTTAAAGTGTTAAGGGCGCTTGGAATTTTTTTTTTTTTTTTTTTTTTTTTGCTTTGTTGGAGTGCTGGGGGGGGAGTAGGCTTCGGCCAGGGATTCTCCCTGGCCTCAGTTTGGCGTTGGGGGTATGTGGTGTGGGGATGGCTGGTTTAAGCAGCCACACCTGCCCTGGGTCAAGCTAATTAGACCTGGCCAATTGGATAATTGGTTAAGAATTAGATAATTGGACCCAGGAACAGGAGTGGCTGCACCTGTGCGTAGTGAGGTAATCACTGCGCACAGGTTAAATCTGCCATCCCCACCCACACAGGAGAGCTCTCTGTCATGACAGGGTTTAAGATCTGCTCATTTGGCTGTACCACCTTGCCAAACCCTTGTAAAATAAATCTGGACTGTTGGAACATCATCTCCCTGTGTCTCTGTGCTGGAGGGCCCCAAGGAAAGCCACTTCGGTGGCCTGTGGCAGGCGTGTTTGCCACACACTGATATAAATAACAGAGTTTAAAAATTTAACAGTCATTTAGAATGACTACTGTCGGTGTTTAGTAGCCTGATAGCGGAAGGAATGAAGGGCTTAGAGTAGCGGTTTGTTCTTTTAAGGGGCACATTATAACGCCGGCCTGAGGGCATTACAGTGAATTCGCTGGACAGAACATGGTCAGACTGGCTGATAATTCCTTTTGCTATCTGGGCCACCTGTTTCTCCCAGAAGGAGCACAAGTCTCTTTGCTGGGCTCCAATTATCTTGGAGCAGACTTTTACAATACCATTTAGGCTATTCTTGTCCTTCACAGACAACCCATTAAACCATCAAATAAATTAGAAAGTTAGAAGACTTTCAATGAACGATTGATAAAAATTACATAAAGTAGTATCACAGACACGAAAAGAGTTAAGCTTCCGCATTAAGTGAATTCTTTGTTGTCCACACTTGACAACAGACTCTGTATTTACATCGAACTTGAGTTGAGAGTCGAACACTGTTCCTAGATACTTGTATGTGCCGACAATTTGAACATCCTCGCCATGTATAATGCTAGCTTTTGGTTTGTCACTATTCTGCCTGAAATCAATGATTAATTCCTTAGTTTTTAATACTTTAAGGTCGAGGAAGTTATCATCACACCATTTATCAAAGGCAGGTAGGCCACAACCATGATTTGACTCCGAGCCCTGAAGAAGAGACAATAGGGCGGTGTCATCAGAGAATTCCACAAGATAGCTGCCCTCTTGAGAATTCCTGCAACTGTCTGTATACATAATAAAAAGCAGGGGGAACAGGACACAACACTGGGGTGAGCCTGTATTTGAGACCTTGGTGTTGGACATATATCCATTCACCAAAACCTGCTGGATTCTGTAGAATGGTATGTGGGTTATAGCGCTGCACTTTCAATCATTGATGAAAATTTAAGACAATGTTATTTTTAGACACCTGTGTCTAATTTTATGACCATTGGGCTTTAAGGGTCTACTAACAGCATTTTGTACAAAAACCCTTGCTTTGGATTTTATAACATGGTGTTTATGTGATATGAATGTTATGTTTAATTTTTATTTGTTGTAAACCAAGTGAAAAGTTTGATAACCAAAGCACTAAAAGAAAAGTGAATCTGATGCACTTACTTTGAGCAGCATCATTTCTGAGCTAATATTTCCCTGGCTTTATTATTATTATTTTTTTGCAGTCACCTTTTTATTGCAATAAAAGTGTCCATTAAGCCTTTGGATTAGCTTTTGTCCAAATATTTAAACAGAAAAATAGCATTTACCTTTAACAGTTTTCTTTCAATTTCCAGACCTTTTTCTAGAAATTCAATTTTTTGTTGGTTTAGAAATGCCTGTCATGATCAATTTGCAGAATGTAATGTCACCCTCTGAGTCTTTTGTGATTTATGTAAAGAAAATGTATGTAAATCTTGCTAGGTCCTGACCCGATCCGGCAAACTGGAGGAATGTCTTACATATAAAATCTACTCCTACTCCTGCACATGATGCCAACCAAAACCACTGATTGTTTAAAATGTAATGCCATGTTGATTCTGCAATAAACATGGGGTCTAAATTACCAATACCAAAGTTGGCAGTATGAAATCTTTTAGAATAAAAAATTAATATAATCTCAATGTAAATAAATAGGCTTAATGTCAGAGTATTTGCTTTATGCACATTGTAACTATTTAAACATTTTTGGTTTCACAGAGTTTTAAAGTGTGTGGTCGAGCACATAGATGCAGTGACAGTGATCTGTAGCAGCACAACCACAAGTACATTTAAGCAATATTAGTCACCATTGCATGTCACTTTACCATAATTAGTCAGAATCACAAAGCTAAGCACACAGCCAGCCAGCTTTAGCTATATTTCTCCTTTTCACAGTGAAGGTGGAACCCTGTACACACAATATTCCGTGGGAGATTATGACATCACAAGGGACAGCGATTGCTCCCTCAGATGGGAATATCTGCCTTGACAATCTGCAATGAAACCAACAGACAGTTATGTGTCGAAACCAAGTGGCCAAAATGGGCATTGTTTTTGAAGTTCACTTCCTGGTCTTGTTGAGAGATGTTACTCAATAGCTAGCGCCATTATGATAGGCTCCAGTATAGGTCTTTTAGCCATCTATTTAAATGTAACTAATGGTACCGATAAGGTCAAAATACGAAGTCGATCATTTTTTCCCACAAGCACATGTCACAATATGTGTTTTTTTTTTTCTCTGTCTCCCTGTGTGCCAATTTTAAGTTAATGTGTCATTTTGACAATATTTTAATATTTTGTGGATGAATGAGGGACAGCTTGTGTCACTGGCCAGTCACTTTGTGTCATGGTATCACATAAGCTTAGTGGACTACCTGGACCCAGCCAGGTACCTTTTCCCAACTGCATAGTCTTTGGCTCCAATTTGAACAACATGGCAGGAAAAAAACTGACTTTCAGCAGTTTCAAAATGCTTTTCACAAGCCCACGGAAAGTCAATGTCCATATTTTTCTACAGTCTATGGTCAAAGCTGAGTGCCTACCTAATGTTATGTCAAGTGCCTTAACATAACCGTGAATGATGGTTCATCTAATGCTTCTCTTGTAGATTACAATTAAACTATGATTCAAGCTTGATTCAATCTACATTTCTCCATAACTTTGACTCGAGATTAATTCCAAGGATTTTTCTCCACAAACAGTTTCCCATCACTTCCAAGATGTTAATAAAGAGTTTCTTGCTGTTCTGCACCTTTTCCCTCTGCCTTGTTACCCTTACAAGGTGCGCTTATTGCATCCTGAGTTAACCTGAATAAATTCATCCATACCTAATATGTCAATTAACTTTTTGCACTTGCTCTCATATTAAATGTCCAAATGTTTTCATTAACTTTTACGAACCATTGGAAGCCAGGGGTAACCTGTAATACACTGGTGCTTTGTAGGTCAAAGATTGGCCTCCAGGATTGTGCAAGGATGCAAAATTCACCTTTCCAAAATCTCACGGCAAGTATTAACAGATGCTGCATGCTATCAATGTGTATTCATTCCACACTTGATTCAACTGATCAAAGACCAAAGATTATCGCTTGTTCAAATAAAACATTGTACAACTGAATGTACATCTACAAAGGTGATGTTTATTTTGAAATTTGCTGTCCACCAGTGGAATGTAAGATTATTGTTTGCGTATATACAGTGTGAAGTCTGCTGCTACAGAATTTTCCAGACTCTGACGCATGTACCTCTCTGTCATTTCACATTTTCCGGCCTCGTAATCTCATCGTTTTCATAAACAATCTTCTATGTCTCGCTCTCGCAAACGCGGAAGCAGAAGTGTCCCTTTGCTGTACTAAACCAAAAGGGGCAAAAGGTAGACCTCTGCTATGCAGACCTACTGTATGTCAAAGCCACATCTGAAAAACACTTTTACTGCCAGTTTTCTCTATTACAGTCTGGTCCACTCATTTCTGGCTGTGGGCAGCAGAAAATGCTTCTCTGGGTACTGAGACACCAGACATTATCAGACATTTCTGGTAATGAGACACCCACACGCAGACTCACTGAAAGCCAATGATAGCCCAGTCACTCTCAACTTCAACTTCAGTGAAATCTCAGCACTGACCCAATGGCGCGGTTAATGATTACGATCACAGTCTTTGGCTGGAAAGATCCTGGGCCTATCCACTGGTCCCAGAGCTCCTCACCTCCTCTAAATCTCTTTTTGCTGAACATGTGTTTAACTTCTTTAATCATTTTTTCCTTAAACGTATTAATACAATTCAGGTTTAGCTTATTATCATTTACTTTGTCTTTGAATTCTTAATACCAAAGGGTTAGTTTTACAGGCGAAGTATACACAATTTCACGAAGTAGGAGCCACTTTAGTCTTTAATTTGATTTCATTTTTTTTAGATTTTCATGTAATCGTTTGCACAAAATAAGCAAAATGTGAATATGGGACTTAAATAAAAAGTGCAATTAAGAAAAATTAACATCTTGTTAAAAATCTGGAAATTTAGTTGTGGTTAGAACAAAATCCAGCATACACAGGGATCTCCTAGGACCAATTTTGAGAACCACTGTTCTAGTGCATCTTGATGGTGGCACTAATTTAATTTTAAGTTTTGTGGCTCTAGTGCTGATTGCTTACTATGTTAAGTGAAATTTTTTGTGAGTTACCTTTGGCAAACTTTTGTTTATTATTGTAAAACTGCAGGTGTTTATGCTCTGCTTCAGAAAAAGGTTTTGACCTATAAATATTTTTGCAAAGAGGGGCATAGAGAAGCCCACAAGATGATAAAGAGGGAGTGATGCAGGCAGAGCTTGTTGCTTTCAGGGCTTTCAGTTGGGGGCCCGACTACAGTGGATGCTTAATTTGTTCCTGCTCAACCAGTTGAGCCTGTTTCATGAAGCATGATTTCTGGGTTAACTGGATAATTGCACTGAATAAAACCCAGAACCCTCTCAAGTCTGGAACATGGACTGGAGTAAAATGTGCTGTTCTGGGTTTTACTCAGTGCACTTATCCAGTTAACTCAACAATCCCACTTTGTGATACAGGTCCCCGATCTAGCTATCATAAGCTCTTCAGATGGATTACATTACATTACAGGCGTTTTATGAACAATGTTATCTAGAAAGACACTGGATGCAGCTTTCATATTATTACATAGTATCAATTTATACAGCCGGATATATACTGAAGAAATTCAGGTTAAATTCTTGCTCAAGGGTACAACAGCAGTGTTCTACCTTGGAATCAAACCTACAACCTTTAGGTTACAAGCCCAGTTCCCTACCCATTAAATTACACTGCCAGCATTGGAAGGCCAGATTCTGCCTCCAAGTTAACTTTATGGTCTGTCAAGTAAGATGGTGTGGATGTTATGACTTAAAGCACATCTATAAAAAGATGCTAATTTTATTTAACAGTGCACCTTTAAATAAAATTTCAAGTTGGTTAAAGATAAAATCATATCTTGAAGCATTTCTTTGAAGAATATGAATAGAAGCAATGTCTCAGACATGTGACACATGTCCATTGATTGAAGGACGGAAAACTAACAGAAATTCACACGAAACATCTGGTATAAATAAATATGTTGCACATTATGTGAAAGCAGTTTGGTGTGGCTGGACATGGCAGGGTAAAACCAGGTAACTACTTCCAAGACCAGCGTTTTGCAAACATAAAAGCTACAGCCCGTTTCTGATGAGTGTGAAATGAGATGAACGTGTGAGTGCTCTAAAAGTTTATTGCTTAAGTTTATAGTGGTCTGCTTCCAGAGAGCTGAGGCGAGGATCAGCTTTTAAGAGTCCAAAATAGTCGTTGAAATAGTCCCGCTACTGATGGCTGACATCGGTTCGACAGGTGGGACGGTAGGCTGTCACAGTTTCATCCAGTGATTATAACTGTACTGAGATGTACATCATTAATGCATCATAGAGTGCTTCATACATATTAATCGCACTGCAGAGATGAGGTAAGCCAATTACTAAATTTAGGGAGAAGCTTTTGATTCGTGTGTGAGAAACATATTTGATGACTTCCCTGGACATAGTCTTAGACTGAGACAGGGAAAGGTGGTCTGCTGTTATTCACATTTGCAGTACAACTGGACTTACATGAGAATTGGCAGTACTACTGTATCAAGATGAAGGGGAAGATGGCCACTTAAAAAAAATTGTGAGGAATATAATGGTTAATGTACTTCACAATGAAAGATACTGGCCCCAATAAAAGATCACATCATGGACTCAATTACATTTTTAACTGAATTATTTTAGTTTTTTCATTCTGTAATGTTTGATCACATATATCATCAGCTTGAATTCAGTAACACTTCAGGAAAACATCACCAATAAAAATCATGAATAAATAAAATAACAATGAATTCTACTGTTGTCTTACTGCGTGAAGAAATGTTTTAGAGGAGTCATTTAGTGAACTGACTTTGTACAGTGCGTGTACCTAGATAAGAATGGGGGTAAGATATTGTAGCTGTCCGTGGGAAGGGCTGTGAGTTCCCTGTGAAGTCAGGGTTTGGTAAGTTTTTAAAAAACATTCTTTCCAGGGTAGGGAGATAAAAACAGTGTTCTGTGCAGAAACAAAGGAGCAAAACTTGCAGATAGAGGTGGAATTTCATTTTAGTTTGGAAAGAGAGAACAGGAATCCAAGTTACAAATGGAAACCTATGTTAATGCTTTAAATGACAATTGATGATTAATGCAATGATTATGATGCTAAATGGAAGATGCATCATAGAGGTATGTGAGCCTGGCCCTGTCCTTCCCCACTGCTGATGCACCAGGCCAAGAAGATCAGTTTGGCCTCATCTGACCATAGCATCCAGTTCCAGTCAAAGTTCAGCATTGTAACTTTGACTGGAACTGGGTGTTATAACACTCACAAACACAAAGTCCACCCATCCATCCATTCATTCATTTTCCAAAACACCAATCAATCCATTGCAGGGTATACACAATATTCACTCACACATGCATACCTTTGACCAATTAGCCTAACATGTCTTTTGAACTGTGGGAATAAATGAGAGTACTCAGTGGAAACCCACATGCACATGAGGGGGCACACAAAGTGGGCCAGAAATCTTCTTGGGAAAGAAAACTATTACTTAACATTTTCTCTGGGCAATTGTATTACTATAAAAATATTGAATTTTCCCATTTTTGAGCACACAGTAGAGCTCATTACCACACTTACACAACGTTAAATGAATACTTTAGTAACTGAGTGCTAAAAGCTTTTCAGAATTGAATAGGGCAAACTCGAGCCCGTTAGCACGGCATTACTGCCCCCTATTGCTGAGCATTCAGAGAAACAACCTAATAATATGCAGAGGTTCTGCTTTGATTATCCAAGAATTGTAATAGTTAAAAATCCAGATTTTTTTCCCTTCCTAATCATTAATTACATTCTCACAGATTATGAGCAAACCTTTTATTGTCTTGAAAATTTTACAAAATATAAACATACATTTTTATTTTTTTCAAAAAGAAGAAACAAAAATGTACTTTTGTGGTAAACCTTGAAACGCAACTTCCAGTTCCATAAACGAGTACAAAGCACAAGTTTCGTGGAGAGTTTGTGAGCGAGCTTGATGCTCTGAATGCAGCACTCTAATACAGACTCGTCTTCTTCATTATCCTCAGGAACTCCTGTTCATTTATCTCTCCATCTCCATCCCGGTCTGCCTCATCTATCATTTCCTGTAGGATCAGAATGGCAAATAAATAACTCTCCTACTGAATGTCCACGGACCACTGGTTCTTTGGTAAGTTGTAAGGATCACTGTCGAGTCCAACTGCCTTTAATTTAAGCAGATAATCGTTTGTTTTACTCCCGGTTTTGCTGTTTCCTATACTAAAGACAGCCATGTCTTTAGCATGTTTTGCCACTCAGTCTCGACTGAGGGGGTGTGTTCCGGTGGGAAAGTGACGTCAATGCATACCCTCTATTGAGCATGTTGGTTTTTAACAGCTAGTTGGAAGTGGGTATCCTGCATCTGGGCCTGGCATTCTAAATTCATCTCTGGTCTTTTGAAATGTTCTGCTGTCTTTTAGTTTTTGAATTTCATAACATTACATTTTTGAATGTCTAGGCACATCCTTGGATTATTTTGGGCCAAACACGCTGTGGTTTGGTTATATTCTTTCATACGGTAGTTGAACCTCGTTTTTAGATTAGAGTATTTGTTGTAACTTAAGAAATACATTTCTTCATTTTATTTGGCAATTTAATTGATAAGCGATATCTTTCCCCACCAAATTAAATCAAATAAATACCGGACATTAAAGGGTGTTCTCGGTTAAAACAGCTGGGTTTGGAAAATTGAACATATTTCACTTAATCCTCATCGCTGACCGGGCAATGGCATTAAAATTTATTACATTCAATTTAAATGAACAACAATGACAAAACAAGAGAAATTCACATTGATTTCCCCAATGCCCCTTCTCTTGGACTGAACTGAATGATGCCGAGCCACTTGATGTGTTATTGTATACATTTTTTTTTTTAATTAAGCAAAATAAAGAGTAATGGAAAGGATCTGGTGAGCCTCGAACCAAGGTCGCCAGCAAAAGACTGTCACGCTAACCACCACACTAATTTTAATGAATGGTAAGTACTTGGGTAAACGAGGCTGCTGTCCAGGCATGTTGAATGATGAGCACGCTTCTATTCTGACTGGGTGCCTGATCGAACAAATCACATTTAATGCAGCCCCCAGAAGCAGTGTTGCCAAAAAAATCTCACCAGAAGTCGCTATTGGCTCACTGAAATGTCGCTATAAGCCGCTAGATTGCGTGATGATGTCACACAATACGTAACCACCTGCAGCTCCACAATAGTTACCTGCAGCTCCTCGTCTGTCAGGTTTTCTCCGAGCTCTTTGGCCACTCTTTTGAGATTTTTAAAAGAAATTTTCCCTGTGCCGTCATCATCAAACAACCGGAAAGCCTTCAGAATTTCCTCCTTAGAATCCTTTTCACTCTGAAATCACAAAACAAAAACAAAAACGCAACCATTATGAATCACTGTGGATTCCAATCAAACCTGAGTATAATGAATTATGTGAAGTACTAACCTTTTAGACACCAGTAAGGCTGGCAAAATGCTGAAAATTTTTAAGAATGATCTATCTTCACTAATATTCACTGTTCTTTCTTTCATATAAATACATTTCAGGGATCTGCACAGGAATGTTTTCAAATTTTACTTTTGCCGCAAGAATTACAATATTTTAAATATGTATTTGACACAGGCCTGACCGCTGTTGCAATTTTTTAAGTTTGTATTTTTAACCATGACCTTTTCATTCACCATCTCAGCAGGAAAAGGAGAATCACACGCTCTCCTCCATGGTCCTGCCAGCTGCCGCCACTGTTAAGCTGGAGGGGTATACTTTATGCATGACGGTTGTGGGCAACTTCAACAGCCTGATTGATAATGGTAGAAGCTCTTGTGTGGTGACACTGTGATAGTCCCATTGAATGAAAACCACCCTCCCTGGCTAATGCTGTAGCCAATCAAGCGCCACCCTGTAGGCTGCCTGCTATGATTGGACAGTCCATGGAGCACACTGCAATATATCGGCCAGACCATCCAAGTACCATATGTGCATATATACACATACAGTAAATATATTTATTTATTTAAATTTTTTATTTATTCAAATTTTTAAGGGGAATGAACTCACCATTTTCACCGTCATCATGGACAGAAAGTCGTTGAAATCAATAGTGCCAGAGCCCTCCTTATCAATGTCTGCAATCATCTTCTTTATCTCCTCTTTCTTGGGTTCAAAGCCCAAGGCTCTCATGGCCACCTGCAGCACAAATTGCATCACCCATGAGCAGGGACACCATCAGGGATTTTGGGCTACATGAAAAGACCTCACACTGGCACCTCACACTCCACCCCAGGCAGCCTTCTCCTTGCGTAATTACAACCTTTGGAAATGTCCTAATCCCCCCCATATGGTGCCCATGTCTGTGAGCACTGGTAACTGATATTCACTGAAAGTTGGCTTTCCAAATGCACAAGTAAGAAAGAACACAATTGTATGTGCAGGTAAAAACAACATCTATATGTTCTCAATACAAAACCTGATATATTGTTATGTCATTACAAGTTGGTGGGGCAGCCTGCCCCATATCTATACCGCGCCGAGAGTTTGGCACTTTTCAAGGATTCTACAAAAATGGTTTGTCATGACCGAAGGTAGAGCTGAGTAACGTTCAGGCCGAATGACCAATAGGGGGCGTGGCGATGGGCGTGGCCTATCACAAAAAGGCGCATAACTCCCGAATGGATTTACAAATTTGCACAAGATTTTGTGGAAAGGTTGATCATGAGCCAAAGAAGAGGTCACGTGTTTGTGTGAGGGTGTGTGTGTGGATGCATGCACGTGTGCAGTCGCAGCTATTGCGGATTTGCGCTTGTTTCCTTCTTCTTACTCTTATTGCTGCCAATTAGTACCACAATCAATAATTCACCCCATTGGACATTCAGCTACATCTACCAATAACATTTCATCTTGAAAGTAGCCAGTTGGAAGCAGGACACTTGGATACACGTTGTAAAAACTTTGGGCTTGTCATCTTGGTTTTGTGTGGAAGCTAGCTTACTTGCTAACTTATAATTGGCAAAAAAATGTAAATAGCTTTTACAGCTGTATAATCTTTGTGGGGAAACTTAACTTAACTTATTTAAGTTAAACGCATTCTCAATAATTTCATATGCAAAACCCACATAATATCATTTCATGGCTCAGACAGCTACATGGCTACAGGATAGGCCATAAAAATGAATTTGTAACTGTGGTGTGGGGATGGCTGGTTTAAGCAGCCACACCTGCCCTGGGTCAAGCTAATTAGACCTGGCCAATTGGATAATTGGTTAAGAATTAGATAATTGGCCAGGCTAATTGACCAGGAACAGGAGTGCTGCACTGTGCGTAGTGAGGTAATCACTGCGCACAGGTTAAATCTGCCATCCCCACGCACACGGGGAGCTCTCTGTCATGACAGGGTTTAACATCTGCTCATTTGGCTATACCATCTTGCCAAACCCTCGTGGAATAAATGTGGACTGTTTTAACATCTTCTCCCTGTGTCTCTGTGCTGGAGGGCCCCAAAGAAAGCCACTTCGGTGGCCTGTGGCAGGCGTGTTTGCCACAGTAACCTTTAGACTATCGAGGGCACAGCACTGCTACTTGACCCTGTGCGCTTGTGGCTTTTTGTTAGTTTGTTGGTCTGTTTCATTCAGATGTCTTTTAAGTTAACTAAAGCTAAGCAAATATGGATTTTTTAAAAGCATGGACACTTTTGTTCCTTGTGGCAGTTCTAATTTACAAAACTTGGGCTGAGTAATACTGCAAAACCTCCGACCTATCTGCGCGAACACCTGCTCTCCCTCCGACCCCCGACAACCTGCGGTCTATGCCTACAAATCCTCGATGATTGTAATGAGCTTCGAAGGAGCCATAGGACAAGGATGCAAGTGAAAGCAGTGAAAAAACACAGGGCCAAGTTACTTGAAATAATTCAGGAAACTTTGGGTAGCAGCATTGCATTGGAATACAGAATGTGTAATTAGTGTTAGCTAAGATATCCAATATTGTGTACAGTAACTTGGCCTAATTTTTATATCAGTACTTTTAATGGCCTATATTTTGCAAGTCTCAATGACTCATAATGCTTTGTATGTGTGAGTAACTTGGTATTTTTGTACGTTGAAAATGTGTTTTTTTTTTCCAGATAAAAATGACAGTACTGAGAGTAAAAAGGCTGAATATTGTAATATGCGTGCTAAGGTTAAAAAAGAACTATAGTACTTTATTAGGAAATGGAAATTCAAAGAGGATATCAGGTGCATCAGGAGTATTGTTTGCAGTTCTGGGGACCGTACTAAAAGAAAGGGGCTCTGGAAAAAGTTCAAAGAAGAGCAACAAAATTGATTCCAGGTATGAAAGATAAAAGCAATGAGGAAAGACTTAAGATGATTAACCTCTTCAAGCTTAGTAAAAGGAGACATAGGGGTGATTTGATTGAGGCTTTTGAATTCATAAAGGGGATGAGCAAAGTGAACTACAAGCGATTCTTCAGGTTGAGTTCTGTTAGTAGAACGAGGGGACATAAATGGAAATTAGCAAAAGGTAAATTCCATACAGACATTAGAATTTTTCATGCAGAGAGTAGTCAATGTGTGGAATAGCCTGCCAAGTCACATAGTAGAGGCAGAAACTCTGGGGATTTTCAACACTAGGCTTGATAATATCTAGTCTGTAGGAAATCAGACGTGCATTCACGACGGCAAGCATTAGTTAACGTTCACGAACATATTCAAACATATTCAAACTTTTTTCTGTTCGCCACAAACGTTAGCTAACATTACCAAACAGTCTGAAAAGGTAGTGCGCCGCAAACAAAAATGAAGGCTGATAGGATAGACGCCAAGAGAACAGTCATCATATCGAAGGATGACTTCCTCAGCATATCACTCAATTCTGCAGACCTCTTCATTATTGCACTACATGACAATACAGAGCATACTCGTATAATATCTGTCATGTCAGGACCACTATCAATGAAGTCCTGTAATATCACAAAGGTCACTGCGAAAACAACCCTCCATTTAGTCGCATCCATTTTTATTAAAAACGCATTGGTGGTGAACTAAATGGAATGTTCATTTAAAATCGTTCAGCATTAACTGTTCGCCAAAAACTTCATCATCTTGAACGCATGTCTGAGCACTAATTTAGTCAGGAAATGGCGAGAATTGTTGGGCTAAATGGCCTGCTCCCATCATTATGTTATGTTATGTCACGTGTCAGCACTACCACCTGATGGTCAAAAGACACACTCTACTATTTTTTTCATCTCACTGCCGTCATTGGAAGTGGAATGACTTTTTCTCTGCTGGCTTTGATCACACCTTCAGCTCTTTAACGTCGATGGTCCCCGAGCCGTCCGTGTCGAAGAGATCAAATGCTTCACGGATCTCCTGTTTCTGTTCCTCTGTTAGGTCAGGTTTGGGTCCGGCTTTCTTCCGCAGATTTGAAGAACTGGGCTTTCTGTAGCTAGATGCCTTGGAAGGGGAAAAAAAACATGGTTTTAGCCTAGCCAGCTTCCATAATATACTCAATATTACATTCTGGAACACTACTGGTACCCAATTGGCCAGATTGGTTTCACCCATCTGTACTTATAGGAGGTAAAACTATGCATGTCCTGAATCATAAGCTCCTGGACCTCAAGTATGCAAAATCTAAGGGTGATACACAAAACTACTAAAGATCTATGATGTAAGCAGTAAGCAGTGTCTCCAAATCTATCTAAAATATCAAAATTGTGCATTGCTGTAAATCATAACATAGTATGTTACATAATAGTATATTTCACAACAAATCAACTGTTTTGACTCATAAAACTCACTTTTGCATCATTTTCAAGTGAGAGTTACTATTGTTTAATCAGTGTAGGGGTCTAAGACATATTGGGATCCTAAAACCTATCTAAAAGCACTCACAATGACAATACCCCACAATGACAAAACAAAAACAAATTTTTAGAAATTTTAGAAATTTATTAAAAATAAATAACTGAAATATCACATTTACATAAGTATTCTGACCCTCTGCTATGACACTCAAAATTGAGCTCAGGTGCATCCTGTTTCCATTGATCATACTTGAGATGTTTCTACAACTTGACTGGAGTCCACCTGTGCTAAATTCAATTGATTGGACATGATTTGGAAAGGCACACACCTGTCTATATAAGGTCCAAAAGTTGACAGGCCTTGGTTTTTGCTCTGACATGCAATGAAGTCAAAGAAATTGTCTAGACCCCCAAGACAGAATTGTGTTGAAATACAGATCTGGGGAAGGGTATAAAAAAATTCTGCAGCATTGAAGGTCCCGAAGAACACAGTGGCCTCCATCATTCTTAAAGGGAAGAAGTCTGAAACCACCAGGACTCTTCCTAGAGCCGGCCGCCTGACCAAACTGAGCAATCAGAGGAGAAAGTCCTTGGTCAGGAAAGTTGACTAAGAACCCGATGGCCACTCTGACAGACCTCCAGAGTTCCTCTGTGGAGGTGGGAGAACCTTCCAGAAGGACAACCATCTCTGCAACACTCAACCAATCAGGCCTTTAAGGTAGAGCCGCCAGACGGAAGCCACTCCTCAGTAAAAGGCACCTGACAGCCCACTTGGAGTTTGCCAAAAGGTACTTAAAGGACTTTCAGACCATGAGAAACAAGATTCTCTGGTCTGATGAAACCAAGATTTAACTCTTTGGCCACAAAGTACAGAGAGGTCCTTGATGAAAACCAGAGTGCTCAGGACTTCAGACTGGGACGAAAGTTCACCTTCCAACAGGACAAAGACCCTAAACACACAGCCAAGGCCACGCAGGAGTGGCCTCGGGACAAGTCTGTGAATGTCCTTGAGTGGCCCAGCCAGAGCCTGGATTTGAACTCGATCGAACATCTCTGGAGAGACCTGAAAATAGCTGTGCAGCAACACTCCCCATCCGACCTGACAGACCTTGAGAGAATCTGCAGAGAAATACCCCAAATACAAGTGTGCCAAGCTTGTAGCATCATAAACTGCAATCACTGGCAAAGGTGCCTCAACAAAGTTCTGAGTAAAGGGTCTGAATACTTATGTCAATGTGATCAGCTTTTTATTTTTAATAAATTTGCAAAAATTTTGAAACCAGTTTTCGATTTGTTATTATGGGGTATTGTGTGTAGATTGATGAGAATAAAAATGAATTTAATCAATTTTATAATAAGGCTGTAACATAACAAAATGTGGAAAAAGTGAATGGGTCTGAGTACTTTCCAAAGGCACTGTATATCCTAGCTAGACTTCATAGTTCCTGTTCTTCTGACCACTCCGCAGAGAATTTGCTTTAGCCATGCTGATGAGTTGGCAAAAATAGTCTTTGTAATAAAATTCAAAGGAAACATTCCATATACTGTTAAATGCTTGTACTGTCCTTGACACGAGAGTTGTTAATTATTAATAATAATAACTCTCGTGTAGAGGTCATTGAGTCAACGCTGGAAAAGAGACAAGCAAAGCGGATTCAAAACGCCCGAAGTGCTAGCCTTAAAGCGAGTCTGTTTCAGTCATCTCACGGTCAATCTCCGCAATAGCTCGTAAAATCTGTTTACTTGCTTTAAGGCTAGCATTTCGGGCGTTTTGAATCCACTTTGCTACTACCGCTCATATCTTTTCCAGCGTTGACTCAATGACTCCATTTACAAAGCAGTAAATCACGATCAACAGCAGCACAACTTCAGTCTCCTCCATGCTTACTGTTGTTGCAGTGTCACACAAATAATGATGCCTGTCCGTCGCTTTATATGGCGTCATCATTGTTCTATAGACGCGCGCAAAAATGACGTGTAAAATAGCTGACGATTTTTCATACGTCAGCGGACTAATTTGCCAAATGCTGGCCCCACACTAGAGGATAATTGGGCCGATTTGGTGCCTGATTCGTTTTTCCCGACAATCGCGGGGGCGTTTCCGATCCGAGGTTAATGTGAACCGATTATCTGACCAAATGATCCTGTAGTGTGAGGGGTTTACAGACATAATCTTAATGTTACCGACTGGATCGGAGTCTCCCCGATCTCGAATCGTAAATATCAAACATGTTTGATATTTACGATTTGAAATCCTGTAGTGTGAAAGGAACAGCGTTGGAATATTGAGCAGAAACCCGCAACAGCCAATGACAGCGATCTGACTGGGAAGCCTCACCAACCAAATTTATTTCGGCTTGCCAAAACCGAAGAAGTTCTCTGCGGACGATATTGTTTTATACTCGATGCGGTTAGGCAACTGCACATAGCAACACAAGTATCAATATTATTGTATTATGTATATATGTAATTATTGTAACGTTGTGGTCTCCATGGAGACGGGGAATCACCTTGCGCAAATAAAAAAAAGTCCCTGGAACCGCCACTCAGAAATCGTTTAGTATAAACGCCAAGTGTGTGGTCCTGCGTCTGGACTGAATCATCTGGTGTGTGCCTTCTTACGATTAAAATATTAAAAATCGGTTAAATCTGTCGTTATGTCTGTGGTCTCCCACGTTTTTAAAATCGGTTAAGATTTGAAAATCCTCTAGTGTGCACCAGGCTTAATCTTCGCGGGTCTTTAGACCGCGCTGGAAACGCAGACAAGCTGAAAGAACCTTTTAGTTCCTTGAAAAGCAGTTACTGGGACTAAAAGTTCCGGGTACTTTGGGTGGAAACGTGGCTTTATTGTTCAAAACGGGACCCATCGATGGCAGGCTATCCAGAGGTGGAGCCTCGAGGTGGAGGGCAAAACTTCAAAGAGCAATTGAGCTTGTCAGCAGCAATGCAGGTACTCAATGGTTGACATGAAATTCCCTTAAACTAAAAACAAACAACTCATGTTTTACATATTATTATTATTTTTTTTATTATTATACTCATCATGTACCATTTTCCTGTGGCATAACTGAAGTTTTTTTTTAATCTGAGAGAGGCAGCGACCGCACTACGGTCATCCGCCATTACGTTGTTCTTACAGTTTTTTTCAAATAAAATGATGGGATTTTTTCCGGTCAGAGCATGCACGGATGCACATTTAAAATTTTGATCAAACGGAGTGCGCATCCGGGTACTTTATCCGTGCTCTACACTACCGTACTTCAGTTTGGACTCACACTCCAAGATGGATGCGTGCTCGCCATGCATACTCGGCGCGTGGAAGTATCCGGTTTGGGACACAGACAATGCTATTTGGTTAATAAAGCTAATGCAGGGGTGGCCAACCCCGGTCCTGGGGAGCCGCAGGGTCTGCGGGTTTTTGTTTTGACCTTAAATACAACAACCACTTACACAAAATAAACCAGGTGAGGTGAGTTAACTGTGTAATCAACTGCTTTAATTGATCAATTAAGCGCCGAGTAAAAACAAAAACCAGCAGACCCTGCGGCTCCCCAGGACCTGGGTTGGCCACCCCTGAGCTAATGTCTAAAAGGGTGTGAGCTACACTACTCGATGTAGTCGGAGTGCTTCATGCCCGTCCCCAATTTATTACATAATTCGTGGTAAGAAACTCAGCGGACCTGGGTCTAAAAATGCGAACTAGTCTATCCATTTAAGAGTAAACAAAAAATTAAAAAATACATATGTCTGGGTCTCACTAGGAGATCCAAAATAGGAAATGCACATAAATCTTACCTTGTTAAAAGGACTGCCGGTGATATTAAGGACAAACACGTGGTGAGCAGTATACTGTAATATCCACCGTAAATTTAAATCGTAAATAACATTTTATTCTGTATGGTTGCAGACGCATTGCCTCATGTAACAGTGTCAATGACATCAGAGGCAAGCATTGCAAGCAACACAAATTGTTGTGTGGAAACTGCTTTGTGTAACAAGACCCCCTAGATGGGCAGCAAACGGTGGAAGGTTAACTAGCTAGCTAGCTAGCCACAACCAACGCTCGGGGAAGCTATAGATAGCTATCGATAGCAAGCTAGATTAGATTTTTAATACTAGGTACAGTACGGCTAATAAAGGTAGCTAGCTAACACGTAACGTTAGCTAGAATAAAACAGGACTGACTGACTAGTGTGCAACCAACTTTCCGAGAGATTGACAGCAACTAACGTTAACGTTTGCTGGTTCACGTTAAGCGTGAAGTTCCACAAAACAGTCTGAAACAAAAATACTTTATATATCCAATCTTATTATACAGTTTTATAAGTTGGCTGTATTTCTGGTACTTACCATTTCCAAATACACAGGCTGGGGAGAAGCAGGCTTGCTAACGCTTTATGCAGATAAATGTGTTGCTCAGATGTAAACAAACTGTAGCTAACAACCGTCGTCCAGAAGGTTTAAATGACAATATATTTGACCAATCGGAAAACGATTTTGTCTTGTACGAAAGAATATTAACCTTTTGGCCAATTGTAAACACGCGTAGGCGGGATGAAACGAACATGAAGTGGCTTTTTCCGTCTCCTAGTAACAAACAGGCGGATTCATTGGCGCCGAACAAAAAAAAAAAAAAAGTGCGCATGCCCAGTGAAATCAGTTGTGCCAAAACTAAAAGGGATGTCTGAGTTGTATCGTTGAAGTGCTTGCGAGACGAATCGTAATTTATAAGCGATATCGGGTGTTATATATCGTTCTTTTTGCTTACAGTTATTTTGTTATGTTCTGTTGCAAAAACGTGTAAATAGCTAGATCTGTTAACATGTTTTGATTTCATGCGTTAACTCGTTGGCGAATTACAATGAGCTAACTGGCTGTTTACAGTCTCCTAGCTGTCTAAGGTGAGGAATGATCTCTGCGGCATAGATGTGAACACCTGATACCTTCACTCTTGTTATGATAGTATAGCTATAGAATTTTGATAATACAGACTGTGGATGTAGTGTCTATTTCTGTGAACGTTTATCTTCCTATGTAGTTTATTTAATTTTAATTATTCTTTTAGTTTGTTTAAACTTTGAAGGTGGAAAATTTTACCATTTCTCCTTGGAAAAGTTGCTTCAAGAAACCACCACAGAACATGAATGTACTGCAAAAACACCTATAAAATGAATGATGTATAAAAGCAACAATCATACTAAATTTTACACGTATCTCTGATTTAAGATGTCAATGTTGGGTTGCACAGCAGTAAACCAGGGTCCGCATATTGGACTGCAGCAGCTGGCGGCGTTAGCTGCAGCGGCAAATGCCTTCTTGGGTCCCAATAAAAAGTGCAAAATCGTGGATGGCCAGGAGAGCGGGGAGTCCAGCCTGGTGTGCTCCTCCTTCCGTCTACTGGTGCAGTTGGATCTGAGCTGCGCAGCTGGACAACTGCTCAATGAGACTACACAGGCACACCAGAAGGCGTTTGGCACAGGAACTGGCTGCCTGCTGTTCATGGCGGGAGTCTGGAGCACGACGGCTGTGGAGTGCCTCCAGGAGGGGGTACCTGTTCAGCACATAGTGTCGGCTATGTTGGAGGGGCTGGACTCATGCTTGGAAGCAAGCAGGGGAATCCGCCTGCCAATCAAGGAGGCTGTCCGCCATTTTGGCTCTGGAGGGGATAAACGACTGGACAAGCACAGAGATCCCAAGAGCATTGAAAAAGCGCAGAAGGGCGAGACTTGCGAGCCACAAGCTGTCCTGAGGGGAAAAGCGAACATAAAACTGACGCACAGCAGGCATTTCGGCTTGGGTGAAAGGACAGAGACAGGAAGCTTTGTACCAGGGATGATGTCATCATCATCATCATCACTTTCAGGGAAGCCTGAACCCCTGGATGTTACCCGCCTTGCTGTCTCTGTGAGTCACGGTTGTGAGGATGGGATGAGTCTGGTTGTTGAAGCCTACAGAATTCAGACGGAGAGTAGCAGGGTAGACGGCGACCGTGGGATGTTTGACCTCGACAAACTGGTAACGTGTGTCCTGCCTGGGCTGCCTGAGGGCTGTTCCTGCACCCTCCACGGGTTCCTCACTCTCGTCTCCGAGGAGCAGGCTCCAACCGCTAAAGGCCTAGAGGGCCAAAGTCTGCGTGTGGCTGTCATCAATGGTGACCTTACCAAGAGTTACCACCACCTGGGCTTCAGCAGGCCGACTGATGTTCGGCACATGACCGGAAAGCTAGATTGTCTGGGGTTCCATTCAGAGAGCGATTGGGCCCGGAAAGCATTGGCGACTCTGCAGCGGCTGAAGGTGGATGTGCTCCTGGTTGGTGGAATGGTTGCAGAGGGTCTACGCCAGAGTTGTGTTGAGCAAGGCCTCCTAGTGATCGAGAGGGTGATGCGTGGCGTCTTGCATGACTTCGCTGAAACTACAGGAGTCATGCCGGTCACCTATCTGTCTCAGCTGGATGAGGACTGCATAGGCAAAGGGGCAAGGGCATTCATGTGGCGGGAATGTGGAAAAGCTGTGGCTGTTAACATTCAGGCAAATGCAACCCGGCTTGTGACGGCGGTAATCACTAGCTGTGTTAGCAGTAAGCTACAGATGTTGGAGGACCGATTCTGGGGCTGTGCCCATCGCCTTTATCACGCAATGGAGGATGGCCACGTCCTGCCTGGTGCGGGGGGCACCGAAATTCTCTGCGCCCACCATCTTAGAGAACTCTCAAAACCTGATGGCAACCGGACACACCCACTGGGAGACTCAAACCCGTATAGGGGTGTGGTGCTCCAGTGCATGGCGGAAGGGTGGGTGGAGTATGTGGCTACAGTGATGTGGAACTCCGCAGCGGTTCCCTCAAAGCTGGAAGCCTGGACGGTTATTGACCAGTCTCTGAAGGGCTTGGGGGCTGGGACATTACCATGGACCCGCCTCTCGGAGCATCTCCACGGTGATGGAGGACATCTTGCAGTCGTCTACGACAACGTGGAGGCAAAGTTGGAAGCCTGGAGGAAGGCCTTAGATCTGGTCCTTCTGGTGCTTCAAACTGACACCGAGATCATCACTGGCTTCAGCACCAAAGATGCCAAGCAGGAATCCCATCTCATGTTGCTTTAAGAATATTTTTCAAAAATGCTTATGAATGAATATAGTTTGTCTTTTGTTGGGAGCTTGTTTTTAATACATTGAGTCTTGCTTGCCCATACTTAACATAAAAACACATTTGAAAACGGCAACACAACTGCAGACCACTGGGCCTAGAGCTTTTTGTGTAGTTTATAGATGATAGTGTAGTCTAAAAAGAATTTAGAAAATCTTTTAATTTTTCCAAGATTTATATTTTTCTAGCTCTTTTACTGCACCAAGCGGAGTGCACTGTCTGTAAGAACTGGTGCCACCACAAGATGGAGACAAAAGTTTGTGCACACTAGTGTTGCACAAACTCTTACCCAGTAAACAGATGTTCTGTTTGACATCCCACTGAAGGGAAATTGTCTGAAGAAGTGCAGTTAGTCAGAGGAAGAGGGAAATTTGTTAAGGATATAAACAACCTTACATGACGCAACAAACGGTCTTTCATCCACTAAGTTGTAAGATCCATTGTTCACACTTCGGATCGTTTGTGGTGCTCATTAATACATGGGTGGCAAAACCTGTGGGTGACATTAGTATCATTATTTACCTCCTTTATGAATGTTTGTGCAATTTCTGTTCTTTTTAAAGGATTTATTCACTCCTGCACATAAGTACACTTGTCAAACAAACTGTATTCTCTTAGCCAATGTGCTGTCTCGTCACTTAAACACAAACATGAAGTTTGAAGAAGGGGCGACATTTAAATTTGCACGTCAGCTTTGGCTTTAAAGTGCCTGTGCCCTTCCCGTCAGGTGACAGAATGCTGAGTGATGTAAAAACATACAGCATTCATTAGCTTGCTCACGATCACTCATCAAAAAGGCATAGAGCGTTACCTTCCTCTTCCAATTTATTTAGTTTTGTGTTTCCTGTAAATACTGTAAACTGAAATATTTCTTTGATGAACTTACAAACAGCACATAAAGTTAATCAAAGAAGCAAAAGGAGTAAGCTATCAAACAACTGTGCACAGCCAGACTGCCTATTCACTGAGTTAAGTGGAAATGGTGAATGCGTACTCAAATCCATTTAAGGGTAATGTTTATTAAGTGGCTGTTAAAATTACTGTCATTAGTAATTATAACGTCCACTTAACAAACATTACCCTTAGATAGATTTGAGTACAGCATTCACTATTTCCATTCAACTCAGTGAATAGACAGTCTGGCTGTGCACATTGGTTTGATAGCTTACTCATTTTATAATGGAGCAGGCATTAATAACCTTCTTCAAAGCTTTGCCCTAAGGCCTCAAATCATTCATTGTCCTTGTCTCTTGTAAAAATAAAATCTGTGATGTTGTTGTAAGTTAAGTAGAGGCACCACAGGTGAAAAGGGTGATTTTGAGATATTATCATATTTAGTTCTACGACTATTGTAGTTTCATAAAATATCTGAAAAAAATTTCAGAAACTACTTTAAATAGTTAATTAAAATGTTTTTATACCAGCAGCTTCATGTATACCAAACAATAAATTCGATTTAATAGCCATTTTCTCTAAATGACATATTCCCTGTATTCTTTTCCAACTTGACTTAGATATGCCAATGAAATTTTACATGGTGCTTCTTAACCAAAATAGTTGGTAATTTACAGAAGCTTTTTAAACTATATTTTGTAATTTCTATTGTATGGGGTATTTTATGAGGAAAAATAGCAATAAATAAATGAATTTTTGGGCATATACATAGGATTTTAAAAATAATTCATGAATAAAACAAAAATTTGAAAAACCCCTCTATGAATTACCAGCTATTGAGTTGTTCATCCAATTGAAACATAAAAATGAACTCTGACTTAATCCACTGAAGAAAAAAGTGCTTTAACTAATATGAAAATTTGAGCTTTTAACAATTAATGAGCTGATTTGCATATATTCCTAAAAATAAATGAAAGTCATAATAGAGAAAATGTATTTGTGTCCACGTTCAAAATAGAAAATGTCCTTTTGATTAGAGGAAAGGATTTTTTCCCCCTATTCACCTGTGGTACCTGTCCTTAACCACAGTGTTATGTTTATCTGTTTCATTAGATATTAACTATGATGGTGTAACTTGGCATAAATGATCTTAAATTCCACTTACTCTTCACAGTGCACTGTTTCTGATTGATAGTGCCAACACAGAGGCTACAATTCAGTCTGCCAGCTGAACCCTCCTCTGTTTGCTAATGCCTTTCCTAGCTCTCTTTAATTGCTGATCCACCAGTGGCATACATAGGGGCGACATAGCTCAGGAGGTAAGACCGATTGTCTGGCAGTCGGAGGCTGATAGATTCCCTCATGAGACGAGGCTGGAGTTTAATACACACATTTTAATCATTTAACTTTGATAATATTTCTTTTTTAATGATTTAACTTGGGTAATAAATTGCTTATATTTAATTTCCATGATACAGACCTAACAAAAGTAGGCTAAATAAATCAGCATTGCAAAATATAACATTAAATAAACAAATCAAACCGTATTACAAGACCGTAGCCTATCTATGACAGTACAAAATGATTACTACACAATAGGACAACAATATAATTTACAACTCTGCTAGGCAACTTATAACTATTGTAATCATTATGTGAATTGAGTATAGCTTTCTATTTTCACACTTTGGTGCAAGGTTATTCCAATTAAAAGCTTGGTCTGAAGGTAAGGATATTTGGTTTCCCCCACCAACAGTCCCCTCCCAAACACAGAACAGACACAGTCTTTTTGAGAGATGTTTGTTTGGTTTCCTGTCCCAAATGCAGCTTACCGGCTTACATGGGCCCTTAATGAAGAGGTCTGGAACTGGCCGGATCTCCGAAACGAGAGCCCCGTTTCCTGTGATGAGTCCAGAACTAAGCCACAAACAGTGGTTCTGTTTGTTTGAGGCTTTTTTTTGCACCTCACTCCAAATTTATGCAGCTTGGTCAACACCAATATGGGTACGCATAACAGAGTTCTCGGTGGCATAGGTGAGCCTCAGGTTTTGTGATTAAAATAGCCATGCAGAACAAGCCTGGCACCAAGAATCTTAGCCTGCTAGAAAAGACTAAAGAGTCTTTGTTTTATTTAAACTTTATTTAACAATGAAGGTGAACAGGCAGGTTACTGTAATTCATAGGTTAACAGAATGCAGTTGACCTGTGAATTAAATTCAACTGGGAATCAAAGTGGGTAAGGAATGCAAGGGATTCATGTAGACTCTCAGAAGTAGGGGATAATTAAGTAGGCATGATAAAAGCGTCTGCCAAATAAATGTAATGTACACCATATGACATACACACTTTCTGAAAAAGAACCACCGGTGAACACCATTGCCAGTATATTCAATACACACTATGTGTTCTTCATTTTATGTCACTCCATGCTGCTGGGAGGCAGACAACCTTGTTCAGATGTTTCTAAGTTGCTTGGCACAACTCGGGATCATTGACACACAATTTCATCAAAATTTTGTGCCAGGAATTTGAGCGCATTTCTTTGTCTCTACAACGCATAAAATGCACGATCAATCATAAAAATGACGAAATCCTAGCAAGAGTTCAGCAACTCTTTCAAAAGCATTCATCTCATAAGTACTCCAGTCATGTGGCAGAGGAGAGAGTGACACATTCGATCAACTAACCGAGACAATGCTCCCATAAGACAGTACAATGATGAGATGAACTGAAAAAAAATGAACTCTGTCCCCTGATCAGTGAACTGTGATGCAACCAAACATGTGATATTTGATGGACCAAATGCAGACTGGGGGAGGTCTGTGAATTGGTGGACTGTGAACTGCTTGCAAACAGTTTGCGCTGGGGGCACCACATGTATTTGTCTCTTGTTCAACACTTACTGTTTGGTTCAAAAAAGTTCTGTTCCATACATACAGCACCTTCAGGTTGGCTGTATGTAGAGAGCAAGCATTTCTGATTCATTGCACACCAGCAACCCTTGCTGACTGATCAGGCACCCACAAGTCTGTCTGTAAAGCTGCACATGAAGCATCTTCCTCTGACTGCTGTCTGTGTGAACCTGATGTGTGAGCAGCGGTGCGAAGAGAACTTGGCATTGTATGTTTTGGAGGACAGAATGTGCTTGTTTTCAGGGGATATTGTAGCAAGTATTGATATATACAACTGGGCATTCCAGATTGGGAGAAATGGGGGGCAGGCATTTGAAAAAGGTAGCTTTACAGTGGCGTAACAGACAGGTTTTTTGTGCTCGGCCTCATAGCTATCGGAAAACGTTTGCCTGTCATCAGAAACTAAGTTTTCACCCAGTTTCACCTCTGACCAGTATACCTACATAAAGTTCAGGAGTTGGGTCGACCGTCCCTGACCACAGCTTCCTCTCAAAGATCCAGACATGATGTTCTGCTGGACCGGAGACGCACATGCTCTCCACCCTTTTTTTCTTTTTCCCTGTAGTTTTTTTTCTCTTTTGCTCTCTTGTTCCCTCAATTTCTCATTCTCTCGCTTGCTCTTTCTCTCTCTCTCTCTCTCTCTTTCTGTCACCGTGTCTGCAGCCTCATGTGAAGACTGCTTTATGTCCTATTGCTACTCCAGATATTCAGCAATGAAATGCAATTATTTATGCCTCCTGTTTGGTGGGACAGACATATTTTGTGAGCAGAGTGTAAAGGGGCAAAGGAACTAGCACTCACTGTGTGTGTGTGAGTCTGGGTGAGAGGGTGTCTGGGTGTGAGACTGTGTGTGTGTGTCTGGCTGAGTCTCGGTGAGTGTGTGTTTGGGTGTGTCTGGGTGCATGAAAGTGTGTATTTGTCTGGGTTTGTGTGTGTGTGTGTGTGTGTGTGTGTGCACGCAGTAAATAAATAAAAAACAATGGGTGACATAGTAGAATGTTTGAGCAGGTCAGTGAGGCTGTGCTTAATGAATGAAGCTGCCCAGATGCAGGTGTGCTGTGCCAAGGAAACACTTATACACGCGGAGCACTAGACTATGTCATGATTAAACTCAGTTTCATTCAGTTTCTGTTCAGTTAAGTTTTATTTCAATATAGAAAGTTTCACACCAGTGTATCCCAGGGCAATTAGCAGGTAAAATCAATCTACAATTGATACAGTCTGGTCAATTGCCTGCAAATGAAAGCAGAATCAAAGAGAAGTACTTTCAGTTGTTATACAACAGCCATATTTTGGCATTCCTGTTCTTAGCTGTCAGGGAGTTCCACCAACATATTACAGTACTGTAACTCTGTTATGTCCCAGTGTTTTTTGTGCTTTGTATTTTGTTGCTGCCGTGTTTGTTTCTGTCTCCGCTATAGAGAGAGATAATGACGTCACGGTCCTGTTGTGGAGATGCCAATCCAAAGATATGCCTGAGACAGGATGCTTGCCAGCGCCTGGCAACCAGACTGAGGGATGCCTGTTGAAGACGCCCGGACCATCGTGGAAAAGCGTTATGAGAAAGATGCCGGACTATATTTTGAGAATGTGCATCTTTTCTGTCAGTTCTGAATTTTGCAGTCTATTGCCTACTGTCTGCAGCCTGCTTATCTTGGCAACACTATCTTTGTTTACAACCTTTTCTATAACATGTATATTAAATTGCCACATGTAGCCCTTGTATTACCTTTCAGTTATAGAAAGCCCATTTGAAAGAAGAGTGCAGCTTGTCAAGTTAATCAGCGGTTATATCAATTTCTACTTCGGATATCCAAGAGAAATAGGAGGTTGGATTTATCACTCTGGCGTAGATCACATCTATTCACTGACTGCCCAGTGATTTTCCTAACATTTTTGGGATAGAAGTATCTAGATCCCTGCTTTGCTGTACAATAAATGCCTGCTTGATTTTTATGTATCACTGTGCTTACCTGGGTCTTCTTTTGGGTTGTGGTTATTTTTGAGGTGGCCTCGTGTTACGTCCATTAGTAGTGTACACCTGGTTATTGTAACGCAGGTGGATTTTGGGTTGTAACAAACTTGCTTCAGGTTTGAAAAGACTCATACACAGACACACAAAAAATAGGCATCACAGAATTCTGTAAAAAAAAAAACAATTTTAAAAGCATAAAATTAAAGGTGCGGTTTCCAAATAAATGCCTTATAAACAACTGGAATGTCACATGAGGAATTCTTTGAATGTTTTTAATGTTTACAGATAGCCACCCACAGATAAGAAGGGAGTAAAAGAAATGCTGGAGGGAGGAGGGAATGAAAGAAGGGGTTGATGGAGGAAGAAGGGTGGATGTGGGAGGTGACAGAACTGAGAGGGCAGGATGAGGACATGGCAGCTTCTACCTAGTCATCCTGCCTGCATCCCAACTCCCTCACTACTCAACAGAGTAACTCTGGTATTTTACACAGCCTGGAAAACTTGGAGTGAGACAGCTGCTCTCCAGGGCTCTGATTTTCTCCTGTGAGGTAAACCATCAGTACTGACTCAACGCACACACACACACACACACACACAGGACATACACATGGCTTAGAAGTGAGATCTTGATCTTGGATCTCAGTGTGGCTCAGGTGTCAGTTGGGACTTTAACCAAAGTAATCTCATTAAGAGATTCAGTCTGCACAAATGAGAAACTAAAGAGACACAATCTCATCTTTAAAATGCTTATTTTGATGCTGTACTGCTTTCATTGTTAGCTTGCTTTTTTCCACTCAGTGAGATGCATCTAATATTTCCCCAGCTTCCCAAGTTGTTCATCCCACAGGTTTTATTTAAAGGAGAAGTGCACAGTTGTCAGTACTTGTACCTATACATATATAGATATCCATAGTTAGCTAAACAGTTTATATCCGTCTGTAGGCCCTTGGCAGGTGCACAGAAACAAACATACAATGCTAAAGATATCGGCATGAAAAAAAGAATCTTTAAGAAGATTAAAGGACATTGTGGCTTTATTGGAGGAATGCGGACTCTCCTTGCCTCAGTGAAAGGTTCAGTATTTAAAAATCTAGTGTCAAGTCAAGAGTAAAATTTACTCCTTCAGAGTTTATGTAACTCGGAGAATTTGCACACTTCAAAGTTACTTTAAGGTGGCTTACACCCCCCCACCCCACCCCTTCCGGGTCAAATACATATTTATCTGAACAAGAAGCAAATATACTGTCACTGCAGTCTGCATGGGGGGGCTGTTTCTGTTCATTAAAGGCCCCCCCTAATGGGGGAGGGGTGGGGCAGATATGCTGATTCAAGTGGTTGGGAGGTATGGGCCAGTCACATGACCTGTTTTTGTTGAAAAACCCCCTCCCAACCCCCAGCCTTTTTCTAAGACCAGTACTGCATTAACATTAGGTGGGCTGGCTTACTGAGAGGGAGGTGTGTGTGTGTGTGTGTGTGTGTGTGTGTGTGTTTGGGGGAGTGGTGGGGTTCAGCGCATGTGCAGGGGGGCCAGGGGGAGGTAAGATTACACAGGGTCTGGTCTCCTGCCAGCTACCCTGCTGTAAACACTCCATTACTGCGCCAATAGAGCGAGAGAGAAAGAGAGCATCAGAAAGCGACTGAGAGTAAGAGAGCAAGAGTGAAGGAGGGATAAGCCCCTGATGCAGGTCGGCGGTTGGCAAAACATAAGATCCGGACTCCTCTGGCGCAGCAGCCGTCTGTAGCGCTGGGAGGAGTAGCACTGAGGAATGAAGAGCTGAGTCCGTGTGGGGAGCAGTGGGTGTCTCCGTGCTCTGGAGGGCAGTCCAGAGCCACAACCAGCTGCTCTTCATTTGCTTTCACACCACAGCCCCGTGCATCCGTAGGGCTCCTCGCTCTTGGGAAATTGCCATTGGGGCACTTGTTCATTGGGAAGCAGCATCTCCTTGGGGCACTTGCTCAGTGGGAAGCAGGGATCCTCGTGCATCTCTCAGCTGGGAGAACAGGGGAGCTGGGAGTGGTAATAAGGAACCCGCGGCAGGCGATGGCTACAGGGGAGATCACCACACTACCCCCAATGCCCGAGGATGGGGCCAGTGCCACCTTCCCCCCGGGAAACTTCAAGGACCCCAAGAGACTGTACTGCAAAAACGGGGGATATTTCCTGAGGATCTTGGCCGACGGGCATGTGGACGGCATTCGTGATAAAAACGACCCCCTCAGTAAGTGCTTCCATATGCTTCGTCCTCTGCCTTCATCATCTTCTTTTCCAGGGAAGCAAAGCACTCTGTGCTTAAGAGTCGAGTTAATGCACATGGTGGGGGGGCGGACCTTACTTTTTTTTTTTTACCATTGTGGGTAAACTCCCCCCTGCAAAAATATATATATATATCTATATATATGTATATGTTACTGCAACATTAATGCAACATGGTTTTTCATTGGAAGTGTGTGTTTGCAAGTGCGTTACCTAGGTTAGACATTTTCAAACAGAGAGAGAGAGAGAGAGAATGTTTTCATAAGCACATGTAATCAGTAAACAGAAATAAATGGAGAAGAAATAAGCGGAGAGCAGATCTGAGTTCTTTTCTTGTCCTTTAGTGACCCCTTGCATGTGGGCTCATTCGCGCTGTGTTTCTGCCGTGGTCATGGCCGTGTTGTGGACAGACGTCACAATCAGTCATGGCCAGGAGATGCCAGGAGCTGTGAGAAACTGTGACACGGGCAGCCTGTGCTGTTTGTACACTAACTCCCACAATGCATTCGCATATTGGGCTTTTGAGTCCCTTCCCCCCCCACTAAGCTGTCTTTGGGAAGAGGAGAACAGACTAAACAAAAACATGGTGGCACAACTATTTTTATTTTTTCGTTATTTTAATTCAGATCTTGCCATTACACCTGCCTGTAAACTCCTGCTCTGTTACACCCTGGCTGGTAACTTGCTGCTTTAGGAATGCATCAGAGAAAACCAGTAATCAAAACAAACTTGTCATTTTGCAGCTTGGTATTATGTTGTTGTATGAACCTGGTCTTTCATTTTCTTGTCCTGCTCATAGCCATTATAGCCAGTAATGTATTAATCTGTTTGTTTACACAATTAAAAGCTCAGTGTTAATTTAGTTTTCTCCCAGAGTTCATTTACCACCTGAACATTTTGCTTTGTGGCCTGTATATACCTTACAGGCTTGCAACACTAGAGAAAGATTTGCTGATATCAAGCACATCTGCAGGGTTCAGGAAGCTCATCATAGCCAACATTTACTGTGAGAGGAATAGCTGTGTAGCAGTGATTCACATCCTGGTTGCTATCCATACCACAGTTTTCATGTTAAACACGTAACCAGTGGAGAACATTTAAACTTAAAAATAAAACTATTAAATAGTACATACATACAGTGACAGATCTGTTCATTTCAGAACAAAATGCTGGGAGGCTTAAGAATATTTGAGTGAGTCACAATCAAAGATAAGAAAGTCAGAAGGAAGATATTAATTAACATCACAAAACAGTAAAGCCAATCTGGCCGAAGTCTTGGCTAAATTCAGTTAGCTTACCATCTATACACTGACTAAAAGCATATGCCAAACAAAATGTTCTGTGAGTATTTTTCAAAGCAACTGTTGAATCTGCCCCCCTCAAACCCCCATTACTCCTACTCCCCAGCATTGATACAGTGTCAATTCGCTCTCAGGGACAGCAAAGCTAAAAGGTGTGTGTGTGTGTGTGCATGTTGCATGCATGCATGTGTGGCTGTGTGTAAGCAAGCGACTGATTTTGTGTGTGTGGGGGTCTGTGTTTCTGCACGCATGCGGTTTGTCAGAAATAGAGCAAGACAGGGGGGTGTGAGAGAGGTGTACTGTGTGCAAATGATCAGGGTCAGAGGGCTCTCAGATTTCAACACTGTCTGAGTTTCCCCAACAATTTTTCATGGCCTGAACTAAAACCTCCAATGGCTGTCGACGTAGAGTACATTTAATTCTAATATAGTACATTTACTCACATTTACAAACTCTAGTAAAATTCTAGTAAAATTAACATCGCTGTTGACCCCAACCTTTTTATTTGCACTCGAGCACCATGCATTACGAGCAAATAACTGCATATTTTTCTAATTCAGGTTCGTTTTTGTGCAGGTGTCCCTGCTGCTAAATGGGAAAAATTGTAGGTTACTGTCCTACTTCTATTTTTTATTCTTTTTGAACCAAAGCACTTGTGATAAAAACTACTACTACTTTACACTCAACAGGGACACAATCATATTTTTATTCTTTGGAATCATGCTAAATTCTTACTATGACAAACAATAATATTGACCATAGCACAGTCAAGATTAGGGTTTTTTCAATACATTTTTTACATTGTTACACTTCACATTTTTAGTGCTATTTCTCACTTTTCGCTCCAGTTATGAATGACCAGTCATATAAAAATCAGTGTTTGTTGCAGCAACTTATATTACATATTGTTTACCTTTGCACAGTTTGGAAGATACTTAACCTTTTAAGGTGTAAAATCACATATATGTGATTAGAATGTTCTTAACTGAACGCTCTAATTCTGATGTAACAATTACTATTGATAACTGAAAGCAATGTTCTAGAACACAGACTTAGAATTTTGAAGAACAAAAAAAACATTCCAAAAAACCTACTCTTTAAGGGTGTAAATGACATGCCAAATGGCTAGCGAAGAATTAGACCAACACATTATTTATGTTTCAGGCAAGGAGAGATTAAACCAAATGCATGGCTTCAGGAAACAAATTGGTAATCCAGAAAAGGGATGTAATGGCTCGTTATTAAGTGTGACTGGATGTTCGGCTTCTGAATAGTGTCTTATTAACATGGAGCAGCTATTTACACATTCATTCTGGGGTAAAACAAGGGTTGGTTCCCTCTGATTGGTCAGAGCACAAACCTTTAACTGTCTTAGCGGCCATGTTCCAGCAGGCATGCTTGCCTCCTGCTGTCTACTGCTAGGGTCCTTGCAGACATTTCACGGCTCTCCTCTGCCTTTAATTTAAATTTTAAATATGGGTCTGGCAGCCTTGCCAAAAAATGAGCATGGACACCTGCAGAAACATGCCCTGTATTGTGTGCTCCATGTTGTGTTTATGTTTTGTTTTGGTGATCTGTATATGGGTGTAGGTTTCATACTGTAGTGCTGAAGGGAACAATTCCATTACATGTTTAATAACCAATAGTCTTTATTCTGTTTGCTCTGTTGACATTTTTCTGTAACAGGTTCCACTCTTTATTTTTGTGAAACTCTTAATGGCATCAGTGGAATTGCACAGAAATCAAATAAAGTAAACAAATATGAATTCTGTACACACTGATATAAAATGTATGTTTTTACTTTGACTTAAACCAGTGTGAGGAAACGTGTTTCAGTTTAGAATAAAATGTACACTGCAGTTACATTCTGGTAACTGCGAGCTGTCTGTGCAGCATTAGCCATGTTTGGATGACCAGAATACGCTCCAGGGCTTGGTTTGCAACTTCGGCCTGCATCACCTAGGACCACGAACCCAAACCGGCAACTACTAGTGTTGCAAAGTTACTTGCCCAAAAACAAACTTGTTGCAGAACACAAAACCTCCTGATTGTTTGGTGAACTAAGTCAGTGGTAGATCAGACATACCCTTTCCACCACTGCGGAACCACATGAAAAGCTCAGCAGACACAGATGTGAGCACAGGCTTCCTGTGGAACGGGTAATCAGTGTTCAGTCATTGTCAACACCCGGGAAGTGAGGATGGTTTGGCGTTCCCTGATGTCTCGGAATCCTGCCATGAGCCACTTACATGGCTGTAATCGACCAATGGGTTAAAGTGAAGGGGCTCAGTCTTCAGGCTGTGAATTAAACTTGGAGTCAAAGACTAGGGTGGAATTTTAGGTGTGTGTGTGTGGGGAAAGGGGGGGAGGGGGTATACCCAAAAAAACATAGGGATTCCTACTGTGGCAACCATCCTGGTGACATGAAGAACGCTTTGGTAATATTTCTAAAACATGACTCCAATCATTTATTTCTGCCTGAAAGCTGGTACTATACAGGAGAGAGAGAGTGAGAGAAACATGCCTTTAAGCAATGTGTCTTGTCATTTTCTTTCAAAGTTCCTTGATAGCAATCCTGTTTATTGTCATACCTGTTTGATTATTACAAATTAACTAAAAGAAAGGAGGAAATTAACTGCTGGCGAGCAGATAGGCCAGATGATGCTATAAGCTCTCTGCTCCTTTGAAAGAGATCTAAATTCATCCTTGTAAGATTCTCCTGATTGTTTTTATAAGTATATTGACTTGCACTAATTGATGGCTACACCCAGTAAAAGAGGTCACCCGCATCCAATCGCAAATACTTCTCCCTGAGCAATAAAAATGAAAGGGAAATCTCTGACTGAAGCATTTAGCTTGCCTGAATATTAGCTCTGGAACAGGCCTTGCTAATAAAATTGTCCTAGATTCTGCTACGCAGTTGGCTCTAAAGGACATGATGGCCAAAATTCTAACTGAAGTTAGAGGGGTGAGACTTGGCCTGAAAGAGATAAAGAGCAAGATTTTGCTTTTGGAAGAACAAGGGCGACAACTGGTAGAGACTACAACATCCCTCAATACGCAACATCCCTTAATCCAAATGGTGCAGAGAGATGACTGCAAAAACTCATTGACAGTATGTCTGGTATGGAGGTTAACCTTTCTTGTTTGGAGGACCAGAGTCGCTGGTCCAACCCATGAATTACTGGGCTGAGCACTGGAGCTGAAGGGCCTGTTTGCTTAAATCAGTCAATAATTTTTTCCTTCGTCTGATGCCTCCTTATGTGCTGATTTTTTAAAGTTATTGTGTCATTTGGACAAGACTGTAATATTTTGTGGATGAATCAGGGACGGTTTGCATCACTGCCAAGTCACTGTATCTCACGCACTTAGTGGATGACCTCACTTCATGTCCCTACTGCGCAGCCTTTGGCTCCAATTTGTACAACATGGCGGCGCCCACAAACTACACTTCCCAGGTTTCAAAACCCTTTTTCCCAAGTCCATAGAGAGACATTGGGTGACGTCACAGTGACTATGTCTATATTTTTCAGTTTATTCCAGACCCACAGACCCTCATCTTCGAATTACTCTAGTTTAGCAACAGACAGGCAATTATCCCAAGTTGCCAGGGAAAGGGGAGGCCCGGTACATCATGGCAAGGACATATGTATGTATTAACATAATTTGACCTTGCTGCTCTTTTGTAAGGATGGCCATGAGTTCTCTTTTGACTCGCCTACTGCAGTATAGAGACAGAATCGTCTCAATATTATTGACAAATGATTATGTTTTACTATCCACAAACAAATATTTCAACTTGTGTAAATTGACATTTAAATGAATGTGAAATGCAAAATGTACAAAAGCACTGGCTACATATTTGTGAATACATATTTTCCCTTATACACAAATACCTCATACTTTGTATATGAAATATGAAAACCAAAACATGTTTACAACTTTTGCTTGTATATTTTGCATGAAGGTTCTGGAAGCACATGACCTCTACATCAGGAATGGAAGTGGCTAACCACTTTGGCTAGCTCATAAAACAGTTCTTTAAGAAAACAAAGGATTGATGCAATAACCACTGATTATAAGATGTTGTCACTTGTATGCCATGTAATTTATGATTGTATACCAATTTTAATTAACAGTCAATAATTGTCAGGTTACAAAGTAGCACTTAGGTTAAGAAAAGCCTAGTGCGCTGTACTAGGCCAATAATAGCAGGTCGTAATGCTGGCTCAGTGGGTTTTAATGTATTTCTAATATTTTTCAGTTGCATTCATGCTTATTGAATATAACCCTCTGTTGTCAAAAGGCAGATTACACTTAACCACAGGATATTTTCCACATTCAAACTTCGAGTCATACCGGGGACACTTACATCCAAAATGTAGCTGTACTCAAAGAATTACATTTCCTCAGTAGGTTCTTTATTCAAGCATAAAAAACAAACAATAAATAAATAAATAATCAAGACAATCAATTGCTTGGTTTCTGAAGCTTCTAATGGCAAAACGTCTTCTGGCTGAAACTTTCATTCCTTTCCAGGATTCTGATGATGACCTTTAAAACAGAAAACACAAGTCACTAGTCCCCTTTACACATCAATTATTGTTTATCATGTAACCAATATCAATTAGAACTCAGCACTCACATCTCACCTCTTTAAGTATTACATCAAAGAGGTAGTCCACGTTCAACTCACCTCAGCATTCTATTGGGAATCAGTGATAACGATTTGCCAAATTCGCATATTTAAAGAATTTATAAGAAATAACTTATTTTGTATTGCGATTTTCAAAAGCAAGGTTACAGACTGTTTTACATTTAGATATAACAAGATTAAAGAGATTGTTAAAAGATAAGCTTTAAAAGAACAGATTAATACAAATTTTTGATTCATTTACCTGGTTCTCATCAAAGTGAAGCATATTTGGCTTAAACCTCTGTTTTAGATTCAATATTGCTGAGGAATTTTTTTTATTTATTATCCAATAAGGTGTTGACCGGAACTGACCAGAAGTGGAAGGCAACTGTTATTGCAGCAGGCAAGGTTTTGCAGTGACAGTGGTGGGAAAAAAGAGGAATGGAGTATAACTAGAAAGAATAAAAGTAAAAAGAATCAAAATACTACTTCGGAAGATGAAGAAAGAACAGTTGTAGTGAGAAAGAAAAGAGAGGAATGCAAGGTAATTGTTAAATTGATGCAGGAGGGTACTTCATTCAAGTAATAGGGGAGGTAAAGAGCGCTAGAACTAAGAAATGGATCTTTGCTGATTATATGTAGGGATAAAAGACAACAAGCACCAAGAATGAATAGAATAAATGGCAAGAACTTAACGTGTTCAAAGTTGGGTGAAAGAAAGTGGGTTTGAGGAGTTATTGCAGGAATACCAGTACATATAACAATGGATAAAATTAAAGAAAATCCAATACAAAAGGTTAACAGAGGTTAAATGTCTGATGCCTGAACGTCAAAAATGGAGAGAAATGTGATAGCTTGTCCGTAATGATAAACTTTGATGAGGAAACACTTCCAGCAAAATATACATTGGGTGTGTATGAGCTAAGATGTTAGACCTTATATTCCCCCACCTCTTAGATGTTATAAATGTTAAAAAAAATATGGACATGTAGCGGCAGTATGTAAGGGAAAACAAAGATGTGCAGGTGGTGTGTCTTCTTCTCCGGCCACACCATGTTCTCACCCTTCTCTGTGGCCCATCACATCTGAAATGGCAGGCGTCCTGCCATTAAGCCTGTCCTCTCTGTACTGTCTGTCAGGCATTCATAAGTGTAAAAATAAATGGCTTTTCAATATTGTGTATTATTATTTAGTTTTAGAATTTAACTGTTTATTTTGGGCACAGAATGAACAGTTTTCTTCGTAATCGTTTAATAAGCAATTGTACAAGAGGGAGACATACAAGTACATGTATATAGTGCACTAGTTTACTATACTGGTATTTGATTGAATTTTTTATGTTTTTTTCCAGTCAGGCTGCAGTTGCAGGCCACCTCACTGGGGGAAGTGGTCATTAAAGGAGTCTCATCCAACCGCTATCTTTCCATGAACAAAGACGGGAGACTGCTTGGAGTGGTAAGATCAGCAGTTCCTAAACACTGTGGCCTGGAGGTCTATATGACCTGGTCTAGGGTCAGACCGTAACACGGTAAATGATAAGGGAAATTAGATAGTCTGAAACCAAAAGTCTATATTGCGTGCCCCCAACAGAATGTTAAATCTCCACCCAGGGTGCCCGCAAAAATAATGAAGTACGGAAGAGGATTAGGGCCACGTGCAATTTTTTTTTGAGTTCTGACTTTAAAGTCAGAATTTTGAGATTAAAGTCAGAATTCTGACTTTATTCTCAGAATTCTGACTTTATTCTCAGAATTCTGACTTTCATCTCAGAATTCTGACTTTAAAGTTTTAAAGATTTAAAAATCTTTCACATGTGACCCTAATCCTCTTCCGTAATGAAGGAAAAATAACAAAGCAAAATAACAAATTTGTGTCCCGATGGAAGGATTTGTAGTCCAGCTGGGAACACATTAACTAACTGGAGCACAACACGGCGAGCAGAGGACAAAACGAGAGTCGAGAAGGAGCAAATGGTCAGAAACAAAAAATCATGAGGCACACAATAATCGGAATGGAACGGAATGAGTCAGAGGTCATACATGAGATCTAATCAGCGAACAAACCAAAGGACTAGACAGGAATCGGAATCAAGCAAAAATAAGGTGGTAGCAAACAACGGCTTTTTCAAGTTGGGTAACCGAAGGCAGAAATGGCCATAATTTCTTGGTAAGTACTATTATTATTGAGGGCTTCGGGGCATAGCTAAGCCATATCTTTGCTGAAAGACGTATCTGACATTGTTTTGTGGAGCAAAACAGAAGCGGATAGGACTGTATCATTGCTTTACTGTCTCTGTCTCTATCCACTGAACACATAAAATTTCATCATTGCTATGTAGCCTAAGTATTACTGCTCAAAATATTTCAGTTCGTTCCGTTGCTACCATAATATAACAAACTTTCTTGTGTCTACAGCTGCAGTTTCTCGCTGCAATTACTAATATTGAATATTAAACAAAAGACACAATTTATGCTGTAGTCTGCCAACTTCAAAATAAATAAGGTACTCTGCGCGCAGCATGTAGGTAGCAGGGATGGCGAGTTGATATTTCGTTTTTTGTTTCGTTTTTTTTCAATGTTGTATTTATTATTTGAAATATGTATTATTATTCTATCTGTCTCTGGGGCGCTGTGAAATGTGCATTCTCTGCTAAACTGAGAGCCGTTTGCGTTTTCCCAAAATTCCATCAATGATAAGATCGGGACTCCAACGGCACCGAAAACCGATAGATTTCACTGAACATTCGACTGTTTACATTTATGGGGTTCTGAACCAGTGACATCATAATAACTCTTACTGGTTGATTTTACGCGGTCATTTCTGGCAGTTGGTTCTCTCAGAATTCTGACTGATAGCCCAGGTCAGTATTTTCACTGGACACTTGATACATCCCGCTTTATAACTTCAAAGTCCCACATCATTTGTGAATGGTTTAAATGGATTTTGAAAGTAGACACTTCATGCTACAATCATGGTAACGGAAATGAGTGTGCTGTGAAGTTTAGGTAGCAAACAACAAGGCTAAATCCTTCTGATGCAATTTACATAGCAACTATATGTTCAAATCGCCTAGTTTCACTCAATGTGGCCAAGCAGAATCGATAACGTTTCAGAAAATATAGGGGGGGTTTAACCTAGCAAGTTTTCACCGCAGGTTTTCGGTACAATCAGTTAGTAATGAGCCAATAACTGTTACACCACCGCCGTTTGTGGTGTTCGCTCGCTGGGTGACGCTGTCATAAATTTTCCCCGACAGTGAAGTCAGACTGCCTTACTTGTTTACATTTTGGACAGATGTGGCTCGTGGGTAAATCTATCACTGTTTCCGTCGCAGCACTTTCCTAAAATTTCTTCTTACCGTGAAGAGTGCCTGACCCGCAACCGTAGTAATGTGTTAACACTAAATTTTACGACAACGCTAGCTAACCTTTCGAAAGTCACATTAAACAAGTATAAATTAACGCCATCAGCGGTGATTAACAAATTGGAGAACAGCCAACGTCCTAATTGTCAAATTGTCTGTACCCACCGCTTACAGCAAAGTGCTAGTTATTTTTGGCTGGACCTCAATAGCGGGGCAGTCCTCAAAACCATATACCAGGTTTTGACCTGGTCTTGTTTGAAAGAAAACCACTGGGTGGCCTAGTGACGGGTGCTGAGCTGAAAAATGAGCAGGCAGAAAATCCCTTAAATATTTAGCATATTAAAAACTGAATAAACGTACAGACTCTGAAAATGTTCAATGCAAAGATCTGGAATACGCAGATTTTGTCATTTGAACGAGCACAGGTTAGACGGCATTTTTGAGTTTATCATTTATTTTTAATTTATTTTATCTTCATAGCATGGCGTGACGAAGGAAACTGTTTATCTACAATTGAATTATTCATATTGTGGGCAGACTCGTTAATCAAGGAAAATGACTGAAAGTAGAGACTAATAATCAGGGGAAGTTTTCTGCCTCCTCGATTTTCAGCTCAGCAGCCACCACTGTGCCTTAAAGTTACAATAGGCCTATTTCACAATATGGCGACCAAAACCGGATGTAGGGATACTTTGTTTCCGGTTACCGTTGCTACGGATGCAAGTCCATTTCTGACAGCGAAAAATTTAGCCTAAACAGCGACGTGTTCTCACAGTCTGCCAAAGTTCACTATGTCCGATGTTATCCGCATTGTCGAAGCATTGCCAGTGAATGTTAAGCGGTCTAAACTAGAAAAGGGCTATAAATTCTTTTTTGAGAAGTTTATATTCGGTTATGAAGGTAAGTATAACGTTA
The DNA here is from genome assembly GCF_018555375.3 of Anguilla rostrata. Lineage (NCBI taxonomy): Eukaryota > Metazoa > Chordata > Actinopteri > Anguilliformes > Anguillidae > Anguilla > Anguilla rostrata. Next base: position 27,875,246 of record NC_057939.1, on the reverse strand, counting down.
GCTCTGGTTTGCCAGAAGGCTAAATAGCTAGCTTGCTAACCACCGCAAGTTAGCCGATTAAAGAGATATTTCACTTCGACATAACATAAATTATTTTCTGGAGGCGACTCCATTGTGTTTTCGTAGCGTGAAGCAACATCTGCTGTCCGTTAACAGGGTCTCTGTTCCTCTCGGTTGTCCCGAAAATGAATTATTAGGGAGCCTGACAACTGTGAGGAAAAGCGATTCTGTTAACGTTGACGGTCAGCAGGGGAGGCGCTATGTAAGTACAATGTGTTAGGCTCCATACAATTACTTATGTTATACCGAAGTGAAATATCTCTGAACTAAGTTTTGTAGCCTACTACCGTTACTATTTTGTGACATGTTGTTTGTGCTGTACTTGTTCTAATAAAGATTTATATTGCTTGTCAAATCGCCTGTGTAATGTTCAGTTCACTACCGAGCTGTTTGTTTTCATCGCTGATAAAAACTACCCACACATTTTTAAATCAGCTGATATATCTTAAGTAGGCTTGTCAATGTCCGTCAATACATTTTGTAATTACAATTAACAACTAAAATAAACGTGCATCTGCAGTTTCAACATTGAATATCCAAATATGTGCTTGCTAACAAGCTAGCCGGCTAAAACGTAATTTGCTAATCATAACATAAAATATAGCTAGCTAACTGATTTTATGACATTCTTGAGTAACAAGTACCACATGGCTGACACTGCGTTAGTTCTCAATGAATGATAAAAAAAAAAAAAAACGAGTTGGTAGGGGACTCAGACATTTAGACTCAAATGTATGTGAGGAGAAAAGTTTAATATCGAGTGTAATCTTATTCACAAAGCAGTACCTAACTAGCTAGCTATCGTAATGAATGAGTTAGTTTATGTTAGTTTGCATGCTACCTAGCAAGTCTTTTTCTTATTTTGGAGTAAATCTGTGGGAAAGCTGTGAAAGGGCAAATACATTCTTTTTCGAACTGGTACACAGGGGAACGCTACAAAACAAAAAGCTCTTCGTGGCTGCCATTGTTTTGGTGGCTGTTAAGATAACCGGAAATGAGAGACCCCTACATTCGGTTTACATACCTGGAAATGTGAAATAGGCCTATCTCCAAGATTTCCATTTCGTTCACTTCGGCGGTACCAATGGCGAGAAGCGGTATTTGCAGGTGTGTTTTTGGACCTCACTTCCCATAGATCCAACCGGATCCAACCAGTGTCGCCTGTGTGACGTCAGTCGGTTGGCACCAGGGCTACGCCAACTATAACACTATTTACTGAATAAAAAATGGTTGTTATAAAAGTAACGTTATGTACATACTCATTCGTTGTCTAACATTAGGCTAACTTAAACTGTCTTTACACTGCCGAGCCGGGTTAAAATGCTGTAGCAGACCTGGGGTAGAATTAGTGATTTCCACAAATTCAAATTCAAATTCAAATTCAAAATGCTTTATTGGCATGAAATACACTTGTACTTATTGCCAAAGCGTACACATAGAAACAGGAACAGGAAACATGAAATACGAACAACATTGTGGAAACGACAACAATGCAATACATTGGCTATACAATAATAACAATAATAAAATCATAACAATAATAATAACAATAATAATAATAATAATAATAATGTAAAAAAAAAAAAAAAATCAAAATTTTTTTTTTTTTTTTTTTTTAAAGATAGAAATTAATAAATAATTAAAATAAATATATTTGTGGTGGTCAACCAGTGTCCCTCAGGTTATGGCAGGCCGAGATGTACTTTGCTGCTAGTGGAGCCGTTGGCCTTTCTCCTAGCAGGATTTGCATTTTTTCCTCATTTGTTTGGGAAAGGAAGTCTTTTATAATTAGAGAAAATTTGTTGAAATAATGTGTCCTAATTTCTGAATATTTTTCACAATGTAGGAGAAAGTGCATCTCTGTTTCCACCTCTCCTGTCTTACAGTGACCACATATACGTTGTTCTTTTGGTAACCATGTATTCCGGTGTCTGCCTTTTTCAATTGCAAGTGCGTGGTCACTGAGCCTGTACTTGGTCAGGATCTGCCTCTGCTTTGTATCTCTGACAGAGAAGAGATATTCAGCCAATTTGTAGTCTCTTTTAGGGTCCGATAGCAATCTAGTTTGTTTTGTGTTTTGGTTACATTATCCCAATATTCCAGATAAGAGATTTTGGTCTGTTTCATTACTTGGTTTACTTTGATTTGTTGGTAAGCAGTGCTGGTATGAAGCCGGTCTGTGATTTGTGTTAGTTGGGTTAATGGGTTAGTCAGCTTCATTACCAGCTGACTGAGGGGACTCTTTTCATGACTGAGCTCTTGGGCTTTCATTGCCTTAAATTGCAATGTGTCTTGAGGACTTGAATTGAGGTGCATCCAGAATTTTAACGCTCTTTTTGGATGTGAATCATTAATGGATAATGGCCTAATTCTGCCCTGCATGCATTATTTGGTGTTTTCCTTTGTACTTGTAGGATGTTTCTACAAAATTCTACATGCAGGGTCTCTATTGGATGCTTGTCCCATTTGGAATAGTTCTGCTGGCTGAGTGGACCCCATACCTCACTTCCATACAGTGCAATGGGCTGAATTACACTATCAAATATTTTTAACCAGATTTTAATTGGTATAACAATTTTTTGAAGTTTTCTTTTATAGCATAGAGGCTCTTCGAGCTTTTTCTTTTAAAGCATTCACTGCCATGTTAAAGCTCCTGATGCTGTAATTGTCAGACCAAGGTACGTATAATTTAAAGTGTGATCTAGGGCGGTGTTGCCTAGAAAAACTGGAACCTGTTTTCCTGACATCTGGCTTTTTCTGGAAGATCATTATTTTTGTCTTTTTTAAGTTTACTGTCAGTGCCCAGTTCTGACAGAAATCCTCTACCAGAGCTAGGTTCTGCTGTAACCCTTCTTCAGTGGGAGACAGCAGAACCAGGTCATCTGCATAGAGTAAGAATTTTACTTCCGTGTCATGTAGGAGGAGGCCCGGGGCTGTAGACTGTTCCAACTGCACCGCTAACTCATTAATGTAAATATTGAACAGTGTTGGACTCAGACTACAGCCCTGCCTTACTCCCTGTTTTGGTGTGAAGAACTCTGTTCTTTGGTCACCAATTTTCACTCCACATTTATTTTCTGAGTACATTGATTTAATTATATCATAAACTTTACCCCCTACACCACTTTGGAGAATTTTGTAGTATAATCCGTCATGCCAAATCGAGTCAAATGCTTTCTTGAAATCAATGAAGCATGCAAAGATTTTACCATTTTTTGTTTTGTGGACGTGTTTATTTATTAGGGTGTGTAGGGTGTAAATATGATCGGTGGTACGATGATTTGGGAGAAATCCAATTTGACTTTTACTCAGGACATTGTGCTCGTTAAGGAAGGTTACAATTCTTGAATTGATGATACTACAAAATACCTTCCCCAGATTACTGCTTACACAAATGCCTCTGTAATTATTGGGGTCTAATTTGTCTCCACTTTTATAAATTGGGGATATAAGCCCCCGGTTCCAAATGTCAGGAAACAAACGTTCTTTATCCTTTCGCCCGGTATGAACATCTTTACACTGCAGAGAAGAATTCGCGGGATTCGCTGTGGCTCGTGCAATTATGTATCTCGTGCACAATAAACAGTCTTTTTCGTGAATGATTGTTGTGTGATATTTTTGAAACAACTGCCTTGCAACAACTGCCCTGGTATTTCTGGTATTGCTAGCTAAACTGTTCGAGAATAAAGCTGGGTGTTAAATTAGCAATCAGAACAAGAACAAAAACAAAGGAGATTTCATCAAAAAGGGCACCAAGGCTGAAGGAACATATGAGGAAGCGTAATAAAATAATAACAACGCTAATCCGTACTGCCGTATTCTTTTATTTAGTTTTCTCCGGCTTGACATCTTTACACATAAATCAGACCCGGCTCTGCTCCACATACCCCGGCTTTATTCCGATCATTATAATATATTGATGAACTCGATGGCAATGTAAATAACGGTAACGTTAAGGCCAGTTCAGATCACTGATTCGCAACGAGACGGTTTTAGAATGTTGCAGAGAAAATTGCAGCAGTGTGAACTGGTTAGTAGCAGAGCCGTTGCCTGTCCTGGGGTCTCAGAAGACTCACCTTGTCAAATTGCCAAGTGCAGTTCTAGAACATTTACAATCAGACGTCTTGGAATTTTGCAAGTTGCATCCAGTCTCGTTGCGAATCATTGATCTGAACTGGCCTTTAGTTAGCTGCACTGCAACGTTGCAGCAAGGAGAGACGGTTTGCGAGGTCGGTACCGGTCGGTAGCGTTAGCTGACATTAGATTGTGTTAATTACATTAGCTAGCTAGCTAACGCAACGTTACCTGATATGAGAGATGGATACTGTGCGTAACGTTGTCTAAACTAATGTTGTCTTTCTTGACATGGTCCGGTAGCTAGCGTTAGCTGTGCAAATAGCTATGTAATTTAGTAACGTTACATTGTCATCAAATGTAATACGAAATCTACATCAACAAATAATATGACCTCTCATGTTACACAAAAACTTTTTAGGGTTCCATAACCACCACCCAGGATCTTTTCGATAGGCTATTGCTTGTGTCGAAAGTGTTGCGACGGAAACAACGATAGATTTACTCTCGAGCCACATCTGTCCAAAATGTAAACAAGTCAGGCAGTTTTCACGGTCGGGAAAATTTTTTATGACAACGTGGTGATTTAGCTAACTTAGGTAGCTAGCCAAACAGCCAGTAACCCATATACTTCCTTTGTGACATTTGGGGATAATGTCAAGGAGGAAAGGTAAAAGCCAAAAAACCTTAGACAGTTTTTTAAAAGTTTAAATGTGCCCAGCATTCCAAGGCTTGTTGTAAGATTCAGTAGCCAATCAGGACTTGAATACAAGTTTTTTGTAGAGTGCAAAAACTTTGATATTATTTATTTAATTTAATTAATTTTGTTGTTGTTGAAAACACAGCATGCCAAGACTGTACGTTGTTGTCAGATTCTTTGTAAGACTCTGCTATGCTGTAAATAGTTGTTGATTTTTTAAAATGTGTGTTGAATAAATGACTTATTTATAACAACATTCCCATTACGTAGTCATATTTTCAAATCTCCAGTCAGCTTTTAGCATTGACTTAATGTAGGGCCCTATGGAATCTGTGTTATAGCTTTTTTAAATTCTCAATTCCGCGATTCCATCCGTGATTCTGTGATCACAGAAACTATAGCCAGGGCCCTACCATGCTGCCATCAGTCTGTCGCTGGCCCGCGCCGGGCCCCCTTCAAAAAAGACACTTGGCCGCCGGCCCACGCCGGGCCGCCAGCCCCCGTAAAAAGATACTTGCCACCGGGCCTAACAACTTTTCTGGGGGAAACCCTGTTTAATATCGTGATTCGTGACAACACTATTTTTTACAGTCTCTGGTTTCATGCCTTTTTTAATTGCGGCGCGGAATCGCTGCAGTGGTGCGTTAAATTTCAGCGAACAGAGGCGAATGTTCGTGGCGAACATGTTTTCTTTGAACAGTTCAATTTGAACGGCATTCCAAATTGTTTGCATTAAACATAAACATACATGGCGACGAGAGTGTTTGTACTCAGCCGCTTGTGATCATCGATGATTTAAAAAAAAGCTAGCTAGCGAACAATAATAACATTGGCTAGCGTTAGCAATAACATTATTGAAAAAACTGATCACACTGTGGAATATTCAATTGAAATACCCGACTTGGAACATTTCCCTCAGTCCAGCGTCCATTTTTGTTCGCCGCAAACTACCTTTTCAGACCGTTCGCTTATGTTTGCAAACGTTCGCGGCAAACACAAAGCTAACGGAAAAAAGTTTGAAATAGTTTACAATCATCATGATATTCAGTAGATATGTTGGGTGAAGGTATATGATCATGAGGACAAAGCCATTTTAAAAATCGCTCCATAGGGGGTGCAATAGTGCCAATGCTTGGACCCCTCCCAACGCTGCTTGCGGCTTTAATTTGATTTAAATTTTGTTGGATGGAAGGTATATTTTTAATTTTGCTTCAGAATAGTCTTTTGTAAGACTTATGACCAGATTCCAAGAGTATGAGCCAAAATGCTCCTCTTATTTACAAGAGTTAATATACATTTTTGTTTGTTTAAATGTAGTTTATTTTGACATTGTTGTCTTCCCAGGTGGTGGCTACATTTGACTTTTCTTTTTGCTTGCTGTTGGTTTTGGATGTGCCAGGAATAATTTTGCACAATCTTTATTTATTTATTCATTTTTAAAAATTGATATGTTTTAGCAATTTGTTCACAACAATTTGTCTATTTGTACCCTTCAGTAGTCAGTATACTCCCAATAACATGCAAACTTTTTGAAAACAAACCATTGGAGAACACGTCTGCAAAAACCGTGTTCAATATGCTTAAAACGGACACTGTGCACTTTGTTTTATGTCAGTCCAGGCCGCTGGGAGGATGCAGTTATTAGCTGAGCCGAATATTACGTATGGAGCCTGCCCTGCCAAAACTATTGAGGGTGCATAAGAACTGGAGAGGGTAGGACCACTGAACTACATAAGATCCAGAAGGGAAATGTGGTCACGTGGTTCCATTCAATACTATTCAATTTGATACTTTCGCATGTGGCACCACCACAAGGTGGCTGCCATGGCTGGGAAATAGAATTATTGATGAGTCTGCCATGTATATCATATGATTGTTGTAGAAATTCATTGAACTTGCTCCAGCGCAAATTATGTGCCAAAAGCTCACATTGTGGTAATCAATAGAAGCAGGCACTAATTTTTTTTTAATTGTTCAGAATATATATATAAATGGCTCAAATGAATAATAAATAAATAAATATAAATACAAGAACAATACAACAAAAATTCATTATTGTACACAGAATCTGCATTTATTTATTTCCATATTTATTTCTTGATTCATTCATTTTTGTATATATTCATTTCCATTTTATTTATTATATTCATATTTATATTTAGCCTTTGTCATAAAGGGGGAAATGTATGAAGGCATATTACAGGCACAATGAGAAAAGCGCTAAAATGTGCAAAACACAAAATTGAAAGAGTAATTAAAGAAATACAAACTGCAGTGCTTTCAGTTAGTAATTTAATCAGACAGGGACCACACACAATTTGGTTACATTTCACGCAGTTGTCATGTTGTCTGTTCAGTTTATTCAAAGTCTGAACTGAAAACGTGTTGGCGGTGTTAACTGTCATTTTATAACTACCATGCCCACAATTATTCATCCCCTCAACTTAAGCAACTTCTTCACACTATTGCAATGAATGAGGTTTGTACGATTATATGTGTAAAATAGATAGTGCTTGATCAAGAAATATCAATGTGTCAGTCATTCAGTTGCTCAGCAGTGCAGCGAGGGATTAAACTCGAGCAGCAAGTGATGGAGCTCCATGAAGTTCCATTTTTATCCACATTTCCTTTCTGGTATTTTTTTTTAACTGCTGCTTTGGTTCTGTGGAGCAATTCAGGGTACCTGATCGTCAGTTCCTAAAAGACGGTGTGGTGGTGTTTTCTCTGTTCGGTTCTGGCGTGGGCAGAACAAGCCTAACAAGACATTACAGACATTTAGCAGATGCTCTTATCCAGAGCGACTTACAGAACTCTTTACATTACATTGCATTGCATCCATTTATACAGCTGGATATATACTGAAGCAATGCAGGTTAAGTAGGGCAGAACGGCAGTGTCCTAGCTAAGAATTGAACCTACAACCTTCAGGTTACAAAGCCAGCACCTTACCCATTACACTACACTGCCACCTCGTAGACTAAGACCCTTGTGGAGTTATGTTGGGTTTCTTAAACCTCTTTACCCCTGGCAACAGAGATCAGTGCAAGTTGTGTTATTAAATCCGCCACACGCGACTTTAGCTACAGGATCCGGTTGTGGTTTTGTCTCTCCCCCATTCATTCACACAGTCACTTGCGTTCTCTTTACTCCCTACGACTGCATGGCCAGTTATAAGACTGCCAATGACAATCATTGTTTGTGTGTGTGTGCATGTGTGTATTTGCGCATGTGTGTAAGCAACTGTTGGCTACTGTACATTGCAGTAGGCAGTGTACTTATGAAATGGAACAGTTTTAAATGTTATAACTGACCATTTCTAACTGAATTCATTACCATGTCCACACCTACAAAATTATCCATATTCTTATTAACATGTTCCTAGCTCAATATGTATTCAGATAAGTTTTGTTCAGAAGTGAATTTTGTCTGCAGTGTTACGAAGTACTGTAGACTGTTTTATAGCTGGCTGTGGGCAGTGGAGAGGATGTGCAAGGCCCCTGTTAAAGTAAACAACGTGAAGTAGAAAACTCCTGTCTCATTCCTTGCTGCTCAGAGACCTTGAGGTAATGAAGAAATGAAATGAAGACCAGATGAAGACCCCTTGTGGTCGGAAAGCCCTCTTCTGTTTTCACTTTCATTTTAAGGAAACTGTACAGCAGGGAAACTTTATTAAAAAAAAAAAGAAAAAAAAAGTGCTATACATAAATAGTCAGTTTACATGCTGAACCCCAATTTAATACAGTGCACTGGTAATATGGTATTGTGCATTAACATAATTGACTATGCAAGGCCATGCTGTAATGGTTTTCATTATATAAAATTATGTAAATTATTATAAAAGATGTAATGTTGCGAGATGACATACCTTTACATCTGGGTATGATAGTGAGCTCCACAATGTTGGGGACAAAGACATATTTTTTCTTCTGGCTCTGCACTCCACAATTTTAGATTTGTAATGAAACAATTTGCATGCAGTTAATGTGGCCATTCTCAGATTCTATTTAAGGGTATTATTCACACTGTGGATTCATCATGTAAAAATGACAGAATTTTTTATATATAGCCCCCCCCCCCCCCCCCCTCCATATATTGTTCATGCTGTTGACAGCATTCACGTTTTTTCTTGTTCAGAACAATGTGCCCTTAAATTCAGAACATGTTTAAAGGCCAAAGACCAAGCCTGGAATTAAACAGACCAAGAATTAGTGCTGTGACTTAGCATCATATGCTGATTTTAATATAATGAAATATGGTGGGCTGTCTTTTTGCCATCATTGACAACTTTTCCTTATTTCAAATATTGATCAGATGTATGCTTCATGAGAAGATTCTAAACTTTAGAATCTAAAGTATTTTTTTCAGACGGAACAATGGCCAACAATATGCTAAATATCCAGTTTTTTATAGCGACCATATTTTTCAAGCTATCAACACCGTTCAAGTTTTATCTTGTTGAGAAATAAATACCCTTCACATCAGAACATGGTTCAAGGAATTAATTAGTGATTTTAATGGGCATGCCCAAATCGGTCAATTTGATTGCCATGTCATTCAGTCATTTTTTGATCCATCAACAATTTAGTTAGGGACTAGTACAAAGATGGTTCACATAGATTCTGACATCAACAATACGTTCGATTCATGAGAAGATTTTTTCATGTTTTTCAGAAAATTCAAAACAGCAGAAAATTTAGTAGGCGATTTTAATCGGCCCTATGTTGTTTGTTCCTTGCAAGCAGGGGCATCTAGCCATCTTGGTTGCGTGTCTGTATGTCAAACGGTTCAAAATATTATGAATTTTCAAAGTTGAACATGCTCTATACCCCCACCACTTGGTCAGTTACTGCTGTGTTCTAGTAGATTTCAATATTACACATCCCTAACAAGCCTACCAAGTTTAAAGAGTTTTCACCATACCATCTGGGAGATATAAGTGTTTTCCGTGGAGGAAAAAAAAGACAAATACAGAACAACTACAATAGGTTTCCAGCAGCTTTAATTTGTTGTCAGTTCTGCGGGTGTCCCTGCCCTGCAGTTTGACCCTAGGTCAGTCCTTTAGTATTTAAATAGATTTGAACTTATTTCACCAGTTCTGCCCCTGAAAGACTTTGGGGGTATCTGTTGAAATAAGTTCCAATCTATTTAAGGTTTTTATAATATTCTCATTTGCATATTAGTAGTTTGCATTGGCTTGGTATTGAATGTAAACTAGGATTTAAAATAACTGTGGGTACTCTCTAGGAAGATAGAAGGCTCGTAGTGACATAGCCAAACGTTTGATGCCTGCACAACATAGTTCTCTCTGATAATAGCTGTGAAGCACCAGCTTTTCACCACCTGCCTCTTGCCTGTACTTAGCTCATACCCCCATTAGAATCCCCTCAGACACACCAGATGGTGGAAATACTGTATCTTAGTGGCATAGGAATGCATGTAGTCTTACCTGGTTCTACTGAAATGGGATTAATTTGATGTTATCTCAGTTATTTGACTACTGCTGTGGTAGGACCAGAAATGAGCAGTTCATGCTCAAAAACCTACCAGTTGTTTGAATTAAAGCAGTTCTGCAAAGAAGAGTGGGCTAAAATTCAGATGTGAAAGACTGATATCAAATTATGGGAAGTGTTTGATTGCAGTTTTTGCTGCTCCCAGTTATTAAGTTTAAGAGGGTAATTTTTCACATGGGTGATATGGGTGTTTGATAATTTTTTTCATTAAATAAATGAAATAATAATTTAACAAATGTGTTTTGAGTTTGCTCAAGTTCCCTTTGTCTCATATGACATTATTTCTTAAATATCTGGAACCATTCAGTGAGAAGAGCATTCAGTGAGACAAAGGCAATAATAGAGGAAATCAGGAAGGTGGAAAATACTCTTTCACGGTACTGTAAGTTCAGTAATCACAACATACAATGGTGCAAAATGTAAGTGTACTGAAATGGCTTCTGTAAACCACCCCTAGACCCACTCACCAGATAGCTCCACTCTGCATTTTCAAAATTGAAATGTTCTACGCTCTACCGCTGAAGTGAAAACATTACAATTTGACACATAATCTAAAAATGTATTGAGGTGTGGCAATGGAAGTTCAGTGTTGTTTTGAGCTCTGGAAATTCCTGTTCCCAACAGTTCTCCTATAGTTGAGAAGCAGAGAGGAGATGAAGGAATGTGTGAGATGAGTATCTGGTAAATGTAGGGAATCTGTGCTGATGGCTGGCTTGCAAACAGTGTGGTGTTTTGTTTCTGATCTATGAGCGATGGTGTTTCTTCACATCTTGTGCTTATTTGAAAGGGAAAAAAGTTTGTATATTAATTAAATGTGGTTCACTGAGAGCTAACCTGGCTCCAGCTCCACAGCTGAAACAATTGTGATATTGTCTGAAGAGCAGGGTTAAATGTCAAACCTGACAGAGAGCTGGATTTCAGCGCTAAAGAAACAGCATTATCTCACCGTAAGAAAGGCATTTTAATGTTTGCATCCTTACTTTTTAAATGTTTTTGAAATTTGAATAGTTTGCCAGTGGTCAGAACTCTGACTTTAACCATCTCTGTTGGCAGTTTCCCCCTTTTCTCCATCTGAAAAGAGTGGTTTGAAGTGTTTTCTTTTTAATAGAAAGAATGTAGAACGTAGCAAGAATTTATAACCTTGTGCAGTGACAACATCTATGGGGATAAATTATGACATTAACTTACCACAAAATAAATTTTAACCTCAAAGTTATTTTGGTATTCAGCCACCTTCTGTGCTAAATGAACACTTGGACATTCCACTTTAGGAAATTATAGATGAGTAAACCATTTCCTGTGGCTACACGCGGGAGGTCAGACAGATTGCAGTATGAATGAGCAGCATATAACAGTTCGGGAGCCACTTTTTAACTTTTCAACATTTGTAATTTTCTGTTGTAGTGACTGTTTAGTTCTTTTGTGTTTTACAAGTGGTTTAATTCCATAACATGTAAATAAACTGTAATTTCTTAAAAAGTAATTATTTGGGCAGCTGAGTGGTTTGTCCTGTTAATGTAGTGTTCCAGTGTGTGGATGGGCCCCAAGGTCTGGTATCTGAAATATGAATACTATAAAACAATACTGAACTCCAGGTCCTGCGGGCTGCCATGTCTGTAGTATTTGCTCCAGCTACTACACCAACTGACTTCACTAATTATTTTACTACCTTGGTTCAGGAAGCAGTGGCTGAGCTGAAAACCAACGGGGTGGAAAACTTTCTCTTACACTGATTATTTGTCTCAATCTGTTTTCAATGATTTTCCTTGGTTAACAATAAAACGATTAATTCACAAAATACTCATACCAATACCATCATAAACCAAGTTCTCCTGAATTAGGCTATTAGGCGAGTAATAAAACTCTTTTTTGCATGGCAAAAATTGGGCAAATTCTATCTACAATATGTAAAATTGTGCATACATGTACTCTTCGTTCTCTGCACCCACAGTCAGAGAATATTCATGACAAAGATCGGCAATTTGGAGGTTTCCTAATTTAAACAATCTCTAAAACATTGGCTTTTAGCCTTTATTGAAGGTTGTGCTGAATGCAAATGTGGTAGTTAAGAGTGGGTATCTTTTTTCGTTACATGCACTTAGTCATTAAAAATGATTTTCCTAAACTGAATTTATCATTTAATCTCCCTAACATGGTGTGGAGAAAGAAGCTGTATGTACCTGCCAATGGATTATTCAGATTGTTGGCACACTTGTAATCAATGAAAAAGAACAGGTTGAGACCAATTAAGGTCCTTCGGGCTCGATCAGAAATTGGAAAGTCAGCATTCCATTTTAGTGCCCATCCTCCTGGAATGAGCTTCAACAATTGCTGAAAGTCAGTCCTCTACCAACTTATGGGCAGTTTAGATTGCTGGTTTTGAACATCCCTGTCTCTGATTGTATCTGTTTTTGATCTTATCTGTGCTTGATTTTATTTATTTTATTTTTTATTATATTTTATTTTATTTTATTTTATTCTAGGTATTTTATTGTATACTATGTTGGTTACTGTTGCTATATTCTGTGATCTTTTATTATAGCCTACTTATTGTGTCTTAAATGTTTTTGTAATCTTGGCTACATTGAAAATGAGGGCCTGGCCCTCAATTGTACCTCCGAGAATTAAATAAAGGTTCTGACTGACAATAATCAGTATAAAGGTTTCTATGCTGTCTGTTTTCAGCTCAGCAAATGGCACTGTCAGGAAGTAAGCTCAGTAGTGAAATCTGGTGGTGTAGTGGATGGTTGGAGCATATTATCAGTTTACAGGACCTGGAGTTAAGTAGCGCTGCTTTAAACAATTGGGATGTCGACATTCCAGCACTAGGTGGCCATAGTCGATAGGGTTAAAGCACAGTGCCTGTGTGTGTATGGGCCCCAGGGTCTGGTATATGTTGAGGCACAGTTCTAGTGCTTGGATGCGCCCCATATTCCAATGTTGAATAGACAGTTCCAATGGTGACTGTGGCTGACAGCCCTACACGGCAATGTACAGTTGGCTGGATCATCCAGGGAGGGGTTTCAGTCGACAGAACGTATGTGCCTCACCATGCAATGATGATTCCCTCTGGCTAATTGGGTGCCAATTCAGTTTCATGTTACTGTTTCGGTCCCAAAATGGGTAACCCCAAACGGGAATTGTGTAGATCTGATGAAAATCTAAAGATGACAAATGGGGTAGGGCATGTCTGTCTCAGAAATGGGGGAAATACTATTCAGTTCAGTAGGAAATACAAACTTCTGCATAATCAACTAATTGAGTCACTTTGGAGCAAATTACCATGGAGTTTGACAGGTTGGCTGCACACCTTCACCTTCCCTCACGTCACAGGTTAAAGTATACTTTTTGTTGCTACTTCAATAAGTCCAAACAAAAAATCTTGAATGCAGTTGAATTAAATTATATTACATACACTACATGTATGTGGGTATGTGGACACCTGACATCCAACATCTCATCCAAAATGATGCTCATTAATAGAATTGGCCCACCCTTTTCTGCTATAACAACCTCCACTCTTCTGGGAAGGTTTCATACTAGTTATTGGAGCATTGCTGCAGGGATTTTCTTCCATTCAGCCAGGAGAGCATTAGTGAGGCCCCGGGCACTGATTGGGCGATTAGGCCTAGTTCGCAGTTGGCTTTCCAGTTTATCCCCCACAGGGGCTGAGGTGAGGGCTGTCCAGGGTGTATTCCTGCCTCTGGCCCAATGCACGCTGGGACAGGCTCCAGCGACCCCCCGCGACCCTGCTCAGGATAAGCGGGTACAGATAATGGATGGATGGATGGATGTAACTGGGGGGCATTTTCATGCTGAAACAGGAAGGGGCCTTCCCCAAATTTTTGGGAAAGCACATAATCTTCTATAATGCGATTGTATGCAGTAGCATTAAGATTCGCCTTCACTGGAACTACGAAGCCTGGCCTAAACCATAAAAAACTGCCCCAGACCAAGGGATGTCCAGATACGTTTGATCATGTAGTGTACTTCTCCACTGAAATAAGCACTTATTAGCCATTTCTAGATTAGGATTATTAGGAACAGTGCTGCTGAAAATGCATTTGATCGTACACAAGATACAAAAATAAATGTGCAATGTAATTGATGTAAACCTTGATCAAAGCTGTCCATAATCTTATATTTTATTACATTATAGAATTTAACTGATATTGTGTAGCATTTATTTCCCACTAAATATGTTTATTCCCTTGGAGAGCAATGCAAATTCTTTTCCAGGCGAGGAAAAAAACCTCACCAACCCTCCCCCTGGTTCAACCCTCTGTGCTTTTTCCTTCTCTCCAGTTATCCCAAATCCATTAGTCGTTTGTTACAATAGCCAAATGTAAATACCTATATATGATGTACATAAATAAATTTGACTTATTGAATAAAGGTGTTTTCAGTCAAAGTATTTTTAGAGTAAAGCTTTTTTCAGTTGATATTCATTGAACCAACAAAATGAAAGTATCCCCTTGTGCCCTGATGAGTTTGCAGGTCTGTGCTTAACAAGCTTGGACAGCTAGCTACTGAGTAGAGAAGCTGTTTGCCTCTGGGAACCTTGTTGTTGAACAGGATTCTGCAGGAATCATGGCATACAGAGAGCCTACACAAGCTGTACAGTATATAAAGGAGAGTGTGTGCTTATCTTGCTGAAGTCATGGCCTTGCGTAAAAAATATGGATAAAAAAACAAAAATAAGTTATATTAATGTGGTTCTTTTTTAAAACCCCTATTCAGAGACGTGTGACGGATGAATGCTTCTTTCTGGAGAGGCTGGAGGCCAACAACTACAACACATATCGCTCACGGAAGTTTCCGGACTGGTATGTGGCACTGAAGCGGAACGGGCAGCACAAACTGGGGCCGAAGACCAGTACAGGCCAGAAGGCTATCCTCTTCCTCCCCATGTCAGCCAAGAGCTGATCCTGCTCCGGACACATGAGGATAGCCTAAGGAGATATGAATACACTGTGTGTCTAGCCAACCGCCAACACCCCCCACCCTCCACCCCCCATCACCTTTCTCAATCCCACAAACTTTCTGGGAACCATCCAGATCGGGAAAAGTAACCAGGAACTTTGTTGGCTCTTCGAATGCCTCGCTGGTTATTTTCCTCTGAATTTAGAGAACTGTGAAGATGGAAGGAGTTACTGACAGAACTCGAACTAAGATGTGGTAATGTTGGTAATGGGAATGCCAACAGCATCTGGGATCTGGGTTTTAGGTTACCATACGGTACGGCGCAGGGCTGACCAGCCACCCTGCACCCTTCTGCCTTTGTGCTCCTTCTGGAATCTTCCTCTAAAAGCATTTCAAACACACCAGCATAATGTGAACTGAAACAGCATAAATGGGAAATTAAATGAATACACATATACCTATCAGGAGGAAACACAGTTACACATAATGTGTGACAGCCAGCAGAAACAAAGGCCCCTCCCATGAGCAGTGAAAGACGCACAAACGCAAGCATTTAGTTGTTGGCTGGTTGATCCAAAGTCTTTATTTAATTGCCAGCGTTTCGTTGGTTACAGTCCAAACACAGGTTATATGCTCAAACCCAACTCCATGATACTTATACCATCTGCACCTCTACTGAAGTCCTTCTAACTTGTGCTGTCGTAATTTAAAAGTCCAACCATTCACATTAAAAGATTATCATTTCCTGTATGCATCTCTACTCGAGAAACCATCTCCATGAATGGCATCATGGCATCCGGTGCTCTCACACAGCTGTAGAGGAGCACAGCACTCATAAATACCCCCAAGACACTGATGTACAGCACAGTATATTAACAGGTCTGAGACTGCAAGCTTCCAGCAGCCAGACCCCTACAGACCAGCCCCTTTAAGCCTGCAGGGAACAGAAAGGGCTGGTGTGGGAAACGGGGAAAGGGGTTTGTGATATCGCCTTAATCAGGCAAACACTCCTCACAGAGATGATCATCGCCTGCTCTCCCCCCACCACCATCCAGCCTCCACATAGCTAACAATATGTTTAATTAATGCATTGCCATGGTGGTAGAGAAAGATATTTCTGTCACTATTGAGTTGGGGAGTTTTGTGTGGGGATGAGGCCACCACAGCGCATTAGAGAGCTGAGGGGAGGGGGGCACATCTCGACCCGTTTTAGAGTTGAGAGTGTGTCCATACTGCTTTTTCTTCAGATCAATTATCCTGTCTTAAATTCCTAAACAGGATTACACAGTAAAACTGTTTTTACCTGAGGATATACATTGGCTCACAAGTTTATGGAAAAATTACAGAAGGCCAAATAAACAATTGGGGCTAAGTAAAAAATGAAGAAGTGGGGCGTGAAATCCTGAGAAAGCTCTCATCGCACGTCCCTGAGTCAGGCCGCAGTCACGGGCAGTGCCCTGTGGTAGAGCTGGTAGAACATTCCAGAGTAGACAGCGGGTAGCTGCTCCACAGGCAGGTCGATGTGGTGGAAGCCGTGGTGCAAGCCGTACAGGAGGAGCCTGGCGACACGGCTGGTGATGGGCGTGGTGGCGTCGGTGTGTGCCAGCTCCTCCAAGGGGAGCCACTCACAGCGCAGGCACTCCTGGGTGCAGAAGTCTATGTGGAACGTCAGTGGCCGCAGGCGGCAGATCAAGTACATGTCGGACATTCCGAACGCTCCGGGGTGGTTGTGCTGTTGCCTGATGCTCAGGAGGGACTGAAATTCCGCCTGCACCCCTGTCTCCTCCAACACCTCGCGGACTGCTGTGTCACCTGCCCAGTCCGGGACAAAGGGGAGAAAAATTGGGGGGATGGGAGGGTACCATTTCGTTGTTGATTTGAATTTGGTCCCAAACAAAACAAATCAATTTCATTTCAATTTGATGCTTTTAGAAACATTTAGAAAGTCTCCCTCCTCTACCCAGGTGGGTCAGGAAGGCAATTATAATAATCAATGGATAATTTTATTTTTATATACAGTAGCACTCTTCACACATAGACTGTCCCAGGACAGTGAACAATAACAAATAATGAGCAAAATCCAAATGGCAAAGACAGGGTACGTTGGGAATTACATACAGACTGCACTTAAAGCTTAAAATGAAATTTTTTTATCGAATTAATTACATGATATGCTGATTAATTAATCAGATTAATCACAATTAATCACATATATCAATATTTGCTTGGAAAAGCCTCCAAATGAATATATTTCAACTCAAAAACATTACATTATTGTGGCACATGAGTAAAACATTTAATATAAATATCAAAAGGGCATTAGAAATCAATATTGTTTTATTTGCAATCATCTTTTTATCAGTCTTTTTATCATTGAACACAAGCCTATCACTTAACCTAAAATGTGGCCATAACAGTTTAAAAAAAAATTATTTAACATAAGCTTATCACTTAATCACCAATGTGGCCATAACAGTCTTTTTCCCAGGCGCGCAGGAACTGGACGTTTTGTGGGATGCATGCGCAGGTGGTGCTTTGTTTAGTAGGACACATTAATGCGTTAATTTGACAGCCCTAGAAATGACTTAATTTGGTTTTTAAATAAAGCTGCCGCTTCAGCATTTCTGCTCTTAGATGGAAGTCAGATCCCCCATCAGGGATCAGGGACAGGGAAGGATCTCCATCCAGCTGACCTGAGGTGATACCTGGGTACTAGCAGAAAATGCCCTGTTCCCTGCTCTCCACTTGCCGTTTCCTGCCCCCTGCCTGACTACCTAATGCAAATAATGGCTCTGCCCATATTTAGGTGATTCACTCAAACCAGCGAGCCACTGATGACATCCGATGGCTTCACCCATGCTTCTTTAACTGATGCTTCATAGGACACAGGAAGTCTCTGTGAAGGTTAAGTTTCTAAGCAGCAGATTTCATTTTTTTATATTACGCTGGCCTATTTAAATTGTTATACTGAAGTGCACCAAACTTGAGAAGGTTTATAAAAATAAAATAAAAAGGCTTTTGAATATGTGTATTTGACAGGAGCTTGACTTTGAACTAACAAAACGTTACCACTAACAGTATGTTAGCATTAAACGGATGTTAGCACAAACAAGATGTTAGCAGTAATGGGGCATTAGCAGAAGACATTATTTACTGTATATTTGCAGATGGTCCCTAACATGGCTGGCGTGGCTCACTATCACTTAGTAGGGAACTATTTTTGTGTGTTTAATTTATTTTCAGCCCTCGGTTGCCATTGAAGTACACTGTACATGTTAGGTATTCTCCAGATTGTAACCACCCGTTTCAAGAATGCTGCTAAACCAAGAAGTGCAACAATGTTAAAACTGAGCTTAATGTAGCCATTTGATATATTGTTTTCATAGGGAAATCACAGGAGCAAATATGATACTGATGTGCCCACCACTTTTATGCCAGACCTTTTGAGAGACATAACAATAAACAGAAGAATGCTGTATTTATGTTGCAATTTTTAAAAAATATGTTTATTGAGACAAAATTGTAACAAAATGTATTGTAAAGCATTGCTAAATTCTCTAGTTTGATCCTTATGGGAGTGTGAATATAAATTCTCTTCAAAAATTTCCATCAGTGTGATTATAGAGAATATGGAGGATAAAAATAATCTCTTTAAACTTTCACACTATTTTAATACTGAGGGAATGGTTTTTATTTAACAGGTATTTATTTTACTTATTAATACATATAAGAGAAACTATCATCACCTCACAGTGCTTGCTTATTTACCTAGATTTAGCACTCACTTTTCATAACAGGAAATTAAAAATTATATAAATTAGTATTTTTTTTGGCATGGTTCATATTAAGAATTTGTCTGAAATTTTAAGACAAAATGCTCCATAGTATGAGAGCATTTTGTAAAAAGTAATGATTTCATCTTAATATTGTACATAAAGTGTTTTGTTTAAAAAAGAGTTGTTGAACATTTCTCGTTTGGTTGTATAGTTTTTCAATCAAATGTCCAGAGCTGCTTCCCTCAGCACTAATCTCGTTATCTGAACGTTATCTTAATGTGTGTGGAGACATAAAAAGCTGCCCTTGTAAAACAATAATTTAATAATCGAATTAGAATGATTTTTGGGTGGCCTATATTTTTTTGTTACGTAATCTCTCAGATGTGTATGTAATTAATCAGGCCAGTATATGAAATGCTTAAAAAAAAAGAGTCCTTGGAATAGAATGTTTAACTTGGGTGTGGGCACAGCAAATTGTGAAATACCTAAGATGCAACATACTGCAAATTAAAGAAACATCGGTGGTACAGTGTTAACTATTCACTATCAGTGAAGGAACGAGTGCAGATACTTGGCTGAATCCTGCAAAACAATATTTTTCACTTACCAATATTTTCTCCTGGGTCTGAGAGACCGCCAGGGAACTTCCATGCATTTTTTGTCTGAAAAAGCAACAGAAAGGATTCTGATTAAACAACATTTTTTGCCTTACTTTCTGAATGTGTTTCTGTGGTTGTGCATAGAAGGAACTATGCATTACATTCCAATCCATGTTTTTGCTGTGTAAATTATTATTTTAAAAAATGTGATAAAGGATTACACTACATCTTTATTCTCAATGTCATCTGAGCTTAAGATCCACGTTTCGGTATTACAGATATCTGGATATTTACATTTCACTTTTTTCAATACAAAATAAAAAAAATACGTAAATGAAATAAATAAATACCCACTCATAAAAATGCTGCTGGAGAGATGATAATGTGTTAATTGTTTTAATGTCCAGTTGTACTAATGAATGGTGTATTGTATGTCCTAGCCTATTGCTTTCCTTCATATTAAGAATTGCACACTTTGTAGTACTGTCAGCCATTGCACTGGGTATAGATGTGTTCCTGTCTCTTACACTTACACTTACACCTATATAAAGTAGTATCAATAAAGTGAAAAAACATTTTCAGAAAGATAAACATGTTTGTTTTTATTTACATCCACACATTGGACCTTTTTCAGTGATGGCTGGAATCATTAACTGCAAGTAAATAGCACATAGACCAGCATAATAAAATAAAGCAGCAATTCACTTTTAAATACCTAGTTAAAATGTGGTGACATTGTTACAATGTGATTGATTTTTCCTATCAGAGTGCACAGCGCTACACTTACAGTGCCATGATTTCCTCGATTATTGCATATTTGTCACGGAATAGTATCATCAGACATGAAACATTAGACAAAAGGGAGACCAGGTAAACACAAAACACATTTTTAAAAATTATTATTTCAAGTATTTAATGAAAAAAGTTATCAAACACTCATATCACCCATGTGAAAAAATAATCCCCCCCTTAGTAACACAATCAATCAATTAACCAAGTTTAATTGATAATTATATTCAGTTGATTAAGAAGAAAATTCAAAAGAAATTCCAGAACAGATGGGGAAAAAACTTGTTGAAATATATCAGTTTGGAAAGGGTGACAAAGCCGTTTCTAAGGCACTGGGACTCTACTGTACCACAGTGAGAGCCATTATCTCCAAATGGAGAACACTTGGAACAGTGGTGAATCTTCCCAGGAGTTGGCAGCCTGCCCAAATTTCTCCAAGGGCACAGCAACAACTCATCCAGGAAATCACAAAGATCTCAGAACATCCAAAGAGCTGCAGGCCTCTCTAGCCTCAGCTAAGGTCAGTGTTCATGACTCCACAATAAAGATACTGGGCAAAAATGGGATTCCTGGGACAGTAACAGTGTGAAAAGCCCTGCTAACCAAGAGGAACATCAATGCTCATCCCACATCAGCAAAAAAGCACCAGGAATATCCCTAAATCTTTTGGAATAATATTCAATGGACAGAGGAGTGAAAAGTGGAACTTTCTGGATGACATAGGTACCATTATGTCTGGCGTAAAGCAGAGAATCAACAAATAAAGAAGGCTCAACACACCAAAATATGCCTCAAATTGAAGCATTACATTTTAATAGAAGATGAAAACAACAAACTTTTCAGCGTTAGCTTTCTTCAGTGTAAAATGAAAATACATAAAGCAAATACGTAGAACATAATACCAACAGTCAAACATGGTGGTGGTAGTGTGATGGTTGAGGATGCTTTGCTGCCACAGAACTTGGATGACTTGCCATTATTGAAGGAACCATGAATTCTGCTCTGTACCAGAAAATTCTTAAAGTGAATGTCCAGTCATCTGTCCGTGAGCTGAAGCTGAAGCGTAACTGGGTTATGCAGAAAAACAATGATCCAAAACACAGAAGCAAGTCCGCATCTGAATGACTGAAAAGAAACAAAGTTCAAGTTTTGGAGTGGCCCAGTGCTTGACTTGAACCCAATAGAGATGCTGTGGCAAAACCTGAAATGATATATCAAATTACAAGAAACATTTGGTTGTCATTATTTCTGCTAAAGGTGGTGCAACAAGTTATTACGTTCAAGGGGGAAATTACTTTTTCAAATGGGTGTTTGACAACTTTTTTCATGAAATAAATGAAATATTGTGTTTACGCAGGTCTAATGTAACATTTTTCTTACTGATCTGAAACCATTCAGTGTCAGTAATATGCAAAAATAGTAAATTCAGGAAGGGAGATAATACTTTTTCATGGCACTGCATAAGATGACCTCCACAGCATTCACAGGGCTACAATGTAATTAGCTGACCCCTACAGAGTGAAAAGAGCTCCACTGATTCGCTGGCTCATACTGAATGCTGAGAACCAAACTATCAGCACAGGGAGGAGTCAGTACCAAATATTTAGTTCACATCACACACAAATTTATTATTATTACTATCTAACAAAAGGAATATACTTCTGTCTCACCAAAAAGGGGAATTAAACCATCTAAAACAATTCCACCTCCCCTCCCCAAATTACTGTACAAATCCTGTCCCTCTCTCTTTCACTGTTGCCATCTCCTTCAGAGAGAGGCTGGGTGCTGAGGGGCCCTTGCGTTTCGTCAGAACATTAAAAACAAGAACAGTGCAGGCCAACAGTGTGGCCCTGCCAAACTGGCACAGGGCCAAAGCTGCACAAACGAGGGCCTCTTTACAGACATGAGGCAGGGGGAGGGGCCCCAAATACTCCCCTCCCCTCACCCAGCCTCACCCACATCACCTAAAGACTCTCATTAACTACATCCCCCACCCCCGACCGCCCCCCCCAAAAAAAGACAACAAAAATAAACACACACAAACAGTGACCCACAGTCTCCTCTCCTAATTGGGCTTGGTTTGGGACACCAGAATAGGGTGGCATGGGGCGGTGCAGTGGTTTCCACACATCTGGCCAAACAGCCTAGCTTTTCTTTCAGAGATAAGTCTCTGCTGACTTCTGGGAGTGGTGGCAGCTATCCGTATTAACTGAGCAGAATGTGGAGGAAAATAAAGAAATGTTTTTCCTGTTTTTAATCAAATTCTTTATGACTTTTTATTACTTTTTTCAATAGACAAAAAAACAATGACATTCCATCTTATAAGATAACAAACCCCCCTCCTCCCACCCAAGGTATCTGCATATAATTCCATTTGTATGCAATTATATACGTACTAAAATACGTGCATACCTTCCTATGCACGCACGTATACATGCATATGAATTCAAGTGGAGCAATTAAACACTGTATATGCAACATTATAAAATTAAGTAGAACTGACATAAATAATAGCAAAAATAAAATAAACGTGCCAGATTTGACTCTAGGAATACATACTTCTCTGCGACAGCTATATGAAGGACTATTCTTGCCTCCTTCATTTTGGTGGAATGGGTATAAATCTCTTGAGGACTGAATCACTGTAACCACCAACTAAAAAAAAGTTAACTTTTTAGGTAAATGTTGCTTTTTAGGTTTAGTAATAAGTTCTTATAGATCAACAAATGGATCACTAGGTTACAGTCCTTCCTGATAAGAAAACAGTCCCATTTCTCACACTTACTGACTGACAAATAACCTTACATATATAAACGTAATCACAAATGCCCTCAAACAGAAATGAGCACACTCCTTAACAGTCTGAGCAGCCTCCGCCAGCCTCCCGTACAGGCGTTGCACAATTCCGGAATGCTACAGCAGTTACTGGAGCTGCTGATGCTGTAACAGTGTGAAAGGAACACTTGGGAAGCACTGATGGGAAGGAGCCTCCCTGCAAGAGCTGGGTACGTTTCCAGGGATACTGCAGGCACGCAAACTGCGTCTTATGAATATGAACAGAAAGAGCGAGGGAGAGGGAGAAAGACAAGAGATAACAAGAGTGAAAAAATAAAAGGGAAAGAAAAAGAAACCCTAAGAATGAAAGAGAGGGTGTGTGTGTGTGTATGAATGGCAGGGTGAGAGTGTGTGTTTGTGTGTGTGAGACAGAGAAAGAGAGCGACAGAGAGAGATGGTCCTGATATTAGGAGAGGGATCCGGGATGTCGACGGTTTCCAGGAAAGGGCTCTTAAATAAAGCATTGTTTGTTTTTAGCAGCGGGAGAGGACAGAGCAGCAGTTCACCTCTGAGGCCTCAGTGGGGTGATCCAGTACAAAGGCTCAGACAGTACCAGGGCTGTTCAGAGGGGAATGTGCGGCCCAAAAACCCCAATATCTCTGACTACAAGCGTTTAACGTTCCATCATAACCCTGCATATCTGCTCTTCTATTTTTTATCTCAACAAAACCGATTACTTTTTCACCATGACAAAATTGTTTTGGTCAGGCTCAGAAACATTGCATGCCTTTGATGTAATTCTTTGTGATGATTTTTTAGAAAGTAATACAATCCCCTTTATTGACCGATTTTTCATTAAAAAAAAAACCTAAACACAGAATCAAAACAGCGCAAAAAATTGTTTTCCTGCAAAGTCCCCCTAATCTTCTTACTATCCGTGTGTTGGCATGCACCCAAAAACCTTCTGATCCCAGCATGGATAGACTGTAAGCTAGAAAATGGGCAGCAGTGGTGCTCTGAAGGGCAATGCAAAGGGTATGTGAAGGGTTTTGGGTCATGGGTCATGCACGTAAGTTGATATCATTGTGTCTCAAGGCATTCCACAATTGTACACTTTTGTGATATTGCAGGGATGAAGGAATTCAGCAGACTGTCAAAATGTTAGAGAAATGCCACTGACACTGAAACGGATGCAAAAGCCATTAAATTATTCCTGAATATTTTCACAGATGAATGTGGGACATGCAGACAGATAGACAGACCTTGTTTTTGTCTTGTACGACCAGAACTTTTCTGCTTGACTCATCGAGGACCGCGCCTAAAGTGAGAAACAGAGCAAAGTGACTACAAAACCTTCACTGAAACAGCCTCTTCAGCTCACTCACTTTATGCTGCCCAAGAGGTTTTGGCCGGCATTCCAGTTGGTTTTAGTGATAGTTAAATTTGCCAAACTCTGTGATGGAAAAAACATTTCTTGCTCTTCATTGTTAGTCAAAATTGAGCAAAAAGTTGGAATCCCAGCCAAATTCACATTTAGATGCAGGCATGTACAGATGCTCTTATAAAGACAGACTTACACAAGAACGTACCTGTACATTCAAGCAACAAAACCAGGGTCATACAGGATGGTAGTAACCAATCCATACTCTCACAACATAACAATAGACGGCATAGTTGGTATAAGAGGGAAATAGAGAATGTTGTGTTATTAAGAAGCAAATTGGTTAGGCATTACTGTTTAAATTTACCATAGCATTATGGCCAGTAAACCTAGAAAAAATGTTCATAGTTCAGAATTAGGCAAGCCAAGGTGAGCTCTTACAGTACAACTGGAGGCTGTTGCTGGAGATTAATGAAAGGTGAATTTTTCCAGGTAAAGAGATTCATGCACTGAATGGCTTAGCAGGACTTTCAGGAGAATCAGATGCTTGCATTGTTCTAGACCAGTCTGGACACACGGCCGACGTGGGAGCAGGTTTTAGTTTCAGCCCAGCACAACGATACCTGATTCAACTAATTAACTAATTATGGCCTTCAAGCAAGACCTTGATAAGTAGAATAAGGTGTCCCCAACCCTGGTCCTGGAGAGCCGCAGGGTTTGGTCCTGGTTTTTGTTCTCACTCAAATATGTGGAATTAATTCTGAACCAAGAGACCAGGTGAGGTTGTTACTGTTAGTATCACTCACGTCGTATGAGGCGTGTGTGTGTGTGTGTGAACCACATTTTGGAAGTGTTGGTCTGGTGAGTCAGATCTCACACACATGCACACACAATGTAATTGGAGTGGGTATAATTTTGGGGAGGGTGTGACTAAGTGGATGAACTATGCAGAGAGGAAGTAAAGCTTTTCTTTTTTTTCCCTTAATCCATCTGCTTGTCTACAGTGCGCCTCCTACACAGGCTGCCTCACAAAGACACAGGAGGGGAGGGGAGCAGGACACTTAACCCCCACCTGCTTTGGCCTTTCCGTGTGGAAACTGACATCATTCCGGCTCTCTGAGCCCTCTGCTCCCCTTTCCGGCAGGGCCACGCTCTCAGAGGCTGTCATTAGACGGCAGCTGCGTGGGGAAAGTGGTTTGCCAGAAAGCGGGGTGCCGCGGCCTGAGGTAAGACAGCGCCTGATCAAAGGAAGGCAGTTACAGGTCACCTGCAGGTCGACCGCCTCGGCTCCACTCACTGCTTGGCAAGGCTTACCATTTGGCCATTGCAGGGGCTCACCGGACAGCCACAGATACAGCACAGGGAGGGACTACAGTGAGCTGCAAATCACTGACTTGACTTCAGGTACATTAAAATGGATTTCTATGCTGTGGACCAGGGTGTCCCACAGCGCTGAACAACTGCAAACACAAGCTGAAAACCGTTAGAAAGGTCCTCTCCTGTTCAAGGCCCTACATGTAGTGACAGCTACTACAGGCTACCACAGGTTTTCTTCACTGTATTTCTGATTATATTAATATGCTATATTAATACACCATTTAATATAAAACCATCAGTGTAAACTTGAACTCAATCAGTGAAAACCAATGAAAAGCGATGTTGCAGACTTCACAGACCAATTGGATACTGGGCTCCAGTTCTTTTCATGCTCTGTGTTTCATAACTGCAGGAGGTTGTGGCTGCAAAAGGGAGTTTGCAGTGCTGTATTACAGTACACAGCATCTAATGTATTATCCTTGGTCACATCCCTTCATAAACTTTTAGGCGATGCATTAGATTGGAATGTTTTGACTTGAACGACAGGGAGATGAGATTTTCAGTGTTACAAATACAGGGCTGAGTAACTGGTGTGGGTGAAAAATCCGAGACCCGGCTGAGCATCGTCTGCTGTTAATCATTAGTAATTAAAATGGAAATGAAAACACAAGAAATTGCAGGCCGACGTGGCTGTACAAAGGCACGTTATACTCCGGCCTTTAGCGATACGACAGCTGTGCTACAGCTGCAGACCTGAGCACAAAGACAGACCTGCAGCCCATTCCCACAGGGTAACATGTGGCTTCTCGATAAAGTGGAAGAAGCTTTTCACCTCTCTCTTCTCAACAAGCACTAAAAGTTCCTTGAAAATTGTGAGCATCTTAAATCAATTGTGTCACAGCAATCAATCAGACCATATTTAGGCTAGTAAAAAGGCAGAAAAAAAAGCCTCCTCACTTCCATTGCATCCAACTACCCCAGCAAGGCGCAAAGCAAACACAATCTATGACCGCACAACGACTAGGTACACTCTTTCCATTGAAAGTTTTGCTTCCCTACTCTTGAAGCCAAAGCATTGTGCACCTTATTAAAAATTCATTCAGGGGCATGACCAAATAGAATATGGACATTCTGTGCTTTAATATAACACCAGCAACTCCTGTTACCAACCTGAACCTCCTGTAATCAAGAAGCAGCAAGGATGGAGCTGAGTACATGGTCATTCTAAAGAATCTAATATGACATCCTGATAAACTTCTAGTAATAATGCTTTAGCAGGCTATGCCACACCACACTGAGAATATCATCTGTTGGTGTGGGTAGTTGCTTTGGATTTTTTAAGCATTTGCAAATCAGAGAGCAGGAATTCCCAAACTTATTCAAAAATGACCATCGTATCACAGAGGACTCTACTTCAAAAAAAAAAAAAGGTTGCCTGATACCTTTATCCAACTACCATAAGCCACAAATGAAGTGGTTATATAGGTACAGGGAAAAGCAAGAGTTCTTTCTGGTTGTTGTTCCATCTGAACTTGATTTTGGGCTGATGGGTAATTAACCCTTCGAACAGTAGGTTTTTTGGAGTGTTTATTCTAATTCAGTGTTCTACAACTCCTTTGCTTTCAATTACCAGCAGTGATCATTACATCAGCATTAAAACATTCAGTTAAGAACATTCTAATCACATAAATGTGATCCTGCACCTTAAAGGGTTGAAGCTCAGAGCCAGAACAGTCAGCATGTGAATGATGAAGTGCTGTGTGGCTCCAGTACTCAGTCATGTGAGGTCCTCCCTTGCAGGTGATGCAATCCCATCATGCCTTTGGAGAGGCTACAAGCGGGCCACCGGAGACAACCTGTTCCCTCCGGTCCCTTGAGAGGACGAAGTGAGCGCTAATTGTTTCCTCTTTCACACCCACCCCTGTTCTTCACTGCTCAATTTTCTCATGAAAAAGGGGTACTTAAAATGCAGAATGCAAATCAGCATTTACTTGTAATTTTCCCTGTTTGTATTTTGGATCTTAAAATGGCATGAGAGGCCTGTTCCAAATGGCTGTGATACAAAAATAAATGCATCTGTTCCTCTGGTCAGGAGCTCTAAAAGGGGAAATACCCACATGGTGAAACCTGTTTTTACAGAGGAGGAAGAGGAAGCTAGGAGATGAAGGTGGGCGGACAGAAAGTGTAATTGTGGCTGCCATCAAGTCTCTGAAGGAATGACAGATGTCCTCAGAGCACTCTGCAGACGTGCAGCAGGACAGCAAATAAGTGTTTGATTAGCCAGACATGTTCTAACATGCCCATGTGTCCAGGTAATGATGGCACAGGGTGCAAGGCTGCCCTCTGGTGGTCAAATATTCTCTCTCACACACACATACATTCTCTGTTCATAAAAACCTGCACTCAGGCTCATCCCACACAGTGCACACTCATGTTTGCTCTCTCACACACTTCAATCATTCACATATTCATGCACACACGCACGCACACACACCATACACAGACAGTTTGATGAGTCTAGAAGGTCTAAATGGCCTGCTCTCCTCATGAACTGTTATGTCCTTTAGACCTTTGTGCACTGCCTAGTTTAATTTTTGTTGCTGTTTTTGTCAACTATCCAGTATTCACCAGTACCCTGTAACTCAGGAAAGCAGTTTTTCCTCTGTTCCAGAGTGATGTCTGCTTCGACCAGTACGCATTTGTTTTTTTTGTTTTGTTTCATTTTTGGATGACTGCTGTTTTTCTTCTCTCCTCTTAATTATCTCAGAAGGGGCCAGCTGACCTTCACCTCATCCCATTCCCAGAGTAAAGGTTGCTTCCAGAGTATTCCAAAAACGTGATGTCATTCGGCAAGTAGCTCACATTGTGTCCAACCATTTTTCATTAACCATTATCCAACCATTTTGAGTCATTTCTAAGTAAATACAAACAAAAATGTGAAATATGTTATTAATCATCAGTATTTTATCCATTTCAAAGTTCGCCACTGAACTCAGATGTGAATGAGTTCAGTGGCTAACTTTGGTACAACTGATTTGCACACGCTCCTTAGTCAAACTAATATAAAAAACTCAAGATTTTTTAAAAAAATAACGTAAATAAATAAGTAAAATTCCAATTAAAATTGGTCATTTGAACCAGAATTCAACAAAAAACTAATGAGGAAATTAATGATTGACAGACACATGACAGGGACAGAAGTTTTTATCCATATAAAGAAATTTAAACTTAAATTTCCAAAACCTATTCAAAAATGACCACAATATCGCAGAGGACTCTACTCCTTCAAAAAAAGGTTGCCTGATACCTTTATCCAACTACCAGAAGCCACAAATGAAGTGATTATATAGGCTAGGTACAGGGAAAAGCAAGAGTTCTTTCTGGTTTTTGTTCCAATTGAACTTGATTTTGGGCTGATGGATAATTAAAACTTTGAACAGTAGGTTTTTTGGAATGTTTATTCAAAATTCAGTGTTATAGAACTCCTTTGCTTTCAATTACCAGGAGTGATCGTTACATCAGCATTAGAACATCCAGTTAAGAACATTCTAATCACATATTTGTGATCTTACACCTTAAAAGGATAAAGGGTTGAAGCAGAGCCTGAACAGTCAGAGTGAGAATGATGAAAAGTTTGAGTGGCTCCAGTACACACGAGGTGACTGTTGAACAAAAAACTAAAGATGAGGAAGTGAACGGTTGACAGACACATGACAGGGACACAAGTTTTTATCCATATGAAACTCAAAACAGTTATTCAAAGCAATTTTTGAACCTGTTATTCCTCCATTTTAAATGAAGAATGAAAGACAAATGTTGAGGTAAAAGGGGCAGAACCTGGCCGTAAAGTGAAGATCTCGTAGCAGGTTACGGTGACAACAGTCTCGGAAGATGCAACCCTCAGATTAAAAAACAACGATGTTTGGGGCGATTTCCCCTTTAGCTGACTGGTAACGTGCTTGCCTCTGAAATCTATGGACGAGTGAGAGGCCCGGATTGAAATCCCACCTTGGACTCAGGCACATCTCTAACTTGTTGGTTACACCAGCTTCACTTATGATGTTGCCCTTTGCTGATAGGGCTTGACTTTAAATTCCACTAATCCTCTATTCCAGTGGTTCCCAACCTCGGTCCTGGAGACTGCCTGTGTGTGCTACTTTTTGTTCCAACCAGTTGCAATCCTAGAATTTAAAAAAGCTGTTAGTTTTTCTTAATGAGGTACTTCTCAAGTCTAGAGGGATTATTTGCCCTCTAAAGCCACATTATGTCAGAAATAAGAGTCTTGGAAAAACCCTATGTCTACACTGCGTGATCGCACCATTTTAAAAAGCAAGACAAGGCTAGGGAGATTAATTTGATTGACTTATGGTTTTGCGTGAATTCCAGCTCATTTTAACCATACAACATACAACTAAAAACATTTAATTGGGCTGTAATTCAGAGTTTAATCTGTTACCTTAGAGACCAACTCATAGACAGAGGATAGTAGTCTATTACGTGTTAGCCAAGCCGAATTTCCAAGATTAGAGACTGAGGTTGGGAACCACTGCTTTATCCCACTGTAATACTCTGGGGCAGACCTGAGTAAAGCACATCTGCATATCAATAGCACTTTGGAAGCATACCTTCAGTTCATATAGGAGATTATGTTATGCTTCAGTCTTGAATTTCATAAGAGTTTAAGTAATCATATTACTTGATACTCAAGCAAACCTCACTCATTATGCTGGCTTGCTGGCTAACTGAAATCAAAATATTTAAACTATCGCTTTTGCATCAGTATAATCTTTGTGGAAAACTCATTTATATTTCTGAAATACAAATAAAATAAACCCACACTTTAAACAGTTCCGCTTTTGGCATTTTGACTGAGTTTAACGTAGCTCCCTTGCTGAAGAGACAACAGACCAAGTGTATAACATTAGTACAGACAGCTCTGAAATTAAGCACCAAAATGTGCATTGTGATCGGTCCAGTAAATAACATTGCTGGTCGTATAGAAATGGGCGCAAGACAATGACTTCTTCATAGCAGGTATATATATAAAACGGGCACATTCACTGCTGTGCCTGCACTAATAATTACTTCTTAACTAAGCTACTGTAGCTACCCTGCAACGTTTCATTTCTAATGTTGTCTAGCCCTATAGATCCTCTACCAACATGCAAACAATTAGTAGGTCTGCCGTGTACAATAGCCCATTAAAAACACTTCCATTTAAAAATATGACATAAACTTTCATTTATTTGTCATGAATGGTAAAGGAAAAATGATTAAATCCATGCCTATGTGTGTCATTCACCTAGAATGTGTGTTTGCATGCATGTTTTTGTATGCATGTCTCTCAGCCTACATTTATATGAATTACTATTATCACAAACTCATAACAAACACAGTACAAAAAGAAATGATATCTGATGAAAATGTTCTCAATGTACAAAAATGCCAAGTAAGTCATTAATTCAAATCTAAGCCTGCCAAAAATGATTTATATCAAAATTGCACCCAGTTACATGAAACAATATTGGTTATCCAGACCTGGGTCAAATACATGTTTGTTGTGGATTAAAATACTTTTCTGTGCCCTATTGATCTTGCCTGGTGTAATTTAATCTGCCAATATGATCAGAAGGTGGGGTTTGCACTTTTTGAGAGTATTTCATCGGTTCCAATGCACCAGACAAGACCAGTAAAGCATAGAAAAGTATTTGAATCCAAAACAAATACGTATTTGACTGCGGCTATCTTAGCTCACACAAATTAAACAAGCTGTATTCCAAAGCAATGCTACCCAATGTTTCCAAAATTATTTCAAGTAACTCAGCCCTGTGTTTTTTTCATCCTACCATCTGAAGAGAACGTGGTCATTGAAACTTTGTGGGTAATTAATGCTTCTGTTTGGAGTTGTGGTATGAATTTCCATCCATCCATTATCTATACCAGCTTATCCTGAGCAGGGTCGCGGAAGGTGCTGGAGACTATCCCAGCATGCATTGGGGCAAGAGGCAGTCAATTTAGAGTCTCCAATAACAGTTGAGGCCAAAAGTTTACATAGACCTAGGCTAAAGATATTCAACCTCAGTTTTTCACAACTCTGCACATTTCATGTTACCATACATTTCTTTTGCCAAGTCAATTAGGGCAATTTGTTCACATCAGAGGTCATTTTAAAACAATTGATTAGACACAAATTTATTTCAGCTTTAATTCACTATATCAGAATTCCGGTGGGTCAAAAGTTTACATTCACCAAGTTGACTGTCTCTTTAATTACTTTTCCTTCTAATTGACTAATTGTTATAATTAGGAGTTAATTTGGAGTTCATTGGCACCTGTGGCTGTATTTAAGGGCCGACCTTTAGAGCCACTGCCTTTTTGCCCTTGATACCATGGGAAAATCCAAGTAACTCAGCCAAGACCTCAGAAAAAAAAAATTGAGGACCTCCACAAGTCCAGTTCCTCCTTAGAAGCAATTTCCAAACAACTGAAGGTGCCACGAGCATCTATACAAACAATTGTATGCAAATATAAAAATCTTGGGACCTCACAGACAATGCATTGTTCAGGAAGAAGGCACAAATTAACTCCCAGGGTTGAACAGACTTTGGTTTGAAAGGTTCAAGTGAACCTCAAGACAACAACAAAGGAACTGGTGAAGGAGTTGGAGGCATCAGGTACCAAAGTATCTACATCCACCATTAAGAGAATCCTACATCGCCATGGGCTTAAAGGCTGTCGCGCAAGGAAGAAGCCCCTACTCCAAGACTGGCATAAAAAAGCCAGATGAAGTTTGCAGGTGATCACCAGGATGAAGACCTAGCCTTTTGGAGGAGACTTCTCTGGTCAGATGAAAACAAAATTGAACTGTTTGGCCATAATGATCAGTGCTATGTATGGAGGAAAAAGGGTGAAGCTTTTAGTTCGAAGAACACCATCCCAACTGTGAAGCATGGGGGTGGCAGCATCATGTTGTGGGGGTATTTTGCTGGAAAAGGGACTGGTGCACTTCAGAAAATATATGGCATCATGAAGAAGGATTATCTAGAAATACTGAAACAACACTTCAAGACATCAGCTAGAAAGTAAAACCTTGGTCGCCACTGGGTCTTCCAGCAGGACAATGATCCTAAGCATACCTCCAAAGTTGTACCAAAATGATTTAAGCCGCTTTTCCACCGCATGGTACTGGCTCAACTCGACTCGCTTTTGGTACCAGGTAGGCTACTTCGTTTTCCAATGCAGGTAGTACCCCTGTCAAAAGTGGCTTTAAAGACAACAAACTGAAAGTATTTGAGTGGCCATCACAAAGCACTGACCTGAATCCCATAGAAAATTTGTGGACTGACCTGAAAAAGCATGTCTGAGCAAGGAGGCCCACAAACCTGACTGAGTTACACCAGTTGTGTCAGGAGGAATGGGCAAAAATTCCGGCAAAGTATTGTGAGAAGCTTGTGGAAGGCTACCCCAAGCATTTGATTCAAGTTAAGCAATTAAAAGGCAATACCACCAAATACTAACAAAGTGTATGTAACCTTTTGACCCACTGAAAATCTGATATAGTACATAAAAGCTGAAATAAATCTGTCTCTTCGCTATTATTTTGAAATTATGTAAATAAAGTAGATACCCTAATTGACTTAACACAGGAAATGTATGGTAACATGAAATGTGTGGAGTTGTGAAAAATGAGTTTTAATGTCTTTAGCCTAGGTGTATGTAAACTTTTTGCCTCAACTGTATCCTACCTGCATGTATTTGAACTGTGCGAGGAAACCGGAGCACCCGGATGAAACCCACTCAGACACGAAACATGCAAACTCCACACAGAAAGGCTCCAAGCTGAGATTCGAACTGACGACCCCCTTGCTGTGAGGCAACAGTGCAAACCTCTGCACCACCGTGCCGCTCGTGGTATTAATCTGATGCAGGCAATAGGACACTTCGCAGAAACCTGTACAAAATTTTCTGAGCCCACAACCTACTTAATAAGCAAACAAACACAAGAAGGGGTAGTCTATTTAAAGACCATTTAATGTGTGTATTAATAGGGGAGCATGCAAGTGGCTTCCAAAGTCTTACCTGCGACTCCGACCTGGTGTGTGGCGAACGCGGGCAGTCTGCTCTTGCCCTCCGAGAGCCACAGGCAGAGGGTGGACCGGTCCTGCCGCGCATGGTGGAAGGTGAAGCCGTGCTCAGCAGCCATGGCAATGTAGCGGCTCTGGGCGATGGGCACGTGCAGCCACACCGCGACACGACCCTCCGCCCTCCATTGGCTGAGAGAGTCTGACACATACAACAGCAAAATAGGTCTACATACCCTCAAAACGACCATTTAGAATGTCATGGCTTTACAAACGCAGAAAGATCATTATTATATGATGCGAGGATATTTAATTCAAACAGGCCCAACTCTGACACTGCTATTGTAGTTTACAATTTACAAGACTGCTACTGTTTAACAAACTAGTAGTAGAAAATGAAATTACTTTCTTCACTAACACATGCCGGTAACACTTTTCATAACTATATTGAGTCTTGCCAACATATGACAGTCTATGGCCAATGCCTTAACGCTGTCATGTATGCAACACATCAACAAAACACATTCAAAACAACTGATTCAAAATGACCGCTTCAGACATTATGCCAGAGTTGTGACATTGGTCATCAGCTATTATGACACTGTCACGGCTGGTTGACAAGGGTTGTCATTCTTATTTATGTCAAGTAAAGTGTTTCCAACATGACATATAACTGGGATTTGTTTAAATCGCCCGGCACCAAACAATAGCGGGTCAACTTGCCTCGCAGTTGAAAACTGAAGGTACGTTCACTGACGTCCGGTGAAAAGTCTCGTTCGTCGAGGTGCACAGTGATTCCACCGAACCTGTCCACTTTCCCGGTCATTACATTTCTGTACGAAACGTTACCCTTCTCACGGTGGAGCTGATTGTTAGTTCCAAAACAGGATAAAAATCTATCTGTCCTCTTTGTTAACCACACAGAATGCACAAATACAGCACTCGGCTTCGTGAGTATTTTATTCAGGATAAGCGACATTCTGCAATTTAGTGCCGCCATAATCATCCGTCAATTATAAAAAGTAGGCCGTATGTCGCCTTTCATTCACAGCACGAAGCACAAAACAACCCGCGTCTTGCATAAACAGTAAGGATTTGTAGGTGCATAAAAACCGTAATGTTCGCAGTGAACAATATTAATTTATTTCTAGTTTAAATCGTGTGCAGGTGTATAATTGCTTATAATAATTACTGTCTTGCTGTTTGACATCGGTTAATTGTATTTTCATGCAGTGTGTACATTTGAATAAGAATTATAAACAAAGTTCAAAACGGAAGACTTTAGGTTAACATTCTCCTTCAGTCATTACGGTAAAGGAGTGGGATCTAGTGAACTTTAACCCGGAAGTTTAAGTAAATACTGCATGGGAAAGACTCGTGCTGCATGTGAAGTTTTGCAGCAGGCAAATCAGTTTTTCGGGATGAGGTTGTAGAGTTAATCCTGCCACAATGTCATCGAAAAAGAAAAATAAGGGAAAATCCGGAAGACCGAATGAAGTTGAGAACAGCAACAGTAACATTGACTGTTCCTTTGACTCTTCCCCACTCGCCCATGGAGATCGACCAAGTACTTCCAATGATGCATTCACAGTAATTGACTTTATTGATAAAGGTAGACTACTTAATAAATACACGACTTTGAATAATGGCTGTACATTACCACTGACAAGCAGTCCATGCTTGAATAGCTTTAAAATATACTTATGTTTTGTTTTTGCATATTGTACGTTAATTGGTCGCCGCAACACTCCATCTAACTGATGTATTTGGTATCCTTTTCGATTCTGTATAGCCTACTGTTCAGCCATTTGGGTGGGATAACAATAGACGTTGATAATATATATTTGATAATATAATGCAGACATTTCCAGAGCACCTTAAACAGCTGACATTCATGCAGCCCCTTGCCTGGGAATCAAATCCAGAAACCTCGCAGTTTCAAGACCGCTTCTCACGATTATGCTACTGCATGTGAAATATAGATATATAATGACGACAATAGGCAACATGCAGTCTGCATCTCTTAACACTGCACTGACACACGCTCCAATGGGTTTTTGAAATTTATGCATACAGCGAATCTATATAAGAGCCCGGTTGAATTATTTTATGGATTGCTTAATTATTTACTGATTTCTTCTAAATCACAGCCGACGATAAGGTTCCGAAGAGGTGCAGGAGATTTCTTGCCCAGTTGAGTCTGAACTCCATGAAGGCTGCAGATATTTGCATCGGACGACCCATCCTGCTCTCTAGTCCTGCAGGCCAGCAGGAGGTTTGTCCAGAGACTATGTAGTGCATTTACTTCGTCACTTGATGTGTGACAAAACAGTATTTAACTTAAACACCTTAAAACGTATTCTCTTATGTATAAATTATTATTAATCCGTTAGTTGGAAGAGTGCAAGTACTCACTTGTCTAAGTAACAATGTAGTGTAGGTTTTAATAATCACATTTTATAGCAAAAAAATAATAAAGGAAAACAGTCTATGGTCTTTTTTTAATCCATGGTTGCTTTAGAATGTGACTATAAATCCTACATTATTATTCAACCAAGTGATCTTTCTGTTGGGTGTGAGGATGTGCCAGACTTATTGATTAAGCACCTATAAATTATAGCATTTACCAAGCATCTTTCATGTTATGACTTTAAAGCCCTAAATACTGATAGGGGGGGAAACTTGTTTCAGCTGGTACTAATGGTGCAGCCCCCACGTGAGTGATATAATACAGCCATGTTGTGTCAGAGCAGCTGAGGTGGAGAGGAATGGAGTTATTGTGATTGTCTGTGTACCTATATGGCAGGTGTGCTTGGCCTGGCCCGTGGCTGCTTTTCCAGGAGGGCGAGTGGGCCTACAGGGTGAAACTCAGCGCAGCCTGAGGGTGAAGTCGGGGGATAGGATCATGGTTCGGCTGCTGACAGGACCTGTGCTGCAAGTGGAGGAACTGCACTTGTCCCTCAGGTAGGCCCTGCCCAAAGCGCAGTGTTCCAGTTGCAGGGAGGGAAGGGGCGAGTGGGTTGATCTCTTTCCCACTCAAAGTTCTGTTGCATCCTTTTCCACTGTTCTTTTCTGGTGTTGTAGTCATAATGATATGATCAATAATAATAATAAATGTCTTATGATATATAATACATCACAGGAAATATAAATACCATTTTTAAACTTCTATTAATAGGCAATAGTGCTATTATTAAATTATTTTCCATTCAAAAAATGAAGAAAAGCATTCAAATAAAAAGGAAACAGATTATAATAGTAATGTCCTGTGTTACAGTCTGCAGTAGTTACAGAGAAATGTAAACCTCCTGGTTGGTAGTATGGAATTTAATGCTTTCCTGTTTAATATTCTATTATCCAAATTACTAAAAAGGTGGCTGCAGGCAGTTAGAAGTTGAAAAAACTCTTGTTACCATTTAATGCATTTCCATAAGAGCATAAGAATACATAATGAGTCATGAGAATGAGAATCATCATTTACCTTCAGACAAGAGAGTATCCAGCATGGCGTCAAGCCTGGAAGCGCACACCATGCTGTAATGTTATCACATTACAAAGCAGTGATGTCTTGTAGCATTTCTTCTACATTCCGTTCTACTGCTACTTTACACCAGGCTGGCCGGTGGAGGATGGACTCCACCTCTATAGCCGGGTTCCTCTCAAGATTTCTTCCCATTGAGTAGTTTTTTCTTGCCACCGTTTGGGAGTTTTTTTTTTTTACCTGTACTTTTTGGGAGTTCACGCCTAGTGTTTGGTCTCTTTTTGGCTTGTGCCTTGTTACTCTGTAAAGTGTCTTTGTGATAGTTCTCTAAAATGCGCTATACGAATAAAATAAAATAGAAAATTGAATTTAATGTCCTGGCCAAGAGAAAATAACATCTAGAAGTGAATTTCAGCTTCCAGGCAAGAACACTGACAGAGATAGCAGCATTCAGATTTAGCATTTTTAAATCAATTTATTGGGTGAACTATCAGATGATTTGATATATCAGCACATTGCACACAATTGCTTTTTTGCTTAGGATATCCAGTTTAACTGGGTCTGGCCATTATGAGCTGTGTGAACTCTGAAGATGGCTCATATGATAGGCCCAATAATGCTTTGAAGCAGAGCTCTGTGTTCAAGTTTTATCTTTTGTGTTCCAAACAGTTTCTCTGTTTTAGTTATTTAATCTGATCCGGTAAGTTGATACAAGAAACCAAGGCTCCTGAAATTAGCAATGAAATGAAGAGATCATAAGGTGACATTCTTGCAGTGTCATATATCAGGGTTTTACAACATCAGGAGCAGCGTGATCTAAATTTATCTTAGGTTTTGCTGTTCGGTTAAGCATGTATATGCTGCCATCTGTCGATTTTTTTGTGTAACTACACTTCACTTGTTGCTTCATTGTGCGATTTTACAAAGTTGCCCAATTAATGGTAGGTTTTTACACTGAGAGCCAGAAGTAGAAATTCCAGGAGTTAGAAAGTAAAGGTCCTGGAATTTGTTTCGTCCATCTGTTAACTCAGCCTGCTGATTTCACTAATTAGTTCTACCTCCTGGCTGAAGAATTGATTGGAACAAATTACTGGGGGTGGGGGGTGGGGTGCTTTCACTATCTGAACCTGGACTTTTCCACCTCTGCTGAGAGCATGTATATTTATTTCTGATTATAGAGAGAAGGATGACACACTCAACATGGAAGAGTTCACTGATTTTATTATCCGATCTCTGGGTGAGTTTGTATGTTGCACGTACTAAGATTTCCTCACATTTTCAACCGATGCAGTATGCTTTTCCGTATGTGGAAAGATTATTTTTTTCTCCTGCAAAACTTAAAATTTTTTCCCTGATAACCAGTTCTAATGAAAAATGTGTCTATAGTCAGTGTCAGTTCTACTTTAGTCAATTCAGGAAAATTGAAGTTCAGTTAATTATTTGAAAAATCAGAACATTTGATACATTAATTTCATTGATTTCAGGATGTAATTTTCTGTGAATTTCTATTGATTTTCTAAAGCGATTGAACTGAAGTGGAATTCAGCTCCTGAAGTGTGGTGTAATGCAGGTGACTTTCACACTATACAGAGCAGGCACTCCCTATATAAACACACTGATATCTGATCGCAACCGCACTGTGTTTCAGATGGAAAAGTGGTTCTCCCTGGGAATGTCCTCTTCCTGACCTTTTACGGGCGTCCCTGCACACTGAGGGTGGAGGGGTTGAAGGGGGTGGACGGGGTGAACCTGGAGAGGCGGGACCCCCCCGCTAATGAGGCGGAACCGGAGCCGTTGGATGTGTCTGCCCTGGACACCACGCCCGTGGACCTGTCCCTCTCCCTGTGGCTTGGTGCACTCGACATTGATGATAAAGAGCCCCTCCCTGC
Organism: Anguilla rostrata; assembly: GCF_018555375.3. Classification (NCBI taxonomy): domain Eukaryota; kingdom Metazoa; phylum Chordata; class Actinopteri; order Anguilliformes; family Anguillidae; genus Anguilla; species Anguilla rostrata. Next base: position 27,835,891 of record NC_057939.1, on the reverse strand, counting down.
AGCCAGCACCCCCTGCAGACCCTGCAGCCCTGCCCCTGTGCCTGCCCTCCCTCCTCAACCCCACCCCCACCTGCCCGCCGAGCAACCAGATCCTGGTTGCCTGGGCTACCTGAGCACTGGGGGTGAAAAGCAGATAGCTGACTCCGAGCAGGCTCTTACAGCACCCCCTGGTGGCGCCTCGAGCAATGGCACATTCTACAGCGTTTGCTCTCGGACCAAGGTCACAATGGTGGAGAAGGGGGGCAAGGAAAGAGGGGGAGAGGAGGTGGGCGGGGAATCCAGGGTCACGTACGCCATGATAGGTGGCCTCAGCGCCCAGCTGGGGGCAATCCGGGAGACCATTGAACTGCCCCTTAAGCACCCCGAAATCTTCAGGAGCTATGGTATGAGCTCTGTGGCGGATCTGCGGTGTGTGTGTGTGTGTGTGTGTGTGTGTGAGAGACAACACAATTGATGGGGGTGGGTGGATCTACGCACAACATTCCTGACTAATAGAGAAAAAGCAGATACTGAACAGAAGAGCAGATTTAAAGTGAGTGTAAAGGGGCTGAAAACAATTACACATCCACCAAATACGTATTCAGAGTAATGTTGATAACTGTCATAACACACAAGTCAGACTTAAAATCTGCAGTGAGTAAAACCTCGGGTATGGGTGTGGTCAGAACGTGCCTGTGTACCCATAGCTTTTAAAAAAACGGCACCCAGCAACTGCATAACCTACCATGAAGTGAGTTGTGGTAATGTCCCGATTGGTGAGGAAAGCTGCTTTTGTTTGTTTCTTAATGCCCAGGTAAACAAAGTAAATATCTGATCGTACAGACCTATCGGGTGCATGCTTATTATAAATGCCTGTGACCGGGTAGCTGTTTCTTTTTCATTAATCACTTGGAACATCCAGAAGATGTGGCCATGTCAACTCAGCGAGCAAATTAACTGGACACATTTAACATTAAACACTGAGCTAACTTACAAAGTCAAACACGTTGAAAAATCTATCTAGTAAAATCTATTTATTGAATAAATATAAAAATAAATATTTTTTAAAAGACGCTCAATGTAGATGGTTTTCTACACCATGTAATGTCCCAAATCTCCAAATCTGAAGCCCCCTCCATGACCTCGCTGGGTGCGAACTGTCCCTTTTTATCTTTAAATGGCATTCTGCAAACATAACAGCAAATAAAGCATGTTGTTATAGCAACTCAGAGGCGGCATAACTGTAACAGCTGTAACATTTATACAGACCAGGACAACATGTTTTTTTTGGTCACCCAGCATCCAATTTCTATACTCCAAAAACCATGCTAACTTTTTTTAAAATATGTGTAATTTTGTTTATTGCAAATTAAAAAAATAGAAAATTAGTTCTGGAACAGTTTTTTTTACTTTGCTTGCTCAAAGAAGTTTTTGTTCTGAAGATTTTACTAATGATACATAACATTTAAAGCTGCCAGTGCCTATTCATTGTATTCATGGATCCTGACACCTGTCCAAAACCCGACTTCACCAGGAAGCGGTACAACAATGTTGCTTGTAGACGTTGGAGACGCATCTTACATACCAGCTGTGCATTTAAATGAACTTGCTGCGGCTGTACTCATTTACATAACCAGTCTTAGTAAATCATTACAAAAGAGTGACCCTGACTCCGGGCCAGTGCTTGAATTCAGCAGGTAAAGACTTTGTCTGCACTGGTCTCTTCCTCAGGAATTCCACCCCCCAGGGGAGTCCTCCTGTATGGCCCTCCTGGGACAGGGAAGACCATGATTGGCCGAGCTATAGCCAATGAGGTTGGAGCTCACATGATTGTGATCAACGGCCCTGAGATCATGAGCAAGTGAGGAAGTATCTACATTACCCAACATTTACATTACTGTATTGCCTGCACTGTATTGTGTTATATACTGTACATCATACACATTACAATAACAATGCCCAGCGTATATTATTTTATCACTGGATTACTGACTGCATGTCCAGTTAGGTGTGTTTATGCAAAGATATGAAGAGAGTAGAGACAAAATTTGTTTACTCAAAATATAAATGGAGAAATATGTAACATTCCCAGACTACAAAGTAGACTATCGGTGTAAGGTAAAGAGTCACCCCACGGTGTGCCTTTTTTCAGGTTTTACGGAGAGACGGAGGCCCGGCTGAGGCAGATTTTTGCAGAAGCGGCTCAAAGGTAGGAACTGAACAAGGACTTTTTATGAAGTGGTATTTTTCTGTAACTGTAGGCAGACAGGGAAGGGGGTGCATTTGGATGTACCTTGGCAGCTTTTGGGGAGCTGTGTTTCTGTGCCCACTGACAGTTTTTGGGGGATGTGTTTCCTCTGACAGGCAGCCAGCGGTAATCTTCATCGACGAGCTGGATGCGCTATGTCCAAAACGGGAGGGGGCGCAGAACGAGGTGGAGAAGCGTGTGGTTGCCTCCCTCCTCACCCTCATGGACGGGATTGGCTCAGTGAGTACTCCTGAGTGGAAGCCCCGCCTCCGGTAGATCACACGCCGAGCACTGGTGTCATTCGCTGAAGTGACCCAACAGCCAACAGGGGATGGTAGTGGCACACAGTCCACAACGTAGTGAGAAAGGCATTTGTTTATTTAAAAAAGGTGCAGGAAAAAGTTCAACAAAAATCATCAATAGGCTGGACAACAACAGTCAAAAAAAGAAAAGATGTATACAACAACTGTAAAGACACTATTCTGTCTAGATGCTACAATAGCCATAGCGCAGCTAGCTCACAGCAGCCAACTTTCTTAAAACATGCACTTTCTGTGGCTTGAACGACTGGCCTAAAATAGCCTCCTCCCCATCCACCTCACCAATAAGGAAATATTACCTTAAATTATATCAGAGGCGAAGCCTGCTGCAGAAATGGAAAAAAAAAAAAAAAATCTACAGAACCACCCAGTTCCATTGTAAAATTAAGGAAAAAACAGGTTTTCCACAATACCTTAACCTATAAGCAGATTATTGCACTTTGATAAATACATTTTAACAATGAGCCTAGTATATACTGAATACATTACCCCATGCAGAGATATTGGGGTGTCCCTAGGTCTTTAAATGCATGCAGACTTCTTCCGTGGGAACTACAAACAGTACGCCTATGGCTGGTTACCATTCTTACAACAAATAAAATTAGCCCTTTTTTTAACAAATTTTGGGCATCACTACAATGAACATGTTCGCACACACTAAGCAAAGAATGTTGGGAAAAAGATATAAACTAAATAATCAAAATATGCGATGTAAATGTGCACATTTACATTTACTTATTCGGCCAATTTTCAAGTGGGAATGGCTATCTTCTCATTAGTACAGGAGTCTATGATATATCGGCATCCAAATACCAATCCAAAACCTTCTAGGGCGGGCACGGTGGCATAGTGGTTAGCACTGTTGCCTAGCAAGAAGGAGGTTCCGAGTTTGAATCCGGGTCCGACCGGATCCTCTCTGCGTGGAGTTTGCATGTTCTCCCCGTGTTCGCGTGGGTTTACTCAAGGTACTCCGGTTTCCTCCCACACTCAAAGACATGCATGTTAGGTGCGCTCCTGCAGTTGCCCTTGACCAAGGCACTGGCCTCAGAACTGGAGTTGGTCCCTGGGCGCTGCACTGTGGCTGCCCACTGCTCCTAAGTAACTAGGATGGGTCAAATGCAGAGGACAAATTACCCCACGGGGTTCAATAAAAAGTATATCTTATATCTTATCTTATATTATCTCTAAAAATGAATAAAATGGTTTTTGTCTATTATAGCATGTCAACTTTCCCCTCATGATGGTTTAAGATGAAACATTGATATCAAATTTATAAATAATGCAAACACATTGTGACACACTGTGGTACACATACACTACATGGTGTATGTGGATGCCTGACATCCAGCATCACATTCAAAGTAATGGGCATTAATACGGAGTTAGTCCACCCTTTGCTGATATAACAACCTTCTAACAACCTTCTGGGAAGGTTTTATACTAGATGTTGGAGCATTGCTGCAGGGATTTGCTTCTATTTATCCAGACGAGCATTAGTGAGGTTGGGAAATGATTGGGCGATTGGGCCTGGCTCGCAGTTGGCTTTCCAATTGGTCCCAAAGGTGTTGGATGGGGTTGAGGTCAGGGCTCTGTGCAGGCCAGTCACGTTTTTCAAAAGTTTACATACACTTTGTTAGTATTTAGTCGCATTGCCTTTTAATTGCTTAACTTGAAGCTTCTCACAATACTTTTTTACAGAATTGTAAAAGAACTGAAAAGAGTTATAATTATACAGCAAGTGTGGTTTTGCACGTGATTGATGATTATGCCTTCCTCCCCCTGGAGTAGAGCAATCTTTGGATGCTAGCATTTTTGGGGCCATTAGGAGGTTTGCCCATAGGGGCTAAGAGCGTCACTGCACATTAGATTCTTTGTACATCACTAAAGAGATATGCTGAGAGTGACAGAAAACTGTGGCTAAAGGGCTACATACAGATACAGAGAAAATGAATGAATTGAACAGAAATATTTTAAACCTTTCAGTTGGACGAAAAATGAAATTATCGTCTGAAGGAGGTAACTTTAAATATAAAGACTCCAGAATACTAAACTTTTCCAAAATCATGATCATTAGCAGTGGGTTATAACTGAATAAGGTATGACAGCATGAGGTTTTGAGAGACATGTAGGCGTGTAGGTGGACTGGAGAAAACATGTTTGGTGGTAATAGTTCTTTTTGTTTTCTCATGTAATTATCAGTAATCTGCTAGAAGGTTTACTGGTGTCTAAATGGTTATATTCTTTGAAATAATTATCGGCCCCAGGTCTGGTGTGGAGAGGGCGTGCCCGATTTCCCTCAGGCTCAGTGTGATAGGATGCTGTAGTGTAGCATGGCGTAGCATAAATGGGAAGCCACCCGGTACTGTTGGCCACCAAATTGGGGTGTTTCACTGCAAGTAGAAATCCACGCCAGGCCGGAATCCTTTGTGTAACTTCTGGACCGTAAATGGGTAATGGCTTCCTTATGAACCTCCAGGCCACTGCACCGCCGACAGAAAACCTTGCTGAGTTGCTGCACTCCAATTGGCCAGTTTTCTGGGAATGTGATGAATGTGCTTCCTGGTGTGGGGATTGCGGTACTCTACATCAATTTGGTGTACTTTGAGAGGAAAATTAAGTGGCTAGATCTGTGAAGAATTTTGTGCTGTTGTAAACAATTCTATCATAAACTCCATGCAGTTGTGTCAACTTGTAAGATGCTTGAGCCTACACTGGAGCCATCAAATAAAGTATACGCTGTCATGTGTTGTACTGGTTTATTTGAAGTGCTTGGAATCAGATTCCAATGTTCCAGTAAAAATATGTCACCGCCTACTATGTCAGATTTAGGGAACACATTCAACTAAAATCTTGATGGTTAATGTAAGTTAACATATGCTGAAACATTTCCGAAACAACAAAAAAAACCTCCTTTTTTGAAACTTCAAGTAGCTAAAATGCCCTGCAATAAATTGATGACCTGGCCAGGGTATATTCCTGCCTCTCGCCAAATGCATGCTGGGATAGGCTCCAGCAGCCTCTGCGACCCTGACCAGGATAAGCGGGTATAGATAATAGATGAGTGGATGGATGTTTAATCGACAGATTTCAAGCAGAGATTCTCTAGAAGGGAGCTATTCCAACTGCATGAATATCTGGTTGTCAACATTTGGTTTAAAACAGTATTTGAACTTGGTTAACACTCAACAGCTTTGAATGAATTTATGTAATTGACATAACATTACATATCAGAGTTGGATACAGATCTCTTTGCTCTATTGATGCTGAAAATAATGTTTTAAACCGTTTTAACCGCATACATGTCGATGTAGCTAGCAAATAGATAATTAACTCAAACAGTGTTGTTTCCTCAAACTGAGTTCTGGACCGATGGCTTGCGGAGGTTGAGATTCAGAAGAGTCTACAGTCTGTGACAAAGGCCTGCTCTCATCTCGTGTGCACATGTAGAGAGGCGAGGGGAGGAGGGAGCTGACTGGCTGCGAGTGAGAAGAGCTTTGCTGAATCGGCGGTGCAAGGCACATAGCGATCTTTTATGTTTATAATGAGAGTAAAAAAAATGTTTTGGCTTCATTCTGAAACTGGCGGGACAAATTAAACTGTGGGGCGGGCTGCCACAGTTTAGTTGGTTAATGCGAAACACTGCAAATATTGTTTTCAGTAAATACAAAGGGGCATATTGGGCACTTGGGGCAAAAGGGACAGGTGTTTTGGGCACCCGGGGCCACCCCTTCTGCACGTGCCTGTGTGTGTGCTTTGTGTGTGTGTGTGTGTGTGTGTGTGTGTGCGCGCGTGTATGTGTACGTGTGTGTGTACGTGTGTGTGTGTACGTGTGTGTGTGCGTGTGTGTGTGCGTGCGTGCGTGCGTGTGTGTGTGCGTGTGTGTGTGTATGTGTGTGTACGTGTGTGTACATGTGTGTATATGCATGTGTGCGTGTGTGTGCGTGTGTGCGTACGTGTGTGTGTGTGTGTGTATGTGTGTGTGTATGCGTGCGTATGTGTGTGTATGCGTGCGTGTACGTGTGTGTATGCGTGTGTGTGCGTGTGTGTGTGTGCGTGTATGCGTGCGCGTGTGTGTGCGTGTATGCGTGCGTGTGTGTGTGTACATGCGTGCATGTGTGTGTGTGTATGCGTGTGTGTGTGTGTGCGTGTGTGTGTGTTTACGTGTGTGTGTATGCGTGTGTGTGTGTGTGTGTACGTGTGTGTGTGTGTGCGTGCGTGGGCGTGTGTGTGTGTTTACGTGTATGCATGTGTGTGTGTTTGGGTGACTGACCTCTGGCTGTGCCACCTTCCAAGTTCCACTTTTCCCTGAGCTGGAAGAGCGTGGGAAATGAGGGGTTTGCTCAGAATGGAAATCTTGGAATTCCAGCATGGAAGTGCATTCCTTTGGTATTCCCCATGGTTGCTGTGCCATCCACATCAGCTTAAGAGCTTAGAGAGCAGCCATTTCCTGCTGGTCCTAACAGAGCTGCTCCGGGCTGTCTCATCTGGGAAAAGCAGGTTGCTGCTGTCTGGACCACACAGGAAAAGCTGGTGCCCCAGTGCACTGAAAAAGGCCTGTCACACGCTTATTGATAGAGCAATACCCCGTTCCCCAAAACTCCTGCAGCCTCCATGGTTCCCCTCTCACCATGACTGTGGATTGGGTGTACTGTGTAAGAGTGGGACTCTTTAGCCCAAGCATGGGTAACAGCACAGAGGGGCTTGTGGTGGAACAGAGAGGAAAGGCAGAAATCCAGGGATCTGTGATCTGAAAGCACTCTCAGTGTATTCAACTCAACAGTTTAGGTTGTGAATTCATGGTGGAGGGCTACAATGTCATTGTCCTGTGCCATGATTTTATTGTGCTGTGTCATGATTTCATTGTGCTGTGTCATGATGTCATTGTGCTGGGTCATGATGCCATGATGGAGGGCTATAATGTCATTGTCCTGTGCCATGATTTCATTGTGCTGTGTCATGATGTCATTGTGCTGGGTCATGATGCCATGATGGAGGGCTATGATGTCATTGTGTGAGTTGTGATAACATTCCGCTGGGCTTGAGCTTTTATCCCTCTGGTCTTCTTCAGGAGGGCCACAGTGGGCAGCTGATAGTGCTGGGGGCCACCAACCGGCCCCATGCCCTGGACCCCGCCCTGCGGCGGCCTGGCCGCTTTGACAAGGAGCTGGAGGTGGGCGTTCCCAGTGCAGAGGGCCGAGCCGACATCCTACGCAAGCAGCTGAGCGCCATGCCCTGTGAGGTGACCCCAGAACAGCTGATGGCACTCGCCGACGCCGCGCACGGCTATGTGGGTGCGGACCTGGCCGCCATCTGCAAGGAGGCAGGTGAGTGTCACCTGTACCTCGCCTGATCCACGGGTGACCCTGACTTTGAGAAATGTTACCAGTCAATGAGCAGGAAGGGGGATTGTGCTTTGGAGGAAAATTTAATTTTGTTCATGATCTTCTGCAGAATTAGGGCTGGCCTAACTTTTCTTAGTGTATCTCTCGTGTTTTTTGTTTTATTTTTTATTTAACTTAAGTTTGTTTCCCCCACTTGGGGGAAACAAAATCTCTTCCAAGGGTGTGTAGAGATTTTTTATCTCAGTGGTTGTCTCAGCCCCAAGCTGAAATATTGGGAGGATCTGCTGTCCCTTGGAACGTCTTTTAAAAAATAAGTAGGCCTAATTATCAATCATGCGCTTGTCGCCCTGCATATTTTTTGTTTTATTTTTGCTTTTATGTATGTAGCCGTGGGAAAATTTGGGATGTGGGCAGGAAGGAGGAGCCACAGTGGACTGGTTTGCTGCAGCTTGGTGCAGTGTGACTTAGATTAGCGCAGTATGGTGTAGTCCTGCACAGTGTGATGGAGTTTGGCCCAATGTGATGCAGCTTGGCCCAATGTGATGCAGCTTGGTGCAGTTTGGTGCAGTGTGGTGCAGCTTGGTGCAGTTTGGTACAGTGCGGCACAGTGTGCTGCAGTTTTGTGCAATTTGATGCAGTGTGCTGCAGTTTGGTGCGGTGTGGTGCAGTTTGGTGGTGTGTGCTGTAGTTTTGTGTGGTGTGCTGCACTTTGGTGCAGTTTGGTGTGGTGTGCTGCAGTTTGGTGCAGTTTTGTGCAGTGTGCTGCAGTTTGGTGCAGTTTTGTGCAGTGTGCTGCATTTTGGTGCAGTTTTGTGCAGTGTGCTGCAGTTTGGTGCAGTTTTGTGCGGTGTGCTGCATTTTGGTGCAGTTTTGTGCAGTGTGCTGCAGTTTGGTGCAGTTTTGTGCGGTGTGCTGCAGTTTGGTGCAGTTTGGTGCAGTTTAATGCAGTGTGCTGGAGTTTGGTGCAGTTTGATGCAGTGTGCTGCAGTTTGGTGCAGTTTGGTGCAGTGTGGCACAGTTCAGCACAGTGTGTCGCAGAGCGTAGGAGGACTCCTGGGTGGTCTTAGGGGGGATGGGGGACGCAGCATATCGCATTACCAGCTGTGTTCCTGTGGACGCGTTCCGGTGGGGACCCTGATTTACAGCCCTGAAGGGGGCAGGGGGAGGGTGCGGAGGAGGATATGACTTGCGATGTTTGTGGAAGCGCTGTCTCCCTTTTAAAGCTTTTACCAAGACAAACACAAGATTCCTGTCTGTGCCAGAGCCAAAATATCATCCCTCCAAGATGGAGCTTGTTCAGTGTCCCAAAGCTGCTGGGGCACTTGGGGGAAAAAAAAAAATAGAAATTTAAAATTTTTTTTAAATTACGTTTACACTTAGGTATTTTGCAGATGCTCTTGTATTTATAGCCTGCTTTTAGTTATTGTATGCAGCTTATATTTACTGAAGCGGTTCAGATTAAGCATTTGTCTTGGGGTACAGCAGCAGTGCCTCAATTGAGAACCTGAAACCTCAGAGTTACTCAGTTCCCCACTATGCTGCATTGTGGCTGAGACGTTAATCTGAAGTGCTGATTCACTGTGGTCACTAAAGGCCCCAGAGCAATGACTGGAGGAATCACAGTACAGAGTGAGACATGGCAGGGAGCCGAACCCCTGGCCAGTATCGATGCGTGCCTGATTGTAACCTAAGGTCCTGTCAAGTATGCAAGTATTTGGGATTGCATACTTGTGGTATGAAACGCGCTTATGATGGACAACTAGCGTAGCAACTGTTAGCCATGTATATAGAATGCAAGTTTGCACTGCAGAGCACATCCCAATTAGCTACTGGGACTGAGTTGCTTATATGCCAGTTTTTTATATGTCTCCAGAGGAGACTCTCTCAGTGATCATGTGACACCAACAGTGACCCAGGCTTTTTGAAAGTGTGTTATTTCCAGCTATGTTTTCCCCTGACAGGGAATGTTCACTCCAGAAAAGAATTATTCAAAATGACACAGCATGCTGGCAAAACCACATGCAAGTTTGTTCTGCTGTTGTGTGCGTCTATCGAACAAACAATGTCCTGGAATTTCCAGAATATTTTTGGGAAATTTTGTTTGTGAAAGCATTTTGTGTGGCTTTGTTTAAACCTTTTTAAACCTTCAGCGGTTTATTATAGCTTACTATGGGAGTTGGGATGGAGGAAGATGGAGGAAGATGGAGGGGGTTTCTTGAGTTCAGATGGGGTTAACAGGAGTACAGAGTGGGTGAAAACCACTCTCCACCTCCGATTACTTCATTCTTATACTTGTTCCGGGGGAGGCTGTTGTAAATATCATTGCTCGTGTTTCGAGGGTGGAATGTGGAAATTGAAAAGAGGCTTTATCCCCTCTGTTTTTCAGAGCGCGACTGGTCTTGTGCTGTTGAAATTCTGACGCGTGCAAACGGATATGACCTGATAAATGTACGCTGTGCCCTCTTGCGGAGAAGGGTGGTATTTTCTCAGATTGACCCTTTTCCCGCGGAGCAGCTCACAGTTTATCGCATGTAGGAGTTTATTTATTGGAATGCCTTCTGAGGGCAGCGTTACATGCGATTGGTTTTATCAGTCGCCCAATCAAAAAAGGAGACTGTGTGCTCATTATTCAACATGCCTGGACAGCAGCCTCGTATGCCCAAGTGGCGGCTTTAGCTCTCTGCAGGTTTAGTGTTAGTGGTTAGCGTGGTAATCTGTCCTGCTGTAGACCTTGTTTTGAGACTCACCTGATCCTTTCCATTGCCCATTAAATTTCGCACACTCCAAAAAATTAAAAATAAATAAATACAATAATACATAAATATGCTTGATAAGCAAGGCAATATTTGCTTCTCTTGTTTTATCATTTTTGTTAATTAATTTAAATGGTGATGTACCTAGTCAAATGAAACTTAAAAATTGCCCAAACGTAATAGCCTGTATTTACACCTTGATTGGGAGATCAGGCTCAAGTAATCTTGACATTTTTAAGGTTGTGCATATCTCCCTTCGTTGATTTGAATTCTCAGAATTAGGCTACATCATAAAACTGTTGCCCATTGTCTTTTTTCCTTCACGGTGATCAAAGAACTGTTTCCCAGAATGTTGGTCGGTTAGGTTTGTACGGAATTACCTAAATCGAGCGATTTCACAGTAAGACCAATCGCTAGTCATGAATTCAAACTGGCAAAATTTATGATCACAAATTTATAATCACAAAAAATGCAATTCCTGCCTACGCGATCTAAGTGATAAACTTTCCAGTTGCTGATGACCACCCGAATGCAAACACCTCGTTAGCCTATATACGACTTGGTCACCGTGTTATTTTTTCCAACGAGTTTACGAGACCGACCGAATGCAGCATATGTTTTTGACTGATTAGGCCTCTGTGAATTTTGTGGGTTCAAGTGACAGCTAAGGTTCATGGCCTGGCTGTTTCTCTTGGGGGGAGTATCTTTCCGTTGAGGTCGATCCACGGCCCTGTTTAGGAGTCTGGTGAACTGGTTAAGGCAGGGGTCGTGTCTGAGTCTCCCGGTGCAAATGAATCTGTAGGCAGTCTAAACGGTATAAAGGTGCGTTGGCTATGACGTATCCGCGCACGTCCTTAAAAAGGATTCCAAACAGCCCGTAGTTGGGAAACAAGCACGGAACCGTCCAGAACCGTGGCGCAGCTCACTTCCGCAGACACGTTTTCGCTGGCACCACCTGCGCATGCGTCCGACTAAACGTCCGTGAGTGAGTGACCACAATTTGCCATGCATAGCCCACGGCGGCAGTCCTGCCTGTGCGCCGTGGGAAAAATGGTGGTGGCACCAAACCAGGATCAGATTTGAAGCCAAACATTAAAAAAACTTTTTTTTGTTTACGTCATTTTAGACAAATATAAAAAGGGTTTTATTTTTTTATTCCTTTGAGTGAGTTAACTGATATTTTGAATATACCAAATGTTTCTCTTGAATTCCAGACCAGCAAGAAAGGAAAACTATCGTTGGAAATGTACTTTCAGAGTCATAACCAGCAACAGGTTGTTTAGGTAATTAACCACCTGGAGTCCACATCACAGTAGGGTGTCCTGCTGAGGTAGCCTATTTACGGAAGCTTTACTAAGCGCTCGCATTGCGTCTGATATAAATTCTGGCAGGAGTGACGTGAACGATATAAACAGGTCTAAATTGCTAGATGATGTTACAGGCAGCTTCCATATAAAGCGTGTTCTTTTCTCAGTACCTTGAACTGTTGACATTTTGGGCAATACTAAATACTGGCGATCAGTCCGTGCATTTTAGCTGTCTGTTAATCGATTCTTCACCCATACCTCTATCCTTACCGTCGCATAATGACGGCTTGTGTTTTAAGAGGACGCTATTATTTCGCTGTTTCGGCTTGGAACAGCTGTTGGCTATTGTAAATACAGGTGCAAAGAGTCATCCGGAAGCCTGCCGAGTAATGAAAACATTACTGTTTTTTATGGTGTAACGCCAAAACTATTTCACATTTAGCTGAGGACATAGCTGCACAAACCTTTCTGATATCCGGGTAAGTGGTCTTGGGCATTTCTTTTTTCACGTTTTCTTTTTTCCTGTCCTGACTGTTAGTACACCTCACACACCACATGTTATCCATGTGTCTGCCATCTGTCATATTCGCATCTTCGCACCAATTCAGTAAGTCTGGAAAATTAAACCATGATTATGAAGATGTCTTCTAAATAACACAAAATCGAATAAAAAGGCACAACACTAAATTCATTTTTATATGTAGTGATAGGCCCCTTTGAGTTACTTGTAAATTAGAGAGTTTGAAAATATGATATGTGAATCAAATGAATATCAAATGAATGCTTCTAAACATACTCAAACTCAAAAATGGGCTGGCCTGGTGCTCCAAAAAGGGAAACCTTTGGCTTTATGCTCCGATAATAATTGTATGGAGATATCAAATTATGTGTTGGCCTAATCGTGATCCACCCTTATTTTGAGTGCCAGCCCTACCCATTTTTTGAGAACTTTGAGTTTGGGAATGACCTCTCTTGGACTGTACTTAAAATTAAGTAGTGTTCTGCAGAACGTACTTGAGTTAATTAGGCACCCGGAAGGACTTCTGCAGACCTTAAGAGTGTCCAGAGCCTGGAGGATTTTGTATGGATCTAGGACTCTTCATCAGATCCCTGAATAGGCTTCAGTTTTGTGAACTACTCTAGCCTCATCCCTGCAAACGACACATCGAGTTTGGCATCGCAGGACATGAGCTGTCCTGTCACCCTCATATGTGCTGGACAGCATGCTTGTATTTATTATTGTGCTATTTCTTTTGTAGATGCCGGCCTACTCTAATTTCTGGCCGTTAAGTGTGGCTAAAACTTGCTCACAAGCTAACCCCTCTTTCCACCGACTTTATAGAGGTGGGGCTTTGGGGGTGAAGGATAAAGCTGCTGTTTGGGGCAGTAGGGGTGGAGCATAAGGCTGCTGTGTGGGGCAGTAGGGGTGGAGCATAAGGCTGCTGTTGGGGCAGTAGGGGTGGAGTGTAAGGCTGCTGTGTGGGGCAGTAGGGGTGGAGCATAAGGCTGCTGTGTGGGACAGTAGATGTGGAGCATAAGGCTGTTGTTTGGGGCAGTAGGGGTGGAGCATAAAGCTGCTGTTTGGTACAGTAGGGGTGGGTGTAAGGCTGCTATTTGGGGCTGTAGGGGTGTGGTATAAGGCTGCTGTTTGGGGCAGTAGGTGTGGAGTGTAAGGCTGCTATTTGGGGCTGTAGGGGTGAGGTATAAGGCTGCTGTTTGGGGCAGTAGGTGTGGAGTGTAAGGCTGCTATTTGGGGCTGTAGGGGTGGGGTATAAGGCTGCTGTTTGGGGCAGTAGGTGTGGAGTGTAAGGCTGCTATTTGGGGCAGTATGGGTGGGGTATAAGGCTTCTGTTTGGGGCAGTAGGTGTGGAGTGTAAGGCTGCTGTTGGGGCAGTATGGGTGGGTGTAAGGCTGCTGTTGGGGCAGTAGGGGTGGGGTATAAGGCTGCTGTTGGGGCAGTAGGGGTGGGTGTAAGGCTGCTGTTGGGCAGTAGGGGTGGGGTATAAGGCTGCTTTGGGGCAGTATGGGTGGGTGTAAGGCTGCTGTTGGGCAGTAGGGGTGGGGTATAAGGCTGCTGTTGGGCAGTAGGGGTGGGGTATAAGGCTGCTGTTGGGGCAGTAGGTGTGGGTGTAAGGCTGCTGTTGGGGCAGTAGGGGTGGGGTATAAGGCTGCTGTTGGGGCAGTATGGGTGGGTGTAAGGCTGCTGTTGGGGCAGTAGGGGTGGGGTATAAGGCTGCTGTTGGGGCAGTAGGGGTGGGTGTAAGGCTGCTGTTGGGGCAGTAGGGGTGGGGTATAAGGCTGCTGTTGGGGCAGTAGGGGTGGGGTATAAGGCTGCTGTTGGGGCAGTATGGGTGGGTGTAAGGCTGCTGTTGGGGCAGTAGGGGTGGGGTATAAGGCTGCTGTTGGGGCAGTATGGGTGGGTGTAAGGCTGCTATTTGGGGCAGTAGGGGTGGGGTATAAGGCTACTTTTTGGGGCAGTGGGGGGGGAGCGTAAAGCTGCTCTGTGGGGCGATAGCTGTGGAGTGTAAAGCTGCTGTTCAGGCTGATGTAAACACAGCCAGGATTGGGCAAGATGCTCACATTTGTAGCTGAGCCCTACCATGGATGTGCTTATTATTGTTGGGTGGGTTTCTTGGTGTCAACTGACATCCCACAAGGGTCTCATTGCCCATCAAAGTGTAGCGGTTACCAGTGGCGACTGTTGGGAAAGGGCTCAAAGTGGGAGGGTGGTGTTCCGGTTTTGGAGCTGGGAAATTTGGAACGGGGCACGGTGACCACTGAATGGGCCTGACCCCAAGGTCCCTCCACCCCCACCGCTCCACTCAAATAACTTTCTAATGATTAAAAGAACGCCTTGCCTTGTTTTTATTATATTTTAATTTATTTCATTTTTGTCCGTTCAAGACCCACAAATTTTGCTCAGTGTTCTGTTTTACAAATACATTCTTTTTGTAAAAAAAAGAGCCCCCCTCCCCCCAAAAGACCCATTTCCTTGTAAGATTACTGGCAAATTTCAAACATGTTGAAATTAATTTGGTTTGTGGTTGTGTGCGTGAGTTTGTGTGTGTATGAGTTTGTGTGTGCGTGCGTGTGTGTATGCATGTGTTTGTGTGTGCGTGAGAAACATGAGGTTTTCATTTGTCTGTTTTGTGTTGTGTTTTTTCCCTAAATAACGTAACGGATGTTTCATTCACTAACCCAAATGTGGGCAGTGGGGGTCCAGATGGGGTCGGGTAGAGAAGCAGCACTGGGTTCTGTGAGCCCAATGGGACGGGAGCTATCTTACATTTCCGTCCCCACAATTCCTGGGGACAGTGGGTTTTCCATATTTAGGAATTTGGGAATATGGGTAAGACCTCTCTCTTCAGGATAATTTTGTTTCAATACTTCCACATGAAAAGATGTAATGTAATTCTTTTACGCAGACATCTGAAATTAGTTTGAATGTAAACTCATGGTCCAGTGGTCAGAAGCTACGTCTAACATATAAAGCAGGCAAACTTATTTAGACATTCAGCCAAACTGAATGGACTGTGGGATAGTGTAAGGGAAGTATGTTTGCAACCTAATGGTTTGATTCCCAGGTGGGGCAATGCCTTTGTACCGGTCAGCAAGGTTCTTAACCTGCATTGCTTCAGCAAATATCTCTGTATAAATGGACACTAAAATGGGAAAGTTGTGTAGATGTGCTAATTCCAGTAATGTGCTGTAACTTGGTGTTTTATCTATATGGATGTGAGCTCAGACTGGTGATCACTGATCTGGGATTGGTTTGGCTGGATAGCCCTGTACAGTGATGATGAGTTTGGACAAACAGAATGGGCCATGCACACTTCTGGACAGACAGACACGCCCAGGTCTGTGGGCCTACAGACAGAGAGTCTATCAACCACAGCTCTGATCTCAGTGGAAGGCCAATGGGGCAGGAGTATTGTTCAGTCTGCCCGGTTGATGTGTATATGTTCTGGATATACCGTGTGTCTGTTGTGGATGCATTGTGTATATGCTACAATAGATGGCCAAATGTATGTGGACACCTCACATCCAACATCTCATCCAAAATTATGGGCGTTAATATGGATTGGTCCACCCTGCTGCTGCTGCTGCTGCTGTAGCAACCTCCACTCTGCTGGGAAGGTTTTACACTAAGTGTTGAAGCGTTGCTGCAGGTATTTGCTTCCATTTAGCCAGAAGGGCATTAGTGAGGTTGGGCACTTATTGTGAGATAAGCCTGGCTAGCAGTTGGCTTTCCAATTGATCCAAAAGGTGTTGAGGTCAGGGCTCTGCGCAGGCCAATAAAGTTCTTTCACACCATTCTCAAGAAAACCATTTCTATATGGATGTTGCTGTGTACTCGGAGGCATTGTCATGCTGAAACAGGCAACGGCCCTCCCCAAACTGTAGGGAAAGCACAGAATCGTCTAGAATGTGATTTTATGCTGTAGCTTTAAGAGCTGCCTCACTGGAACTAAGCTGCCTAGCCCAAACCACGAAAACAGCCCCAGACCACGGTGTGTCCAGATACTGTTGGTCATATAGTGAATATCTTGCGAATATGTTGTGGATTCATTGTTGTAGATAGTTGGGTATATGTTCTCCTTATGTTGTGCATATATTGTGAATATGTGTTGTGTATCTTGCGGATACATTAAGTTGTGGACACATTGTGTATGTGTTGTGTAGCCTATATGTTGTGGATGTTATGTGTGTTTCCTGAGTTCCTGGCGTGTTTTTGTCAGTATATTTGTATTTGTGGTGTGGGGATGGCTGGTTTAAGCAGCCACACCTGCCCTGGGTCAAGCTAATTAGACCTGGCCAATTGGATAGTTGGTTAAGAATTAGACAATTGGCCAGGTCTAATTAGCTTGACCCAGGGCAGGTGTGGCTGCTTAAACCAGCCATCCCCACACCACATACCCCCAACGCCAAACTGAGGCCAGGGAGAATCCCTGGCCGAAGCCTGCCTACCCCCCCGCACTCCCAACAAACTAAAACAACAAAAGGGACAAAAAAGGAAGCAAAGCGGCACGGCCACCACTCGTGCGCCGCCCGTAGCTGACCCGCCTTCCCGGCCAAGTCCAGCTCACGGCGCGACCACCTCTCGTGCACCGCCTGTAGCTGACCTGCCTTCCCGGCCAGGTCCAGCTCCAGCTCCTCAGCGTCCCAGCTGAGGATCGCTTCCTTCCCCTCCCTGGTCATCTCCCGCTCCCTGTCTTTGGCCTGGAGGATCTGTCTGAAGCCATGTCGGGAACACCTCAGCTGCCCTTCCTCCAGTGTGCTTCCTGGCTGGCCCTCCTGTGCCGGAGCGGCCCCACGTTGGGTGCCACTGTGGCAAACAAGCCTGCCACGGGCCACCGAAGTGGCTTTCCACAGGGCCCTCCAACACAGAGACTCAGGGAGATGATGTTCCAACAGTCCACATTTATTTACAAGGGTTGGCAAGATGTTACAGCCAATTGAGCAGATGTAAAACAGTCATGACAGAGGCTCCCTTCTGTGAGTGGGGATGGCAGATTTAACCTGTGCGCACTGATTACCTCACTACGCACTGGTGCAGCCACTCCTGTTCCCGGGTCCAATTAGCCTGGCCAATTATCTAATTCTTAACCAACTATCCAATTGGCCAGGTCTAATTAGCTTGACCCAGGGCAGGTGTGGCTGCTTAAACCAGCCATCCCCACACCACAGTATTAATCGATCTTCTTGATCAGACTGATGTTATGCCAGTGAATGCGTCCTCGGCCACCTTACCTGGGAAAATAAATTATTAGAATAGTTGCAAGCGGTTGGTTAGTTTGTGTTTGGGTCCCTGTGCTCTCAGGTTGTTTATGTAATGTGCACACTAAGAATTGGAATGAAATTGGCGGTTGTGCAGAATGTTGAATTAAACTAAAAGGCGTGTTCCCCTCCCCCGTTAGACACATCTGCAGTAAGCTTCACAGTATGTCAAATGCGCCATAAATCAAACCTGTGGTAGCCACTCCGTACCTAAAGATGAAATTTTAAGGGCTGTAGGACTGAGATCGTTTCCTAGTGTTGTTTCTCTTATTTTCATATGAGTGGAGGTCCTGTAGCGGTCTCCTGCACAGTCTCTGTGGAGGCGTTTCTCCCTCTCTCATGTGGTCAAACGCTTGAAGTCGAGTGTGGCATGTTTCGCGTGTGTGAGCACGGCTCTGCACACTGCTGAAGGTCATGAACTTCATGAACTTGACTTTATATAGATGTATACGGTGAGCCCCATAATGTTTGGGACAAAGACTTTTTTTTCTGCTTCCTTGGCTCAATTTTAGTTTTATAATCAAACAATTCTCATGTGGTAAAAATTGCGATTCTCAGCTTTTATTTTAAGGGTATTTTTATACATTTTGTTCACCATGTAGAAATGACAGCACTGTTTATTCACAGTCCCCCCCAGTTCATAATGTTTGGGACAAATGGCATCGTAGGTGCTCCTGATTAGTCAGGAAGGTTCACTTGCTTTCTTAGTCCAGGTATAATAGAGATTTCAGAGTCTAATCTTGATTCTAGGCTTTTGATTGCCTTTGGAATTGTTAATGGAATTTGTAAACATGAGGACCAGTGTTGTGCCAATGAAAATCAAGAAAGCATTATGACGTTGAGAAATCAGAAAAAAGACATGCAGACATAGGCCAAACCTTAAGCTTACCAAAATCAATTGATTTTAAACATTATTAAGAAGAAACAGAGCGCTGGTAAGCTCAGTAATCCCAAAGGGCCTGTTAAGGCAAGGAAGATCTCAACAGTTTATGACTGAAGAATTCTAACAATAAATGTACAAAAACCCCCAAACACCTGTCCAACAGATTAGAACCACTCTCCGGGAGGCAGGTGTTGATGTGTCAGTGGCTGCTGTCTGCAGACGACTTCAAGAACTGAATTACTGTGGTTACACTGCAAGTCGCAAACCATTAGTTAACCACAAAAACAGAATGGCCTGGTTAGTTTGTTAAGAAGCACATCTTCATCCTAACAGCAAGACAAACATACTGCTAATGCGAAAAGGAGTTTTTCACTAAACATGGGAAAAGTCATTCACCCGATCTGAATCCAATTGAACATTTGTTTCATATGCTGAAGAGAGCCCTCAAAACAAACAGGAGCTGAAGATTGCTGCAGTACAGGCCTGGCAAAGCATCACCAGAGTAGACACCCAGCACCTGCTGATGTTTATGGGTCACAGCCAGTCATTGCATGCAAATGATTTGCAACAAAGTATTAAACATGACTGATTTCTATTTTAACATAACATTGATGTGTCCCAAATATTATGGTGTCCTGAAATGGGTAGGCTGTGCATAAAAAATGCCATAATTTGTACATGCTGAAACCAAAGTGTATGAAAGTACACAGTGTATGAAAGTTTGGAAATAAAAGTATGGAATGTGCAGTTTAACCTCATTTGAGTTGTTTGATTATAAATCTAAAATTGTGGAGTACAGAGCGAAATTAAGAAAAAAAACAAAAAAAACTCTTTGTCCCAAACATTATGGAACTTCATGTGTGTATAAGTATAAATGCACGTATAGGTGTGTGTGTGTGTTTAAGTCTATATGTACATTTATAGAAGTGTGCGTGTGTATATATATAAGTGTGTGTGCTTTTGAGTATGTATAAGTGTATGTGTGTGTGTGTGTGTGTGTGTGTGTAAGTGTGCATGTGTATAAATGAAAGTGTGTGTTTTGTGAGGCCCCGGATGCATTATGAAACCTGGGCTGTAACATGCTGGCCTTGTGTGTTGGTCGTAGTGAATTGTGTTTGGGGGAAAAAAAGAGGTGGAGGAAGAAGAGAAAAAAGAGATTTGGCCGGATCCTGAACAGTATAAACAGGATACAGGCTTGTCTGCCGGTAAATCCCACTCATCTGCCACGGCCCTGGTCGCACGCGGAAAGCCATGGGGGTGGGGGGGCGGGTGGGTTGAGTGCAGTTCATCCGGAGGAGAGGAGCTGCTCGTAAGCTTGTGCTCTGGCAATGTCCCTCGTTTTAACTGGCCAAATGGAGTACTGCTGGAGGGGGTGTAGAAAATTGTCTGTGTGTAGTCTGTTGATTTTATTTGTGACTCGTGTGTGGATGGTGATCTGTATAACGTGTGGATGGATTTTTGTATAATAGCATCTGGATGGTTGTAAAAAGGCTTAAAAACAACTGAGAAAACAAGACTTGAAAAGACTAATAATTTATTTTAAAAGCACCAGCGGTACAAATGATTGTAGTGGCTCACCTTCCCTCCTCCCTTCCCTACTAACAGACACTTAAATAGGTTGAGCCAATCAGTTGCACCTGGGTTTCAATTACCTCAAATTAACAAATTAAATCAATTAAACAATTAAATACAATCAATTAAACAATTAACGAGCTAGTGAAGGGCTACTCCTTCACAATGGTGTTTTATTTTGTGTGTAGATGGTGTTTTGTATAGTGTATAAATTGTATTTTGCATGGTGTTTTGTTTAGTGTGTGGACTTGTTTTGTATACTGTGTGGATGGGTTTTGTTGTATAGTGTATAAGTGGTGTTTGTACAGTATGTGGATGGTGTTTTGCAGGCATTGTGGGAAATTTTTGAGCAGTTAATCAGATCCATGATCACATTTCTCTTCTTTTCTGCTGTTTTTTAACGCTGTCGTAGTTTTTGCACAGCCAGCGCACTGTTTTGTTCGCCCTCACTGCGTGTCTGTTTACCGCTTCAATTCACAGTTTCAGGAGCACAGCAGCCCTGCCCCCAGCTGGGAATCAAACTTGCAACCTCTCAGCAGCGTTCTCACTCTGATTTGGGACAGTTTTTTTGTTTTCCTTGTCCTTCATGCCCCTCCCCCGCCTGTCTCTGTGTGTCTCCGTTTGTCTCAGGCATAACAGTGTCTCGTTTGTAGCTCATTTATGGCTCAGCCACAAGAAGTGGTGAGAAATGCACTGGTATCTATCTAATTAATAATTGTGTTCACTGTGTGCATAGTACCTGTCCATCTGCCTGAGTTCATCTTTGGCTGATCAGAGGCACAAAATAGGTCAAAACACTTCGGAATCTGATTAATAGTCATGTAAATGCTGCGTTCTGTGTCATTATCTATCTCCTGACTGATCTCACCTGTGTCTCATCTGTAGAAATAAATGGAGAATAAATAAATCAAAGCAGAATAAATGGTATTAAAGATTGATTTCTGATTTCTGTCTCGTTTGGATTCCAGTGGAGAAAGGCATGCATGGTACAGTTCTCAGGAAAGGAACAAACTCTTGTTGTTGCTCATGGGAATTACGCCATAAAGAGTTTTTCTTGCTGCTTTGAAATGGCACAGCGGCTGTGAATAAGACCTAGATATCTACCTGGCCTCTGTGAAGTAAAATCTGTTCAACAAACAAAACAAAGTTTTCCATATCACCAGTCTATGTTCCAGTCTTTGTGTAGGTTATAGGCCGTGGAGCCAAAACACACACAGCGGAGGTATAATTCAGGTGTTTCGTACTTTAAGCCACAAAGGCTGAGTTAAATATTTTAAAAATAGTCTGCAGTCAACAATGCGACTTCATTATTTCTTTTCTAACTCAGGCCTTCATTAGTATTAAAATTGTTTGTCAATTTTTGCAGGGAAGACCTAACCTGAGAAGGCTGTTTTTGCTAGAGATTGTTGATAAACATGGTCATAAAATATTTCTGTGGTTCTTCGGGTTCCTTGTGTGTTTGTGGTTGTATTTGCGGGTGTCTTGCTGTGCATGGATTCTGCTGGTCCTTCCCAGAACATGGAACAGCCATGTTCAGCACAGCGAAAGCCAATCAGACAGTATGGTTTTTTTTTTCAGGATGGGGTTAGTGAGTAGTCCATGGAGTCCTGTGCTGCATGAACTAACACAGCTAAAATTTGTCCCCGTGCATTTTTGTGCAGGGCTCCATGCGCTGAGGAGGGTGCTATCCAGAGACCCCGCTCTCTCGGACCAGCAGGCCATGGGTACGGTAACGGTCACCTTGCAGGACCTCCAGCGGGCCATGTCAGAGGTTAAACCCAGCGCCATGCGGGAGGTGGCTGTGGACGTCCCCAAGGTTTGTTTCCTGCTCAGGGGAGGGGGAATTCCACTGCACTGCTTAGATTTGAGATGGTTTTGATGAAGTTTTGGGGTGTTGATGAAGGTTTGTGGAGGTTTGGGGTGTTGATGAAGGTTTGTGGAGGTTTGGGGTGTTGATGAAGGTTTGTGGAGGTTTGGGGTGTTGATGAAGGTTTGTGGAGGTTTGGGGTGTTGATGAAGGTTTGCAGTGTTGAGGCCTATTCAGTCAATCTTGACTCTTACAAACCCATGGCCTGTTCATGTTCTATATGCTTATACACACAGGGCCAAGTGACAAACAATTTAGAAAACATTGGGTAGCATTGCTTTGGAATACAGCTTCTTTAATTTTGGTGAGGCAAGATAGCCTATTGTTTGTAGTACAGTAACCTGGCATCATTTTGATATCCATACATTTAAAGGCAGGCCTAGATTTTGCCAGTTGAATGAATGAATTCTTGAGAGTGCTTTGTATGTGTGAGTAACTTGGAATTTTTGTACATTGAAAAAATGTTTTTTATGAGATGCTGTAAGCTTTGTAAACACTTATGCAGATCCCTGTGACACGATGCTAATTAAAATGCAGGAATCATAGGAAAGACTCATTTTGTATTGAATTTTACTTAAAATGGATTGTTAAAGTGATCAGTAATCTGCAGAAATTATTTTGGTATCTCAAGGGTTAACTTTTTTTAGCTTCAATTTGTAAAGTTTGACATGATATAAAAGAATCAAGTTGAAGCAAAAAACATTAATCTTTGCTGGACTAGTTCAAACTAAGCTCTTGTACACTCTTCCTCATTGCTGTGACTGATTTATATGGTTTTTAACACTAGAACCACCAAGATTCTATACTACCTTAAAAAGCCAGGACCTGTCAGTTTGACTGACATGTAAATGGTATAAAACATTGCATTTAATATCAACAATTGTGAAATTAATACTTTTAATACTAGTTGAGTTGGCACAGGTCATAAGATGATAATATTCTGTTTTCAATGTCAGTTAACACAGTAATATTTATTTGTTTATTTATTCATAATTTAATAATAGACTCTCTGTTTTTGGTATAATTTGGCATATCTCTAGCTGGAACAGCTATATATAGATAACCTTTACATGACATCTCTCCCTGGCCGGAATCTGATTCAGGCTCACTCCTTGTAACCTTGCTAACACACATTCGCAGTTTGTTTTTGCTTTGTCATTGTAAATCATTGTAAATCTGGTTGACTTGTACAGCTTTATGTGACTGACTTGTAGCTAGCTAACAGAATATACTGTATAGCTAGCAGAAGTCATGCAGTAATAATGATTAGATTTACTATGCTCAAGTGCGTATAGCAGCCTTGTCATTTTGCAGCAGCGTGCCTCAATCAAAATGGTCAAGCATACAGGCAAGATAAATGGTGGTCAGTTTGATCGTTCATGGCCATTTAAGCAAGTGTTTATTTTTATTTTCATATGCAATGTTGATATTCCAATTATATCAGAATTTTCAATACACATTAGCAAAAGATTTAGCAGAAGTCACAAAGAGGGAGGCATGTGGATTTTGTCTTGGCAGTTATTGATTTTCTTCAAGTGACAACCATCAAATGGACCACTGTGGCATTTCTAGTCTTTTAAGGAACAATAACAACAGATATGGTGTGCATTGTATCTTATCCTTTGGGTTGTTTTTGATGTTTGTACTCTGCCCACCTCACATTTTGTCCTGTCCTGATTGGCTCTCACTTGTAAAAAGTGTTTTTTAAATCAAAGTCTGAAAGTATCCAAGATCTATTTACTGAAGCAGTCCAGGTTAAGTACCATGCTCAAGGGCAGTGGTGTCCTTTCTCGGAATGGAACCTGCAATCTCTGGGTTACAAGCCCAATTCCTTACCCATTACTCTGCACTGCTATTATTATTATTATTATTGTTGTTGTTGTTGTTGTTGTTGTTGTTGTTGTTATGATGTAAGTGCATTTATGAAGCTCTTTTCTTAGACCTGAAGGTCAGGATCATGAACTTGGCTGTAAATGATGTGTGTTTATGTGCTCGAGTGGTTGGTTCCTGGGCTGTGCGCTTATAACCTGTCTGAAGGTTTTTGAGCTGTGCACTCATTGCCTGTCTGAATGTGAGAGCTGCAGGTTTCCCTGTCCCTCTTAGTGCTGCTCTCTGGACTGCAGCATGACGTCAGAGAGAGACTAAATCTCCCTAAATCTCCAGAGAGGGGCAGGCTGTGCTTACGGGAGAGCCTGGCTTGGGACGGCTGTTTCTGTGAAGCGTAACGAATGGCTCGGCGAGGGGGTGTTCAGGGGTATGACAGGATGTTTGGAGTTTGCACATGCCAGACATCAACCCTCCCCCCCCCCCACCCCGAGAGGAAGAGCCTCATCACACCATCATCCTCTCCCTGTGTGCTAATTGAAAACAGATGAAAACAGATCGTTGTTTTGGGAATGGGTGGACAAGGGCGGGTTGGGGGAGGGGGGGAGGGGGTTGGGGGGATAAGCGCTGATTTGTGCTAGTAATGGCAAATTTCCTTGTGCTGTGCTGAGATCACCCCAAAAATGTTCCGGCTTCTTTTTTTTCTTTTTTTTGCGGCCAGATGCTTGGGAACAAGGCGGTCTTGAGTTACTTGCCACAGCTGGGAGAGAGGCTTTTTTTGGGGGCTAGGCATGTTGAGGGGGGGGGGCCCACTTGGTTATGTCCACATGAGTGAAACATTTGTTTCTAATCCGTTTATATAAGACGCTTCCAGTGGAGCTGGAGCTGAATAAGCCAGGCCAGCCAAGGCCCTTCCCTCTCTTCCCGAGGGGGTGGGGTTCAGGGCGAGACAGTGAGATGGGGAAATACTGTGCCCTTTGCTCCATCAGAGGAAACACAAAGATAACCCATCCCCCCCCCCCCATAAAAACCTCCCCCTTCCAATAAAGGAAATAAGTGATTTCTGAAAATGTATTTTCAGAAATCACTTATTTCATGGGCACTTGTGTTCATGGGCATTATAGCAGTCCACTGTCCTTTTCCAGATTTAAAAATCCTGTTCGTTTCTGTCTTTCTCCCCTGTTCCGACCAAAACCCTTTTTTAATATTTTGTACACAGAATAGAAATGAAGGACGGTCATATAGGAGGCACTGATCGGGCAGTTTACTCGCACGTGTGCACACGCGGTACTGATCAGAGAGCAGGTACAGATAAGGTAGCAACAAACCCTATTCAATATGGTTCTTCTGCAAGTGGCACCACCACAAGATAGCTGCTGAGGCCCAGAAATAGTATTACTGATGAGCTCTGCCATGCATTTCCTGTGAGTGTTGTGCAAATTCATCAAACGCGCTCCAGAGTGAATTAGGCGCCAAAGGCTCACAGTGTGGTAACAGAAGCAGGCAATAACATTTTACATTTTTCCTGGATCAAAAAATTTTCTAGACTGAACTGAAGAGAGAAACTCAATCGTCTGATTGTGTTGACTATGTGCACTCAACAGTCTGATTGGTGAAGAAAAAGATTGATGAGATTTGTGACAGGGTCATGAGACAACCATTGCAGCTTTACAGCTTCATGATGTGATGAGGCCTAGCTCAGCATCTAGCTTGTTGGCTAAATGGGTTTAAACCTGCTTTGTTTACACAGCCTTACATTTACCAGTGTAATGGCGAGCATTATACTCAAATGTTAAATAACCGAACCACCTGTTCACTCTGAAAGTTAGCCAAATAGCGAATGTAACAATTATTTTGGTAATTATGCACGGCTGATTTCTCTGGTTTTGTAACGGCCTTTTGGAATGAAGGCTACATTGAAAACTGTTGCACCATTCTCTGTGCTGTGATTTAAATGGGTTTTCATGGTTACAGATAATCTCCCTGGCATAAGCTAACAGAAACCAATGTGAAATGGCTAAGTTTAGGCAATTTCAATAGAAACATTTGTTGCAATGTGTGGTTTAGGCTAATGTTATACCAGCAGTGTGTGTCTGTCAAAATTTCATTTAAGGTATTTTTAGGTCTATTTGCCATGCAGGGCTTCACAGAAAGCCCGAGACAGCGGTTGGGACCTTCAGCGATACCCTAGTCCAGAATTTCCCAATGGGTGTGCTGTGTGCAAAATGTTTTTAAAAAGTTAAAAGTTCAAACGAATTTTAAAAACTTAAATAAACAAATTCCATTCACAAAAGATAAAATAAATGTCATTAAAATGCATATTACTTAATCAAAACCCCGAAAAAATTTAGGCCTACTGACACATCACATCCACGTCAGTAGCCTGCGCACCACTTTTGAGAGTGGTGCGCCATGAAATTCTATAAATTTGCAACGTGTGCTGCGGAAGGAAAAAGGTTGAGAAACGCGGCCCGGCGCTACAGTTGATACATTAATACAGTTGATGATATAAAATGAGCCGGTGATGTCTGGCGTAGGCATAGATATAATGAATGGCATTTACAAATGCCACTCAAAAATGATAATTAAACTGGCATATTTAGAAGCATGTCAATTGCCATTAGATTTAACCATAGGGTTTAACATGGCTTTATTTTAAAATTATTTCTTACAGAAATGGAACTGAATGCAATCCAGGAGGTTAAGTTCAAGTTAGGTTTGATGTCAGTTTGTTCTAATCTGAACAAACGGGCAAGAATGAGCGGGTGAAGTCTGGCATAGGCGACCGAGAATGGCATAACAGCGAGTTTTATTAGGCTACTACAACACGATTCATTCAGTGGATAGGACAACAGAGCCAGCCACATACTTTGCACGGCACTAAAAAGTGGATTATAACTACTGCCTTTCATCAAAGATGCCACTCGACATTGGTAATAACATTTTGCTTACAGAATATGAAAAACATGTCAGTTGCAGTTGGTCTTAACACCCAAAAGCTGTTCAAACTGGGATGTGACTGATGACACTGAGAGGGTCACGTTAACGTTAGCCGAATATTGTTTTCTGAAGTATGCATGTGTCAGGCTTATTTTCTTTAAAATGTGCATTGAGCTACCACTGGTATTATAACAGGTGTGCTATCTCACTCCTGGTTGCTGATGATAGCTAAGCTAGCGTAATTTAGCAACTAGCTAAAAATTACAGTGGCAGCCAACACTTTCATGTGTCATGTTGACTAATCAGAGAAAAAAAAACTATGGGCTGTGGAAAAAGTGATGTTTTGAGAAGGCAGTTCCCTCATTGTGATGTACTTCAGAGTTCAGAGTTTTTTCAGAGGTCCCGTCAGTTTGAGGGTGAAAGCATACTTATGGGCATCAGGGTACTTTGTGTAATGTCATTTCCTGTTCCTGCTTTTTGTAGGTGCATTGGAGTGACGTGGGTGGTATGGAGGAGGTGAAGCTGAAGCTGAAGCAAGCTGTGGAGTGGCCTCTGAGGCACCCCGAATCCTTTACCCGAATGGGGATCCAGCCCCCTAAAGGGGTGCTGCTGTATGGCCCCCCCGGCTGCTCCAAAACCATGATCGCCAAAGCCTTAGCCAACGAGAGCGGACTCAACTTCCTCTCTGTCAAGGTTGTGTGTTGTGCGTGTTTGTGGATGCAAATTTCAGTTCTTAAATATTTGCATTTCACTGTAATGCTGAGTACCAGTGTGCTTAACTCCACCCTCAGTGGCTATTTAACTCCACCCCCAGGGGCCCATTAACTCCACCTCACAGTCTCATTAGTCCTAATTAAACACCCTGCACCATCTCTGCTCATCAGAGTCTGTGAACGTCATTGGGATTTTTCTTCTTTTCACAGATTTATTCTGATAATTACACGTGCAGCTGTGTGTGGGACAGTTAGAGGGGCCAGTTATTGAGATAGTTACCCCCGCATCATTGTCTGTTGGCCAGGTATTGTGAAGAAGGTGTAGATTCAGGGCAGGGGGCATGGCGGCTGCTGTGTTTCTCCCGTGGAGGAAGGGAGGGTCTCTGAGGATACTTGCATCCCTCTCTCCCTCCCTCCCTTCTGCTTCTGGCTCAGTCCCTCCTTTCTCTCCCTCCCTCTTCTCCTCCCCTGCCCCACCCTGGTGGGTGAGGTATCAGTCATCCTGTGGGTTCATGAGAAAGCAGGGCTTCTGGTGCTTTTTTTGAGGAAGCACTTTGAGGTAGCAGTGTGACGCTGGTTCTGTGTTAAAACATGAATCCATTTTGTTACCACTGCTGGTCCTAAATGGCCTTTTGTTTGGCTCTCTTCCCTAAAAAATAGTTGTTTAGGTAATATTACATTACCGTATATTACAGGCATTTAGCTCTTATCCCGAGTGACTTACACAACTTTTGACATTGCATTTACATTGTATCCATTTACAAAGCTGGATATACAGTATACTGAAGCAATGCAGGTTAAGTACCTTGCTCAAGGGTACAACGGCTGTGTCCTACTGGGGAATCGAACCTGCGACCTTTAGGTTACAAGACCAATTCCTTAGCATTTTACTACAATGCCGCCGTTTTTTCCAGAACGACTATGCAGTGAATGGAAAGCAAGTGAAATCAGTCTTCGGCCTAACCCTAAATCAATCCTCCTCTACAGGGTCCGGAACTACTGAGCAAATATGTGGGGGAGTCTGAGAGGGCTGTCAGAGAGGTGAGGACACACACGCACATGTACTCAGGCACACACACCATACTAACACACACACACACACACACACACACACACACATGTACTCAGGAACACACACCATACTAACACACACACACACACACACACACACATGTACTCAGGCACACACACCATACTAACACACACACACACACATACATGCGCACATGTACTCAGGCACACACACCATACTAACACACACACAAACAACCAACCACAGTTACGCACACCACACTAACACACACACAAACAACCACAATTACACACACCATACTAACACACACACAGACAACCACAATTACACACACCACACTAACACACACACAGACAACCACAATTACACATACCTGCTGTACACACACACAGACACACACACACACTCCTACGCTTAATAGCAGATCTCTTTCTTTCAATATTGCTAATCATAATAATAAATTATATTAATAATGTGGTCTGTGACTGCAGGTTTTTCGGAAGGCGAGAGCTGTGTCCCCCTCCATTGTGTTCTTCGATGAGATCGACGGACTGGCCATCGAAAGAGGAAGGTGGGTCCTCCAGCTCCCCGCGCCATACATTGTTTTTTTTTTGTTGTTTTTAAAAAACTAGTTCCAAAATAAAACATTTTTGCTCCTTTTTTATGTCTTGGTTGCATCAGTTTTTTTAGGATAAAAATTGTCCCCTAAGTTTTGAATTTAAAAAAAATTTAATTTGTCCTGTGGTTCCACCGTAAATGCTCAGATGTTCTAGTGTGTTCTTTTGCCAGCAGTGCGGGATCAGGTGGGGCCAGTGTAGCGGACCGTGTTCTGGCGCAGTTGCTAACGGAGATGGATGGGGTGGAGCAACTGCATGACGTCACAGTACTGGCCGCCACCAACCGGCCCGACATGATTGACAAGGTAAGGCTCCACCGCGTTACCCCACCACCGGCTCCCTGACAACACTTGCTGTGCTGGTTATCAGAGGTGGTCCCTCACTTTCAGTCAAAACAACTAATGATTATGCAGCACCAGTGCACACACCCCAATGCAAGTCTTGAAGTTGAAGATCACATTATAAGGTCAAATGATTCTTGTCAGAGTGTTTGCGGTTTACACACATACAGGCATGCAGGCACATGCACACACACACACACACGCGCGCACACATACACACACGTGCATACAGACATAGACACACATGCACCAACACGCGTGCACACCCACTCACGCACACATGCTTGCTCACGTATGTAATCATTACACAGCATATGCACTCTGGAAAAAACTCAATATCATGAGTTATTGACCTTGCTGTCTGGGCTTCATAAGGCAGAGGGGGGATTTGTGAGGATCCGTGTGTTTTGGGGTGCTGGTACTCTGACAGCTGTTAGGAACATGGGGGTTGTTTAGGCCGGCTGCTCTAAGAAAACATCCCCTCTGAAGAGGGGTACTTGGAAGGGGGGTGAGGAGGGTTCATCCATCATCCTCATTGCAGATGTCACTCCCTCTGCCAATGCTACACACACACACACATGCACGCACGCGCACGCACACTCACACACACACACACACACACACACAGAACATTTGGGGAATGGGTCTGCTACCTGAGGAAAGAGATTAACCCTTTCCCCCCTCCAGTTGAGGCCACCATTTGAATGTCAAATGCAGGAACACACCCCACCCACCCCCCCCACACACACACACACGCTCCCAAAAAAAAGCAGCCTGTCAGCACACGCAATTTTAGGTCTATGGACTGGGGGGGTCCATCCAGTCCCTGTCCGTAGGAATGGAATGATGTGATGGGGTAAATAATGAGATGTTGGAATGTTGCTGTGACCCTCATGAGCAGATTGATGCCCTGCACACAATGCCCTGTTTGGGTGCCTTGTTTATTTGAGTGATGGATGGAGGGATGGAGGGAGGGAGAGGGTGATGGAGAGAGTACAGGCTGGAGAGTGAATCTCTGTTTACACAGAAGGGGGGTGGTGAAAAAATAACTTTTTACCAGTCCTTATCAGAAGGGCTCACTTCCTGTTAATTATACTTCCTGAAGTATCGGAGACAGAGAGAGAGTGTATGAGAGAGAGAGGGATGGAGAGACAGAGAAAGACAGGGGGAGGGAGAGGGAAAAGGACAACGAGACAGGGAGAGAGGGAAGGAGGCACAGGGAGAGTGAATTTGTGTGATTTCAGCTTTCTGGGATATTTACATTGAATAATTATTTAATTATAATATTGTGACACTTTATTGTTCACTGTAACTATAAACTTACAGATACCCAAAAGAAAAAAATAAAACCATAAAGTTGTTCCTGCTTCTGGAATAACACTCACATTATACCACCTTTTCTATCACCGTTATTATTATTTAAATTAAATAAAACTTGCTTCTATACAGTTTATTTATAATGAATTCTCTCCACACAGCGAAGAATTAGTATGAACACAGAATTCATTATACCACCTTTTCTATCACCATTATTATTATTTAAATTAAATAAAACTTATTCTATGCAGTTTATTTATAATGAATTCTGTGTTCATAATAATTCTTCGCTGTGTGGAGAGAGCTGGTCTTTAAGTACAGCAGAGAAAACTGTGGCACAGGATAGCAGTTCAAGGCAAGAGGGGTCCATTCAATGGGCTCTACACTGATGGTTCCTAATACCTAACAGGAGGGGGTGCCAAACCTAATATGCATCACTTTTATGACATCAATCCTTTGGCTGTAAAACCACATCACCGTCTAGCCGTCTTGACAAATAAATAATTTTAGCGGCATGGCGGACATTTTACCATTGGGCCTGTTCTTGGCCCTAGGAAGCTTCAAAATGCTCGGCCAGTGTGGACTGGAGATAAGACACAGAGCGCAGGAACGGGGCGGGTAGCCGTTTGAGGTGTGAATGTGGACGAGTCGAGGTGGGTACGTGTGTGTATATGTGTGTGTGTGTGCGCGCTCGTGCGTGCGTGTGTGCGTGTCAGGATTCTGTACCTTAAAAAAATATTAAAAATTGGTTAACCCCTTAAACCTCGCTGAAAATTCGGGGCTGTTTATAAGAATCCCATTGTCTTAAAGAAATCCCATTATCTTCAAAATTATATACTGTACAGCCATGGTTCACAGCTTGAAATAAAGAGGGCATTTGCACAAAAATGACCAAATCCCCAGATGCTATGAGCATCTCACTCCGTAAACATACAGGACATATTTATGCTGAAAAACAGTAAAGAATCCAAAAAATGTTTTGTATTTTCTTTATATTTACTTCTGATACTGGACAAAGCCCATTTTTGTTCAAATCATACCCCAGGATGTATACAGTTCAACACCAGGGGAAATGTTTGGAGTAAATTGAACAAAGCAGTAAAATGTGGCATGCGTTTTCCTAAAGGTGGGCCCAATCTCCCAAAAACCTCTCCAAATGGCACCAAACTCCAAATTGGAATATTTTGTATATTTTTTTCAGAGCCAAAAAACAAATATCCTTTTATTTACCCATTCTCTGTTTTTCACTACGCCCTCTGTTTCAGTCGATTTCTGTCCTTTTGGAGACCTTCTATGTACAAAATGTGTTTATAATGTTTGGTTAATACACAAACTAAATTCACTTAGAAACTATTGCTGTGTGCTCAGACCTGCAATGAGCTGCCTGGCTGCTGTAAATCAGGCTTGTCAGCAGTAAACCTGATCACAACAGAGTGAGAGCTCACAAGGAGGAAAATGACAAAAATATAAAGTCGAACCATAAACTATTTACAGTAATATAATTCCCTTCATCACAAAGTCAGTGTCTTTCATGCAAAGCTTTGCCCATTAACAAATAAAGCTCCAATGAAGCATACGCTAAGCTTCCACTCATGTGCTATGCGTAAACGCAATGTGAAAGTAACTTTGAAAGCTATGTAAATGAGCTCAACTGTAACATATACAGGTTTCCAAGCAGGGGAAAAAGTCACGATGGGTAGATCTTAGAGGGATCTTTGTAATAGTAGCTTGCTTTTTGGTAATTTACTCAGGTTTAGAAAGTCTAATTGTGATAATTTTTGCTGTTTGTAAAGGTAGAAGATGCTTCTTTAAAAAAACCGCTGTTTTTGCATTTGACATTCTATTTATGTGCATAGAAATGCTCGGTTTCAAATTCTTATGAAAACACTTTCAGGTCAATGGAAAATAATGCATAATGAATAATGACTTTTGCCAGTTTGTATACAAAGAGCAGATCAATTGCTTAGGGATCGGGGTGGGGGAGGGGGGGTTAGCAATACCATTACTGTAGTATTAGCAGTTTTTTGACAGTTATTGGACTATTATAATCATCAACCTGGGGTGTCAATTTCAGCCCTGCTTTGGAGAAGGGGACTGCTTTGTTATTTCTTTTATCTCTGGTGGTTTTACCGATCAAGACAAGGTTTTTGCGAAGAGTCTACACTTCAGAACTGTGTAGGTGTTACAGCAGTGCACCTTGAATCAGTGAACTATGAAAACAATAATTTAAGTTACTGCTGACTTTGTAACTTTGTTTAGTTGTTGCCTTATCTAGTATCTCCATTTAATAGCCCACAAGCATTCCCAAAATAGCCAAAGCTGTCCCTCCCAGAAAGATTTTAAAATATTCATATTTAGTGTCATCATAATTCTCACTAGGAGAGTGGGTTAGTATTTACCTATAACCTTACAAAGATGTGTTGTATTGTAGATTGACGCGAGCCAATAATGAGAATTAAAAGGAAAGTAATCAGTACTCCTTAAATCCTCCCTGATCATTAAGTGTGCACCAGCCAGGAGAAGAGGGGGTGCCCCCCCCCCCCTTCAGTAGATAAAATGTGCACCTTTCTTTAAAGTTTGTAGTCAGTTTTTAACAGTTAGTTGGAAGTGAACATCTGAATCCAGCATCTAGGTTTGGACTTCTACATTTAATCTCTGGTCTTTTTGGAATATTCGGCTGTCTTTTGGTTTTTTAATTTCGGCACAAATTTAAGATTACTGTGGGAGAAACAGCTGTGATTTGGTATTTTCTTTCATTTGTTAATATTTAAGGCAGTTGAACCTCATTTTTAGATTAGATATGAATATTTGTTGAATCCCTTAATTTTAATCTGGTTGTGAGTTGTACGTTTTGATAACGGTTGATCCAAGAGACTGTCCTGCCTATCAACAAATTTGCCTATTTTAATTTATAATATTCACCAAATTAATTCAAATAAATATATTTAACATTTTGGATGAGGTGTTTTAACTTGATGCGCTTGTGTTTGGTATTCAGAGTGACTGACATTAAACAAAGGGTGCTGGTGGTTAAAACCGATGGATTCTGAAAATGAAAAATATTTGACTGAATCCTCACCTTCCTAACGGGCAACCACGCGCGCACACTCGATGCATCACTGAAACAAAAAGGTGCATTTCCGGTGCAGGAGGCAGCAAATAAGATCGGGAAAATATGATTGTGTAGTTCCCATTTAAACATCCTGGGTTGGAAGGAAGCCATTGTCTGCACACAGGCCGATTGCTGTGCTTTATCCAGATAATTCATCTTTTTATCTGCATTTATTCCATTGCTGGTCAATGGCATTTCTTTTCCCCCCTAATGACTGCTGGTTCCCTCCTAAATGCAGAAATGTTTTAAACCTTGAAAAGGACTACTTCTTTCCTTTTCCTTCTCTCTCCCACCCCCCTCTTTCTCTCTCTCCACTCCAAGAGTCTCCCCAGTAATTTTTAATTTTCCACACATGATTGCAGAAGTTACGGAATCTGACCTCTCTGACCCCTTTCTCTTAGAACTTTCATAATAATTGTTGGGTGGAAAAAATGAAAGTTCCTCTTTAATTGCATACCTTCCAGTGCCATTAAAGGAAGGAAAGAACAGGAGGATAAAGGAGACTGGGAGAGAGAGTGTAAGAAGCTAAAAATAAACAACTAAAATGTACTTTTCACCTACTCAGAAGCTCTGAGTTATGTCCCTGGTGGGTGGGAATTTCACGGTGAACTGGGCTTGTGAATGAAAAACTGCACTGTAAGATTCCTGGACCCATTTCTTTTATTTATATATTTATATACAGAACATTATTACTGCTTTTACAGTAGGTTTGCTGATTTATGGGGAACAGACTGTCATGAATTTGCGGTACTAAACGCTTAGTCCCTATTTTCAAGGAAAATTTATTTGGATGTGCAGTTCTCATGGAATTGTTAATTGATGATTCCTTTGGCATAGCTGCATTACTGAATGAATGTAGTTTAGGTATTATATGTATTTTTCTTCTCTAACCGTGAACGTGTGTATCTGCTCATATTTGCCGTTTAATCAGTGTGGTTTATTTCCCCATCAGAAGTGCTTTGAGGCTGTGGCCAAATAGGTGGCCTCACTGCTGAATTATGGGAAAACCAGACAGATAAAGTGAATGTTGAATTATGGGGGAAAACGGCTAGATGGAAACACAGTAAATCAAGTGTACTTGAGGGCCAGAATAGGTGGGGAGGGGGTAAAGGCTGAGAATTTCAGCTTGGGATTTATTGCCTATCTGCGATGAAATATCGTAACTTTTCCTTTTTTCTGGAAAGGCTGTGAGCAGCAGGCACGCGTCTTCTGAGCGGCAGCGTGCTGCGTCGCTTGTGTGATGATTTTCTTTTTCGTTTCGCCCTTCGTATGATGTGATCTCTCATGTTTCCGGTTTGCTAGCAGCCTTGTGGTACATCAAGGTGTTTTCATTGGCCTGTGGGTGCTATCACTTGGATTTATGGCAGCATTTCATTACTGAACATGAGGAAATAACGATTGATTTCCAGTTTGGATTATGATTTAAAGAAAAAAAAAATCTCTTGCACTGAAAGTCTAGACTTTGGCACATGGTGTGATTTTAGCCCCGTTTCCTGATCC
This sequence comes from Anguilla rostrata, assembly GCF_018555375.3. Lineage (NCBI taxonomy): Eukaryota > Metazoa > Chordata > Actinopteri > Anguilliformes > Anguillidae > Anguilla > Anguilla rostrata. The sequence continues at coordinate 27,800,445 of NC_057939.1, read as the reverse complement.
AACCTTGAGGAAGAGAGCCAAAGGCCATTGAAAAAGGATCATTCCTGAAACGGAAGGCTCAAGAACTGATTTCTGTACGGCCATTTCCTGCAGAACCAGGAAGCTGTTTTTTGTTTGTTTTGATCAACAGAGTCCACAGAGTCTCTGATCTTGCAATCCCCTGTTTGCCAAACACATGGCTTCAGCCTGTCTCTGTACCTCTCCTGCAGTCTCACCTGCTCTCAGACCTTACCAATGGGAGTGCAGAATGTTTACCTTCAAAAATAACTACGGTCAAAATTCACAGCATATTTGAGTGTGTCCTGTCCCAGTGGAATTAATAGCACAGTGCAAAGCACTTCCACAGTAATAAATGTTCAGTGCTAACCACTTTAGGCTGGCGAGAAAAGGGGGTCAGAATGTTTTGTGGAAAAAAAAAACAGGCCGATTGGTGTTTGGGTAACCGGGCTGTTGAAGTTGCTGTGTTCTGACATCCCTCTCCAACCCACTCTTCCCAACTTGATTTTGATAGATGAGATCCCTAATGTCTTGCCTACTGTACACGTACACGCACACGCACATGCACACACGCACACACACACACACAAACACACACACACACACAGGGCTCTGCATGGGTGTAGTCAATGGCGCAGCACGTGGCACACTGGGCGTGGCTATTTGTTGGTATTTTTGGACAATAAATTAAGAATCCATGACCTTTCTAATCGGTTGACTCTTTAGAACCAACAGCATTTGGCCCCGTAAATATTGTAGATATTAACAATTTATGCAGTTATTTTTCGTTACCTCGACAATACGCAATTCTGCCAGTTTTCCCCTATACTGTATAACTTTTTGACTATGAGTGGTAATGAAATTCTAAGACCATCAGTGATTTGAAATAAAGTATATAGGCCAAGAAATACATAAGATTTACTGCTCACTTATGTTGGTATGAACTAATACATATAGGAATTTGTAATTATTATTACTTGTTTCACTCAAATGCTAATTATTTCTTCATTTTTCTTTTATGCTGAGGTTACATATACATATGACATTTATTATGCCAAAAAGAGAGATTGTTGCAAAATATTACATTAATCATCAAACTGTTTATAAAGGCGGTCTATCCACAATTTATGCCAGTAATGTTGCTATCATTTTAACTACAGTCAATTAAAATTAAATAGTTCAAGTTGCATTTATTGTCATTCTTCACAAGAAAAAGAACAAAATACAGGACCACAATGCATAAAAGAACAGCCATAAACAATTAAGACTAGAAATTAAGTACAGGAATTAAAATTCTAAAAAAGAAAAAGACAATGTACAACAAATGCAACATATGCATTTTTTATGCTTCTGGAATTTATATCAAAGTCAAATTGGACAGTACATGATCCACGAAAACCGTTGATTGCTTTTTGAATAGACTGTGAAACATGCGCACATTGCATGGGAAAGCCCCGCAATTAGCATTCCACTGGACGATGAACTGCGCCATACGCCGTTGACCTGGTCTGGGCAGGCGGGTGGTGAACTGTGAAAATGACAGATTGGACTGAACCGAAAATTCTGATGAGATGTCAAAATTGCTCTGCGCCATACGATATTGACCGACACACACCCAGCAGCAATTTCCCTCCCACTTCGGCACACAACAAGTCACTTAATAACTAAACCGCTTGGGCGCGTCAAGATATATGGTGAAAATACCATTTCATCAGTGCAACAGCGTGCAACACGCAATGAGCCCATCAGAAAATTGAGCCCTTACACTCACACACACACACTTACTTTTGCACATACACATACAAACACAAACACAGATGGACAGAAACATGCACGCACACACACTCTCTCTCTCTGTCTAGCTCACATTCACACACACATGCAATCACACTCCCTCTCACCTACGCGCACACATACAATCACACACTCTCTCGCTCACTCACACTCACATGCACTCGCACTCTCTGTCTCTCATATACACACACACTCATGTGCTCACAATCACACACTCTCTCTCGCACACGCACACACACGCGCACCCACACTCTTTCTCTTTCTCACACACACACACACACACACACACATACTCTCAATCACTCACTCTCACTCTCTCAGACACACACACATATAAATAGATGTGTGTGTATTTTAAGGCAGAGGCCTTTGTTCTGGTCTCCCTCTTTTTGTTTGTGCCCTTCTCCTCAGCAGACAGGAAGTCTGGGTAAAGGCGGAGGAGTGTGCTAATGAGCCAGATAGTCAAAACAGGATGTTTTATCTTTTGTGTTTGTAATCATGTGGAAAAACAGATCAGGACCCTTGTTTGACAGTATTCATAAGAAACTTTCTTTCTCTGCCTCTTAAAGGATTAGGCTTCACAGCCTCTCACTGACCCTTGCACTGTGCATGTGCGTATTGGTGTGTGTATTTTTCTACCAATTTCAATATTTTGAAAGTTTTTTGTGTCACCGTTGTCTTGGTGTGTGTAACTTCATTGATTATCTCTCTCACGCTTTCGTTCCTTCTTACACACACACACGCACTCCTGCAAACAGGCGCCCATTTGTTTGAATGAAGTGAACGTTAACGTTTCCGGGGGGGTGAAGAATGATGAATGCTGTGGACTGGGTTATTCGCTGCAGAACCACGGTCTGCCAGCTTGCACACAGAGAGCCCAATCACTTCAAACGCAGGTCATGCGTCTCTTCTGCACAGTACAAATACACTGACTGTGCTTCAGACACAAAAGATCCTGAGGCTATCAGCTGAATAGTGCAAGGGGGCGGGGTGGAATAGCCAAAATTGTGAAAAAGTTTTTTAAAAAACCTTTTTATGTATCTTTGACCTCGTGGTTAAACTGAGAACTTGGTTCTGTTTTGCAGTGATGAGTGGGGGAATCAGAGTGGTTTGGGAAGGCAAGAGATTTGTGTAGCCAAGTAGTAGTTGGGTTTTGGTTAGGTTGACTCCAAAGACACACGCTGTCCAGATGATCTCATCGGAGGCACAAACTGATCCAATGAAAAACACAAAAGCTGCCAAGGTTCCCTGAATCCATATTCATTTATCCATACTGCTTATTTGAGCTCTTGGAAAGCACATTTTATTTATTTCAAAAGCAAAACAAAAGACCTTGAGGGCTCTGTTTTCCAGCCAGCGCATGTGAGCAGCCGAATTGGCGAAATGGTACTTCCGGACGTATGTCTCGATGCGCCTGAGTGGTTTGGCCATTGATGTGCAAGGGGAGCTGCTGCTGGGGGTTGCGTCAGTCAGTATCGCATGGCGCAGTGCAATTTTTGCCACGCATTGGAATTCTTGTGTCGTTCCAGTCTGTCATTTGCACTATTCGCCACCCACCTGCCCAGGCCACATTTAAGGCGTATGGCGTGGGCCGTTGTCCAGCGGATTAGTCATTTCCAGCCGATTGACAATTTTAGTGGGGAAATAATATTTGTATGAATTCCTAGATAGACACTATTATCCAGTGTGTCATGGGTGGGGGGTGTAGTGGCAGATGAGACTGCTGGGAGGGGGTGCATTACATTACATTACCGGCATTTAGAAGATGCTCCAGAAGATTATCCAGAGCGACTTACACAACTTTTTTTACATAGCATTTTACATTGTATCCATTTATACAGCTGGATATATACTGAAGCAATTTCGGTTAAGTACCTTGCTCAAGGGTACAACGGCAGTGTCTACCCGGGAATCGAACCTGTGACCTTTCGGTCACAAGTCTAGTTCCTTACCCACTGTGCTACACTCCGTCCGGTGCGTGTTAAATGAACGACCAGAGCGACAATGGTGGGGCTGCAAAACTCTGTATTCGGCATAGTTGTCATGTATTGTCTACTAATGAAACTAGAACACAGAGTTTCTGTTTTCAACTCATGGTATTGTTGCAGGAGCAATGAATGTCTGAGTTGAACAATCTAGGCACACCGGCATGCCGACCACTAGGGGCATTGCGCAAAGGTGTTAAATTGACATCCAAGTATTAATGTATTCTTTCTGGAGTGTACGTTTTAACCAGCTGTTTAAAACATTCATTTAAATGATGCTTTCTTTCTTGAGGCAATTGTTATTATTTGACAGTTTGATGTGTCACAAAGTTTGAATGGCCACATTCTTTTTGGATGGTAAAATGAAAAGGCGCAGGGCCAAGTTACTTGAAATAATTTAGGAAACATTGGGTAGTACTGCTTTGGAATACACCTTTTTTCATTTGTGTGAGCTAAAATAGGCAATATTCTTTCTTGTAACTTGGCCTAATTTTGGCCGAGTACAAAAGCACATTTAATGGCAGGCCTAGATTTTGCAAGTCTGAATTCATGACTTACAGTCAGTGCTTTGTATTTGTGAGTATTTTGTACCTTGAGAATGTGTTTTTCTTCAGATATCATTTCTTTTTGTACTGTTACGAATTTGTGTTTGTTATGAATAAGTGATAATAGTAATGCACATATATGTAGGCTGTGAGAGAGACATGCCTACATTTATATGCATGCAAACACATGTACATTCTAGCTGAGAGAAACACATAAACATGGATTCAGTCATTTTTAAATGGAAGTGTTTTTAATGTGGTATTTTGTACATGACAAACCTACTAATTGTTTGTGTGTCTGAAGAGGATCTATAGGGCTAACATTACATTGATCTAGAATCATGCCATTTGCAGGGTAGCTGCAGCAGCCTATTTAGAAGTAGTTTACACTAGAAACGGCACATCAGTCAATTTGACCGATTTCATTTCAAGAAAATCAATATACCTGCCGCAGAGAAATTCATAGCCTATGGCTTCCCCTTCATGACTTTTCCTAAACATATGTGGGCAATTGAACATTGAGTTATAATTTGAATATCATCATTGCATGAGGAAATAAAGTTATAAACACTCATTTAAATGGCCATGAATGGTGAAATTGATCATCTTGTTTCCTACCAGACCGAATTGCAACACAGATTTCGCTGCTTAATTTCCGAGCCGTCTCTACTAATGTTATACGCTCGCTCTGTTGACTTGATAACAAGCTCACTAACGTTAAACTGTCAAAATGCAGAAAGCGATACTGTCTAAAGTGTGGTTGTATTTTACCCAGAAGTATTGTACTCTCTCTCTCTCACACATCATTTAATTTCCTCCTTGTGCAGCTGTGATCTACCGTAGGTCACTCCTGCCAATAAATGCTTTCAATATGATATATGATATGATATCATATTAATATGATGTATAAAAATCTTAGAAGCATTTCTTTAAATGGATGCATTTGTTTCAAATGAGTGTTGTGCTGAGAGACAGAAACCTGCAGTTTGTGCTTGTGCTCAGGTGGTACAGTGTTTCACTCAATCTGATTGGATAGTGAGTCGAGCGTAAGCCTTGATTTACTGTACACAACAGGTTAATCCCCAGCCTTTCCGTATGGTTTATAGCTCATGTCTCATCTGAACTGTGTTGGGTGAAAGCGAACCTCGATCTGCTCCGACGGAAGTATCCCAGCCTGTTTTTTCCTGTGAAAGGTTACAGCAGGGTTGGGAGAAGCCGCTAAGCTGGCCTGCTTTTGTTTGGCTGGTTTTGTTTCTGTTGTTGGGCTGCGCTTCCTGTCCTGAGATTGGGTTTCCTGTGTTGCCGTGGCTGCCATCCCCTCTGCTGAAGGGGGATTAAAACCTGAGCCGTCTCTAAGCACCTGGCCTGTAAATCTCCCAGCATGCTCCAGCCAGTGGTAACAGTGGAGAGGCAGGAGACTTGGGAGACAAAACTACTCCCACACACCTTACTAGAGCTCCACACATTACTACTCCTTACTGCATCTATACAGCTTCTTAAATTTTACTGTACCTTCACACCTTACTGAACTTACACACCTTACCGCACTTGCACACCACACCTTGCACCTACATGCCTTACTACACCTGCGCCTTAGAACAACTGCACATCTTACTACACATACACACTTTATCATACCTTATTACACTTACACACCTTACTGGACTTATGCACTATACCACTCATGAACACTACACCTTACTACATCTACACACTTCCACCCCTAAACACCACAGCGTACTTCATCTTACTACACCTATGGGTGTACCTGCGTACCTTACTACACTTTGCTACTCCTACGCGTCATACTACACCTTATTACACCTGTATACCTAAGCACCTCAATTTGAACCTGCACACCTTACTACTCCTGCATACTTTACCACACCTAAACACCACAACGTACTTCACCTTACTACACCTACACACCTTACTACAACTGCGTACTTTACTACACTTACACTCCTTACTACACCTTCACACCTTAGTACATCTACGCACCTCAAATCACACCTGCGCAGCTTACTACACCTATACCATCACACCTTAGTACACCTGCACACCTCGCCTAACTGCACCTACACACTCAGCATTCACTGCACCTGTACAACTCGAATGCTGTGCATAGCTCACCTGTGTAGCCAGATAACCTGCACTGCACACCGGGGAGGAGCCTGTGGGACGGGGAAGAATGAGGCCATTGTGTGCACCTGGAGCCCCGGAGAAGCAGGCCTGCAGTGCCACATTAGAGCCACTTACCGCCGGATTACACCTGAGTCCTGCGGTTTACACGGGCGCGGCCGTACCGCTGCGCGGTCTCCCCGCCCCGGCCGCGGCAGGAAGCCTTTTCTAACAAGGCCAATCCTGTTTCCAAAAGAAAACACAAACGACTCATTGTATAGCAGGGGAGCAGCGGGACACTGGAGCCGTAATGGAGCTTGTGTGTGTGTGTCTGCCATCGGCTGAGTCATCTCGGTCCAGATTTAAGTTACCCCCCTTTTTTGAGTGAAATGAAAAGGATCCTCCACCCCTCCCCCCCAGCCACTGAGAGCCCCATTTGGCTACCGGAGTAAATCATCCTAAGTGACAGAGCCCCATGTATGCCTGTGTCCTACAGATGTATCTTATATGGGTTTACAGCATTGTAAATCCATTGAGCTACGCATGGCCAACTCTTTCACGGCTACAGAGCTGACACTAGATTTTAAGTAATGCATTGACTTTATAATTGCATGGTGTGTGTGTGTACTCCAGACAACCTGTTGCTTTCCTTGTGAATGCCGCTGAGCCTTTCGTAAATGCAAAGGTACAAAAGAGGACTGATATTAAATATATGCAAGTTACTGTTGCAGTAATAAGAATTTAGGTTAAGGATGTTTGTATTTGCAATTTTAAAAGCATATTTGAAATACTTTATTGTCACAGTGATTCGTTTTTGGTTTAACATTTTTTTCATTCATTGAGTTTGCACTTTCCATTTACATTTTAGGCATTTCCAGAACATCCTACACGGATTGCCGTTTGATGTACAATCCACTTATACAACTAGATTTTTACTAAAGTGCTTCCGGCTAAGTGCCTTGCTTAATGGTACAACAGCAGCACTCCAGCTGGGGATCAGACCTGCGACCTTAGAGTTAAAAGCCCAGTTCCCAAGCTACGCTACACTGCCACCCCAACGGGCTTGTAGAATGTGCTGTTAAATCTACATGTCCCTATGAGCTACTGTTATCTAATACACCTATCAGCATTCACGATTTATGGAATAGACCATTAAATTTTGTGTGAAGCATTTGAAAGACTTCCTGGGGGTAGTTAAAAAGAGAAGAAGTTGAGTCCGGTACCGCTGTCTCCAGGCAGTTTTTTAATCGTCCCAAAGCCCTGGTCCCCGAGGTTATGGGTTTGGAAGAGTGGGGGTTGGGTGTGTCGCTCCGAGCTGTGTGCACACCTGGAGGAGGTTTGGAAATGAGATCTTCACCTGTGCTTCCTGCTCCATGCTGTAGCCTTCAGGTGTGCATGTATTTATATGTGTGTGCTTTGTGTAGGAGAGGTGTGACGTGTGTGTGCATATGAGTGTGCGTGCATATGGGTGTGCACGCTTTCGTGTGGAAGAAAATCAGTAAGTGAATGAGCAGAGAGACATGGGGAGCAATGGGGAGGGAGAAAGGGAGGGAGGGATAGGAAGTGAGGGAGAGAGGAATAGGGAGAGAGAGAGACAGACAGGGATAGAGGGAGAGAAAGAGGCATAGGCAGAGAGAGAGGTGTTTCAGAGATTACAGAAGGATGGCAGAACTCATCTCTAATATGCCTCATCTCCAGAGACCTGAAACGCAAGAGCGCAGATCCCAAACTGGCCCTGGAAAATGGAACTCCCCCCCCCGAGAGGAGCCGCTGCCCCGTTTCCCTTTCCTTTCCAGGAGCTGGTCTCCCCCTGTTGATGATCAGATCTGTTTGTGGATAAACAAGGCTCTTTCCCCTGCAGACTAACAGCCAATCGCGTTTCTTCTGCCCCGACTCGATCTATGTCCCCAAACAAAAGAAAGGAAGAACAAAAAGAAAAGAAAAGGGACGGAAGATGAAAGGTGCTTTATCTGGCGGCGAGGGGAAGCAATGATGATAACGCTGGCAGGAAGTGAGAGATTAGGAGGGAGGCATTAGCATTCTTGCGTTCCTGTGTTTTTGACACGTGGGAGCAGGATATGGGCGTGTTTACGTGTTGACCGGGCCACCAGAAAGCTCAGTTTAAACCGCGCTGCTCTGGGCAAGGTTACCGCTGAGCTGTGCTGTTTTGTGCACTCGTATATCGCCATTCCCACTACCCTTCACTGCAGATAGTACCAGGTCTTTTTATTTTATTAAAATGTTTCCATTTTAAGGCTGCTGCCCCCACGCTTTCTTGGTGTGAAAATGCGTGCTTTAGAGAGTACTACTACCTCCATGGATAATCAGAGATGCTCCCAGAGGATGTGTTGGGGGCCTGTTTACATAAATTCAATGAAACTGACTATTACGAAATAGTATTTAAAAAAAAATAACTTTCCCTGTCTGCTTTTCTGCATTTGTTTTCTGCATTGCGTAGTCAGAAGCTGCGCCACTTCTTCAATCAATAAGGAATGTATGTCAGTGACTGTGAGGGTCTTGTACCCCATCAATAGCCAGCTAATTTTAGATATACAGTGAGCTCCATAATGTTTGGGACAAAGTCATTTTTTCTTGATTTGGTTTCATTTTGTAACTTTGTAACCACACTATTCACATATGGGCAAAGTCCACATTCTCAGATTTTATTTAATGGTATTTTTACACTTTGGTTTCACCATGTAGAAATTACAGCACTTTAGTCTGTGACCCATAGCCATCACCAGGTGTCGTGTATCTTCTCTGGTGGTGCTCTGCCAGGCCTCTACTGCAGCCATCTTCAACTTCTGCTTATTTCAGGGGGCTAGTTGCCTTACAGTACGTTTTCTCTTCAGAATATGAAACGGATGTTCAGTTGGATTCAGATCAGGTAAATGACTTAGCCAGTCAAGAATTTTCTAGTTTTGCTTTTTGAAAAACTGCTTTGTTATTTTAGCAGTATGTTTGGGATCATTGTCTTGCTGTAGTATGACATGCCATCCAATGAATGAGCAGATAAGATGCTTCTGTACACTTCAGAATTAATTCTGCTGCTGCTATCAGCAGTTACATCATCAATGAAGACAAGTGAGCCCGTACCTCTGGCAGCTATACATGCCCAAACAATGACTCTTTTCACAGGTGAGGGGGGTGCTTTGGATCTTGGGCAGTTCCTCTTGCCCTCCACACTTACCTCTTGCCACTCTGATTCAAGTCAATCTTGGTCTCGTCTGTCTACAAGACATTTTTCCTGAACTCTGCAGGCTTTTTTATGTGCTTTTTTTTAAAGCAAACTTTTAGCTGGCCTCCCTTTTTGCTGCTAGCTAGTGGTTTGTATCTTGCAGTGCAGCTCTGTAGCTCTGTTCATGTAGTCTTTTGCAGACAGTAGTCACTGACACATCAACACCTGCCTCCTGAGGAGTGTTTCTGATCTGTCTGAGAGGAGGGGGTTTAGGGGTTTTTCTTCATTTTGGTGAGAATTGTTCAGTCATCAACTGTCGAGGTCTTCCTTGGCCTACTAGGCGAGGACTCAGCGGTACTCTGTTTCTTCATAATGATGTTCCAAGCATTTTGATTTTAGTATGTCTAAGATTTATTTCTCTGACTGTTTTTTTTTCTTATTTCTCAGCCTCAATATGACTTTTTTGACTTTCATTGGCCCAACTCTGGTCCTTATATTGACAAATGCAGATAACATAATCTAAAGAAAATCAAAAATCTAGAATCAAGTCTACACACTAAAAGCAGTCTTATACCTGCACAAAATAAGCAATTGAAAACACCAATTAGATACATCTGTGAAACCATTTGTCTTGAGCATTATGGTGCCCTGAAATGGGGGGCTATGTATAAAATCTGTTATAATTACAACAGCACATTTGAACCCAAAGTATAAAAATAGCCTTGATTAAAAACCTGAGAATCTGCACTTTAACCTCAGGAGAATTGTTTGATTACAAATCTAAAATTATGGGGAACTAGATATGTCTTTGTCCCAAACATTATGGACCTCACTGTGCACACACACACACACATTTATTTCAGCATTTATCAGAAATTGTAATCCAGAGTAAATTATGTTTTATAAAATGTTCTAATATATAACACATTTTTACCACTGGATATTATTGAAGCTTCTTTTTTCAGATATAGGATGTGGCTAGTAAGATATCTTGACACCCATCATTTTTACCATCCAAAATTGGAGGGATCTGTAAAATTCGGTAAAGAGTGAGTTGGGATTTAGTTGGCCTTTAACATTTTCCTACAAAACAGCTGGTCTCTCTTTCATAAACTGTCTCTCTTCACGGAGGTTAGCCTCGGACCGTGTTTTCCTCTGCGGGATCCTGAAACCCGATAGATTGCTGGGGCTGAATAATGGCTATAGAACGCGCCGGAAGATGCCTGTCGCTGGCTCCAGCCCGAGGCCCGCGTTTGGCTGCCTGATTACGGTGTACGGTTTCTCCCGAAAAACAAACAGCAGCCCCTCCAGCGGGGCAGATTGAAAGGCTGCGTTTGGAGAGCGGAGGGAGAATGAGACCAATTAGGGGATGGAGGGAGGGAGTGAGGGAGTGGAGGAAGGAAGGAAGGGGCTAATTAAAAGCTGCGCTCTCGACAGATTGCATCAGTTTTATTTTCTCTGCGACTGCGCCAGGTGTAATTTCAGCGTGGTTTTGGGGCCTTTCTCTGCTTTCTGGCTGAAGCTCAGGATAGTTTGCCTGGGTGCATAAATCCCGCAGTGGTGCATGCCGAAGTTTTGCTGAATCTTGGTCTCTTTGCAGTGCTATGCAGCTGTTCCTGTCTGCAAACTGCAGCAGGAGAATTAGATTTTGTTTTTTTGTGCTAGTCCAGAACGCAACCAGCACAAGAAGAAAAATGTGCTGGTAATGTGGTCTGTTATTGGAAGAGCCATGCGGAAACCCTTTGGTGTATATGTGGATACGTGCCAGTGTATTGTTGTTAAATACTTATGGAAGCAGATAGCATTATGTGGGATTGGAAGGCTGGTAATTGGTTGCGGTTATGTGAGCTTCAGCTTGTTGCAGCGACCTGTAACCACCTAAGGAGAGCCACAGCTTTTAAAACTGACTAACAACAAGGACAAAAGCACACATCAAACAAACACATCAGGAAATTTTTCGTTTATCAAACTTGTCTCACAATCGTATGGTGCTATTATGGGATAGATTTTGCTAAACAACCAAGCAACTCCTGAAGTGGTGCTAGAAATATCTCATGATATTTCTCATAAAATACATTTTAGTTCTGGATGTGATAGATGGGTTTTCAGTATTGCCAGATATGGGTGAATGATCCTGCCTTCTGAAGAAATCATATTTCACACTGTCCACAAAATATGCTAAATATATTTATGTCTTATTGGTTGTTCAGTCTTTTCCCAAAGAGTATTGAGACGCACAATGTTTTGTGCTGCATTATAGGGGACATACGGCAGTCTGTGCTGTTGGGGAGATTGAGACTCAGGGAAGACTGTGTAGGCTGTGTGGAAGAGTCTGTAAGTTGAGAAAACCGTGTGTACAACAGTGGGTATTGTAGAGTGTGTGCAACATTGTATTATTGTGGAGTGCCTGAGTGTATATGACCATGTTATTGTAGAGTGAGTGTGTGTGTGTGTGCGTGTCTGTGGGTACAACAGTGTGTTCTTGTAGACTGCATGAGTGTGTGCTACAGTGTGCGTATGTGCGTTATTATAAAATGTATGTGTGCGACAGTGTGTTGTAGTGTGAGTGTGTAAGAGTGTTTTATTGTAAAATGTGTATATGACAGTGTGGGGGTGTATATGACAGTGTGTTATTGTAGAATGTATGTGTGCAACCGTGTGTTATTGTCGAGTGTGAGAGTGTGTATGGCAGTGTTTTATTGTACAATGTTTGAGTGTGTACAACAGTGTGTGACAATACGTTATTGTAGAATGAGTGTGTACGACCCTGTGTGAGTGTGTATGAGGGTGCGTTATTGTACAGTTTCAGTTTGTACGACAGTATGTGAGTGTGTGTGACAGTGTGTTATTGTAGAGTGTATGCCAATGTGTCCTGCCTTGCCAACGTAACAACGTGTGGTGGTGGGGGGGGGGGGGGGGCTGTGTCCCCACGACAGAATGGAATGCTTGGTTTGCAGAATGAATTAAAAGATGATAGTGGAGGAGGAGAAGGGTGGGGGTGGGGGGGGGGGGGGGGCAGAGGCCTTGTAACTTTGCTTTCATCCTGGGCTGATGGCTTTTTCAGTCCTGTCTACAGACACGCACACAGACAGACACACACACATTCCAGTTGCAGTTTCCTGTCTGCATTCTACAGGAAGTACACAAAACAGAGAATATTGCTGTATGCTCTGAATTATTAGATTCATATTTATTCATTTATAAATTCATGTTTACCCCATTGCTTGAGTTGCATATGTGTCAATTCTGTAACAAAGCCTGGGGGTAGTGGAGGCAGTATTTTGGGGATAATGAATTGGGGGTGAATTTAAGCACATCCCGTGTTCCGTAGACCTTGCTGCTTTGGGAAGGTAGGGGGAGCGGAGCATGTAGCTTTACTTTAGTTCTTGGCTTTGCTGAATCATTGTTCTTTTGTCCTGCAAATAAGCCATATTTGAGTTTGAAGTTAAATTAGACTTACTGGATCAGTGACTCCATCCCTCCTCTCTCTCTCTCTCTCTCTGTGGGACAGCGTGGTGGCTGGGATTTTAACCAGCAGCCTCCTGGTTCTCTGACAGGGCAGGTCATCACCCTGCACTTGACCAACAGCTACATCATGAGAGCAGAGAGGAAATGGTGGCTCCCGTGAGCAGGTGTGCGGAGGTTGAGCCTGTATTTGAATCTATATTTGAATTCCTGCATTAATGAAACATCAATCACTCTTCTGGCCTGTTGCAGTTTCATATGGACCTACCTGAGTCATTACTGAATCATGAATTCAAAAACATGCTTGAAAAAACAAAAATGGGACAGTTCACTTGAGGGTTAATTTATTTTATTTAGTGGTTACTAGAGACAGAAGCATATTAACATAGATGCATTGTTCAAAACAATCTGATGCATCATAACGTTTTTAGCTCACTCTAGTTTCCTGTTTATAATTCACTGTGGATTTTTCTGTGTTTGCTAGATTCCGCGTTGTTGAATTGAACTGGCTTGCACTTTTGTGGGGTTCTGGACTATGTGGTTCTGATATGTTGGGGCTGCATTACTGTTCGGAATGTGTCCAAAGTCCTGCTGTCATAGCAGGGGCCTGATCCTCTTAAACAGAATGTCTGACGGGCATGCAATATGGTTTTTCCCCTCTCAGACTCAAAATCCCATTTGTTTGCATGTCCTCTCTGCTCTTTCTCCTTTTCCCCCCGCTGCTGTTCAGTAAAATAGATCCTCAGTATCCTGGAATGACACGCAGGGAGATGTTAAATCTGCACTGGGGGGTGGGCACACCAGTAATCTTATCGGCTCCCATCTGCAGATGTTTGACACCTCCCTTGGCCTTCGTATGGGACAGCAGAGAAAGAGGAGGTGGATAGAGGGAAAGGGAGGATGAGAGATTGAGAAAGAGAGGGAAACGGAAAGAAACAACCTCTTCGTACCCCTCCCTCTCCGGCTGTGCACTATGAGGGCATGGGGGCACTCTGCTCAGATAAAGCTGTCATCTCCCCGATCCATCTGGAAAGATCCGCGCTGTTAAAAGGCTAATCAGGACCCCATTGTCCTGGCCCCACCCCAGGCTCATACCTCTCATAGACTCTTCCACTGTTCTTTTTTTACCAAATTTCTTTATTCTTCTTTTTACTTTTTTTTTTGAGGGACTTTGAATTTAGCATTGACCCAAGGATGGCTGCACTCTGAAGACTGATTGAATAAGTGTTCTGTTGGACAAAGGAAGGTATTCTATGAAATTAGGGAACCCCCTCCCTCCTATCCTCCCTCCTCCAATGGAGTTTAATAGAGAATGAAGGAAGGAAAGGATCATTGGTTTATCAGAAAGGGGTTAGTGTGGGACAGGGACCATCTCACCTGTCCCAGGTGAGCACAACTTCTCAATGCACTGGGCTGCTCTCTCCTGAATCGAGGACATAACAGCAATCATTCCTATTATGGGAAAGAACATGTTATAATAATGATTCATGGCTTTTGTATGGTTCCTTTTACAAATTGAATGCGCTAACTGTGATTTTCGGTTTGGAGCCACCTTCCTGAACGATCTTTCCAGCAGAGGCACATTAGCATATATTTTTTTGTTTTTCCACAGTAACTACTTGTTGTTTACCCAACCACCACCAGGTGGCAAATGTGAGCACTCTAATCCACAAGCAGTGAGCAGCACCCACTTGCTGGGGACTGGCATCGCGTCCCCCAGTTGAAATGCCTAGACCCTGATGGGTTTGGCCCAGAGTCAGTTTGAACAGCTTTTATGAAATTATTTTTCTCATTAGCCTGCTATTATTGGGGGGGGGGGGGGGGTGATTTGGCCTGTTTTGTAATATTGGGGGGGGTTGTAACTTTGCCGGGCGGTATGGTAGTGCAGTGCGTAGCACTGTCGCCTCACAGCAAGAAGGTCGTGGGTTTGAATCTCGGCTTGGGACCCTTCTGTGTGGAGTTTGCATGTTCTCCCCATGTCCGCCGATTGGAGACCCTAAATTGCCCATAGGTATGAGTGTGTGAGTGAATGGTGTGTGAGCCCTGCGATAGATTAGCGGCCTGTCCAGGGTGTATTCCTATCTCTCGCCCAATGCACGCTGGGATAGGCTCCAGCACCCCCCGCGACCCTGCTCAGGATAAGCGGGTATAGATAATGGATGGATGGATGGTTGTAACTTAGCCTAACGTTATGAAATTTTACTTTAAACAACTTTGACATGTCAGTAGTCATTAGCCGTTTCAATTACATTCATAACTTAATTGACCGGGCTACAATTAAAACCAAAGTACACACAGTCCAATGTTACATTCATACAACTAAGTCAGTATGGTTGTAACAGAAGTGCGGAATAATAAATGAAAATGTGCGCAAGCAGGTTTTTTCTGCACATAGCCTACTAATGCCAATGTTAAAACATTTCCAGTGGTAACATGAGACCAGCCATATCATCAGATTAGCATGGGGCTTTATTCACGAAAAACACTGTGTAAACATTGATGCACAAGCAACTTCAAACCCTAACTTACTGTGAAGTGAGTTGTGGTAATGCCCAAACCAATGAGGAAAGCTGCTTTTGTTGTTTCTTAACACCCAGGTAAACTTTTTCAATGCAAATAGCCTACTATACAGGATCGATCTGGTGTGTGCTTAATATAAATGCCTGTGACCAGGTGGATGTTTCTTTTCCATTAATCACTTGGAGCATCCAGAAGATGATGCTATGTCAATGCTGCAAGCAAAAAAAAAAAACTAAATGTCTGTCACATTTAAAGTGACTGTAAAGTTATATCCATGAATGGCTTCAGACTGCATTGTCTGGGGTTACTATGGTATGTATTGAGCATCAGCGACTGTACACAAATTCAGTTGCTTTGCAAAATTAACTTTAGGTTAGGTTATATAGAATCGTGTTATTTGCTTTATCACTATTGATAGAATATTCTGCTCTCCTCACTGGGACATTTGTACGAGTTAGCAGATAGAGAACATCCGAACGTTCCCGCGTGTCTCTGCGT
The DNA here is from genome assembly GCF_018555375.3 of Anguilla rostrata. Lineage (NCBI taxonomy): Eukaryota > Metazoa > Chordata > Actinopteri > Anguilliformes > Anguillidae > Anguilla > Anguilla rostrata. The sequence goes on along the minus strand of NC_057939.1, from coordinate 27,784,342 downwards.
AGATCCGGGGAGCGAAAGATCCTGAAAATTTTCTCCTGAGAGTCCAAATTTTGCTGGAGTTTCTTTCTTTTTGTTGCCTTTTCTTTTGCAACCCTGTGGGTATTATCCAGCCAGTGAGCCTGTTTGTTAAATCACTGAGGTATTATCTGCTTTCCGGAGGGGGGAAGAGAGAAGCACTCATTTTTTTTTTTTTTTTTTTTTAAAGGGGGAGGCAGGCACTCATTTTCGGTCAGCCTCTTGGCTGGAGCACCCGCCAAGCCTGGGACGTGTCCCACATCCGCTCTCAAAGCAAGGACGCTAATTCTAACCATAATACCATATGTTTGGCTCCTCCGCGCTACTGATTGGGTGGTTGTAGGCCTGGGTCATGTGACTCTAGCAGTCATGTGACCCCAGGCCTCTCTTGAGGTTTGCTGTGATAATATAGTGCTGTGGCGAGCAGACTTCCCTGTGCCAGTGCTGTGAAGTGTGTTGCCTTTGTTATTATGGGGAGACTTTGTGGTACAGTGGTCATGCAACTTGGCTTGTGACTCTGAGGTTGCAGGTGTGATTCCCATGTGGGGTTCTGCTGTACTCTTCTGTGAGCTACTTAACCTTAACTGCTTTAGTAAATATCCAGCTCTATACATGGGATATGTGTAATAAGTAGTAATATTAATCATAAATGCAAAATGTGTTTTTTAGCAAAAAGAATAGCTGCTGAAATACATAAATGTAAACATTATGTCACGTAATGTGAGCGTCTATTTTAAATGAGTTTTGAAAGAGGAAATTATTATGGATTAGCCTAAATTCATCACATCATAAATACATTTTCAAATCTGAATTTTTCCATAGGTGTCTTTGTTTTTGTTTGTCCAGTCTCCATTCACGTGATATTCTAGATGAAATATCCCAGAAGACATTATATGTTAATCTGCCTAGCTACTGCACTCCACAGTGAGTGATGCACTTTAAATGAAGGAGGTAGTTCAGGTCTACCCACCGGCTGCCATATTTGGCCACTTGTACGTGAGTGTTAGGTACCTGCAGGGTGTTCTAGGAATCCTGCAATGACCATGCTGTAATTTTATGTCATTGCCCGTGGTCACTGGAGCAGCTGTCAGTTGGTTCCAGAACTTCTGGCCATTAAAGGTTCCTTCCAACAAAATGACTGGACAGGCAGGAAATTAGGGGCAATAAAATAATAAAAATGGGGATTGGACATCCGTGCCCTCACCTTTCACATGGAAATCAGAAAGAAGGTGCACCAACCACGTTGCGTATTGGTAATAAAGAAATGGCACAACACCAATAGTGATTGGTGGATGCCTTCTGATCATACTTCTCATCATGAATGTTCATCGTACAGGAGATGTGACATTGATTGTTTTGTAACCTGGAATACAGTTTCTGTGGCTTTAGCAGGATAAAGGAAGAAGGAAGGTATGTATGTGCAAAGTGAAAATGATTTAAAAGCAGGGGGTTATGGGATTTGCGGTCCTGCATCCTGTGCCCACTGTGGAACACATCTGCTGGCTCTCTGCCCAAAGGGGTTACATATCTGACATCCTGTCCTGCAAGGGGCAGTGTAGGGCAGTTGTTCAGGAACTGGGCTCACAACTCTGAGGTTGTGGGTTGCTTTCCCATGTTGGGGCAGTGCGGCACTACATTGAGTTTAAACTGTGTTGTTTTGGACTGCAAGCCAGGCCTTATGCCCAACATCATTGCCCGACCTCACTAATGCTCTTCTGCATGAATGGAAGCAACTCCCTGCAGCCATGTTCCAAAATCTAGTCGAAAGCCTTCCCAGAAAAGTGGAGGTTGCTACAGCAGCAAAGGGGGGTCCAACTCCACATTACCCATGGTTTTGGAATGAGATGTTCAACAAGTGCATATGGGTGATGTTCAGGTGTTCACATACTTTTGGAAATGTAAGTGCTTCAGTTATTTAAGGATAAGGGAGACAGCCTGCAGACTCCTGGTGTTCATTAGTCTCTCATCATTTCTGCTTCCCCCTGGACTGACAAACCTTTGACAGGAAGTAGATTTGTCAAAACATTTATTTTGAAGATGTCCCGTATTGGCTCCCCTTGATGGCTTTCAAACAAACCGAGAGGTTTTTACCACAGCTCACTGGCTAAGCATTCAGCTTGTATTTAGGTTTATGTTATGGTTATATAATCTTTATTTAATGTGATGCATTGTCTGTTATTTATTCTTGAAGTCCTCCGAACGGTCAGCATGTTCTCCCCTATTTTCCTCGACCGTTTCCCTCGCCAGCGGACAGTGTGATAAAAGCCTGCTGATCTTGTGCCAAATCTTTTTACTTTTGACTGATATTGTGCGGTGTTTCCAGTGTTCAAGGAGCTAAGACTGTGTTGTGTGCTGCAAAAGCATGTGTGTGAGTGTGTCTGTGTCTGTCTGCGTATGTGTGTGTGTGTGTGCCTGTGCATATGCATGTCTGTCTGTGTGTGTGTGTGTATGTATGTGTGTGTGTGTGTGTGTGTGTGTGTGTGTGTGTGTGTGTGTGTGTGTGTGTGTGCTTGTGCATGTGCGTGCGTGTATGTGTGTGTGTATCTAGTGCAGTGTCCTTGCCTCTGTTGACGCTAAACGGTGCCAGGAAAAAATGGAGAAAAAAAAAATTTTCCCCCTTGGAACGAAACCAGTGAGGGATCCTTCTCCTCTTCCTCCTCCTTTTCCTCCTCTTCCTGCTGCTAAAGCTGTGCTGTCATGCTGTGCTGTGCTCTGCACAGAGCGCCCAGTGCTGTCTCCTGTGCCAGATGTGTAATTAGTTCCTTGTCTCTGGGACGAGGAAGGGCCCCAAACAAACGCTCATAGCAAATCCGTACCTCTCCAGGGAGAGGAAGTCCCACAGTCCGGAATCTTCCAGACATCCTGTTTTGGAGCCGGCTCAGAGCGGCACTCTGCACCTGCAGATGGGAATCTCATCTGTCTCAGCTCAGGGCTCCACAGTGCCTGGGGGGGGGGGGCAGATAGGAACACCAGAGAGAGCCTGTGTGTTGAGGGGGGGCTGTTGCAGATACCAGAGGCCTGGTGTGTCGTCCAGTCTCCTCTTGCATGTACTATTGGTTGTCTGTACTCATGGAGCAGTCTGTGGTCCTGCCCCTCAGGCCCCTCCTGCTCCTCCCTGTCTCTGTTAAGGGGTGTCAGTGCTCCTCTCTCTTATACCGTGAGGTTCTCAGCCTGGCGGGGCTGAACTGAGGTAAAGCCCACATTTTAAGTGACTGATAAGGACACTATCTGTCTCGCACTATAAAACCAGGAGCCATAGAGGTTTTGGTTGCTACCCAATACCAGCCAGCCTTTAAAGCGCTTTTAAGTGGGTACCAGTCTCAACCGTGCACTCGGCCGGAGGAACTGGCCAATCGTAGCTCAGCTCCGGCATGCTTACCTTCAGAGTGGTCAAGTCCTCTGATCTGCACATACACTCTTATTAGTGGTAGGTGGAGGGGGAGACCCTCCACTCCTTGTGATTCCATTCAAAAGGCCCCCCAAAGGGTGAAAATTTGGTGATGAGTTGTTTATGAATTGTGTCTGAGTCGAGTATGTGTTGGTGTGATGAGATTGTTGGTGTGAGTGGAGAATGGTTGTTTGAGTGAGTTGAGTTGTTTATGAATGGTGTTTTGGTGTGAGTTGATATTGTGTTGGTTGAGTGTTAGAGTTGGATGTGAGTGGAGAATGTGTTGGTGATGAGTTGGTTATGAGTTGGTGATGTGTTGTTTATGAATTGTGTCTTGAGTTGAGTATGTATTAGTTATGAGGTGGGTATGACTTGTGTAGTTGTTCATGATTTGGGTCTGATTTGCTATGTCACAGACGGCTCCAGTGGAGGTCAGCCCTGTTATTCGGCCTCAGTCCCCCTGGGCACTGGCCTGTCTGAGTGGCCTTTTGCCACGCATTCCTCCCCCCCTCTGCAGGCTTTGCCTCAGGAAGTGGCCCAATTAGAGCGTAACACCCCATCCAAGGCCTGCGTGGGGGGAGGGTGGGGGGGGGGGCGTTTGGAAGGGGTGTTGGTGTAGCAGCTACCAGTGCCTTTTGGTAACCCTGTCCGTGCAGAGCCGTGACTGCAGGGAGCTTTTCCGCAATCTGTGTGAAGAGGAACAAAAAACAAACAAATAAATTAGAAGGAAAGTTTATAGCCGAAGCCTTTCAGTAGACAGACACCCATTCAGGCAAAGCCACTGGCTTTAAATTTAACATGGCTGTAAAACCAGCATTACTGCTACAGATAAGCACAGCTGGCATCAAGTCAGGCCCACTGTGGAGCAATAGAATAGCAATATAAAGGTATAAATGAATTATTTGAACGGGCAGAACACAAGATGGGAGTCCCTCAGAGATCAGCTGGTCCCCTATAGCTGCCCGTCTCATGTACTAGACTGTGAGGCTAGTGAATGGGGTCCTGTCCTTGTGTTGTGTCTGTACCAGACACAGACCAGACACGCTTGGTCTGTGCCTGGTAGAGAATAAATTGTATTTTCATGGAAGTTTTTGTGTTGATTTGTGTTTATGTTTTATAAAAATGGTATTATTCATATATCGCCATATTTTAGCATTTATGGACTGAACTTTGGCCATTTTTCAGAAACAGTTATGCTGCCACTGGGCAGTGTGGTTTTAGTGTAGCATCAATAGTTTGGACTGTGACAGTAGAGCTTTTCCTGTCAAATCGTACAGAACTCTGAGTGTGTATCATTTTTTATCACGATAAACATACTCTTGGTAAAGGAATTACATGGATATGAACATTGTACAGGCCTTGAGTGGGGGAGCCTTGCCCCTTTTGGTAGGAGTGGTGTGGATTTGTGTTTGGGGGCAACATGCTTACCTGTGATGTGAGTGACAGAATGAGGTCATATTCTCTGCCTGGCACCTCCCACTGAGCAGAGTTCTCGGGTCTTATAGTGTGTTCGGCCAGTCCTCGTCAACTCACAAATTTCTCTGTTTACTACCAGTAAGATGCATTCGAACGGCTGACAAAGTTGTAATTACCAGTGGTCAACTTGTGCAAGTTTCATGAGACCTGAGTTAACCAGCTGTGACATATCACTGACCTCACCCTGCTGTTAACAGTTGTTGGACACTAGCAACAACGTAGCAGGTAAATATAGCCATTTAACTTTCTGTATCTATCATAATGTGTTTAAGCAGTTTCTAGGTTTGGTAAGGGCATGAGATTTATTTTGTTTTCAGGGGGTTCATGTACATTTTGTATTCCACTAAAGTCAAGACACGGAGTTCATGCCATGCCATTCTTTACATCTTGCAGTGGGCGATCTCATTGGTCCAGCTTCTTGGCATCCCAGCGGACATACTTATTGTTCATGTCTTAGAACCGGTGCAGTCATAGAGAACTGCAGTCATACCAAACAAAAGCTGTTTGGACATACAAACCTTCAGCTACCAGTAGCTTCAGTTCATTGTTTGCAGTGCTTGAAGAAAATAAGTGCCGGTACTCACAGGAGCAAAGCGTAGAAAACCTGGTATGGTACTGTGTACCGGTCGGTTCTGGACCACATCAGGCTTAGGTTGTTAGATTAATACGAGATTATGATGCAAGCTTTGTATAACAAGTTGTATAATAAATTGTATTATTGTTATATCATAACTGAATGCTCCTGTTTGCATTTTAATGGAAAATAACATTAGTAGCCATTTACTGAAATGATCTCAGTTTGCAATGTTTTACATTATTTTTATGGTTACTGTTGTTGTAAAGCCTAGAAATAGAATCAGATGATGACTGCACACTAATTAGCCTCATTAGCTTTTGAGTAACTGTACAGTGCATTTTCTTTCAATGTTGCTTTTGATTTTGAGCCCATTCATATCCCCTGGACCATATGATCAATAATATAATCTGACTTTTTGATTACCTAATTCACATTACCAGTATTTCACATTACCACACAGCAGCATATAAAAGTTAACACATTGCAAACATTTTAAGTTCAGCATTATATTGCAAACATGAAATTACTGGAGCTTTCTTAGTAGAGTCATGACTGTACTTTCTTTATACTGTTGATGGACTTGTCTTTCCTGTTTATTAGGATTTTCTTTGGTTTGATGATACTGATAAAACCAAATTGATGATTGAAACGTGAGTACTAATAAAATAATATGATTCATTGCTCAGAATAAAGCGTGCATTGTAGCCTGCACCTATTGCTCACACTACACGTACCTACTATTGCAGGCTTAGCGAATCCTTAAAGAGCAGATTTAAAAGTAGAAAGGTACACAAACTAAAACATTTGACACAGTTTTGTTGTAATTGTCAAATAAATTCGGAATTTAACGGCAGCATAATATCCAATGTTATTTTAATCAAATTAAGGGACATGGCGCTGGCAAACGCGTGCTCACCCAGAACGACTCTGAGTGGCCTCACTAGCATGAACTACTAAGGGAATATAAGAAACTAAAAGTATGTATAGATGGCCATTATTCATGGCAGATGTAAATAAACCCATTTGTCGCCATTTAGAATCAGGTCCTTGACTTACTACTTTTAAATCAGTATTTCATTCATTTTGACAGATTTTATAATGTTGTTTCATTCTAGATTTATGTATATTACATTTTCAGTTGATCTTAACTCTAGGTATGTATCATGCATTATTCCACAAACCTGATCATATTCATTTGCATTTACATAACTTAGTGTAGTTATGGTAAGTATTGCAAGTGTTGTCTGAGCCCACTGGCCATAATATAATGAGACTGTTGAGGAACCAACAGGGTACTTTGTTCCCTGGCCAAACACTGTCTCATGGATAGAGGCACGCCTAACAGATCTTTTTGTTTTGACATCATGATACAAAGACCATGACTGACCCCTTCAGACTCTGTCCACCCCATCTATCCTTTCCTAGCATTCCCAAATCATCCAGTGTTGTAGTTGCCATGTTGAGCAGATGGATTATGCTGAGTAAGAGTAGATTGAAGTAAACTATGTCAATAAAATAATATTGTAATCTTTTATTTTTTCTATCAAACATCAGGGTGTTAGTAAGGTTGCACCTGAATAATAAGGTACAGCCTAAAATGTACAAATCATGTATATTAATCAACCAACCACTGCCCTGTTTCAGCATCAATGTTTCGGGGGAAGAATTAGAAGAAAGATTCACTTACACATTTCAATGAAAATGAACATGTGTGGAATATAAAATTATAAAGAATAATCAAAACTAAACAAAACAAATTTTGCAGTAGTATGGCTCCATACTTTTTACATCAGTCCATGTTCTATATTCGGGTTTTACTCGGTGCAGTTATCTATCTAACTCAGTAATCCTGCTTTGTGATAAAGACCGCTGATGGTTTCAGCCTCTTCCCACGCTGGGCGAGTGACAGCCTGGCGCTATGAATTCTGTACGAGTAGCTACTCAGAAATTACGGCCACTTTTGTTCAAAGATAGTCCATGGAACAGAAGCCAGGAAGGTCCATCACTGAGTAAAAAACATGTGTTACTCCAGGTGTGCCACCAATTTGTTCCTCTGCTCTGGCTAGGCTAGTCGTTGAATAAAACGGGCAAAGGGTATCACTAAAGCTGAGTTATGTCAAAGGTAACAGGCCTTGACATCAAACTGTGCTTCTATTAAGCTAAATAGCAAAAGTAATGTTTAATGAACAAAAACAACCTTCAATAATTAAAGTTAAATTAAATGACATGCTCCATTTTTCTCTTGCTGATGTATCAATGCTTGTTACATTACATTACAGGCATTTAGGAGACGCTCTTATCCAGAGCGACTTGCATAACTTTTTGCTTAGTATTTACATTGCATCCATTTATATAGCTAGATATATACTGAAGCAATGTAGGTTAAGTACCTTGCTCAAGGGTACAATGGCAGTGTCCTACCCAGGAATCTAACCTATTGCCTTTCGGTTACAAGCCCAGTTCCTTATCCACTATGCTACACTGCCGCCCTGTTAGCCAGCTAGCTCATATTAGTCTGCTGCCGTTAGGTTCTTTTCACCTAAGTTCGTCACCTCACTTTTATTATAGTTTTGACTTTGCTGCAGTGGGTAATAAAACACATGCTGTATCATTTACTGACAATCACACGCCATTTTCAAATAACTAACGCAGCAGTTTGCACAAATTTGTTTGCTTTTGAGCATTATTTACCCACCGACATGTTTGCTGGCTTGCATGACCGACAATAGGAACACAACAGCAGTGCATTTCCACAGTTAAACATCCAAACACTTTTGATATTCCTCTTTCTTAGGAGAATGCTTTTGATTGGATAATGTGTGTAACTGAATTCTCAGTCAATGGAAACATGATTTCGACATGCCCCTTTTGCTTTCAACACACCCCATACTCTGGTCTGCAGATACTGATACTTGTCTACAGGGGGAAAATGAATTGCGTATTTGCAACATTAGTGGCTGCTGTCCATTGTGGCCCTAATGACTTGGTGCCTGCTTGTTGTTGCCTAAACCTTTTTGTGTGCTCTCACGCAGGTCTGCTAAATGCCTAAATGGGAATGTCGCCTACCTCTGAAAGTATTTGCATTTTTATTGAAGTACCAGAGAGAAAACCCTGTTTATCTTTTTTAAACTGATGAGGAGAAAGTGTTTGTGGAATAAAACAGAAAGAGTGTTTTTCCATATGGATGAGAGTGTGTTGAAGTCTGGAGCTTTGTGAGTTAGGAGAGGGTGCACCACTGGGGCTAGAGCTCCCCATTACAGAGTATCTACTGAACAGAGAAAAATCACACACACACACACACACACACACAACCACATGCTCACGCACATACACAAACACACATACACACGCATGCACATGTACACAACCACTCACACAAAAACACTCATAAACGCACTGTCTCTTTCTCACACACACACACACACACACCACTGACTATTACACACTTCATTTTCCCGAAGCAGATAGCAATCAGATAAATTTCCCAAAAACGCATGGTCCTCTCTGAGTATCCTTTCCTAAAGATTTTAAGATGTCCCCAGGTCTCGGGGGATCATATTTGCTTGTATAAACAAGAAATCTGTGGAGCTTGTGAGTAAGAGGTATGAAAGGAGATTATTTTTGTGCAGGTTTATATCGTTTGTGCAGATAAACGGTTTTGTGCAGATAAACTGTGTCTGCTGTTCTGTGCATTCTTTATTGGGTGATTTGTACCGGTCCGTGATCCACGGGATGACAGACGACCATCTGTCCGCTAACCCTAACGTCTCTTTATTGTGCTGAACAGAAATCGCCCCACAATTGCTGCAGGTTAGCGCCGAGCGGAGCATGCATCCGTGTGCTGCAACAGGGAGACCACAGCAGTTTGGGTTTATTTAACTCAGCTTTTCCTTTACATGTTTCCTCTTTTATCGGAGAGGGCAAATTCGTTCTGCTGTTAGCTCACAACACTTAACTCTGAAAAACTCTTGTGCAGTTTGACCACGGTTTACGTTTTTCTTTTTTTAATTTTCCTTTTTCTTTTTTTTTTGTAAAGCGTACTTAAACCCCAGATATTTTTAACAGATCCCCAGTGCTGGGGGCAGTCAGAGCTCCTGGAAGAGGCCTATGTTTCCTCTCGACAGATTTAAAGCGGACGAGCTCAGGGGAGCTGCACGACTGCTTTGGGCCTGCTGGGCGGCTGCTTTGGGGCTGTGCCATTGCAGGCTAGGAACGGCTGCGGGTTATAAATACCCTCAGAGCTGTCCCTTCTGCCCTCTGCAATCAGTGGTGTGCCCTGGAGAGACCGGGGAGCCCCGCCCCCTCACATTTAACCCCCAGGTGGCAGTTTGTGGTCAGGGGCAGTAAACAGGAAGTTGGTTCCTGAAGGATAGGCTGCATCCTTTCATCCTTTGCTGTGGGGCAATCAGTGTGTGCGCATGAGCGTGTGCGCGTGTGTGCGTGTGCGCGCACGTGTGTGTGTGTGTCTGTGTTTCTGTGTGTGTGTGTGTTCCCTGTGGGGACTTCCTGAGTGCCAGGCTGTGCTCAGCATGGTCTCAGGAGTTAAATAAAGAGGTGGTGGTGGGGAGGAGGGGGGGGATTTCCTCCTCAGGGCAGATTTAGCTCAGCACTGTAGACAGACCTCCCCCAGGAAGAGTCCCTGTGGAGGGGAATGTGTGAGCAGCCTGTCAATCAGGACAGCGCCATGGTGACGCCTCTCTTGCAGTAGACCCAGTTTCAGTACACATGGAAGCCGGTCTAAATTATGCCAGTTCACAGACTGACCAGTCAGCTCAACAGGGTCTGAACCTGGATGAAGACGGAGAAATTCTGCCTTTCCATATGCAGTATATAGAATACAGATCGTTATTATACAGCACATAGAAACTTTCCATTCTTGTTACTGTTGCAAAAAGAATGAGCATTAAATAGAATGGAGTCACACTTTCTCCTGATTAAAAATGCAAATATGCCATCCCCTGTTAGATCCATCTGAAATCAACGAGTTTGGAAAAAGTTTGTGGGAGTGGTGTAATGAATCGAGCGCAACTGTGTACATTCTTGTGGATGTTTTATCAATTCAAAGAGCGATGAGACATTTTGGTTACGCGGCGTGGCTAAAAGCATCCTCCTCTTCAGCTGATGCCGTTTCCTCTGCGCTCCCTCCCTTGTTGATGCTGTGTGTTTTACGATATGGCTGCAGTCATGCCTCACTTGCTTTGTGCTCTCAGTCTAGTCCGGATACACATGTACTCTTCTAGCTCTTTATTTGTACAGTAGTTTTCAACTTCTTGGTAATGAACAAATATGTTACATTCTCACACTCACAATGATAAATGCTGCTTTTAATAAGGTAGCATTTTTATGACTGTTGTGAATCACAAAGTGATGTGCTCAATTTTATTATGTTGCGTCTATCAGAAAGTGAGTGTAAATAATGTTGTCGTGCTGTCCCACTCATATTTTGTGACTATTTCAACTTGTTTGTCAAGTGAATGGAATAAGCTGAAACAGTACTATTTTACCTTGCTGCTAGTCTTTCAAAGTTATTAACATTTCTGAAGCACCCTCATTCCCGAAGGGTTCTTAACTGCCTGTGCCTTTGCACACAAACATAATAACTAGACTAGCTAGACAAGGCTTATTTTGTGTGAAGGTATAAAATGTGTATTAATATAGAAATATGAATTACATGGATACATGCAAGAACAAGGACTTAAGTCATGAGAGGCATATTTGTTCTTTTACTCATGTAACGACCATTTTCTTTGCTGCTGCCTTCTGAAGTATGCCTTAAGTGGAACTGGATGCAAACTATTCTTTGAGGGGCCATTTTTATAGAGGATATATATTTTGAGAGGCCATTTTTATAGAGGACCCCTGAGACTCCTTTCGGGACCCCAGTTCGAGACCCCTTCTCCTGAAGGCCGATGGTATTGGCATTGTTTAAAAAAAAAAAAAAAAAAAAGCAACCCGTGCAGCTCTGTGGTGCTGTCATGTGACTACATCTGATGTAACAGTGATCCTGCATGGTTTCCACGGAGGTCTGGTGGGTTTATCTCTGCCGGGCCATAAACAAACTGTTTCCTTTTCCTAGAAAGGCTTGCGGCCTCCGGCGGGCTTGCTGGCAGCAAGCTGGTGATGCGCTGGTCTGACAAATCGCCCTCTCATCGGGCCGGGTCACATGGGCTCACAGCAGAACCCTGCTCCTCTTCGCTCTCTCAGGCTCAAGAGCAGGATTCAGCTCCTGCATAACTGAGTGTGAAAGGGCCAGTCTTCCACTCTGCTAAGTGTCTTTTAGCTATTTTTCTGTCTTCTTTTCTTCCTTTTTCCCCCTTGTACTCCCAGCATCTGTCAAAGGCAGACGCTGCAAATGCTGCAAACGCCATGCTGACAAGAACGGTACTAGTAGCTGGAGTTTACGTTTGTGCGATTCTGGAAACTGGCTCTAGACTGGCCATGATTCACCCAGTGAGCTCTCTATCTCTCTCATTTTCCCTCTCTGTCATTCTCTGTCTTTCCTTCTGCCAACCCAGCTCTCTCTCTTTCTCTCTGTCACTCTCTCTCACACTGACACTCACACACACACACACACACAGTGTCCCCCGCCCATCCATGTGTTGTCAGTACTTTCCCTGGGGTCATTGCTATGGCAACAGCCCATCTGACCCGGAATGGAGTTCTGCCCTACAAAACTGAGTGTGCTGGTCTAGCCACGGAAGTCCAGAGGGTTTTTGTCTGACCCCACCCCCCCAACCTCTGTGGATATGCTTTTCCACTGACCTGAGATTCCTCCCCCAGGCCTGAGCTGGTGCCAAATACACCAACATACAAAAAATAGCAAAAAAGAAAAGAAAAGCAAGATTCACAGGCCTAGAACCTAAAACTATTTTTTTAAAAGAATAAAAAATGCACGCAGTCACTATAAAGGTTAGGGAATACACGAGAAAGAGTGACTGGTAGGGAGAGAGAGACAGGTACAAATCATTCTGACTGACAGGACACAATTAGGAGACAGCTGCTTCTGTACACCTAGAGAGAAGCGTTTTCACTGCTTCCATCCTCCTGCCATAAATCAGCCCAGTGTCACTGGCAAAGTAGGTGTGGGGCGGGGCCTGGCATTGAGCATTGCTGCAGTGTTCTAAATAAGGGGGGGGGGTGTCCAACCCCCTCAACAGCTTTCACACCACCTGTAATCTCACGTTCAGGTAAGAGTTTGAATGCTGGTGATGCATTGTGGTGTACGCAGTAAATTAATCTTGTTCACAGCTATGGTTCCTGTGCCTCATTAATTCAGCGAAGGATGGTGTCATAGGGGGGTAGACCCGGGAGGGGGCATGCCCGGGGCAGGTGGAGATGGCGACTCTGGTTTTCGGTGTGTTTCATCATTGATTGTAGTCACTATTTGGCTAGAGGTCCACATGCCTTTTTTCCAGGGTGTGAACTGGCTGCTAGTATGTTGAACCGTGGAGCTTCATCACAGTTATGTGACATGACATCACAGGGTCTCTCTGTGGTCTGCCAGTAGTCCCTCCCACATTTACCTTGCTGCTCTGTATAATTTTTAATGAATGGCCACAAAGCATAGATTTTCTTACTTTTTGGAAAGCTGGAAAAATCAGTTTTTTTCCCTCACTTCCTTAAATGCCTGTGTTCTGGTATTCAGGCTGCAGGTCAGTCAAATGCTAATTCGAGCAGCTATGGCAATGGAAACCAGAAAGAGCACTCATTACACACACACATGCTCGCACACACACACACACGCACATGTGCATGCACACACACACACACACACACACATACATAAACACACACACAAACACAGACACGTACATATATGCACACGCGCATACACACACACACACACATATACAAACAAACCCCTACACTCATACACACACACACCCACCATTGTCAGTCTGACCTACTGTAAAGATTGACAGTTAAGCCATTGTGGTTTTTTTGGGGCGGTATCCCACCATATACGGGCCCTATCCTGCTGTAGCGCCTTTTATTTGATGGTCATTGAGAGGGCTGTGGGCGTCTCAGGGTAATGGGAAGGGGGAGCACTTGTAACTACACACAGCTGTGCGCTCATATCATCTCCACCCACTCCTGCCCCTATCCTATCCCCCCTCCTGCCCCCGGCCAGATCAGCTCTGTTTGTTGTCGCAGGACTTCCGCTCGCTAAATCAAACGTGGGGCCCGTTATTCCCCCTGGAAAGATGGCTATTACCATTAGAGACCAGGGGATTGTGTGTGTGCGTGTGTTTTTTTGTATTTGTTGGGGGGCTTTCCATGAGGGATTTCACTGCAATCATTTCCTGTGTTCACAAACTAGGGAGAGAACAGTGAGTGGGAGAAAGAGTGAATAAACACAAACACACACATATACACAAACAAACACACACACACACACACACAGTTATGTACATACCCTGCTATGAATAAATGAGATGGAGAGAGAGAGAAGCGGATAAGCAGAAAGATGAGGGAGAGAAAATGAGAGAGGGACAGGGAAGCAGCGGCTGAATTCCTGGCATTTCTTTTGTTTCCATGGCATTTGGGCCCCAGCTCTCCACACCGGCTCCGTGGGGGCCCATCCTGTTGAAGGCCCCATGTGCTAATCAAACCTGATGGATGAAGGAAAGTGGACATGCAGGGTTTACACTCACACACTCGGCAGGAAGGGGAAGTCTGTAAAACTGTGTGTGTGTGTTTATTTGTGTATGTGTGTGTATATGTGTATTGTTTGTGTGTACGTTATATCCTTTTTGCCTCTTGATTGGAAGTGAGCTTTTCTGTGTTGCAAAATTGTAGCATCACTAATTTTCTCTTGCTTTTCCACGCAAGTTCTAACAGCCAATAATATAGCCTGTTCTAATAACCAATATCTTTTTTCAGCTGTACTGAATGACTTTCTGTCAGCATCTGTGTGTGGGACACACATGCTGCACAGAGCCTGGCAGGCTCAACTCTCACCTGAGCTCCCTTACCTTGCCTGTGTCACATCAGAGCTCTCTTACCTGGGTTCTGTCTCACCTGAGCGCTCTTACCTGAGCTCTTTTTCCTGGGTTCTGTCTTAGCTATAAATAGCTGTACAAAATGAATATTGTACCTTATCGAACTTGTGTTTTGTAGTTGTTCCAATGACCGTGATGTGCACTTTTGTACGTTGCTTTGGATAAAAGCGTCTGCTAAATAAATGTATGTAACTGAGCTCTCTTACCTGGGCCTCCCTTTTACTGCCCCCCTGTTAGGGGTGCTGACTCAGGGAGGGGCAGAACATGCTGTGGTGCTGAAAACCTTTTATTCCAGATAATTTTTACACATTCGGGAATGTTAAGGCTGCTCGTCCACACTCACACACACGTGTACACACACATGCACACACGCGTATCCATACATACACCCATGCGCGTGCACACGCATGCACACTCACGCAGACAGACACGGGCACGCACACATGCACACACAGAAAACAGAGAATAATGCTGAAAGCAAATTTAAATGCTATGAAATCTCGCAAAGCAGGGAACGCAAAGCGGGGAACTGGAGAGGCGGGTGTGGTCAGGAACAGAATAGATCGTAAGAATGAAGAGGACTGTTAAAGAAGGACCGTTGGGTCCTGGGCGGAAGGCTCCTCAACCATAATTTCATAAATAAATACGTCATCAGAAATGTTTTCACTGGGGGGGCGGGGACTTGGGTAGGCTGCTGTTGGAGATAGGTAGCCAATCGACAGTCTCTAATGTTTAAGAGCCTCTGGTACTTCGTTCCGCGAGCTGATGCATCATTTCTTTCGGGAGCAACTTTGTTTTCCTTAATGAGCTTTTTATTTAGCGTGAGATGCATTCAAGTGGCGTGAGAGTGCAAGAATGAGCCCGCAAGCCTGTGTTTGATGCCAACAGCGTGAGTTCGCAACCTTGTTGCTCTCCACCTGGGGAGGGAACCTGCATTTCAGATTTCATAATTTTTGTCCTAATACTCTAGCTTATTCTTCTGCCTAGTTTGGCTTTGCAGATGTTAGACCAGGATAGTGTTCTTTGTTCTCGGCTAGAAATAGCTTTACAAAATAAGTAATTGTACCTTACTGAACCCGTGTTCAGCAGTTGTCTACGATCATGAAAATGCACTTTTGTACGTCGCTTTGGATAAAAGCGTCTGCTAAATGAATGTAATGTAATGTAATGTAAAGCGCAACGCCGACCTCCCCTCCTTCGAGGACCAGCCTAGCTGTTATTCAGACTCCCAGCATGGCTCACTGGTCTGCTGCCCTGAGAGAGGTTATATGATCACACTTCAGGCTCAGATACCATGTGCTTATCTTGGGTCAGCACGGGCATCCCTCATTTCCTCTCCAAGTTGAATTTTTTAATCTGATCGGATGATGTGAGAGAGATTCCCAAAATATCCGGCTTTTCCTGCTGTCCCTCTGCCGCCAGATTGCTGCCCGCTAGAAAGGAAAATGTTTTTCTTTTTTTGTGGTTATTGAAAACAGTTTGCCTCTGCTTGGAGAGTGTTGGAGAGCAGGAGTTTTGTATTGGATGGGTGGATGATGGATGATAGATGTAGGGCTAGATGATAGATGATAGATGTAGATGATAGATGTATCCTGGTCCGGGATGGTCCTGGTTTTATGGGGTGAAGTCTTTTTGTGTCCTGACTCTTTGCCCAGCGCAGAAGTTGCGCTGTACCAAACCGACAGAAATCTCTGTACTAATGTTTCAAATCACACGTGAGTCAGTTGCTCTCCATGATATGGATATACAGCTCAACGATGCGAAGTGTCCTTACTTAATGCTGTCCTCGAAACCTGAAAGACATAATCACCAGAAAGAACATTCCCAGTTGAGTCTGAAGATGCGCATTCACAAAGGCCACGTGTGGAGTGTATTTGGAAAGCACATTTGCCAACGGAAAACGTATGTGGCAGGGTTCAGTTTTGCACAGCAATATACTTGTAATCATAATTTTTAAAAAATGTATTATAGTTATTTATAATGCCTCCTTCATTCAAAATTGCGCAACATGTAAGAATGTTTTTTTAAGTGCTATCCATTTTGTTTATTTGGGATACTGAAGCTGGGTGTAGTTTTAGACCAGTCCCCAGCCCTGCCCCTCCCCCATCCCCACCCCTCCCCCACCGCACTAAGACGTCAGGTGGAGCGAGCCGCTCAGAAATGCGTCTGTCATCGAAGGCCTTGCTCGCCAAGCCAAGTATTTAAGTTGGAAGTTCCTGCCTCCTGGACTGCTTGAAAACAGGAAGTATCTCTTCTAGTGATGGATGACCTGCTTCTCAGAGAGGAAGAAAAGGCTTTCTCAGCCTCAGGCTACTTGAATGACTAATGCAGTTCGGAGAGGGAGGGAGGGAGGAAGAGAGAGAGAGAGAGAAAGAGAGTGAGAGAGTGAGAGAAAGAGGTGTGCACTTGTCTGTGACTGTGTGCGTGTACGCATGTGTGTGGTGCTTGTGTGTGCTTACGTGCATACACTAATCTTTATCTCTAAGCTTATGTGTGTGTGATTTGGTCATTAGATTTAAACATTTAAGAATTATTATTATTATTACTATTATTATTATTATTATTATACTGATTCAGCGCCTTCCTTGCAGGCGCTCTTTGCAGATATTTTAAAACAAAGTAATCAGATTTTTGCTCATTTTTAATGTAAATCTGTGAGGTTGAGCTCCTGTGCTCCTTCATCTGTAAGCCTGCCCTCCAGAGGATGCTTGAGCCCTGTATGCTCTTTAACTCAGGCCTGGCCTGCATCAGCAGTAGTGTATCACTGCAGTAATACGCACTGATGTGATTGTTGCGAACCAAAGAAATTTCACTCTGATCATTTGTTGTTCATCATTGAAGTTTATCATTAGTGTTGGCTCCGGCTTGACCTGAAACATTAGAAGAAGGTTTGTGGGAAATGCGCAGGGTGGCATTTGGACTGACGCAGTGAGAGCAGTTTGCTGGCGGTGACTCCAGAACAGGGCAGCTGGTGACGTGTGGAGCAGTGACACTGCGCTCTTTGTTTTCCAGTGTTGACTGAGCTGGGTAGGGCCACGCCCAGGACTGCATCCTTACAGGGAAGCTTTGGGCGGAGCTGAATGGCCTGCTGTTTATCCTGGGGATGGGAGAGGAAACAACACTGGCACAGACAGACAGACAAACGCACACGCACACACACACACACACACACACACACACGTATGCGCACACACTCACCCAACACTTGCATACACTGGCACACAAATGCATGCTTACGTGTTCTCTCTCATGCACACACATGCGTACACACACAGTCACAGTCACACGCGCACACACCCGCTTGCCCCGCCTGGTCTCTGTTGGGGACAGGTCAAGGGAAAGGGCAGGTTCTCAGAGTTTGTGCCCCTCGCTGGGCCCTGTTTTTGCAGAACCGTTTTCCTCAATCAACGGAGTCATTTTCCCTGAGGTGGTCACCGCTGCTGGGATCCTCAGGATGTTACTTGGCCAACTGGGGCGCGATAGTGACATCATCACAGTAGCAAATACAGTGGCTGGGGGGGGGTGGGGGGGTGGGCATGGAGGGGTATGAAAAACATGTACTCCCTCACTTTCCCACGGCAGAATTTTCATCAGGGATATATCAGGGCCACATCAGGTCAGCGGGTCGCTGTTTTGGCAGTTTTTTTTTTTAAGCTGGCCTTGGAGCCTTCCGGAAGGTGTGAAAACTGACAGTCCAGTAAACAAATTCCAGAGGGCAGCCGCCATGTCGAAACCCACTCACCCCCACTCCCCTCGGTTCCATGGTTACGGAGCATATACGCCTGTGTCAGTTGTCCAGTTCTACATCACTATTCCTCTGTTGCCATGGAACACCCCCCCCCCCCACCGCCCACCCCCGCTGCTGTCTCAGCTATCTGGCGGTGATCTCTGCTCTTCCGGTGAATCTGTTGAGTCGCTGAGCCCAACCCCCATAAGCTTTGTCAGTCTGGAGTGGTGTAGATATGGAATTTTTTAGGCTTCATTTTCAGTTCAGTGAACATCCTACTGACTGTCAGTACTCCTCTGAGTAGATATAGTACTGACCAGTGTCGGTACTCCTCTGAGGAGATATGGTACTTACTGGTGTCTGTACCACTTGGAGTAGATATGGTACTGACCGGTGTAAGTACTTCTCTGAGTAGATATGCAGGATTCTGCATTTTTTTTTTCTGCAGAATGAGATGGCCAAAACGCTGGCCAAAACATATACTGCATTCTATAAACACAAATGTTCCGAGGTCTTTTTGAAGATTACAACGGGCGATGACCCACACTTGAACCACAACAAAATAATTACTCCTGTTTCTTTGAGCCAATTGTGTTGTTTATGGATCGCGATATTTCCACAGCAGTTTTAGCATTGCAGAGAAAAGTAGAAAACAAGGAGTCACACTTTTGACAATTTTTTTTATTTTTAAATAATGCATTTGAATCGTTTTAGGTGCTTGTCATCCTTGTACTGTAGCCCATTAGAACTCTGGAACATCAAAAGAGTTACTGCACGCAATAAAAAAAGATGGCTAGTAGTACTATGTTAAGGTTGTCCTCCATAAAGAAGCGCATTCCGAATTAGTTATACGTTACCTCCTCTGCATCATGCCTGCTGAGGCAATGTTACTATAATGTGATCACTGAAGGTGTTGTCTTGTTTGTTAACAGGTTGTTAATGTTTGTCACTAGAGATGTCCGAAGTAAAAAAATCTTGTTTGTATAGAAACATTGTTGGCCTTTTAAAGTTGTATAGCTGATGATTTTCTGCCAGTGTGAAGGTATGTAATGCTATAATGCAAAGCATGCTTGATGGGTATGGGTTTTTAAGTGTGCTGGCTTTGTTTTCACCTCAACTTTGTTGCGTACATCTCAGCAGTCCGAATTTAATTCTGTTATTTCCTATTAATTAGGGCTAATAAGTTGTTCCTGTCAAGAGCGGACGCACACTTTATAGGGAGGGTGTTGCATTGTTGGTTTGGGTTTATGTGAAACCTGTGCACTCATTTTTGTGTACTTAGTCTTGCTATAATATTGATATATAAAAGAAAAACATATTTACATAATTGTGTTTTTGTACTACCAAAAGGCAGAATAGGACGATGACCGTATTGCCGTTAGGAATTCAGTAGTGTCATAGGATTAGCTCCACGGAGCGCTGGAGCGAAGAATAGCGCGTGTGTGAAATGCGCTCCTAAAAATCGTACCCAGTCGGCCTACTCGCTTTTTCACAGAGCTCCCCAAAAATTAATTTCTGCCTACGCCACTGTAGCACCACTGTAACTTGCTTCATTTGAGTAAATGAATGCGTAAATCGCTCCTAGGGTTTTTAGAAATTATTATTAGCCTGTGTGGGGAAAAAATATTTTTGATCCAAATATTAGATTATTTTATGCCACTTCTGTTACAAGTTTCATCTGCATGTATTGCACCATTATTGAGAGTTTGCATATTATGGCAAAATTGTTATTTTTATCATAAGGGAATTTGTGTGAAACATGGATTTTGAAATGTGCTGCGGTCCAAAGACGCAGCATTCCATTGGCTGGGGCAATCGCTGGATATGGTCCTGGCCTTGTCTGTAACCCTCAGAGTAGATATGGTACTGACCTTGTCTGTACCCCTCAGAGTAGATATGGTACTGACCGGTGTCAGTACTCCTCAGAGTAGATATGGTACAGACTGGTGTCTGTACCCCTCAGAGTAGATATGGTACTGACCTGGTGTCAGTACTCCTCAGAGTAAGTATTGTACTGACCGCTGTCTGTACTTAGTGGAGTTGATATGGTATTTACCGGTGTCTGTACCCCTCAGAGTATGGTGATTGCCGGTGTTTTTACTCCTTAGACTAGACATGGTACTGAGCATGTCTGTACCCCTCACTGTAGTAGCAGTACTGCTCGGTGTCTGTAGCCCTCATTATGGTAGCAGTACTGACGTGTCTGTCCTCGTAGTCAGCTGTTCTGTAGCCTTATTAGCAGTACTGACGTGTCTGTGCCCCTGTCCCACAGGCCCTTATGCGGCCCGGTCGGCTGGACCGTATCGTGTATGTGCCTCTGCCAGACGACGCCACCAGGCGGGAGATCCTGGCCCTCCAGTTCCGCAACATGCCCGTGGCCCCCGACGTGAGCCTGGACGAACTGGTGAGCAGGACAGAGAAGTACTCCGGAGCAGAGGTGAGCGTTGCCGTGCGGGCATGACGGGGCGGGGCGGGGCGGGGCGGGGCAGGGTGGGGCCGGGGTTGCGGGGGTTGGCTCTGACTGCGATGCACACAGTCCATCATGTTTGAGACTTCTAGGAGGAATAAAACACCCCTTAAAACTGTATTTATAATATGCCGAAGCTGGGGAAAAGTCTTTGGTTGGCTGGCCACCAAAATCATGCTCATGGTGACCAACCAGCCAACCAGCCAATTAGGAACTGACCCTGGCTTTGTCCTCTCCAATGGGGTGTTCGGGAAACACCAGTTAAAACCACATTTAAGGCGAGCAAAAATCACAGGTAATTTTCCATTCATTTTTGAAAAGAAAATATGGTTTTCTGCCTTTCATGAGTGTTTTGTCTATAATAGCTGACCAAAGCCTGACCCTGGGTTTATCTTGTTATTTACATAGGCTGGTTGCTGCTCTTCCTGCTGATCTGCTGCACATTGTCCAGTAAAAACATTTAGAATTTTACTGTTTTTAATATTTCTGGCAGCTTGTTTTGATTTTTTTTCTGTGGAAGGCAGTGTTTCATGGAGAAATAAACATGTGTGCTACCCACTTATACTTCTTTATTGATACTGGGGATTATGTGTGGATGGTTTACTTTTGACGGTTATGAAACAGAGTCGGGCAGAGCCTGTGCTTGTCTTGGCAGCTGATACAGCGTCTGTGCTGCGTCAGTACCTCTCAGCTTACAGTGCCGTAGTCCTTCCCTATGTAACACAGAGTCTGGAATGTGCCAATCTCGCCGTGCTGTTTTGGCATTGGATATGCCCTGACAACCTGGAATGTTGGCAGATTCCAACCGTGCCAAAAGGTTCACTTTGCTCCAGAACTCAATACCTGCAGGAGTTACTAGGTTACTCTTGGTGATTGTCATGGGGACATTGGGATGTACAGCCATTGAGAAGAGTGAAGTACACAGGATACCATCCTTCCATGAGTTCACAGCCATTTTAAGATCCTCTTAAAAATCTGCACATTTAGAGCCACAGTCTCTCACACAGTAGAGATCAGCACATTAAGAGGAACAGTCTCTCACAGTATAGAGGTCAGTACATTACGAGGAACAGTCTCTCACAGTGCAGAGATCAGCACATTAAGAGGAACAGTCTCTCACAGTGTACGGATCAGCACGTTAAGAGGAACAGTCTCTCACAGTACAGATTAGCACATTAAGAGGAACAGTCTCTCACAGTGTAGAGATCAGCACATTAAGAGGAACAGTCTCTCACAGTGTAGAGATCACCACATTAAGACAAACACTGTAGAGATCAGCATATTAAGAGGACCCATCTCTCACTGTGTAGAGATCAGCACATTAAGAGGAACAGTCTCTCACACAGTAGAGATCAGCACATTAAGACAAACACTGTAGAGATCTGCACATTTAGAGCCACAGTCTCTCACACAGTAGAGATCAGCACATTAAGAGGAACAGTCTCTCACAGTATAGAGGTCAGTACATTACGAGGAACAGTCTCTCACAGTGCAGAGATCAGCACATTAAGAGGAACAGTCTCTCACAGTGTACGGATCAGCACGTTAAGAGGAACAGTCTCTCACAGTACAGATTAGCACATTAAGAGGAACAGTCTCTCACAGTGTAGAGATCAGCACATTAAGAGGAACAGTCTCTCACAGTGTAGGGATCAGCACATTAAGATGAATAGTATCTCACTGTGTAGAGATTGTACTTTCAGAGATATGGTCTCAGTGTGCGCAGTGAAAATCTGTAGGCCCCTTCCTGTGTAAAAACATAAATCCGCCCTGTCCCTCCCCTAAAAGCAGCTTAGAGCAAGTTTACACCTGGCGCAGGTATGTAGGGGTAAGCAATCTACTGCCACTGTGTTTCGCAGAGGGGCCAGTTTTGGGTTTCACATCATCGCCCCCGAGCGGAGCGTCTAATTCTGTTATAACTGGACACAGCTGATTCTCTTACATGTTGACCCCTTCCAACCAGTTAAAATAATCTTCTGTCATTCTGAAATCTGACAGGGGTGGGGGGTGCAGGGTTAAATTGGCTTGACTGATAGGTTTATAATGCTG
Organism: Anguilla rostrata; assembly: GCF_018555375.3. Taxonomy (NCBI): domain Eukaryota; kingdom Metazoa; phylum Chordata; class Actinopteri; order Anguilliformes; family Anguillidae; genus Anguilla; species Anguilla rostrata. The sequence goes on along the minus strand of NC_057939.1, from coordinate 27,761,641 downwards.
ACTGGAATCCACTGACTGTCAAAAGAATTCCTTTTTTTAGCACTGGCTGACTTATTTCCACTCAAGCCCGAGGGTTCACACAGTTATTATTCCTCTTTGAATTTGTCTCCGGAAGTTGCTTTAGTTTTAACCATCATTCATGAGGTGTTCTATATTCTTTGGCACTTTTTTCTGAATTATTTACAATGATACAGATATGAAGGGCTGACAGACAGGCATTTGAGTGGAATGATTGTCAAGGAGACAAAGCATGCATTGTCCTCCCTCAGTGCAGGTTCTTGAATCTGTTTGCTCATGTGACAGTCATATTATGTCACCTTGCTGTATATTATGGCCTGGAAATGGAAGTTGAAAACAATGTGGAAAAACCTGCAATGATGTCCTGAGTATTTAACCTTTTGAGTTGTAAATATTTTTGGAATGTTTTTTTATTTTATTCTAAGTCAGTGTTCCAGAACTCTTTTGCTTTCAATTACCAGCAGTGATACATCAGCATTAGAATGTGCGATTAAGAACATTCTTAGCAAATATTTGGTGATCTTGGTGTAAGGTCACAAATATGTCACAGTCTATAAATCTTAATGGGTTTATAAACTGTAGAAAAGTATAAACTATATACAGTATAGGCCTCTGTACGCATTTCAGGTTTCCATTTACATTTCAGGTATTTAGCTTACGCTTTTAGCCACTGCAACGTGCCCTTTTTTTTTTTTTTTTTTTTTTTTACACACCAATCAAGTTATACAGCTGGTTAGGTACCTTGCTTGAGGATACAATGGTAATCTCATACCTGGGAATTGAACCTGTAACCTTTTGGTTACAAGCCCAGTTCCCTAACTTTTATACTGCTTAACCGTACAACGTCAGTGTCCTACCTGGTGGGAATGAAACTTGCAACCTCTGGATTGCAAGGTTAAAAGTTTTATTAGCATTGCTCACATGTTCATTTGCAATACTTAGTCAGACTGTGATACCTAGCAATTTTTTTCTAATCCATACCCTTATCAGTTTCCTGGATGGCTGGCATCCCTGGTCCATGCTGTGGCAGTCAGGTGGAGCAGTGCCCGTCCGTAGGAGAAGTGGTTAAACGGCGGTATTAGCCGTGATGGTGGCCTGCGGCACGTTGAGAGTGGGCTGTCGCCACACGCCAGCGTCAGCCGTATATCATCCCGCTGTGCTTATAGGAAGCAAACGCCATGAGTGGCTGCCGTAAATCTCTGTGCTCTTATTGAAATGGGAGGCCTGTCCACAGGCCTCAGGAGCTGCCGTCATATTTCAGTCAACAACAGGGCTGGCTTTCACACTTACAGCATGCCCCTCAATACGTCCATACCAGACCTGGGTCAAATACGTGTTTGTTTTGGATTAAAATACTTCTCTGTGCTCTATTGGTCTTGCTTGGTGTAATTGAGCATGCCAATATGATCAGAAAGCAGGGTTAGCACTTTTTGAGAGTATTTCATTGGTTCCAATACACCAGACAAGATCAGTAAAGCGTAGAAAAGCATTTGAATCCAAAACAAATACGCATTTGTCCCTGGTCTGATCCATACATGATAGGAGTCACAATCACACTCAATAATAAGACTCAATCATACTAATTATAATATTATTATTATTATTGTTATTAATAATAATAATAATAATAATAATAATAATAATAGGCTAATTTTATATAGTGCATTTCATGGATCCCAAAGCATGTCAGTGTTAAAGCAAGGTAATTTACTGTGTTACCAACCATCTGCTGATATATTATGGATTGCATTTTGAACATTTTGGCCAACATGCAGAGGCTTCCCAGTTAAATTTTTTTTTTTGTTTTTTTTAATTTTTAAAAATATTTTTTTTTTCTTGGCATCTGTTAGGCTACTTGTCATTTAAAAAAAATGTTTTTAGTTCTGGACTTCACTATGACAGTGTGATAACAGGCACTTCCAGGGTCAGCCGTGGTAGGTCCTTACGGGGTCCTACCTGGGGCAGAAGGGAGACTTTAATTGCATTCCTGAGAACATGACCCCCTCGGTGGGTGTGCCTGCTGTCAGCTCAGGGCCAAAAGCCTGTTAAAATCCGCTCCCCTCGGTAGCAGACAAGCCCCCGCCTGCCCCAAACCCACCTGCCCACCCACCTGTCCAAAACACATAACATGGGATACTGCAATTGTGCAGCGTTGTCACGGGGGCGGCTGGCCGCCGGGGTGGATGGGAGGGCGCTGCTCTTCGCTCGCTGCTCTGCAGTCAGGTTCTGACAGGCCTCTCCGCCAGGATTTACAGGCTGTGCGCGGAGAGAGGAGATGAGAGTGGCCCTTTGCTCTCTGGCTTCCAGCAGAGAAGCTAATTGCTGGGATCCGGCAGCTTTCCACTGTGATGACACTCGTGCGAAATGATATACTTGCCTTTGCATCTGCACATTTTATCACTTCCTGCTGAGATTTTTATGCACTAGAATCCAGACGTTGGGCCGGTTTTGGATATTTACTGCAGTGTAAAGCTGATCAGACGCATCCCCTTACACAGGTTAAAGAAAGAACATATTAAGTGCACTTTTGATGTATTAAGTGCATGGAAACCAGCGTGGTCAATATCTGTGTGACAGCTGCTATCGTATATAACCACTTCCTGCCCTGCAGCTGACACAGAAACAGCGGAGTGAAACACCGCCATGTCCTCAGGGAGGCCTGGAGTGGCTCCTCTCCTATTTCTGTGTGTTATTGCAGTACTCCCCTGCACACACAGTACCTCTCTGCACACACAGTACCACTCTACACACAGTACCGCTCTGCACACACAGTACCGCTCTACACACACAGTACCGCTCTACACACACAGTACCGCTCTGCACACACAGTACCGCTCTGCACACACAGTACCGCTCTACACACACAGTACCACTCTACACACACAGTACCACTCTACAAACACAGTACCACTCTGCACACACAGTACCACTCTACCAATCTACAGTACCACTCTGCACACACAGTACCACTCTACACACACAGTACCACTTTGTATGCACTGTACCACTCTACCAATCTACAGTACCACTCTGTATGCACAGTACCACTCTGCACACACAGTACCACTCTACACACTCAGAACCACTCTGCACACACAGTACCACTCTACACACAGTACCACTCTGCACGCACAGTACCACTCTACACACAGTACCACTCTACACACACAGTACCACTCTGCACACATAGTACCACTCAACACACACAGTACCGCTCTGCACACACAGTACACAGTACCACTCTGCACGCACAGTACCGCTCTACACACAGTACCACTCTACACACAATACCACTCTGCACACACAGTACCACTCTACACACAGTACCACTCTGCACACACAGTACCGCTATGCACACACAGTACCACTCTACACACACAGTACCACTCTGCACACACAGTACCACTCAACACACACAGTACCACTCTACACACACAGTACACAGTACCACTCTACACAGACAGTACCACTCTACACACACAGTACCGCTCTACACAGACAGTACCACTCTACACACACAGTACCGCTCTACAAACAGTATCACTCTGCACACACAGTACCACTTTACGCACAGTACCACTCTACCCACAGTACCACTCTACACACACAGTACCACTCTACACACACAGTACCGCTCTGCACACACAGTACCGCTCTGCCCACACAGTACCACTCTGCACACACAGTACCACTTTACGCACAGTACCACTCTACCCACAGTACCACTCTACACACACAGTACCACTCTACACACACAGTACCGCTCTGCACACACAGTACCACTCTACCCACAGTACCACTCTACACACACAGTACCGCTCTGCACACAGTACCACTCTACACACTCAGAACCACTCTGCACACACAGTACCACTCTACACACACAGTACCACTTTGTATGCACTGTACCACTCTACCAATCTACAGTACCACTCTGTATGCACAGTACCACTCTACCAATCTACAGTACCACTCTGCACACAGTACCACTCTACCAATCTACAGGAGCACTCTGCACACACAGTACCACTCTACACACACAGTACCGCTCTGTATGCACAGTACCACTCTACACACACAGTACCACTCTACCAATCTACAGTACCACTCTGCACACACAGTACCACTCTACCAATCTACAGTGCCACTCTGCACACACAGTACCACTCTACACACACAGTACCACTCTACCAATCTACAGTACCACTCTGCACACACAGTACCACTCTACCAATCTACAGTACCACTCTGTATGCACAGTACCACTCTACCAATCTACAGTACCACTCTGCACACACAGTACCACTCTACACACTCAGAACCACTCTGCACACACAGTACCACTCTACACACAGTACCACTCTGCACGCACAGTACCACTCTACACACAGTACCACTCTACACACACAGTACCACTCTGCACACATAGTACCACTCAACACACACAGTACCGCTCTGCACACACAGTACACAGTACCACTCTGCACGCACAGTACCGCTCTACACACAGTACCACTCTACACACAATACCACTCTGCACACACAGTACCACTCTACACACAGTACCACTCTGCACACACAGTACCGCTCTGCACACACAGTACCACTCTACACACAGTACCACTCTACACACACAGTACCACTCTGCACACATAGTACCACTCAACACACACAGTACCACTCTACACACACAGTACACAGTACCACTCTACACAGACAGTACCACTCTACACACACAGTACCGCTCTACACAGACAGTACCACTCTACACACACAGTACCGCTCTACAAACAGTATCACTCTGCACACACAGTACCACTTTACGCACAGTACCACTCTACCCACAGTACCACTCTACACACACAGTACCACTCTACACACACAGTACCACTCTACAAACACAGTACCACTCTGCACACACAGTACCACTCTACCAATCTACAGTACCACTCTGCACACACAGTACCACTCTACACACACAGTACCACTTTGTATGCACTGTACCACTCTACCAATCTACAGTACCACTCTGTATGCACAGTACCACTCTACCAATCTACAGTACCACTCTGCACACACAGTACCACTCTACACACTCAGAACCACTCTGCACACACAGTACCACTCTACACACAGTACCACTCTACACACTCAAAACCACTCTGCACACACAGTACCACTCTACACACAGTATCACTCTGCACACACAGTACCACTTTACACACACGGTACCACTCTACACACAGTACCACTCTGCACACATAGTACCACTCTGCACACACAGTACACAGTACCACTCTACACAGACAGTACCACTCTACACACACAGTACCACTCTACACACACAGTACCACTCTACGCACAGTACCACTCTACCCACAGTACCACTCTGTACACACAGACTAATTTCTTCATAAACATAATGTTATTCATCAAATGGGATGCTGTTTCATTCTGAATTGACCTTTCTTTATGCATCTTTGTAAATAACGGCAAACACACACACACACACATGTGCACACACACACGTGCATACGCGTGCACACCACACACGCATGCGCATGCACACACCACATGCACACACACACACACAATTAATTTCCATTGCTATATCCTGGCATTTTTTAAATGTTTCTTCAGGAGAACCCTGAAATATCACAATTTTCTTTTTTATTACGTGTGTGAAGTAACGCGTCTTGTTCTTCTGCACTTGTATGAAAGGTGCTTGTCTGGTTTTTTCCTGTCTGGGCGAGCTGTGTTTTTCCTGTTTGTGGGCACGAGTCAAAATTCACATTCCACTCATCTGCTCTTCCTCTGTCAGCATCCCTGCCTCATGCTACATTCATATTTATGAAGTCATTATTGGAATTGTACTATTATCAGTATTTTCTCCAAAACATTATTTTAAGTAAGCGTGTGTGCATATTCTACGGCAGTTTATAGCTAATATTTTTGATGACTGGAAATCCAGTGAGCTCTAATCGGGCTGATTGGTAGTTCAGCACTCTGTCCAATGTCTGTGGTGCTTTTAGTGAAACACCTTTCGGCTGCTTTACTCTTGTGCCGACTGCACGCAAAAATGGGTTTGCATAAGTGCTGTGTGGCATATGCAAAGGCTGCAGACCACGTCCGCATAGTAACATTTACATTACATACATACAGGCATTAGCTGACCTTATCAGAGCGAAACTACACAATTTTTTTTTTTTTTTTTTTTGACATAGCACTTCATGTATCCATTTATACAGCTGGAAATCTGAATATGCAGGTTAGTAACCTTGCTCAAGGGTACAACGGCAGTGTCCTTACCCGGGATTCGAACCTGCGACCTTTCGGTTACAAGCGCAGTTCCTTACCCACTGTGCCACACTCCGAACCATGAAGTAACCACTGCCCGCATGCGCCGGACAGATGATGATTGGTTGACTGGTGATATGAGGTGGTATAACTCACTCGTATAGTTAACTTCCTGTTGTGAATTTTAAACAACAAATATGGAGCAGATTAGAGGCTAGCCGAAGAGGTTTGACAATACCGGCATACTTCATCGTTAAATAAATACAAAAAAACACTTTAAGAAATGTGTGAAATGTGATTATGCAGTCTGTGCAACATACCGCACACAATGCAAATCACGCATTCTATGCCAAGTAAAAACAGCTTTCAGAAGAAGTGACCTGAAAAAAGAGGTAGCACGTTTTTCAGCCGAAGTGTGTGTGTGTGTTTGGGGGGGGGGGGGGGGTGTTTTGATAACTGGCTGTTGTCTGTTTTATGTTGAGGGACCTGACGCATTCGTTTTTTTGGTTTTCTTTGGGAGGGGGTAAGCTGTGCTCAGTGTTAAATCGGCTTGGATAGAGTAAGCTGTGCTCAGTGTTAAATTGGCTTGGATAGAGTAAGCTGTGCTCAGTGTTAAATTGGCTTGGATAGAGCAAGCTGTGCTCAGTGTTAAATCGGCTTGGATGAGTACGTTCTAGTGTTAAACGCTTGATAGAGGCAAGCTGTGCTCAGTTTTAAATTTGGCTTGGATGAGTAAGCTGTGCTCAGTGTTAATTGTTTGATAGAGTGACTGGCTCGTGTTAAATTGGCTTGGATAGAGCAAGCTGTGCTCAGTGTTAAATCGGCTTGGATAGAGCAAGCTGTGCTCAGTGTTAAATTGGCTTGGATAGAGCAAGCTGTGCTCAGTGTTAATTTGGCTTGGATAGAGTAAAGTAGGCAGTATACTTCGTACGAAGTAGAATTTTTGAGCAAAACGAAGCAATCAGAACAACTGACGAACAAAAAGACGCGGTGTTTCGTGTTCGTACGGTGCAGTGTGCGATGGCCTCCAGGGAGAACTTTTCGAAAAGTTCTTTCTTGTTCTCCGACCTCCCCCTCTCAGCTATTGGTCCAAATATCACATAGTTGGTTACATCACGGTTGAGAGATCAGAGGGCTGAATTCACATGCTAATGTACGGAGAGTCAACGCCAATCTCTCTTCTGTAGAGATGGGAATTCTGTGAGTTCCCGCATGTTTGATGAATGGTGCTACTCGTTTCAGCAAGTCATCAAAACGCCTAGCACACATTCAGAAATAAGAGAAAGTGGACCCCCTCATCTAAACTCGCATTTGCCGAATGTACAGACAAAACTCTCCATTCTCCGTCCTACTCTGATTTAGAGGGCGAACGTACGATCTCCTTCGCCTTTTTTCTTCTTTTGCATAGCCAGATAAACTAAAGCCACTTTAAACACTTTAAACTTTTTGTTTTGTGTTGTGATCTCGCGTAGCCCTTCTCTTTATACATCCATGGTGTAGCCACGAGACGGAGGTCTGGTTGGGATTCCAGCCCCGGTTACTGCCTCGTAATTATTCACGCCCCAGCGGCGTGGAGTGACTTTAAACGGTGCGGTGTTCTCACTGAGTATACCGACAACAGTGTTCATGGACATGTTCGCCGGTGGTTCTCAATCCTGAAGTTCTTTCTTCTTACTGAGTATACTGCCAGCTTAAGCTGTGCTCAGTGTTAATTTGGCTTGGATATAGTATGTTGTGCTCAGTGTTAAATCAACTCTGGTATATTGTGCTCTTAGGGCACTTAATTCCAACTGGACACTTATAAGCTCAGATTTACACTAAAAATGTAAATGTAAAAGATTTTTCAATAGATGATGTACTTTTTTTTGTTTGTCCTGATTTGGAATGAACAGACTGGTGTCATTGTGTCTTAGGTGCTGTGTGTGTTGTCATTGTGGTAATAGTTGTGATTGTTAAATAATTATTATAATAGTTTTTATTATTATTATTATTATTATTATTATAAAAGTAAATAATAATAATAATAAACAGTACATCTGATGGACATGTGAATGCCTGGGGAAGTGGATGCTTTGAGTGGACATGAAGGGAAGTGGTTGAGGAACATATCATGCATTTATTCTACCTCATCAACTTTTATCCTTTTTTTATCCTGGTTTTATGCGCAGATATGATTATTGCCCTCCAGACATACTCATTTTGGAGGGCCGTGGTTTCAGTTGGTTTTGGCACTCCCTCAGCCCTAATGAAAATATTTATACGGAAGACATTTATGCTTCCCTCTCGTGTTTGTACTGACGCACGGACTGCGTGGAGCGATAGTTTGGAGGGAGAAGCCAAATGCCGAGCCGGTCTGTGTTTCAGTAAGAAAAAATAAATGGTGGCAGCACGGAGAGGCACGTTGAGTGGGTGGAGTGGGAAAGCCAGTGGTTGTGTGATGGAATTTGGGGTGAAGGGTGATGCCCTGCTTTTGGAGTGAGTGCTCAGTCCAGCCGAAAGTATTTTTCTGTTTTCTCTGTTTTTTTTTCACTCCTCTTGATCTTGATCTTTCAAAAGTTTCCCTTGAATTCCTGGATTTAATTGAACACTTTTTCTTTGATAATCAAATGATAGGCAAGCAATTCTTTTTTCTTTCTTCACACAACACAATTTGGCGAGTTAATTTTGATGTTTGCGGAACTCATCAAACTGTGTTAGCGATGGAAAACAGAGTGAACACTGGTGTTTAATTGCGACTCACAGTTAAGGGTATGTTGATTGAATCCAGACCCATTGTGTGAGACCAATCTCCTTGGTTTATTACGCAATTTTATGAGTTTCACCTGCTTCCAGGTATTGCGTCACTTGGCATAATGCCGGTCTCTGTAAAAATCACCGATTCTTTTAACTCTGCACTGCCTCTAATTTCTGCCCCTCTTCAGCTCATTCCATTCTCTCTCCCTCTCTGTCTTGCTATTTTCCTCTCTTTTTCTCTCATTCTATTTCTCTCTTGCTCTCTCACTCTTTCTTTCTTGCTCTGTTTATCTTTCTTACTTTCTTGCTCTCTTTCTTTTTGTCTATCCAGCACTGAGGTTTTCCCTCAATTATACTCCAAGAAGGATTGGCATTGGCATAGAATAGCTGTAATATTTTAATACTAATTGGCTCATGAACGGTTTTAAAATTTGCTTAGCTACTGTTTTGAAATGTTTTTTTTTTCCTCTTTGTGCTAGAGGTGCTATATTTGTACCATATTGGTAAGGAATCGAAAGCATTAGGAGCTTCTTTACCCAAAGGATTATGGGTAATATAATGTCGTCTTCGGCCTTGCTGTGCTCAGCCCACCATAGAGTGGGCTGCTGGTCCACTGATGGTGCTTCCATGTTGCTGACGTGCAAATTTTGCACGTTAGTCGACCATTTCACCAGTCAGCTGTAAAATATCTGCTGTTCTCTGTACACTGTCCCTGGTTCTTCTATTTTTAAAAAAAGTTTTTTCCCTCCACTTCTGGAATATTTAACAGGGTCTTCAGATTAACTGGTATGAAGGGAGCAAGAGTGAGGAAAGGGAAGGAAAAAAATCCTGGCAGCGGAAACAGGCGATCTTTTAACTTGTTAACACCTTCTGAGATAAGTCAGCAGGGAATTCTCATGGACAGACTAGGTTGTTTTTTTTTTCTGTAAAGACATGACAGGGAAATGTCCTCAATCACCAATGTTTTTACTCTTTTTATTTTTTCTGTTTAAACAAATGTAAGCATTGGCTCTGGTTTTCAGGCACGAATGCAAGGGAAGCCACCATCTTTATGAGGATTGTTTATCTTTGGACTTTTTCAAAATGACTGTCAGGAGATTTATAGTTTAATTAAAAAAAACTAAGATATAATCTGGCTTGGCCGGTTTAAAACAGGTGTCAGTGTCACAGGGACAAAGGTAAGCATTTCTAACCTCAGTTGGAGAGTCAACACAAAAGAGTCTCCAGGAGTGATCCATTACCTTGAAGAAGTGGGGGTCTCTTCTAATAACAGTAATTAAGTGCCCAACTTAAAATGGACTTTTCCCCTTGGCTTTCCTCCTCTTTTTTCATGATAAGACAAACAGCCAGCTTTTCCAGCACCCTCTCCTGGCTGATCAATCCCTAATTTAGGTTCCTTTCTTCATCGCTGATTTATGGCGTCTTACTGCGCTGCCCCAAATAGGTGCATTTTTTATCTCTAGAAGACACAAGCAGGAAAAGGCTGAACAGGCTAAAGCTGTTGCCGTTTGAATGACAGGGAGTTTAGACACACCCGTTTGAGGCGGAGGTGAACCGCTGGGTTTGCCTGAATCCCCTGGCACTCTCCACACCTGATTCCGTGCTAAGGTTGCCAGATCATTGCGGTTTTAAATCCCCCAAAGTGGATTCCACACATCCTCCATCTACCATGTAAACCCCCCCCCCCACCAGCCTACCTCCTTTTATGAATGAAATGTCTCCCATTACGTTTTTCCATCCAGCCATTTTGGCTCCACACACTGGAAAGGTTGCTTATGTGTGAGCATGCACAGCTTCCAAAGGCTCCTGATTCCACAGGAGAGGCAGGATGTGGTGGGAGGAGGGTTTGGGGGCTCTGCCATTGGCTAGTGCTAGTGGCCCGCCTTTAGCACTTTGCGCCTCCGTGAAACACCTTTTGTTAAGCAATCACCAAACAGGAAATGCAATTTCCCTCCCATCAGTGGCCATGGGGTGGGGGGGGGGGGTTGTTGTTGTTTGTTGTTGTCTTTGTAAGCGTTAGTTCCTCTCCTGTAACTTTCTCTCACTTACCAACAGGCAAGTCTGAATCCACTTCTCAAACACCTGCCCCCCAGCAAATTCCTCTTGTGCCAATGTGTATTTGTAGTGCATGTGTGTTCCGAAGGGCATACCGACACCTCACGTCCTGACATCTGTATACAATAGGAATTAGCACACTCAGCAGACAGATTCATTTAATCAGCTTTTATTTACTGAAGCGCTTTGCTGTGTTACAGTGTATTCATATGCATTTTGGAGTTATTTTGAAGTTACTTTATTTGCTTTGTAAGTGTGTGCATGTATGTGGTGTTACCAGTTTGTTATTTTCACACTGAGCGTGTCTAATACACTACCTTTTTTAATTAATTCTTTGGTTTTACATTTTTTAACAAGGTGTTGCATATATTTTTGACCGATTTCCCTGCCCTGCAGTAATGTGTATGTGTTTGTGTGTGTCTGTGTGTGTTAACTGAACATTCAAATGCTGATGTAATGATCACTACAGGTAATTGAAAGCAATGGAGAGTTCTATTACTCAGATTTAGATTTTTGAAGAGAAAAAACTCCTCTTCAGAGGGATAAGCTTGAAACACAAACTGAGCCTCTGCCACTGCTGTTTACGCTACTGCCATTCCCCTGTCTGCCTTAAGACCCTTACCTCTCCCACCAAGAGAACACCTAGCATCCCTGAATGGCCATGAAGAACCAGGATTTGGGTTCTGTTTTATTCATTTATTTGTTTTACTGATAGACATCTTTATCCAGCATGACTTCCAAAACCATTTTTAAACATATTGTCTGTTTATGCAGGTGCTGATAGATTTTTGGTTGAAGGTGAGGAGGGAGAGAGAATGAGAGTAGAATAAGGCAGGGAGAGAGAGAGAGGTAGGAGGGGGAAAGAGAGGGAGGAGGGAGACAGAAAGAGGGAGATTTCTCGGTGAGCAGGTGAAGCCGTTTTCTTTCACACACAGTGGTGCAGAAACATCACTTTTATGGAGGGGGAGGGGGTTATGTGAGAGAACTGACTGTTCTACCGAGGGGGGGTGCTGGTATTCATAGGAGGGGAGGGGAGGGGAGGAGATGAGGCGCTGAGAGAGAGGGGGCTGATCCAGTGTGGGCATGTTTGGTAAATATGGCATCTGTACCCCCAGGCCAGTGTGAGTGTGTGGCTTTCAGTTCTTAGATTAATGGGTGAGAACAAACATGCCCCAAACACAGCCACCCCCTCAACACACACACACACACACACACACTCCTCCCCCCTTCATAAAACACAAGAGCCTGGCCCACAGGTGTTACCTCGAGCAGGGGTTGGGGTCGGGGTGGGTGGGGGGGGGGGGTGCATCACTGTTTTCCATTTTCAAGTTTCATACTTGACTGTAATTTCTTAATTTGCCCATATTAGTGTTACAAAATATTTTCCATTATCTACAATGTCTTTTTGTGATATATTTGAGTTATAGGTTCATTTTGTTTTTGATATTTCAATTCAGTGTGAAAATAGAAATTATATGTACATACATATTCCCTCCACAGCCTCTCAGATGACAAATAAAATAATTATCATAACCTGACTTGGTATCGAAGGTGAGAGTGCAATGGGGTGAGGAGGGGAGGGATCCAGAAGCATCCTGAAGAGGGGGGGGGGGCATCTTTTGTGTGTGTTGGAAGATGGCTGGCAGTTCTTCTGTCTTGACCATCATGAGAAGATCAGTGGCCAGTCTTTATATCACACTGACTGTGCATAGCTTTAGTCGTAGCCATTGATTGTTAGTTAGTTTGTTTTACATTTCTTTGGAGGGCCAATTGTGCATTTTGTGTCATATGTAACAGTATGACAGAAAACAGAAAGTGGAACCAGTTACTAACAAAAAAAAAAAAAAGATATGGCAACAGGGAGGGAGCGATCAAGATGGATATGGACAAATAGGAAGAGAAGATGTATTTTTTTAAGCCACTCCAACTTCCTTTTTTTACCCTCCGCCCACTCAAACCCAGCCCGCCCCCATTTCCTTGTGTGTTACTGGTGGTGTGTAACCCCAGGCCGGCCCCCCGATTACCCTAAACGGGTTCTGCGTGGGACGGGCTGAGGTCAGTCCCTATTTCTCTTGGCTAGTCCCTTCCTGTTCTCTGCTATTCAGAGGATGAAATGTTTTTCTCTTCCACCTCCCCACCCCGCGCCCCTGCCCCTGTGGCAGTATTGCTGTTTGATTTATACATTATTTCATTTCCTCCCTGACAATTGAAAGCAGGGTTTTTTAGGAACTGGGAGTCAATATTTTTCAATTTGCTTAAGGACTCTTTTCAGGGGGCCTGTTTAATCGTGGGGGATGGGGGGCATGTCCCACTGATTAGCCTGCATGTGAGTGAGGGGTGGGGGGCAGTGAAAATAATAACAGAATAGTTTCCATAATACTGAATGTTGGGGATTGCTGTGCTAAATGGGCTCTGTGTTTCTGAGTGGGATGCTGTGTTTGTGACTGCAGCTCTGTGTGAATGGGGCTCTGTGTTTGTGAGTGGAGCTGTATGTTTTTGAGTGGGAGTCTGTGCGTAGGGCTCTATATTTGAGTGGGGCTTGGTGTTTGTGAGCGGAGCTCTGTGTGTGTGAGTGGGGCTCTGTGTTTGTGAGTGGAGCTCTGTGTTTGTGAGTGGGGCTCTGTGTTTGTGAGTGGAGCTCTGTGTGTGAGTGGAGCTCTGTGTTTGTGAGTGGAGCTCTATATTTGAGTGGGGCTTGGTGTTTGTGAGCGGAGCTCTGTGTGTGTGAGTGGGGCTCTGTGTTTGTGAGTGGGGCTCTGTGTTTGTGAGTGGGGCTCTGTGTTTATGAGTGGGGCTCTATGTTTGTGAGTGGGGCTCTGTGTTTGTGAGTGGGGCTCTGTGTTTGTGAGTGGGGCTCTGTGTTTATGAGTGGGGCTCTGTGTTTGTGAGTGGGGCTCTGTGTTTATGAGTGGAGCTCTGTGTTTATGAGTGGGGCTCTGTGTGTGTGAGTGGGGCTCTGTGTTTATGAGTGGGGCTCTGTGTTTATGAGTGGAGCTCTGTGTTTATGAGTGGGGCTCTGTGTTTGTGAGTGGGGCTCTGTGTTTATGAGTGGAGCTGTATGTTTGTTTGTTTGTGAGTGGGAGTCTGTGCATAGGGCTCTATATTTGAGTGGGGCTTAGTGTTTGTGAGTGGAGCTGTATGTTTGTGAGTTGGAGTCTGTGCATAGGGCTCTATATTTGAGTGGGGCTTGGTGTTTGTGAGTGGAGCTGTATGTTTGTGAGTGGTAGTCTGTGCATAGGGCTCTATATTTGAGTGGGGCTTGGTGTTTGTGAGTGGAGCTGTATGTTTGTGAGTGGGAGTCTGTGCGTAGGGCTCTATATTTGAGTGGGGCTTGGTGTTTGTGAGCGGAGCTCTGTGTGTGTGAGTGGGGCTCTGTGTTTGTGAGTGGGGCTCTGTGTTTGTGAGTGGAGCTCTGTGTGTGAGTGGAGCTCTGTGTTTGTGAGTGGAGCTCTATATTTGAGTGGGGCTTGGTGTTTGTGAGCGGAGCTCTGTGTGTGTGAGTGGGGCTCTGTGTTTGTGAGTGGGGCTCTGTGTTTATGAGTGGGGCTCTATGTTTGTGAGTGGGGCTCTGTGTTTGTGAGTGGGGCTCTGTGTTTATGAGTGGGGCTCTGTGTTTGTGAGTGGGGCTCTGTGTTTATGAGTGGAGCTCTGTGTTTATGAGTGGGGCTCTGTGTGTGTGAGTGGGGCTCTGTGTTTATGAGTGGGGCTCTGTGTTTATGAGTGGAGCTCTGTGTTTATGAGTGGGGCTCTGTGTTTGTGAGTGGGGCTCTGTGTTTATGAGTGGAGCTGTATGTTTGTTTGTTTGTGAGTGGGAGTCTGTGCATAGGGCTCTATATTTGAGTGGGGCTTAGTGTTTGTGAGCGGAGCTCTGTGTGTGTGAGTGGGGCTCTGTGTTTGTGAGTGGAGCTCTGTGTTTGTGAGTGGGGCTCTGTGTTTGTGAGTGGAGCTCTGTGTGTGAGTGGAGCTCTGTGTTTGTGAGTGGAGCTCTATATTTGAGTGGGGCTTGGTGTTTGTGAGCGGAGCTCTGTGTGTGTGAGTGGGGCTCTGTGTTTGTGAGTGGGGCTCTGTGTTTATGAGTGGGGCTCTGTGTTTGTGAGTGGGGCTCTGTGTTTGTGAGTGGGGCTCTGTGTTTATGAGTGGGGCTCTGTGTTTGTGAGTGGGGCTCTGTGTTTATGAGTGGAGCTCTGTGTTTATGAGTGGGGCTCTGTGTGTGTGAGTGGGGCTCTGTGTTTATGAGTGGGGCTCTGTGTTTATGAGTGGAGCTCTGTGTTTATGAGTGGGGCTCTGTGTTTGTGAGTGGGGCTCTGTGTTTATGAGTGGAGCTGTATGTTTGTTTGTTTGTGAGTGGGAGTCTGTGCATAGGGCTCTATATTTGAGTGGGGCTTAGTGTTTGTGAGTGGAGCTGTATGTTTGTGAGTGGGAGTCTGTGCATAGGGCTCTATATTTGAGTGGGGCTTGGTGTTTGTGAGTGGAGCTGTATGTTTGTGAGTGGGAGTCTGTGCATAGGGCTCTATATTTGAGTGGGGCTTGGTGTTTGTGAGTGGAGCTGTATGTTTGTGAGTGGGAGTCTGTGCATAGGGCTCTATATTTGAGTGGGGCTTGGTGTTTGTGAGTGGAGCTGTATGTTTGTGACTGGGAGTCTGTGCATAGGGCTCTATATTTGAGTGGGGCTTGGTGTTTGTGAGTGGAGCACTGCGTGTGTGAGTGGGGCTTTTTGTTTGTGAGTGGAGCTCTGTGTTTTGAGTGGTGCTTTGTGTTTGTGAGTGGAGCGCTATGTTTTGAGTGGGGCACTGTATGTGTGATATATATATATATTTAAAAATATATCCTATTTTTGGGTGTGCCCCACATTAATTTCTGCTGATTAAAAATACACTGAGAGAAATAGTGTGACTTGAGCAAGGTACTTAACCTGAACTACTTCATAAATATTCAGCTGTATAAGTGGGTTGTGCGTGGAAATGTAGTCTGTAATTGGCTGCATGCAGTGTGACACCGTGGCGCGGTCGAGCCTGTCAAGTCGTCAGCACCGTGCCGTCATGGCTTTCACAGACCTGGGCTCGCGCACTCTCAGGTAAACGCCTCGGCAGGTATGGAATGCTGCGCGTCTGTTCCAGGTGCGACCGGCACGGTGTCACTCCACCTGTCAATCAGTCTGTCCGTCAACCTGTCAGTCGATTAGTCTTTTACGTTGGCTGTGTTCTACAGACACGTCCAAGCCCGGGCCGGGCTTCAGACCGTTCCCACACCTCCTGTTTCCATTTCTGCGCCGCCATTGTGACGTGGCTGTGAACGCCGTTGGAATTTAAAGGTTATGTTGAGCACGCGGTCTGGGGCTTTCGTCATTAAACACGTTGAGCAGATTGTTGCTGCTACAGGTTATTCTCTTGTATAAGGCTGTCAGTTCTCATAACCAGGCCTTTTCCCAAGGAGGTGAGAGATTATGTTTTTTGATACCTTAAAATAATAACACTTAAGTTTGTACATGTCTTGTTCTTTTATTTGGAAATCACTTTATAGAAAGTAGTCCGCTTATTATTATTATTATTATTATTATTATTATTATTATTAATAATAATAATGCTATATGTGGGTAGAATGGAAAGTGTTTGGTGGGAGTAAACTGTATAATAGTGTGGTGTTTTTGGGAGCCCTGGTCTGTGCTGAACAGGCCAAATCCGTGTCCTCCTCTGACTGCAGACACGACACACTAATTACTTCCTGTGCTTCATATGTGACATGTATTCAGGTCACCGCTTGGTGTGGCACAAGCGTGTGTGATGCCAAACACTGAGACAGGGGGTGGCTGAGGGGTGTCCTTGGGTGGGGGGGGTGGGGGTTTGGTGATTAGCGATGTCACAGCTGGGGAAAACAGGGACTGTCGAAACCTTGAAAAGAACACCCCCCACGCACACCCTGACAGCACCCCCCCTCACACAGGCGCCAGGCGTGACATGACGGAATTTCAGAACACCATCGCCGGAATCTGGCCAATCAAGGGAACGTACACACGCCCCATCGGCTGTTTCGCTGAAGAGCAGATGACTCTGCCTGTGTACACCAATTAAATTATCAACCAAGAGCCCAAATAAAGAGCTCCAAACCTGCTGAAAGGCATCATTACAGCCGCGGAAGGGTAGCGCTTCTTCTCTCTTCTCCCATCTCACGAGTGGGAACAATGAAGGACAGTAAATTGTAAATTTTCGTTTCTCCTGATCTTAATTTTTTCCTTGAAGGGCGACATTTCAGCCGTGCTGGAGGCACAGCATGTCCAACCAAGAAGGTTGGAAAAGAGAATCCTGTGGTTTGAGTCAGTTAAGACCTCAGTTAGTGTGTGTGTGTGTCTGTGTGTGTGCACGTGCATGTGTGCGTACATGTGTGTGTGTGCATGTGGGTGTCCGTGGTGCAGTCCCTTCCTGCCTGTCTCTAATTCCGTTCAGTCCCACCAGTCTCCCAGAATAGAGAAACCGCTCCATTCTATAAAACCCAACTGGCCTCTTCTGCTGCTGTAAAACCTCTGCAGCCTCTCTCTCACTCTCTCTGTATTTCTGAATGGTAATAAATAATGAGGGGGAAAAAAGAGAAATGGAAGGCAGTTTTCTGTTTATTGAGGGAGATTACAACTTACGTTTCCAGAAAATGAAACTGAAGCTTTACCATCGCCTGGATTTTAACAAGCATCAGCATTTTATATGGAGTTAATGTCCCTGTGGAAAAATGCACAGTTTTTGTAATTTCAACAATAGTTGAAGCACAGGTTTTGTAGCCTTTGTTGAAGGTTGTGCTGTAATCAAACCACAGTAGTTAACAGACTGGGTATCTTTTTTCTTTATGTGAACTTGTGAGTAAAACTGATTTTCCTAAATTTCCTAAATTTAATTTATCATTTGATCTCCCAAACATGAAGCTATGTGTTTACCTGCAGATGGATTATTCAGATTGTTGGCACACTTGTTAATCAATGAAAATGAATGAAAACAGGTTGAGACTAATGATCAGTTTAAAGGGAGGGTTTCTGTCCTGTCTATTTTCAGCTCAGCAACATCCACTGTCAGAAAGTAAGGTCATTTGTGAAATCTGGTGCATGGTTGGAGCAAACTTGTAGACACTGCTGCCTGCAGGACCTGAAGTTGAGTACCAATGATATTTCTCTGAAGTTGGCCAAAGTAAATAGGGGTTAAACCCATTCAAAACGACGAGATTCAAACATATTCCATCTTGGACACTAAATTGGCTGTCGTTTCTTCATTTTGTTAACCAATCGACACTGTTCAGAACAAGTCTAGAATCAACAAAATTTGCATTTTTATGGATGAAAACACTGTAGTCATAATTTTTCAGATAGAAACTTTCTTCACCGAATCTAGAGTTAAGAGTCCGGTGACCATATTAGTGCAAATTTCATGTAAATAGCCTAATCGTTGAAGTAGGAGATGTTGAAGACTGTTCCTGTGTCCCAAATGAAAAATCTTGCTGTTTACTAGCATTTAATGCATTCAGGTAATTAGCTAATATGTCTCATATAGTTGCTGAAAACAAAAACCTGCAGACACAACAGCCTTGCAGGAATGGATTTGGCCACCCATGGTGCTGATTGTTTGCTTGGACCCCGTGTATTGCTGCTTGCAGCTATATTTTGGAGTTCAAGCAAGAAGTACTGGAACCCTATTATTTTTGTTATGATTTTTTGGGGTCCAAACATGAAGTGCTGAAAGTGTTGAGTGTAAGACAGTAGAATATTTTTGGCCAAGGTAAAGGCATAACAGTAAAAAAAAAAAAAGAATGTACAAGTTTCAGTTTATCTGTATTTCATGTCTATTTTTTTAATCTTTTCATACAGAATTATTTATAGTCTGTTCTGCCTCTATCAATATCAGTATTATTAGAGGTGCACCGATCATGAACCTTTATGGTCGATTCCGGTTGCTGATTTTTTAAGCCAAATGCAGCTGATTCTGAATTTTTAAAGTTTTTTTGTTTATTTACGATTTTTAAAAGCAACAGGTAACAAAAAAAAAAAACATTGGTTACCAATACATTCAGATACTTTCTTTATTATTATTATTATTATTATTATTATTAACAGCATTATTGTTATACAGTGAAGGAGCTCTGATTCAGTGTGGCTGAATCTTTTCTCAACTGCTTCCAGAAGAATGTATTTTGATGGCTTCGTACCATAATTGGTGCCAGTGCTTCATTTTAGGAGATGTATCAGTGCAACGATGGATGGAATGACATTTGCCACTGTCGCTGCGGAAGAGTCCATTTCTCTAATAAGCTCCTCTCAAGGTCCAAGTAGAGTCAACGTGTTTTACCTTTAACATGGATTACTTTTATAAGATAATGTTGAAAGACCAGATCTTGAACATGTTGCACTCGCTAGTTATCCATCAGACTATTAGAAGTATGTTCACTTTGATGGCCGACTATATTTTTTTGAATCGGAGTACACAGACGAAGAGCTGGATGTGCGCACAGAATAGTGTAGTTTATGGTCAAGTAAGACAGAATTATTTTTAATTTTGACAAATTTATAATTCACATTCATTTTAACTTCCCAATAAACAGTTTTGGTTCATCAGACTGTACAAAACAAAATTTGACCGTTGTCGATCGTTTCAAAAATGTTGAAACTACAGCTAATTCTGTGCCCAAGCTGGAAAACTAAGTGAATCTTATTGTTTGGAAATGGACTTAATTGCTCTTATGCCATGTCATGATGTATTCCTCATTCTTGGGATCGTGCTGTTCAAATTTGATAATACTCAAGAGTACTTTTGGAGCCGATTTGCCACTTGGTGGTGCTATAATAGTCAGTTGAAATTGCAGTTATTAAACAATCATAACTCCTGAACTGTTTTACCTGGAGACTTTAAAACAGTGTCTAGTTGTCCCTCCTCACAAAGAACAATTTGCTCAAGGCCATAAGAAAACCATATTTTATTTTCTGCCATTTTTAATTTCATGAAAACAAAAATTCTACAAAAATTGACTGATTTCTACAAAATGTGTTATTTTGGCTCATCTCACAAACCTACTTTTCCAGTGGTTATGTCAAAATATGGCCAAATGACAAACCAATTAATTTGTAGTGAGCATGGCTTTTCACAAAAATGCTAATATTTCCAAAACGATTTGGCATAGTATTATGAAACTTCGTATGTGTAAGACTCCAGTCCTAAAGTCTTAGCCCGATCTAACCAAATGGTGCTGTTGTACTGGTTAAAATATTTTTTTAATTCCAAAATTTTATTAAAATCACTGTTGCATCAGACAGGTGCCTAAGTTGATGGTTGAAGATGAAAATATCAGTCAGTTGTCTTGCATGCATGGCGACCCAGCAATGGCTGATTATAATGAAACTTGTTTGTATGTTTACCATCTAGGCAATACCATGTCAAATTTTGGGACAAAGACTGAACATTTTTTACCATTCAGCCAATGTGTCCTTACAGCAAAAACCATAATTGACGCATTCTGCTTGAACCCGGTGAATTACCGCATACAGTTCTATTTATTATTATTACAAATATTAACAGACAATTATTGAATTAGTATCCCCACACCTAAGTAAATATGAGCCTTATCATCCATCATCATATAGTTTTTATTTAAATGTTTCATTAACATATTAAAGTGTGATAACTGCAAAATGGAGTGTGTCTTTTCAGCTTTCCTCCATTGCAGTAAATGGTCACTAAGAAAATTTGGGTGTTAGAAGTTAATCAGTCTTTGGCAGCACCCAGGCAATTGCAATATCTTGGTTTTGGGATTTTAGTTAAGATAGTGCCTATGTAAGTTATGAAGGGTGTGACAAACAAGGCTAGTATTGCAATAAGATCCATAATTTTACAGAGCTGCCAGGCGTCTGTCTGTACATTTATATATGCTTATGTATACCTCCCCGCCCTCCCCAGCCCTGTTCTGATGGCCTCATCTCAGGATGCCTTGGCTCCAATATGGACTATATTAAGCAATACAGTCTCCTGGGTAATACGGCCATCCTGTCCGGGTCAGTGTAGTCCTGCCTTCCTCTCTGTGTTTATAAACAGCAAGCATTCCACTTTCTCCTACAGAAAAAAAAAAAAAAACTTAAAGCGTGTGTGTACTCTGTAACCAGCATTCCTAGCTCTAACACCACCCCCACACACAGATACACACACACACACAGGCTGTCAGGATGCGATTTTTCCTTATTAATCAGCCTATACCGATTTTCACACCCTAAGTATATTTTGCCTTTACTTCTGAATATCCTAGCCTGCTGTCAGCTGAGTGTAGAGGTTTGTATGCCTCGCAATAACCTGGGGACTTGGGTCTGGCACATGTTCACCACAGGTCTGATGTTCACCTAAAGGTCACCCAAAATCATCATATTTTCCATAATAAAGAGGCAGATCCCCTGCCTCTGGTTGAGACATTTGGCATCCGAAAATGGATTAATCTAGAAAAAAATCAAGGAAAATCACATCCATCTGGCAGTGAAGGAAGTGATTTTCCTATTATGCTCCTATGTTGTTTAATATCTTATATTAAAGATAACATGCGCAGTTCCCTCACTGAGGGGAACTGTAAGGGGAAACAAACTGTCCCCACTGTTTACTGCTTCAGTGGCTCTTCTTTGGCTGCTTGAAAGAAATAAGGAAAAAAAAAGTCCACTTCCTGACATCTGGCCCGCACCTGTCTGCCTTAAAATGATTATTATTTTTTTAAACCCTTTGTTTGACAGTGACCTGGTTCGTTCTGCATCTACTGGTTTGGAAAAAGGTCACATTTGGAAAAGTAGAGTGGGGGGGGGGGGTTGCAGCCCAGATGTGCATACACGAGCAGCACCTTTTCATCTCATCTGGACGAATGGAAACCCAACACCCCCCCCCATGAGAAGGAGTCACAGACCTCGCTGCAAGTCTATGAGAGGGAGTCACAGACCTCACAGCAGGTCTATGAGAGGGAGTCACAGACACCACTGTAGGTCTATGAGACGGAGTTGTCACTGGTGTCAGTTCAGTTGTCTCTGTGTGGCTGTTGTTTTCCGCAAGCCCGACAGTTCCAAAAGCAACACCTGCAGGTGGAGGAGACACACCTGTTCTTTTTATGTTGCTTTGATTTTGTTTTTTTAGGGGGTGGCGGTTGTGAGAGATTTTTTTTTTTTTTGCGTGTGTGTTTTATAATACTCAAATTTATTATGCAACCACAACATCAAATGTTGGCCACAGCCATTTTAAGGAAATTCCCCACGCGCCTGGTGGCTAAGTCACTTCCGAAGCGAGCAGCGTGATGAACACCAGGCGCGCGCTGAGCCATGCCACCGCCTTCCAGAGCACGCCGGCCGCTTCCAAAAACCGCACGCTCATTGCAAACGACAGCTTACGCAATATCACCCCCTTTTTTCTATACAGGGAGCCAAAGGAACGGGCCCGGAGTTAAGCCGAGAACACTGCCGCATTGAAGCCGCTGAAGCGCGCAGTGGCTGTTTATGCTGAGCCGAGCTTGTCTGCTTGTTCTTTCTTTGCCTGAGGCCTGTTGTCAGGCCTCGGAAATTGCCCGAATAAAACTTCAGTCTTCGCAATTTTAAATGCTGCATGCACACGCACACGCACACCTAGCTGGTGTATCAATCCAAATTAATGTTTTTTTTTTGTTCGTTTTTTTTTTTTGAAAGTGAGATAATGAGGGGTTCTGAATGAATCGTGCTTATTCATGCTATGCCCTGAAATTAGATAGTTTAATCATGCTGCACATTATAAAGCAAGAATAAATACATTTTTTAAATGAGATACTTTACAGTAAATGACCCAAATGCAATAATCTCATTTATGTGTGACTCTGGTATCCTGTAACCCCCATCGCCATCTTGTTTTGTGGGAAAAAAATCTTCCTTCCAATCTTACCCTCATAAAATGGATGTATTTTTAGGTGTTAGGTGTTGCCCGCATGAATGCACGTAAGCCTGCAGTTTCTTCTCTGTGGCGGTATTTGTCTTAACACGCCACATATGGGGCTGCGTGTCCCCGCCAAAAACTCCCATTGGCTTATCAGCCAATAGATGACAGGGAACTTCAGTATTAAGTGCTGGACATATATAGTAATGTAGGCCTTTTGATAGCAAGTGTGTGTGAGAGAGAGAGAAGGCGAGAGGATTTATGTTGGAGTGTCAGCTTCTCGACTTTGTTCCTAATCTGAGTGATGCATCGTCTCATTTTAGTGGCTGTCATACATTGCTACTGTGCTGCTCTCAGATTACAGATTCAGATTCCTCTTTATAGATAATTTTGGTAACTAATTGGGAGCTTAAATTCAGTAACACTTTTTTATAGGAGTGTTCAAAATGTACATTTCGGTGAGTCCTGCCAAGATTATTCATTGAAATTGCCCAGGTTGACATTCCACATATGTTGTTCTCACTGCAGTAATGTTCTGTTCCTAACCCTGGTGAAGCACACCACATCATCTGGCCCACCGCAGAATACATGTCCATACAAGCATGGGCATATTCCCACACCAGTCCAACCATTAAAGTGTAGGCATGAATGGTCCCAAGCGTGTAATAGCCTAGTCGCAAGCCAATCCACACCTCAAGCCCCCTGACCAAACCAGTTTCTGTTGAGAACATTTTGATTTATTGACGCAAGTTAATGGTTGACAGTGTGCAGCTAGCTCAGTCCATTATGGGGTTTCATAAAGCCTCACTCTCTTCATCTCTTGTCCTTTTTTTCCCTGTACCACATGTAGATAACCGCTGTGTGCAGGGAGGCTGCCCTCTTGGCCCTGCAGGAGGACATTGGAGCCCAAAGCATCATGAGAAGGCACTTTGAGGGCGCCCTGAAGTTGGTGCAGCCCAGGATTCCCGAATCCCTAATTCAGTCCTACATCAGCTTCCAGCAGAAAAGTGGTCTGCACATTCTCTGAGGCGGCCTGGTGGAGCTTGTCCATGGCTGAGAGTAGGGCTTCAGAACTGGAACCAGTAGAACACGCGTCACCTCACGTGCACACTCTTCCTCTGGGTACAGAGTCCCCTGATCCCAAGGGCGCAGAGCTGGCCGGAAGCGGCGGCGCGGAGACGGGTCTGACGACCTCACTGTTTTCGCCTGGTATTTGCATTGCTACCAGGAAATCGCACAGCCGAACACAGAAGTCTGCGTTTTCATTCAGACCACACAGGAAAATGCATTTGCAGGAAAAACATGTACTATTGAAGAAAACTGAATAAATATCATATAGTTGTTTGTTTTCTTTGAACAGTACAACTGGATGAGTCATGATCTTGAGATTTTAATGTAGGATCGCTTTAGTTCTGTTTCATTTTATAAAGTACAATGCGGCTACAGTAGCTATTTCATGTTTATTTGTGGAATTCAGTGCTCTATCATGTCCCAAAGGAACCGACCAATGTGATGACCTTTGCAGGAAATATAACTTTTTGAGTGAGTGGAGTAAAAATCTGTTCCGGAAGTAATTTTCAGGTATAAGGCTTTACTCTTATTTACTGTAAATCAAATCATACATATTTAAACAGGTGTCTGTCCTTGAAAATTTAGTATGGTTTCCGGAATGTAATCTAGTGGGAATTGGGTGTTAGATGACCAAAAAACACGATGTGCTGTATAAATGTAACGGCTGTTACAGTTATGCTGCCTCTATAGTCGCTATTACAAACAATGTGCATCTTTGCTATTATTTGTTTACAGAATGCTATCTAAAGAGAAAACGAGAGGGTTGGTACCCGGGGAGTTCACAGAGACGCCTTCAGATTTAGGGAGTTGGGACACTACATGGTGTTGAAAACCATCTACATGTAATGTCCTTTTTGGGAAACTAGTCAAAATTCGCATTTTAAATGGTGTTTAATATTTATTTATTTAGAAATTAATCATTACTCATCAACGTGTTTGACTTTTTAAAGTTAGTTCAGAGTTTAATGTTCAATGTGTTCCGCTAATTTGCTTGCTGGGTTGACTTAGCCTCATCTTCTGGGTGTTCCGAATGGTTAATGGGAAAGAAACAGACGACTGGTCGCAGGCGTTTATAATAAGCACACACCAAATCGTTCTGTATGGTAAGCTATTTATTTTGTAAAAGCTTACCTGTGTGTTAAGAAACAAACAAAAGCAGCTTTCCTCAGATCTGGACGGTACCAAAACTCACATTGCGGTAAATTACGAAGTTGCTTGCGTGTCAATGCTTAGCACAGTCCTTTAGTGAAGCCCCATGCTAGATGATCTGATACTTTTGGCTGCTGTTGTGTTACCATTGGAAATGTGTTTCCTTGATTAACATTAGTATGTGCAGGGGGAAAAAAACAAGAACGCACATTATAGGGCGCTTTCATTTACTGTTACAATTATTACGCAACTATATTCCCCTATATATATATACGGGGAATATAGGCTAGAATTATGTGCATTACGTATATTTTTTGTTATGTATTTATTATCAAATATTCACATGAGAGCCGTTCCTACAGTACAGTTACTGGAGTTTCAGCAGTAAATTAAACAATAAGAATACTTTTTTTTTTTTTTTTTTTTAATAAAGGGGGGGGGGGGCAGGCAGTCACAAGTAAATAGTAACTGAAATAATCATAAAAATAAACCCAACAACACAAAGTCCAATGATAATAGTTAATAAATTAATAGATAATAACGAAGCAGAAAGTATATATATGAAAAGGAATATACGTTTATCTTTTCACATAAACAAAACTAACCTCGGGCACATGAAAAAGCATCAAATCTATCTTGTATGTTAGATAAAATTACAACTCCACAGTACCCCCAAAAAACGTGTAAGTTTCCACCGTTTGATCATTCGGCGGGTAAGATTGCATTCACTGTGAAGAAATACGGGGTAGACGAATCATAATTTTTTTTTTTTTTTATCTCTTGAAGTCGCTAATTGCTGCAATCAATGAACGACTTCCTTCCGCTCCTTTGAACAGTAGGGCGCCTGCTGTGCAATACTTTGCAACGCGGTGTTTAAATAATGCATTTCAAATGGCGAAAATAAATATATATATATATATATATATATATGTATGTTTTAAAAAGTAACCAAAGACGAAAATGTAGTGCAACTGCTGCACTTGTTTCTTCTATTTTTAAAAAGCTATTCACTTTGCAGACTTCCGCACACGGAAGGTTGCCGTAAAGGTCAGCTATCTGCGGACTTTCCATTTGAATAGGATAGATTGACTTTGTATTGAACTTCCTATTCTCATGGGTCCGGATGTAAGGCATCCTCGACACCAATCAAACCAGACAGTCAAGAACTGAGCGGGGCATCTTATCTTTTCATTTTCTCCCTCGCGGGACGCTTCTCTTTTAAGGTGGCTGTGCAATGTTCGTCGAAAAGAGAGCTCCTAAGCGAATTGAACGGGCTATCCCCTTTTTTATATTTGAACAGTCATCCATCCAAGTCGGTTTTCAACAACTCCTTCTTTCAGTTGCTTTCTGTCGCGTTATTAGTCCGTTTTACGTTACGCATGTTTTCTTACAAGATCTGTGTTAGACTTCGTTGTTGTCGTCAATACAGTAAGATAGTTAGTTAAAGCCTAAAACGCGGTTTGTTTGTTTGCCCAAATAAATTAGTGATCGGCTGGAGACGTATGCCTAGACAACGAAAACTGCTTGCAGCTTTTGCATTTCCTGCTGGTGTATGTGAAGTTTATTAGTAACTTTGCAAAAAAAAAAAAAGTTTCTCGTGTTTATTGGAAGCTTGTTAAACGGGTCCACCTTAAAGGCTGCACACATCTCTCCATCGCCCAGCCCCCCACAGCTGTCCAATGAATTAAGAGCGGATGCGATGTATCCTTTTTCAGTGGGGTGAATGACCAATGGGATTTGGCCAGTCGAACAAACACAGAACTCTACATTCTCATTCATTCAGTGTTAAAGACAGCCTCGAGGAGTGCTGATGAGCTCGCGTCACATTTCAGTGGGTTTTCAGCTTTTGATGGAAAATTGCACGCGAGGAAATAACTTCATTCTCTCCCAAGTGCAAATCCAACAATCGGATGTGTTTTTTATATATTTTTCTTCCTTTGAAGTAAATTCAAAACACGTTTTTGTATCCTGTTTGTTGGTTACTGCTCATTTTGTTGGGCAAAACAGCACTGGCTGATTTGACGTCGGCAACCTTTCCGCTGCACTGGGCGCGTGTTTCTGCAAGCATTTACTGTGGATTTACCCCCTTTCTGGAACGCATTGGTATGTTTTTGTACGTGTTCAAAAGCGAGAAGCTCGAGTTAACGTCCGAACTTCTGTTTGTGGAATTACAGTCGTTTTGTAATGTGTGATATGGACCTTAATACTTTCGGACAAGTTCACTGGACGGGTCCTTCTTGGTATATTCTTTGATGGATTCGATAACATGGATGGTTGCATATAGGTGAGTGTTTCCCTCTTGTGCCGTGCAGATTTGTGCTTTCATTCTGGCTCCTGGTGCCGTCTTTTTTTCTTTTCTTTTTTTAAGTATCCTATTACTGTTGCACGTCCGCTTGCTTTCATAGTTACCATTAAAGCTCGCTATTATCATTTTGTATCATCAGGGAAAAAACAGCCTCGGGATGATTAAAACACTTAACATCGTGGGTAGTTTTGTGAATTTCGCTTTTCGGTTTCACGCTACAGTATGCGGATTAGAAATCCCTGAGGTTAGTCGTATAACATTTGTTGCATTCTGCTACTGTTGCCGTTCTTTTGCGTCGCTCAGCGTGAGCCGAGAACACGCCATTTGTGCTTGGCAAGAAAACAGACCGGTCATACTTTAATAGTGGGAGAATTCGCCCTCCTGCGGCAACCAACAAACACCCCTCCCCCATCGGTGGTTGTTTTCATTCATAAGTTTTTCCTTCCGCCCTGCTCGTCTCCGGGATCTGTTTATCAATCACTTCTTCAATTGCATTCACAGAGGGCGCAGCTCTCCCGTTTTAACTTGGAGTACGGCTGCATGTAGGCGAATATAGTGGAGAAGAGTAGGCTGCTTACAGCATGCGGTATCATCTACACATTATCGAGAGATACTCAAGGGGAATTGACGTTTTTTCCCAACAAGACAATAGTGTTCGTTTTGCTTTTTGCCGTAAGAGACGAATGCCATGGACTTTAAAAACCGCCCCGAGACTATACCGAATTTTTGTTTAGTTTTTGTTTTACCGAGGGTTCATAAATCAAGGTAAGAGTCGTGTCTTTTTCTCCCCACAGCCCGGCCATTTCTCATCTTGAAAGACTATACTTTGTTGTCGGTGTAACCCACTAAGTTGTGTTTCGGGGAGAGGTTCTGTACATACGCGTACGCGAAATCATTAAGCGAATCGTATTGTGTAATGACTTTATTGTTTACAATACCCAGGATCGATTTTCCGAATTGCGTCGCGGAATTGGTTTGCTGTGGGTTCGTGATAGTTAAAGATTTTTATCGAAAGCCAGTATGTATAGCCTACAGAAAGCACATAATGATTCGGTTATTTTTAAATCATATTTCATGCGTTTCATATAGGCCTACACACACACACACACACACACACACACATGTTTTTCCACACAATAAATTAATCTGTAGTATATTCCATCTAATTGTTAGATTCAGGGGAAGAGCATATAGTCTGCATGTGTCCTCGTTTCGCCGCTGTGGTGCATTTTAATGTTAACTAGCTATACAAATGTAAATGAGGAAGGGAAGTGTTTGTACTGAAGTTCAGTGTGTGCGTATTGAGGAAGCTTGTTTAAAGTCTTGTTAATAGTCAACCTTCTTGCAGCTTTACTTCGCTTTCCAGGTTTTTAATGCAGTTTGAGTAGTTGTGCAATAGCACACATCGTTTATGGGGAGCAATATTGTGCTCGGCCAGTCATTTTTTGATGTGTAAATGCACTACTTTGCTGCTTAAAGCGTGAGTTTAAACTCCGTTTACTTCCTGAATGATGCAGGTAATGTTTTATTATTCTATTAGTATGTTTATTAAAACAGGCCATCAGTTGGTTTATAAAATTTTTTTTAAAGGCCAAGCTTTTCTGAAATGAGGCCTATGTGGGCTTCTCAATAGGTGAAATGTGCAATTAATTCCCAAGATAAAGGATCTTTAAGAGCGTATTAAACATTCTGAATGTGTAGCGTGCGGCTGTGACAATAACTCGCGTGCCCTGCCTGCCCCAGTTCTTCCTCTGTTGTAATTGTGGAGAGGCAATGCTTTAATTTTGGTTCTCCTTGTTTTTTTTTTGTTTTTTTTTTTCTCGTTCCTCTTGGTGGTTCCTGGTTCCTGTTCTGGTGGTTCCTGGCGCTCAGCAGGATTTCAGATGCATGCCAAGTCCGCGGTGAACGTCGGAAGTGGTGATCGCCCCAGATGGAGCACCAGAGTCAGCGCGGTGGCGGTGCGCTAGCTTCCCTACAGCAACCCTCGCCAGAGGGGCGGCCCCGGCTCGAGTTCGAGAGGGACCTCCAGCGCACCGCCATCCTCTCGCTGGACCAGATCAGGGCCATCCGCTCCTGCAACAACTACACTGAGGGCCCCACTGCCCCCCGGAGGGCAATCCCCCCAAGGGCCGCGCCCCGGTCTGACAAGCAGGAAAGAACTCACGAGGTCATCAACATCAACAACAACTACGAGCACCAGGCCCCCGGCCACACTGGGACCCAGTACGGGCCCAGGGCCCCAGTCCTGAGCCGGTCCACAAGCACGGGGAGTGCGGCCAGCTCGGGGAGCAACAGCAGTGTCTCTTCGGAACAGGGCCTCCTGGGCCGCCCCCAGCCTGGCCGCGTGAGCTCGCCGCACCGGCCGGACCGCGCCGTCCGGACTCAGCCCAAAGCTCGGGCCCCACCTCCCCCAGAGGAGGTGCTGAAGCCCCCCGCTACGTGGAAGGAGGAGGAGGACTGTGCTTCAGGGCACCGGTTTGTGTGCGAGCAGTGCGGGAGGTGCAAGTGCGTGGAGTGTACGGCCCCCAGGACGCTCCCCTCCTGCTTGGCCTGCGGGGGGCAGTGTCTGTGCTCCGCCGAGACCCTGCTGGAGCACGGCACTTGCATGTGCCTGGTCAAGGGCCTCTTCTACCACTGCTCCAATGATGACGAGGGAGACTCGTGCGCCGACAGCCCCTGCTCCCTCTCGCGCTCTCACTGCTGCTCACGCTTCCTCTGCATGGGATTAATGTCGGCCCTCTTCCCCTGTTTACTGTGCTACCCGCCCGCCAAGGGCTGTGTCAAGGCCTGCCAGCGCTGCTACGACCGGGTCAAGCGGCCCGGCTGCCGCTGCAAGAACTCCAACACTGTCTACTGCAAGCTGGAGAACTGGTCACCTCCAAGGGCACCAGGAAAGCCTTCTTGATTCTCCCTGTTGCAGATTGGACAACTGGTCACCCATGAAGGCCCAGGGAAGCCTTTCTTATTCTCTCTGTTGGAGAAAGAAAGGGGTGGTTTCGTTTGTGTGATTATAATGATGATAATAATAATAATTATTGATGTTTATCAAAATGTTTAAGCACCTCCCATCCCAATCTCTCACCCCCTCTCCTATTTTCTTCACTGCAAAACTCTTTTTGGCCCAAACTTGGAGTTTGGGGGGAAAATAACCACTTCTCCACCCCCTCACCTCCCTATCCCCTTTTTCAAATTTTGCAACAGGCCCCTCTAAAAACCAGTGTTTGCCTTGTCGTGTCATCCTCAGATACTTATTAACACTCTTGTCTCCTTGTAAAGACTTTTTTTCAGCTAGGAAGTTCTCTTGTTTCTTCCAGCTTTGTGTCAGAGTAGCCTCTTGCCAAATCTGTGAAGGACTATCTGGAAAATATGTCACTGTTACCGGATATCCATAGCAACCAAGGTTGATTTCTCTCACTCTCCCTCCCCACTTCCTACTTTAACCTCATCACTGGCTGCCACATTTAAGCCATGATATTCTCGTGCTCTAGTGGCATTTTTGGAAGTACATTTTTCTTGTAGAAATATCTGAATTTTTTTTTATTCCCCCCCTCCCCTCCCATCGCGCTCCCAACTTTTTCATTCAGTCTGTGGCATTTTTTGTTGTAAATTGTATGTATAAATCTTAAAGATGAAAATCTGGCTATTTTTTAAAGAAAAATGTCTGTCAAAACATTTTTGTTGTAAAGAATATTTATTATGTCAAGCGCTATTATTTTATGATATTTATTGCAAAAGACAGTCTTGAAAATTTACTCATGTCTGAATATAACAAAATATCAATACATACTGAAAAATTAAAGGGTGGCACAAAGAAACTATGTTAACTGTAATGCAGAAAATATATTAACTAATGAAAAATACTGCCTTTGTGTCTTGATTTTTAATTCTGGTTCCCATTAGCCTTGTGTCCCTTGAAACATTTTTCTGTGGTCTCTAATATCAGGAATGTTTAAGGTTACCTCAATTATTTTACTTAGGTGTCCAGTCCCAAGATCGTGGTGTAAGAATTCACTATTCAGCTTTGAGAATTAGGAGGTTTCTGATGGTTAGTGTTGAGGACTATAGTTTTGCATCATAGCTGCTTAGTTGTCAATCAGACTGGATTGATGTCATGACCAGCCAGCACACATTTTTCAAGGGTTTTTTCAAAGGAATTTGCAGTTGAGCTTTAAGCATCGTGCAAGAGGAACGGAAGTGATTTGCTTAGCTTAGGCCAAACTTCTGCCGGACGACTAAACCAACACCTCCAAAGGTCAATGCAAAGGCTGGAGAAAAGAGGCCCAGACATCTCTATGGTTTTCCTGGCATTATTTAGGGAGTTCTCTGTTGCCAACAGCCACACTAAAACTGCATTCCCAGTCTAAATGGCTGTAAGAAATAAAGGCTGCTCTATCAGCCGGTGGACACCTGTTTAAAGATAATAAACCGCTAGTGGAGCAGGGTTTTTATTGTGCAGCTTTTGCGCTGCAGGAAGTGACATGGCAGGAACCTTTCCCTTTGGTTGCCTTTTTTCCAAGGGATTTTGTCAATTGCAGGAGAAGCTTGGTGACCCGCCCCGGAGGGGCCGCACTTGTCTGTCCCCGACTACATCTGACAGACGCCTCCTATGGTTTTGACTGAGAAGAAAGGCGCAAACCCTCCCTAAATACCACAGGGTTTTTGTCTTTGAAAACCCAGAGCGAGTAATTAACCACAAGGTATTTTTAGATTTGCTATGGTAGTGCCCTCGGGCCTCTGTAACGGGTTGCTGTTTCTTGGATTGTGCGATTGCGGTATTTTGTGTAATTGCTGCTCTGGTTTCTTAAGGTAAACATAAATACAAAGGGGAAGAATTGCATTTCAACCCCCCCTCACCCCCCCAAGTATTTTTTTCTGTCTTAATAAGCTGCTTGGAGTCATTGGAAACAAGAGCACTGCAGAGCCTTGTGATTGTTTCACACATTGGCGAATAGGGACCTGGCTGTAATGGTGTCATGATATTTTAATGACTATCAGGTGCACCTGGGCATTATTACATTCCATTCTGCAGCACTGAAAAATACCAGGTGTGTGTGTGTGTGTGCATACGTATGTGTATTTGCGTGTGTGTGTATAGCGTGCTTATGTGTCTGTGTGTGTGTGTGTGTGTGTGTGAGCATGTGTATCATTTTGTGAGGGTCAGCAGTCTGTGGTAACAGAACCTGCCCTAAATGGGCCTTTCTAGAATTATTCTTCTCCTTTTCATTCTCTTCCTCACCCCCCTTTCTCCCTCCTCTCTCAGGGAGGAATGTACCTTTTGTTACTATGAATAGTTTAGCGCAGATTAGCGGTTTGCCAATTTCCTGTTGCCTTTCAGGGCTGCCATTCGAGACCCGTTTGCCTCTGGCCCCTGGACAATCACAGACAATGAGGGGCTGTTCAGGTTTCACAGCAGAGCCCTGGGATGGAGAGGAAGTGGCAGGGGTGAAATGTTACTGCTGATTAACAGTAGGTAATGTTTGCTGGGAAATTTGAAAGCTTGGTGGAGGGTAAAGAGAGCATAATGTACGCAAATTCGGATCTGCCAAAATTGCACAGACTTTTTCCTGATAAATGCATTTTAGCATATACTTTGATTGTCATCAAAGTAATCAAGGATTGCTGTGTTTTTATTATTTTATTTTTATGACATCGCTCAATTAGTGCATGTCAGTTTAAAGCTTTTCTTTTGCAGTTTTTTTTTCGTCTGTGGATCACATCTTGACCCAAGATATTACGGTAGTTGAAGGTTTATATTTGGCCAAACTACATCATGCAAGGTATTTATTTTCCCCTCCAGTCTCACTGTGCTGTAGGGCCGCTCGGGTTTAGACCTGTCAGCACGTCGTTTCCGCTCTCAGCAGATTGCTTACATTTTCGGCCGTTTCCACGGCAGAGGTAGGCGCGTATGGTTCCCTCCTTCGCAATAGTTATCGGTTTAAATTTAGCGACTTACCCCAAACCCACACTGGCAGAGGGCATTTCAGGGGCAAGTGGAACGACTCGCTCTTCTAAAACGTGACGCAGGTTTGTCCGTAAACGCAAACTTTTTAAAAAAGGTTTTTATTTTTTAATTTTATTTTTTACAGCGGTTATTAGTGAGACAGCACAGAACCTCCATCTCGAACACTGACGCGCCGCGTGCGTGCTGAACGAGACAGTCTGACTGCTTTTAATAAACACTCGAGGGATTCACAAATCTGAGAACTGACTTTGTCTTCCTACCCTAAATCCGCGTTAGTGTAAAAAAAATGTATGACGTTAGTAGGTTACAGGAGATTGGGTCAATAATAATAATAATAATAATAATAATAATAATAATAATAGCTTTTTGTTGTTGTTCGGGAGTGAGTTATTAGTCGTGAAGTATACACAGTTTTAAAGGTTTTGGATACCAGATATCGTTGGTACATATGATTTAAGAAGGGATGTGCACTTAACTAATTTAAATTTTTCATGAATGTGTTTGAGAACTTTACGATGGTTCATTTGACACCACCATGTATAACCCATGGAATATGTCTTATGCTCCAAAGGTTAAACTGAATGCATTTATTTTCAATACAGTACACAAAACTGAATGTCATGATCATCTACTTTTAAATAGCTATTTTTGAAACTGCAGTAAGTTTATCTTGTGATCATACAAGCTCTTCTATTCATGGAAAATGTGATTGCAGCCATTTTAAAATGTGGATTTTAATTATTGCCAAACTCAAAAAAAAAAAAAAAAATGGAGTAAACAAATGTACAAAGACATATAAAAAACTTGTGCATGCTGGGACCTGTAGCCTACATGTCACAGGCTTGGACCTGCCCTCTGTGTCACGAACATATGATGATGACCAAGAGTTCACAGGAGTAGAACCCATTTAGCTTTATCCCACTGGGTCTAGAGTAAACTAACAATGTTCTTTTGACTCACATTGCATTAGTGAACTCCTGACAGCTCTGTGTCCATTTTGTGAGATTATTGTTCTGCAGTGTGGTTCTACCAAGCATCTTTCCCAGCATTGTGGTCATGATTCACCAGAATTAACTGTCCAATGGTGTTATTAGCAAGGCACTTCCCTGGTGTTTTGGAAGGACCGAGTGAGGATGTGCGCCACCCTGCTGGATTTTTTTGGTAAGAGAGAGGGCAACGTGGTTTGTCTGGGAGTATAAGAAAAACAATGTGTATAATACACTTTCATGCTGTATAAATTATACATTTTTGGTTTATGTTCAAAGCAGTTAGATGAAACGCAGCACTAGTAACAGTGTTTATTTTATTTATGCAGTGAATTGATCGGATGTTATGTTTACGTAGCACAGCACACTCAGTTTGGCAGTAGTGCATAGGCTGTTGTGGATGACGTCACTCTGTGAGATGTGAAAAGTGATCTTTGGTTCCGTAGTTACGGCCTGTGCACTTTTCAGGAGTGCGGTTTGGTGTGCAGGGAGATTGCAGGTAAATCTCCCATACTAGGTGACCTCTGTTACATTTACAGGGTTGCCAAGTCTCACAATTTTGGAATGGGACACACACTGCCCAAGCATATTTCACGACAAATAAAAACAACGCAAGTAAGAACAACGTCGCTGTCGATTGGCTACCTGCATTTACATTTAACTCCATATTTGGACACATATTTGGCTGTATGTTAATAAGATATGGGAGGCTGAAAATATGTTCACTTGTTACGGGCTCAGAAAGTTTGGACACCGGAGCTTTCACTTGCATGTACATCCTAAAACAGGGGTGGGGAATTCCGGCCCTGGAGGACTGTGTGTACGCTGATTTTTATTTCCACCATTTACCCTGGTTAAATTAGCTATTTGGCTGTATAAACCAACACCGATTCACTCGTAAATTAGCTTTAAAAATTTATATAGGGACACGAGAACTGTCTTTGGCCGTCATTCATGCACTTATCAAGAAATGTAGCTAAAATGTCAGATGGTGTAAATGTTGGGGCCAATTAAGTAATAAAGGCCAGAAGTTGGCATGAAAACAGGAAATTGTTATGGCCCTTGTTGCCCACCTTTGTCCTGAGCACTCTCTCTCTAATAACTAGAGCAAGGGTGCTGCATCCAGTCCCGGAGGGTTGCAGTGTCTGTAGGTTACAGTTCAATTAAATTTTATTGTTTTAACACTTTTTACAGAGACACTGTCACAAGGATGCTTTGCAGTGGAAATAAAGAAGATTAGGAAAAAAACTAGGTCTGATCTCCCAAAAAGAAAACAACTGAGGAGAAAAAAACTTCCCAGAGGGAAGAAGAACACTCAAATGGTGGTGAGAAAAAACTCCCCAATGGGAAGAAATCCTGGGAGAACATGGCAATAGAGGGGGAACCCATTCTCTACTGGCTGACCCAGTGTAACAGTTAAGATAGAAGAATGATAACAGAAATATAATTAGGGATCTAGCAAAGCAAACAATAAAATGAGTTGGGCAGGTTACAGTTAGAAGTAGAGGTAGTTGGTGTGCTTCAGTGTCAGTGATTGAGTTAAGTAATTAGCCAGCTACAGACTCCACACACCTTGTCCACAAGGTCTTAATTGGCTGCTGACTGAAAGGAAACCACAAAAATCTGCAGACACTGCGGCTGTCCTGGGCTGGAGTTGAACCTGCAGACACTGCGGCCCTCCAGGACTGGAGTTAAACCTGCAGACACTGCAGCCCTCCAGGGCTGGAGTTAAACCTGCAGACACTGTGGCCTTCCAGGGCTGGAGTTAAACCTGCAGACACTCCAAATCTTGAGTTGGACACTCCTTCCAAGATACTGAAATATGCTCCTCGAGGTCAGTAGCACTGCTGGTTTTCTTTTCTACCTAATAGCTAATTGGTTGATGAATGCCATTGATTGGTCAGAGATCCCACTTACCTGATTGTCCCAGGTCTAAATTAGAGACTGATTTGAAGTGGAAGAATGAAAATCAGAAACACTATGGCCTGGAGTGCCAGATTTTTGGTATATCTGTTCAAGAACCTGTGTGTGTGTGTGTGTGTGCATTGCTTATTTTTACTACCAATTATTCTTATTCTCATTTTCTAATGACAGCTTCAGGCCTGAAACAGGACTACATATAAACACACAGTGTTCAGCTTCAGGCCTGAAAAAGGACCACATATAAACACAGTGTTCAGCTTCAGGCCTGAATCAGGATCACATATAAACACACAGTGTTCAGCTTCAGGCCTGAAACAGGACCATATATAAACACAGTGTTCAGCTTCAGGCCTGAATCAGGACCACATATAAAAACACAGTGTTCAGCTTCAGGCCTGAAAAAGGACCACATATAAACACAGTGTTCAGCTTCAGGCCTGAATCAGGATCACATATAAACACACAGTGTTCAGCTTCAGGCCTGAATCAGGATCACATATAAACACACAGTGTTCAGCTTCAGGCCTGAATCTGGACCACGTATAAACATGCAGTGTTCAGCTTCTGTTCTGAGTCAGGAGCATATAAAAACAGGCAGTGTTCAGCTACAGTCCTGAATCAGGCTCAATAACTAATTAACAGCAGAAGCTGGGATCCCAAAAATGCAGGAAAATGCAACACCAAATTTTGACTTTTGGTTCCAGGACAGCGTAACCTATACAATCGCTTGCCCATTACACACAGTTTTGAACCATTCCATTACCTCCTAATCGTAAAGAAACAAAAAAGAGTAATCAAGGAACTCCACATGGGATCAGGCTGTGAATTGGCTCTGTGCATAGACACAACCCCTCACCCCCCCCCCCCAGCTTGTGAATTTGTTTAAAAAGTCAAATAAATTGGTAAATATATCTAAAAATGTTATGTGATGTCTTTTGATGGTGAGATTATGTTCTTAGTTATTCTACTTGGCCCTACATGTGAGGTGTGGGGGGCGGGGGGGGGGCGCTATGAGTGAGGCCCTGTTAAACACCCCTCCTTGCTCCACCACCTTCTCCTGTGATATCTCGACCAGGGAAAAAAATTCACCATGAAACCTAAAGACTTCCAAAACATAAAGGACTGAAATTCATTCCAGGGAAGCAACAGCCCTTATCAGTGTGTGGGAAGGGGGTTTTTCTCTTTTCAAAATGTTTTCCTCCCCCCTTTCAAGATTAGGCCATGCAATCCTGCCAGATGGTTCTCGTCTGCTGCCTTTTTTCAATTCACTTCCTCCTACCCTCCTGCCCCCCCAAACCCTAACCCTCCCACACAGACAGAAACCCCCCTGCCCCCCTGCCCCTCATCCCGCCTAACCCTAACCCTCCCTCACAAACAGAACCCCCCCCACCACACCCCCCCCCCCCCCCTTGGCTGGAAATAATCTTTTATTGGCCAGTTGTTGGGAAGTGACCTCTTGGCCTTGATTAGGTAGGGCGAAGTCCCCATCGCTCGGCTGGGAACATGGCCGTGTGTCAGTCCTGTGTTAAAACAGGAAGAACAAAAGGGGGCTTTGGAGACTTTGGGGTATCCAGCCCTTTGCCCCTGCTCCAGGGGCCGGGAAGGCGGGGGCCAGGGGTTGGGGGGGGGGGGGTGGTCATGTTAGAGGCAGTCCCCTGGCCTGGGGTCACCTCTGCACCGTGCCCTGACCACTACAATGGGGTGGGTGCACGGGTGACTGGGATGGGGGGAGTCCCTGTAATGTTGGCTTTCAGCAGATCATCATCACTTTTCCACAGGTATGGCCAACTGTTTCCGACCGCCCCAAGGTTTCACTGGAGCTGCTGCCACCCTAGCCCACACTATTGAAACGTCTTGTTGGCTTCTGAGGTTACTAAGCCAGGAGCGTGAGCTGTGTGTATGGGGAACAGTAAAACCCCATCCTAGATCACTACAGGTTAAAGATTGTTACGCATGTAATAATGCCCTGGAAGTAGTTCTGAGACTATGGATGCTTTGATAAAAAGAGCAGAAGTAAACTTTCCTGGTTTATGTCTTCAAAAAAAGCATACATACATACGTACATACGTACATACGTACGTACGTACGTACGTACGTACATACGTACATACGTACATACGTACATACATACATACATACATACATACATACATACATACATACATATGCACGCATGCAGCTCACGCACACACTAATATAGAATGCGAGCCTGAGCACAGTGCAGCTCAGAGGACTGGGTCGCAGTGAATGACCTCCTGGCTGTGCTGAGCCCAGTGAAATCCTTTTGTTCCTCTGTTTCTATGGTCCTGTAAACGGCAACAAAGGGGCCGGTCTCAGGTTACGGCTGGGGAACTGGGCCAGGAGCCTGAATATGTGAGAATAGACAGGACAGCCCGCCTGATTCCAGCTGATGAGAGACTTCACTGAAACCATCCTTTCCTTACTGGCCTTCATTAACACTGACAAGCATTATTCACACACATGCACATGCACAAGCTCATAGATACATAGCAGACCTGGGTCAAACACATATTTAACATATTTTAATTGCATTGAAATACTTAAAAAAATTTTTTTTTAGAAATTATTTGAAATACAGCATTTAAATACAGAGTATTTAAATTACCAAATGTATTTGAAAATACATTTTTGGAGCATTTGCATGTATTTTCAATTACTTTCAAGTATTCATTTTCTAATACAAAGTGTTTGATTTAATGGAACTTAAGGCCAGTGGTGTAATATGTGCAATTGCACCAAGCTGTTGAAAGACTTGCACTGAAAAAAGCACTGAATATACGGGAACCTCTGCAGCTCTGAAAGTTCAGCCTTTTTTTCTTATTAGAGGACAATATTTTGATGAGAATGCATCAAGTGACTATTGACGGCCCCAGTCGAATGGTACCAATTTCCATTGTTAATTGGTAGCGAATATGCATGTCTGAATTCTATTTTATCAGTGTCTAACCTTACAAAATGTAAAGGATGGCACTGTACATATGGCTGTTGAATGCTCTGACAACAGAAAAAGAGGAAATACAGAAAAAGGCCACTAACTTTAAAAATATTGCATGGGTACAAATAAACTGGCAAGTAGCTTATCAAGAAGTCTGAGTTTGCCATCCCCCCATGCAAAGACATGTACGGGAATTTAGGCTAATGTCTGTTAGAGGCAGCGCATGGGTTGTTTAAAATTACCAATGTAGGCTACCCATGTCCAAAAGCCAAATTCAACCCCTAGCCCTTCGTAGTTCCCCTGGAGTCCTCTCAGCATTATAGCTCGCTGACATTGTGCAAAGAACTCTGGGATACCCCCTTCAGCATGAAGTCTACATTGTTGGCTGGTAATTTCTGTTGTCTATCACTTAAATATTTCAAAATATTTTAAAATTGTATTTGCATTTAAATGTATTTTAAAAAAAGGCTCTAAATACCATTTGAGATGTATTTGGTTTCCCAGGAAAGTATTTATTTAAAGGAATGCATTTTTTAAATAGTAGAAAGTATTTGGTTTTTCCATTAAAATAATTGAAATATAACAAATACAAAGTATTTGTAAATGTATTTGAACATACTGCAAATTTGTATTAAACTACATTTTCAAATACAAATACGTATTTGTATTTGACCCATGTCTGATACATACACACATACACTCATAGATACATACACGCACACGTGCGCACCCACATAAGTGCACACAAACACATACTCAGATTCATACACACACACACACACACTTATAGATACATACACACATACATTCATAGATACATGCACACACACACACACTCATAGGTATACACACACTTGCATGCACACATTCATACACAACCACACTCATAGATACATAATCACACACATACGCACACTCATTGATCAGCACACACGCACACACAAACTCACGCATTGAAAAGCACACACATGCACACACACTCATAGATGCATATACATTCACACTGCTACTGGTCGATCTGGCACCTGCAAGTCTGTCTGTTCAGCTGCACACAAATAGTCTTCCTCTGACTCATGTCAGCGCAAGCCTGATTGTGCGTTGTCTCACAGGATGGCACGTGCTTGTTTGTGTGCCCTCTGGAGTCGACAGCTGGGGCCGTGAAGAACTTTGCGACCTGAGCGTGATTGGCCATTCCAATTCGGGGAGAAAAATGCGGGAAAAGTATTTTAAAAAGGGAAAAACTTTGTTTGAACACCTTCAATGACACCTTCTTCAGCTGTTCAGCACCACGGTTCCCCAAATCTCAGTGTGATGAATAATGGGGTGAATGTGTATTGTGAAGAGGCCTGCACCCCATCCCCAAAAAATCTCTGCCGGAAACACAGTACTCTGGCCTGCCATGAGTTTTTTTTTTTTTTTTTTTTTAAGGGGGGGGGGGGGACTTGCTCTTGTTCCCTTGTTTTTGAAGCCTACAGGGGTCCAGGAGATCAAAGGCGACACTCAGAGGCGACTTATCTGCTGTTTATTTGGAGATCATGCTAAAGCTAAGCACTACAAAAATGCTTGAGGGAATTACAGAGGGAGACATTCTGACTTTTCATCCGGCTGCTTAAAAAAAAATTTCCTTATTTGTTAAAGCCCTTTAATAAGCACAGGTTCTACAGCTCAATGTTTCTGAATCTTTTTAAAAAAAATTATGAATCACATAGTTAATATATGCATATGAGACAAACAAAAATAAACTTCTTTCCTTCTTTCAATCGTATGTGTTTGTAGAATGACAGTTTATACGAAACAAATAAATCTGTAGCAACAAGCTAGGAACAAAAAGGAAAGACAGGCAAGTGTTTGCATATTTAAAGTATATAAAAGCGCTAACCTGGTTAATGGTATTTGTGCAGCACTTTTTGTAGAGGTGCTGTCACAAAGACACTTTTCTGTGTAGTCCTGAAAAAAAACTCCTCAGTTAGAGGAAAAACATTCAAACCACATATAGTCCATGATTTTGGGGCAGGGCTCCTGATTAATACAAAGTCATCAAGCTGTGTGAGGCAGTGGTAAGGAGAAGATCACATTGGTGATCACATTAAGTGCAACGTGGAAGATATCGCGTGATAGCTATATATTTTTCTTCCTGGATTCACAGTTTCACTGGTGCCAAATGTTCAGTTGTTTTGGGCATGATAACTGATACTCTCAGCTGTTCAATCTAGTGTTGCAGCAGTGTAACATAATGGTAAAGGAACTGGGCTGGTAACTGAAAGGTTGTGGGTTTGATTCCCAGTTTGGGTACTGCCATTGCACCCTTGAAGCAGATATTTAACCAAGACTGCTTCAGTAAGCTTGCAGCTGTATAAATAGATTATATGAAAAAATGTATTCTGTGTAATGTACACTGTGGATAAAACGTGACTGAAAATACAGCACTTCATGATCAACTTTATCAAAGGACCAAGTTCATAGACTGTAATACTTAATAACATATTCAAAACAAATTAAGGGCCAGTGCACATAATGATGGGGATTTGAATGTGTTATCTGAGATCTACCATTTTGCCGAAAGGCCATTTCACTATTAGTATTTTACTACATTGCGATATGCTGTTAATCAGAGGAGCGCAGATACAATGTCTCATATGTCCATGGATTTTTTTTTCACTGTCCAGAGTCGATCGTGGTTTATGCATTCTCTAATATATCATCTCATGTTCGATCACCACTCCACTAAATTATAGTATCATTTTTTTCAATTTCCAACTCAGCTGGTGTCCAGAATAGATTTTTGATTCAATTTAGAGGTTGGGAGTAATCCACAATAACCTGGCCACCACTTCTGACTCTTATTTTTTATTTTATGTCTCCATAGCAACCATGGCTCACTTTGGCTAGCCAAGGCCATATCCTCCTGTCAGTCAATACTGAGCCATGGGGGGTCAGAAGAGGCCTACGTGATTTACACAGAATTATTTTGGAGGGGGTGGGTCAGTAGCAACTGACATTACTGCCAGGGGTGCCACCAAGGATTTTGAGCCCCATGAAAAGATCTCACATTGGGCCTCACCACCCCAGAAAGTCCTGTGTTCTAATATTCTTTGAGGGCCCCTGTCAGTCAGGGCCCTTGGAATCGAGGGGTGGGGTAGTAGTTTTGGTGGGCATGATACAGTGATTATGTAAAATGCAGAAAAAAATTGCATCAGCTCTTTGGCATCCAGTTAAAATCACCATTACTTATTATTCAGACATCATCTGAACTCAAACACTTTGAAGAGAGAGAGAGAGAGAGAGAGAGAGAGAGAATGAGAGAGAGAGAGAAAGAGAGAGAGAGCATAAAAGTGAAGCCAGCTGTACAGAAATGCCTTTTCTTCACAAAATTTCTACAGCACGTGCTAATAATGAGTCCAAATTCTTTGCTTCAATCAAACGCTTCATTTACTTTAACATGAATATCAGAAAGACCATTTTGAAGAGCAGAAAATAGCGGTATGTGAGTGTGTGCCACTTTGTGGTGAGAGAAACACATAGGGAATGAATTCTGCTCCAGGTTTGACAATGTTATCAACACCCCTACCCAACCAATCCTCATCTAGGCAGTTGTGTTTGGCCAAACCTGTTCTTGTCC
This sequence comes from Anguilla rostrata, assembly GCF_018555375.3. NCBI lineage: Eukaryota > Metazoa > Chordata > Actinopteri > Anguilliformes > Anguillidae > Anguilla > Anguilla rostrata. Next base: position 27,718,682 of record NC_057939.1, on the reverse strand, counting down.
TGGATTCTCATTGTCTGTAGCCTGTCACAGTTATAACTTCTCTGAACCTATGGCAAGTCAGTAGAATTGCAGCTTATAATTCCAATTGAGGACTTAAAGGGGGTGCCAAGTTGCTGTGGCTGGTGAATCACCTGTTGCACATTATTCATAACAGATTCAGAGCTTGTTTTGGGCCCTTGGAGAACAGAATGTTTTTTTTCCTGATGTGTGGAGCCTAACTGTCAACACCTCTGTTTTTATCAGGACAACAGTGATATTTTCATAATCAAATAGTGGATCAGAGAACATTAGGGAACATCAGATCATGGCAAAATTTAATGACTAAAACAGCTAATTCTATAGTCACTAATTTTCCTAGAAGTTGCAGTCACTCTTTCCTTTACTGCAGGATGTGCAGGTATTTATTTTTACTAAGCACTGCATTAATTAATGAAACCTGTTGATTGTACAGTCAGCTCTTCTCACTTTTTTTACATTTGATTCTGTTGCTGAATTGTAAGGAGAAAACAACCACCCAGCAGATCCTGGGGTTCTCCAAGGGCAAGACTTGCACAGAGTTCATCCAGCATGGTGCCACTTTTGTCATTCCAAAAGATTCTGCTTCTTCTACGAGAATTGTTAATTTATTTGTGTATATTGGACAGCAAGTCTTTCTGAAGTAAAAAAAAAAGCCACTTTTTAAATTCTGTTTAAAAACTAAAACCTCAATCAAATCTCCCTTATTCTCCCTTTACTGAGATTACTGAGACGCTGATGCCTAAAAACAGTTTATCTGTACTGGAACTAGAGGAGAAAAATACAATTTCATGAACAAGAAATATGACCAGCACATGTTGTATATATTTCTTTGAAGGAATACATTTCAGGTTGAGCTATTTCAAATCTTTCTTCGGCCAAAATTCTCCCATTTCCTAACCATAGAAGGCAAAAGAGTGTGTTCGGCACGACATCAGCAATCAGCACACAGTCAGCCTGCAGTAACCTGTGGAAAAGCATGTGTAAGTATTTGAGAGGAGGAATATTTTACTGTCATACTGTTGTAAGCTGCAATAAATCATAATTACATCTTGTGTATAATATATTAATTTTTTCAGTTCAGAAAGTATTTGTTTTCTCCCTTGAAAAAGCCTCTAACAAATATATAAATAATATCATTCAATTTGAGCTTCTTTTTGTCAATGTGGAACATTTATTAAAATAGAGGAGAAATTAAATAAAAAATAAAAAAACTGATTACATTGTAAGGAAATATTCATTAAAGCCTGAACTGTTAAAAACAACTGTTCATGCAAGAACATATGTAACATATGTCAAACAACAACAATAAGATTTTTGGTTAAAAAAATACTATAGTTTGCCCATGTATATCATTTTTCAATGTTGCATGTACACTGTCTTTAGTAAAGTTTTAGTCTTCACCAGATCTAGAACCAAGACATACTGAATGGCGAGGTGGCTTTAAGTTCCTTTGGTCTCTCAAACAGCCTACCAAAAATAAACAAGGATGGCCAAAACAGTTGGTAATTTAAATTAAGACATAAAACATGCCTTTTAAGTTTTTTTTACATTTTGTATGTTTGGTTTAATCTTTCTTCTTCTATTTTTCCCTTTTCACTTTTTAAAAATTCTATTACTGTCACCGTTTTCATGTAGCCTATGTTTTACTGATATTGTGTTTATGGCCTGTCTTTTACTATTTTGTTATTGTCCATGAAATGCATTTCATTGCAACTTCTGTATGAAATGTGCTATACAAATATAATGTATACTTTGTACTAATCAGATATGTTAGGACAGGGTACTATAGTCTGTGCAGTCTGTCTCACAGGCCAGACCCCTGATGGTCTTTACTGTGATGTTGAAAAGTGTGTGGTTGGCACCAGCCTGGTGAAACACGCTTGTAAAAAGCCAAGGGGTTGGGGAGAGTGTGGTGGTGGGAGTTCAAAAGTTTAGAACACTGTAGGTGCTGTTGTGGACAGTTTTCCTCATTTGCATTTCAATGCGAAACCTGCTTGTTGACTTGGTGCTCAGCGACTACAGCTGCAACACCCCCACCCAACCTCACTCCCAACTTGCCCCCCAGCAAAATCCCTCAAACACCCTCCACACACAACCTCCCCCCAGTCTTTGTTTTGTTTTTTTTCTCAACTCAAGTTGAGTCCACTGAGTACTTGGTGTGCGTGTGGGGTGGTGGTGGTGGTGGTGTCGACTGGGGGAGGGGGAGAGGGACAGAGAGCTAGGGGGTTTCAGTAAGGGGGAAGGGGGGAGCGAGGGGGCAGAGGGAGCCATTCAGTTTGTGAAGCCAGGCAGAACACTCAACAGGAAGGAAGGAGAGCGGATCTCTTTGCTGCCATTGTCTAGGTGACAGGGCTTCAGCAGCCAAAATGACCGCTTAGTCTATAGGGTGCACTCTGCCGTCCTCCAGAGAAGGCGGGCCCCAAAGGGGGGGCGGGGGGGGCGGGGTGCATTCAGACAACACTGTGTCTGAATGAGGATTTATGCTAATAACCTCCCTTTATTATGATCATTATTTTATTTTTGCAAGGCATGTAGCAAACATTCTAATCCAGAGTCATTTCAACAGTTTACTTCTTGTTTTTCTTTCTTTCTTTTTTACATTTTTTACATAAAATCCATTCGTACAGCTGCATATATGCTGGAACTATTCAGTTTAAATACCATTAACTGAAGAACATCAGCAGTGCCCCACATGGGATTCAATCCTGCATCTTAAGTATAAACCCATTTGCCATCACACTACAACCATCACACTACATAAACACCCCATTCTTCATTTTTTAACTGAAGAAATTAACAACCATGGTGTTCTGACATTATTTGCTCAAGACAAAGGTGATTTGGGTGATTCTGAGGTTCTTCATCTGAAATATTGCCTCAGCACACCAATCTGGGCCAAGGCTTTGAACCGCAAAACTTGTAGTCAGTATGACTCCTTCATAGGCTTCATTGGTTTGCATAGAGTCTCTGATTGCAAGATGGGCTCCACCTGGTGTCCCAAATGCACAAATCATCTCATGGTAAGGTAATCATTTTTGTTTGGAGGAAAACCTTCTGATCTGCTTTCTAATTGATTTTTTGTAGGCTATAGACAAGTTTGGAAATGATTGGCCCATCTAAAATGAGATGACCAAGAGACCTAATGTTATGACTATTTTCTCTGATAGATCTTATTGACGGAAGGTTGTTTGGCAGGAAACATGAAGCAGAAATACAGTGAGCTCCATAATGTTTGGGACAAAGATATTTTTTCTTGATTTGGCTCCGTACTCCACAATTTTAGATTTGCTATCAAACAATTCACATGAGGTCGATAGCACATTCTCAGCTTTATTTGAAGGGTCTTATTAATTATTTTATTATTATTATACTTTTTGGTTTCACCATGTAGAAATGACAGCACGTTTTATACATAGCCATTTCAGGGCATCATAATGTTTGGGACATATTAATGTTGTGCAAATGAAAGTATTCAAATTTAGTGCTTTGTCGCATATCCTTTGCATGCAATGACTGCTTAAAGTCTGTGACCCACAGACATCACCAGGTGCTGAATATCTTCTCTGATGATGCTCTGCCAGGCCTGAACTGCAGCCATCTTCAGCTCCTGCTTATTTTGATGGCTTGTTGCCTTAAGTGTTCTCTTCAGCATATGAAGCGCATGTTCAATTAGATTCACATCGGGTAAATGACTTGGCCAGTCAAAAGTTTTCCAGTTTTTGTCTTTGAAAAACTCCTTTGTTGCTTTAGCAGTATGTTTGGGATCATTGTCTTGCTGTAGGATGATGTTGCATCCAATGAATTTGGAGGCATTTCCTTGAACTTGAGCAGATTAAGATGCTTCTTTAACCTTCAGAATGTATTCTGCTGCTGCTATCAGCAGTTACATAATCAGTGAAGTTGAGTGAGCCAGTACCTGTGTCAGCCATACTGTACATGCCCAGACCATAACACCCCCACCACCATGTTTCACAGATGTGTGTGTGCCTGGGGAGGTTGCTTTTGATCTTGGAAGTTACTTTTGGCCTCCAAACTTTGCTCTTGCCATTACTCTGATACAAGTGAATCTTTAAAATGTATTTCCTGTCTGGCGATTGTCCCATAAACTGGTTATTTAAGCAATAACTCAGGCAGTAGTGCCGCAACACCCCTGAGCTGTGATATAATCACAGTATACCACAGCCTGAAGTGAGTTATAGCATTTTAAAAACTTACCCAATATGATAATATATATATATCATAGACACAATCAAACCGGTAATTTAATTACAAGAATAATTTAAAAGAAAGTAATTCTCGGCTACCCGCGCATAGTGCCAGGCAGTTGCTATGCAATGTTAGTAAGCACTCTTTTGTTTTGCAAGACTAGCTAGCTAGCATTAATGAGGTAAAAAGAGTTAATGTTCATTTGCACATTCCCATTGACTGTGCAACCACTGAAAAACTGTCCAACATCAGTGGGATAAATTTGCATAGGTCTACTGATTGTGTTAGGTGGAAGAGGCGCACGGCTTGGCGTGGTGAGGATGCTGCTCCACCTTTTCCAGTCCCTGAGTTTCAGTCGCCAATAGCTTTTAGGAGAGCCTGTACCTGTGCCTGCTTATGGACATAATCTCTCTTGTCTCAAAATCCAAATCAGACACCGTTTAAAAAGTTTCCATTTTCTAACTCATGATGATTTTTACTTGTAACATTTTTTTATTTTGACTTTAATGACCACTTAGCCACGGAGTGATAATTGAAACAGAACTGTAAAGGAGCATTAGACGTCATAGCAGTGGTATATGGTTATTATACCATGGCTACGAAGAAATCAAATTTGCAGATTTGACCTACCTCTTTTTTAACTTAGGTTATTCACACGTGATGGAGATGTGATAAGTGCTACTCTGTGCATGAGCAGGTGAAGCCTGCCTTAATGTGTACAAAAACAGAATGGAATTTCACGCACTGTTTTACATTTTTAGTGTTGCTAGAGCACTTTGTAAAGTTACACATGCTTATTCTGATATGCTCATGAATGTTGTTATGTAACGATGTTGCAGCCAAAATCAGTATGCATCGTAGTGAAAAAAGGGAAGAGAATTTGGTATAATTAATGGTTGAATTGTTAAATATAAAAGTAAAATATTTTTATTGACAACTTAAAACTACATGCTGAGTCATGGTCTTTATTTGAAGGTAAATGCAGCAAATAGTTACACACTGATATTGATCTGACATCCTATTGATTGATGGATAGGTTGGCTTCTCCCAGGGGGAGGTGGCTTCAAAAAATATTCAATTTCAGCACACATAAAGACATGGTCTGGCACTGCTTGAGGAGGCCTGTGACATCACATCACAAACAAGTCTGAAATGGACAACAAGGGCAGTGGAGCACAGTGGAGCTTAGACTTAGTGAACATTTTTGGGGTCAAAAGTCGCCGTTTAGGCATTCAGGTGAAAACCCAAAAACGTTTTGTTGAAAGGTTAAAGTTTTCTAGCTGACTAGGACAAAGCCAGGCTATCTGGATAAAACCTGAGCTATATTTGGGTTATACCCTAAACTGGTCCGTTTATGTCAAAATGTATCCCTACCTAGATTTCCACCCCTAGACATTTAGATTCTGGCTTTTGCTCCCTGGAGAGTTTTAGAACAGTACCTTGGTACCTCAGCTTGGCCTGGGCTGTGTGCAGCTATAGACAGGCAAACTGTGCTCATCAAATCACTCCTCACAGCTGTACACATTTATGATGTGATGCACATTTATGATTTATGACGGAAATATGTAAGTGATGGATTTAAGTGCACGTTTTACCAATGATGCATTTAGTCAGGGACTTTCACATTTTTAAAAATATCAGATGAAGCTTCTGTGAGTCTGAAAAGATAATAACGCTGACAAAAATTCAATATTCAGTAATGTAATGAACAAAAATATATTAGGCTGGTCAGAAAAGGTTTTCAATATACTGTATTGTAGATCTCTAAAATATGTATATGGGCAAGGACACAAAATATTTAAACAATACATTGCTGTGAAATGTATTAATAATAATTTTTTTCTGTAAGTTTGTATATTTACAATATATTGCAGTATATTCCAGCTCTGACAGGTTATTTTTATTTTTTGTTACATTTACAAAAGACAGCTGAAGCAAAACTCCTTCTCTTCAATCCACCCCCAACCTTTTATTTTTCACCTTGGTGCTAGATTAGTCAATACAAAAAAAAAAAAAAAAAAGCCAATATCTGTGTCCCACCCATATACAGTTGTGGCCAAAGGTTTACATACACCTAGGCTAAAGATATTCAATGTCAGTTTTTCACAACTCATGCACGTTTCATGTTACCATACATTTCTTTTGGCAAGTCAATTAAGGCATCTACTTTGTTCACATCAGAGGTAATATTAAAACAATCGATTAGAGACAGATTTATTTCAGCTTTAATTCACTATATCAGAATTCCAGTGGGTCAAATGTTTACATACACCAAGTTGATTGTCTCTTGAAATGGTCTGGAAGATTCGAGAAATTGATATAATGACTTTTTAAAAGCTTCTGATTGGCCAATTGTCATAATTAGGAGTTAATTGGCACCTGTGGCTGTATTTAAGGGCCTACTTTTAGAGCCAATGCCTTTTTGCCCTTGATACGCTGGGAAAATCCAAGCAACTCAGCCAAGACCTCAGAAAAAAAATTGTGGACCTCCACAACTTTGGTTCTTCCTTAGGAGCAATTTCCAAACAACTGGAGGTACCACAAGCATCTGTCCAAACAATTGTATGCAAACATAAAAATCTTGGGACCACACAGACACTGCATCGTTCAGGAAGGAGGCACAAATTAACTCCCATGGCTGAACGAACTTTGGTCTGAAAGGTTCAACTGAACCCCAAGATAACAACAAAGGAACTAGTGAAGGAGTTGAAGGCATCAGGTACCGAAGTATCTACATCCACCATTAAGAGAATCTTACATGGCCTGAAAGGCTGTTGCACAAAGAAGAAGCTCCTACTTCAAGACCGGCATAAAAAAGCCAGAATGAAGTTTGCAGGTGATCACCAGGATGAAGTCCTAGCCTTTTGGAGGGGTGTTCTCTGGTCAGATGACACAAAAATTGAACTGTTTGGCCGTAACGATAAGAGTTATGTATGAAAGAAAAAGGATGAGGCTTTTAATCTGAAGAATGCATCCCAATTGTGAAGCATGGGAGTGGCAGCATCATGTTGTTGGGGTGTTTTGCTGGAAAAGGGACGAGTGCACATACTGAAGCAACACGTCAAGACATCACCTAGAAAGTTAAAACTTGGTCGCAACTAAGTCTTCCAGCAGGACAATGATCCTAAGCTTACCTCCAAAGTTGTAACAAAATGTCTTAAAGACAACACATTGAAAGTATTGGAGTGGCCATCACAAAGCCCTGTGGACTGAACTGAAAAAGCATGTCCGAGCAAGGACACCCACAAACCTGACTGAGTTACACCATTTCTGTCAGGAGGAATGGGCAAAAATTCTGGCAAAGTATTGTGAAAAGCTTGTGAAGGGCTACCCCAAGCATTTGCTTTAAGTTAAGCAATTAAAAGACAATGTCACCAACTACTATGTATGTAAACCTTTGACCCACTGAAAATCTGATATAGTACATAAAAGCTGAAATAAATCTGTCTCTTAGCTATTATTTTTGAAATTACCTCTTATGGAAATAAAGTAGATACCCTAATTGACTTAACACCGGAAATGTATGGTAATATGAAATGTGTGAAATTGTGAAAAATTAAGTTTGAATGTCTTTAGCCTAGGTGTATTTAAACTTTTGTCTGTAAATACAACCCAGTAGCAGCAAATGGTACTTTTTGGCTCCAGTGTCAAACAGAAGATCTGTTTATAATCTTGCTGAGTGATGTAGACTGTGTGGCTCATGAACTTGTGGCGATGATCCAGAAAGTATAGCACTGAAAATGAAAGCTAGTGCCATACTGATGGTTACTCTGGAAAAAAAGCCTGCTTAAACAGACTGTAGACTGTCCAAATGAGAATGCAGTGGATGAACTTTCTCGTTTTTGTTGTTGCTCAGATTAAAAATGAGAAAATGTAAATCACCTGGCTGCGTTTCAGAGACACTGCTGAAAATCACAAACAAAACAGCAGAAAACAGAAATAAAGCAAAATGGATAAGATGCAACAGTCTTTTTTCTCTTGTGCATGATTTCTTGAAGGTTGAAGGTTCAAGACAACTGTTCAGAGTGCCTTTGGATCAGATGCAAAGGGTGTCTTCGAACATCTGTGCACCAGTCCGAGCCCAACCATTGCGCTATGCTCTTTCCTCTTGAACCCCCGCTATGCTGACTGATGATAGGCCAGCTAGCATTATCCTCTGACAAATCAAAGTCCTGGAACCTGGATGGTTTTCTCAGGTGTGCCATCCAAACTCCAGCTCCAAGCAAACGGCTCTCAAACTTGCTTTCATTAGGAGCCAACAAGTAAAATATTTTACAATAAAACGGTAGCTTGTGAACACTCCAATCCAAGTTTCTTCAGATAACCAACACATTGGCCTATAATGTAATAAACCACTAACGAGCCATAAAAGATAAAAGACCTTGTGGACTACTGGGCTATAGTTTGCATTTTTGTGTATCACACTTGCTTTTTTAAAAGGCTTTTTAAGGATTCTCCAATGGTGTAGGGACCTTGGATTTTCTTAAGGAGAAAATTTCCATTTCAGCCGTTGGTGTCATTGTTGGTGACCAGACATAGTTTTCCCCAAATATGAGCGCTGACAGTGTACATTTTTCCCTTGTAGACCCATATAAACATTATCAGTGTTGAAATAACACTGATTTTACGGCGTCATAAGTGTAATCAGGACTTATGTTGTAAAAAACTTTAGTACCCTTTGAGGATTAACAGAGGTAAGTCTACGTGTTGCGTGTTTCGCATGCGTTGACTGAATGGACATCCTTCCCTTTTCCATGTTAAATGCGGCACGGTGGTTCCTGTTCGGTCCCATTTAGCACACATGCTTCCACTTTGAAGCGGTCTTTTTTTCCTCCTTAATTTGTGCAATTGGGCCTTCATTATGTTGCTCCCAGACTTCAGGCAACAGGTAATGTGCAACATTTGTGGTGAAATTGTAGCCCTGGGGTGCAGTTGCTCAGTGGAGAAAGAGCTTCAATAGCAGCCCTTTCCTAGCCAGTATATCTGCAGGTCTTAGTACAGCCTTTAGGCCAGGGCAATTGGTGTCATTATGGGCAGGGACTTCCTCTGTAAGTAATGAATTAACTCAAGATATTTCATTCTGTGATGGTTGTTGCTGGGGGAGATTGGTACGAAAGGGGTAATTATGTCATGCACTATAAGGAGCAAAGTGGACAGGCCTGGGATTCTCATCAGTTGAACAATTATGCTCAATGTCTGCTGTAATGTGCAAGAACATTTATTTTAAACATTTCTTTGGCACTTTAATTCTTGGATATTTTCAATAATCTGTGTGAAACAACACTAACAGTGTCATAGAGTTTGAGGTTGTTTTGGTGAAGGGTCAAAACTGAGTAAAGATTTAATTAGGATGAAAACTACCATGTGGAAATTTTTTTAGGAACTTGACCTCTGAAACATTTTATCTTTTATCACCCATAGATAATAAACATTCCTTAAAATTCAGACCAATTTTTTGTGTTTTGGGTTTCATTGTTGAATAAATTCTGTTATGTGAGTTCAAGTCCAACACTGAACATTTACTGTTTGTATTGAAAAGCAAGCAAGCAAATTTGATTTTACTTATGTTTCAGGTGTATGTATCCATCATGTATCCATATAATATGGATCATGTATCCATATTATATAATATAATACACTTTTTGAACTTTCCAACTTATTCTGTGCAGCAGACCTCCCACGAAGAGCTTTGTGGAGATCAGCAGGGGAACGTATACATTATTAATTAGTGTTTAGAATCACATAGTGTATTACATGTTGACACCCAGAACATGCTGACTGCATGATTATTTATTAGAGAGTACATATGTGCTCTCAAAATGAAGCCTGGTGACGCCACAGAAGGAAGTCTCCGCTTTCAGTTTAGTTTTGTTTAGCACTTTCTGGAATTCTTGGAATTAACGTGACAACACATACTCCGGAAAGGAAGTGTCACTTGCGTACCTGGTGATTATAGAGAGACAGATTAATCCCAGCCGTGTGAACCAACGACACCGACGGGAGCAGGCAAATAATAAGTGTGACGATTTAGTCTAACTCGTGTCTATACTATGCTCATGTATGTTCAGGGCTGGTTGTGAAAATCCTGCACTCAATCAACATCTATAACTTTTGTTTGTTTGTTTGTTTTTTTAACATCAGAAATGTAGTTTGGCAAGTTAATTGTTGTAGTCAATGGACATGCTGTACTGTGTTGGTGAAGAACCCCCCCCCCCCCCCACACCATAAGAAATGCATATGTTGATGGAATTTAGCCAGGACAAATAAAGTTCATAACCTTAGTACAATTCTGAATCTGGTAAAAAGTAAGCTACAGAACATCTGTTTTGTAAAAAGAGAGAAAGAAGCAAAAAATATAATCCTATTATCGCTTTAAAATTTTTTTTAACAGACCAAGGGGAGGGACGCTCTCCATGGTGAGGCATGAACATTTTCTCAATGGCAGACCAGGCTGCAGTAGAAGGCCTGCCAAAAAAAACTCTTTGCCAAACAAAGAGGGCAGTAGTAGGAAATAACACCGGTCCAGGCTTGTTTGACTATCTCCAGGGTTCATTCCAAGCAGCTGTAACCAGCTATAAGTCTTTTACTGGGACACCCCCACATTCCCCCCACCACTACCATTTTACAGGCGACCCCACTGCAGAGAGGAACTTCTACATTGCTGTTTGTATGGGACCCTTGCCAGTTGCTCAAGTTCAAAGAGCACTTTCCAGTAATTTGATTTAACTACTTTGCAACGTTTGATAGTCTGGAAGAGAAGCACATAAGCCTAAAGTAATATTTCCTAATTTCAATCATACTTTTTCTTTTTTTCTTTTGCTCTGGTATAAGTTGGCACCCCCCTCTCTACAAAGCCCACTCTCTCTTTCTTCCTTCCTCCCTCCCTCCCTCCCTCCCTTCACTTGAGCACACACATTTCATTTTGTTGGCCATCAGCCCCCTCCAGCTTACCCGGCCTGCACTGTGGCCTATGTGTCCTGACACTGGAAGCTTCAAACTTGGAAGGAACCCTTGGTGCTTGTTTCTGGGCCCTGACCCTGTGTGTGGGTCCCCTACAGACACTGTGCATGGGTCCCCTACAGACCACTGTGTGTGGGTCCCCCCAGACCCTGCGTGCGGGTCCCCTACAGACCCCTGTGTGTGGGCCACCTCCAGAGCCCAAACATAGGTCCCTCCGAGACCTTGAGTGTGGGTCCCTGGCAGGTCCCATGCATGGGGTCCCTTGCAGTGATCTGTGTTCCCTCTTTGACCTCCCTCTGTACGTTCTGCACCTTGGTCACAAGAAACGTTAATTAATATTATCATTATATATGAATTATGTAAAACACACACATACACATGTGCACATACATGCACGCATACACACACACACACGCGCACATACTCACACATGTACACACACACACACACATTGCATACTGTTAACTAACAGTATGCAAAGGAAAGACATGCAACGATCCAAGACTCTCCAGAACAATTATGGTAGACCTCTAGTATATATGATACACTGCATATTATCAACATGACATGAGATAACATACTCCCAAATTTATCACAGCATGTTCAGAAAAAAAGACCACTAAAAGAGGTTTTATAGTGTATGTGTCCATGCGTGTGTGTGTGTGTGTGTGTGTTGTTTGTGTGTGTGTCACAGTCAACAGCAACAGTTAAAATGATCCTTCATTGTCTTCTCAGGTTGTCGGTCTTTTTTCTCCAACCATACTGGCATTGGTCGCAAAATTCTCGCAAGTTTGATGACTCAAAAAAGTCATGCACAGTTTGTAGAGCGCCACCTTGTGGTCTCCATTCTGTCTTAGTGAATGCATACTGGGGCGGCAATCTCTTCTCTGTGAATATTATTATTATTATTATTATTATTATTATTATTATTATTATTAAGGTCAAAAGTGGGCTACTCTTAGTAGAGTTACAAAGAGAAAGGAGGGTGATTCATGACCTTTATCTCAAACAGTAATGATTTAACAGTGTGTAGGAGTGCTTGCAAAAAAAAAAAAACTCAAATGTTTGAAACTATTAATTTCAAACATTATTTATGCTTCTAATTATTATGTCTTTAGTGTGATTACCTGTCAGGTGTGGTGTTCACAGTGGCGTACCTACAGAAAGCAGGGGAGACCCTTTTGGCTGCAGTACAGCATGATAACGCATTTTGATCAAAGGTTTTTTTTGTTTTTTCTAAATGGATGACATGAGGCTGCGATTGTGCCAACACGTTTATCGCGAACGAGGGCTGTCAACATGTCAGTCAGGCAGATGAATTTCCCATTCTGAGGGGGGTGGGGACTGGGGATTGAAAGGGAGATTGTCGAAAGTCTGATACCAAAGTGTTGTGGACTTTTTGCACAGCAAAGAAAAATGATTCCCTTTCAACAAACAAAAGTTTCTCTAGACCTGTGTAGCTGGTACACCAGTGTGTGAACTGAACTGTTCAGAGCCTAGTCTTCTGCCTGTGTTGAAACTATGCCAAAAATGAGTTACTAAGTGCATCATTCTGACTATGTATGTGTACAATTCCTTTTTTAGCCAGGATGATGTCATTTGTTTGTTTCTATTTGACTGTGATAAAAGGGGCCAGCGTTTCATGGCACAGTCGCTGTTTTTAAGAGTAGCCTGTATCCAGGTACTTCCACAGATAATCTGAGCAGATCAGGAGACTGATAAAAAGCTTTCTCCACACAAGCTGCACAGTTTTTGCAACCAGGTATTTGAGTTTTGATAATGCACCATGGCAAAGATAGAGATGAAGGCATTTTATTTTCAGTCTTAAAGTCCACCCCAGAAGAGCAAATGTTACCGCCAACTACGTTGGTTCAACATTTGTGGCCACCGGGTCAGGATTTACCCTTGCTAGATTTCATTTAGACCACCACATGGTTGTAAGAGCATGTGATAACAAAAGCATTCCTTAAACTGACAAGTCCTTACAAATATGTTGAGGAAGCGTGACAAATTCACATGTTGTAAACATTTATGCCTAGGATTTTGGCAATGTTCTGGAAACCAAAAAATGTTAGTTCTCACTTGAGATTGAGAATGAGGTGAAATGATTAAGCATGAGGCCATATTTCTGTCTCTTGCCAGGAGAAAATACAACCACTGTTCATGTGAGTACAGGCTAACACGATGACATTGACATCCATGACAAGCAACTGCTCACATGCAGTACATCTCGTGAGCTCAAATGAGAATGAATGTGCAGCTTATGTAATGTAACATAAAATGGGCTCAATGGAGGTTGTGTCCTTGGCTCCCTCAATCAAGAGGTTTGGCGATAGTTATAATTAGAGTCATTTACTGACACTGTCATTTTAGACGAAAACAAATTTACAATAATCTCTTTGCACAAGATAGATGTGCAATTAGTGCAGTTTGAGTTGTTGTACAGGGTTAACATACAGTAATTCAGACTTTCATACTGTTTTTGTATTTCTTATGAAAAGGAGTAACTGAATGCAGCTAAGAAGAAGTATTCCAAATGTATTTAGGAAGTTTAGTATGGCTCCCAAGCAGGGCGAAACTCCTTAAACAGTTCTGGTCAGAAAAAGATAAGGATAAATAATATAATTTAATAACAGTTTGTCTGAGACTTTGGTGAAAATTTCTCCATGTTGGCGTCTAGTTCCAAAACCGCATTGAAGTACTGCAGCTCATATGAAAATTTGTGCTAATGACCTGGTTAGCAGCCATGCTGCCTTGTCACTGTTGCTTGATGAGTAAACCTCAGTAAGGTTGAGTCCAATTAGCACTTGGATGGGAAACCTTAGTGAATGGGGACACTGGGGGCAGTGGTATTGGTGGGCCAGTAAGGGGGCACTCTTCTCTCTTGACCAAGCATTAAAAGTGTGCTTTGATGGAGATGCTGTAGCACAGGAGGCATAGACCTGAATTCAGTCAATTTCTTTTCTTGACTTTGACTTTGGGTGGGTTAGAAAGCATGGTGTAAGTGGAGAGTTAAGTCTACAGATTTAGACCAGATTACAGCTAAATTTCTGAAGGAATTCCGAAGTGCAAATGTAAACTGCAATACACCACAAAGTGAATTTGTCTATAAAACAGGGTCTATTTCCAAATGGATGAAGGATGAAACAGGCTAGAGTGGTCCCCCTTTATAAGAAAAGTAGCAACGTAGAGGTTGGGAACTACATGCCTGTCTCAGTTCTCACCATCATCTCTAAAGTGTTTGAAAGAATTGTTCACGATCAATTGGAGAAATATATGTTCCAACACAAGCTGCTGTACGAATATCAATCAGGTTTCAGGGTAGCCTATACTACTGATACCTGTCTCATTCATATCTGATTATATAAAGCTAGAGAGTGAGAAAGGAAATGATCAAAACTCAAGTGGGTTTAAATGTAATCGCTGCAAATCAGTTTTGGTCATATCTCTGAGAAAAAACTCAAGTGTGTGATGTAAATGAAATGATATCTGAGGCAAGGGAGATCACCTGTGGTGTGCCTCAGGGTTCCATATTAGGTCCTTTTTTTGTTCATTATTTATGTCAATGACAAAGTGAAATAGTAGTGAAATAGTAGTTTAATCCTGAATGCAGCTGATTTAGCTTTGTTGATGTCTGGAAATTATGCTATACATATTGAGAAGACTGTAACTGTAATTAATTAATGAGTTTGAGTCTGTATTAGGCAGGCTTTTAAACAATGAACTGTCATTACATTTGGGCACAACAGATCACATCCTTTTCGGCACAAAATCGAAACTACAAAACTTGAACAAGTCAAAAGTTACTAGTAGTGGAAATAAAATTGTGCCTAAATCATCTGTCACATATTCAGGAGTGCCAATGGACCAGTCACATCCATTGAAGCTACAGTTCTACACAAGAAAATCAAATTTCTGGAAAACGATGAGGCTTGATCTTAAAGCCAATAAGCTGCTTGTGGCAACTTTAATACAGTGCCATTTTGAATATGCAGCCTCTGCATGGTATTGTGGACAACAAGATTCAGGTTACACACAATAACATAATTTAGCACTTGCCCAACATTCCAAACAGAGCACATGTTGGGGCAAATTAATTGAAAGCAGTGGGCTTGCTCCTTATGAAACCCAGGGTGGAGCAGCTAAAACTCAATTGCATGTATAACATCATTAACAGTACAGCACCTGAGTACTTTAGCTCACAAATTGTCATAGTTGGTACTCAACATGACCACAACATATGAGCCAGTGTAACTGTAGAGTACCCAGACTAAATAGCATGGCATGCAGCTCATTCTTTTACACCGGTATTGTACTGTGGAACAGCCTTCTAATGCAGGTAAGCTGTTTCAGTCTAGTGGTATCTTTAAAAGACGGGTTAGATATTTTCTGTGGAGGAAGCTAGATGGTGGGCTGTGATACCATAATATTTTATGATTACAGAAGTTGTGTAAATTACTGGTTGTGACAAGTATCTGTCAAGTATTTATTGTTTTCTGTTTTGGCTCTGCTGATTGATGTATAAGTTATGAGGTTTTTTAGATTTTGTATGTATGTGCATGAAATCAATATTTCCATTTTGGTTTTGCTGATTGATATATATGTGCTGAGGAAATGTTCTTGATGAATGCTATTATAATGATGTGGAGGATTTTTAATATTCCATTGAGGACCAGAAGTGTTGAACTCTTTAACATGCTATGCTCTGGGCTGTAGACAATTTGACATTAGTGCTCTCTTTTATTGATCTATTATACTCCATAGTTAGTTTGTGCTTTAAATCTATTTAAAAATTATAGGGGTGAATTGGGAGCTTAACAACTGGGAGGAACGATAAAGCTGTTAACAGTCAGAAGGGCAGCTGATGTTGCTAGTATTCACACTACGCAAATACAATGGGGTAGGATCCACAAAATTGCCTGTGTTATACCAAAGTGAAAGATCTTTTTGAGTGGGGCTAGGGAGCTTGGTGCAAGTGCACAGAGTTAAAGCTAGGTTAGGGAGCATGGTACAAGTGCACAGATTTAAGGTTGAGTTAGGGAGTGTGGTGCAAGTTTGACGCAGGCACAGAGGAAGAGACAATGACATCCTGGCAGGGTAGGAGTTGGGTCTCTGAAACTGTTTATTAAAGAGGAAGTCTGCAATTACACATTTTCCAGGGAAAACAGTAACTACTGCCGCATCCAGGCCTCACTAAATAAAACTTTTTTAGGGGGCCTGCCTGGCACCCCAGGCCACATAAATATCCTGTGTTCCTTTTTTATTTTTCTGCTGTTCTGTGCCACAAATTTTTTCTAGGGAGGAAGTTTTCCCCTGTGAAATTAGAGCTCAGCTTCCAGCAGTTTAAGTAATATACTGCAATAATAAATACAGTTTATTATTAACTGGGAGACCTCATGTTCAAAATGCCAGACCTGGGTCAAATATATTGGAAATATTTCGACTGTTTAGATACAAGGGGGGGGGGGGGGGGGGGAAGTAGAACATTCCTGTAGATCCATGAGAATTTTCATCTGAACATCTTAACCACAATCTGCAATCACACAAACTAAGGATTTTGCTCAAAATACTGTGCTGAAATTGGATTTTGTTTTTAATGTCATCTGTAATATGCAGACATTTTAGTAGCTGTCAGAATTTTTAAGAGAATGATTGACAGGGGTTTGCTGGAGACAAATGTCGTTGAGGGGAAAGGTGAGAGATGGTGATGACGGGTTAAAAGCATAATCGATAATATACACAATTCATACACAATGGGAATACAGCACACACAGCCAGAGCCTTATGGGATTACACTGTAATCCGTTTGATTATTAGAGGGAGTGGATGTATTTGGCACAGATAATTCCCTCTCAATCACATCATATTTTTAAGATGCTGAAGACATGAGGATCTTCTAATCTGTCCTTATTTCCACAGTGTGACCGGAAGAAGAGACTTGTCCAATGTTTGACATTTTTGAGAGTGGCCCTAGTAAACCCAAGAGGCATTTTGTGTAAGTGAATCTCCTAGCACCATAAACAGAATTAGAAAATTCTTGAGAAAAGGAACAAATCAAGGTCTAATAGTTAGAAAATGTAGCGCTTCCACTGGTGCCTTGTCTAAGTGTAAATTCAGGCAGGTGGTGATGGTGGGTTTAGTGCCTTTCAGGTGTAATTATTCTAAGGCAGATTGAGCAGTTAAGAACTGAAAAAATAACATGGTTTTAATGGGTGTTTTACATCCTTTCCGGTGTTTCAGACCATGCAGAAGGTACATGTGCTTTCTACCTTGCATTCCTCTAGAGAAAAAAAACTTTTTTTTCTTCTGTTTTAGGAGGGTGGATTACCAAGGAAATAAAAGTATGTCATAATCTTCTTTCCTTACATGTAACATGATCAGAAAGGCAGAATGAGCCATTGCTTTTTTAGTCATGACTGTGCAGAATGATCGGTTCAATTCAATTTGATTTGATTCAGTCAAATTCAATTAAATTCAAATGCCTTTATTTTTCCACGAGTGAACGTCTTGCGTTGCAAATGGCATCACATTCACTAGCTTGATTTGTGTAAAACATTCAGAAAATCCAGCCACTGATGATGTAAACTCATGACATGCACTGCATAGAATTTAAAAAATAACACACAGACAGATGGTACAGAATGTCAAGTTTATTTAATGTCTAGGGTAAAACACAGGATGACTGAATACTGGCAGTGAATAGCCTAAAAAACAGTAAAACTAGTGTATATGCAACAAAAATAGAATGACAACAATAAATATCGTCATCGAGTAGAAACTGTGTCCGTTTTTTAAAATCATTTAAATCATTTTGGTTTTTTAACATGCATTGAAAGTTCTCATCTATGTACTCTCATTGTTTCATAAGTAACCAATGAGTAAAGTGTGTTAAAATCTCCCAACAGTAAACCATGATGGTGTGCTGTGAAACAGAAAAAACAATTTTTTTGAATTTTATTTCTTATTGTTTTTTATTTTGATGATGAGGTGTTTTGCTGACGTTGATCATGTAGTATCACAGGGGTCTGCAACCCTTGTTCTGGAGAGCCCCAGGGTCTGCTGGTTTATGTTTTCACCATGCAATCAGCAATCAATTTAAATCCGAGAAAGCAGATGAAGTGAGTTAACCCAGCTGCTATAATTTATCAGTTAAGTGATAATAATAAAGAACCAGTAGGCCCTGTGGCTCTCCAGAACCGGCTGTAGACCACTCTGTAGTGATAAAGTTGTACAGCATTACTAGAATGAAATGTTAACATTGAGGAGTCCATCCATCCATTATCTAACTTGCTTATTCCTGGTCAGGGTCATGGGGGGTCTGGAGCCTATCCTATCATACATTGGGCGAGAGACAGGAATACATCCTGGTGAGGTCGCCAATCCTTCACAGGGCACATACATCATTCACTCACACATTCATACCTACGGGCAATTTAGACTCTCCAATTAGCCTATTCTACGTGTTTTTGGACTGTGGGAGGAAACCGGAGTACCCATGTGGACATAGGGAGAACATGCAAACTCCACACTGAATGCCTCCAGCCGGACTGAAGCCTTCTTGCTGTGAGACAAGAGTGCTATCCACTGCACCACCGCTTTACAGTCATTCCCATGTTATGAAGCCACAGTAGACACAGCGTAGTGGGATCAAACCCCAGTCAGCTGTAATCCTGCAGAAACTTATTAGGCTAATCTGAAAGGACTCACAGTCACAAAACCTTATTACTTGTGGGTGTATAGACATAGCACCTGCATAAATGCATGCATAAACTGTGGATTTTCAGTGGCTACAAGTTAACAGGAGTTCTAGCTGCAGGATGTCTCCAGAGTTTGGGTTTTTGTGTGGTGTTTTCTAAAATGTGGGGTCATGCAAGTGTCCATAAAAGGGAGTGTTGGAACACTGCGGTGTCAGCAGCAGGTGTGTGTATAATTGTATTACATTACACAGTTTGGCATTTCATTACATTCCTTACAAATTGCCTTCATTCCAATACTGCAATACACGTCAGCTTGTATTAAAGAATAAACTTGCTGCATTTTGATTAGTGCATCTGAAAGAAACTGCTTGTTAATAATTGTCTTGGCTCAGCTGCAGGTTTCCTAGTATGTCATTGTAAGGGTGGTAACTAAAGATGCAGAAGGGCTGATTGGTTGTTAAGGATTCCTGTTGAGTTAACCTTTCTCACTTCTGGAACTGGCAACCCAACCTCTATGACATCATCACTGAAGGTCATAAGAGGTGTGGCCCAGGAAGGTGTCAGAATTGTGTCCAAAGCCACACTTTTCACAAATACATTCATTATGAGCCTAGTGCATTACGTATACTCCAGACTTACGATTCTATCACCACAACATCATGTACTATTCATGTAAAGACCGTAGAGACAAGTGAACCAATGCCTTCAGATCTGAACTGCAGTGCCTCGTATATGTGCGAGGCACTGCAAAATCAATACAAATATTGAGCCTGACGATAAATTGTGGTTTGTCGATTTGATGGTACAGTTTAAGAAATACTAGTGGTAAAGAATTGTACCCATCAAAGGTATAACTTGATAATTTGACTAAAAAACAATTCAAACATGTCAGAGTCACACCTAATATTGATTTACAGTGTATATTTACGGTCACATCAGATTGGCCAATTCTTAAGGTCCCCAGATCTTACGCATTCACAGCATTTACAGCAAATTTAATTGTGGCCAGGAATCAAACAACCTCAATTCCCCAGGAAAATTTGAACAGATTTAAGTTACGTCTGCAGAGAGCTTGGTCAAACTTGGTCACGTTGAGATTCTGTTAGGATCAAACTGACTTTTCCAGGCCATCAGTTGGCGTGACCACTCTTTTTTCACATGCCCAAACCTGGCGCAGGCCGAGGGCTTTTTGGCTGAGAACCGAGGTGCAAATAAACCACAAATAAAAGCTGGCTGGCTGCAGAGATTAAAGAAGCTCTGGGCTAATTTGATTTACAATCCGGCGCTTCCAAAGTGTTCCTGAACAGAGACGATGGGCTGAATGGCAGCACAAAGCAAACAGGTATCTGCCTCAGTGGAAATAAAAGAAGAAGGCAATAGCATTACACAGAGGCCTCCTGAATAAAAACACAAACCCTACCATTAGAGAGACGTGTCTGGACTGGACTGAAAGGAATGCTTTTGGGACTGAAAATGGTCTTGTGTTAGAGAGAGAGAGACACTCACACACACAAGCACATATATACACGCAAACACATTCACTCACACACACACACACACACACACACGCATGTACGCATTCGCACACACACACACACACACATGCATGCACACAAACAGAACCCTACTGGGATCCCAACTGTATAGACCTGGGGTTACATTGACTTCAGGCTATCGTTTTAAAATGTTGAGGTTAAAACGTCTCAATGCAGTTTGTGTTCCCATAATATATGATTTTGCTCTCCCTCTTGACTGCAAAACTGATGACTGATTAAAATGGGGAGGGGCGTTTGTTAGCTGTAACATCATTCACCTTTTGACTGAATTTTATCTTCCTGTGAAAACAAGTCCAGTGGGGATCAATCTGCTGTTCCAGACGGTTCTGTGTCTTTTTGTTCTCTTGAATCTGGAATGGCAAACCATGCAGTGCTCATTGCTACCACTTGCAGTGTTCATTTGGGAGAGCACACACAATCATGTGCTCTCCTTTGAAGCATGCAATATCAGCTGCTGCTTCTCATCACACTGTAGTTTGCAAGTCTGATGAAGACTTCTGGACTCATGGGTGTTCGGTCGAACAGCAGGGGTCACTGGTGAGCACCGAGTCATCCTGGCCGGCTGAAACCCTCCCATCACAGGACAACGCTTGAGCCAACTGCGCATCACCCTGCGTTTCCATGCATGAGGCCAGCGCCTTACTAGAATGAGCCACCCAACAGCCTCTTATGTTTAAAAAATGCTTTAATGTGCATCTAGCCTGGATTCAGCAGCCTTCCTCTCATACTATGTCTCCAGCACTTCTGTTCCTTTGCTTATCAGAACTTTTACCCTGTGGCTATTGAACACGTTCTTACAATTAACATTCAGTCCATACAACAGATTAAAGAAGTACCTGGATCCAATCACCATTTGTCCTTAATTTAGTCTTACAATTAAATCCAACTGTTAGCAACTTTTGTCAGAAACACAGTTTTCCGATATCACTTTGGTGATCGCTGAACTTCCTCCTCAAACTGTGTTTGTGAAGGAAATGGCTAAAATGTGTATTTAATTGTGGGCCTTAAATTAAGGACAAATGTTGATTGAATCCAGGCCTAAAGTTAAGGGCAAATGTTGATTGAATCCAGGCCTAAAGTTAAGGGCAAATGTTGATTGAATCCAGGCCTAAGACTTAAGAACTACCAGCTGTTTTATTTATTTATTTCTTAAATTACAAACCCACAGCCAGTAGTGGTTTATGTTTTTACATTTTTTTTCTTTAGCATTTTGACCGAATAAAAAGAAGAACAGTGTGTGGCAATGCCATGTTTGTAATGAGCTGTTAGCAGGGCTGCTTTCTCCTGGTCTGCTGGGTGATGCAGGGCCATTGGTGGCATTATGCTGTTGTTTGCTAAATGCTGTGCTGCTTCTCATTTTTGGTAGTTCAATGACATGTGGATTACCAGCAATGTCTATAATGTCTTTTCCAAAGGCACTGTGATTTTCCCAAGGGTGAAATGGTTCAAGATTTAAATTCTGCAGCAGCTACATCGCATCACAGTAGCATGCCAGTACTTTTATTGGTGATGGGAAGGGTTGTGCATTTCTTTTTTCAACATTATCGTAGATGTGCAATAAAATTCTGATTGTGTTCTATACAGGGTAGGATGCAGATGAAAAAAATAGACCGCATGTTTGTGAACATTCCTGCTGTTGAATTATGGGAGGGGGTGAGAAGAGGGGGAGGTTGAACACAGCCAACCCTTAAAAATGCCCCCACATTTAAAATCCTTGTTAACTGCCTTTCCTGCTTGCACACAAGGATTCTTTTAGTGTGAAAATACTGACCTCTTGTCACTATGTGTGTGTGTGTGTGTGTGTGTGTGTGCGTGCGTGTGAGTACATCTGAGTGTGTGTTCCCATGCATGTATATGCATGTGTCCCTGTGTGTGTGTGTGTGTGTGTGTGTGCGTGTGCGTACTGGCGCATCACCTACTGAATATGTCCGAAGTAAAGGGTTGTACAAAGAACAACAAGGAAAATGACAAAAAAAACTCCAAAAACACTCCAGCCCTCTGGACTTTGTGTTCATTCTGAGCAAGCCCAATGGTTTTCCCATCTCAAACAGAAGTGGAGACGGATGTAAATCTCCCCAGTCCCAGGGGGGGGGGGGTGGGGGGGTGGCGGGGGGGGAGTTTGAGAGAGAGGCAGAGGAAGTGAAGAATATCTCAGCCTTGGAACAAGATGGGTCCGTGTCCCATCGGATGTTTGAGCAGAGCAGGAAGTGCAGGGTCCTCTAAAATGCTTCCCGGGCTTCCTTTGGGGGTTTGGGGGTTGGTGGGGGAGGGGGGAAGCGGGCAGTAAATAGCCGAGTATCTGATGGCAGTGTTCCAGCTGCCGGCTCTGCCGCGGAAGTGACTCATTTCATTGGAGAGAAATGGGATAAGAGCATTTCTGTGTCTGTTATTATCAGTCAGTCGAGTGAAACCGCACTGGCAGGCGGGAGGGGTGGGGGGGGGGGGTGGGGGGGGGGTTGAGGAGAGAGAGGAAAGGAGGGAGGTGGAGGAGAGAAGAGAGGGAAGGGGGAGGAGATTGGAAAAGAGGGCTGCCACATAGTCAAAAAGTGAAGCGGAGGTGTTTTTTTCATTTTTATTATTTATGCAGTTGGTTTTACTCTTAAAGATGCAGCCCCCTCCTAACTCACCCTGTGGGTTTCAAATGAGTTTCTCTCCTGCACACCAGTGTCTGTCTCATTTTATCTTTTTATGATGATTTTTTATTACAATTTAGCTGTTCACCTTCAGCATTTCCCCCCGTCAGCCACAAAATTGGAAAAAGCGAGCAGAGACTCTGCACTCCGGTTTACACCTGCACGACCTCGTTTTGCACGTCTGTTTTCTTGCTTACAGCATCGGCCGTGCCTCGTGGAAGTTAATGATTAATGCTGAGGGCATGGTGCTATCGCTCGGTCTCCTTGGCACTACGGAGGAACCCCACAGACCAGAGAAATCTAGCCTCTCGGCCTTTTTTACTATTATTATTTTTTTAATTAACCACTTTTTTTTTTTATCTTAAAGCTGTAGGATGTGTTTAATTTCACAAGTTAGCCGTCACAGCAGTGAATGGATTAAGATATGCTAACACCTTCCCATTTTTTTTCTTTGCAGAAGACAAAAGACCTGACCTGAAGTACAAACACAAAAGCGTTAAGGCAACACTATCCAAACACTCTCTGGGATTACTGTTTAAAAAAAGTACAAATTAAAACAAACGAAAACTTTTGAGTCAAGCCAAAACCGGACGGAAGCTGCTTATCAAAAAAAGTTCTCTGTTTTCAACAGCTGTCAGACAGCTGAAGGGAGGGCTTTGTGAGCGTGTGAAATGGCATGCATTCGCTTCCTTTTTCAGAAAAACGGAGATATGCGTTGAGCAATAAATTAATCAAATGCACAACTTTTGCCTAATCAAGTTACTGCGGAGAACATAAACAGAATGGGTTTCGCCAAGTGGAGCTTTGTCAGCACTAACAGGAATATCCAAAATCCTAATATTCATGTGACGGGAATCCACCAATCAAAGTAATACTTTAAAAAAGGAGATGTGTGGTCTTAAGTATTAATGGTTAACATTTAGAATGCAGTGCAAGGCGTTGCGAAAATAATTAGTAATAAAGAAATACATTGAAATCTTGACAATTTTAAAATGAAAAATGTAATGAAATTTTGTACTTATAAATACACTAAAGCCTATTTTTAGCATATAGGCTGGACACATGAGGTAAGAGAATAAACAAGTTTATTGTTGTCAAAGAAAAAACCACCACAATCAAGGACTGCACACATCCTCGTCTTGCCACAGGATGTGACGTCACAAACCGCCTTGACTCACAGATACATGTTCCAGAATCTAGTAGTATAAAAATACTTTCAATTCTGTTTTTCTTTTCTTTTTTGTGTAAATCTCCAAGTTTCATGAAATGCATTAGTATTTTGTGGACAGCTGAGTAAGTTAAAAACCAATGGAACCAGTCATTATAATATTTTTGGATTTTAATGGCATTTTAATCACATTCTGGCTTTTTTTTGTTATATGTGCAGAACTGGTTAAAGCATAAATAGGGTTGCTGTCATTTCAAATATTTACCTTCCCCATGCAGTTATAATTAGCAAAAAATCAGATTGTGCACTGTACCTGCACAGAAAATTATGAACGGGAGGCTTCACAGAATTTTGTCAACGAAATGACTTTCATGCTATTACAGAAAAAAACCTGATGTTTTAAGTGAGAGCAAGAATTGTCAATACTGAGAAGTTAGAGACATTCAAATAGGGACACCACTTTAACTTGTTCAATGTCGTAATAATGCTGCTTTTCAAAATGATGCCACATGAACTACTTTATATGGGAATAAATAGTATTTGATTTGTAATAAAGTGCCACTTCAGATTTGCTTGTTTTAATGGAACTTATTGACATTGTTTCTGAATTTCATGTTCAAGTGTCCAGTCAGACAGAAAGTAATAGAAGCAGATATATATATATATATATACTCACACACGGGTGACAAATTAAAGGAAAAAACTGAATAAATTAGAGGAGAAGCACAATTAGTGCAAATACTTCCATATAGTTGTACTGCATAATAAAATTAAACAATTAACATCCTATCATGCTCTGTGGCATGTATAAAAATTCTGAACAGGCCCAGTTGACCTCGATTTTGAATCAAGATGGCAAGAAGAAAAGATGTAAGTGTGTTTGACGGAGGGTTTATTATTGGGGCACAGATAGGTTACAAAGACGAAAGTGACATCTGCATTTAGATCTATGGGAAAGACATCAGTAAATAGGGGTAAAATTGTGGTAAAAAATGCACATTTGATGACCGTAGTGCTCGTTCATTAGTGCAATATGTAAGGAAAAACAGAAGAGCAACACTTCCTCAGGTGACTGAGAATGTCAATGCTGGACGTGATTGGACTGTGTCAGCAGAAGTCTGTTGACAACTACAAAGAGAGGGATATTGCAGTGCATAAACAAATGCAAATGCAAGACAAATGCACATTTGAGAGTTCAGTGGTGCAAAAAACATAAGCACTGGTCTACAGAGATGTGGAAAAGTGATATGGTCAGATGAGTCATCCTTCACCATATTCTCAACAAGTGGGCAAGTGCATGAGTGGCATACACCCAGAGGACGGTACAGGCCTGAATGCTTGACCCCTACAGTAAGGGGGTCCAGTGGCTCTGTTATGCTGTGGGGGGCATTTTCCAGTCATAGTTTGGGTCCACTGTTCCCCTTAGAGGAAGGGTTACTGCAAAGCAATACAACGTTTTTCTGAGTGATCGCCTATATCCTATGATCCTATGATGAAATTTCTATCCTGTTAGGAGTGGTCTCTTCCAGGATGACAATGCCCCCATCCACAGGGCACAAGGGGTCACTGAATGGTTTGATGAGTATGAAAATGATGTGAAACATATGCTATGAACTTTGCAGTCACCCCAGATCTCAATCCAAGCCCGATGTGTTAGACCACTCTCCACCACTATCATCAAAACACCAAATGAGGGAATATCTGTTGGAAGAATGGTGTTCCATCCCCCAGTAGAGTTCCAGAGACTTGTATAATCCATGCCAAGGCACATTGAAGCTGTTTTTCCTTAAATTTGTCACCCGTCCATATATATATAAATATATATATATATATATATATATATATACTGGTACGTATGAATGCATGTGTATAAAAGCATGTCTACACGCATTTCTTTTCTGGCCTGCAGTAGAAGTCTGCCCCACTCTGTTGCAGAGTTGAGTTGAGCTGGGTGTCCAGTATCACAGACCTTTGTTCTGTGGTGTGTGGAAAATCACACACTGTCAACATTAGAGAGGAAGACTAATATTTACCACATCCGAGCTGGCTTTAATATTAGCCTGGAGGAGCAGGGAGTAGAGAGACTGTTCCACTGGAAGGGTGGAGGGGGATACTGTCTCATACTCTTTTTTTCTTATCTCTTTATGAATCAAAGATGTGGTGTGCGTGTTTTCCAGGCCAAATGTGGCCACTCGGCCCGTTAACCAGGCCCGTCTAGTGTAAACTTGCAGCAGTGCCTGGATCCGATTACCCACAGCGGTTCTACGCTAACCTGCCTTTAATTTGGAAACATTATGGTTCTTAATGCCTCCAGCATTTATTCTCTCAATTCCAATGAAGCTCTTTTTTTGGGCTCAATTCAGACTGGGCGACTTTCAAAACAACCTGGAACTGGAACTAACCCTGTTTTCTCTTTCCTCGAAGGAGAATGAAAAAGCCACCAGGATGAGGTTTCTGGTCACAGACTGAAGGTTTTCAGTGGGTCCGATGTGCCTCACCTGGCTGCACAGATCTGAGGGATTGTTCCTGCGTTAAAGGCAGCCACTTCCAGTGTGTGACTGGAATCTCTTGATTATGATGCATACACTTCCTGCCTGTGTTCCGGAAGGCATCCTGCTACGCCCATTGTCATGCGGTGTTCCGTTCCACTTTTAGTAATAAATAAGAGGATATGAGTGGCAGGAAAGAAAAGTGTAGAACTAAAAATAAAAAGGATTTGAATCCATCCTGACACTGAATGAGCAATCTAGCTATAGCAGGAGCAAAGTTTGTGTGTGTGTGTGTGTGTGTGTGTGTGTGGTATATAAATAATCACCTCCCAGTATTTGACCTGAAGACAGATTGTAGTTAAAATCGTGGCTGTATTGTACGTGCTGTCCGTCTCTGACAGAGCAGAGTCCTCTCTTCATTGCTGAGGACCTCAAATCCGAAACTCAGTGAAGCAGGCTTGAAGCAAGAATTTATTTACTGCATAAATTTATCAGGAATGTTTTTCACCACACCACAAAAAAAAGTTTCAAATGGTAGTGAGAGACTTGTTTGTGCGAGGGTGCGTTATTGTGGTCCTGACTGTACCTGTGCCAGACCAACCTCCCTGTCCCAGCCAGGAGCGGGCGAGGCGTTTGCGCGAATGGCTCCCATCTTCTGGGTGGCTCAGCCAGGCGTTATCAGGGCCACTGACTCTGTCTTCTTCCAAGTCGTGTTTTAATAGACTCCCTGCAAAGATTGAGAAAGGAGACATCTGCACATAAGGCCTTATGCAAATGTGTCACCGTGGGGCCCGAGGCGCGGGGCCAGCTGAGGCATTTGTTATAAACATTGTTCCCCTTTGCCGTGTCCTTGTGGTTGGCTCATCCCCAGCAGTTTCGCCAAAAACCTGCGGTGTAAAATGTGGTAGGGTTACCACCGCTCTCGGGTTGCAGGCGCTGGTGGGGGCGCTGAGCACGTTCTGGGTTTACACCATCTGGGAGGGGGGGATGGGGGGTGGGGGGTGAAAAGCGTGAATGGTTTGTCCCTGGGATTCGGGACAAGCCAGACATTAATCTGCATTAATCTGATGCCGTTGTCCCCTCTGTAACATCACTATGCGGGAGAGAGATAGAGAGAGAGAGGTGGAGAGTGGATGGGGTGGGATAGTGGATGGGGATAGGGGTGGGGGAGAGGGAAGAAGATGCATAACTGTTTCCTTTCCTCCAGGGGTCAACCTGTGGGCATCTGAGCGAAGTCATTACTGCCAGGTGTGCGTGTGTGTGCACATGTTTTTCCCACTAATTCCAAGAAGCCTACATTTTCAGAACACCTCAGTGTACACCAACACTGGCACACTTCTGTATGAGACCACTGTAAAAAACATCTTCAGCAGGGATACCTGAGGAGTCTGTAGCTTTAGCTCATTGTCAGATCAAATATTTCAATGCGTGGATTAAATAACTGAGAGCAGAAGTTGGCATGAAATCTGTAGATTCCTGGTTTACACACCGACTGCATAATGCTCTGAGGGAATTATGGTTATTGTTTTTAAATAACAGTTGGCTTGAAGTTTTATGCAAATATAAAAACGGGCCTTAAAGTTGGTTCAGCAGGTTTAATTTAAAGAGTGACAAAAATAATGATTTTTATTAGCCTCGTGTCGTGTGTGCATTTTGCAGACCTCACAAACAGATTTGGAAGATTAGGAGGCTCTGGATCTCAGCTCCTTTTTTCATGTTGGTTTTCTGTCAGTTCTTCAGAGTGCATTGTGCATGTTTAATACATTAAAAAACAACAAATATTAAGTACATTTTCCTATGCTAGTACCAGGGAGAAACTCATTTAGCTGTTAGGTTTAGGGGGTAAGGGCTCAACCAGGAGAGCAGTGTTATGAAGCAGATTCTGGTATGCAAGAAAATCTGTCCTTCAGCACAATTCTTCCTTCTAACACAACAATCAATATTCCCCTTTCCTGTTTGTTTCTTTCATTTAGAGAGAGAGAGGGAGGGAGAGAGAACAAGAGGGAGAGAGAGACAGACCAGGACAGAGGGAAAGGGAGAGAGAGAGAGGGAGAAATAGAAAGAGAGAGAGAGAGAGTTCAATCGATTTGTCACAACACCAGGTTTCCTGCCTGCCCCCCCTCCCCAGTGACTGAGAGGATGACAGGGCTTTGACCCCTGCCTCTGTACCAGGGACACACCTGGGACGGGGGAGAGAGGGAGGGGAATCAATCCCTCAGCACACACAGGAAGGAAGTTGGGTGACGGCCGATGTTATTGACATGTCCCTCAGAGCCACTGGGTGGGGGGGGGGCAGGGGGGAGCAGGGAGGGGGGAACTGGATATTTAAACAGAGAGATAAGGGAGTATACTAAAAAGGCAGCTACAGTGAGAAAACCAGGCTAACTGACCTGTCCTTACGGAAAGACAAATACAATTACGCTTTTTTTTTGATGTACATAGTTTCTTTTTTTAATTTAACAGCTGAAAAGCATATAGTCATCTGGTTCGCAGGGAACCTGTTTATTTATCTGAAAGATATTTTTGGCATTTTATCTTTCCGCTATCCCTATGTGTTTGACCTGTTGTGGCTTTTAATACCTCAGTGTAAGAAAAGAGAGATTAAAACAAGAACTACTTAATTAATCAGTCAATCAATTAATTAATTAAAGAATTCATTATTTCAGTTTCAAAATCAATAATTTATTTATCGTTGGTTTGGGGAAGCCCAAAGATCTGCTGGTTTTTGATTTCACCTAAAATCAGCTCAGATAATTTTGCAGAGAACTTTCCAAAGGTGTTTACTTTATTTTGGCTGTTAGCAGTTGCCTGTAGCAGCTGATAATGTGCAGTGGATTTGTAACATGAGGCCATTGCTTAATCAAATATTTTAGAGCCGGTCTACAGAAGATTAGTGTTTAAGGCTCATGAGAGGTAAAGGAACAGTTTTGAATGATAATGTGAACTCAGAGAGAGAGGGGGAGAGTTGGCGAGTGGATAGTGAGGGATAGTAAATGGGGCTAGGGGTAGGAGAGGTGATGAATGGTGTGAACTCATAGCTCCACCCCCAGGATAGTTAAAATATGGAATAATTGGGTTTGCAGATCAAAATTGGGTGATGTTGCTGTGTTCTGGCTCACCAAGTATTTTAAAATTACATTTTTTCTTTCTTGATGATGATGGATCTTGATCAATCTGATTACTTTTTTGAGGTCTTCTTGTGAATATGTATGATTCCTAGACGTACTGATAGCGACCACCCTTTCTCATATTAACCTAAAATATGCAAGACAGGACACTGAAACAGTATGCTAGCAAATTTAGCAAAGTTCCATTCATTTATATGGGGTGGTCGATACACGTCCCCTTAGCAACCAAAAGCTAGCGCTGGGCCACCTCTGACTTATTTGCTGGCACAGAAAAAAATCGCTAAAGTACTGAAAAAATAACCACTGGAGGATAACAAGGACATTTTTTACTACATAACTAGATACAGGTTGTTACCAATATTTTGCCTATTTCATATATAGTTGCAAATCAGTTCATGTTTTCCTGTCTGTCGAACGAAGGTGGTCTCACTCTACCTGGCGGTCACAAAGTTTTAGTTGGTCTTGGTTGGTCACGATAATCCCGCCCCCAGCCCCTGATGTAAGTGGTTCTTGGTTCTAGACCAGCCAAGTTTTGGTGCCGCTTTGGAACCAGTTTTCCTGGCCGATAGCCGGTTCTTTTGCAGTTGAAAAGCGAAGAACTGGTTCGCGATTAGGCACCGGCTCCGAACCGGCCCTCGAAATGCCTTGGTGGAAAAGAGGCAAGTGAGAGCCATTATCTCCAAAAGGGGAACACTTGGATCAGTGGTGAATCTTCTCATGTATGGCTGACCTGCCAAAATTTCTCCAAGCGTGTAGCAACAATTCATCCAGGCAGTCACAAAAGAACCCAGAAGAACATCCAAAAAAACTGCAGGCCTGGGAAAAATGGGACTCATGAGAGAGTAGCAAGGCAGAAACCACTGCTAACCACATTTTCTGAAAGGCACCTGGATGATTCCCCAGCCTTTTGGGATAATTTGCTATGGACAGATGAGTCAAAAGTGGAACTTTCTTGATGACACGGGTCCCATTATGTCTGGTGTGAAACAAATACAGTATTTCACAGTAAGAACACCACATCAACAGTCTAACATGGTGGTGGTAGTGTGATGGTGTGGGGATGCTTTGCTGCCTTGGGACCTGGATGACTGGCCATTATTAAAGGAACCATGAATTCTGCTCTGTACCAGAAAATCTGGAAAGAGAATGTTCGGTCATCTGTTGATGAGCTGAAGCTGAAACCTAATTGGGTTATGCAGCAATACAATGATCCAAAACACAAAAGGAAGTCTGAATGGCTGAAAAGAACCAAACTTAAAGTTTTGGAGTGGCCTAATCAAAGTCCTGAGGTAGGACCTGAAATGAGCAGTTCATGCACGAAAGCCAACCAGGTTGTATAATAAGCAACTCTGAAAAGAAATGTGGGCTAAAATTCCTCTACAGTGATGTGAAAGACTGATATCAAAGCATAGAAATCACCTGGTTACTGTTATTGTGGCTAAAGGTGGTGCAACCGGTTATAAACATTTAAGCAGGCAATTACTTTTTCACATGGGTGATATGGGTGTTTGATAACTTTTTGCACCAAATAATCAATAATCTCAAAAATGCGTTTTGTGTTTACTCAGGTTCCCTTTGTCTAATATTACATTTTGAAAGAGAAAGATCTGAAACCATCTACTGTGAGGGCAAATAATGTTTCATGGTACTGTATATAGTCCTGAATCTTTTTAATAATACTGCTCCACGACGGTCCTTGGTGTCCTCAGTAACAGGCATCCTCACAGTCTGGTTTCCAGGCAAGACCGTCACATTATCTCCACATGTAGGGAAACGAAACACAAAGCTATACATTTTTCGATATAGCTGTTTGTTCTTCGCTCGGTCATTTGCAGTTTTCCTGTATTTTTAGCTAAACTAACTGCTAAGAATTTCGATATGTTAGCAAACATGGGTTGCTCTCCTGGTTTGGCTAGTCTGCACTACATGTTTGATAATGTATTGAAAAATGCTTTTATGACATTAACTGTTCAATCATTTTAAAGCTTTTCCTCACATGACTATAGAGTAGGGTTGAGGTCAGTCAGTTCCATTTCAATCCAGGACACATTCAAATGAAATTTAGTTAATATTAAAGTGCCATATTTTAGTTTTTTCAATTGGTAAATTTAATTTCAGTCCATTTCCTAAACTTATAATGGAATTTACCTTTCCAGTCTAGTATTATGTTTTGAATGCATAGTGGGATCCTTTCTACTAGCAACAGATTTAAGCTTTCGGTGTGTAAGTTTAGGCCGACAAGGTGTATGGACTCTTTAGCCAGTCAAGGGCATAAATTAAGAACTTAAGTGCAGAAATGCACTGAAAGCCAGCAGATACTTTAGCTCTCAAAGACTGGAGTCTGATGTTACTTCCCAAAAATGCCTGGGGTGGCTGTGGTATTCAGCCTAAGTAAACATGTGCCCCCCCTTCCACCGTCCCTGTCATGACAGGTGAGCAGATTTCCTCTCTCGCTTAGGCAGGGTTGCAGCCTTAACCTGTCGTTCAGGTGAAATATGGGCCCTTGTGTCAGGTAAGCCTGGCTTCCTTTCATGTTTTCATGCTCAGGTATCTCTGAGATCAGGACAGGGCTTCCGGCAGGTGAGCACACCTGTTTGAGAGCATCAGGCACGCCATGCCTTCCCCTCTCATAAATTCTTTTGTTTTCTGGAAGGTTTTCAGGTTCCATAACGAAAGAAAAAATCTGTTATAAGCCATTTGACAATAATGTAATTCCATTTGACAAATGCATGTCTAAGGAGCTCTTCCGTGAGAAATCTGTGGTTTTACGAATGCTCAAAGCTTTAGGGCAGTAAATCCTTCCAACTATGGAAAAACACAGTCAGGGAAGACATTGTTGAATCAATTGAAAAAGAACAAGAAAACAAAATGAATGAAGTTTGTATGTTTGCACAAATTAATTAGTTGCAAACACTAAAAGGGACAAGAGTAGATTTTCTCATGGTGGGAATGTGAAAAGGACAGAATGCCATTGCATTGTCTGTAAGGACATCAGTATGGGAACTAGGCTGCTAAACCTAAAGGTTGATTCCCAGACACTGTCATTGTACTTTTGAGCAAGGTACTTAACTTGGTTTAGATCCAGCTATATAAATGCATGTTATGCAAAAAGTTGCTCTGAATACTGATTTAGTGACCTGAGAGGAAAATAAGAATTAATTTTATTTTCACTTCAAACCCAGCAATAAAGTGAGAACAGAACATCACACTCATTATGTTGAACATTGCACTTGACAGCATGGATCAAATCAAGAAACTCACAATCAATGATGCAATAAAATTTGAATGCCAGTATTGAAGATTGCATGTTTCTTTTTAGTCTTGTGTCACAGGGCTGTGTGCATTTGTCTATATTTGGTCGGCACTTGAAATGGCTGGTTACCCATTTCTACTCAGACATATGGGGCTCCATTTTTTTCGAGAGGCCAGATGGCATGTTGCGAGCTGTCGCACTGGCAGTATTTTCATTATGAATTTTGACATGCCTGAGCCTTTTGATAATTTTGTGACTCACCGTGCACTGAATTGGGAGGTGTGTCTTCTGGGGGTGTGTCAGACAATATCATATACCACAGTGCAATTTTGGTGTAGCTCATCAGAATTTTCTGAATAGTCTGACATTTGCGCCCTTTGCCACCAGTCCACGGGTTCTATTTTCCAAAATCAATGTCGCATTACTCATGGGCACAGTCAATGGCACAGCGTGCGGGTGCCCTGGTCATGGCTAGTGAGTGGTGGCATTTTCGGGACCAAATCCGAAGAGCGCACTGCGCAAAATGCGTGGTGCACCTGGAAACAGGGCTGGATTATACTGAATATATTATCTCTTACTATCTCAAACAAGCAAAATTGAATGATAAATTAACCTTAAAAAACAATGCTACCACCTAGTCAGAGGTTTTAGGTGTCTCTAGGAAGCCAAATATAGGTAAGGTAGCAAAATGTGTCAGGGTAGTAAATTTTCAAATGCACGTAAATATCATATTCTGCTTTGGTGGGAAAATATTACAAAGTAGGAAAAATGATGCTGTACCTGACCTAAAAAAAATGAAGCTGCACCTGAAAAAAGGAAAAATGAAGCTGCACCTGACCTAAACTCCAGTGTGAGGGAGATTGCCAGTTCAGATATATTTTTATCCCAGCCCTTGAGATTGTGGGCAGATGCAGTGTGAGGAAACCGGGGGACAGCCAATGTTATGTCTACAGATGCTCTGTGTACAGAAGTGGGGAGGGAGGCTGTGTGCTGTAGCAGCTGTGCTTGTACTTGGCTTGGCCAGGCCATGGTGGACATCTGGACACAAGAACAGGTCTATACCTGAGCAGGTCTGCATCTGAGTGGGTCTGTACCTCAAAAGGTCTATAGCTGAGCAGATCTACACCTGAGCATGTCTCTACAGGAACAGGTCTATACCTGAGCAGTTTTGTACCTGGGCAGGTCTATACCTGTGCAGGTCCACCCACGGCTAAGTGGGTCTGTACCTTAAAAGGTCTATAGCTGAGCAGATCTACACCTGAGCATGTCTATACTGGAACAGGTCTATACCTGAGTGGGTCTGTACCTCAACAGGTATAAAACTGAGCAGTTCTATTCCTGAGCAAGTCTACACTTGAGCTGGTCTGTACCAGAATAGGTTGGTATTTCAGCAGGTCTATACCTGAGCAAGTGAAGGCTGAAGGGAAGATGTCCCATGCTATCTTGTGTCCTGCATCTTTCCCCCCGTACCCCATACCACCTCCCCCCCCCCCGGCAGGCACACAACAATACCTCCGCCAGCCCCAAGGATCAAGTACTTCTTCACAGGGGGATTACAGGGAATTCAATCTTTCTGGCATGGCCACTGGAATTTTCATTACAATGACCTTGGGCGTGGCACCTCTGGAATGTCTTCCTCTCTCCTGCGTGGAAGAATAAGGTAAAGAATGAGGGAGAGTCACAGCTGCACCCCCCCTTTCACCTGAACCCCCCACCCCACCCCACTAGCAACACTGCCTCACTGTACTCTCTCAGGTGTTTCTCAGTTTGCTCCACCTCAAGACACCCCCCAAAGATAAATAAATGGTCCTCAGGATGTGTTCCTGTGTGTTTTTGTGTGCATTCTTCTTTATGGAGTAATTGCGCTCACTGTTTCAGCCTGGCTCTACTTAGTTACGGTACAATGTTGAAAAATGCTTCCTGGGATGGGTGGAGTAGACGTGTCCTCCTCATTTGCATAAATGCTTCTCTATGCAAATGAATTTCTATAGAGTGGCAGCACCTGGTTCATGAAACTCGGCCTTGTAGAGGAAATATAAATAAATTACATTACTCATTTCTCACCTCAAATGTTTTCAGAAACATATTTTGGTGGACTGTTTAGTTGCAATATGAGAAAATTTATGAATGGGACGCCATGTTTCTCTGGTTTGAAAATATTGGACCTAAACCAATTTAACCAATCAGGTTTTGTTGTATTAAGTTAAAAAGCATATCTTGATTGACATTTATATGATGGAGTGGTACCTCCAAAAAGGTACTCTGACATCATTAATGGGGGGGGCAGATTTCAAATGTTAGAGGGCATACATATTTCATATTTTAGACTGCAGTAAAAAGATGCTTCTCTACCAGTTTTTTTCTGCCAAATGAGCGACACATATGGAATGCGCTAAGCAAGTTCGGTCAGGAAACTCTAGCTGCCACTGACCAATGGATGAACAATCACATACTCACAAATTTCCATAATCATCCAATCACATGCACACATGCATGCTTCGTTTGCACCAGCACAGAATTTCACTCTCGCTCCACCACCCCAGCTGCAACCTGTTGTTTGAAACTGCTGCTAGGTGTACTCCTCCTGTTTAGTAGGGGAGATGATGCTCCCTTTTAGATAGGTGCATGCACTGTAGTACCAGTAGATCCTTTCAGTGCTAAACCAAAAAATGTACTTACATATTCTTTAAAATATGTAATCTAAATACATGAGTTGGCCTGAAGAAATTATCTTATTTCAAACATGTTAAAATAATGGCACAAATTAAAATGTTTAATTATAAAGTAGACATACAAACACGTTTACAGCTAAAAAAAAAAAATAAAAAAATAAAAAACATGATCTAGACTGTAATTACTCTTTAGTGTTATAAGCTCAATACACCCCAAACTTGGGTATTCATGCACATGTTGGCTTATGGCCCTGAAATGTGGTGAACAGGATGGGTACAATCTGTGAAATAAGGGAAACTTTAGAATCCATTGTGACTTTTAAAAATCCTGTTTCTTGATTTTGCACACTCCATAATGCTTATCCTAAAAAGTTTGTTCTACAGTAAAGCAACACCATATTGAATGTTCTTCTTCGAGAGATTATTTCTCAGTCATTTTTTCAGAAATGGCTGCATTAATATTTTTGCTCAATAAGAGAGGAGATTTTTAATGTCTGAAACTAGACTATACTGCTTGGCTTGAAGAGTATGCTCAGTTTTTGATTGTTGTGAATGAATTGAGTGTGTGACAGTTAACTGAACATTGTAATTTTTTGTCTATCGTGAATATAAAGGCACATTTGAGATCTTTTACAAGGTCAATTATTATTTGACTGTATAAAACGGTGATAAAAGCAACCATTTCCAAGCCTGCCAAGAACTGGTTGATATCTGAGGTCATGGCTTTGACTCAAACCTGTGGAAGACAGATTCATTCTATGACCTGTAGGACACTTGTAATATGAATACCTGAAATGGTTTAGATGTAATTTTTACTGCTTAAATTCTTAGTGTGGTTACAGTTTCTGTATTTAGGAAGCAGTTAAATGGGTAGTTCACTTTCTGTAGTCAGAGTTTTAAAGTGTGATTTGATTGGTTCAAACTGTTTTTATGTTTTGTGTGGCTGTTATCAGAGCTTTCACAGGTTTGTGATTCAAAAGAAAGAAAATGAACTTCATATATCAGCAAAGTGGCTTGTACAGTGAGGTACTTGCATGCAGTATCTATACTTTTTATACACTATATATCTATATAATGTTTATTATTTTGTTTCCATAAATAGTCAATATAGTTTGTGGAGAAAACAGGAAACTAATGACTCAGTTTGGGCATCGCAGTCAGGAACACAAGTACCATTTCCTGTTGATTGTTTTTGATTTTTTCAATATGTCTGTGCATACTGTATGTTTTTTTAATTAATTTTTTTGGTGTGGTGCCATGCAGGACAGCAGAGACAGAATGTACCCTCCCCCACAATTAGTGATCCAAAATTCTGACATTTTAAAACTCAACGCACATCAACGCATGTGGAAAAAGGTGCGCTTAGTCTTGGAAGAATCTCTGTAAAAAAAAAAAAAAACGTACCCTGGAAATCTCCAGATGGGGGCAGCTGGACTGGGACAGCTTGAGAGCTTGAGGTACAGCAACAGCTGGAGGGCAGATTCAGAATGGCCTCTCTCCCGCCCCCCCCCACCAAGAATATAGGATGAAATGGACCAGCTTGCCGGGGGTGTCAGGGGTGTCAGGGGGTTGGATAGACAGGAGTGAAGTCATTACAGAGCCCTTTCCAGTGCATTCACCTTTGTGTTCTGTCCCGTGTTGCTGCGGTGTTTCTCACACAGACCTAAAGCCAGCAGCCAAGTTCCTCCCTCTCAGCTTTCACCATCTGATCTGGAATTGCTAATTGTGCCACTTGCAGCTGATGCTAATGCAGTCCTCTACTGCACTTGCAGTAAGCCAGAACTACAGGAGAGCCAGTGACTATTTTACACCCTATAGGCCACACAGTACTACAGGACAGCCAGTGACTATTTTACACCGTACAGTCGACACAGTACTACAGGAGAGCCAGTGACTATTTTACACCCTACAGGTCACACACAGTACTACAGGAGAACCAGCGAATATTTTACACCCTCCAGGCCACACACACTTCTACGGACAGCCACTGATGAGTTAAGTGTTTGTTTAAATAAATATTTCCTATTACCTGTGAAGATATAATTTCCACATATGCCCCCTTGTTCTACTGACAGGTCTCTTTGCTAATCTCTGTGTACTCTGCTGACATCCACACTCTTTAAAATGAACTTCCAGTATTTTTAAGAAGATTTTTCCAATTAGAGTTTGTTTCCATGGACAAATTAAAATCTCTTTCAAAATGCATTCTTGAAACTGTTGTGTTTTTTTTTGTTTTGTTTGTTTGTTTGGCGAGAGCAGTATTACTCATTGGAAACTTGAAATTTTTGAAATTTTTACTTCAATGAAACAATTGAGAGTAATTTAGGATTTGGTGCATTTTTCAGTGAGGTGTCAGTGTGATGCCTAGGCTTTGTGCTGACTAAACTGCACCTTAGATTATACATATCAACTGTGTAAAAAAAATTCCTTATACTGCCTTCTCATTAAACATGTCACTGAATGTATTTGCTTGTTGCAAGTGGTCTGTGTGGTGGGGTAGTGGCGTTCTCTGGTGCTTCTCACCGCACACAAAACTGAACTGTCTGAATCGCATGTCCATCTTTGTATGCAGTGGTGACCATATTTCAACCCATATGACCCTCAAAAGATGGATAATAACTAATGTCAGATTCCCAAAGCCAATCAAGGAGCATCTGGCAACACCATAAGTAATGCTGTTTACACAACAGGGCCTGCTTTAATGTTATTTTGTGTGGTTATCTGCGAACGACATGAAAGGCCTATACTTTTGGCTATACAATTGAATAATGAGTGACGTGCATCAACCATATAATTAAATACAGAGATAATGTTTGTACAGAGCAGGGAAGTAGGCTGATTGTGCTTAGTCTCACACTAATCAGTCAAACGATAGACATATACACATAGACGCCGCATTGGCCTTTGGATCGTACGTCAACGTCGCCGCCATATTGGACCAGGCAATGCTGGCCTTAAAATAAATACAAGTAATTTTAAGTGGTGGAAAATAATTCATTGTCATAAAGAATTGCCACAGTTAATTTTAACCTGGCAAGCTGGCTAGAAAGTAATAAATGCATTATAACATTTAGATGCTGATTCTGGAACGTTTTTCATTAGAACATGCTTGTTTTTTTTACTGCTTGCTAGCTAACTTGAGTAGGATTGTAAGCATCAAATAACCTTGTTAATAAGGCTAGTTTTGCTTGTTAGCTACCCACCAATGTTTTCTTGCAAGTCGTGTTTTGTTTTTGAAGGAATTAAACGGAATATAACCACAATCATTTTACAATTCAACATAGCTAGAAAGCAAATGGTTAGCCTGAAACGATTTGGGGAAATTTGGATTCATTACTTTAGCCAGCTTGCCAGGTAAAAATTATTGTGGTTAAACTCAGTTTAATTCGTTCAAAATCAAAACACGACTTGCAAGAAAATATTGGTAGGTAGCTAACAAGCAAAGCTAGCCTTACAATCAAGGTTATTTGATTCTTACAATCCTACTCAAGTTAGCTAGCATTTATTACTTTCTAGCCAGCTTGCCAGGTTAAAATTAACTGTGGCAATTCCTTATGACAATGAATTATTTTCCACTACGTAAGTAATTCAGTTCATGTAAACCTAACGTTGATAGCTTACACACTCCTCTCTTCAGTGTCTAGCAGCGATTATAGCTAACTATCAAGATTCTAAGTAACTGGAGATAAAACTTTTTTGTTGTACTCCACCTAGATCATAAACCCTTGAATATAAAAATGACTCATTGAAATCGGTTGAGAAATGTAAATGTTATAGCGCTTTTTATCCAGAAAAACCGCAGTGCCCCCGTTTACTTGTATTTGTTTTCAGGCCAGTTTTGCCTAGTCAAATATGGCGGCGACGTTGATGTATCGCAGCCAGTGTGGCGTCTATGTATATATGTCTATGATTTAAACCATTAAGTGTGAGATTATATATATATATAATATATATATATATATAATATGTGATTAGAATGTTCTTAACTGAACATTCTAATGCTGATGTAACAATCACTACAGTGCATGGCATGGAGTTCTAGAACACTTACTTAAAATATTGAAAAACATTCAATATTCCTACAGAAAAACTACTGTTCAATGGGTTAAACTTTAAAAAAAAACACTCAGAATAGCTGAAGTATTGAATTGCTGAATTCCTTTCCTCCCCTCACATTGTTCCCCTTATTTTAACCTTCACACCTCTGTTTCTGAAACATATGGAGGTCACGCAAATCCTTCAGCGGGGCAGACAAACAGGCTTAATCCCACAACCATTCACATAGACTAAATATCCATAGCGAACAGTAACATGGCGTTTAAACGTGTCGGAGCTGCAAATGCATTTTTGCAAAAAGCCAATTATGTCTAGTGGATTAGGCTCATGTACACTGTATGGGAAAATTCTCTTGGAGAGTTCTTCCTGTTGCGGGCGGGGGGGGGGGGGGGGGGGATGTTAGGAAAAAAAACAGCATGGCTGTGACAGTGTACTGGTAGAGTCCAGGGATTGAGACTGAACACTACAACAGACCAGTCATAACCCCCTTGGCCCCCCCTTTTGAAACTCTGCTCTGCCTCGAGACCTCATATATCCAAGAATCTGGGCAAGGCCAAAAATTCACAGCTGTCACACATTTTCAACAGATTCTGCTCGGCCTGGATGGGGTTTATTTTTTGGGAGGGGGGGGGGGGACGGGCATTCCAATGCCCTTACACATTGGGCTAAAAGGAATTACCGCTAACATCTGATATTGTGGAAGTGAGAAGTCTGTCACCCCGACCCTGCCTGGGGCTGTCCGGAACTGCAGGCTGGGGGATTTATTATCTCAGATGGCCTGCAAAGGTCACCGTGGGCCTCTCTCTCGTTCTCTCTCTGTTTCTCTCTGTCTTTCTTCCTCTTTCTCCCTTGTCTCTTCCTCTCTGTTTTCTCTCTTCTTCTCTCCCTCAAACCCTCTTTTTTGTTTGTGGTGTTCCGGTAACTGCCCCCTCCACTTCACTGTGCCGTTCATTAAGAACACAGCGCGGCTTTGTGGGGGGGGGGTTACAGACACATGTTCCGTTTGCTCTGTGAGTATCCGTCACAGGAAAGGCATTCTTCACGCAGTCATTCCCAGCTGTTGGTTGTAGCCGTGGTGTAGCCCCCCCGACTTCCTTAGCCAATGGGGTCGCAGTGGGGGCCCTCCTGGAGCAAACAGGATGCGTAAAACTTGGGATTGCACAAGTGTGTAAGAAGAACCCCCCCCCCCCCCCGTCAAAAGCCCCACAGGCCCTGGCCCCTCACTCGTCTTGCATTACTCTGGTGGGACCGGGATTGGGACTGTGAAGCTCATCTGTCTACTTCACATTTCTGGTTGCCAGATCCAGACCACTTTTTGGGCCGTGACTTTTAAAAACGGGGATTCACTGTAAAAGCTGAGGTTTTTGGTTTTTTATTTCGGGCAAAGTATCTAAGTAATCACAGGCTTATATCTTATAGAGCTATCTTTATTGAAGGGATCACATTTCAAATCACATTTTTGAGTTCTAAAGCCAAATATCCTCTCTCCATTTGATAAACAACATTAGTCCTATTGTTAAAAAAATAAAAATAATTAAGCTGTACCACTGCAAAAAGGTGAAAAGTTTCATTTCACTTCACCTGGAGCCCAGCCCACATCCGTGAT
This sequence comes from Anguilla rostrata, assembly GCF_018555375.3. Classification (NCBI taxonomy): domain Eukaryota; kingdom Metazoa; phylum Chordata; class Actinopteri; order Anguilliformes; family Anguillidae; genus Anguilla; species Anguilla rostrata. The sequence goes on along the minus strand of NC_057939.1, from coordinate 27,677,240 downwards.
GTAGTAAGTAGGTAAAAAGGCAATGCCCCATCTCCGCCCTTCTTCTTAATTGACGGGTAAATATTATGTATTCAACCGATCTAATACAACTGCACAAATTACCCTGCTCATTACAAACTGCCTGCGGTCGAGTTGTGACAGGCTGGACAGTGTTTTTTTTTATATTAGCTTAGTGAGAAATCCTTTTTATTGTTTCTGTGTTCCATTTTCTATATCATTCTTTACCTCTATAGCATTTTAGTTGTTTGTTAGTAGTTATATTTTACAGTTTGTTAATTGTTAAGATTTAGGTAATTAGACGTATTGTTATAACCGTACATAGCATCTCCAATTGTAACGTTAATCTTTTCTAATTGGAGTATTCAGTCACAGCAAGTAGGCTAAGTCTGGCTGTTTTCTCATTTTAGCTGAGATAGCTAACATTGGTTTCACTTCTTCCATCCATGGCTGTCAGAGCTTACTCACAAAATGATATTGTTAAGACTGCTTCTGAATTTAATGGTCAAAGTGAAACCATTACATTATGGTCGGCTAATGTTCGTATCAGGGCCGGATCATGGTCCTGTGAGGCCCCTGGGCACATGTCTTTTAGAGGCCCCCCCCCAACAACAATATTAAATGATAACCACTAAACAGTGTGCTAGTGTGTAACAACACCACAACGTCCATTTAGCATACTTGTCCAATTGGGCTAGCTAATAAGCTCTCAATGAGGTTTTTATTCCCAAGGCCACAGCATCCCATGTTTTGAACAAATAATAGTTTTGAACTAATAGTTAGTTAGCTAGTAGCTTTGATTTAAGCATCATGACTGGCATGCTGTTTTAACATTTATTCAACCCACTGTAGCTAGCTACCCCTTTATCGTATACCTCTTTCACACAGAAGACCCGCGAACAAATGCCACCAAACTAACTAGTTAAGTTGTGTGCCACCTAACTAGTTAGACAGCTGAGTTTTAGGCTGATAGTTAGTGAACTAGCTGGCTTTTTAGTGCAGCTAATTTGGTCATAAGGGCAGCTAGCTGGCAAAAATGGCAGCTTGCTAACTGAGTGGTGTAGGTTTTGTGTGAACATTGGGGGGACACTTAAGGGGGGGGGGGGGGGTCTGGGGGTTTACGTGAAATTTTGAGTGTCAAACACTTCATTTCCTGCATTCTGGTGAATTTTTATGCACCAATTTGTGACTTTTCTGCATCAATTTATGGTGTAAATGCTTCTTTCATGTTTTTATTGGGGAGGGGAGGGGGAATCCTGTCAGATCGATTGGGATGGAGTGGGGACTGAGATCGAAGGTGAAAAAGGTACAAACCAATGAATGTGTCAGCTCAAAATAGTTGTATCTTTAATGTATTGTGCACATAATTGTAATTAAGGAAAACAATTTTAAAAAGAATGTATACTATTGATGCAAGCTTTTACGTAATATATTTCAAGTTTATTGAGTCATTAATGCTGAGAATCTTTTTTACCCACAAAAATAATCGGCCTCTTGTCCTCACTTTCTTCCTCCTTAATCCATCTTTCTTAAACTGGTGAGGCTCAAAACTTTCCTTTAAACTAATCATTGATCTCAAACTGTTCTAATTAATTTTCAGTGATTAACAAGCATGCAAACATCTGACTAATCAATTGGAAAGGGACACAGCTTCTTTGCACTGTGTTAGGGAGATTAAATGATAAATAAATGCGATTTAGAAAAATCCGTTTTAATCACTAAGCAGTGGCGGAATCTTCCGCCGATTCTCATTGAGCATCAATACAATTAATCCTCAAAATAGGTTACTCAATACTATCATATATAGCCAGCTCTCCCCAAATAGGCAGTTTTAGCGAGTAGCCTAGGCCTTATAGCCTACATTTTCATTTGCAGTACGAAATTGTGCACATTTTTAATCAACATCGTTTGCGGATAAATGCACTTCTTTCTCCACACTCGTAGGCCTATTCATGTCAAATATCTGCAATGCGTAGATTGTAAACAAAATTGAAGTGGAGGTTTTGTTTTTGCTGGGTTATTCTGAAAGCTAACACGGTAGATAACAGACTGGTGTATCTTGTTTGTTAAGTGTAGTCTACTTGATTAAAACTGATTTTTAACAGATAAATTGAATTTATGATTTAATCCCTCTAAAACGGTATGAAGACACTGCATGTTAGGCTACTTGCCATTTTATTAATCTGATCGTTGGCACGCTTGATTATAAAGAAAAATTACTAATGAAAACAGGTTGAGATCAATGATTAGTTTAAAAGAAAGTTTTGCGCCCCACTGATTTTCAGCTCACCAGTCACTGCTGAATAAAACGTTATGTATGTGGGAAATATTGAATCCTAGTCTAGCTGTTGACCAGCAACCTGCTGATTTTGCTCAAGCAATCAAAGTTGCTGTCAATAATAGCCGGCGTTCGTAGGGGCTGTTTATTCATCTCTCTTTAAAATGTTGCATAGATGAAATTACATGTTAATGAAATTACCTACCGTGTCCGATTCCAAACAATCAAGACAATGAACGACATTTTTCTTTCTGTGCCTGTCTATATAAACGACCGTTCCTCCTGAGTTTTTTTTTTCTTCGGATTTTTGATTGGTTGAGAGAGTAACTAGCTGGAGGGAACACATGGACTAGAGCCTACGAAAAATGAACTGGATTGTCATAGGTATTTGTAAAACTGCCGGTCAAAATGATTTATTTATTTACCAAAGGTGGGTGGATGCCGTCCACCCGCGTCCACCCCCAATTTAACCCCTGCCTGTGTCCCCCCCCGAAATCTACGCCTATGGGCTAACTAATTTCTGTTAACAAGCTGAATCATATGGGCAGCTAGCTAGGGAAAATGGGCAGCTAGCTAAAATAAAGGGATAGCTAGTTACGGTAAGTCAAATAACGAACGGCTTGCCATAATATGACGCCCTTCAAACTGTCCTGTTATGCAGAATGAACAGACTTGTTGGTGAATAATGTATCATGCCACAGCATATTGTAGCGTGCCAACCAGTGGCTCAGTTGTACGGCACTGTACTCTCCGAGAGGCTCTCATTTTAAGCATGCACTGTATGTACCAAGGGGCCCAGGTGTTGCGCTCGATGTATGCACCAAGGGGCCCAGGGGCCCTAGTGGTCAGCTTACGTTTTAAACCCCAAGGGGTCTGGGGGCCCTCACATTGTAAGCGGCGAGGGGTCTGGGGGGCAGTAGTGGTCAGCTCACATTTTAAACACCAAGGGGTCTGGGGGCCTCACATTGTAAGCACTGAGGGTTCTGGGGGGCCCTAGTGGTTAGCTCACGCTATAAGCACCCAGGGGCCTAGTGGTCAGCTTGCGCTGTGTGCACTGAGGGCCCTGGCATTCAGCTTCCTTTGGAAGTCTTGGGCCACCACGCGCGGCCTGAGGCTTGGAGGCCCCCTGGCAGTCCGAGGCCCCGGGGCACTGGCCCCACAGGCCCGGTCCATAATCCAGCCATGGTTCGTATACTTTTCATGGCCATGGATCATTGATGAGGTTCCTTACAAGGGAAGTAAATAAGATTGAAGATGTTAGGGAATGATGCAGTTGGATAATTTGTCTACTACTGAAACCGCGTAAGTACAGCACTCGAGTCCTATATGATTTATTTAGCTAAAATAGCTTTACTGATCTTTAGAAAACAACCAGCCACAGACTAGCTATGACAAGCTAAAAGTGTCAAAAAACACAACTGAAACCATCTTAAACTAGCTTAGAATCCCAACTGGCCTTAGTTGGAATTTTCAGCAAGGTAAATCAAATGAACGTGAGTATGTTTTTAGTATGCATTTCCCAACAAATTCTGTATCAATTAAGCTCCCACTCTCCCTCTCCCTAATGTCTTCATATTGCAATGTTGCAATGACAGACAATGTTTTCAGTATGCATTTCTCAAGGGATTCTGTACCAAAAGCTACACATTAGAAATTTCCCCGCACTACAATTGCCCCACACCCTTTTGATAAAATAGCCAAAAGATTATGTCCTTTGTTGACTGCCTACAATTATTTAACTTGCGCCACCTATCTGTGAGTAAATCCTACATTAGTAAATTGCACAAAAAACATGCCCAGATACACTACATTTCCAAAAGTATGTGGACCACTGAACTTCACACTTGTATGCACTTGTTGATCATCTCATTTCAAAACCGTAGTCATTAATATGGAGCTAGACCCCCCTTTGCTGCTGTAACAGCCCCCACTATTCTGGGAAGGCTTTCCAGTAGATTTTGGAACATGGCTGCAAGGATTTTCTTCCATTCAGCCACAAGAGCATTAGTGAGAATGCACACTGATGTTGGGCATAATGCCTGGCTTGTAGTCGGCGTTCCAATTCAACTGAAAAGTGTTCGATGGGGTTGAGATCACGGCTCTGTACAGGCCAGTCAAGTTCTTCCCCATCAAACTCAGCAAACCATTTCTTTATGGACCTTGCTTTGTGACATTGTCATACTGACACAGAAAAGGGCCTTCCCCCAACTGTTCCCACAAAGTTGGAAACGCACAATTCTCTAGAATGTCATTGTATACTGTAGCATTAAGATTTCCCTTCACTGGAACTAAGTGGCCTAGACTAAACCATGAAAACTGCCGCAGACCATTATTCCTCCTCCACCAAACTTTACAATTGCCACTATTCGGGCCAGTACAGTTGGCACTATGCATTCCATCAAACCAAGATTTGTCTGTCGGACTGCCAGACAGTGAAGCGTGATTCATCACTCCAGAGATCGCATTTACACTGCTCCAGAGTCCAATGGTGGAGTGCTTTACACCACTCCACCCAACGCTTGTCATTGTGCATGGTGAGTGTACGGCTGCTATGTGTCTTCCTGCCACATGCCTTCGTATTGCAATGATGAACTTGCCTGAGTAATGTGTAGAATTAAAAGCAACTGACATACTAACTTGTTGGCCCAGTTACATCTGAGAAATGTCATGAGCTATGGGTAGCCTACCCTCTTATTCGTGTGATGTAAATAAACCATGAATGAAAGAGGCCTTCAATTTCACATTTTAAGGTAGAGCATTCAGGAGATTCCATGTAGAATTACGGGTCATAAAATTAAGACAGGCGCCAACTGAAAATAAAGAGTGTAAAACTGAAAAGACAAATCAAGATTTTGGCTAGCTATTTTACAACCTGTTTGATCCATTATATAACATCCAATAAAGCTAAAAATTCATAAGAAATTATCACACACTGCTAATTAATGTGCCATTTTTAATTAAATAAAATAGCCTATATTTTGTTTGTTTGATTTTGTTATCATCAACCCTTCTGTCATTTGCAAATTAGTTAGTAGGCTAACTCGTACGTGCTACTTATTTGCCAGCTAACAGTAAATGCTACATGCCCTTGTAGGCATTTTTAAATCGGCTACACATTTTGAAAATATCTGTGAATCTCATAATAACAGTGTCGGCCTGTGCTAGGTTCCTGTATGAATTCACATACAAAGCACAGTAGGCCTATGTGACATTTCTTTATCTAGGAACTAGAGTCCTAAGTCGGAATCTACATGACTCTCATTCTCATTCACTTGGAACTGGAGTCATTGAACCAGAATCTGAAGTCGGACCCAGTTACTGCATGACTCATTCTCGTTCGCGGGAGTCAGGACGAGACCTACGAAGGAACCGATGAACTAATCTGGGAACAAATCGTTTTAGGGAACTGAGTAAAATGATTTGTGTCCCTGAAAGGAACTGGAAAGCCCACCACTACTCTGTGCTTTCAGGATCAATCCATTCAGGTTTGCATCTTCTAAAATTGTCATGGGGCAGTGACAGGCCAAAAGCAGGTGTTATTGTACACTTTAATATTTAAAATGTAATATCTTACAGGTCCGCATGGTGGGTTGCGGAAAGGCCCGCATGGCAGGTTGTGGTTGTGATCTTCTCGGTTTGATAGTAGCTCATTGAGAACAACATGCCAATGAATGTCTAGCCACAGATCTGCTGTGTATTACTGGAAATGCAACAACATCCATTCCTTTGAGAAAGCTTTCCAGATGGATCAATATTCCACAGTATGTGTGTTATTGTTATTGTTATTATAACATCAGCCAGAGATGCATTGCATGTGTTCTTACATTAGAGCTGAAAGTTGCCTCTTGAAGTGGCTTATTCTCTTGGTTGGCAGTACTTGATGGGTTGGTTTCACTGGTTGTGACGCAAGTAGAAGAAACGACTTCATATTCACAGAACTGGATATAGTGTGAAGGCCCCTTTGGGAATCAATATATATACTTCTTTTATATAAGTATTTGTTTTATATTTTAAAATACGTATATTTTCTATTTTACTTGGCCAGCTACCAAATTGGGGATTGGTGGAGCACACGCTATATAGCACGAAGAGTCATTTTATATAATAAATAGTGAAATAGTGATCTCTGTCATTCAGACAAATCTGTCCATTGGCCACTTCTGGACATTCACTTTTGATGATGATAAAGCTGGAACTGAGATGCGCTCAGCCAGAGCCCAGCAGATACCCATCAGATACATGAAATAGATGAGTGCATATATGAACTGAGTGCATATATGAAGTCTGCATATATGAGCTCTGATTGCATCTTCCTGATTGCAGCTTAAAATTTTCATTCTAGACGCTATGGTGAAATGGAGTCTGCTTTGAAGTAGTACCATAATTGTTTCATTATTGCTTACAGTAAACTGGTGAATTGTTATGCTGGCTGTTACCCATGTGTCTGATGGATGGAGCTCCTTGGTGTTTTTGTGCAGTATGGTGACCTCGCAGCTGTCTTATCTGTTTTATTAGCCCTGTTGTCTGTTCCTCAGGGCTGGATGCAGCGGTAGCTTCATTTGCAGGTACGCACACCTGAGGCTGACTGCCTAGATGTTGCCTTTATTAGCCTCTTGGGGCAAGGAAACATTGTCGACAATGAAGGATGTGTGGTGAGTGTCTGTCCAAACCCCACAATAATTTCTTTCCTGTCCAGTCTTGAGAACAATTTCTTATTATAATGACTTTTCTTTTTGTTATGCCATCCACAGAAATGTCTATTAAAAGGCCTGAAGTTTTTCTGTGTCTGTGAATCTTCTCCAATCACTGGCCCGTGCGGCTGTTTTTATGAGGAAAGCTACGTTTAGCTTGATCTGTGTGTGTCCCTCTCAACACTACAAAGATTACCTTACGCCGTGGAAACCCAACTCTAAATATTTACCATTCCACCAGAGCGCGTCCACTGCCAACCCTGCACCGGTGCGTAGCAACCTCGCAGCAGTGCGTAGCAACCCTGCTTCAGCGCGTAGCAACCCCGCATTCCTCAGCAAGAAGTTTATCCGCCCGTCCTTGACAGATCTTTAGGAGCAGGGCCAGTCACCAAGACACCAGGTCTAAATCTCTGTCACTTAACTGACTACCAACCGGCATGCCAGCATGAGGGAGGAGACATCTGTCTGTCTTCTGTATTTTTACATGTCAAAAAAGTAGAGGCCTCCCAGTTCCAAAACAAAACATGACTCATTTCTCAGTGTTTATTTTCTCTTCGGGTGAAAATCTTAATGTGACTGAGTGGCCACAGTCCAAGCACAAAGACCATTTTAACCTGTAGCACTGCCTCAACGCTATCGTTTTAGATTGCCATAGAAACAGTGTGCTACAAAGATATATGTATATTTTACTGCTGTTTTTTTTTTCAGTGTGAGAACTTGTTTTGTGATATATCATGAATATAAGGACAGGACAGCTTTAAAGTTTACATATCAAATTCTGGCAGGCTGGTTTTTCACTGTTTATTTATTGTAATTAATATTTTGTTGGGAAAGAAGTAATTCAATTATTATTATTTTTTAAATCAGGGGTTGCAACATGTATCTGTATGTCAGAAAGCATAAGAATCATGCCAAGAAAGCAATACTGTCCTTAACAGTTCTTCATTGCATTTGCCACAGCTCAGCTCTGAATCTGTTCATATTTAATGAGTCTTGTTAATGGTGTTCATGTTGTTAACACATTTCAGCAGGTTAATACAGATGTAGCAAAAATACATAAATGCCTTGTCATATTGAACTTATGATATACTTTTTATGATATACCATTTACTATTTATATTTTATCATCCTTTTAAATCAGAATTATCATAGCGATGTCATAATATACTTGTCATTTATTAATCCTGAACTGCGTGTATTTCCTCCTTCATTACATCACAGTCAGGCTTTGTGACTGAGCTAGACACAGAGTGACATAATTTATGTAATTGACTGAAAGTTATGAAATGGAAGGCATTTATGTGGTGCACAGTGAGGTACAGTTTACACAATCCCTGTCTAAAAATTCTGATTCACGTAACTTCTGTTTGGGTGCTGCAGAAGGTAGATATTTAGTATTCACACATTAATGCAGTTATGGTTGTTGTCTGAACAGCTGACTGCATGTATTTTGTTATTCACAAATGCTGTAGGGATGTTTTGGCAGACTGCGTGCAGTATAGAGCCAGGAAACTGAGTGATGCTTCATTGCTAAATGCAGCACAGTGTAATTTGGCTGCTACCTTGTGCTTTATTCAACAATGTATATAACAATGGATGAAGCATGCTAATCAGCCCACAGTGTGCATAGAAAATGTTCTCTCTTGCAAGTACAGCAAACACATAATAATAACCTCTGTTATGCGAATAAAATAACACAAGAAACCGAACAGAATGAAGCATTCACAGATGGAGTTAAAGACAGTGTGAGTGCTCTGACTTTTCCCAGTTTTTGTTTGTTTGTACTTGAATCACGCAAAAGAAAGGGTTTCTCCTCTCTGTCCATTCTCACCCTTCTGTGCGCACATGCTTGTGACTGCCAGGAGCCCTCAGTAGCGCTCTCCATGTGTTTGGGGGGGGGGGGGGGCGCTGGAGGGAGGGATTTTTTGGAACAATGTGCTTCAATCCAAGGTAGGCGGCCAGATGAATTTTACAGCTGGTTTATTATCATTCTTCTGCTGCTAAAGCTGCCTTTCATGTCAGAAGTCTTTTCCTGTGTACAAATCGGCAGGAAGTGTTCCGCCAGGCTGTGGTGCTGGGGCCCCGCCTGGGGCCCCGCCCGTTGGCCCGGCTCTTTGATCACTTGTGCCACTGCCGATGGAGGGGGGCTGGAAACCGCTGGGATAAGCCTATGTTCTCATCTCAGCCTCGGCCCCTTTCTTTTCTCTTTCTTTCTTGCTTCCTTTCTTCCTTTCTTCCTGTTCAACCTCACTTTGTTCTCGCCTCCACGGTCTAGGAACAAACTGTCTCAGTACAGAGGGGTTGGGGGGTTGGGAGGGGTGGGGAAGGATTTGAGAAGCGCACCGCTTGAGATATCTTGGCCCACCAGGCCAACAAAGGAACCTCACTGATAAACAAATTGATTAGTTAATCCAGAGGACAAGAGGGCCCTTATTTTCTCCTCACACTGGAGTGAATAGGGATTACTCCTGGGTCTTGAGAAGTGCGTGTGTGTGTATGCTTGTGTACCACTCCGCCTCAGACTGGGTGCAGTTTGTGAGCTATGGTATGCATTATAACTGTGTGCATGTTTTGTGCTGGAAAATGGAATTGAACTCATAGTTTAGAATAACCTGAGTGCCAGGATTATCCGTGTAATAAACCCTGAAAGTAAGCAGGTTTTTTCAGGAGCTTCCTGTTTAGGACTTGATTGCTGTTTACCTATTTGTGACATGAGAACTGATATTTGTAAATTCCTTCTGAAGCAGAAATAGATAGCAGCAAATTAACTTCAAAAGAAATTTAAGTTGTGGTCTTTGTTGATAATTGATAATGATAATTGCTGGTGACGGACTTGGTGAATATGTATGGATTGAACTGGGTTAGATCAGAGAAATAAGAAACATTAATAAAGGTGGTGCAGTCTGTGGGGCAGCCAACTCATGGCCCATGTCAGTGTCCCCACCATAGCACTTTCTGTACTTTGATCCCATCTCCATCTGTAACCCTCTCTGCTATCTCTGACTGAATGAATGAGAGAAATACTTAAGGATGATATTTCCCCCCCCCCCCCCCCAAATAATGGCTTCCCTCTCTGGTGCCATTAAGACCATAAATTTTCCTCCAGTGCTCTTGTAATCTGGAACTTATTGTGTGTATGCCGGGGGAGCATGAATTTTAGAAGGTCAAAGGCCATATAGAGACAGTGGAAGAACAGGCCACACCCTCACAATCTGTTGCGATCCATAGAGTTAGTATTAGCAATCAGAAGATTTACAAGATTATAAAGTTTCTGGCATGTTTTATGTAGTGGGCTGTACAAATAACAAGTTTTATGCAAAAAGACACAGCCAATGAGGATAGATAAGTGGATTCAGGCTATTACACATGAGGGAACTGGAATAAAACTCTGGGACCCTGAATCAAGGCAACTCTATATTTGTAGTAAGTTAGCCATTTTGTCACCGATAAGTACTAGTACCTTTCATTGCCTGATATGCAATATTCTGTGTAATATTAGACAAAGTAAACATGAGTTTACGCAAAACACATTTTAAAAATGATTATAATAATATACTGCATATAATAATAATAATAATAATAATAATAATAATAATTACTATTTTTCAATAAAAAGATATAAACACCCATATCACCCATGTGAAAAAGCAATTGCCCCCTTAAACTTAATAACTGCATCACTTTGCAGTAATAACTGCAACCAAACGCTTCCTATAATTATATCAGTCTTACATATCTGTGGAGGAATTTTATCCCACTCTTCTTTACAGAACTGCTAACTGCTTAATTACAACAAATTGGTACGTTTTCGAGCATGAACGCTTGTTTCAGGTCTTGCCACAGCATCTCTGTTTGGTTCAGGTCAGGACTAGGCCACTCCAAAACTTGTTTCTTTTCAGCCATTCAGATGCGGACTTGCTTGCTAAGAATTTTCTGGCACACAGCAGAATTCATGGTTCCTTCAATAATAGTAAGTCGTCCAGGTCTGAGGCAGCAAGGCATCCCCACACTACCACACTACCACCACCACCACCACCATTTTTGACCGTTGCTATGATGTTCTTACTGTGAAATACTGTATCTGCTAAATGCCAGTCATAATGGGGCTCATGTCATCCAAAAAGTTTCACTTTTTAATCAATTGTCAATACAATATTATCCCAAAAGCCTTGGGGATCATCATTGCACATGTGAGATGAGCATTGATGTTTCTCTTGAGTAGCAGTGGCCTCCGCCTTGCTACTCTCCCATGAATACCATTTTTGTCCAGTCCCCTTTTTAATTTACATCTTTCTGATAGTAAGGTTCAGTATGAGTTATGTTTAGATTCAACAGGACTGGCTGCAATGAGGCCTGGCTCTGCTCAATCATCTAAATATCGATTCAGTTTGCTTATTTTCATAACTTTTTTCATCGAATAAGTGAAATAATAATTTTATGTCTAAATGTCTAATATTATATTTTATTTAAAGATCTGAAACCATTCGGTGCGACAAATATGCAATAACAGAGGAAATCAGGAAGGAAGAAAATACTTTTTCATAGCACTGTACGCAGCATTGTTATGTAGTTACGTACGTCACACCACATCCTAAAAAAAAGTTATCTGGCTAACATTATTATAACTGTTTTAACTAAGCTGCTTTTACCTTCAACTTTTAACTAAGTAAAACTAAAACATTTAACTAAAACATTAAACTTTTAACTAACGTTTTAGCTAGTTAAGAGCAGCTATCATAATAACGTTAGTTAAAAGCAGCTTAGTTAAAGCAGCACCACACAACAACTTTTCTGCATTTTTAATCTTGATGACTGACTTGATGAATCTCCCCTGACTGCTAATACTAACTCTGTTGAGCGCAATAAATTGTTAACTAACATTAACATTAATGTTAGTTAAAATCAGCTTTCATAACAATGTTTGCTTGCTAGCCTTCATCGTGTGATGCATTATGCACTGTCTCTATCGGTCTAGCAGTCAGTCAGTACCACGTCTGGGTGTGGGTCCAGGAGTTTTTTGAGGGGTTTACTTCACGTAATAAACACCCCCCTCCCCCAAAAAAAAAAAAAAAAAACATTGTACACGTTACTATAAATCTGTAAGGTCCTATGTAAAAACTTATAAATGGAATCAATTTATCAATCACATTTTATTTATATAGTACATTTTACGAAGAATTTATCAAAATATGCTTCACAGTATGCTTCCTAGGGAGGGAGAGAGAAAGAGATGTTGAGGGAGAAAGTCTGGGGCTTGGCAGTAGTGGTGGGTGTTTTGAGTTAGTTAGACCTGGAGGTGCGGCACTTTATTATTAGGTAAGGAAATGCCTGGCTGGACACCTCCAGCCACTATTAATCAAGTCTCAGAGTCTGACTGGAGCCAGCAGAGGGGGCTGAGGGGCCCTCCCCCCAAACTCTGAGAAAACTCAACCAGACAGAGACAAATGCCCAGCACCTCCCACCCCCCCACCCCCCACCTGGTCCTGCAGCGAGTAGGAGCCGAGCCTTCTCTGGGGCTGCAAAAGTGGGCACTCCATCTCGCCCTGGGTCTGACAGTTTTACACTGCTCCTAACCATGTTATTATATTGGTGCTGTGCTGCCAGTAACTATTGTGCATGAAAATTTACTTCCACACGTAATGAACTCCTTCAGTAGATGTGTCCACAGTATGCCAAATATCCCCAAGCATTTATAGTTTTTTTGTAACACTCATGTGACTCACCTGGGAGAAAAAAACTGCGATTGGCAGTGTCACTTTCATTTCTTACATTTCTTTTACAACTTTTATTTAGTTTCCTTGTGGAATGCACAGGGAATGTTCAAATGTTGAGTGCAGAGGAGCATCCTGAATGAATTACAAGTTGTCATCGTCGTTGATGTTCTTCATCTGCTTTGGCACTGGCTGATGAAATGAAAGGTTCTGTAGCTGCAGTGTGATCATGCTTTGCTGAAAACGTAATATGTATTCTAGTACATACAGCCCCGGAGAGAAAGGATTCTGGGAAACAACTTTGCATGCTCAGAAACCACTGAGAAATAACAGTCCTATGAGAAGCCAAAGCTTGTGGCAAGAAGCATAAATGTATGAACTTGCTCTTCTTAACCCTTAACCTACACCAAAACAACATAGCTACCCCTGGCCTATACCAAAACATCATGATGTAGGCCAGGGGTAGCTACTTGAAGCTGCCACTGGCCTGCACCAAAACAGCATAGCTACCCCTGGCCTACACCAAAACAGCGTAGTTACTATTGGCCTACATCAAAACAGCATAGCTACTGTTGGCCTTCACCAAAACAGCATGGCTACTGTTGGCCAACGCCAAAATGGCACTGTTGTTAATTGTTGTATGATACTCAGTTGCAAAAAAATATTCACATGAGAAACAGTATAGGTGCAGCTATGATATGATTTCAGGTTATACATTCAAGAATTTTAAATATGGGTTTAGGAATTTTTTTTTATTTATTAAAAAAACAAAAAAAAAAAAACTTCCTAAACCCATATTTAGAATTCCTGAATGTATAATCTGAAATCATATCATAACTGTGGCTATATATATATATTTGATACATAAGTAAGCCCAAGCTTGTACACTGTGGGTAAAATATGCAGTTCAGTACATGGGTAACATCTAAACAGAATATTCTGTGAATATTCCAACTGATCTGGGATTTGTTCCATTTTATCCACTGTGCACTTGACCATTTATTTATTTGCCAGGTGTCTTAAATGTCAAAGATGACAAAAATGCATAAATTGTATCATAAATAACCAGATGAACACCACAAAAAGGCATCCAGGTGTGCCATAAAGAAACCTTGCATTTATGAACAGTGATTCAATAATATCATACAATCAATTACACATATTATTACCATGAATAACATGGTACCAAATAATTATCCTTTATATACTAATTTCCTGGGTAAATGTAATTACCCTGGTTTATAATGAGAATTTAGTGATGTTGCATATATGTTATTATCACTGAAGAATGTGGACAAGAGCAGTATAAAAAATGCTATTTAAGTTAGAGCTATACTGACAGCCTGGAGCTTTCAGATCGAACAGCATTTACATTTGGAAAAACAAAGTATTTTTTTCAGACAGAATGTGTGTAGCTTACCTAGGGCCAAATTCAACAGAATGTACTTTGACTGCTTCCATATTTTCAAGCATTCTCATTTCAGTGTTCTGACACAGGAAGGTAGCAAACTGTGTGAAACCACAAATTGTTTAAGATTACTTTCTACTGTCCTGGTGCAGCAATAAATAATTAAAAAAATGGAGCTAATGATGAACTGAATTTGGTTTGAATTTGAATTTGGCTGCACTGAAAAACCAGGACAAGGTCAGCTCAGCAGCAGAGTTCCCACTTGTGTTTGTTATAAATATTGCCCAATGTATTAATTTACCATGGCCTGAATGCACAGAGGACTGTATTTGGATTCAATTTCTTTTGCAGCTTTCTAAATGCTTTCATTTACTCCCAGTGAGCTAGGCCTGTGCCTGGTTCCATGCAAGAGAAGTTGTTGACTTGGAGTATGTTTTTATGCATAAAAAACACCAAAATCACCATATAGATGATTTGATTACATACATTGTTCCTTGCTTTTGCCATTATTTTAAAAGCTATTCTTAAGACATAGTCCACTTTCCGGAGTTTTAAAAAACATTGCTTCAGTTTCAGTGTGTTTTTTATTGGCCCAGGAAGTTTTTGTCTGGCACCTTTTCTTGTTTTGTGGATTTTACAGTCTTGAAGAGATTTAAGGATTGTTTGAATGAATTGATTGCGTCCTCAAACTGGCTAAGAGCATTTAATTGAATATAGTCTTTTCCATGAAGCAAGGAATCTTGGATTGTTAAAGCCCAGGTTGGACACAAGACTAGATACACTTGATCGATGTATGTATTTTAAAAACTTTATTATATTCTTATTATTCTCCATGAGAAATTCACTATGACATGATGAATGTCACTATAAATTTGTGGGCTTGCGAATGTGGAGTCTGCCAGGGTAGAGCGTTGTTCAATGCTCTAATAGAACCAAACTGATTTCAAAAGAAATTCATTTTCGAAATAAGAGCATTTAATTGATCCTGGGAGATTAATGACCCTGTTGGTTCCCACACGATGAGAAGGAAATTGCTTGATGGATTCCAAGTTTAAATAGAAAGCTTCTGTTCAGCGCGCTACAAAGGGCATATGTGCAAACTCTTGAGTGTTATGCAGCTTTAAAGTCATTACAAGGGATATCGTAGCTGTCAAGACATGCCAGTCATAACAACAGCTTTTTTGGTGTGGTTTACACCAGGCATATTCCACTGTATATAGTTTCAAATGTCTGAGATTTGCTGTTGTTTTATACCTCACTTTATTCAACTGTGCAGTTCCAATATCCAGTTAAAATGAAAGGTGTTCAAATTTGTACGTGCTTTGACTTCTAAGTAAGCCTCCTCTGTATGACTTTAACATTTACTTTAATGTAAGTAGCAGAGATCTCATCTCTATTGAATGTTTTATGTCAGTATTCCTTTATGAGAAAACATGTCCATGTTATAAATGGCTAACAGCTCAATGTGATCGAAAATATGGAGATAAACAGATGTTCCAGTTTGTGAGAGCCTGATAATTACTAGTTCCACTCTGGTGTGACCTCTGTCCTCCTAAGAGCTGGACCCTGGTGGAATTATTTTGATTTATTGACCCCCAGAAGAATGAATAATGCCAAAAACTACTGCCTTTTCCAAAGGTTAAATAGATGATAAACAAGGTTAGGCCTGACTTATAACCCAAACTGATCCTGGTCTTCCTTCACCCAGTAACTGCATCTCCTTTACCTGTCAAATCACCTTGTTACTCTTTCAAATACACAAAAAGATTTGTTTAAGTACATGTCTAATTAAAGCCACACAAACCATTTTAGAAAGCCATTTTATAAGAGAAAGTGGCCTGGTTTTAATCAACAATTGATCTTACTTTACAGATCAGTAAATGCAATAGAGTCTGACAAGTACAGCAGTCACCGAAATGAACATGTAAATTTGTAGAGAAAACAACCCAAAAACCTGCACTTATTTCTAAGTCAATATAATGCTGAATAATTCAGGAGTCAAAGACCTGGGTAAATGAAAGTCTAGGTGTGGGACAATCACTGGAAATTCTGGTGCCTCCACAGACCTGAAGTAGACCTCAGACAACTTATTTTGAGGTGTGTCTTCTGTTATCAGTGTTGACATGGTGATCATGGAACAGAACTCACACCACGGCTGGCGGTGGCTATGGGCAGGGGTGGGCTCAGCCACCCAAACGTGCGTCTTACCCACCCAATCAAAAGTTAAGAAAAAAATAAAGTTTTTTTATTTTATTTTATTTTGTTCACCCAATGGAAAAATAGAAAATACCAGTACCGTATCTAACTTCTGATTGGGTGGGCAGCCTACAGCCCACCTCCAAAGTCGCCCACTGCCCACCCCCTGTTCTCGTTGTGTTCAGGCACAAACACACAGACGATGCAGTGTACTGCCAGTTGATTTCATTAGCGGTATTAATGTGACAAGAAGCGCTTTGTCATTTGAATGTAAAACACGCAATTCTTTGTGCCCCCCCCCCCCCCCGTCGACAGCATCAAACAGCATCCAACAGCACCCCCCCCCCCCCCCGGTCCACCGCACTGGGTGACACCAACCCTAATGACGCCACTGCGCCCAGGTTGCCCACCTATTATTTCTACCAGCCCACACCAATACAGCAGGGAAAACCGGCCCTGACTCACACCTATGCAAGACCTCACTACGTACTTCTCTGTCTATGTGGAATTGGCATGTTCAGATTTCTGTTTGTGCTGACACTTACTCTAGCAGTCAAAAGCCATAAAATGGCTAGGTTCTGAGTCATAGCACTTTTAATAGTGTTTTGGTAGGCAGAGAATGAGAAAACTATAATAAAAAAACTAGAGTTTATTTACGCCCCCCCCCCCCATGAAAACTTTAATTCTGCTTGGATACTCTTTTCTTTTTGTTTTCTCAGAGACTTTTTTTGGGTGGCAGAGTGATGCAATGGGTAGTACTGTCACCTCACAGCAAGAAAGTCCTGGGTTTGAATCCCAGCCTGAGCCTTTCTGTGAGTAGTTTGGATGTTCTCCCCATGTCTGTGTGGGTTTCCTCCAGGTACTCTGGTTTCCATAAGTATGAGTATGTGCGCTCCCTGTGAAAGATCTGTCCAGGGTGTACGGCCAGAGGATTTAATATACACCAACTGTTGAAAAAGATGGACATCGCTGGTGAGCGCCTGGGCTTGCCTATGCAAAGCATCATGGCCACAGGGGTAATGTCTGCCACGCATTCTGTTATTAAACACTGGCTTGTGTGCAGGCCAGGTCTGTCTGTCCTTTTAATCTTTATATTAAACTGTAACTCTATCTGCCAAAAGAAGAATTTTCACAAACCCACATAAAAAGCTCTCAGGCTCTTTGAAAGCAGTGATAGTTTCCTTTGTTAGCTTTACCGTGTAAAATTTCAAAAAAAAAAAAAAAAAAATTACACTCGCTGAAATCTCATAGAAACATTAGAACCTGCGCCAGATACTAATCACCCCTTTGTCAGACATGAAACCCGATCTCATACCTGTGTGATGTCACCTCTGGTGAATGCATTAATGCTAAAAAGCAGCACGTAGGTCTTGCATTCCAGGCACTGAGATTCTGATTAAAATAAATGCACAGGTTTTTTTTGGTGAATTTAACTGCTATCAGTTAACTGTTAATCTTTGGCGAGAACAGTGGAACTGAACTTCTCGAGGACTTGCTTCCCTCTGACCTGTCTCCATATTCATTTTTCAACAAGCTTCTTTCCCTGGGAGATCAGGTTACTGTATCCATGGCTACTGGCTCACCTAAGTTTCCCGTCAGTTCTACACGGCCACAGAAAGGCCTTAATTCTGGGCATCAGAAAAAGATTGTAAATGTATGTTTTCAGTGTTATTTATTTGTAATTTTTTTTTTAACCGTATTTTACCCAGCTGCAGTAATGATTTCATGATGTTTTATCAACTTCAAAATACTGCATGACATTAATGTCACCATAGACATTAGAATATGAGACATGAGAATAATGTAGGCAACTTTTCTTTTTTCTAAAAATTTTCAGATGAATGCATGTAGTTGTCATGTGTTCTATGTATGCTCCCATATGTGTGCGTGTGCGCGTGTGTGTGTGTAAACGTGAGGGTATGTAAACACAAATTCATGTCAACTGCATAATAGTTGAGATTTGGTTAGAAGTATTGTAGTACACATCAGACTTGAGCTTCCAAAGCTATCATTTCAGACTATATGATCTGAAGAAAAACACGTTTTTAGTGTACAGAAATGGCAAGTTACTCAGACATACAAAGCACTGTCGAAAATAACGAAAAAATCTAGGCCTGTTATTAAAAGAATTGGTATCAAAATGAGGATATGTTACAACAAACAATATTGGCTATCGTGATTAGCTCACATAAATTAATCAGGCTCTATTCCAAGGCAATGCAATGTTTCCTAAATTATTTCTTGTAACTTGACCCTGTGTTTTTCATTTTACTATCTGAAGAGAATGTGATCATCCAAACTTTGTCACATCAAAGTGTCAAATGGCATTAATTAATAATGGAAATAATGAGCAATTTGGCTGTGTTACACCAAAAATGTTTTTAAATGACAGCACTATATGTTTGCACTGTACAGTTGTCTGCATCCAGTAAATTGAGTTCACAAATATTTTTTATTATTTTACATTGTAGAAGAAATTATACTATTGTACTTATTTGGCTAAACTTCATTTTACCCAGAAGCATACAGAACATTAATATGGCAAAAGTATGTCTGGATAGGTTTGTATGATTCAATATTTATTTAATGGGCCTAAATATTTCTAATTTTGATCTGTATTTAGTTATTTACCCTCCCCCCTTTCAGTAGCATGAATGATTGTATCTTGGTATAAATGTCTGTTAGTTAATTGTGAATGTCATATGCTGCAGGACAATATCCCCATGGGGATAATGAAGTATTCCATGTATGTATGTATGTATGTATGTTACATAATAGGCATTTAGCAGACGCTCTTGTCCAGAGCGGCTTACACAACTTTGTTACGTAGCATTAACTTTGCATCCATTTACACAACTGGGTATATACTGAAGCAATGCAGGTTAAGTACCTTACTCAAGGGTACAACTACAGTGTCCTACCAGGGAATTGAACTTTTGACCTTTAGGTTACAAGCCCAGCTCCTTACCCATTATACATAAATAGTATTGGTATTTATTTTAAGTTGCAAATGTACAACTTAAAATAAATTTATAACTTATTTATAATAAGTTGCAAATGTTCAACATCTTGTACATTTTGAAAAATTTACTTGACAAACAAGTATATATCTTTTCTGAAATACAAGTTTCATCAGCTGTTTAAAACATTCATTGAAATTATGTCTTCTTCCATACAACAATTTTTGTTATTTGACACTTTGATGCAACACATGACCACAAGTTTGAATGATCACATTCTCTTCAGATCGTGAGATTAAAAAACTGTCTAAAGTGTGGGTTTATTTAATACAGAAGGATTCAAACAATATGATGTGCCTTTGCAATAAAAAAGGTGTTCTTTAATGTTGTAGTTTGCTCATTCGTATAAAGAAGGTAGAGAACCATTTCAGGTTTGAAGAGTGTCGTTTTAGCAGGGGTATTATGAAATGGCATGTGAAATGATAGAGAATGGATTTAAGAAATATAAATGAGTTTCCCGCAAAGCTGCAAAAGCAATAGTTTAGCATAGTGGTTATTTCTGAAAAGTGCCAAACTTTCGGTGCTGTATAGGTGTGGGGCATGTCGGCCCGCCAAGGCGTAACTTGGCGGCATGGCATACCTGTGATCCAAATATCATTTAACGCACATATGCAGTCACAAAGTGTGTATGCAAAATGCAAAAATACATGGAATTAGAATATTAGTACTCAGGAGGAATGTGATGAATTTATATGCCAATGAATATGAACTCTCAAATGAGATTTGTGAAATAAAACGCAGCATTAAAATACAAAAATTGTGGGCAGTTGCGGGGGGTAATTTGTCATCAAAGTTCAGATGGCTTCAGAGAGTTCCCCTTCGGAGGGAAAGCAAGTGGGCTGTTGCTAACAGACTGACAATCGGGCCACATTAGCCACCAATAGCTGCTTGCATAACAGCTCTGTAAATGATTCACCAAAATGTGTACACAGACTGCCAACAGTCCTTTCCCACAAACAATCAGTAACTCATTACCCAGTCCGTCCGGCTTCCCTACCCAAGCCTGTTAAAGGGGCAGCTTCCCCTGCTCTTGGTAAAGGGGCACAGGAAGTGGAACTATGAGTGTCATGATGAATGTGATGCTGCAAAAATATCAACCCACCCCTCGTCGTCTTGTGAAATAAAATGGGATGTTTGTCGTGATTTTATTGTATAATGAACAACCCACGGGACACACGCAGACATATATGCACAAACATGTGCAATCATGAGAACACACACACATGCACACACACTGTCATGAGAATACATGCATACACATACATGCACACAAACACACACTTATGACAATTCACACACACACACACACACAAACAGCTAGCAGTAATGACTCCTCTGTGCCTGCAGTAGTAAGTACTGCATGCCTGGAGCCATAGTGGTGGAAGGAAAAGTAGGAGAAGGGCTAGAGGGAGTGGCCAGGGGGAGGAGCTACACTCTAGCCCATGGCCCTGGACCATCAGTGGTATGCACATACCACATACACACAGACTGTTTTAAAGGGTTTATTGGCTTTATTACCATTGTGTAATATTGTGTTATGTATATAAGATAGTGTGTGATTTTGTGAAGGACTTTAAAACAGGGAAATGTGGTAACAAAATGCACTATTATTATTATTATTATTATTATTATTCTCCTTTGCAAAGCTTTTCAGGCTTATCTGTCCTTCCACTTTATGTTTTTTTAAATTTCGCTGGAATAAAAAAAAATCCCAGTTTTAACAGCTCTTAAAGTTTGGCACTGTGAATACCGAACACAAGTGAATCAACAGATAAAACATTACCCAAAATATAAATATATATTTATTTGATTAAATTTTGTAATTATTATTAAAGCTATTAATTATCAATTAAATTGCCAAATTTGTTAGGCAGAGCAACCTGCTGGATCAACCCTCATCAAACTGTACAACTCACAACCAGATTTACATTAAGAAATTTAGTAAGAATGGTTGGGGGGGGGGGGTGTTTCATGGCAGCGCTGATTGGGTGAGGTGTGAGAGGTGGAGGTGTGGCAGCATGGTTAGGCAAGGACTGTCATGTTTATGTTTTCATATGTTGTTGGAAGCAGGGCTAAGCACTATGATATTGTCAAAAGATTCATGGTTTTAGCCCCTTCATAAGCAGACTAGACATGGATATGTTGCTCAGCTGTGGAATACCTCTAAAAAAACATGGAAGTTTACTTCTTCTAAGGAGAGTTGGTATTTGTAATCTAGCCAGTTGAAATCTCCACCTTCAGGAAAAAAAATTTCTATGTGAAAAAAACACTGTGTTGGTTTCTGCTTGAAACTGAAACTGCTTCTAAAAAATGAAGATTTCAACTATCAGGCATCAACAGCCATTATCTATATTGACATTAAGATTTTCGATCTTCTGTTTAAATGATGTGATTACATATGATGAGGATTAAGATTCATTTTAAATTAGTCCATGTAAGAAATAATTACTTTTTGCTCATGTATTAATGCTTGATTAACAACAGCTAGGAATTAAAAATTTACTGGTTGCTCAGTTTAAGGCCCCTTTGCTCTCTTTCAATCTGTGCAGTAAAAAGTAAAAGAATGTACCCCAGCAATGCACTCTGGTGACCCCAGAATTGATGCGTCGATCACCCATGCGCTGTAGCTATCCTCACATGCTAAAATTAAGAAGAGAAAAATGCTAGCCTGCTCAGCATTTCTAGCTTTTAGAAATGTTAATTTATTGATTAGCATCCTGGTCAAAGATCACTGGCAGATCCGGCCCAGATCTCCAGTCGGTAATGGAAATAGCTGTCTCAGCATGTGAGCATTATATCTCCTGGGTTCCAGCGCGTTAAGAAATTTGCACATGTTCCATCGAGGAATCCTTATTGGGCTGTCAATTATGCAATGGGCAGAATACGTTCATCTGAAGAACTTGGATACACATCTAGACTGGTTTGTGGACAATAGATCAGCTAAGAGTGCCATATTCTGCCGTTGAAATTATGATGTTCTGTCACAGGTTCACTCTATGACCTATTCTCATTGAGTGCGGTCCACATTACGGTTTATTCTCATTGAGTGTGATCACATTACAGTTTATTCTCATTGAGAGTGGTTCAGATTACAGTTTATTCTCATTGAGAGTGGTTCAGATTACAGTTTATTCTCATTGAGAGTGGTTCAGATTACAGTTTATTCTCATTGAGAGCAGTTCAGATGACAGTATATTCTAATTAAGAGTGGTTCAGATGACAGTCTATTCTAATTGAGAGCAGTTCAGATGACAGTATATTCTAATTAAGAGTGGTTCAGATGACAGTCTATTCTAATTGAGTGTGGTCAACATAGTCTCCTGTTAGCAAAATATCAAATGAACTTGTACCCATCTGGGCGGGTTGGTCTTAAAATTAGGTATAGTCAGGCATATTGTTGGTGCATTGCTATTTTGATGAAGCAAAAAAATGAAAGACTAACGAAAACCTTTGTTATTTTAAGGGTGCAATGTTAAAGTAATAATGTGCCTACATTGGTGGTTGCGCAATGTGTGTACACCCTTCTGTCTGTTACACACACACATGCATAAAAATATCAAGATTACACTATAATAAAAAATACAAGTTATGATGGTAATATTGATACTTATTTGATGAATCATGGCAATACACGTTAGTATATGTTGAGGGTATCTATCAAGACCCAATAAAAACTTTGTAAAGATCACGCAGATCAAAGATCTGAACATATTGTTAAATGACTTGAAAGTTGAAACAAAACATCACTTGCTGCATTTTTCAGTTGTTAAATATTAGTGTATTTGCTCATATATTCTTTATTTGTGCAGCCACATGAAGTAACTGAACAAAGGATTGGAAAATGATAGAAGAGCAGGTCCATTGGCCCAGGACCACATACCTGTCCCTCAGCAAAGGGGAATGTTGCTGTAAATGGCACTTATCCTAACAGGCAGTAACTAACATCTGTTATCTCTAGGAAGATGAGCAGGAGACTAATGCCTTCTGTCCCTATGAACTTCCCGTTACTGTGAAAGTCACAGCTATGCTAATTTTTTTTTTTTTTACGAGTGGGTAGTTTCAGCATCCCCTCCAAGTTCAATTGGAGGCATATCCCAATCTGCCGTAAGTTTGCCTATATATGTGCTTACCTCAAGCCTAGTTCAACATGCCCATAAATACATTCAATTCCCCATAACAACTACCAGCCAAGAACGGGTAGTTCATGGTGGACTTTGGATTCTCTTAGGTTCTCAGTGACCGATTGCAGAATGCTCTTATATATGTGAACGGTAAGGGACTCCACTCCATCAACATCCTGGTGATTTGCGATGCTACGTACGCTCACACATGTATTCATAAATGATCCCAGATTAAGCTGTAACTCCTAACTTCATATTGGCCAACTCTGTCATTCCTGCAGTCTTCCAGTGGGATTACTCCTGGAGGGCTGGCTGTTAGGTGACAATGGCTATGCAATAAAGATATGGCTGATAACACCATATATCATGTAATGTAATATAATCATGCCAACAACAGTGCGTGAATTGTCATTATATCGAAAACTCACAAAAACACACACTGTAATAGAGAAGATATTTAGAGTGCCAAAATGCACTTCAGATGTTCGGATAAGTCAGGTGGAACATAACAATATTGTCCTCAAAAAACAAAGACAAATTCAAATTTCACTTTTATCACATTTTTAAAAAATGACATTGATCATATTTAAGCAATTAAAACCTTGCTGATTTCATGTTGCTCCATAACTGAACAAAATGGTTTTACAGAGAATTAGAGTCTAATTAAGAAAAAGAAAACCTTTTCAAAAATCAGAAATGAAAATAAATTTCCAAAGATTACACAATTAATTCAGAAAATTTTAAATAAAAATGTTATATATATTAATATATGCTCTGCTTGCACGCTTTACCCTTGCCCACAAGCAGGTCTGTTTCGTCAGATGTAAATCTGTCTTTCCGAAGTCTTGCTGCATCCACCATCCAAATCCAAAAGTGGATTTGGACACTGCCTAAATGCACTTGCACCATGCACTTTAGACCATACCCTAAGATTCTTAAAATAGAGACCTATACAGCTTGCATAATTTCCAATTAAAGAAGTGTGTGAGAATGTGAAAAAAAAATGCATCTACGTGACAAGGTCTTTGTTACCTATTAATGCTTTCTTCAATATCATAGCAAAGAAAAAAGTGTGTGCCACTTTCTAGTGACATAAACATGCTAGTATTGATGCTGGCAACTAGTTAATGTTAATAGTAAGCACCTCAGTTAGTGTAAATTGTATTGTTGCTGCAACCCCAATTCACAGTTTCTAAGGCTTAATCAACACTACATTTTGCTAATTTGCATTTGTATATTAATTGAGTCAAGTCATCTAGTGACTTTTTGAGCTTCCAATAGCTACTTGGCCTAGAAAATACATAGTTGGCAACAGTTAATTTAATCTGTAAGCAATCAACCATTGAGTGACACATGTCACAACTAGAAGAGTGCACTCAGTAGAGTGCAGATCTGCGCCAGGCATGTCAGTCTGTTTGGAAGCAGCTGTTGATCACTTGCGGCCCATAGCAGTTGGTTAGAAGGAATGAGGAGTTAGCACTCAATCTATTTCACTGGACAATGATGGAAATTCAAATAAAATACTTGTCGTTGACCGATTTGCAGAATTCAGGTCCTTGGCCTGCTGTCAGCATGCACAACACGCGACCAAATGCATGATCCCCTCCAGGCTCCGCCTGGTGGACATAATGAATACACAATGAATAATGTGCATGGCTAGGCAAACATGTGGTTTTGCTCCAGAAAAAACTATAGCTTAATTTCCAACTAACTAACTTGCTTGCCAGAATGTGGAAAAGCAGATTTATGACATGGTCTTCTTTGCCTCGATCAATGCTTTCTTACATATCGATATCATAGCTGAAAAAAAGAGTGTGTTAGGGGCATTAATATTTACGTTTTCTTGTAAACATGCAAGTAGTTGTAGAAATCTTGATGCTTTTATGGTATCCATTTTGGAATTTACTTCTTAAAAAAGCCATTTTGCCATGTTGCATTTCCCTTTTAAAACAGCAATATATGGGTGTGAATGTTTGGTAGCCCCATTTGAGATGATTATATACATCCCAATGTGTATTCGTACAAAATTGGGTGCCTTACAGCAACTTAACAATTTGGCACATTTTTAAGCTTTATACTGTTTGTGTCCCAATAGTGAGCTCGATATCAATCATGGGAAGAGGTTAACAATAAGTGACCTATAGACTATCACTTCTTGGGTGTGTTAAAAGTTTTAAGCATCATTACCTGCCTTTCTAATCATTAACATACCTCTCACAGGTGAATATTTAAGAGGTCACTGTATTCAGAATGGTTTTTTAGTCAATTTCTGGTGTTTAAAACATTGCAAAAAGTATTTGAAAACATTTTAATAGGCAATTCCGGGAACATTGTTTCATATGTGTAAACTGTCCATACATCTAAATAGGATTCTAATAGGAATAATGTGCCAGAATTATTCCAGCAGAGGAATATCACCTTTTGGGAATAGTGCTTTTCTGACAGCCATTTTGAATTTTTGCTTCAAAAAAGCGTTTCATGGGTCCAAACTTTTGGGCAGCTCTTCTGAGATGGTTCTATATATCTCAAAGACTGTGTACCAAATTTTCTGCTTTTCATTTCACCGTAATGGTTTGACCCTTTTTTGAGCTCAATTTGCCGTACTAATCTGGGTTATTTTCAACATTGATCTTGTTTTCCATAGTTTTTGCCATCACAGCGATTGATTGTAGCCTACTTTCAGGCCTTGTTTTGCATTGAAGCCTACACTGAATTCTTGTCATTTAAAAAATAAAATAAAAAATTAACTGAATTGCAATTGTTGAAAGAAAAGATCATAATTCCACACGAAGATCAGTGTATCCTAATCCAACAAGGCACAAATTTGGCACAGCAGCATCCCAAAATGTTTTTTTTGTTGTTCTATTTTCACACCACTAGAGAAATCCATCATTGTCAACATCAGGTAAGTACCCTATTCAGTCATTTTTGACTTCTGCAAAGTAGTCTAATTCATAACTGAAATTTAAAGTAGCAGTGAATTATCAATGATTAATTTTTTAATCACACCAACTTGCATAATGTGTAGATACAGTACAGTGATATTTTTTTATTTTTGGTTGAGGACTTGTTCTGGTTTTTTGTCTAGGACAAAAGTCCAGTTTGCCTTTCCATTTTTGTACATACTGTATCTGACCATTTGAAAACTTAAATGCAAAGTCCATTTGACTTTTCATTTTCTATATGATACATGACACAACCCTAACATGATGGATGTTTTAAATGACATTTTCTTTTAAGTCTATTGGTCTCTTACTTTTCATGTTTGAAGGCCAACAAACTTCTCAAAGTACAAGGCTGACAAAAAATGAAAATCAACTTTTGTTCTGCATTTTGCGATTTTACGTCAGTATTGCCACACATCTACCCTGACAAAATTCTAATAATAATACCATAATCAAAGTCAAAGACCTGACAGTCAAAGAACTGGGGTGTTCTACCAAGAAGTCCCCCTTACAGACCAAAACCGAGTGGAGTTTTTAAATTTAAAGTTTTCATGTTCTCCCTGTGTGTGCGTTTCCCCCAGGTACTCTGTTTTCCTCCCATAGTCCAAAGACATGCAGGTTAGGCTGATTGGAGTCTGTAAACACCGTAGGTATGAATGACTGGTGTGAGTGCCCAGTGATGGGTTGGTGACCTGTCCAGGGTGTATTCCTGTCACTTGCCCAATGTAAGCAATGCATTCTTTGCGATCCTGACCAGGAATAAGTGGGTTAGATAATGAATGGATATAATTAGGCTGGATATGTGGATGGATATAATTATAAATAATTGTGTAGCTGCCAGCACGTTACTGTAAAAGGAATACTGTAAAATTTACAGTAAATTGCTGGCAGCTATTAGCAGTACGCTTGCTTCAAATACAATTATATTACCCATCAAAGTATCGCAATTGTTGTTACAGTAATAATTTTGTTATTACAGTAAAAATACTGTGAAATGTATTACAACTAATTATAACTGCTGCCAGCAAGTTACTGTAAATTTTACAGTATTCCAATTACAGTGTACCAACGCAGATAATAATTGGTAAAATCTGGCAGCACATTTATAAATTAACATATCAGTTCTCGAACAGTTATAGTTAGCGGGCTAGTCAGCCAGCTAGCTGAATGCAAAAGCAGAGTTTAAAAGCAGAATATACTGGGGTCTTGTAGCCAAGACAATAAAATGTTTAATTTCCACAACTCTTGAGCATTTTTCTTTTTATTACAATGTTTTCCTGGCAAAAAAAGCACCACCATCATCTTAATCAGCAGGTTAACAACTAGTTAATTTTTTATTAGGCTAATTAGAAAAGTAAGCAAGTAGCCATCTTTGCTGATTTAGCAGCCCCAGTGAATTGGATTTCTTTTAATTTGCTAAGAAATTATTAAAGCACCAAACCAGTGATAACACACATAGTGTCACATCCATACCTATCCTTCAATGCAAACTACATAGTTATTATTATAAATATTATTATCTTTATCATCAATATGTTATGGGTATATGTATTTTTAGAATTTCTACCTTGGGTACAATAGTTAACTTACACTGGTGTTTTACTAGCTGCATCTTTACACGCCAGACTGGGAATGCTGTTAGCATTATTGATCATACTAATCAGCCTAAAGCATTAAGCAGACAATGACACTGCACATTGTACTTACATTGCAAATCCCTCAAGATAGGACCATCTACTAAATTAAGGTTATGTAGTTAGTTAACAGTTGTAGTTGTAGTTCCCGATATAATGGAATTAGTAGCTGCAAGGTTCTGCAATCTCCTAGGTGCTTTTTGTCAACAGCAGATGCCACTGGTCCATTTTTTTTTAGGAACAATGTTGTGCAACTTTAGTTCAAATTAATCTACTGTTTATCTATTAAAACCTTAGTTTATCTCTATTCATACTACCAATGCTGGGCATTAAGCAATTGCCCCCCCCTCCAATGAAATTGGAGGTAGCGACACTGCATCATTGGTGGGGGACAACACATTTACTGTTTGCTTGTTCTTATTATTATGTCTTTCTTTTTCCCCTTTGTTTTAAACAGGCAAACTGTCATCTCTAGGCCTCTTATGCCTTAATGGTTAGTTACCCTTTAGTTACCCACTGAATCAGTTGCCCATTTTACGGACAGACCGTCAGTCACCATACATCTGAGAGAAGAGAGAGGTGTACGGTATGAAAGCAGAGAGGGAACTGGAGCGCTGTTCTCAGCAATATCTAGATGCTGATAGTTTCGCAATCAGTGTCCATATGACACCAGGTCATTGTGCTGCACAGGTTCGGAAATAAACCTGAAAGCCGGTAGGTTGAGTAAACACCGGGAAGGAAATAATCAATTTGGGAGCTTTTAATGTACAACCCTTATCGTGTTCCCTCCACAGTATTGCCCCATTGGTTAAATATTGCAGACAGGGCAGTCTGATTTAAGGTGGTACAGTAGAATTAGGTGGCTCTCCCACAGAATCCATTTGATTTAAGGTGGAGTTGCATATTTAAGGTGGAAAGGCAGATTTAAGGTGGAAGGACAGACTTATTACAGCTTATTTAATTTGCATGAGCTAAGATTGAGCTAAACCAATATTGTTTCTTGTAACTTGGCGTAATTTTGATATCAATAATTTTAATGGCAGGTACATATTTTGCAAATTTAAATTAATGACTTATATTTCTATATGTTGAAAACATGTTTTTCTTCAGATATAATTTCTTTTTATACTGTGTTTGTTATGAGTAAGTGATAATAGTAATGCATATTACTGTAGGCTGAGAGATAGACATACATACATACATACATTCTAGCTGCAAGAAACACACAGGCATGGATTGAGTCATTTTCCTTTACCATGAATGACAGACAAATTGTTTGAAAGTGTTATATTTTTAAATGGAAGTGTTTTAAATGGGGTATTGCACACAACAGACCTACTAATTGTTTGTATGTGGGTAGAGGATCTATAGGGCTAGCTAACATTAATTTAGAAATGTGGCATTGCAGGATAGCTACAGTAGCCTAGATAAAAAGTAGTTGCTAGTACAGGCTAGCCAGACCGTTTTGACGATATACCTGCTGTAAAGAAGTCATTATCTTGCCCCGATTTATGTAACATTATCTACTAAACCGAACCGTAATGCAGATTTCAGTGCTTAATTAGTCATATTAGACAAAGGGAAACACAAAACACATTTTTAATATTATTATTTGATTCATTTAACAGGACCTGAAAAGAGTAGTTAGGATGCCTTCCAATTTGCCTGCATTCAAGCAGTTCTACAAAGAAGAGTGGGATAAAATTCCTCCACAGTCATGTGAAGGACTGATATCAAATTATAGGAAGTGTTTGGTTACAGTTATTGCTGCTAAAGGTGGTGCAACCATACATATATATCTTTACTATTTCACAGCACTGTACCTTAGAAAAGGACTACCTTGTGAGCAGGGACTAAAAACGGGGACAGGAACTATGTCGCAGTGACCAAAATGGGCCCTGGTTCCTCTGGTGCAGAGTCCAACGGTAAGGTTTTTTTTCACTTGCCCCATCGGGCAAATGGTAAAGAAATCCACTTGCCCACACAAAATTTGTGCTTGCCCAAATATTAGAGTAGCGCTGTACCACAGGAAACCAACATAAAACACAAAAAAAGCTTTGTTTTCATTTATTTTACGAAAGTGGCCATCAAAGCCTCGGCAAAAGCGTTCATTTCATGCCCCCTCTCGCATGCGTTACATGAGTCTACGTGCCCTCCTGGAGCAATAGCAAGTGTATGAACGTTGAAAATGGCAGGTCTTGCTTGATAACGTGATACGCTGTTCTTATTATTTTTGCCATCTTGGAATTGGCTTCCTGATTCACACGCCGTATGTGAATGTCCATGAGCCCTGTCCCTGGATTATCGGCTCTTCTCTTGGCTGCTACATAAGCCAGGTGTGGTAATGAGCTGCTGTGGCTTTTGATGCTGTCAATTTGGTAGCTATGTGTACCAATATAAAAAGCACTGCTTTTGTCTGCCCTGGTCGGAAAAGTCTGCGCACAGTGCAGTACATTGCAGGTTTGGCCACATCATTTTCAAGCCAAGTATATGGCGTTTTCCAGGAATTAAGAAACTCTTGTTTCCTTTTACGGTTTTCGTACGTGCATTTTGGATTGTCCATTCTGTTTCTTTGTACTCTTCAGACTGTGTGACAGACTCTGTACTCCTACCCGCCAGTAGCGTTTAGCAACGTTCTAATGTACTTTGATTGGTTAATTTTTGTTGTTGCTATGTTATTGTTGTTGCTACAAAGTAACCAACTGATGCCTTGCTCCCCCTGGGATTTTTGCGAGAGAGATGGAGCGGCTACGCTAGCTTTTTTTTAGCGGTTGTATTTCAATTGTCCGATCGAGCATGTCAGTGATGGATCCAACTAGCCCGACCCATGTTTATAGTTGTCCCGGGCAATCGGGCAGTCCTTATTGTCGGACCATGTGGTGGAAAAGGGGCTTTATTTTCTGGGTTCAGAAAACATTTCCTGAGTTCCTGTTATGTTTACAAAAAAAAAAAAAAAAAAAAATTAACACGAAGAGGTGTTTAGCCGAGTTTTAAAACTTTTCTCAATACAACATACGGCAAAAGCTGTAATATAGGATTTTCGACACAGCACTGGGTAACGTGAAATATGCTACTATGAACAGTGAGTCTGTAATAGACAACTAACAGCTGCAACATTTCATCTCCCTTCCCTGCTGAATTATGTGTGAAAAATGGTTTCAAAGTCCCTCAGATAGGTTGGGCATGTCCGTGCCCTCATAGGACGGGAAGAGGTTGGTGGAGGCTATGGCTGCAGTGCTGGAACTGTTCCATCACCTTCAAATACAGATGTAGTGATCGAGTTTACCTTTTGCATCAATGGCGGACCCTCTGGAGCTCCACTGCTGGTGCTGCCATGTTACGAAGGCATCTTACATGCCAACGTGAGCTAACCAACTGAAATGTTTCCAGCCCCACTTGATAAGTCACCAGGAGGGAATAAGCCAGAAAAAGCTGAGTTTGCGATTACACTGCAGATGGAGAGCTCGGGCCCAGTCTGAGACCATGATAGTGGTGCGTTTGACATGGTGTTGGTTGTCATACTCATATTTCATTGCCTGTATCTCTGACCGGAGGGTCTGTTTGAGGACTGGCCAGAGCTTGGTCAAAGGTATGTCCAGCTCCCATCCCAGCATGAGCAGGGCTGGAGACTCCGCTGTAGTGGCACGGTGGGTAATACGGTAGTGCAGGAGTGTCTGGGAGAGGACAAAGATGAATGGGAACCGCTGTGCCAGATGGGCTCGTAGACTGTTCTTATGGTTCTGGTTAAATATTTCAACACCCTGTTACCATGGAGGTTGTAGTAGGTTGTGTGTACATGCCTTTGGCTGCTAGAAAGGAAGCAAACTTGTCAGTAATTATGGCCTGGGGCACCCCCCAGCAGGAGATAAGCAGCTCCAGGAGGTTCGCCATGGCACCGGCTGTGACATATGCCAGTGTGGCTGCGCAGTGTCTGAACAACAGGGGGATGTCTGGATTGAGCAATAGCTTGTACCTGAAAACTGACAGACAACCTAAGCTAATGAAAATGGCGAGTTGACATTCAGAATAGCAGCATCATCATTATCACAAATCTCACACTGACAAAAAGATTCAGTCCAAAAATGTTGGATCCATTCCATTGTGGTTGGAAAAATTTGGAGGGACTTAGTTCCATATTGCACTGGCAGCCTCAAAAGTCCAAAAATGTTTATTTTAGCTTGACCATAACCACACAGACTGGTTGATGGGGGCTCTGGTGTCAGGCGAGAAAAGATAGATATACTTTATTGAAATTGTAATTTGTCCTCTGCATTTGACCCATCCTAGTTGCTTAGGAGCAATGGGCAGCTGCCTCTCTTGTGCTGCGCCCAGGGACCAACTCCAGTTCTGAGGCAAGTGCCCTGGTCAAGGGCACCCGCAGGAGCATACCTAACATGCATGTTTTTGAGTGTGGGAGGAAGTACCCGGAGTAAACCCACACAAACACGGGGAGAACATGCAAACTCTGCACAGAAAGGCCCCAAGCCGGGATTCAAACCCACGACCTTCTTGCTGTGAGGCGACAGTGCTAACCACTGTGCCACCGTGTCCGCATTGAGCACTGATACTTTGGCCCCTGTGTCAAGGGGATGCAGCCCTCACCCCAGCTGAACAGCATGCATGAAGAAGGCCCCGGGGTCGGGCTCCACTGTATGGATCACTGCATCTGATGATTGACTGCTGGCCCTCTGGGCCTGTGCTAAGCTGGAATGGCACCACTTTGCAAAATGGTTCAGCTTCCCCATATTGTCAACATTTGTGGCTGGGAAATTAAGCAGACTGTTAGCATTTTGGGCAGATCCACATTTCCCACAATGTCTTCTCTGCTGAACAACTTGAGGCTGGGCTTGCTAAATAAAAGCCCCTGGTTTAGATCCCTCCATACTTGCTTGCGTACTGACAATTAACTAGTTGGTGGTGAGGTAGCTTGTGTCTCTGTTATTTTAGCTACACACTGTAAGGCAGCTTCAGCCTGAAGGGCTATGGTGAGAGTTTTATCCAATGTTAAAGCATCATCCTCAAGTAAAAGTTTTTCCCTCACCTGTACAATGTTTGTTTTTCAATTAGTTTGTCTCTGATAAGCTCATTTTGCAGGGCTTCAACATTGCATGGGTAAGCTAGGCTACATAAATCAGCAACAAACTGGCTAATTGACTCCCTGGATTGCCGGCTTTTTTGTCTGAAAAGTAGCCATTTCAGCAAAACATTCTGATTCTGTGAAAAATGTTTCTGCAATACCGCATGTGTTAGCAAATGTTGGTGTGTCTCCCAATGACAAATCCACAATCCTTCCCCTCCAAGGCAATGCAGCAATATTGCGCGCTTGCTGTCATCATTCACGGCGTCCATACTAGTAGCCAGCAGATACGTCCTGAACAACAGAAATCACTGACCCCACGGAACAACTGGGTCACAATCCTTCCCACAATCTGGCATGTGGTAGAAATGGCTTGGGATTAGGTAAGGGTATGACAGTTCGGAGCAGGGTTAGACATCCTTGTCACCAAATGTTATGTTTAGAAAAAAATGGAGACAAACAGGTGTTTAGCTGAGTTTTTAACTTTTACTCTCAGGCTTTCTATTCACAACACAATATACAGCAACAGCCGTAACAACCGCTAGGAATTTCGACATAGCACTTCATGGTAATGTTACTGGGCAGTGTAAAAGATGCTGCAATGAGCAGTGAGGCCGTAACAGACAACTAATAACAGCTGCAACAGTTCCTGTGGTGGAAAAGGGGCTTTAGGTAAAGAAAACCTGCTTGGGAGATTCAGGGGAAATTGAGATTCAGCTGCACTGAGTCCCGCACGTCCCATCCACATAACTGGAACCCAGCAGCTCCAACTTACTGCACATGGTTAACATGCGACAGTGACCGGGGATAGTGACTTCACAAATGCGGCCTGTTGCAGTTATGTGGCTTTTGCTTTCGATCTTATCCGTTTTGCGCAGGAGTGGGGACTGGCGCCTCATTCTGTGTTTCCACAGGAACCCCAGAAACACTAGTCACATAAGCCTGGCAGCCTCACAGGAAAAAAACATTCCAGCACTTGTTGATTTTTTCAGCAAAACCCCTGAGAGCAATTTCACACAGATGCACTCTGAGGGCTGCGCCTTCGCTGATAAACAGGGCGATCAGGGGAGAGGCAGCGATTGTGAAATTCACTCGCGTGCTCTTCTCTAATTATTAGCAGCGCTGTGACTTAATTGCTCTCAGTGCTTGATTGGATTCAGCTGTTTATGTCCTACAGTACAAAACCTTGTGCAAGCTAAAAAAGACCTTCTGCATTTTAGGATGTGTGAGCAAAGCTTTGCAGTGACACTTTCTATGATGGCTCTCCAGAAATAACTTCACAAAATAAAGAGTCATGATATTGTAGGAACATTGTAACCCCACACCTTCTTAATAATTGGATAAACCTAATGCCCACTAATGCTCACTCTTTTTAAAGGTACAGTATGCTGCTGCACATTATAGGGGCGACATAGCTCAGGAGGTAAGACCGATTGTCTGGCAGTCGGAGGGTTGCCGGTTCAAACCCTGCCCTGGGCATGTCGAAGTGTCCTTGAGCAAGACACCTAACCCCTAACCACTAACTGCTCTGGCGAATGAGAGGCATCAATTGTAAAGCGCTTTGGATAAAAGCGCTATATAAATGCAGTCAATTTACCATTTACCATATGAATTTGAATTAGCATTTGGAACTGCTTGTGGTCATTCCATTTATTATACAGAGAATAGCCTAATTTTCCAGGATAATTATCTTATTGTACTATAAACAGTGTTCCGGGTTCATTCAATTTGTACAGATATAGGAGACCCATTGGGATGAAATGTACTCTTTCAGAGGCGATTTAACATTGAACATTTTGCTGTTTGGAGTTGAAACAATATGGAGGGTAACAGGACAGGCTATGACATTTTATGTAGTAAAATGTGACACTGTGATGTGATGTACAGGCAGCAAATGTGATGCTGTAAAGGTAAACAAAAAGCATGAAAGCGAAAATACACTTACCCTTTATTTTACATGTTCATAAATATTGGTTGTTGCTTTCTCATAGGCTGATTAGAAAAAAACCATCAAAACCAGCTGCAGATGTTCTTATGCTCTTACAGCTGGATATTTACTGAGGCAATAGTTTGCTCAAGAGTACAATGCCAGTACCCCAATTTGGAACCAGGGACCTCTGAGTGAGAAGGCTAGTCCCCTGACCAGCGTATTATGCTGGCACCTCCATTTTTATGTGAGGTGTTCTTTGGGACAGGTGGGGGTAGGGTGAAGTGCTGTTTGGGGCAGATGAGGATGAGGGGAGATCAGAGTTCTGATTTAACGTTTCCTGCCTGCTGTCCCAACCATTTCCATGGGAATCCGTGGGTTTGATCCTAACCCCCTGCCCCCCCCAAAGCAGTGGCTCCGCCTCCAACCCTTCACACATTTCTTTCCCACACTTACAGTACTGCTGCTGGAGTAGATGAGGTTCCTCAAAGCTCTAACATCACCTCCTCTACCACTCAGCTCCTTCCACAACCCCAATTACTGACCCACTGTTCATCACACAACCCTAGGGCAGATTACCTTAACCCCAGGGAGGGGGGGGGGGGGGAGTAGAGAGAGATGCTCCTCATGGCGTGGGGGTGTGAGACAAATTTACAGATGGCATATTTTTGAAAATAGAAGGCCCTCCTGTTTCTGGCCAATTCAGAGTTTACCCGAATTACAGAATAAAGGATTCCTGGCAAAGCCAGCATGGAGTGGTCCATTTCAACATCTTGCTTTAAAAGCAGCTAAAAATGTATCTGTGTAAAGCTGTGCCTTTATTGCCATTGGGATTGCGATAAGTCACTTGGTAATTTATATTTCTAACCCACAAATACTTCCAAAGGCAGATATAGCAGTTGTGCTATTTCATGCTATGTTTCTCAAAATGTATATTAATGTCATAAAAAAAAATAATCTGTAGATCTAAACAAGATGCACATTTGTATGTGTGTGTGTGTGCATTTGTGTGTAAGTGAACAAGGATATGTGTATGTGCATGCATGTATGCGTGTGTGTGTGTGCGTGTGTGTGTTTTCACATGAGCTGTTCATCTGCAAATGAAAGGGCTGCTTTTCTGTACAAAGCACTTCCTGTCATTTGTATTTTACATAGCCCATAATACCACTTTACACAGAGCTATAAAAGAGGGGAAACAAGCAGTGGAAATTAAGTTGTATCTTGTTACCTGACTAAACAGACAAACATTAATGTTAAATGGAAAGAAGGGGGCGGAGTTAGGGATGTTGGGGGGCAGCAAACTCTCAGACACAATATTTCACAGCAGTGAAAAAGGGAAACAGGCTCTGGGGGCATGACCTTTGTGTTTTTGTTGGGGGGGGGGGGGGGGAGGTGGTGTGAGCTCTGGGGGGGGATCCAGGGTCCCCTGCTCCCCATTTGGTGTCAGCGGAGCCAGAAAAACAGTAAAAAGGGGTAGTGAACAATAACAGTAAAAAAGGAATATAAAAAGTACTACAACTTCCTTTTTTTACTGCCTGCTGTCTTGCTGTGAGGTTTGTTTATTGTGGGGCTACAAATAAATGAGCAACTGGCTCCAGAAAAGGAGGTTTAGTGGGGTGAAGGGGGGTGGATTCCTCAACTGAACATTCTAATGCTGATGTAACAATCACTACTGCTACTTAAAAGCCATGGAGTTCTAACACTGACTTAGAATTCAGAAAAAAAACATTCCAAAAAACCTACTCTTCAAAGTGTTAAATGAAACAAAAATGGTGGTGGGTGTAAGTTTGTGGAGGGTGCCCAGAAACAGAAGCAACGCCAGTGCGTGAGTCTGGATGCAGTAAAGGAAAGGGTACAAGAGGGAACAGCCGCGGTAAACATAATCTGCCTGGTGACCATGAAGGCCAGGGCCAATCATGGGCCCCATAACTGCTTTACACAAACTGCAGTAAAAACGAGCGAACAAACCCTCTTTTTTACAGGATGCTGGACAATTTGCCAGGGTTTATTTTAAAGCATTTCCTCAGTATGCCTTCAGTGGGTGTGTCAGTCCCCATTATGACGAGAGGGCAGACTGTCACTAGAGGGGCCAATAAAAATCTTTAATTAAAGTGGCTCCTGAACAGACAAAAAAAAAAAAAAAAAAACTACTGTCTGTCAGCCAGATAAACAGGCGGGAGTTATATTGCAATGGCAGCTGTTTCTGTGTGAGGGTTTGCAACACACATTATTTCACACAGTTCTATCATTTCTGGGTTACCTGAACTTCTGTATTTTATTTATTTATTTTTTGGTATTACTGTATGATGTAATCGGATGTAGCTTTTTCACATTTCCAAGATTTTAACTAACAATATTTTAATGCATACAATGAATTTATGTGGCAGTTTAAAAAAAATAATTTTGTAATCATTAATTTATTGCAAAAGCTACCTGATCAACATTTACTGATTGAATGAAAACTATTAAAATTTGTTGCTGCACATTCTGAAACATGGTTGAGCTTCTTCACAGAAAATTCCTATTCTTTAGGTCAGGAAAGAAATATAAATCCAGTTCTTTACAACATTAGCAACTGAATGAAACCTAAAGAGTAAGTTAACATCTGTTTTTTTATTTCTTTCAAAGTTTCCAAAGAAAACAAACAAAAAAACTGTTCATCAACATTCTCAGCCAGCCCCAGAGATTAGAAAGCCTTTACTTTAGGCAATCTTGGAAATTGACACGGAGTAGCACCATAATTTAAAGGTCATTTTCAAAGGGTTGCTGCAGTAACTCACGGTTAACGACTGCCATGGTTTTTAACCCCCTCTCCGAAAGGTTACACATTAGAGTCCTTCCACCCTGGAGTGAACCCCAAAGGGACCCCCGGCCTATGGTCGAACCCCTTGAATGATGTTAAATTTCAAAAATAAATGGGGGGTTCTTTAATCGTTTCTTAAAAACCGTATCACAGTGCTGGCGGCTACATGTTTTATGCCAAAGCACTTTTGATTGAGGCATATAAGCGTTTTTCTTTCAAACAAAAAAGCTTTTAATGTTTTGTCTTTTGTGTACTGGATCATGGTTTTATTACAGGAAACTCGTATCCCATTTAAAAATAATTAAGAATGTGTCGTCTTGACAGAGCTAGTTTTGCCACAACTACAATTATTGATTGGGTGTTCTGCTTGCTTTTGTTGACCGTATTCATGAAGTGTGCTTATGCAGACTTTATTGCAGTATTTTATGAATGCTGTTAATATCAAGAATTTCATTTCTCACCCTGATTTTACCGATCATGCATTGTAAATGCTTTCTATATCACCATTCAAGTCTCCACTCTTTCTTAGAGTGGATAATAGAATAATGTTACGGAGACACAAACTGTAATATCCACACACACAAGTGGTGGGTCATCTGAATGAAACTGCACTACATCCATGTAACAATCTGTTCATTTGATTCTACTTATTCTCTATTCGTCTGTGACAGCTAGTGGTGGTTTCTCCTTGAATGTATCAAATGAGAGCCATTACAGAGATTTAAGAGGAAGTCAAATAGCTTTGAGCAGGGTGGGCTGTGTTTACTAAAATTCTCACTGGAGGATTCACAGGAAGTTACACGCCCTTG
The DNA here is from genome assembly GCF_018555375.3 of Anguilla rostrata. Lineage (NCBI taxonomy): Eukaryota > Metazoa > Chordata > Actinopteri > Anguilliformes > Anguillidae > Anguilla > Anguilla rostrata. Next base: position 27,638,623 of record NC_057939.1, on the reverse strand, counting down.
AACAAACAAGCGTCAGTTAACCGATTAGCATATCATGTACTGAACTGAAAGATAAGTCAAGGTAGTGGTGATGTTGTTTGTAAACAAATTAATGAACAAATTGAAGGAACTGATAGAATTGGTCATTTCATTCGCAAACGTGAGCCAGTCTGCATGCTTAGCTTCTTGCTGTCATTACAATGCGTAGCTGCGTAACTTTCAAGGACAGGAGGGTTCTTATCATTTCACATATGAAAATGAAACAATATCTGAACCTAATACTCAAATTTTAGTTCTTGTTTTTAATTATTATTACACATTGGTATACTTAATCTAGTCATATCTTTTATGTTGCCTCAAGTTGACCAACACTGTCAAAAAGAAAACATAATCAGTGAAAGATGATGTGTGAGCTGGGCCAATTGCATTTTGTAATTTTAGTATGCTTCTTGTCTAAACAATGTGCTATCGAAGTTAAACAGGAGCAAATAAAATTAAACTGGCTAATTAAATTTTTTTAAATATACATTTTCTAAAACTGGTCACAACTGAGTTGACGAAGTGGGAAGCTGGGTTTTTGTTTTAACATGGGTGGACACCAATTATCTTGCTGCACAGACTGCCATAAGGAATCACTGAATGAATCCGTGCTGAATAAATCCACGCTGAATGAATGTCCTTTTTTGTCGTCTGTGAACAAAAAACAAAATGGTACCACTGAATGAATCAATGAATGAATCTTTATCATGAATTAAATCAAATGACTTCAGTCATTGAAATGAACACACACACACACACACACACACAACCACACACACGCATGACGCTGAACTGCCCTTCCCACAAGAAGCTCTTCTGTACTCCACTGCAGGAGAGATTTTGTAATATTACCCATGAGCCCTTTCAGACAGACGCATTCTTATATCTTCCAGGAGGGAGACATAGCTGTGTTGAACAAATAGTGTTCAACTGGGGGGTGGGGGTGGGCAGGGGGCAGAGTTTGAAAAGGTCACAGGATACGGCAGGATGGGGGTGAGGTGATGGGGGGGGGGTGCACCCAAGACCTAGGAAACAACAGCAATGGGTTCTATGTTACCCTCTCTGCAGAAGCTGGACAGTTTAGTGTAGACCCATCTCATGTGTGACAGGGAGTGCCTCTCAGTTTCAGGGGTCACATAATTCCTGTATGTGTGTGTGTGAGAGAGACTGTGTGTGTGTGTGTGTATGCGCACGTGTGTGTGTGTGGGAGAGACAGAAAGACAGTATGTGTGTGTATGAGAGAGCATGTGTAATCACAGAGAGAGTATGTGTGTATGTGTGCGTCTGCACTTTTAGGAATGCACTCTCCACAGGCTGTGAACGTAGTAGGTTTTATAGTCTCCAGGGGAGGGGCAAAAACAAAAAACACAAAAAAACTCCAAATATATCAGCCTGTCCCCCCTTCTCCCTCTGGCCTGGTCCAACCTCCACCCCCTCTTCCACTCCTCCCCCCTCCTTCTGCAGACAGGCCCTGCTCACTGTCTCTCTTTTCCATGAGTGATATGATTGGAGAATAACATCCTGTTCCAGCTCCCCAGGTTGCACAATCATGTGTTAAAAAGCACTGACATGAGGCCTTCCTGTGGCTGTCTTTAAAGCCCCTCATCGTGAGTACAGGCCTTTAAGCACAAACGGCACTAGCCACGATTAGCACCCCACCAGCTATCCACTGTGGGTAGCTGGTGGGGTGCTAATGACAGCTCTCCTCTCTCTGCAGCTTGAGCCAAGGAAAATCAACACTAGCTCACAGGAAAGCGTTGGAGAGGAGCACAGTGATCTCCTGGCACACTGCAGGTGGCTTACCTGCCATGGGAGATCCACAGGAAACCTGCGAAGCCTGCCCTAGTTAATCTCCATGAATTTAAAGCCTTTGTAAAGTTTACGGTTTCAGAGTCTAATGAGAACAGTAACTGTTTCAAATTGATTATTTGATTGTATTTCTCTTTTCCACTATTTTTACAAAATATTTTTAGTCAGGGATTCTTTCTTAATTTGTTGTTTTGTTTGAAAATATATGTAATGCTGCTCTGCTTGGCCAGTTATCTCTTGTAAAATGGATTTTAATCTCAAAGGGACTAAATGATAATAAATAAATCGGTTAAGGGGGGATTTTTTTAATAAACAAAAAGGAAACAAAACATTACCTTTGTAAATTACTTTAGCTTTGCTATGTCAGAATTGTTATATTACAAAAGCTTAGAATTATTTTTTATCCTTTCTGTAAAAAATAAATACATTATTTGCCATTTAGGACTCTTTGGAATGATCCTGCCCTGTAAGCATTTTAAATGGAATGCAGGAAAGTTCTATGGATTCTACAGACAGAACCTTAGAATTCCACACTCAAAAGTTCCAGGGAATTCCATTGGAACGATGAAGGAAGAATGCAGGAGATCAGTGATGAAAGGGAATTCCTATCAGTCTTCCTTCCTTCTACTCCGCTCAAACAGCTGTCACCGCAGGCAGGGGGGATAATGAATCTGCTGCTTTCTTCTTCGGTGCTTCCCAGCATTTTTAAATGCTTCCCCAAGTTAAATCTCCTTGATTTTTTAAGCCAATTGTTCCAGGTCACTTGCTAAAGATCTTAAACAAGAGGGACATTTATAAGGGGCAAAGCAATGTCAGCTATGTCCCTGTTACAACAGAGACCCTGTAATAATCAGAACAGAGTCTGCACTCAAACAACATTTGTCCTTTTAACTTTAACTTCCGAGTGATCTAAAGTGTTTTTTTTCTTCAAAAACTCAAAAAAGAGTTTGTGTTAGGGACTGCTGAACTTTCCAAAATGTGTCTGTAAAGGACAGAAAATAATATTCTTGCTTTAATTTCTTAGTCAAGGATAAGGATAAATGTGGGTTGAATCTTAGTCACCGACTGTCACTATAGCCGCATTTCCACCCGAAGTACCCAGAACTTTTAGTCCCAGGAACTACTTTTCAAGGAACCGAAAAGTTCCTTCAGCCCATTGTTGTCTGCATTTCCACCGCGGTCTAAAGACCCACGAAGATTAGGCAAATTAGTCCACTGACGTATGAAAAAGCAACGTCGTCGTCGTATGTCCTATGATTTCTACTGTAACCCCATACCGAAGTACATTATTTTCCAATAACCGGGACAGCCCGGAGGGGTTTATTCCACTTATACAACGGGTTACCGACTATATATGTACTACTATATATGTGTTACTTTAGTATTTATTGATTTTTATCGACTTAATCACCTGAAATTGAAATATTCCGTTAGGGCATATTATTTTACCGTTGTCAAGCAAAACTCTCGTTGGTAGTTCGACTTGGACCATTGTTATGCAACAAATAGGATACAACAGGCCAGTATACAGATGGTAACTGTTTTATATATCCTCTCAAACACATTCATTATGTTTTTATGTAAACATTCGCTTTCATGTCTTGACAACCGAGGCGACAGAATGCATTCACATTCCACAAACTGGTAACAACAGCAGAAAACATGCACACGTGGTAAACAATTTGCTGTTGAATTGATTAATTACAAAATGACAAGAATAAATAGAATGAAAACTCGGACTTGCGTGAAAATTTAAATGAATACTGCAGTGGTACAGCCACCATTTGCTTTCCTTCAAAGTTTCTAGCGGAGCAGCGAAGTGTGCCCTCCAGATGCGAACCATGCGCCAAATTAGTCCCTAGTCTTCCTGGTCTTTTTGTGGAATTGAAGAATCGCAGAGTAAAATTATGGTAGTCTGAAAAAGCAGAAGGGACGATTACTAGAATTAACCTGTTATTTTACCCTGACAAAAAGTGGGGAAGGTGATTTCCAGTTTGCTTTTACTGTATCCCCAATGTAAATTACGCAGAACTACCACATACCTCACATAACTGTATCAAACGTTTTGAGTCAATTATAACAGGCTAACAAAGAAAATCCAGAAGAAAATATTCAGCAACTGAATGTTTTGGTACGTAATATGCTGTCCCAGCACGAATGCTTAACATTTTATAAAACGAACACTAAAGCAAGAAAAGAGCACACATTATAATCCTCAATCTTAATTTCTCATCTGTTCCAAGACGTTGGCAGGCTATAGCCAAAAGTAGGCTACTGCGCCGCATAACATACAAGTTTGAATTCAAGTTATTATTATGAAAATAAATCGGTTTGCGACTGCAGATTTTTTAAAATGGCGGTTGAAATAAAATACTGTGAGTAGTCGACCAATCAGAAATATTTAGCGCTTGCGCCCCACCCCAAAAGTTCCAGTACTTTTGGAAAGTACTATGATGCAAGGAGATAAGATAATGGCTATGCTTTGCATCAAAAAATACTGCATCTTGGTTCCACTCCTGTCCCCACCTTCTATTTTTGCAAACTAGTCTGGGACCTTTTGGCCTATCATCATGAAACTAGTCTAGAAAGAATCTCTGAAGTCTGAACCTAAATAATTATGAAAAAATGTTGAATTTTCAAAACAATATGGCTGCCTCAGATCAATACATTTTTGTGGGCGTGGCAATTTTTATTTAACTGTAACTCATAAATGCTATGTCCAATACTCACAAAATTTGGTAAATGAATACAGCATGTAATTCTGAAGAAACATTTTAGGCACCCCACTGCCAATAGGTGGCGCTACAAGAATAGCATGAATATAAACTCCTATAACTCTTCTGTTTGACGAATCAGGCAGAAATCTCTTGTATGCTGTATCTCTGTGAAAGCCCCCACCAATAGTTTGAATAACAAAAATATCAACTTAAAAACCATCAGCCAATCTGATATCAGCGGCCATTTGACAGGCTTAGCAATGACTGATCAACATGATACTGAATTCTTGACTCGGTACTACCTTGTAAAATATGGGATTAGTCAGCCATTAGGGAAAGCTATAGCAAATATGCAGGTTTTCATAGAACATATCTTTGGGAAAATCCTATAATTTACATCAGTAGATCCTGCTCCTTTAGTTGAAGAACTTTTCCTCAATAAGCATAATCAACCTTTTTGTTTCTCTGCCACTTTTTTTTTCCACAAAACATACTTTTATGAACTAGACTGGGGCCTCACCAAATTAGGCTAGAACGAGTCTCTGGAGTCTGAACCTCGATAATAATCACAAAGTGTTGACTTTTCAATACAATATGACCGCCACACATCAATCAATTGTTATGGGTGTGGCCTGGATTGACAAGGTCACAGAGGTTGAAGGTGAGAAACAGGGAAGGGTAGACTGTTTAGCTGATGCTAGCTATGTAGTTAAGAATGGTATTCTCTACCAGTGTCAGGGAAAGGATGAAGCCTTAGCGTTGCCACACAGCCTTACACAGAAGTTCATGGCCGATGTGCTAGGTCATTCTATCCCCTGGGCAGGCCACCTAGCATTCCAAAAATCCTTCAATAGGATTGCCAGTAGGTTTGTTTAGCCAGGGATGTACACCCATGTTAAGGATTTTTGTGCTTCATGTGAATCATGTCAGCTAACTTCACCTAGGGGGGTAGCCCGTGCCCAGCTTCAGCCGTTGCCTGTCATTGACACACCATTTGACAGAATTGGCATGGATGTAGTGGGGCCCCTTGAGAGAAGTTCCACAGGCAATCGGTATATCTTGGTAATTTGTGATTATGCCACCCGTTACCCAGAAGCTTTTCCCCTCAGATCGGTCAAGGCCAGACAGGTTGCCAATTGTCTTTTGCAAATGTTCTCAAGGGTAGGCATACCTAGAGAGGACTGTGGGACAAACTTCCTGTCCAAACTGCTGTAGCAAGTTTATCAGTTGTTAGGAGTGAAGGGCATCAAGACCACTCCATACCACCCCCAGACGGACGGGCTGGTGGAGAGGTTCAATCAGACTCTCAAGAACATGCTGCGGAAGTTTGTTTCCCACACAGGCTCTGATTGGGACCAATGGCTGCCATACCTGCTGTTTGCATACCGTGAGGTGCCACAGGCTTCAACAGGATTCTCGCCCTTCGAGCTGCTCTATGGTCGCCAGGTGAGGGGGCCACTGGACCTCCTGAGGGAGCACTGGGAGAATCCAATTGCAGATTGGGAGAATGTTGTTGCCTATGTGGTTAAAATGAGAGAGAGACTTGAACAGATGACTGTCCTAGCACAGGCGCACATGAGAACTGCGCAAGCTACCAGAAAACCTGGTATGACAGAAAGGCCAGGGACAGGACTTTTCATCCAGGCCAGCAGGTGTTGCTGCTACTCCCAACCAGTGACAGTAAGCTGTTGGCCAAATGGCAGGGGCCTTACCAGATCACCAAGCGCCTGGGTAAGGTAACCTATGAACTGTACATGCCCGACAGATTGAAAAAACATCAGAGTTTTCATGTGAACCTGTTGAAGGAGTTCCAGGTGCCTTCACTGCCAATCCAGCAGCCGGTCCAGCAGCAGCTCCTCATCCGTGCCTTCGACGGGGAGGAAGAGAGAGAGCAGTCATTCCCCACCAACATCTCTGAGCCCAGTTCAGTGGATGTGTCCCATCTCCAGCCTGCCCAGCAGGGGGAGATAAGAGCATTGCTGGATCCATAACTTTTCCAAGAAAAACCTGGCTTCACAACTCTGGTCCAGCACAAGGTCCACCTGAAGGGATATGCTACTCCCCGCTGGAAGTGCTACAAGATCCCTGAACGTATGGTGCCAAAGCTCAGGAAGGAGATTGAGCTGATGTTGCAGCTGGGGATAATTGAAACTTCGACTAGTGAGTGGTGCAGTCCCATTGTGTTGGTCCCTAAAAAAGATAGTTCACTGAGATTTTGCATTGACTTCAGGTATCTCAATGCAGTCTCCAAGTTTGAATCCTACCCAATGCCTCGCATCGATGAGTTGCTGGAGAGAGTGGGGAAGTCCACGTTCATCACCACGTTTGACCTGAGCAAGGGATACTGGCAGCTGGCCCTGGCACCTGAGACCAAGGAGCTGACAGCATTCAGAACACCCTATGGAATGTTTCAGTTCAAGGTGATGCCGTTTGCCCTCCAGGGGGCACCAGCAACCTTTCAACGACTCATGGACCAAGTGTTGAGGGAGGTGCCACGGTTTGCAGCTGCCTACTTGGATGATGTCGTTATCTTTAGCCAGACATGGGAGGAACATGTGGCTCACCTTCCACTCATATCCTGTGCCCACTACCAAGAAGAAGGTGCGTGCCTTTATGGGGCTGGTGGGGTGGTACAGTAAGTTCATCCCCCACTTTTCTGAGAGGGCAGCCGGCCTCACTGACCTCACCAAGGCCTCAGCCCCAAACAAAGTGAGATGGAATGAAGAGTGTGACAGAGCCTTCAAGGATCTCAAGAGGGCCATCACAAGTGAGTCTGTTCTCCACAGTCCTGACTTCTCTCAACCGTTTACACAGCAGACGGATGCCTCTGGGGTCAGCATTGGAGCAGTGCTTCTGCAGGAGACGGAGGGGGAGAGGCTGTTCCTGAGCCGCAAGCTCCTGGATCGGGAGACGAGGTACTCCACAGTGGAGAAGGACAGTGCCTGGCCATGAAGTGGGCCATTGAGTCACTGAGGTACTACTTGCTGGGACGTCACTTCTTCCTTGAGACAGATCATCGTGCTCTGCAGCGGCTGAACCGGATGAAGGACTCCAACAATGCCTCACAGGGTGGTACCTGTCCCTGCAACCCTATGACTTCATAGTCCAGTACCGGGCAGGGGAAAGCCAACCTGGTGGCAGACTGTCTCTCCCGGGTACATGAAAATTGAGGTACTGTACTCTTGGGAGAGGGGGGGAGGAAATGTAACGACGGTGTCGCCGTTACTAGAGCTCTAGTACAATCAATCACAAAATGTTGACTTTTCAATACAATATGACTGCCACACATCAATCAATTGTTATGGGTGTGGCCATTTTTACTTAAACAGCTGTAACTTATGAGTGCCATGTCCTAAGGAAACTTGACATATAAGTACAGTCCATTATTCTGAGAAAGCACGCAAATTTCGGTGCCTGCCTGCCAATAGGTGGCACAATAAGAAGCAAATAAGTTTAAACGATAAGTCTTAAATGGTTTGACCAATCAAGTTGAAATCACTGTGAAAGAAGCACCTTTGCCTCCAGAAACAACATTGGCATCCATTTACTTTATCCTGCCATTTAACATTTTTGACAAAACCCACTTTTGTGAACTAGTCCTCAGTTGTAAACCTAAATGAAGCTTTAGAAGATCTGTGAAGTCTGTAACTGAATAATTATCAAAAACTGTATGGCCACTGTAACGACGGTGTCGCCGTTACTAGAGCTCTAGTTAATAATAAGTATTATTACTGGACAAAATGGTTCATTGATGCACAGATGCATATATTAGTACACGGGTGAAATAAACACACATGCGGTATTTTAACAAATGTATTTATTGATTGTTTGTGTATTGCAGTTCGCTTAGGTTTGACGTTTCGCAGCGGGGACGCGGGGCTGTTCCACCTCGTCATTCGCCTGTGAACGAACAAATAATGCGCATTGATTTAGGACTCAATCGTAGGAAAATATTGGTAAATGGAGGAGTATAATGTAAGACTCATGCTAAGCTAAGTGTAACAGTAAATTGAAATCTGTCTGCTTCATGCACAAACTTACCGCTGCCGGTTCTCTTTCTCCCAGGGTGTCCGGGCAAAAGAGTTCCCGGGGGCTCGCACACCTATTATTAGTTCTGGGAGGGTAACAACAAGCAGGAAGTGGGGAGAGGGGAGTTCGGTTGTGCTGTTGGAATGTATTTATTTATGTAAGATATTTATTGGTATTTATTAGGTCGATATTTGGGTGTGTAAATATTTATTAAGATTATATATATTTTTGGTAATGGTTTTATGTAAATATTTGCTGTATATTTATGTGTGTAGATATCTGTATTGAAACAACCCTGTAAATGGTATGTGCCAGCCAATTGTTTGAGCAGACACCATTATATAAGGCTGTCAGTCTGTGTGTGTGAGGAGAACTGGAAGGTGTTGGGCAGATCTGTGGTACACGGTGCTATGTAAAATAAAGGTTTTCATGCTGAAGCGTCACCCTGGGCTAGTGTCTCCTCTTTTGCCTCCTTTGACCGCTCGGGTATTCTAACAGCCACCATAAACAAATCAACAGTTGTGGGCGTGGACATTTTACAAAAACAGCTGTAGCTCGTGAACGATTTCTCCAATCAGCATGAAACTTGGCATACATATGCAGTGATTGGCTCTGAGGCATTCAATCATATAAAAACTGGTGGCGCTGTTTGAGGAAAATAAATAAAAATGCCTCTAACTCTTCAAATGCTTCATTAATCAAGCTGAATCTTTGCATTCTATGTCTTTGTGCCAATTTGCCATTGGATGTGCCACGATAAAGCCATATCTGAAACAAAATGGCCACCATCAGCTAATCAGTTGTCAGTGGGCACGTGACCAGCTTAACAATGGCTGATCATCATGAAGCTTGTATGTACATTGACCTCTAAACTAGGGAATGCCTAGTCAAATTTTGTGACAGAAACAGAAAATTTTTCTTACCATTCATCCACTGTGTATCCTTACTTAAGAATTTGTAATTGCCACATGCTGCTCGGACACCATGAATTACCACTTGCAATTATATGTATTCTTCTGCATCTTGCCAATTTTTTTACCCCTTTCCCATGCTCAAAAACTCAGCAGGCATGTCTATTTATAGCTGATATTGATTGTGCATGACTTGCATGCAACTGACACTATAGGTAGCACTACAGTTCCACCTGCAAAATTGCAACACTAAAAAAATATGGCAGTCCTGTTTCACTTACACGCACCAAATTTAAATTTGAATCATAGAACTCATAAAGCCCACACACAGGATTTGTTTTTGGTAAATTAAAACTTTCTTTATAAAAGGGAAACAAATCTGTCTCAATACACTTCTACCATGCATTGGTTTGCGAGTCCCTGAACTTCTACAAATTTAAGACAATTGCATCCGATGTCTATTCTCAAATAAAAAAACACCCTGTGCTAAATTTTGGAGGAAATTTTGATATGTCCAAAGATGGCCGCAGGACAACAATTTCATTTTAACCAAAATAGCAGACTACAACCACATTATGTATGTAGCCACAAATTCAGCTTGATCACAATGACACTTCAAGGGATGATTGACAATATGGCTATTTTGCAACATACTAATTTCCATTGGCTCCATAAGCCAAAATTGTATGAAATTTGACAGGAACCCACTTTCCTGCAATAGTCCTGAGAAACACGTCCCCCTCAGTCCTTAATTGTTGAAGAAAATGAATATGCACAATTTAATATACATAATATGCATATATTAAACACCCAGCCTCAAATATATAAAATAAAAAAGCAAATTTCATGCCAAAATTGCCAGTTTCAAGTAATCGATACAGATGTGCCCTTACATCTGTAGTGAGCTGTGGGGTGGCAGCGTTGGACTAAACCGCACCCGCAGCATCACTGCCAAGATGAACAAGGATTCTCCAATTAGAAGCAAGACCTGGCGCTCTGTTTGGACTCTGCAGAAAGACTTTAAATAGCAGAGCCATGGAGGCCAGAGGCGGAGCAGAGGGGAACTGCTGCTGGTCTGAATTTGCACTAATTTCTGGAACACTTAAGTTATGGCGCCTGCCCTTGTCAGGAGTAGCCGATGTGAAGATAGTTAGAGAGGTTGATTTACTCCTGTGTAGTGGAGTGGTTAGGTGGACTTCGTTTGCGGGTATATTCCTTAGCGCAAGTGACCATGAGGGGCTTGCATTGAAGACAGATAATTCTCCTGATTCGGAGTGCCAATCCCCTTGGCTATTCGACGCACACACTGCTTGCGCGATGTTTGCGTTCTCCTGTCTGCCCTCCTGTTATGGATGCCCTCCTTTATGCACACAATCATCATCATTCATTCTTTGTTCTATGTATGTCCGTTGTATCGCTATAGTCCTTGTCTGTATATGAGTTCCTGTTTAACAATCTATCTAAACCATGTATCTATTTTAATAAGGGGAGGAGGGAGGAAAGTGCTGGGGAGGAGTATATGGGTAGCTAGGCAGTAGACTAACGTGTGTTATCACTCTGAGAAAAGTCTTAAATGTTGAGTATTATCCCCTGTGTGTAGTGCATTGTTCCAAAAGTATTGAATAGTGGGTTAACCCTTGAGTGTGTCATTTCCAAGTGTGGGCTTATACAATAATTTGAGTATTGTATTTGAGCACCTAGTGTATGTCATTTGGTGTGATCAAGCCAGCCTCCTGACACATGGCCCAAAACTGCCTTACCTCCAGCATCTCATTTTAAATAGCCTCTGATGAATTTTGTTCTCTAATAAAGATATTGATTTTTTTTCTACATCAGTTGTTGTGTGGGTATGTTCACGTCCTGTGACTCCGCACCAAACTGGTTAAAAGTGGTGGCAGCTATTAACAGAACTAACCTGCTTAATCCAGTATTTGGAGTCTACCCTTTTTGGTTTATTACACATCCAATGCACACCAAATTTGGTAAGGATGGTATTTGGATTAGGTTTGCAGTCCTTTTGTGTTTGGCCCCTGACATCACTGCTCGCAGCTATTTAAAAATACTTCTCTCAGGGCTCATTGTGGATGTAACCTGTATGTAATTGGAATTAATATTTTAGTTCTTGCTTGGTGTAGGTCATTGTACGCAAAAATGAATACACACAAACCTTTTTATTATTTTCCATTAGAGTGGGTCATTCCCAGTACTGTTTTAGTGATGCTACATAAACGATAATTTCTCTGAGTATACTTATACTGCTCATATAAATCAATGTTGTATGGCACTCTAGATAATAAGGTCTGATACATTAATATGTAATGTAGAGTGTAAGTGTTTTGAGTTTATGCCAAGATGTAAATGAGTGTAGATATCTTCTGGTGGCTCCCTACACCACTGTGTGGGGGGTAAGAACTGCAACCAAGCTTGTTGTATACATGTGTCCCACTACAGAGAAGCTTATGACTACCCTGTTCTGAGAAGGCCCATTGAAATCCTTGTCCTCTGAGGTGCTGGGGCAATTCCCAGGAGTATATTGGGTTTGGTCTGTATCTCTACCCCAAACCAATCCCCCCCCCTCCCTACCCCTCCCAGAACAAGTGCAACACACATTGGCAGAATGACAGACTGTAGAGATTTGGTGGTCATCCCCATTTATTTAGTGTGGGGTGCTAGGTAGGTCATGTGGGTCTGTGAAATGGAGGGGGGGGGGGTGTAGGAGTGGGGGATCAATGGGCAGGGGTTTTAAAGGCGATATAGGGGTCTGTGAGAGGGCGGTTGGCAGTGGTGGGTGGGTCAGCGGGCTGGTTCACATATTATTTGGGGGCTAAGGGGTGTTTTCAACTGGCTCTGACCCTGTGACAAACAGCCCTAAAATCCCATAGCTTTTGTATGAGCCCCTATCAATCTATTTGATTCCACCCTAAATCATCTGTTAATGGCAGTCCATAAAGGCCAAGCCACCTCATAATTATGAACACTCATGCCTGCTGGGGGGGGTGTGGAGGAGGTTACGCTTGTCCGACACTGAGCTCTTTTTACCTAAATCAACTTCCCGGGAGGAACATGGTCCTGGAGACTTATTTTTTAATCATTACAGAATTATTCTTTTTTTCAAATTATATATCAATTTCTATACTTTTGTGAAGTTCAGATTTTGTGTACATCAAAAATTTTGTAATCGTACTTATGTCCCAGATACATTACACTGCAGTTAGCACTGTTCTTATAAAGCGTACATGCTCTTAATTTATACCCAATCTATTCATACAGCTGGATATTCACTGAAGCTGAAACTACTCAAATTACTTTGAGTATTAGAAAACACACCATTTCACAAATCTGTCAATCAAGTAAAATAAAATAAAATTGGTGAGAGACTGCACAGTGAATACAGCCAATCCAAATATAAACAGTCCTGCAGGGGGCACCACTGTGGGCATAAGAAAAGTCAGGGTCAGAAACTGAGGCCGTGTGATGCATACTCCAAAAACCAACATTTTATCAAAATGAGTAACTGCCCTAACAGCATGTATAAAGCATGTAATTGGTATAATAAAGCAGCAGACTCCATTGTGTATGTGGTAATCCTGCAGAACATTTTGGAGGGAAAAAGTCATACTCACACGTGCTGTATTATGTATTTATTATATTTTCAATTTTATAAAGTGCATATTCATAATATAATTATATTTTTTTCTGTGAGGAAATATGTGCATTGTTGGAGCATGTCACATATTTCAGATGACTGCTTACTGATCTAGGGTGCAGGGTCTGGAATGTTCTAGGGCAACACACAGGTTAAAGTGTGTACTTTTGTGAAGAGACAGTTTTTATTAACTGAACAATTAACAGAACTCCATTGCATGCTCCAAGGTCTTGCACAAAGTAGATGATTGCTATTATTATCTGTTGGGAAGATGGCAGTAACCATGGCGATTATGAGGGCCTAACAGGCCTGAGTATATGCCAGGTGCACACAGAGTTTCTTATTATCTGATCATGGTGAGTGTTGGGTTACTGTAGCTGATTAATGACCAGTCAGCACTCACCCCCATGTAGGCCAGGGACTGTCCCAGAGTCTGGGTCTGCCTTCCTCCTCCATGGCAAACCTGGGCCCAGCATGCATCTGCACACTTTAACCCTTTACATGCCAGGAACGGATAAACGCCTTAGATCTCTTGGAATTTTAAGTGAAACATGTTTACATCCCAAAATGTGCAGTTGAGAATTGGATGGTTTCTTAGCACTGTCTGGGACAGACCTGGGTAAACTTAAAAACGTCTGTTTTGGTTTTCTATTTCTGTTTGTTAAAGACAGATTCATGAGTTTTGTGCATGAAATGCCCAAAGCAAATTCAGTCAGGAAACTCTTGCTGCTGCTGACCACTGGTCTACAACTACATGTTCTTATACTCAACCACTCACATGCACATATCACTAATGAAGACCTTTTTTAGACCAACAGTCAGACCTCTCCAGTGCTGCTTTTGCATGCTTGCTAACAATTACTCCTGTTCAGGTTAAGTGCAGTGTTTCTGCTCTGTGGTTTCTTATGCTTGTCTTTGGCATGGAGTTTACCAGAAGCAAAATCCTGCAATTACTAAGTGACACCAAATGCCAAACACATCAGCACTTTTAACTCATACACTCTCTCTGCAGCAAGTAAGCTAGGGCAATAGGCTAAATGCTCTGCCAGATAGAGCAGTATATACTTACAGTAAGTATAATTCAAACGAGCGTACCCTCTGTGTAACCGAAATTTATGCTCCTTGCTTGGTTTATTTGTAATATTCCAACTGGTTGTAGCTTTCTAACATTATTAGCACCCATGCCTTTCTTGGTTTTTAGATGATTATCAGTGTTGCAAGCACTTACAAGATCCCTGGGGAAGCCTAACCCAATCAATGTACATTCTGCTTTAGAAAATAATTGGATATTTACATAGCATTTGCTTTGCTGACTCCTGATGGGAGCAATACCATGAAGAATGGGACGTTGTTTGGTATATTGTGGTCATTGGTTTCGACTACTTGTAAGATAATTCTACTGCCTGTCCAGGGTGTATTCTTGTCTCCTACCCAATGTACGCTTGGATAGGCTCCAGCACCCCCCACAACTCTGCTCAGGATAAGCGGGTATAGATAATGGATGGATGATTCTACTCACATTACTACTGCTAGCAAGGCGCTACGTAGGATTTTACTCAACACCTGCAAATTGCCTTTATGTTCTATGTGCTTGATGATTTTTTTAGTAGATTTCCTAACCCGCCAACTGCCATTTGGATTAACGCACTCAAAAACATCTTGACAGGCTGAATGTCCCTATAGGGCCTGCTACCTCCCTAGAGTTCCTGGGTATTATGTTAAATGGTAATTTTACACAAACCTCCCATGCCCATAGAGGAACTCTCTCACATCTGAGACATCTTTCATCTTTCGCATCAGTGGCATCCAAGAGTATTACCAAACATGATTTGCTTCTCTGTTGCGTCATTGGAATTTTGCAATGAGCATAGTTTCCCAGTACTCGCCTTTTATCGCTATACTTCTCGATCTGTCAAATCCAATTTGCATGGTGTGCTCAAATTGTTATAAATGAAGAATGCTGTTCAGACATGTATTTCTGGGCTTTGCTTCTTAATCACTGAAATGGCATTTCATTCTTATGATCTAGTCGAAACTCCAAATCTGTTAGAATTCTACACCAATGTGACTCCCTCTAGTGTTTCATATAAAAGAGATGGCTTTCTAATAATGGCCTGATGAGTAAAATCCTTGCAATCAACAGCACTTTTTGGAATTTACCCAATCGTAATTTGTGAGGAAATCACTGGTGTATGAAATGGATCAGTTTCTGCCACAATGAAAATGCAGTTAGTATCATTAATAAAGGTCATTTTTCCATGTCATTTATTAATAGATTAATTCACATTTAACCTGCACATGTATCATGAATGATTTCATTTTAAAGGTCACCTACATAACAGGGCTTGAGAATAACATGGCTGATGCTTTATCATGTTTTTATTTTTGTTTGCCTTTTGTTTTCAATTGTTCACATTGAGTGGCATAGTGGTGCTGTGGATAGCACTGTTACCTCTCAGCAAGAAGGTCTAGGGTTCGGATCCTGGCTGGGGCCTTTCTCCCTGTGTCCACGTGGGTTTTTTCTGGGTTTTGTTCCACAGCCAACGCCATGCATGTTAGGTTAATTTGGGGAGGAAGGGGCATTAGCATGTGTGCTCAGTTGACCTACTTTGTGGAAATGAAAGTTAAACAAGTAAATAGTAAACACCAATGATGCAATGTCGTCACCACCAAGTTAATTTGGGTGGGAGACAATTACTTTAACCTAACATAACAATTGCCTAACATTGGTTGTATGAATGAAGTTAAATGTCTGACAAACTGAAATTAGTGAATTATTAGCTGATGTGTTGCATTCACAAATGGGTCAAAATATTTTTAAATGATTTTGGAAACAAACAAACAAAAACAAAGGAAAGCTTGTGCTGAGGTTCGCCAACTTTCCTCCATGTCAAACATGCCAGGTTTTCAGTGGGTGGGGTTACCTGGGGCCCAAAAGATCCTAAGATCAGTGAAATTCTTTCTATGTGTAATGATGCTCTTGCCACATTCTGCAAGTTGTTTATAACGTCATGTAATTGACTGCACTCCATTCTTTTTTTGTGCGTGGTTACAATATGTACAACGACAACAGGTTAGCAAGTATTCCTAAATCCCTACTATGTAAATTGCTTGTATTACGCTTAATTGTACTACTTATACATTTCAGATTATTGTTAATTGTTAAGCTTTATAAATGCCTGTGCTGACAAACAACACTGATGGAACCATCCGCACATTAAGCGTACTAATGTGCTTATATTAATTAAAGTTACAATCTCGAAGATTTCTGTTTCGTTCTCTTTGGCGGTACCAATGGCGAGAAGCAGTAATTGCAGGTGTGTTTTTGGACCTCACTTCCCATAGATCCAACCGGATCCAACCAGTGTCGCCTGTTGGCACCTGGGCCACAACAACTATAACACTTACTATTTACTGAATAAAAAATGGTTGTTATAAAAGTAATGTTATGTACATACTCATTCATTGTCTAACATTAGGCTAACTTAAGCTGTCTTTACACTGCCGAGCTGGGTTAAAATGCTGTAGCAGACCTGGGGTAAAATTAGTGATGATCGATTTCCACAAACGTTCTTTATCCACCTTTTTCCCGGTATGAACATTTTTACATTGCAGAGAAGAATTTGCGGGATTCGCTGTGGGTCGTGCAATTATGTATCTTGTGCACAATAAACAGTCTTTTTCGTGAATGATTGTTGTGTGATATTTTTGAAACAATTGCCTTGCAAAAGGTTACCCCTGGTGTTTCTGGTTTTGCTAGCTAAAGAGTTTGAGAATAAAGCTGAGCTGGGTGTTACATTAGCAATCAAAACAAGAAGAATAAAACAAAAAACAAAGGAGATTTCATCAAAAAAGGGAATCAAGGCTGAAGGAACATATGAGGAAGCGTAATAAAATAATAACAACACTAATCCATACTGCCGTATTCTTTTATTTAGTTTTCTCCGGGTTGACATCTTTACACAGAAATCAGACCCGGCTCTGCTCCACCTATACCCTGGCTTATTCCGATCAATATATTGATGAACTTGATGGCAACGTAAATAACGGTAACGTTAAGGCCAGTTCAGATCAATGATTCGCAACGAGATGAAACGGTTTTAGAATGTTGCAGAGAAAATTGCAGTGGTGTAAACTGGTTAGTTGCAGAGCGTCTGAAGCCGTTGTCTGGGGTCTCAAAAGACCCACCTTGTCAAATCGCCAAGTGCAGTTTTAGAACGTTTACAATCAGACGTCTTGGAATTTTGCAAGTTGCATCCAGTCTCTTTGAAAATCATTGATCTGAACTGGCCTTTAGTTAGCTACATTGCAATGTTTCAACAAGGTAGCATTGCATTTGAGAGACGGTTTGCGAGGTCGGTACCGGTCGGTAGCGTTAGCTAGCGTTTTTTCTAATTGTTAGCTGACATTAGATTGTGTTAATTACATTAGCTAGCTAGCTAACACAACGTTACCTGATATGAGAGATGGATACTGTGCGCAACGTTGTCTAAACTAATGTTGCCTTTCTTGACATGGTCCGGTATCTAGCGTTAGCTGTGCAAATAGCTATGTAATTTAGTAACGTTACATTGTCATCAAATTTAATACGAAATCTACATTAACAAATAATATGACCTCTCACGTTACACAAAAACTTATTAGGGTTCCATAACCCCCCCCTATTTGAATAGTGGAAAAAAGGAAAGCCTCAAGGTAGAAATAGATCCAGGGGTGGAAAGCATGCCTGTTTAAAGATTTTTAACATCTGTGCTTAAAGACACACTGTCTGTGCCTTTAACGTCTGTGCTTAAAGACACACTTCCTGTGCTTTTAACATCTGTGCTGAAAGACACACTTCCTGTGCCTTTAATGTCTATACTTGAAGACACACCTACTGTGCCTTTATTGTCTGTGCTTAAAGACAAATTTTCTGTGTCCATAGCCCTATCTTTCCTGCCCCCCAGTGGTATGGACGCTGGCGTCCACAGGATGGTAATAGAGGAAATATCCACAATTTATTAAAAAATGGGCCATGAACACACTGCAAATTCAACTCCTTTCTGGCCAACAACGCCACTCGTTGCCTTATCAGTGCTCAGGGCAATAAATGGTAGTAAAATAAAAGGAGATTCCCCATTCCCCAATCACTCACTACACATTCTACGGTTACCTGGTCTCGTTTATTTTTCCATTAAAAAATCGTATACCCTTTCAGCTTTTTGAACAGTATTGGGGAGAAAAAGGCTTTAAGCTGTGACAGAAGTATTTGAAGAGCTTGAAAACGCGGATCTCAATTAGAGGCTTCATTTTCATGTTTATAACATAGGGGTTTGCTAAAAAATGGGGTCCTAGACAAATTTATGGCCCCACTGGAGGGCATTTCAGTTCACTAAAAATGTAGTGTTGTTATTATTTTTTCTTATTCCACATCAACATCCTGTATGCCACTCATCCAACAGCTTGCAAATTTGACATGTAGTACAACTAGTTGCTTGTGCTTTTCGTGCAAATGGCACAGATATATACAGTGTATATATATATATATATATATATATATATATATATATAACAGGTAGCTCAAATCAAGCAATCTGATTGGTTCATAGCCTTGGTATATTAACCATATACCATGGCTATGACGTCTAATTCCTTTGCACAATTCAGTATCACTCCGCGCCTGAGAAAAAAAAAACGTTAGCGTGTACGTGTACGCATAGCAACCGCCTCACACTATGTGCAGGCAGCCAGGAGGGCCTATTTTATTTTGAACATTATTATTTATTAATAAAAACTATTTAAATTAGAGTGTGTCTATTACTTTCATATTGCCATACTTGGTGACCATTTTATAAAAGCAATAGCTCACTTCAGGCCGTGGTATATGGTTATTATATCACAGCTAACAGGCTGTTGGCCCTCCGCTTTGCGTCGGGCCGAACAATTAGCCAACTACAGCATTGATCTGCTTGAGGTGGGTGTGCTCTTTGAGCCCCTCCCGCCTGTTTGATCAAAAACGACAGTCCCTAAACTGAAAGCAGCGGTAACGTTGACGTAGGCCTACAAGTAGGTGAAGAGACCAGATCTGCAATGAGATAGCTACGCATTCGCTGGATCCCTACCACTCTCTCACACAAACGTCTTTGTATTACAATTACAAACACTGCATAAAATTGAAAGAAGTGGGCTTACAACTTAACCCAGCTCTTTGACTGCATGATATAATGTAGCCTAAACAAAATGTGAATGGAAGAGTATGTTTTCAATATGCATTTCCCAACAAACTCTGTACCAATAAAGCTAAACATTCACTAGAAATTGTTCCACTCTGCAAAATACTGTGCTTCTAATAAAATAGCCTATAGATTATATTATTATAATCAATCCTTTGTTGGTTGCAAACAATTTCGTAACTTGCCCACTAATGCTTCATGCAAGCAGGAGCAAGACAAACAGAAACAGGAAATGCTATATGTCTGTCGAAAGAAGTGTTTAGATTTGTAAAACATGTCACATGGATGTTTGTAATGACATTAATGATAATCTTGATAACAACTTGAACTTTTTTTGAGGGCAACATAGCTCAGGAGGTAAGACCGATTGTCTGGCAGACGGAGGGTTGCCGGTTCAAACCCCGCCCAGGGCGTGTTGAAGTGTCCTTGAGCAAGACACCTAACCCCTAACGGCTCTGGCGAATGAGAGGCATCAATTGTAAAGCGCTTTGGATAAAAGCGCTATATAAATGCAGTCCATTTACCATTTACCATTTTTAAACAGTACTATGAGGGCATATTTTCCTCATTTGGTAAAAAAATTAGCATATGGGGTATTTCTCTAAACAAAACCCCACAAATGAAGCCTAGCATGCTAAATAATTTTTCTTGTCCTTAGAAACGACATTGTCCTTAATTATATAATATGAACAGATCGTAGCAATTTAGACTTATTTGCGATTGATATTAAGCAATTAAATGATGTTTAAGGAATGAAGTGCAAGTTTTTTATGTCAACAACAACAAATCAAGAAAAATATAAATATTAAAAATTTAAAATATGGATTAAATCAGTGTTGAAAATTTAATAAAGTTAGGCTATTGCAAGATCAACAAATGAGAAATTACAGTCAGGAAATGTAATAATAATATGAATAGAGAATAATTTGTATAAATATAAAAACAGGAAAATTAAAATACAAAACGCCTCTGGGACTCTGGTTACACCAACAAATGTCAGCTACATAGCCTGTATAATTTTAGATACTAAGTAATTTGTAAATTGGCAATTATAAAGACAAGCTGTCTAACTTTTTATGCAACTAACACAGCTGGGACCTCATCAGTCATCACCACCAAAAGCCTTTCATTAAAGTTTCATACTGTAGTTAGCGCCGCCCACTTTCCCAGAGTCCTATGCAGGGCAGCAAGATTAAGACTGATTTTGCAGAATCAATAATGTTACAGTTGCTAAAACCTTTCAAACGTTATAGTCTTACTGTGCTTACCAGTAGCTTCTGTTTAGATAGTTATTGAAATAAGGGTGAATACACATCATGTGAGAGTTGGCTGTGTTTGTGACCTTGTTGTGTTGACTAGAGATATTAACCTCACAAATTAACACGTTCTGTTATAGAGGACTCTTGATTTAGTAATATCTAGGTGGGAGAAAAGAAGTTTCCCCAATCTGTTGTGCTGCACTGTGGTGAGCCCCTACATTTTGCAAGGAACCAAAACTGTATAATTCAAGCTAGAGCTGGAGAGAGAAGACTAACATGTGAATACTATATTCAGCTAATAAGTGTTTTATCAATGGTGAAGTATGCAAAAATAACTTGAATGACTCAAAAGTTGGATTGATTCTGAAGAATCAAAAACTGCTACACAATTTTATTATTATTATTATTATTATTATTATTATATTATTATTATTAATAATAATAATAATAATAATAATAATAATAATTATTATTATTTATTTTTTTGCAGTGGTGGGAAAGAGGTTGGGGGTAATTTTTTTAATTATAATTTTGATGCTAGTTCATGTGAATTTTGTGAAATAAACATTTTTATGTATATGTTACGTATACCAAGAATAATTCTTCACACATCTGTTTGCTGTTAGTGTTTGTTTTGTGTTTCTGTGGGTTTATTGTTTTTCACATCCTCCGTCCCAGTGTTTTCGTTCTCCCGGTCACTTGTCTCCCCAGTGCCGTCTCTGTGTCTGTGTTCCCTGAGCTGCTTCACTCCCCTGTATTTGCGTGATTTCACTATTCGAGTGGTTCCGGGTTTTCGTGGTTTCCCCCCTTCTTTCCAGTCTCGTTTTACTTACTTCCTGCTTATATCTAGTTTTACTAATTTCTACTAATCCTTACTAACTTATAGATTGTAAAGTACTAACCTCATTAATATACTAACATGTGAATATTACTAATGGATTAACAAACACTAGTTTTGGGTTTTTGATAGTTTAGATCACTATACTAATACATTAACCATTCTCCCCTTTTCCATGCTGCGCTGTAGCTCCGCCCCTTTTCTTTCTAGTCTGCCCTAACACTGAGTTCTGCAATTGCCTGCACCTGTCTCCTGCTCTAACTGCACCTCTCTCTCTGCACGTGTTTTACCTGCTAAACCCAGGCCGTCTGTTATCATTGTTGTCTATGTGATTCCAGTCCGTGTTTTGTCAGTCCCCTGTCATTTAATTAGTTATCCTAATGTTCTTCACCTGGATGTTGTTTGTTACTCCGCCCTCACTCACGTAACCCCTCCTTGATTGTTACCTTCCCCAGTGTATAAATGTCAGTCTTTTCCACCAGCTCCCTGTCAGAACGTTGATTGTATTCACTGTGCCGATGTGTTGTAAGCCTTTGTTTATCGAGATTCCTGAGACACCCTTTCCGTACGACTGAGTTTGCCTGCCCCTTTGGTTTTATTGCTTTCTGGTTTGACCTTCGCTTTGTTTTGACTTCTCTTTTGCCTGTTCCTTTGTACCTTTGCCTATCTGATCTCTTGGTTTTTTATTTTTTGCCTGTTTACCACTATTCTTTTGGAAACTCGATTTTGTACCGTCCTATCTCTGATTACCTGGCTTTGAACTTTGGACTGAATAAAGACAACGTTTTTTGGATTTCCCTGGTCTGCGTTTGGGTCCTTAGACAGAACATTACACATTTCCTAAATTTTGATACATAGTCTTGGTGGCACATATGTGCCCTTCAGTTAATGCCATAAGCTCTCTGTTGTGTGTTGCCACAAAGCGGTAAGGCTTTATTAAAGAGCAGTACACCCAGGAGAAAATTGCCTTTATGAATGCTTTCAGAGAAAGGGTTAATGTGTGTGCTTAAAGACACACTGTACTGACTGCATGAATGTAAATAATCTCAAAGCACAAGATGAAGTCAAGAAATGCAGACAACACAACAAATGGCATTGAAAATAGTCATTCAAATTTACTGTGCGCTGATATGTGCTAGATTAATGTGAAATTCCCTTTGGAGTGATCATGAGTAATTTGTAAAAATGTCCCATCCCCATGCAAGTCACAATGTTTCTGAATTATTTTACAATGTGATATAAATGTTTCATCTTAAACCATAATAAAGGGACTAATTTATATGCTTTATAATGGACAAAAAGCATTTTACTCATTTTGGAGAGGTTTTTGATAGTTCTTTTGACCCCTAGATATCTTAGACCCCTATACTGATGAAAAGATAATTCCCACTTGAAAATGATGTAAAAGTGAGTTTCATGCGTAAACGTCGTTGATTTGTAGTGAAAAATATGGTATGATTGTTATGATTTACAGCAGTGCACAATTTAGATATTCTGGGTAGATTTGGATACACCTGCACCAGGAGAAATTACCAAACAAATCAACTTAGAAATGTCCTTGCCAGTATTAGATACAGTTCATAATAATTAAACTATATATGTAGCAAAACACATTTAAAAGTATAGCCAAGTACTGAAAGTTAACTACTAGATGGTTAACAATGCAATACTACTGTTAGCTAGCTAATCTCCTCTAGGTCAAACAGGCCTAGATGCCTAACAATAGAGCTAAATGTAACAAGAGAAAATACAGAGCAGGCAATGCAACTCAGAACTTTCCTTGAAAATGTTAGAAAGGCTACAAAAACTTTGAAATAATTATTAGCAAAACAATTATAGTTAAATTCCAAAAGTTAGCAAATGTTTTGTTTCTTTCAGTTAACAGCACAGAGAATGTCATTGATATTTGTTAAAAGTTCTGTCCTGTCTTTAAATTTTCATATTCTTGTTTTGTCAACCCATATTTTAAAATTCAACAATGACAAAAAATAATGCAGACATCATTTTCACGATGATGGATTAACAATCTCAAGTAACTCTGCGAGTAGACTTTTATTCTGTAAGGAAATTAATGGAAACCAATGGCTGCCTGGAAGGTAGGAAAAACAACATTCAACAGTCTAAAAAGCTGTTGTTGTCTATGCTTCGCAAATTGGTTTACAGCAATGTGAAGTACATGCAATTTGTAGTAAATGGGCTTTAATATCCAAAATACCGGTATGGTCCTTTACGTTTCAGAATAAGTGAGCAGACCCAGTGGCAAAAGAAAAGGCAACGCAACTAGGCCTATTAAAATGCCCTCCCCTATTAGTAATTAGTAATAAATCAACATTAGTAGCTGAATAATGACTATTCGCATAGATGTGCACAAAGTGTTGGCTTTAAACAGGCTGAGCTCTCTACCAGGACTGCGTGTGTCTAGTGAGTGATACCACAAAACTGGCTAATCAGCACCCTACCCCCTTCAGTCTGAAGTATGTTAAGTTATTTTAGTCGACTATAGTTGTTTTTTTTTCTCATGATTGTTGTTAAATAGATATGCTTCCAAATGTTATTAATTAAAGAATAATATGGAAGGAACATATATTTGTATTAAACGCATTATTTGTGCTTTGCTAAATATCATATTTGGATTCTGGTTCATCCCTACCCAGTATTATTGTTTTTAGATAGAAAATTTTATATATTTTTGATATCCAGACACATGTATTTTAGATATCCAGTGATATAAGTTTGATATCCAGTGTCATAGATTTTGCTGTTTTGCAGAATGGCTTCTTCAAACCAGAAACTGAAATACATCTGTGCCAGATCAAGCTGCTGCTGGATCATTTTATCTGAGCACAGGTACAGGTACACGTCTTGCTCCATTTTAGAAGCAAACAGAGGCCACTGAACGGAAGAACAGGTGGTATTTTGGACTGGGGAAGAATGAAAAATGTTCTTTTAATCTAATTTTTTTTTATTGTCTTATGCAAATGAATGTGTTTTATCTAGCATTCCTGTGGTCTCCACAAAGCATGTTGCATGTATCATTGGGGTGTTTTGAGTTCCAGGGTGAAATTAATCTGAGGGGTTTCTGAGCGTCCTGCATGCCACCATAGTCTGAAATGTGATTTAATGAAATGTGAGCTGCCCAGGCTGGGGTGACTGGCAAGCAACTCTGAGGGTATTTGCATTTGAAATAAACACTGACAAAGACCGAATAAAAGGTATGCTGGGACCCAAGGGGGGGGGGGGTCTACTGTGTGTATGTTTGTGTGTGTGTGTGTGTGTGTGGGAGGGGGGAGGAACCAGGGTGTCATGGACAGGAAGTGGATAAGGAAAGGGGGTCTTTCAATGGCCGAGAACAGCAAGGAGGAAGAGGATGAGCAGGATCAGGAAGGCAGATGATACCTTCACAGTATTACTAACTACCCATTGCAACCTGCACTCTTTCCTCAAAATAGTGTGCTAGGGCT